>NC_055988.1:11887116-13214943 GCF_018446385.1 Zingiber officinale | reverse complement strand
CAATAATTTTTTCTAATATCTCCGACAACAAATTATCCTATAATTACTTGAGAAATGTACTCTACTTCTTATCACCATACCAAGCCTCATGAGGCCATTGTTTTTTTCTTTCTTGAGTTTACTTTGGGTGCTCTTCATCTGTGAACATTTGCAAGTGATCAAATAATTACACTTTTGTGTGACCTAAGCGCTTTGCATGATTCATCCTACTCGAGGTCAAGGTCTAATGCTGCTTTTGGACCTCCACTTGTGCCCTTTTAGACGCCATCTCTTGTGTTGTTGCTCCTGTTGTTCTTTTGTGTGTCTTTGCTGTAACCCCATAACCCCCTTAGTGGCCTTGTTACTTCTTGCTTACTTGTGTATTTACTATTTTTCATTGAAGACGAGGGTGTATATCATTGATATTTGATATTAAATTATTTTAAATTTTAGAAATCAGTTTCCTAAGCATCTAAGCATCAAATCTCAATCTCGACGAATTAATGAATGAATTTATCTTAATGGGCGATTGACCTAAGAACTTCGAGCTGATGGACCTCTCACTATGAGCACTTCTCAATTTATCCTAGTAGTTAGTTGGAAGCTTTCGTAGGGTCGGATTAGTCGACGTAAGTTGAATAACTAGTATCAACTAAAAAAAAGTTAAAGGAAAGAATAGTCGATTATATCTAATGGATAATCTTCTCATACCTAGAATGACATTTTGAATGATTAGTAATATCATTTTAACTTAAGGTAGTACCTCAAGTCTTTCAAAGAAAGATAATGATATTTTTTCGTGGTGTCTCTATGTTTACATGTGTTTAGATTTAATAATATCCTAATCTTGTCTAAAATAAAAGAGGAACACTATGCCATCTATACATAATTTTCAATCTATTTGAAAAATATACTAATCATTTCTTCTAAGAAAATGAAATTAGCCACCAAATATATACAAATTTTCAGAATAGAAATTGGACAAAGAAAAATTACACTTCAGCCTTACATTAGTTCCAAATTATTTACTTTTACAGATAAAATAGAAGACACTAAAACCTTTAGGGCATTTATGGGACTTCTTAATTATGTAAAATATTATCTCAAAGATATAGGAAAAAATTAGTGGACCATTATACAACAAAACTTTAAATACAAAATAAAAATATTTTAACCAATAAGATATAAAGTTGATCAAACAAATCAAAGAAATGGTTAAAATTATTTAAGTATTAACTCTTCCACTTGACATAGACTATATGGTAATAGAAATCGATGGATGCGAATCCGAATGAGAAGGAGTTTTATTTAGAAGATTCAAAATATGACTTAAAACATTATATATATATATATAAGAAAAGAACATTTGATGTTGGCGCAACGGGACCGACAAGAGGGGGTAAATTACTATGTGAAAATCAAACAAGTTTTTCCCAATCTTTCAACTCGGATTAGTAGCAATAGCACAATTATAATTAAAATAAATGAATAACTTTAAAAAAAAAAAAGAGGCAAAAAAATTACTTGGTTACAACCTAAGTGGTTGTTAATTCAATGCAAATAAAAGTACTAAAAAAAGTCTCCTTCAGTGAAGGCGAAGAATCTTCTTACACTCATTAAACGCTCAAAAAGTTGCTAGGAAATGAATACTAGAGTTTTTCATTATTTCTTAGGTCCAGGGGTCTTTTTATAGCTTCTGGAAAAAGTTATCTGCAGCTTGAAGGTGCCTCCAATGAGGTCTAAGGCGTCTTCCATCGGATAGAGTTTTATCCACCAAGGATAAAACTTTATCCTCCGTTAACAACTAGCGAAGGTGCCTTCAAAGGCTAAAAGACTCCTTCGTACTATTCATCAAAGGCACCTTCCAACCATGGAAGGCGCCTTCCACAAGGTAACTCAACTTAAAGTTGATCTCTTCGCGTAGGTGATTCTCTGGCTAACCGGAATTAAGTTCACCCGAACCCAACTTCGACCTTCTCCTTGAGCAAGCTTCCTTTCCAGTTTCTCGTCCCTTGAATGTCGCACATGTCTTTCTCGTCTCTCGGTGTACTCTTCCATAGCATCTCGCCTTTCGGATGCACCGAGCTCGTCGACTCTCTTCCTGTGTCATCCTTCTCGCTAGCTGCGTCTCCCGCTCGACTTCTTGTGTCTAAGTGTGCAGGAGCTTAGGAACACAAGCTCCTGCACACTTAGACAAAGAATCAAACATAACAGGACTTAACTGAACTTGGTTGACCACATTAAAACTACTCCCGGGGTACTAACAATCTTCCCCTTTTTGAGTGCATCAACTCAATTTTAAGTTAGGGTTAAAAATGTAATAAAATAATATAGTAACAAAATGAATTAAACAAGTTAATTGCAAAATTAATACAAGGATAAAAATTATGAAAATTATCCTAACTCTCCCTTAATCCCCTTTACTTTTACTTATTTCTCCCCGGTCACATTAAAAAAATGGGAAAAAATTTGGAAAAAAAATAAAGTAAACTATTAGAAAATTTTGAACTTTTTTTTTGAGAGATACATTACAATAATTACTAGTAAACTGGTATTTTTCAAAAATAATTTTTAAAATATTATATTTTTACTAATTTATCTTCTGTTTTGACAAAAATAATGTTAAAAATTACTTATCAGTTTTGAAAAATCCTAATAAAAGGTTTTGTTAACCTCAACTAGATAGTGTTAGATCAGTATAAAAATTTACACAAAGAAACACTTTGAAAAGAAATAAATTATTTTTGTAAAAAACTAATTTTTGAAAATAAATCTTTAAAAATTCTATTATTTTTCTGAGATGTATGAGACACATTGTTCAATAGTAAAAAAAAGAAATTTTTCAAAATTTCTATTTTCTTGAATTTTTAATATTAATAATTATCTTTTCAAAAAAAAATTATAATAAATCAAACATTATTTGAAAATTTTCATAAATATTTTTAAGGATAGAGAATATTATGTTTTATCACAGAAAAAAGATTTTTAAAATTTAAATTTGGGAAATAAATTTAAGTTTTAAGGTATGATTTTTGTTAATAATTTTATAAAAAATAACTCAATAGTAAACAAAATTTAAAATAATTTTTATTTTTATCATAATAATAAAAAAAATTGAAGTTTAATTTAAAAAAGATTTTGGAACCCAATGTAGGTTCCTACCTGCTATATTTACTAAAAATTTAGGAGGTATATATTTTTTAAGAATTTTCTTAATTTATCCTTGGTGATTTCTAATGTACCAATTGATTCTATCATAAATTCTAAATTTTGGGTTTTTAAAATTGTTTGAACATGCATGGTTATTTTCAACTTTTCGATTTCTATTTTCAATTTTCATTTTTTATCTTTAAATTATTAAACATATGTAAAAGGCATGAATTTGTTATGTTTAATTTTAACCTTACATTATCTCTTTCTAATTGTACTATATTCTTAGATTACATTTTGATAAATTTAAAAAATTGCTTGGGAGATAGCGAATGTACCTCACTTACCTCGTGTTCTGATGCTCCCCCTTTATCGCAGCTTTCTTCTGAAGATCCTCCCACTTCGTTGATGCTTATCTCTAAGGAACTTTCAGTGTCCTTCTGGTGGTCTGCCATTAGGGCTAATCCAACGTAAACTTCGATCTCAGATTCGGAGGACGACGATTCATCTCATATGGCCTTCAGATTCTTGTGCTTTGATCTTGTTGATCTTTTACCCTTGTCCTTCTCCTTCTTCGGTTCAGGGCAGTCATCCTTGATGTGCCCTTCTCCTTAGCAGTTGTAGCATTGAACCTTTCTCTTGCTCCGAAAGTGTTTTTTCGCCTGCGACTTATTAAATTTATTATATTTAATAAACTTATTAAATTTTCTTACCAATAATGTTGCTTTATCTTTGTCAATGGATTCTTCAGAGTCTGGATCTGGTTCACCTTTCTGGTTTGCCTTTAGAGCTATGTTGTGGGTTGTCTTTTCTTCTTTATTTTGTAAGCCTACACATCTTGATTCATGAAGTTCAAAAGTGGAAAATAGATTTTCTAATGAACTAACTTCAAGGTCTTTAGATATATAAAATGAGTTGACTATAGATGTTCACTTAGTGTCTTAGGAAATGCATTTAAAGCATACCTTAATGAATCTCAGTTCGTTACCTTTTCTCCGAGATTCGTGAGTCTAGTCATGAGTTCTTTGATCCTCGAGTGCATATGTGTGACTGTTTCACCCTTTTCTATCCGTAGGTTCGTCAGTTGGTTCCAGAGCAGGTCTCGTCTCGCAAGCTTTTCTTCGGAGGTTCCTTCATGTAGTTCGAGGAACTTCTCCCAAAGTTCTTTTGCTGATTCATATCTCTGATTTGATTGACTTCCTGGGGTGGAAGTACACTGAGCAGGTGGAACTCGGCTCGTCAATTTGCTATGAAGTCTGCTTGCTCCTTCTTGGTTCATTGGTATTCTTCTTTTTCATTTTCTTGTGGGTCTTTGGGAGCTACACAATCATAATTAATAATTAAAAGCAATTCAAAATCTATTTTAAAGAATACCTCCATGCGTTTTTTCCATGTCTCGAATTCTCCCTCGAATTTCGGTGGGTAGATGCTCGGTCCGGCCATCTTCTCGTTGCTTCAACAAGTGGTTAGTCCTTCTGTGGTGTTCTTGCTCTGATACGACTTGTTGGCACAGCGGGGTCAGAAAGAGAGGGTGAATTGCCTATGTGAAAATTAAACAAGTCTTTCCCAATCTTCCAACTCGAATTAGTAGCAGTAGCATAATTATAATAAAAATAAATGAACAACTTTAAAAGAAGAGAGGCAAAAGAGTTACTTGGTTACAACGTAGGTTGTTGTTAATCTAAGGCAAATAAAAGTACTAAAAAAGTCTCCTTCAATGAAGGCGGAGAAATCTCTTAGACTCGCTAAACACTTAGAAAGTTGCTAGGAAATAAATACTAGAGTTGTTCATTATTTCCTAGGTCTAGAGGTCTTTTTATAGTCCCTAGAAAAAGTTATCTGCAGCTTGAAGGTGCATCTAATGAGGTCCAATGCATCTTTCATCAGATAGAGTTTTATCCACCGAGAATAAAACTTTATCCTCGGCTAATAACTAGCGAAAGCACCTTTAAAGGCTGGAAGGCGCCTTCGTTCTATTCATCAAAGGCGCCTTCCACAGGGCAATTCAGCTCAAAGTTGATCTCTTCACGTAGGTGATTCTCCGGCTAACCGGAGTTGACCCCACCCGAACCCAACTCTGACATTCTCCTTGAGCAGGCTTCCTTTCTGACTTTTCATCCCTCGAACAACGCGCATGTCCTTCTCGTCCGCTGATGTACTCTTCCGCAGCATCTTATCCTTCGGATGCACCAACTCCGTTGACTCCCTTCCCGTGTCATCCTTCTCGCTAGCTGTATCTTCCGCTCGACTTCTTGTATTCCTAAGCTCCTGCACACTTAGACATAAGGATCAAACACAATAGGATATAACTAAATTTGGTTGACCATATCAAAACTATCCTTGGGGTACTAACATTGACTTCCTTAAACTATGAAATTTTAGCAATAATTTATTATCTTGATGTATTTATACTTGTTATTTGCAACAAATAAGAAATTACTATCAAGACTAATTGTGAAGCAATCTCAAATATAGTTAGCGAACAAAAGGGTTAAGAAAAAGTATAAGCACAAAAAGATGGCTTAAATTTACTGATAAAATTATCAATCAATGATTGAAAATCCAATGGAAACACATCAAGGGAATAAATATTTTTTTAACAAATACTTCTCTAGACTTTTGTAGTAAAACATTACATGATTATTGCAAGACTTATGGATAGACAAAAGAAAGTATAAACTTTTACAATGAAAACTATGAAATTTGGTAACCAAGAGACATGAAGACTAGTTTCGCTTTGACTCTAGGACAAAACTTGATACTATACAAAATTGTCTCCTAGACAATATTTGGAATATTTCTACAATCTGAGGGAGTTCTAACTATAAAATTATCATTATAAATATCTTATCCAATTACTTCTTAATAACAGTACAGAAACCATAAAGCAAGAAAATTTCTTGCCTATGCTATTTTTTTTGGTACCCAAGCAGGAGTATACTATGATGGGTAAGAAGTAAAGACAGTCATCTAAGGATATGAAAAACCTTCTTACAAAGGTTTTTACTCTTTATATGAGGTGTTTACTTCTGTTAGGGCAAAAGTAGGCCTTAATTTTTTTAAAGCATCTAATTAAGACTGATGAAAAATGTTTAGCCAGCAAAAACTTATTTACATACAACTAGCTCTCACCAACCAAAAGAAATGGAGATACAACAATTAAACCTCACTCACAAGTTAAATCATTACTTAACTTTAGCTGAACTTCAAGCAAGAAAAAAAGCAAAAACTACAGTCACTCCAAAATGAGTAGCCTCAAAAAAGATTCTTATAGGACTACCCAATACCATACGAGAGGATATTTCTACGTACATTTGTAACTTAGCAGAAAAGTCTACATTTGAGATTTTTTTAGATTTATGTGAGATATTTAAAATGCTTCATGCAACTCCACTGGCAGGAATGACAATAGTTTATAAAGTAGAATTCAATAATAAATTGAAATGTCAAAAGGTTACCAAATCTTGTGCCAATTCAACAAATTTCGATTGCCGAGTCAATTAACCTACTCCTTCTGAATTCGAATATCGATTATGAAAAATTTGTTTCACATAAATTTAAAGGCAAATTAATTACTCCTTTTACATTTATGGACTATGGACTGTTACTTAAGCTCTAGGTACATGACTTGGATTATGTTCGAGACTTTCCAAAAACACTGGGCACCATTTTAACCCATGCTTTTGAAGCCAAATTTTTGTCATTTGTACATTTGAATGCTCTCCACCTAAGTGGATAAACTTAAAAATTGAACCAGTAAGACACTTAATCTGAATGTAGATTCATGAAGTCAATGGTCTCCACTTAGAATTAGAAGATTATCTTTCTAACCCAGATCTTGTCTCGGCAACACTTACTAAACCAGCAAACCATTAAAACACTGACGTGCTTCTATCTAAGGCAGCAATTGGTCATGGGATAGACATGATGATCCCTAAGAATACCTTCTGGTCAGTAAAACTTATACTGAGAAAATCTACTGGCCTAGAGATATAACAATCATATTTTTCATCTTCAACTTCACTACCCAACATAACGTGTTGTGTCATCATTACAAAAATAAAAATAAACAATGGATTTCTAAGAAATTAGCTAGTTCAACAAGAGTAGCCAACTCCTACTTCGTGGCTCAAGCCATAGCTACTAGCATAGTTTGCAAAATCGTGATCCGGATCGTAGGATCGTACGATCCTATGATCCGGAAACCCAAAATCGATCCAGGATCGTGCAGAATCGTTTTTGCAGTAGGATTGCAGCAGGATCGGTAGGATCGGAGCAGAATTGGTAGAATCGGAGCAGGATTGGAGTAGAATCGGAGTAGGATCGGTGGAAGCTTTGAGAGGTCATAACTTTTGACTCGGATTGAACCACGGGACCTATAATATATCAAATTAAAGCTCGTTCAGAGATCTTTAATAAATTTCAAAGTTTATCCTTAACCATTATCTTTTTTTCATCTTATTAGAGTTTTAAATTATTTAAATATATGTTTAATTATTTTTGAGTTAGTTTTTTATCAATAATATTCTGTCATTTATTTTTCTCAAAATAATAAGTTTTTGGATGTCTATTGTCTAGTATTGTGTGTAACGACCCGACTCCTGGGTACTAAGCTGTGAGCCGGATCGCTACATTAACTACTGACGCTACTGTGCCGTACTGTGCGGAAAACTGGGTAAAATAAAAATTTCACTAACTGACTCTGTTGATCTGACAACTGATACACCCATGCTGTTATAAGGAAGGATTCAGGGCCCTTTCCGGTTGGTGTACATGTGCTAAGGAGGATACTTGGCCTCCCATCTGAGCTAGGAACTCAAATCTAACTTCCCAGCTAGCTATTGATCGATCCACGGATCGATCAAACTTGCTACGATTCTGTGCCCTGCTGGATCGGTCGGCATGACCGATCCAGGTGTGTCTGGATCGGTCTGCAGACCGATCCAGGCACCTGGAGACGCTGGGATGCCCTCTGTTCGATGCTGGATCGGTCGGACGACCGATCAGATAGCATACAGTAGCATACTGTATGCCTCTGGATCGGTCGGCTGACCGATCCAGGACCCTGATACTGCAACAGATCGGTCGGCAGACCGATCCAACTCTGATATGAAATCAGAGTTCCTGATTTCAGAACTTTCAGGCACTGGAACGTGCCACAACTCACAAACATAGGTTCTAGATACATGAAAAACATTCTAACATTAACCTACATGCATCCCAAACTGGACAAAATGAATAGTGCATAGTTCTACTGGATTAAAACATTTAACAAGCTAAGGACTAAACCATAAGTAAACTAACAACGTAAATGCTGGAATTAAGCTGTTTAGACCCCTAGGATCTTTATTCCAAACCCCTTGCACACACACACCTCCATAGCATTGTCCTCCAGCCTCCGCTAGTCCACTTTTCTTTTACCTGTATCTGCAGTATAAGAAAAGTAATATCTGTAAGCTAAAGAGCTTAGTAAGAAACCATCTACCTCACAAAAACATGCAAGGATGCGATTATGTTTTTTAAAACATGCTGTTTGAAAACTGAACTGAGCATGGCAACATGGCATGGCATACAAACATGTACTGAACTGTTCATGGCATACAAACAAGCTGAGCATAGCATACTATATCTGAAACTAAGCATGAATACTGAACTGATCATACATATACATCTAACTGGTCATGAACTCAAATCATGAAACTTAACTGAGATAATTAACTGAAACTGAACTAAGTTAGTGTTTCCATCACTGATTACATATTTGGAAAACTATATATAATAATAGATGAAAATACTAAACATCCTGTTTGGGCTGCACTTACTGTGTGCGCATCCCTACGAGACCCGAGATTGCAAGTTCGAATCCAGTACTAGGTTATCGAACCTAGGGCTAGGGGAGTCCAAACCATGGATATCTGATCCAAGTATTGCCAATGAATAAAAGTAAAATTAATAATATTTTATTTTACTCTTTCTAGGTTATCTAAACCTAGAGCTAGGTTATCTGAACCTAGAGGCTACTGTGGGAGCCCGCCCAATGGATATCTGATCCATATAGCTGTAATAACTGATAATAAGCTGAATAAAATGTTTCTAATACATTTTACATGCTGTTAGGATGCCTACTGGTGCATCCTTCTGAACTGGGCATTCTACCGAATGCTTGGTGTGCACTAAAAGCACACCCTAAAACTGAAAACTGTAAAACTACTGAACCAACGCCAAAACTAACAAGCGAGAACAATTATACTGCAGGTGAGGGGTTTCTTTCCTCAATCGCAAGGTTTTCTTACGATTCTATCCGCTAGGTTTTCCGGAAAACTGCTCCGTTCGACGAACCGCTTACGTCCTCGCGTTCCTCTCGCAGAGAAGAACCGACTTCGTGCTGGTGTTGTCGCCGGAAAGTGAACACACGATCCTAGGGAAGGAACCCTAGGTCTCCTTTGCTTTGTTGGTTGCGCCGAGAGAAAGAAACGGGAGAAGGAGAGTTGCGTGAGGTTTTCTTTGTGAGGAGGGGCTGCCGAACCAATAAAACCAACCCAACTTATATTTCTAATTTATATTAAGTGGTTCAATTGAACCCAACTCTAACATAAATTTATTTGATTCTCCTTTCTTTCAGCACGGCCCTGCTGGGTTCACCGGTTACTAGCATTATCTCTTAAACCATAGGTCTCGGGTTCGATTCCCGCCTAAGCTATTTTGTGACTTATTTGTTTTTGCTACTTCCGGTACTCCAAAAATTATGTGAAAATATCCTAAAAATCTAGAGAAATCATAGGATATTTCTAAAATAAATTCGGGAATTTTTCGGGCTTTACAATCCACCATACCTTATAAAAAGTTCATCCCCGAACTTAAAACAATTCTGGGTACTTCTGTCTCATGCTGGCCTCTGTCTCCCAAGTCGCCTCTGCTGCTGTGTGATTTTGCCAGCTGACTTTGACTAATGGTACTTCCTTGTTCCGTAATTTCTTTACTGCTCGGTCTATTATCTGAATAGGCCGACTGTCATAGCTGAGATCATCACGGACCTGCACCAACTGGGGCTCAATGGTGGCGTCTGGAATATGCTTCTTCAGCATGGAGACATGAAATACGTTGTGGACAGCTGACATCTCCTGAGGTAGCTCTAGCTCATATGATACCTTGCCCACTCTCTTCATGATAAGGTATGGTCCCACGTATCTGGGAGCTAGCTTGCCCTTCTTCCCAAAACGCATGACTCCTTCATGGGAGCTACTCGAGGAAAAGATCCCAATCGAAAACTCTAGGGTCTGCGTGTATCGGATAGCTCTTCCGACGGCTCTGTCTCTATCCTCCGCGAATCTGTATGGGCGATGTGGTATCTGCTACTAGATCATCTCAAGCTCTAGTTCCTTCTGCTCACCACTCTCATACCAGAAGATTGGATCTGCACCTCCGCCCATAGAGTGCCTCATAAGGTGCCATGCCGATAGTGGCTCGATAACTGTTGTTGTATGCAAATTCCGCTAGACTCGGATATTTGCACCAACTTCCTTGAAATCTAGGGCACAAGCCGGAGCATATCTTCGAGTATCGATTTACTCGCTCCGTCGACCATCCGTCGAGGATGGAAGGTCATCTTGAATTTTAATCGGGTGCCCATAGTGATCGTACACACTTCGAGTGTGATGTAAATCTCTGTCTCTCGATATAATGGTTCGTGGGACTTCATGCACCGACAATCTCCTTGAGATACAACCGTGCTCCATGGAATAGGATATTCGATAGCTAAGAAGTGGGCTGATTTAGTCAACTGTCGACTATTACCCGATGGCATCGAAACCATTCGTGGTTCGGTAATCCCACTATGAAGTCCATAGAGATATCCTCCCACTTCCATTCTGGAACTTGAATCCTGCAGAACTCCTCCTGATGTTCTGATGTTCTGACAGGTTAGACAGATGCCGACATATCTGGCGATATCTCGCTTCATCCTGTGCCACCAAAATCGTTTCTTTAGATCCTGATACATTTTGGTGGAACCAGATGCATCGCATAGGAGTCCTATGAGCCTCGTCTAGAATCTCTTTGTAGTTCCTCTTGATCCGGAACACAAAGTCTGTCACCACAATACACTACCCTATCGGACACTCAACTCTCCACTTTCGGATTCTGCTAACCCTTGCTTGATTTTGGATCCTGCTCCTGAGCTGTCTGGATATCATCAAGCAAGGTAGATGCTAAGGACATAGTGGAAAGCTGCCCGACTATAAGCTCGAGACTAAAAGCTGTAATCTCCTTCCTTAGGGGTGGTGACATAGCTGCTAAAGATAATAAGGTAGCACTGGACTTCCTGCTGAGTGCGTCTGCTACCTTATTAGCTTTCCCTGGATGGTAGAGGATATCTATGTCATAATCCTTGACCAGCTCTAACCATCTGCGCTGCCGCATATTCAGATCCTTCTGAGTAAAGAAATACTTCAAACTTTGATGATCTGTATACACTCTGCACTGAGCTCCGTACAAATAATGTCTCCAAATCTTGAGAGCGAACACCACTGCTGCAAGCTCAAGGTCGTGAGTAGGATAGTTCCTCTCATAATCCTTGAGTTGTGGAGGCATAGGCGATCACCTTGCCTGCTGCATCAGTACCGCTCCTAATCCCAATTTAGAGGCGCCACCGTAGATGTCGAAGCTGTCTGTGTTTTCTGGCTAAAATAGAGCACTGGTCAATCTCCGCTTTAGTTATTGAATCTCTCATGATCCTCCACCGAAATTTCTTGTTCTTTCCGTGAGAGCCGTGAGTGGGAGGCTATCTGAGAAGTCCTCTCAATTTCTGTAGTAGCCTGCTAATCCCGAAAACTTCGATTTCACCGGCATTCCCGGTCTCTTCCATTTATCGCTTCTATCTTGCTTGGATCTACCATAACACCATCCTTGGAGATGATGTGACCGAGAAAGGCTACTGGTCTAGCCAAAATTCACATTTGGCGTACAGCTGGTTCTGCTGAAGGATCTGCAAAACTGTCTTCAGATGCTCTGCATGGTCCTCCTGAGTGCTTGAATAGATAAGAATGTCATCAATGAATACGATGACAAACTTGTCTAAGTATTCTCTGAATACTCTGTTCATGAGGTCCATGAAAGTAGCTGGAGCATTTGTCACGCCGAAAGGCATGACTACGAACTCATAATGTCCGTATCTGGTCCTGAAAGCTGTTTTAGGTATATCACCTTTCTTGACTCTAACCTGGTGATATCCTGATCTGAGGTCAATTTTAGAGAACACCGTGGCTCCCTTTAGCTGGTCAAACAGGTCATCTATCCTGGGGAGAGGGTACCTGTTTTTAATTGTGACCTGGTTCAAGGCACGGTAGTCTATGCATAGGCGCATGCTTCCATCCTTCTTCTTCACGAACAACACAGGTGCTCCCCATGGTGAGTGACTAGGGCGTATGAAACCCTTGTCAATTGATCCTGAAGTTCCTTCAGTTCTGCTGGAGCCATGCGGTACGGTGCTTTGGAAATTGGATTTGTGTCGGGAATGAGCTCTATCTCAAATTCAATCTCCCTGTCTGGTGCTAAGCCTGGTAGCTCTTCAGGGAAGACTGCTGGGTAGTCACAAATGACTCGAACCTCTGATAACTGTTGGTTTTTGTCCTGGCTGGTGTTGACTACGTTTGCTAAAAATCCCCTGCATCCTGAATCCAATAGCTGCTGTGCTTTCAATGCTGAGAGAAACTTCCTGGCTTTTCTCTTTGGTTTTCCCATGTACTCAAACTGTACTCCTGCTTCAGGTTGGAATATGACCTTCTATTTACGGCACTCTATAGAAGCATCATATCTGATCAGAAAATCCATTCCAAAGATGACATCGTAGTCAGTCATTTCTAGCACTATCAGATCACCAAAAGTTCTCCATCGCTATAATGACCGGCACCGCCCGAGCCACGTAGATGTCATAGTGTCTCCGAGGGTAGTGTTGTCACCGACTATTTAGTACTTGGAGGTGTTGCTAATTTCTCGCAAACGCCTGATACATAAGAGTGGGTTGCCCGATGTCGAATAAAGCGGTTGCATTATGTCAGAAAATCGATCGACTGTGACAACCGCGTCGAGGCATTTACTACGTCCTCTGGTCAGTGAGAAAATCCTGGCATTCGTGTTAGCTGTGGGGGCTTCTAATCTGCCCTGACTGATCTGTGGACCATCTAAGGCAGCATACATCTGGTGTAGCTGCGCTGGCTGAGCTCCATACTGTATCGGCTGAGGTTGAGGAAGACTGTTCTTGTTCGGGCACTGCTTAGCCATGTGCCCTTCCTGTCCACATTCAAAACAACCTCGCGTACCCTTGCGGCAAACTCCTGGATGATGTTTCCCACAAATAGCACACTTGGGATGTCTGGAATGTTTTCCTGCTGGCCCTCCTTTTGGGTCACTGCTTGCCTTGCGTTTCCCCTTCCAGTTGGAGCTATGTCCCTGTTGTTTCTGCTGAGTACCTGAGCCAGTTTGTCCCTTGGCCTCTGTGGAAACCTGCTTCTGCTGGGTGATGCTGTGCTGATAGTGCTCAGTGATCAAAGCACTACTCACTAGCTCCTCTGTGGTTTGTGGCCTATGAACGCCACCAGCCACATTCATTGCGATCTCTGGTCTGAGCATCTTCAGCATCAACCGTACTCGTTCCTTCTCTGTGCTGACTAGTTCTGGACACAGACGGGCCAACCTGTTGAATTTCTTCACGGCATCCTGAACTGATAGGTTGCCCTGACGAAATTCTGTAAACTCGTCATAGTGTCGGTTCGTGACTTGCATATGAAAGAATTCCTCGAAGAATTCTTTCTCGAAGTTGGCCCATGTCATCTGGTTTACTGGCCACTTCGATTTAATCCGCTCCCACCACATGCGTGCATCTCCTGTTAAACAGGCACACTTCACCTTTCGTGCTCGCCGTCTAGAAGCTCCATCGTGCTTTCCAGTGTTTTAAACCATGCCCGAGCATCCCATGGTTCACTGGTGCCCGAGAAGTTCTCGGGCTTAATTCTCTGCCATCGGATAAGGTAAGCTTCTCTCTTAGCCCCTCGCCATCGGGCTACTGACTCGGTGAGCCGGTACAACCTCCGTGATTCGGAGTCGTGAGGTTCGGTCTTGGAGTGATCGGGGAGTAATCACTGTGTTAGCCTTTAAGGAGGCTATCTCCTGCTCCTGTTCAGCTAACTGCTGCTGTAACTGAGCGGAACTGCCTGCCTCTTGCTGGGGCTCAGCCGCTGATGCTTTCTTAGCTGGACGTCCTCGTACCATTTTCTAAATAGCAAAGAATACATATATATATAACTAGGCTATCATGTTATAGTTAACTACTGGTAACATGTTAAATACTATTACTGTAAACATGAATTAATTAACTACCAACATGAGAGCAAACATGAAAGCACATATAACTGATATGAAAGCTGAAAACAAAACTGAGTGAGAGATGTTCTTACTTGGAAGCTATAGGCACAATGTTGATGTGTGTGTAGGAAGTGAGGAACTTGCTCTGATACCACTCTTTAACGACCCGACTCCTGGGTACTAAGCTGTGAGCCGGATTGCTACATTAACTACTGACGCTACTGTACCGTACTGTGCGGAAAACTGGGTAAAATAAAAATTTCAATAACTGACTCTGTTGATCTGACAACTGATACACCCATGCTGTTATAAGGAAGGATTCAGGGCCCTTTCCGGTTGGTGTACATGTGCTAAGGAGGATACTTGACCTCCCATCTGAGCTAGGAACTCAAATCTAACTTCCCAGCTAGCTATTGATCGATCCACGGATCGATCAAACTTGCTACGATTCTGTGCCCTGCTGGATCGGTCTGCGGACCGATCCAGCAGAGGCTGGATCGGTCGGCATGACCGATCCAGGTGTGTCTGGATCGGTCTGCAGACCGATCCAGGCACCTGGAGACGCTGGGATGCCCTCTGTTCGATGCTGGATCGGTCGGACGACCGATCAGATAGCATACAGTAGCATACTGTATGCCTCTGGATCGGTCGGCTGACCGATCCAGGACCCTGATACTACAACGGATCGGTCGGCAGACCGATCCAACTCTGATATGAAATCAGAGTTCCTGATTTCAGAACTTTCAGGCACTGGAACGTGCCACAACTCACAAACATAGGTTCTAGATACATGAAAAACATTCTAACATTAACCTACATGCGTCCCAAACTGGACAAACTGAATAGTGCATAGTTCTACTGGATTAAAACATTTAACAAGCTAAGGACTAAACCATAAGTAAACTAACAACGTAAATGCTGGAATTAAGCTATTTAGACCCCTAGGATCTTTATTCCAAACCCCTTGCACACACACACCTCCATAGCATTGTCCTCCAGCCTCCGCTAGTCCACTTTTCTTTTACCTGTATCTGCAGTATAAGAAAAGTAGTATCTATAAGCTAAAGAGCTTAGTAAGAAACCATCTACCTCACAAAAACATGCAAGGATGCGATTATGTTTTTTAAAACATGCTGTTTGAAAACTGAACTGAGCATGGCAACATGGCATGACATACAAACATGTACTGAACTGTTCATGGCATACAAACAAGCTGAGCATATCATACTATATCCGAACTAAGCATGAATACTGAACCGATCATGCATATACATCTAACTGGTCATGAACTCAAATCATGAAACTTAATCGAGATAATTAATCGAATCGAACTAAGTTAGTATTTCCATCGATTACATATTTGGAAAACTATATATAATAATAGATGAAAATACTAAACATCTCTTTGGGCCCCGCAATCAGTATTTCTATGCAGATCCCACGAGACCCGGATTGCAAGTTCAATCCAGGTTACTAGGTTATCTCGAACCTAGGGACGATCGTGAGAGTCCAAATCATGGATATCGATCCAAGTACAAGAATCGAATAAAAGTAAAATCTTGAATCTTGCTTTATTTTACTTTCTTTGTTCTAGGTTATCTAAACCTAGAGCTAGGTTATCTGAACCTAGAGGCTACTGTGGGAGCCCGCCCAATGGATATCTGATCCATATAGCTGTAATAACTGATAATAAGCTGAATAAAATGTTTCTAATACATTTTACATGCTGTTAGGATGCCTACTGGTGCATCCTTCTGAACTGGGCATTCTACCGAATGCTTGGTGTGCACTAAAAGCACACCCTAAAACTGAAAACTGTAGAACTACTGAACCAACGCCAAAACTAACAAGCGAGAGCAATTATACTGCAGGTGAGGGGTTTCTTACCTCAATCGCAAGGTTTTCTTACGATTCTATCCGCTAGGTTTTCCGGAAAACTGCTCCGTTCGACGAACCACTTACGTCCTCGCGTTCCTCTCGCAGAGAAGAACCGACTTCGTGCTGGTGTTGTCGCCGGAAAGTGAACACACGATCCTAGGGAAGGAACCCTAGGTCTCCTTTGCTTTGTTGGTTGC
The DNA here is from genome assembly GCF_018446385.1 of Zingiber officinale. Lineage (NCBI taxonomy): Eukaryota > Viridiplantae > Streptophyta > Magnoliopsida > Zingiberales > Zingiberaceae > Zingiber > Zingiber officinale. The sequence goes on along the minus strand of NC_055988.1, from coordinate 13,198,381 downwards.
GCCGAGAGAAAGAAACGGGAGAAGGAGAGTTGCGTGAGGTTTTCTTTGTGAGGAGGGGCTGCCGAACCAATAAAACCAACCCAACTTATATTTCTAATTTATATTAAGTGGTTCAATTGAACCCAACTCTAACATAAATTTATTTGATTCTCCTTTCTTTCAGCACGGCCCTGCTGGGTTCACCGGTTACTAGCATTATCTCTTAAACCATAGGTCTCGGGTTCGATTCCCGCCTAAGCTATTTTGCGACTTATTTGTTTTTGCTACTTCCGGTACTCCAAAAATTATGTGAAAATATCCTAAAAATCTAGAGAAATCATAGGATATTTCTAAAATAAATTCGGGAATTTTTCGGGCTTTACATTGTGTGACATCAACCAGTCTTTAGAAGATTATTTCCGACATTCATATTTGAATCAAAGGATTCAATAGCTTCTGTTATATACGTTAGATGCTTTGTTGACATTTAAATTGAATTATCTTATAAATCAAGGAAATATTTTTGACATTGTATGTGTTATTATTATTGTGTTAATAGATATTTTATATTCTTTCATTTTATGATATGAAAATATAAATATTATTACTATGCGAGAATGATAGTTGAATTACAAGTTAATTTAAATTTATACATGTAGTAATGTAATTTGATGTGTTGAGTGTAAATAATTGCATATATATACAAAATTAGTTATTTATTTATATGTAAATGAGTTTTTTAGGCATTTTTTCTAATTATTAATCATGTATGATAAAATTTTAAGGGTTTTTGGTAGGATCGTACGATTCTACAATCCGATCCTGACCGATCCGATCCTGACCCTAAATCGATCCTGCGTAGGATCGCGATTCTACAAACTATGGCTACTAGTTCTTGTGCACCTTCATTAGATTATGTTAGTGAACATAATCTCGACAACATGATAGAGCCATAAAGAAGATGAAGACATAAGCACTAATGTCACAACAAATTCAACACGTAAGCTATGCCGTTTAACAATACTACTGTAAGTAACCCCGAGTTGGTTTTGATATGATTAATCAAGTTAAGTTAGGTCCTATGATTTTTGATGTCTTGTGTCTGAGTGTGAAGAAATTTAGAGACATAAGAAGTTGAGCGGAAGATGTAGTGAGCGAAAAGGATGACACGGGAAGTGAGTCGATGGGCTCGGTGCATCTGTGGGATAAGGATCTATGAAAGAGTACACCGGTAAGTGAGAAGGATGCGTGCAGCGCTTCCAAGGGGCGAGAAGCCGGAGAGGAAGGTTGTTCGAGGAGAAGACTAGAGTTGGGTTTGAGTGAACTCATCTCTGGACGACCGCAACATCACCCAAGCGATCAAACAAAAGTCGATGTTGAGTTTACTTTTGCCTAGGCACTGGACTAGGTTCAGGCGCCTGGACCAGCCCCAACCAAGTTAGCGACTTCGAGTCATTGCAGTGAGGATCAGTACTGAAGTCCACGTCAGCCGACTCCAAGCACCCAGACTGGGTTCAGGTGCCATAGAATCGATATGTCGTTGACAAAGAGCTGTTGCGGAGTGGTTTAAAGTGACTACGTCCAGGCACTCGAACCATATCTAGGAGCTTGGGAGCTTCCACGTCAGCCAACAACTAACTTCGACTAGTGGGCTAGAAATAGAGCTCTGATACTTGAAGTTTAGTGCAACACACTCAGTATTTCATTTGTTGTACTTTCAAGCCGTTATTTAGTTTTTCGAGCCTACAAAGTTATAAGAGGCTACTTTGCCTTCAACGAAGGATATCTTCTTAGTGGAGCTTTCATCGTCTTAGATTAGCAACCTTCTCGGTTGTAAACTAAGTAAATTCAAAGTTCTTTCTTACTCTTCTTTTAATTAATGCTTTTATTATCTTTAATTAGTTAATTAATGTGTGTTTCAAAGCAAGAAAAAGTATTAATTTTTATTGAAGGTTATTTACTTCCCTCCGGTCGACCTAACTAGGACCTACATGTGATATCAGAGTAAGGTGTGTTTTAGAAGGACTAATCACCAACTTAAACAACAAGGAGATGACCGAAGTGAGTATTCGTCCACTTAAGTTCGAGGGAGATTTCACGATCTAAAAAAAGAAGATGGAGGTACTCTTTAAAATGAATTTTGAAAGTTTACTAACAATAAAATATGACTTTGTAGCACCCAGAGATCAACATGGAGAGGAAAAAGAAGAGCACTTATGGAGAAAAAAGGAGCAGACTGATTTTGTGATAAACGGCAAAGTAGAGTTTCATCTGCTGAACATTCTACTGTCATAAGAAGCCAATCAGATCGGCACCTATGACTCAGCGAAAGAACTTTGAGAGAAGTTTCTAGAGCTAAACGAAAGTACCTCAGAGGCTAAACTTACAAAACGAGATTTGCTCCGGAACTAACTCAACAACCTCTGGTTTGAACAAGGAAAAACGGTTGCTCAACTACATGCCAAACTCAAGGAACTGATCACCGAAATCACCAACCTAGGAGAAATGATAACAAATCAAGATTCTCTCTGATACGCTCTTAACACCTTCCTAGGGACCCCGGATTGGACAACGATAGTAGATTCCTCTATATTTCTAAGGATCTTGAGGTAAGTACCTTAGAAAGTTTGTTTTTAATCTTAGAATTGCATAAATTTGATGTGCAGGTCTAACAAAGAAAAAGGAGCCAAATCAGAACCTAGCATTTAAAGCTAAGAAATTGAGTCAAACTCAGAATCATCACTCAACGAAAAGAAGAAGCATACATGGTAAGAAAATTTAAAAAATTAAATCTAACAATTTTTTATAAGTCACAGGCTAAGAAGCTTCTTCGGAGAAAATGAAAGGTTTGGTGCTACAATTGTCAAAATGAAGGACACGTCAAAGACAACTGCCCAAAATTGAAGACCAAGAAAAAAGAAAAAGTGAAAGGAACATGAAGGTCCAAACACAAGAATCTCAAAGTTATATGGGATGAGTCGTCATCAGAAGAGTCTGAACTCAAGGAGTATGTCGGACTGGCGCTAATGGTCAACCATCAATCAGACGATGATAAAGACACTTCAGCAACGAGCAATGATAAAGGGGGAGCATCAAATGATGAGTTTAACACGGTAAGTGAGGTAAGGTTTCTACCCTCCGATCAATTATACGATGCTATAAAAAAGTTAAGTAGATCGTTATGCAAATCTAGATCTAAATATGTAAAGTCCAAAAGAGCCTATGCATGCCTACAAGAAATTTATGAAAAAAATAAAGTTGTAAATGTAAAGTTAACTGAACAAATAGAAAAACTAAAATTAGAAAAAGATTTTGCATATTCAAACTCATATGTCCCACAAAATAATTTTATAAATTATAAAGGACTTAATTAGTATATTAGAAATCATTGGGGCAAATTGCTAAAGTAGCTATAAAATATATTCTTAGAAAATACTTGATAAATCCAATACGTATGAACTTATTTTGAATTCCTAAATTATGCTTAATATGATTAAAGTTAAATTTTATGCATAAATTGAATTTGTTTTAATTTTCAATATTGTTTGAAAAATTAAGGGTGTGTTTGGTATGCGCGTTTTTCATTTTCTGGAAAATGTGCTTTTTTTGAAAAATGGTATTTGATTTGCGTTTTTCGTGCTTGTTTTCTAAAAAAATGGCTAGCGTTTTCTAGAAAAACAGAGACTAACAAAAAAGTCATTTTCTGTTTTCTAAAAATACGCATTTTCCAGAAAATGAAAATGAAAAACGTGCATACCAAACACACCATAATTATTTCACATACTTTCTTTTCATGTTTTGTGTTAATTTTTTTTTATGAAAAATAAAGATGTCATATACTAACAATTTTTTTAAAATTTTCTGACTATTATATTATTTTTAAAAAATATTTCCTTTGAAAAATGAATTTTAGTGAGTAAAATTATTTTGAAAATTAATTTTTGAAATACTTAATTTTTTGTGATAATAAAGTGTCACGCTCCCAAAGGAGTCCCTATCAAAAAATTTCGACAGTATCTCCCCTGTACCGGTGATAATCTGAAACATACATACATACATACATACAAAATACATCAGCCACATGCGGCTGGAATATATACACAACCATGCAGTTTATATTCAGCTCACTCGGCTGGAACATAATTAAACACAACCACGTAATTATATATATACAATGAACAACCCACTCGGCTGCATTAAAAATCAACACAGCGGAAAAACGATAACAGAAAGTCAAATACAACAAAAATTAATACACTGCTAGCCGACTAGGCTTTATACAACAACCACAACAACAAATACAACAACACACCAAATACAGCAAATATCAAATACAAATATACAAACCCGAAACGGCCTTCGGATGTGACGTAGGACCCAGCAGACAGGATACTCCAAGCGACACACCAACCATCTATTTGCTACCTAAAAACATAAAGGTATAAATGCGGTGGTGAGTATAGGTAACTCAGCGGGTAATAGATAAGATAGTGCATGGACCATAAATAACATGGAGATCAAAAGTATACAGTCTCAATAGAGAATAAAGAACATATCCAATAAACACAACTACCAATACCAGTCTATCTCACATGGTATAACGATCATATCTGACATACAAAACTGCACATACTACAACTGACAAAATGATAAACACATACCCAATCTGGAAATGACACATGGTACAATGACCAGTAAACTCACTGGATCTGCAACAAACCCACTCAGGACACCTGTGCAATATAAATACAACTGCATATACATGTAAAATAAATGATATGTATGTAGCATGACAACCATATGCAACAAGCATATCTCAAACAAGTGCAACAACCACAATCACATACTATTAGTATCTACTAGGTATGCATGCAAATATAACTCCACAGATGCACCGTGCATCATATGAAAAAATGCGTATGCATGCTCCATGGTCACCCCCATCACCTCTCTAGGCACTACGACCCTTGTATGGCCGAGAGGCTTGGGTCCGTGACAAGCCGTACTAGCCTTCAGTACATGGACTACTATAGGCGGTCGAAGCGGACGGTCAGTTAAGTAGTTATCTAACTACATAGCTAAAGGTCCCTAATCACTCACATCTCTAGCCCTCTGACTACTGTACTCTCAAGAGTCACTACTTCAGAGCGGTCGAGGCTGACAGAACACTGAGCGACAGAGTAAGCGCGACAGGACTAGCTCTACTCCTAGCTACCACTCTCCATCATGTTAGCTAGAGCCCTAGAGCCAATCATTTGATGGTTGTATTTTGGACTTGTTGTATCATATTCTATACAAATAAAGGTATTTGGTTTTTGGTTATTATACTTACTTGTATTGGTGCCAAATAAACAAAGTATAATAACGTCCTTGAGTAGACGGTTCTCACCTATATCAATCGGTTAGTTGAACCGATAGTGAGATGATATAGGGAACACTACTCTTAATCATTCCTAGTCGAGTATTAACATTCAGGGACAATGTTAATGCGATAAGACTAGCATGTAGGTCAACTCGATGACTTGATCTCACAAGTCATGGATATAGAGATATCAAGTTGACACATGGGTATGCATTGGAGAATGTATACTGAATGACCCGCCATGAGAAAGTATCATGGATCGTTATATGAGTGTCATAGTTTCTCATGTGGCTATTAGTATGACTACTAGTCCTTAGACCTGAAGTCACCATGGTTTCCTACATAAGGAGTTATGTACTTTGGTTTTGTCAAACGTCACCCGTAACTGGGTGGACTATAAAGGCGATCACTGGGTATATAACAAATTATGCAGAGGAAAGTGAGTGATGTAGATGGGATCTATCCCTCTTATATGACGGGAGAGACATCGGTATTCTTGATAGAGTGAGACCACGAAGTGCATAGCCATGCCCAAATGAGTCAATATAAGATATTGAGCTCATTTGATTTAGTGAGTCTACTTGGAGTTCAAGATTTAGTTTGATCAGAGGATGACACAGTCTATGCCTCACATTGATCAATCTAGATGTCTAGGATAGAAGGACACTTGTCATATTTTGTGAGGAGTCACAATTAGTAGTCACAAGGTGATGTTGGATCTCAACATTCTTGTAACATTGGGTAGTAATGATATGTTGCTGATACCGCTCATTACTTATGTTCCTAAATGAGTTTAGGGGCATTGCCAACGTTACAAGAACCTATAGGGTCACACACTAAGGACAATTAGATGGAGATTAGGTTCATATGATGAACTAAGAGGATTGGATTCATTTGATGAATCAAATTGGATTAAGAGTAATCCAAATTGGGCTAATTGAGTTGGACTCAAGTTGATTCATGTATTCAATGAGTCTAATTTAGATTATGACTCATTAAATCAACTTAATTTAATGAATTAGATTCATTATATTAAGTTGACTTGAATCAAATGGTTAGATTAGATCAACCATGGAAGAGATTTGGTCAAGTTTGACTTGACTTGAGAGGAAGAGGAAGAGTCAAGTTTGACTTGACTAATTGCCATATTATTGGTGAGATGGCAAGATGTGGATCAATGATGATGTGCCACATCATCAAAGTGTGCCACCTCATGGGAGTTACAACTCCATTCTCTTTAATGGCTACATTTAATGAGAATGGGGGTTACACCTTGGAGAAGTGGCCGGCCACTTATCATTGTGAATGAAATTGATTTTTTCATTCAAGCCTCATTATTCCTTCTTCTTCCTCTAGCTCTTCCTCTCCTTCTCCTCCTCAACTTGGCCAAACCACACATAGGTGCTAGCACACCTTTTTTTGTGTGATTTTCTCTACTTACGTGTTCGTGTGGATACTTCTAGAGGAGTATCTATCTTGATACTCTTGAGATCCGGCACCGTTTGGACGAGCGGGAACGCGAAGGGCTTCGCTTCAAAGGTATAAAAGTTTTTTCTTTTTGTAGATCTACTATAGATCGAAGCTTTAAACTCGTACTCGTATTTTTGAAAGTTTTCTTCGCACGAGATCCAGTGGCATGGGTGATTCAGGGTTTCCGCGACGCGAAAACGCGATTTTCGTAGCCCGAAAAACCCAACAGTGGTATCAGAGCCACATGCGAAGCGAGTACGAGTTTCAATTAGTATTTTTATGAAAAATATGCATACTGTAACATTCTGTGAATTTCCTAATTTTTATGATTTTATGGGTATTTTTCTCGTAGAAGCGAAGCACAAGTGTTTCAACACTTGTAGGCTTCGACTACCGAGAAGTTTTTCCAAAAACGGTAATGTTTCGACCCAAAATCTTTTGGGACAGCGGGCTAAGGCGCTCTTGGATCGCTTAGGAGCAACTCGCGATGGTTAGATCGCGGGTAGGGGTACTGCCTCTAACCCCGCAAGGGGATTTGCTCCGCGATTGCGCTTGAAATCGCTAATCGGGACCGCCGAGAAAAATTTACTCATAAAATCTGTAAAATTATGAAAAATTACAGAAAATTATAAAAAATATATATAATTTTGAATTATATATTAATTTTGTGATAGTCATGGCCCAAAGACCCAATTCGATTGGACAATTGTGTTGTAATTCATAATACGACCTGTGTGCCGTTATGTGATGTGCGTGCTGTATTTATTTTATTTTATTTTCACGACCTGCGCATCGTGCCTTTCTCTTATATTCTGGTTGTAAATTAGATTTAGACTCGAATGTAACTCGAGTTTCAAAATTGTAATGTAATTTTGAAGCGGTGGAAGGTCCACACGAGACGGAGTTACGAGGAGAGCGCGAGCAACACAAGGTGGTCAAAGGAAGAAGCTTGAGAAGTTGTTGACCTTAGGTTGACCATCCGATCTTCTCATTGGCTTGAGAAGATCGTAGTAGGGCCATGACACAATCACAAAATAATTTAATTAATTGTTTATATGTATGTGATGCATGTTTAATTAAGTAGTTAATTAGTGCCTAGCGATTAGATAAGATCTAAATCGTGCACATGATACACCCCACGATTAGATTAGATCTAAATCAAGTATTTGATATGCATCATCATTTAGATTAGATCTAAATCACGTCAACTCTAATGTCTACCGTGCCGTGATACCTACTACTACCTCGATCACATGTGTTGTTGAATCTGCCAAAGCAGAGCAACACATATTATCTTGGTAGGGTACGGAGGGACAATCTTGGTCCCGCCTATCAACGCATGGGTGAGTTCAACTCAATTAGATTGAGTAACTAGTTAACTCGGTTGGATCGAGTACAACTGTAGGCATTCTTCCAACGGTTGGAAAGATAGGTCAAAATCACATATAAATTAACTCTCGGGCGTATTAGCCAAAGCTAACTCGAGTTTTAATATAAATGCGGATATTGATCCTATAAACAAGAGTTGCATAGAGATGTAATTGGTAATCGTTACCTACCGATCATACTAAGTCTTGGGCGTATTAGCCAAAGCTAACTCAAGGGTTAGTATGATGTGGATCTTGTCCCACATGAATTATAGAATTCAGTGGGAGCATTATTTAGTTAAAGGCCTAATTAAATGATTAAGAATATGATATTTATTTCGCATTTTCTGTTGTAGATTATCATGACGTCGAACACGAACACCTTCTCCTCGCGATCCGTCCTCGAGAAGGACAAGCTCAATGGAGCAAACTTCTTACAGGAACCCGAGAATAGTTCTCACCCAAGAACGTAAACTATACGCCTGGAGCCCCATTCCGAGGCTCCTCCCCGCCACGCGAAAGGCATCGAGATGCTTACAAGAAGCATCAAGATGACGCATTAGATGTGTCTTGTCTAATGCTCGCGACCATGAACTCTGAGCTTCAGAAGCAACATGAGTTAATGGGCGCTTACGATATGGTTGAACATCTTCGTCAACTATATCAAGGTCAAGCGAGGCATGAGAGATTTGAGATCTCAAGGGCACTATTTCAGTGCAAGATGTCAGACGGGGCTCCTGTAGGCCCATATGTACTCAAAATGATTGGGTACATAGAGAACCTACAAAGGTTGGGGTTCCCTCTTGGCCAAGAGCTGGCTACTGACCTGATTTTGCAATCCTTGCCGGATAGCTACAGTCAATTCGTTCTAAACTACAATATGAACGAGATTGACAAGCCACTGCCCGAGCTGCTTAGTATGTTAAGAACTGTTGAGCTAAACCTTAAGAAGGCTAAGCCCAACACTGTTCTGATGGTTCAGAAACATAAGGGCAAGGGCAAGCCCAAAGGCAAGGGAAAGTCCCAAGCCAAGGGCAAAGGCAAGGCACTGAAGCCTAAAGGAGGGGTCACCAAGGATGCTACCTGCTTCCACTGCGGTCAGACCAGGCACTGGAAGAGGATGTTGGGACCGAAAAGTAGCTAGGGGGGGGGGGGGGGTGAATAGCTCTTCGCATGCTCGTCGTCAGCGTTGCTCGTTTCTTCAGAGATATGCAGCGGAAATATAAGAAACAAAAGCATACAACGCTAACAAGGATGGTTTACTTGGTATCCACCTCACAAGAGGTGACTAGTCCAAGGATCCACACCTACTCACACACCCTCCACTATGAATAACACTCCTTTACAGTAACTACTGAAGGCAGAGAAGCCCTACAACCCTCACAATACAAGAAGAAAGCAAGGGAAACAAATACAATAGATATCTTACAAGATATGGAATGAAAACCCTAACCCTAGCTTTCTTCTTCTTGCTTTTGATCCGCCTCTTGACTTGGGAAACCTCCAAGAACCTTCAAGAACTGACGATCTGAGCTTGAGAGAAGTGTGGAGAAGTCGCTGTGTTGATCTGATATGAAATCGTGAAGTTGTAGCGCAGCCATCGCACGCCTGCAGCTCAAATACGACGCAACGGTCGGATCCCGATCGATTCGAAAGCTCCCAATCGATCGGGGAGGCTTTAGATCGATCCACGGATCGATCCAGAGCGCCTCTGTGCTCTGGGAAAGCGCCTGGATCGATCCAAGGATCGATCCAGTGCTTATCGCGCGAACCAGCAGCGTCCCAATCGATCGGCTGATCGATTGGGACCTCTGGATCGATCCACTGATCGATCCAGAGGCTCTCTGTTCGCTGGGGAAGGCCTGGATCGATCCACTGATCGATCCAAAGGCTTTCTGTTCGCTGGGGAAAAGCCTGGATTGATCCATTGATCGATCCAGCTCCTGAATCGATCCACTGATCGATCCAACTCTTTGTTTTTGCCCAAAACCAAGTCCCAAGCCTCTCAAACCAACATTCGGTCAACCTTGACCTGTTGGTACATCATGTCTAGCATCTGGTCACTCCCTTGACCTGCCAAGTCTCCCCACCAAGTGTCTAGTCAATCCCTTTGACCCACTTGGACTTTTCTCTTCGTGTCAAGTATCCAGTCACTCCCTTGACCTACTTGGACTTCCACCAGATGTCTGGTCAACCTTGACCCATCTGGATTTCCTCATGCCAAGTATCCAGTCAATCCTTTGACCTACTTGGACTTCCCAACACCAGATGTCCGATCATCTTTGATCCATCTGGATTTTCCCTATGCCTGGCTTCACTCACCAGGACTTCCAATCTGCCTAGCTTCACTCACTAGGACTTCTCTTCTGCTTGGCTTCACTCACCAGGTCTTTCACCTAGCTTCACTCACTAGGATTTTCACCTAGCTTCACTCACCAGGATTTTCTTCTGCCTGGCTTCACTCACCAGGACTTTCTTCTGCCTGGCTTCACTCACCAGGTCTTTCACCTAGCTTCACTCACTAGGATTTTCACCTGGCTTCACTCACCAGGATTTTCTTCTGCCTGACTTCACTCACCAAGTCTTTCCTCCTGCCTAACATCCCAGTTTGGACTTCCCAGTCAAGTATCCGGTCATCCTTGACCTACTTGACTCTTCTTCAATCAACCTTGTATTGTCAAACATCGAAACCCAAGCCAAGACTCAAGCTTGGTCAACTAGGTCAACCTTGACCTGAGGGATGTTGCACCAACAATCTCCCCCTTTTTGATGTTTGATAATACCAACACTATCACTTACAATACCACATGTAAGTTAGGCTAATCCCATAGCATAAACCTTCTTCATGCCACTAGGTAATGAATACATAAGTTAATCCCTTCATTTTCCCCCTAAGAGGGCAAACTCCCTCTAGGTAATGAAAGTCTAACTTACTCCCTTTCATTCTCCCCCTATTGGCACACATCAAACCATGCCCATTTTTGGGCACATATCAACAAATTCACTTGTTGAAAACTCTCCCCCTGAAGAGTTGCTCATCGTTGTTCACAACTTCATTCGTTGTGATTAACACGATAATGAAGGTCTCATACCCTTCATTATCCTTAACCCTACATTCTCCCCCAATGTAGGCAAATGCCCATCCTTGAGCATTATCCACTTGAAACCACTTGAACAATGAGGATATCCACTCCCCATTAAAGTTCAAACGCTCAACCTTGAGCATGTTCTTAACGGAAGGTTAACCACCTTTCAAGGTTCATGAAAAATAATTTTCATGTCTTTAAAGAGTCCCTCCCCCTAAAGACATGGTGGTAACTTCTGTCATTGCACCAACAATGACTTGGAATTCCTAAAACTTTAGGAAACCCAATTTTAGAAGTTTTGAGGCTCAAATATTTAAAATTTGAAACAAACCTCAACCTAAACTTCAACTTAGCCTTCCTTAACCAATTCATCCTTGTTTTTCACATGAAAACACCCTTTTTATGTATACAAATGTATTTTCAGGGGTTTGGAATGGTTACCTAGACTAAAATAGGTTCAAAGATGCTGAAATCAGGCCTTCCCAGCCAAAATCAGCAATGTGGATCGATTGGAGTTGGGTTCCAATCGATTGAACCTTGCTGAATCGATCCACTGATCGATTCAGGAGGGCTGGATTGATCGGTGGATCGATCCAGAAAGCTTCTGTTCGCGAGAAGCTTGCTCTCAATCGATCGTCCGATCGATTGAGACCCTTCAATCGATCGGGTGATCGATTGAGGTCTGATAGTTGCTGAAATTCACTTTCTGTGAATTTCAGAAACCCCTAGAAAAATCTACAAAATTCCAAAAATCGCAAAAATTTGTGTAGACATTATTTAGGGTATATACTATCAAGGAAAAATAGTTTTCTAAGAAAATACTTCATATTTTCAAAGATTGATACAAACTTGAAACCTTGCAAAAGCTTTAGTGTTTTCTTCAAGTTTGTGTCTAACTATTCAATGGTGATTACTCTCAAAAGATAGCCTTCACCAAGGTTTTCCAAAAATTATTTTAAAAACATTTTCAAAACCAATATCCCACCATATTCCTTGGGCTTAATGCACATTACTTGTACATTAGCTTTCCCAATGATGGGAAAACACATAACTATATGTTTTGATGAACTTAAAACTCAAAAAAATGCACTAAATCAACATCTTGAGTTTTGTTCATCATCCTAACATCTCACTTGTATCTAATGTGCACTAAAACACATATAAGTCATCTTATTGGTCTTTGTGAGATATAAAGTTTGATTTTGCCCTAATCTAGGGATCATGCATATCTATCTAGGCATTTTGTGGATATTGAACATCCACTTAGGATGTTACTTGTTAATACCACTTGTTGACAACACTTGTTAAAAACACTTGTTGATAAATGTCATTTGTCCTTGCTTTTAAGGAGTTAAACATAATGCATGATAATGTTATGACATACATCAAAATGAAATAGCTTTCAAAAGAAAGATTCCTATAATTACATGATGTATGTATGACATGACATGGTATTTTTGTATTTTTCATAATAAGTCATGAATGAAAAATATAAAACTAAATATGGTGTTATGGCATGTGATGGGCAAACATAACATGGCAAGGTTTAGCATAAATAAAATTACCTAGATTACCTATCTAAGTATCCTTAATCTAAGCTAACTTAAAAATTAAATCTAGATCACCCTAAATGCTTCAAGAAAATGCCAAAACATAAATTGGCATTTCTAATTCTCTTGATTAACTTATGTCAATTGAAATCGAGCTTATTCCTCAAATGTTGGCATATTTCATTTTTCCTTAAGAGTAATCACATAAATCAAGACCCGGATTGCCTTAAGTTTCTAAAAGAATACCAAAATCCCAACTTGGTATTTCTCTAGGTTTTCCCAATTTATGCCATCTTAAGATAGAATCAATTTTCCATCATTAGGCACATTTTACTCTTTCAAGGAGTAAATATAAATCCATTTTATTTTCAAAGGTTAATAATAACCTTGAAAATGCTCCTTAAGTGTCAATTTCTTCAAAGTTGGGTTAACTACCCTTCTTCTTAGAGTTGACACTCTCTAACCCTTCTATGGGGTAGAGAAGATGCTCCTAGGAACCCAAAACCTATTGGTGCTCCTTGGATACTCTAGGTATTCACTAGGGATAACTTCCCTAGATACCTTCCTAGTGACCTTGTTTGGCTTCTTAAAAGCCTTGGTCACTTTTTCTAGGTCAACTCTAGGGATAGCCTCCCTTGTGACCTTGTTAGTGATTTTCTTAGACTTCTTAAAAGTCTCACATTTGTTGTTGCAAAGATACTTCTAGGGATGACATCCCTTGTATCCTTGACTTGACTTCTAGACTTAGGGTTGGTTCCATAGCTATATGGAACCCTATGGTAAGTAGGTACATCCTTTTTGATTTTAGGTTTGTATCCCAAACCTCTATGGCCCTTGGATGACCCTTGTTGTCCTAAACCTAGATTTTGCTTATTTTGCCCTTTAAGGATATTTTCCATCCTTTTTAGGGTCTTTTCTAGTTTGTCAAGTCTTGACCTCAAGACTTGATTTTCTATCATTAAATTCTTAGATTTTGATTTTTCATTACACCCATGAGCATTTTTGTTTCTAGGTTTATAACTATGGTCCTTAGTGTGATTGCCTAGATTTTTATCTATCTTCCTAGCCCTAGGTTGAGAGGTTTTAGCATGATAAGCTACATGATTTTCCTTAACCTTATCATGTCTCCTATTTTCATGGTAAATAGCATTAAAATGATATAGATTAGAACTATCATGCTCTTTACCATAATTTAAAGGGGTAGGCTCAATAAAAGATACCTTCTTTTTTACCTTGGAGACTCTCCCTTGACTAGTGCCTCCTTGAGCCTTAATCATCTTCTTCCCCTTGGGGCATTGACTTCAGTAATGCCCTTTTTGTTGACACACGAAACACACAATGTGCTCCTTGCTCTTCTTTGTTCCGGGGGTGGTCTCCTTGGGCTTCTCCTTGTCCTTTTGTGTCACTTGACCCTTCTTCTTGGCCAAGTTGGGACACTTGCTCTAGTAGTGCCCACTTTCCCTACACTCAAAACATATTATATGATTTTTATTTTTAATTGAAACATTTATACCTTCTTGTGTAGGGATGACACTTGCTCCTCCATTTGATATTTCTTGAATTTTGGAGGTGGCACCATTTTCTTCTTCTTCACTTGACCCAGATGTGGAGGCCTCTTCTTGCTCCGGGTTCATTGATCTACACTCCCCCTCAATCCTAGAGGTGGAGGCTTCATCATCTTGTACATGGAACAAGGAGTATGCTCCCTCCTTGTTCTCTTCATTGCACTCCCTCGAAGATGAAGCTTCTTCTTCGGAGGTTGAGCATCTCTCAACCTCGGAGTCCTCCTCTTGGTCTTGTTCCAAAGAGTCACCCTCTCTGGATTCTTCTTGCTCTTGTACAGTGGAGGGGACCTCTTCATGAAGCTTGGCCAATTTACTCCATAATTCCTTTGCATCTTCAAATTCTCCAATTTTGTAAAGGATGGTGCTTGGCAATAAATTGACCAAGAGCTTGGTCACTTTGTCATTGGCCTCGCACCTTTGGACTTGCTCTTGGCTCCACTTGCTCCTCTTGAGAACTTTGCCCTTTGAGTTTGTTGGAGTCTTGAAGCCTTCCATAAGAGCAAATCATTGCTCTATCTCCATCATAAGAAAATTTTCAATTCTTGATTTCCAAGAATCGAAGCTCGTGGAAGTGTATCGTGGAGCCACCCTCGTGTCAAATCCAAGTCCATCTTGTAATTTGAAGTTGAGCCTTTTGATGAAGTCTTCGACTTGTAGGATTTCTTCAACTTCTTCACCCTTTAGCTTTGCTTGTTTTGTTTGCCCCTTCCGGCGATGATTCCGGTGAAGAGCGGCCTCGCTCTGATACCACTTGTTGGGACCGAAAAGTAGCTAGAGGGGGGGGGGTGAATAGCTCTTCGCGTGCTCATCGTCGGCGTTGCTCGTTTCTTCAGAGATATGCAGTGGAAATATAAGAAACAAAAGCATACAATGCTGACAAGGATGGTTTACTTGGTATCCACCTCACAAGAGGTGACTAGTCCAAGGATCCACACCTACTCACGCACCCTCCACTATGAATAACACTCCTTTACAGTAACTACTGAAGGCGGAGAAGCCCTACAACTCTCACAATACAAGAAGAAAGCAAGGGAAACAAATACAATAGATATCTTACAAGATATGAAATGAAAACCCTAACCCTAGCTTTCTTCTTCTTGCTTTTGATCCACCTCTTGACTTGGGAAACCTCCAAGAACCTTCAAGAACTAGCGATCTGAGCTTGAGATAAGTGTGGAGAAGTCGCTGTGTTGATCTGATATGAAATCGTGAAGTTGTAGCGCAGCCATCGCACGCCTGCAGCTCAAATACGACGCAACGGTCGGATCCTGATCGATTCGAAAGCTCCCAATCGATCAGGGAGGCTTTGGATCGATCCACGGATCGATCCAGAGCGCCTTACGCGCGAAAGCCTGGATCGATCCACGGATCGATCCAGCGCTTATCGCGTGAACCAGCAACGTCCCAATCGATCGGCTGATCGATTGGGACCTCTAGATCGATCCACTGATCGATCCAGAGGCTCTCTGTTCGCTGGGAAAGGCCTGGATCAATCCACTGATCGATCCAGAGGCTTTCTGTTCGCTGGGGAAAAGCTTGGATCGATCCATTGATCGATCCAGCTCCTGGATCGATCCACTGATCGATCCAGCTCTTGGTTTTTGCCCAAAACCAAGTCTCAAGCCTCTCAAACCAACATTCGGTCAACCTTGACCTGTTGGTACATCATGCCTAGCATCTGGTCACTCCCTTGACCTGCCATGTCTCCCCACCAAGTGTCCGGTCAATCCCTTTGACCCACTTGGACTTTTCTCTTCGTGCTAAGTATCCGGTCACTCCCTTGACCTACTTGGACTTCCACCAGATGTCTGGTCAACCTTGACTCATCTGGATTTCCTCATGTCAAGTATCCAGTCAATCCTTTAACCTACTTGGACTTCCCAACACCAGATGTCCGATCATCCTTGATCCATCTGGATTTTCCCTGTGCCTGGCTTCACTCACCAAGACTTCCAATCTGCCTAGCTTCACTCACTAGGACTTCTCTTCTGCCTGGCTTCACTCACCAGGTCTTTCACCTAGCTTCACTCACTAGGATTTTCACTTGGCCTCACTCACCAGGATTTTCTTCTGCCTGGCTTCACTCACCAGGACTTTCTTCTGCCTGGCTTCACTCACCAGGTCTTTCACCTAGCTTCACTCACTAGGATTTTCACCTGGCTTCACTCACCAGGATTTTCTTCTGCGTGGCTTCACTCACCAGGTCTTTCCTCCTGCCTAACATCCTAGTTAGGACTTCCCAGTCAAGTATCCGGTCATCCTTGACCTACTTGACTCTTCTTCAATTAACCTTGTATTGTCAAACATCGAAACTCAAACCAAGACTCAAGCTTGGTCAACTAGGTCAACCTTGACCTGAGGGATGTTGCACCAACAGAGGAACTGCAAGGTATACTTGGAGGATCTTAAAAAGAAGCGAAGTGAGACTTCCACTTCAGGTATATATGTTATAGAAGTCAATCTATCTATTTCTAGATCATGGGTATTAGATACTGGATGTGCTTCTCACATTTATACTGATGTGCAGGCGCTGAAAAATAGCAGGGCATTGACAAAGGGCGAGGTGGACCTACGAGTAGGCAATGGAGCACGGGTTGCTGCTGTTGTTGTAGGGACTTACTTTCTATCTCTGCCCTCTAGGCTTGTACTAGAGTTAGTCGATTGTTGTTATGTGCCTGCATTAACTAAGAACATTATATCAGTTTCTTGTTTGGACAAGAAAGGTTTCTCGTTTACTATAAAGAACAAATGTTGTTCCGTCTATTTAAACGATATGTTCTATTGTAGTGCACCTCTGATAAAAGGACTCTATATTCTAGACCTTGAGAGCCCTATCTATAACATTAATACCAAGAGGTTTAAGTCAAATGACATGAACCAAATCTACCTCTGGCACTGTCGCTTAGGTCATATAAATGACAAGCGCTTATTCCAGCTCCATAAGGATGGTTTGTTGGACTCATTTGATTTTGAATCATATGAGATATGCGAGTCATGCCTACGAGGCAAGATGACCAAGACTCCCTTTAGTGGGCACAGCGAGAGAGCGACTGATTTGTTAGGACTCATACATAGTGATGTATGTGACCCTTTCAATGTCGCTGCTAGAGGCGGTTATAGGTACTTCATCACATTTACTGATGACTTCAGTAGATATGGTTATGTGTACTTGATGACACATAAGTCAGAATCCTTTGAAAAGTTCAAAGAATTCAAGAATGAAGTACAGAACCAGCTTGGCAAGAGTATTAAGATACTTCGATCAGATCGAGGTGGAGAATACCTTAGCCATGAGTTTCGTGACTACCTAGCTGAGTGTGGGATTCTATCCCAACTCACTCCTCCTGGAACACCACAGTGGAATGATGTATCCGAAAGAAGGAATCGTACCCTATTAGATATGGTGCGATCTATGATGAGTCACACAGATCTTCCGACATACCTTTGGGGTTATGCTCTAGACACGGCAGCTTTTATACTCAACCGAGTTCCAACCAAGGCCGTGATAAAGACACCATATAGGATATGGACTGGGAGGGATGCCCAGGTGTCTTTCATGAGGATTTGGGGTTGTGAGACTTACGTTAGACGTCAAGTCTCAGATAAATTAGGACCCAAATCCGACAAGTGCTATTTCATTGGATATCCTAAGGAAACTAAGGGATATTACTTCTACATTCCCAGTCAGCATAAGGTAGTTGTGGTAAAGACTGGGGTCTTTCTAGAAAGGGACTTTGTTTCTAGAAAGACTAGTGGGAGTGCGTTCGATCTTGAAGAAGTTCAAGATGCGAACAATAGCACTGATGCCTCGATGGAAATTGAACTGGAACCACAAAGTGTTGTGGATGATGTTGTTCCACAAGGAGTTGAGGAACAACAATCAGTTCAAGTAGACATACCTCTTCGCAGGTCTGATAGGGTACGTCGTCAGCCTGAGAGATACTCATTTCTCTTGTCTGACCATGATGACATTGAGCTCATAGAGGATGAGCCTACCACCTATCAGGAAGCTGTGATGAGACCAGATTCTAAGAAATGGCTAGAGGCCATGAGATCTGAGATGGAATCCATGTACACCAACCAAGTATGGACTTTGGTTGATCCACCTGAAGGGGTAAAACCCATTGGGTGTAAGTGGGTCTTTAAGAGAAAGACTGACATGGATGGACTTATCTATAAAGGTCGCTTGGTAGCTAAAGGTTTCAAGCAGATTCATGGTATTGACTATGATGAAACCTTTTCTCCAGTAGCGATGTTTAAGTCCATTCGGATTATGCTTGCTATTGTAGCCTACCATGACTGTGAGATATGGCAGATGGATGTCAAAACCGCGTTTCTGAATGGAAACCTACTCGAGAATGTGTACATGACACAACCTGAGGGTTTTGTAGATCCACAGCATACTAGCAGAGTATGCAAGCTGCATAGGTCCATTTATAGACTAAATCAAGCTTCTCGGAGTTGGAATCTTCGATTTGATGATGCAATCAAACAGTTTGGTTTCATCAAGAACGAAGATGAGCCTTATGTCTACAAGAAGGTTGTAGGGGACATAGTTGTCTTCCTTATATTGTATGTGGATGACATACTGCTCATTGGGAAGGACATCCCTATGCTTCAGTCTGTCAAGACATGGCTAGGGAGTTGCTTCTCAATGAAGGACTTAGGTGAAGCATCCCGCATTCTAAGGATACAGATCTATAGAGATAGATCTAAGAGATTGCTTGGCCTAAGTCAGAGTACATACATTGACAAGGTACTCCTTCGGTTTGCCATGCAGAACTCCAAGAAGGATTTAGATGTCACATGGCGTGAGTCTTTCGAAACTCAAGGTCCCTCTTCTAGAGAGGAGACCGCATAAATCAGATCTCTTATGCCTCACCCATAGGATCGATCATGACGCCATGCTATGTACTCGACCGATGTCTCGTATGCTTTGAGCATGGCGAGTAGATACCAGTCATCTAGGTGAAAGTCATCGATAGTGGTCAAGAATATTCTTAAGTACTTAAGAAGGACTAAAGAATATTTCTTGATATATGGAGGCAATGATGAGCTAGTGTAAAGGGTTATAGTGATGCTAGCTTCCGAACTAGGATGACTATAGATCGCAATCGGGGTTCGTGTTTTGCATTAATGGTGGTCTTGTGAGTGGAAGAGTTCAAGCGGGACACGATGGTGATTCTACAACAGATCAGTATTCACGCATCGAGGCAAGAAGGAGGCAGTTTGGATCCGCAAGTTCATCATTGAACTTGGGGTGGTTCCTAGCATTGCTGACCCCATTGAGCTCTATTGTGACAACAATGGAGCTATAGCACAGGCGAAGGAACCTTGCTCACACCAGCGGACCAAACACATACTAGGGCGCTTCCATATCATTCGAGAGATCATCGAGAGAGGAGATGTGAAAATTTGCAGAGTACCTACAGAGGCTAACATCGCAGATCCCTTGACCAAGGCTTTGACACAGAGGAAGCATGATGGTCACACTAGGTCATTAGGGCTTAGAGCCTACACTGATTGGCACTAGTGCTAATGGGAGATTGTTAGCTAGAGCCCTAGAGCCAATCATTTGATGGTTGTATTTTGGACTTGTTGTATCATATTCTATACAAATAAAGGCATTTGGTTTTTGGTTATTATACTTACTTGTATTGGTGTCAAATAAACTAAGTATAATAACGTCCTTGAGTAGACGGTTCTCACCTATATCAATCGGTTAGTTGAACCGATAGTAAGATGATATAGGGAACACTACTCTTAATCATTCCTAGTCGAGTATTAACATTTAGGGACAATGTTAATGCGATAAGACTAGCATGTAGGTCAACTCGATGACTTGATCTCATAAGTCATGGATATAGAGATATCAAGTTGACACATGGGTATGCATTGGAGAATGTATACTGAATGACCCGCTATGAGAAAGTATCATGGATCGTTATATGAGTGTCATATACTTTCTCATGTGGCTATTAGTATGACTACTAGTCCTTAGACCTGAAGTCACGATGGTTTCCTACATAAGGAGTTATGTACTTTGGTTTCGTCAAATGTCACCCGTAACTGGGTGGACTATAAAGGCAATCACTGGGTATATAACAAATTATGCAGAGGAAAGTGAGTGATGTAGATGGGATCTATCCCTCCTATATGACGGGAGAGACATCGGTATTCTTGATAGAGTGAGACCACGAAGTGCATGGCCATGCCCAAATGAGTCAATATAAGATATTGAGCTCATTTGATTTAGTGAGTCTACTTGGAGTTCAAGATTTAGTTTGATCAGAGGATGACACAGTCTATGTCTCACATTGATCAATCTAGATGTCTAGGATAGAAGGACACTTGTCATATTTTGTGAGGAGTCACAAGGTGATGTTGGATCTCAACATTCTTGTAACATTGGGTAGTAATGATGTGTTGCTAGATACCGCTCATTACTTATGTTCCTAAATGGGTTTAGGGGCATTGCCAACGTTACAAGAACCTATAGGGTCACACACTAAGGACAATTAGATGGAGATTAGGTTCATATGATGAACCAAGAGGATTGGATTCATTTGATGAATCAAATTGGATTAAGAGTAATCCAAATTGGGCTAATTGAGTTGGACTCAAGTTGATTCATTTATTCAATGAGTCTAATTTAGATTATGACTCATTAAATCAACTTAATTTAATGAATTAGATTCATTATATTAAGTTGGCTTGAATCAAATGGTTAGATTAGATCAACCATGGAAGAGATTTGGTCAAGTTTGACTTGACTTAAGAGGAAGAGGAAGAGTCAAGTTTGACTTGACTAATTGCCACATCATTGATGAGATGGCAAGATGTGGATCAATGATGATGTGCCACGTCATCAAAGTGTGCCACCTCATGGGAGTTACAACTCCATTCTCTTTAATGGCTATATTTAATGAGAATGGGGGTTACACCTTGGAGAAGTGGCCGGCCACTTATCATTGTGAATGAAATTGATTTTTTCATTCAAGCCTCATTATTCCTTCTTCTTCCTCTAGCTCTTCCTCTCCTTCTCCTCCTCAACTTGGCCAAACCACACATAGGTGCTAGCACACCTTTTTTTGTGTGATTTTCTCCACCTACGTGTTCGTGTGGATACTTCTAGAGGAGTATCTATCTTGATACTCTTGAGATCTGGCACCGTTTGGACGAGCGGGAACGCGAAGGGCTTCGCTTCAAAAGTATAAAAGTTTTTTCTTTTTGTAGATCTACTGTAGATCGAAGCTTTAAACTCGTACTCGTATTTTCGAAAGTTTTCTTCGCACGAGATCCAGTGGCATGGGTGATTCGGGGTTTCCGCGACGCGAAAACGCAGTTTTCGCGGCCCGAAAAATCCAACACATCAGTGGTCAAAAGGACAGCTATAAACGACTGACGACTCTCTCACCCACAAGGAAGACAATAGTCGTTAGTAATGCAATGAATGATGAACATGATATATATATAATCATGATTCGAACACCGTCATCATCCATGCAAACTCTAAATCCACCTAAGTACCCCACAACATGAGTATGATCATCATGATACCTCCACATATCCCACCAAACGCATATACACAACTACATATGTATAATCAACCAAGAATCTCCGATAATCCCCCTAAACACATGTATACAGAACATAGGTACAATTAACATGTATCCTCCAGTAAAACACATCAGACACATGTATATACAACAAATATACAATCAACATAACTCCTCCAATTATCACACCAGACAAATGTATACACGACAAACAAATGGGCAATCATCATATGAATACCACCAACGAAGTATCCCCTACCATACATACTCTACATGTAAAAATACCACAGAGTATAGATAACCAAAGTGCAGACTGTATAAGAATTAAATAGATCATCACAAAGGTCAAGCATAAGTATCAAACAGGAAAGCAACAAACGAACACGATATAAGGTAAAGCAGCCTAAACCATCACATAATAACCATGCACTAAGATTAAGAAAAACTACGTAGAGGCCAAGGAAGAAATACCCGTCTTAATACGCAGATCGTGTCCGGAAATCCCACGTCGAGACACTCGTGCCGAATCCAAGTCTTGCGATCACATAGTGTATTTAGCTAATTTCATAGAAATTAAATAACTAAATAACTTCCCCCACCTAATTAGAATAAATCTAATCAAATATGGTTATAGATTAATCCCCTTAATCAATAATCCAATTCTATCCAACATCATTTAATAACTCCAATTCATCCACAAAATGCACACTAATCTCCAAACACACAAATAAATCAATCCTATCTCACAATTAACACCCTCCACCTCAAAATGAAATCCCAAACAAATAGTGGATTTAATTCAACATTAACCCAAATCTAATCTCCATTCCATACTTAATTCAAATTCCATGATCAATCACAATAAACTTAGATTAACCACCCAACATCAACATCTATATAGAATGCTTAATCTAATCTAATACCTAATGAAATAAATCTATAGCACAACTTTCCCAATTCTATTACACTCCACTGTTAATAGCCAATGCAATCCACACCACTACTCCTTCCATTTCTGTCCAGAATTTCGTAGCCCACACAAGAGATGAAATCATCATGAAAATTCTTCTTAAAACACTTCAAATCTATCCGAAATTGCTCAACATAACCTCACCTCCTCACCCACAACCTTCACAGCTTCAAGAAGTGGAATTTGCAGTGACCGGCAACAGGGCAAGTCCACAGTACACTGATCCTCTGCTTCCTCTAATCCAGAACAGGAAGATCATCACAAACAAACCCAATTAAGCAAGAACTTTGAAGCTTTATGATTCTAAACAAAAACCTACCTTGATCGGGCGTTTCCAAATGGTGTCGACATTACCAGATGCCAACAATGAACCAAGATCGAAGCAACCAAGAAGCTATTGTCCTCTATGTAATACATCCAAAATCAGTAATCAGTATAGTTCCCCCCTTAAATTGAATGCAGAAATAATCGTTTACCTTAAATGTGGCAACTGACAATGAAGAAATCGCGTCATCAATCATTGGAAGGTGGTGCGCGATGCAAAAGAACAGAACCAGAATCCGGTGGAAAGAAGATAGCAGAATGACCTCAGTCGATCGGGTGGTGCGCAAGTGCTGATGATGATGGTGGATTGGCGATCCAGCGATCTAGGGCATGGGAGAATAGACACGTTTCCGACGAGCACTTGGTGTCCGCGACTAGGAGAGGGGAGATCGAATGGCTAAATGAGCTCAGGCAATCGGTGGAGGAGAAGGGAGGCTCGGTTGGCAGTAGGCTCACGACGATCAACGTGGTGGTGTCATCACGCGAGAATAGAGGATCGGGAGGAAGAACAGAGAGTATCGACGATGATTTGGGGAGGAAGGAAGAAATCGGGAATTTTAGAGATTAAGCTTTTAATTAAATACCTAAGTTAATATAATTAAACTCTATGTTAACTCCTTAATCAATTTCCAACTTATTTTGGGTATCCCAAATAAGTCTCCACAAGCCCCACGATTTATCCCCTCAAAACGAGTCATACGGACTCTGTTTAAATCCCGAAAAATTTCTAAAAATTTCAGAAAAATCCAATAAGATTTTTCGTCTAATAACATTTATTATTTAATTTTGCAATATCTTACATAAAGTTTGTTTTTTTGTTAGATTTACTTTTTTGAGATTTTTGGATGATTATATAAATTTTTATAAACTTTTTAATAAAAAAATAATTTTAAAAATGAAAAATTTTCTGAAATTAATTTAGAAAAGCCTGATTTTTCATATGAAGGTCGTTATATGTTGAATTCTTAGAAAAACCAGCCATATTTTTATGATTCAAAACTTATTTTTAAATATTTAAATTCAAAAATGATTATTTCTGTAAAAAAAATTTATTTCTAGTTAAAATAAAATTTTGTTTATCATGAAAATTTTTATCCTAATTTGATTGTTTCTATTGGATGATGATAAATATTTTTAGGATTTTTTGAAAAAACTTTTAAATAATTTTTAAATTATTTTGTCAAAATCTTTGGATTAATCGATTAAAAAATTATTTCTTTGAAAATTAATTTCGGTAAAAAGGTAAATTACTGAAAATTCTATTTCAATCCCTTAGAAAAATTATCAATATTTTTTTCTAATATTTTTTATTTCTTTTCCTATTTTTTTAATGTAATCAAAGGGGATAAAATTAGAGAATAAGTTAATGGGGAGGTATAAAATTTAATATTCTTCTATTGAATTGATTGTAATTTTTTTATATAATTGCAAATTTATTTGATTAAATTATTTTATTGTTTTGGTTTAACTCTAACTTAACTTGGGTTGATGTACTTATAAAAGGAAGAGATTGTAAGTAACCCTGGGTTGGTTTTAATGTGATTAACCGAGTTAAGTTAGGTTATGTGATTTTGATGTGTTGTGTCTGAGTGTGCAGGAACTTAGGAATACAAGAAGTCAAGCGAAAGGCATAGAAGCGAAAAGAATGACATAGGAAGTGAGTTGATGGGCTCAATGCATCTAAGGGACGAGGAGCTGTGGAATAGTATACTGACAGACAAGAAGGACACATGCGACACTTCCAAGGGATGAGAATCCGGGGCAGAAGGTTGCTCGAGGAGAAGGTCGAAGTTGGGTTCGGGTGAGCTCAACTTTGGACGACCACAACATCACCCAAGCGATCGGACAAAAGTCAACACTAAGTTGACTTTGTCCAGGCACCCGGAGTGGCCTTGCCAAGTCAGCGACTTCGAGCTGTTACAGCGAGGATAAACACCGGAGTCCATGTCAACCGACATCAGGCGCCCAGATTGGGTCCAGATGCCTAGGAACTGATAAGTTGTTGACAAATAGGCATTGTGGAGTGGAGTGGATGTGGTGACCACGTCCAAGCGCCTGGGAGCTGCTATGTCAGCCAATGGCTAACTTCGACTAGTGGACTATAAATAGAGTCCTGGTTCTCGAAGTTTAGTACAACACACTCAGTATTTTGTTTACTATACTTTCACATCGTCATTTAGTTTTCTGAGCTTTCAAAATTGTAAGAGGTTATTTCACCTTTAATAAAGAAGATCTTTTTAGTGAAGCTTTTATCATCTTGGATTAGCAACCTCCTCGATTGTAAACTAAGTAAATTCAGAGTTCTTTCTTACTCTTCTTTTAATTAATGTTTTTATTATCTTTAATTAATTAATGTGTGTTCCTCGCTAAATTTCAAAGTAAGAGAAAATATAATTTTTTATTACAGGCTATTCACCCCTCTCTAGCCGGCCTAATTGGGACCTACAACTACTTCTCCATCGATAGGCGTTACTTAGTGGACAAGTCTCCACCATCGGGCAAGTCTTCATTGACAAGAATTACTTAGTGGACACTCCACTCATGCTACTTTACTTAGTGGGCACTCCACTGATTTTCACACTATAAAAAAAAATCCTTATTAAACACTTAAAAGACAACGATTTTATGTCAAAATCATTATTTTTTACTTTTTACAACAGTTTTAACAAACATCATTTTATTTGAGAGTTTTTTTAATCAAATATAATGATTTGTGAAAAATCATTGTCTTTAAGTAATTTTTTGGGGTTACAATGAAAATTATTGTTTATGTGTGTGTTTTAAGCTATAATAATGGTTTTTGAAAACCATTGTCTATTTGCACTTTTTTTGTTGGGGGGAGGGGGGCAACGATAACAATCGTTTTTCCCCCTTCGTAGTTTTTTTGTCATTGAGTTTTTCTTTCCCTCTCCCTAAAATTTTTACCCCCAAACCAGTCCCTCTCCACTTACAATCTCTTCGCCCATTCACGGATATCCATTTGCAAAAGGAAGTCGTGTTGAATCCCCTAACATCGTTGTCTCCGCCACGATGAAGAGTGATGGGGGAGAAGAGCGTAGACAATGAAAGAATCAAAGAAATGAAAGTTCAAAGAAGATTCCATCAATCGAGGCCTTTCTAATCTTGATTTTGCCTCTTAGATCAGCTTCCTTCTTGACCCCCTCAGAAAAGACCAGCGCGTTGATCTCCTTGCCAAATTGTAAGCCCTCCTCTCTGTTGGTAATGAGAATATGGTAACATGGGGTTGCCCATGATAGACACATTACCCACATAAAATAAAGGAAAATTACCATTATACCCCTAGGTGATTTCCATTATATATATGCATCCAAGTTATTCATTAAAAATAGAGAGAAAATGAGGCAGAGAGACAAGAAGAACGTCCAAGCAAGACAAGGGATTTAGTTTGTGGATTTATGAAGGACTTTCTAATTCTGTAATCGCTCTTCTGACAACAAGCAAGCATGAAATTTGTTCTTCATGTTCAAGAGATCGCTTCATTTCGGGAGATCACTGTAAGTTTTTACAGTTTAAGAATTTCGGTATTCTTTATTTTCATGCTTTAGTATCTACATTAGTATCAGAGTGTCTCAGATTCTAAATGCATGAGAATAATTTGTATCACTTCGCCTGGAAATCACAACTTCATGTCGGCAATTTCCTCCCGAATGGCTCATGAATGATCGCTGCATGAACTAGTGACAATATTGTGCATCGACAATTGCCTCTTTAGGTTGTGTTATGTGATGCCAACCTCGTCGGACCACCAGCAATCACCAACGCCGAAAAGCACTGGTAACTGCCTCTTCACAGTAGAGATGGTCGTATATACCGATGACCAAGTCGGAAAGAAAGCTGTTGGCATTCGTTGTCGGCCAGAACCAGAAACAGTGTCAGAAGGCCAACGGTTGGCGGTTGTAGTAAAAAATCATGCCGCTTAGAGGGGTGGAAGAAGCGTGGCATCGACGAAAGACGTGGGAGTGCGTGAAGCATGTCGTTGGACAGAAGACATGGGCGTGGATGAGGATTAAGTTTTTTTTATTTTAAAAAAAGAGAATGTGAGTAGTTCACGTGAAAAAAATGAACAATAAGTTAAAATAAAAAAGATTTTTTTCTCCCTTCTCTTGAATCAATCTAGTTCAAGATAAATGGGTTTGAAATAGATTGATCCAATCATACCGAGATTTAATTTAAATCATTGGTTTATTTGATCAGACTATTTTGGTTCAATTAGACCTTGATCTAGTTTGAACCATTAGTTAGTTTAACTGAACCATTCTGATCTAAATTAGATTCAATTTGGGTTAACTTGAATAAATGGGCTTACACAAGAACAGTATAGGTAAGACATCCATGCCCAATTAGATTAGTTCTAACAAGGATAATGGACCAAGCTCAGGATCAGGATTTCCAATCGATCGGTCCAGTGTGTCAGCCCACTAAGATCCTCAAATAAAGAAAATTAATTTTTCTTATTTACTTTTGGCTTATGTATATTTTCCATGCATATGTGTGAATTGAAATGAACCAGTTTTGTTACTGGTTTGTCAATTTTGTATTGACATTATCATTTTTTTAATTCCAGATGCCACGGGTGATATGCACGATGACTCGTCACGATGTGTGACAGAATAAGCACAAAGCAAATTTAGGAGATCAGGTATGACCAATTTTTTGGAGTTAAAGGACATATTGGTCTGCTTGATCGATTGTTCTGGAAAGTCAAATTGGAAGAGTTTCTAGTCTTGGATAATTATAGGATCTATGCTTTGATTCAATCATTGTAGAAGTATCCAAAGGTCGTAGCACATCATATATATGGGTGCTTTGAAGGGCATATTTTATATACAGAATTATGTATGGAGCTACTTCACCATGACTATCAAAGAAGGATCCTGAAAATTTTGAGGAGGATCCAGAAGAGAATCTTGAAGGACTAAAGGAGGATCTAGAGGAAGATCCTGAAGAATTTGAGAAGGATCTAGAGGAGGATCCTGAAAAATCTGAGGAGGATTCTGAAGAAGGTTCGATTATAAACCAAATTGAAGATCCTAAAGTTGGTCTACCTACGATTGCCCCAAATGAGTCCAAGTTGAAAGGGATTGAGTTGACCACTACATTAGAGTTTGTCCTAGTGGGAGTGATTTAGCCTATCTAGTTATTAGAGTTCTGTTATTGTTACTGTTGTTATGTACGAACAATATTAGCCCATTTAGTTTTTGAGTTGTGTAATAATTTCTATCGTTATGTATGAACAGAGTTATTTTTATGTTATATGTTAATAAATGTGTTAATGATTAGTTCATTTTATGATTAGTTCTTATTTAATTTAATAATTAGTTCATTTCATGATTAGTTCATGTTTACTTTAATGATTTGTTTATTTTATAATTAGTTCATTTGTTGGGATGTGTGTAATAGTATTAATCAATATTGATTTGATTAATTATATGAATAACGAGTGGAAACATAGTTACCACTTAATTTTGTACATCAACTCAAATTAACACTGAGTTAATCATAAATTGCATGCATATGAATTACATTGAATACTAAATAATATGTTTTTTTAGGTTAGATCATGATAACTAAAAATATTATAGCTGAACTCAATAAGGGAGAGAAACTTAATAGGGATAACTACAAAATCTGGCATCTAAAGATAAAATATGTTCTTGAGAAACAAGAAGTTCTAAAGATTGTTCATCAGTTTATAGAAGAACTTGCAGATGGTTCTATGGCACAACATAGCTGTGATATTGATACATATAAGCATGAAAGAAAAATGACTCTACTGCTAAGGGTATATTAATTAGTTCAATGATAGATAACCTAGTCTATGAGTATGAGTAATTTCCATCAGCTCATACTGTCTAGGTAGCCCTTAGAAAGAAATATAATGGAGTTAGTTAAGCAAGCTTCGTCAGCTGATAATAAAGTTTAACAACTACAAAAAGTATCTAAATGTTATCATGACCCAACGTCTGAGGAAAATGTCTAAAATGATTATAGAGCTAAAGACTGTTGATCATGAGTTGACTGATGAACAATAAGTTTAGATAGTTATCCTTTCCCTTCCTGATTCTTGGGAAATTATGAAATAAAATCTAACTCACAGTGAAAGTATCAAGACTTTCACTGATATCTCATGTCATGTTGAACTAGAGGCGAAGAGAATAGAATCCGCAAGGATATCTGGTTAAGCTTTTATAGTTGAAGGTTCTGGATCCAAGAATAAAAAAAGATGGTTTAAGAAAGGAAAAGAAAAGGGAAAAGAAGCTGGTGCAACTACTAGGCAAGGCCCAATTAAGAAGAAAGGAAAGAAGTATGGAAAGAAAGCTAAAAATAAGCTGACTTGCTATAACTGTGGCAAGAAGGGTCACTTTGCTTGGGATTATACTGAGTCGAAAAAGGTAGATCCATGTTTAACTTCTTATCATGAGCATTATATTGCTAGTTTAGTGTTGTTAGCTAATTCTTATACTTTGTGGATTATATATTTAAAAGCAATGAACCATGTAGCTCATGATCGATTTACATACGTGGAGTATCATCAGGTACCAACTGACAACAAATGGATATATGTGGAAAACAATGCAAGGATTGAAGTCAAAGGAGTTGACACTTGCAAACTCAACTTACATGGTAGACGCACATTGTTTCTATATGATGTCCTTTATACTCCTGAGATTCGGCAAAATTTGATTTCTGTTATTAGTCTTCTTGATTAGAGTTATTGTATAAACTTTTTTAGTCAATATGTGGAACTTTGTATTAATTCTGTGTTAATTGAATGTGATTATGTAACAAATAGTTTCATGATTCTTGATGTAGAACTAAATATTAATTATGATATTAATAGTTATTTTTCAAACATTGCTCTTACTAGTGATACTGATATTAATGATGAAGTTTGACATACTAGAAAAGGGCATATTGGACAAGATGAATGAATAGATTAGCTAACACTACAAGAATAAACAGGATTATCGATAGAAAACTCCATCGTAATTCCATCGGTATAGGTGTTTAGTGACAAAATTATGATAAAAAATAATTTATCGAAAAAAGTTTACCTTTCCATCGATGATTTCTAACATAATTAATTTTCGTAGTTATTATTTCTGATGAAAAGTGAATTTTCGTAGTAAATAACACGATAGAATCACTTATTCTGTTAGTAGTCCATAATAAGATTAACCAACAGAATCTGTGATTCCATCAGTAATTACAGACATAATCACCATTTCTATCGGTAATTACTAACAGAATCACTGATTCTGTCGGTATTGCATAATAGGATTTACCGATAGAATAGGTGATTTCGTCGGTAATCCATTTCGATATTTACTGATGGAATAATCGATTTCGTCGGTAATCCATTTCGATATTTACTGATGGAATAATCGATTTCGTCGGTATTTAAAAATGTTGGGTTCAATCAAAGTCCCACATTGGATAAATTTGGTAAAAATTATGGGGTTAAAAGGATGCATAATATCTCCATTGACATGAGGCCTTTTGGGGAGAGCCAAAGAGCAAAGTCATGAGGGCCTAGGCCCAAAGTGGATAATATCATGTCATTGTGGAGATATGTGGACATCCTTCGGTTCCTACAAATGGTATCAAAACTATGGTTCGGACCAGATGCTATGTGGGGTAGCCTTGAACGAAATTGAGGGTAGACCCGAGGTAGGTCAGGTTGACCGGATGCTCACAGGGAGGCCTGGAGTAGGTTAAGAGTGACTGGACCAGATACTTGCAGAGAGGCCCGAAGCAGGTCAGGATGACTGGATGCTTGTGGGGAGTCCTGAAGCATGTCAAGGTAACCGAATACTTGCAGGGAGGTGAGTAGGTCAGGGTGATCGGATGCTTGCAGGGAGGCCAGGAGCAGGTCAAGGTGACCGGATACTCGCGAGGAGGCCTGGAGAAGGTCAACATTGCCTAGATTCAGTTGCTTACGGGGAGACCCGGAACAGGTCAGAATGACCAGATGCTTGTGGGAAAGGCCCCAAAGTAGGTCAGGGTGATCGAATACTCGTGGGTAGGCCCGGAGCGGGTCAGGATGACTGGATGCTTGCGGGGAAGCCTGGAGCAGGTCAGGGTGACCAGATGCTCGCGGGGAAGTGAGTAGGTCAGGGTGGCCAGATGCTCACAGGGAGGCTCGAAGCAGGTCAATGTGACCGAATGCTCGCGGGGAGGCCTAGAGTAGGTCAAAGTGGACGGGTGCAGATGCTTGTGGGGAGGCCCAAAGCAGGTCAGGGTGACCAGATGCTTGCTGGGAGGCTCGGACCATGAAAGTAATTTTGGTCATTCGTTTGAGGGGAGGATTATTGGGTTCAATCAAAGTCCCACATTGGAAAGATTTGGTAAAGATCATGGTGTTAAAAGGGTGCATGATATCTCCATTGATATGAAGCCTTTTGGGGAGAGCCCAAGAGCAAAGTCATGAGGGTCTAGGCCCAAAGTGGACAATATCATGTCATTGTAGATATATGTGGACATCCTTTGGGCACAACAAAAAAAATACAACAAACAGTTTATATTTAGGCTCCAATCTATTTACAATTTTCATTTATAAAATAAACTATCATAAACGATGATATTTCATATATATAAACAATTTAGGTGTTTCACAATCCACATAATCACATTTCACATTCATCCATATATTCATATGATCATATTTCATAATCTACACATACGATCCATAATATAACTAACACAGTTAAACTAACATCCATATGACCACACATTTATACAACCAAACATCTATACAAAGAAACTAATAGAAATATCTAAATATTCATAATAGAAATAATCACAATAATCTAAAACAAACAAAATTTAAACATTCAAACAAACAAAATCTAAACATTCAAACAAACTAATAGAAAAAACCTCACTACCCATCTATATCCATAATCCAAATAATACATCCTTATATAAAATAGTAATATAAAATCTTGCATAAAGTTAAATACGATAGATTTATATCATATTTATATATAAATAAAAATATTACATATATGTATAACCAATTTTGATATCTGAATAGAAGAAATGAGCAAATGATGATCATCAATGTCAAAAGGTCTGGACTCCTGCAATATATAATAATACAATATTTAGAAATGACCATATTAGATTATAAAAACAAAATAAATATATTTTGCATGATTTATGTATGATAAAAAAATTGAGTTTTAGTTGAACAAACCATAGAAAAAAAACTAATCATTAAGATCTAATGGATCTTGAGTCTCCTATGAATCAAAATAAAATGGAACTGGTGGTGGAAGCAAATTAGCTATGAACGCTCGCATGTGAGCCATGAGAGCATCATGATCCTAGGCTCGCTTCCGATGCTCATCGGCTCACCTTTGATCCTCATTGGCTCGCCTCCGATCCTCCTCGGCTCACCTCTGATCATCCTCGACTCACCTCTACTCCTCAACAACCATCCACCAATTTATCCTCTTATCCATTGAGGTAATTTGAGTATGAAATTCTTGATTTTTCCATCTTAAAGATTGCACCTCAGTAGACAAAGAGGAAGAGGAATCATCACAACCCATAGGAGTCCTCAAACAATCAAATGCGGCTTTGACCTAGGAGCCAAGGGCATAGAGGGTGAAGTTTTTTTTCATCCACCGACAACATCATAATATATCTCATTTAGTACATCGATGGATAGAGGATGTGCCCCCCTTGATAGTGGCTGAGATGCTTGAGCCACTCTATCCGTCAACAAGGGCATAGAGGAGACTTTTAGTGCTTTTCATTTGTCTTAGATTAACAACCACCTAGGTTGTAACCAAGTAAATTTCTTTGCTTCTTCTTTCATTTTGTAGTTGTTTATACCATTGATACTAATCTGAGTTAAAAGTCGGGAAAGGTTTATTTTTTTTAACAGGCAATTTACCTCCCTTTTGTCGGCCCACCTGGTCCAACAAGTGGTATCAGAGTCTGGACGCTTCAGAAAGGACTAGCCGCCACTGAAGTAACAAAACGATGGCCAGTGCAAGCATTCATCCACTAAAGTTCGAGGGAGACTTCGCGTAATGGAAACATCGGATGGAGGTATTTTTTTTAAAATGGACTTTGAGATCCTGTTAATTATGAAATATGGTTTTATAGTCCCCAAGGACCAACATGGAGCTGGAAAGGAAGAGTGTTTATGGACAAAGAAAGAACAAGCTGACTTCATGGCGAATGGTAAAACAAAGTTCCATCTACTGAGTGTCCTTCTGCCCCAGGAGGTCAATCAAATTGGTAGCTACGAATCTGCTAACGAGCTTTGGGAGAAATTCCTGGAACTCCATTAAGGTACTTCAGAAGCAAAGTTAGCAAGGCGAGACATCCTTCGAACCCAGCTAACAAACCTGTGGATAAACCATGGAGAAAAGGTAGTGCAACTCCAATCATGGATCAAAGAACTCATCACTCAGCTCAACATTCTCGAAGAATCGATAACGAACTGAGATTCAATCTAGTA
Organism: Zingiber officinale; assembly: GCF_018446385.1. Lineage (NCBI taxonomy): Eukaryota > Viridiplantae > Streptophyta > Magnoliopsida > Zingiberales > Zingiberaceae > Zingiber > Zingiber officinale. The sequence goes on along the minus strand of NC_055988.1, from coordinate 13,164,651 downwards.
TGTGCTCAATGCCTTCCCAAGAACTCTAGAATGGTCATCCTTAGTAGATGCACACTACATTTCTAAGAACTTCAAGATAAGTACATTAGAGAATCTATTTTCTACTTAGAAATCGAAAAGTTGAATAATAATCTTGCCTTGAAAGCCAAGAAGGAAGATCTAGACTCTGAAGCATTAATCAATGAAGATGAATCAACCCTAATGGTAAGAAAACTCAATAAATTTATTAAATCTAATAAATTTAATAAGTCCCAAGTAAAGAAATAAACTTAGAGTAAAAGGAAGGTCCGGTGTTACAACTTCCAAGGAGAATGACACATCAAAGATGGCGGCCCAGAACTAAAGAAAAAGGAGAAGGACAAGGACAAAATATCAATGAAATCTAAGCTCAAAACCCTGAAGGAGACGTGGGATAAAACGTTGTCATCAGAATCTGAAGTTGAAGCCTATGTCGGACTAGCCCTAATAGCCGACCATCAAAAGGAAGATGAAAGAAGCTCAGAGATGAGCATTGATGAAGGAGAAGGATCATCATAGGAAAGCTGCAATGAAAGGGGAACATCAGAACATGAGGTAAGTGAGGTACACACCTTACCTCCTGAAAAGTCATTTCAATTTATTAAAGCATTTTCTAATGATTTAGTAAAATAGGAAAAAGATAATGCTAAGTTAAAATTAAACTTAGCAAGATCATGCCCCTTAGATATGTTTTATAAGTTAAAGATAGAAAATGAAAAATTTAAAATAGGAATCGAAAGGTTGAAACATGGCCATGCATGCTCAAACGATTTTAAAAAGCCAAAATTTAGAAATTATGGTAGAATCAACTGGTACATTAGAAATCACCAGGGTCAAATTAGAAGAATCTCACAAAAACATATTTTAAAAAAAAATTCTGATTAATCCAGTAGGAAGGAACTTATATTGGATTCCAATACCTAGATTAAATTGTAATAATTCAATTTTTTTAAGTTAAACCGAGAAATCTCAGAACGAAAATTAAATAATTAATTTTTTTAAAAGGTTTTGTCTAGAAGTGGTTGTTGCTTCAATATCCAAGAAGGCACAGTGCCTCACCACAGCCTGGAAGCCAATTATTGAAATAAAATATTTAATTAACTAACTATTAAACGGTTAACTGTTATAAATTTTTTTTAATTTTTTTTCCAATCTAAAAAGAAATACTTAAAAAATTGTGTCTAACAAATTAGCTAACTGATAATTATTGTTGTATAGCCCTAGATGGTTGTTTTTTTTATTTCTCTTTTTTTTTTATGTGATCAAAGGGGGAGACATAGGTATAAGTTAAAGGGGGAGTAAGAACATTTTTATCATTGGTCAAGTTTTTGCAATTTTGTTAACTTGGTTAATTCTCTATATTGCAAGAATATATTCTAATTGTAACTTGTTATTATTCTGTTATATCCTAACTTTAACTTGGGTTGATGTACATCAAAAAGGGGAGATTGTTAGTACCCCATGATAGTTTTGATGTGGTTAACCAAGTTAAAGTTAGGTCTTGTGTATTTGATCCTTGTGTCTAAGTGTGCAGGAGCTTAGGAACATAAGAAGTCTAGCGGAAAATGCAGCCAGCGAGAAGGACGACACAGAAGAGAGCTGACAGGCTCGGTGCGTCTGAGGGATAAAATGTTGCAGAAGAGTACACTGGTGAATGAGAAGAACGTGTGTGACATTTGAGGGACGAGAAACCGGAGAGTAAGTCTGCTTGAGGAGAAGGTCGGAAAATGGGATCGAGTGAGCTCTGTTCCAGATGGCCGAAATCACCCAAGCGAGCGGAGCAGCGGAAGAGCCAAAGGAGAAGTTTGGAGCTCGATAGCAACTACTGAAGGCACCCTTGTGCTTTTCGGGAGGAAGGCGCTTTCAACCCTTGAAGGCACCTTCAAGCCTCTATGGAAGGCACCTTCAACCCCTTGAAGGCGACTTTAAATAGTGACCGTTACGAAGATAAACTTTATCTTTGCTGGATAGGTTTTGCAATGCTGGAGGTGTCTTCCACCCTATTGAAGGCGCCTTCTAGCTTCGGATAAGATTTTTCAGGGGCTACAAAAAGACCCCTGGAGCTAGGAATTAAATATCAACTCTTGTATTTATTTCCTAGCAACTATCTGAGCATTCAACGAGTGTAAGAGGCTTCTCCGCCTTTATCAAAGGAGACTTTAGTGCTTTTCATTTGTCTTGGATTAACAACCACCTAAGTTGTAAGCAAGTAAATTTCTTTATCTCTTCTTTCATTTTGTAATTATTTAATTTACTTGTTATAATTATACTATTGCTACTAATTCGAGTTGAAAGTTAGGAAATATTCATTTTTTTAATAGGTAATTCACCCCCCTCTTGCCAGCCCACATAGTCTAACACATACTCGTTCTTTGAATTTATCGGTGATATATGTGGTAACTCGGTGGCCATCAGGGATAAATCTATAAGAAAAAATATTAAGGTATGAGAAATATTATAAAGAAAGTGATATATGAAATTGAATTACTAATAACAAAAAATATTTATGAGTCTCCAACAACTCATAGTACCTTATAGCCATGGAGTGTTATTGTCTGCTGTTATGCTCTAATAATATCTGTAAAATTACATTACAACACATTATAATAAAGTTTACTAACATGATAATATAAATACAAAACAATATGAAAGCATATCTTACTTGATGAACAATAATGTCAATATTTAATCATTATTAACATTTGACTAAGACTAATTGACATTAACAGTTTCTAAGTCCCCATTTTTAGACTTTGTTAGTTTAACAAAATCCTCACTACTGGACATCTCTCCATCGTCTTTCTCCTCGTAAGTGACATTAACATCTACAAGTTATTTATAAGTGAATTGGAGTTATGAATCAACTGAATGTCTCTCTACTTTGTTATTCTGAAATGCTTCATGGTTCTGAGCAGTGATGGTGTTCGACATTTCTATGGTCAAGTGAGGCTTCATTCGACTAATAGATAACTATTCACTAGACAACTATTCACTAACTTATTAAACCTTTTGTTTGCCTTAACCTCTACTAAATTATAATTTGGATGTATTCTGGTACTTATTCTTAGGGTCAGATCATACCATAAACATTTGAACAACACACATTTTTTATAGGCAATGCAGGATATTCAATCTCTATAATTTCGTCAAGTCTACCATAATAATCAAACTCAGTATTATTGTTGTCCATAGATCCTTTGACATAAATACTAGAATTATAGGTCAATCTCCGTGAATCTCATTATACCATGTGGAATTTAAGGTCATTAACATAGTAACTAGAGTACACATTTATTTTACGAAGAGGTCTAATATAATATTCATTATCCTATCATCTTGCACATTTGGTCTTTCACCTATAAAAATAGTAATGATATAAATTAGGATACCTCTTAATAGACATAAGCTAAAAAATTTCACAAATTCTTTAACTTATATATAATTGAAACCATAATACAAATTTGGCCTTTAACTTTGCAGCTACCTCACTTGCACCAATTGATGAATTTTATAGATATAGTTGTTGTTCGTATAAGCTGGGAAAAAAGTAATTTTTAAACAATTGGGATATCAAGCAAACAAATTAAATGGAGGATAAATATTTGATTAGAGAAGTCAACTTACTTTATGTATGATTTCACCTCTTCATAATTTAAGAGTATGTATGTTCTTACAACATGATATTCTTCTTGGGTAAACATCTAAAAAGCGATGCACCCATTGACTTACTGGAAAACTTGAAAAATAGAAAGCATCGATGGGTCTATCGGCTGAGGAGCATCATCAGAATTTCTAGGACACTTGCAATGTCTTATTTTCACACTTTAAAGCAAAATAATAGGAGCATAAAGAAGATGCTTCTTCGACTAGATAAACATTACATATTGACCCCTCAACTTTTCCTTTGTTAAGAACATTATTCTTTAATTTTCTCAAAAACTGTTGAAATGGATACATCCATCTGTACTGTATATGACCAGTTATTTGTACCTCCTATAGTAAATGTACTAGTAGATGTTCCATTGAATTAAAGAAACTAGGTGGAAATATGCGCTCTAGTTTACATAATATAAGAAGAATGTCTGTTTTTAGTCGAAGTATATCATCCATCATAATACACATCGTTATCAAATCTCTAAAAAATAGACTTAATTCTATGAGTGCTAGCCAAACATTTTGAGGAAGTAAGTCATGGAAAGCTATTGGAATAAATATTTACATGAATACATGATAATCATGACTTTTCATTCCAAACATCTTTAACCTATTCATATCCACGCATCAAGCTATATTTGAGGTATATCCATTTAGAAATTTTATTTCTTTAAACCAATTACATAAAGCTTGCTTACCATCGTTGTCTAATATATAACAACAAGCCTTTAGAAATATGTTGGTTGTTTTATTCTGATGTAGCTCTGATCTTTTTGTTGGTTACTACTCGGAATATCGTACTAGTTCCCCTGTACAAAAAGTTTGTATAAGTCCTGAACCATTCCTAACAACCTATTGTGTTCTTTAGAAATTAAATTTGGAATCGCAAACAGAACTTAACATTATTGATTCCAAATTCAACTTATCTGTTCTTAGAGGTTTAGACTTGGATCACAAATGATGCTTAACATTATTGATCCAAATCCACCCATGTTACAAATTCAATTAAATATTAATTTCAAAGATTGGCTTTCAGGTTAAACATGGTGAGGTACTAGGCCTTCTTGGGTATGGGAGTATCCACCACTTCCTAGACAAAGCCTTTCAACGAAATTTAATATTTAATTTCCTTATAGTAACCCTAGGTTTAACCAAAAATAACAATCGAATCACAAATTCAAAAAATAAAAGAAACACAAAATCGAAAACATAAATTTGATAACCTAGATTTATTAGCCTCTTGTGTTTGATATTTCAAGATCTAAATAAAAGGATGAACTAGTTATGATGCAGAAACTAATAACTAGTTATACCTTTTATAGCTTATAAACCTCATGATCTTCTGTTATATTCCTCTCCTTATCTCGGACGTCGTGTGAGCGATGATCTACCGAGACGAGAATCCACCCAAGCTTCCTTCTTCTCCTTGCAATTTCGGCCACCGAGAATCTCCTAGAGATGAAGGTCTTCGGCCACCAACCAAGCTCCAAGGGATGCAAAGAAACAAAGTCTCCTTTCTCTACTTCTTCTCCAAGCAAAATCCGGCCACCAAGGGTCTCCTAGAGAGTTGATGTCGCCGGCCAAGGAAGAAGAAAAGGGGAAGAAGAAGAAGAGAGGGAGGGTCGACCACCACAAGGAAGAGAAGAGAGGAATACTAGATGTATATTGTTATGAGATGAGGCACCTCTACCCTCTCTTTTATATTCCTTGGTATTGGCAAATAAGGAAAGTTTTAATAAAAACTTCCTTATTTTCTTTGCCATAGAAAGAAAAATTTAATTGATTAAAAAAAATTCTTTTTCTCTATCAATATGGTCGACCACCTCAATTCCTTTAAACAAGGAAAGTTTTAAACACAAAATTAAAACTTCCTAATTTGTTTCTAGAAATTTTTAAAATAAAAATTTCTCTTTAAAAATTCCCTTCATGGTTGGTTATAAAAGGAAACTTTTATAAATTAAAATCTCTTTATTAAAACATATGGATGATTTACAAAAAGGAAAGTTTTCTCTAAAATTAAAATCTTCCTTTTAACTACAAATAAGGAAAGATATCATATCTTTCTCTTAATCTTTTATAGAAAGCTATAAAAGGAAAGATTTAATTTTAAAACTTTCTTTTTAAAATCATGAGGATGGTTACAAAAGGGAAAGTTTTATCAAAAATTAAAATCTTCCTTTTAACTACAAATAAGGAAAGATATCAAACTTTTCTCTTAATCTTTTGTAGAAAACTATAAAAGAAAAGATTTAAATTTTAAACTCTCTTTTAAAACCATGACTTCCACATAAGAAAAGATTTTAAAAATAAAATCCTTTTAATTTAGTTTAGTCGGCCACCTAAGCTTGGGTTCAAGCTAGGGCCGACCACCAAATCACCTTGGTTTGGTCGGCCTTAGCTTGGGCTCCAAGCTAGGCTTGGCCGACCACCTTAAGGTGGGTAAGAAGGTGGGTATGGGTGGGTATAAGACTTTATAAATAAGAGGCTACGACAGGGACTGAGAGGAGGAATTGGTTTTGGTCTCCCGATGAGCTTGAGCTTCCTGTGTTCACCCCGAACACCCAACTCAAGTTCATCAATAATATCTCATTCCACTAAAGAGTTATTATTGAACTACCACACTAATCACATATTACTATATGGGCTCCTTCTTATCATGAGTGTGTTAGTCTCCCTGTGTTTAATATATATAATGCCCACTAATTAAATGAGTTACTGACAACTCACTTAATTAATATCTAGCTTTAATAGTAGTACCACTCAACCTTATCGTCATGTCAGACTAAGTCTACCTGCAGGGTTTACATGACAATCCTTATGAGCTCCTCTTGGGGACATCATCAACCTAGATTACTAGGACATAGTTTCATTCTATAATCAACAACACACCATATAAATAATATCATTTCCCAACTTATCGGGCCTATTGATTTATCAAACTAAATCACACCCTTTGATAAATTAAAGAAATGAATATTGAGTATATGTGCTTGTTATTATATTATGATTAAGAGCACACACTTCTATAATAACAAATATCTTATTTCTTTATACAGTCAGTATAAAAAGAACTTATCTTAAATGGTCCTGCTCAATACACTCAGAGTGTACTAGTGTAATTTTATAGTTAAGATAAACTAATACCAAATTACACTATGACTATTCCAATGGTTTGTTTCTTTCCATCTTAGTCGTGAGCTACTGTTTATAATTTATAAGGAATTGATAACATGATCTTCTGTATGTGACACCACACACCATGTTATCTACAATATAAATTAATTAAACAACTACACTTAGCATATAAATATAGACATTTGACCAATATGATTCTTTATTTCAAAATAAATGTTTACAAAAAGCTAGGCTTTTAGTATACACTCTAAAACTTTTGACTAATGCTTTTAATTCCTCACATGATTTTGAAGTGTCTTTAGTTCTTCTTAGTACGTTCATCACAGTGTTGAAGATATTATCGAAGAAATTTTTTTCTCAATATGTATAACATCTAAATTATCTCGAATAAGTAGATACTTCCAATACGATAGCTCCTAAAAAATACTCCTTTTCTTCCAACCACACTTGCATATTCTAACAATATATTTATTTATCTCTTCAGAACTAGATTGAGAAACTGGTAGAAATTCATAACTATCTATTTGCTCAATAATTTGTTCACTTGAAGCATGGACTATAGTGGAGGTTTTTTTACTACAATATTCTTTAGATTTTTTTAATTTTGCCTAATAGGGTGATCAACTGGTAAAAATTTGCTATAATTATCAAACCAAGATACCTTTCTGTAAGGTAATAAAAATGGATTAGACTCTATCATGCAGTGTGGGCATGCTAATTTACCAATTATGCTCCATCTTGAAAACATTGAGTTTACTGAAAAATCATTGACCGTCCATAATAATGCAACATACAATCTAAAATTAGTTTTACTTGTAACATCATAGGTCACCGACCCTACATTCCATAATTCATTCAACTCGACAATCAGAGGTTGCAAGAAAATATCTATCTTCTCTTTAGAATTGGTTGGACTAGAAATAAGCACAATAAAGAACATAAATTTATCAAGCACAATAAAGAACATAAATTTATCTTTCATACCCATCTATGCAGTAAATTGTATAGTGTTAATATTGTTAGTGTAGGGAGCACCTTGGAAGGTCACGCAGTTGGTTCCTGTTGGGACCAAATATGTAGCTAGAGGGGGGGGGGGGTTAATAGCTCGTCGTGATCTTCCTATTCTTCGTTGCTTGTTTCTTCAAAGATGTGCAGCGGAAAATACAAATAAACAAAATACAACGCTAACAAATGGATTTTACTTGGTATCCACCTCACAAGAGGTGACTAATCCAAGGATCCACACACTCACGCACCCTCCACTATGAAACACACTCCTCTATGGTAACTATCGAAGGCAGAGAAGCCTTTACAAACTCTCAGGACAAGAAGAAAGAAAATGATATGAAATACAAGCAAAAGCTTACAATAAACCCTAACCCTAACTTCTCTTCTTGCTTTTGATCTGCCTCTTGACTTGGAAGAACCTCCAAGAATCTTCAAGAATTGGCAATCTGAACTTGAGAGAGAGCTGTGGAGTCGTGGTGAAGATCGGAGATAAATCGTGTAAAACTCTGCGTTGTCTCTCGAACGCCTGCAGCTATAAACGACGCCAACGGTCGAATCCCGATCGATTGGATTGCTCCCAATCGATCGAGGAGGCTTTGGATCGATCAACTGATCAATCCAGAGCGTCTCTGTGCTCTGGGAATTTGCTTGGATCGATCGGCCAATTGATCCAGCCTTTATCGCGTAAAAACGCGCCACCCCAATCGATCTACTGATCGATTGGGGGTTCTGGATCGATCCACTGATCGATCCAGAGGCGTTCTGTGCGCTCTGCGACTTGCCCACTCAAGGCTTGTTGCGGGGACCTTCCCAATCGATCGGCCGATCGATTGGGCATCAGCCAATCGATCGGATGATCGATCCAGACTTGGTTTTTTTCCCAAAACCAAGTCCCAAGCCCCCAAACCAACATCCGGTCAATCCATGACTTGTTGGTTCATCATGCCTAGCGTCCGGTCACCCTTGACCTGCTAGGACTCGCTCACCAAGTGTCCGGTCAATTCCTTTGACCCACTTGGACTTTTCCTCATCGTGCCAAGTATCCGGTCACTCCCTTTGACCTACTTGGACTTTCACCAGATGTCTGGTCAACCTTGACCCATCTGGATTTCCCCGTGCCTGGCTTCACTCACCAGGACTTCCCTTTTACCTAGCTTCACTCACTAGGACTTCTCTTCTACCTGACTTCACTCACCAGGTCTTTCACTTCTGCCTAGCTTCACTCACCAGGACTTTCCTTTTGCCTAGCTTCACTCACTAGGCCTTTCACCTGGCTTCACTCACCGGGATTTTCTCTCTGCCTGGCTTCACTCACCAGGACTTTCACCTGGCTTTACTCACCAGGATTTCCTTTGCCTAACCTCCAAGTTAGGACTTCCTAGTCAAGTATCTGGTCAACTTTGACCTACTTGACTTTTCTTCAACCAACCTGATCAGACCCTGATCAAAGGGGAATTGCACCAAACAATCTCCCCAAATGAACAACTGCACCTGCACTTGTCCATATCATCGAAGTCTTGTATTGTCAAACATTGAAACTCAAACCAAGACTCAAGCTTGGTCAACCAGGTCAACCTTGACCTGAGGGATATTGTACCAACAGTTCCTTCAGACAAGAGATAGCTGACTGAACCGTCATGTCGGCCGGACTGAGGGGTCGGTTGGACTTGAGCCAAGTCTTATCCTTGGTTCAAGAATAGCATAGTTACCAGCTCGGTAGAATGATCTAGCCTATCAGACCATACGCCCAATCAGATCAGTTAGATACTCAGCCTTTCCGAGCTTCTGGACTCAATGAAGAGGTTGAGTCAAGGCCGAGTCTCTGGCTATAGTTCTCTAATTTAACCGGGCGGTACCTCCGAGTGGCAGCCAATCGGGACACTTGGGAGGCTCAGTCATATTATCAGCTTCACACATAGAGGGTCCCTCAATCCAACAACCACATATTACCTTTTTGACATTTTTTGTCACGGAAGATAGAGAATATTCTACAGGCAAGTTATACACTACAAGTTTCCTCCCTACCATACATAGAAATTATGGGTCCATTTTGGGAAAGGTATCAGAGTATTTTTATAGTCTGTCCTTTTTTGGAAACACTTTGAAAATTGTACATAAACAATGCCATTATAAAAAGGAGTCTCTATCTACAAGTGCAAGTATGCTCATAAGACGGGATACCTCTAGCTACTATTCATTATTCATTCATTTTTACTCCACCCGACTTGATCACTAACTTGAGCGTCGGAGGACCTTTCCCTGGCCCGATAACTAACACTCTTTTTGAGACGTAAGAGTATTTCAGAGGCATCTTGGGACAATGAGGAGTCTTCATTTGGTCAACATCAGATCCACTGTTTTCAGCCAACTATCTTCTCTGCTTTCACACACGGTAATATATTATGTAGAAAAAGGAATTGTCTTTTGGTTATGCATATGCTCTTTTCTCATCTTTCTAGGAACGTAGGAAATGAGAACGTGGGCATGCCCATGTTCCCACTTTCTTTTGGAGAAAAAAAATCCCTTTTACCCCTGGGATAATTCTCATTATAAAGGATGCGTCCAAGGGTAGTTTATAGGGTTGAGAAATTGTGAACGTGAGATTCATTTTCACGTAGAAGATGAAACATTTGAGATTGTGGGATTTGATTTGTGAAATTGTGGAGAGCTCTTCGATTTATGTAATTGCTCTTCCGATGGTGAGCACGAATCTTCCGATAGTGTGTACGAAGAAGGTCCTTGCAAATCACTATAAGTGTTTACCATTTTTCATTTTAATTCATGCATTTAGATTGCTACAATGATATCAGAGCTTAATTCTAAATACTTGAAACGAATTATGAAATGCATGTTCAAATATTTTATGTCAAGTGCATGAAAATATCTATGATCTTCATTGTCAAAGTTGCTACCTTTAAGTATTGCGAACTTGTCGCAATCTGCTATCGTCCCCAGGTTATAAACCTTGTTGTGAACTATGGCCAGCACCGTTCTTGTGCTCCTAAAGTCAGGGAATGTATCACGGTAGAGGGATACATTCTCTCCGTCGCTGTATTATCACAGGCAAAGCTAGCAATCGACTTCTATGGTCAGAGAGTGACAGCAACCACATCATGACGCGGTGGTGACATTCCGAGGCTGGTGACGAAGTTCTGTTTGGTCAGCATTTAATCGATTGCATGCTTATGGTCGCCGATGACTGGCCGTCGTGGTAGGTAACCACATATGTCGCGATTGAGGTGGCATGCGGCATAAGGATTATACGATGAAGAAAACAAGAACAGAAAAGATCATTTTTCTATTTTGATTTAATCAAACAAGAAAATAAAAAAACATGAAACCTTTTGGTTTCGGATACTATAGCAAAAGAAAAATATTTTTTTTGCATTTTTTTAAGATGATGCGTTTACTATATATATATATATATAGAGAGAGAGAGAGAGAGAGATTTGATATGTTAAGCAATGCTTTATGCATGACTATGATCGAAATCCAACCTGGGCTATCTAACGTGACTAAAATCTAATTTTTTTAATCTCTCTCTCATCTACATACAACAATTTTTCTCTCTCATTTGCATGCAACAACTATAAAATTCTCATTTCTCTCTTATTTGATTGCATGCAACAAAGACTATGCTGCTAATTTTTAAAGGTGATGTAGCTGCTACAATGTTGTAGCAGTTACTACACAATAGCTGTTACACGTTGTAGTAGCTTCTGTATAGTAGCTGCTATAACGTGTAACAGTGTTATTGTGTAGCTACTATGTTATAGCAGCTACTACACCGTTGTAGCAATTACTGCACCATTATAGTAGCTATTGCACAATTGTAGCAGCTACTGCATCGTTGTAGTAGCTTCTGTACCGTTATAGCAGCTACTGCACCGTTGTAGCATCTTCTGCACCATTGTAGCAGCTCTTATACCGTTGTAGCAACTTTTACACTATTATAGTAGGTTCTGCACCGTTGTAGCAGCTACTGCACCGTTGTAGTAGCTGCTGCATACTAACTACTACAAATTATAGCAACTACTACATAGTAGCTGCTACAACATTGTATCATCATTACCACAATAATTTTTTACATGTAATAATAGGAGAGAGAAGATAAAATTTCATTTTAATTTAAAAAGAAAGAGAGAAAACTTGTTGCATGCAGATGAGAGAGAGATTTAAAAAAAAATTTTGATCGCGTCAGATAGCGCACGTCGGATTTCGCTCACAGTCGCACACAAAACGTCGCTTAGCATATCAAAACGCCAGATAGCCTATATATATATATACTTGTAATGGCCTCAATTAATTGGTTGGTTTGACTGAATCTGGTTCACTGAACTAAACCAACAAGATTAGTTTAACCAAATTATTTCTTAGTCCAATTAGATCTGGTTTAGATTAAGCCATTAGTTGGTTTAACTGAACTAGTTTGATCCAAATCAAAATCAATTTGGGTTGATTTAATTGGACTTGGACCAAATATGATCAAAGGACTAGATTTATTCTATTAGGTTAAATTTGGTCAAATGGATTAGATTTGTTCTAATGGGTCAGACTTAATCCAATGAGCATTGGTTTGATCAAATGAACCTGAGTTTAATTAATAAGTCTGAGATTGGTTGAAATGAACTTAGATTAAACAATAACAAAACATAGGTATAGAAAATCTCTGTCCAATTAGATTAGTTCTAATAAGAACAATGTACCAAGCTCAGAATCCAGATTCCCAATCGACCAGTCCAATGGGTTAGTCAACTTAGACTCCTAAAAAATGAGAAGATTTATGTTTTTTTGATTAATTATATTAGTTCTATGCCTGTATAAATTGAATTAAGCCGATTTTATACTGGTTAGTCAGTTTTGTACTGACTTATTTAATTTTAATTTTTCAGATGCCATGAACGATTACCACATTGACTCGTCGTGAAGTGCGACAGAACCAGCTCAGGGAGGAAATTCAGGAGATAGAGTATAACTCTGCTTATGGAGTCGACGGACACGTTGGACGGCTTGATAAACTATTTTAGAAACTTAAATGAGAAGAGTTTTTAGTCCTGAATAATTATAGGATCTGGGCTTTAATGCGTTCATTGTCAGAGTATCCTAAGGTGATAGTAAACTATGTTTGGGGGCATCATGAAGGATGCGTCACATATTCAGAATTATGTAAGGAACTACTTCACCATATAGCTAAAGAGGATCCAAAGAGTTCGAAGAGGATCTAGAAATGTTCTATGAAGATCCAGAAGAGGATCCGATGGAGAATCCTAAAGTTGTCCCACCTGTGATTACCTCAAATGATTATAGGTTGAAGGGATAATATTGGCCACTGCACTAGTGTTTGTCCTAGTGGGAGTGATGTTAGCCTATCTAGTTTATTAGAGTTTTGTTATTGTTACTGTTATTATGTATGAACAGTATTAGCCCATTTAATTCATGTAAGTTTGTTATGTGTTAACAACATGCAACATATTTTTATGTTAATGATATGTTCATTCATATATTTATTTATGTTGTTTACTCTACATGATGCATGATGATAAATGATTAATGCATTTAATTAAATAAATAATTAGTTCATTTGTTGGGATGTGTATAGTAAAATTGATCAATATTGATTTGATTGGTCATACGAATGATGAGTGAAAATATAGTTATCATTTAATTTTATAAACAAATTCAAATTAATATTGAGTCATAAATTGCATGCATATGAATTACACTGAATACTAAATAATGTATTTATTTATAATAGATTATGGCAACCAAAAATATTATAGCTGAACTCAACAAGGGTGAAAAATATAATAGGGATAAGTATAAGATCTAGCACCTCAGGATACAATATATACTTTAGGAACATGAAGTTCTGGAGGCTGTAAATCAGGTTATAGTAGAACCTGTAGATGGTCCCACTGCATAGAATAGATGAGATCTTGATGCCTACAAGGCATGGAAGAAAAAGGACTCCACTGCAAAGGGTATATTGATTAGTTCAATGGTAGATGACATAACTTTTGAGTATGAGTCATATCTTATGGTTCATGCAGTTTGGGTAGCCCTTAAAGAAAAATACAGTGGAGTAAGTCCGAGCAAGCTTTGACAACTGACGATCAAGTTTAACAACTACAAGAAGCGTCCGAATGTTTCAATGGTTCAACACCTCAGGGAGATGTTGAACATGTTTGAGAGCTTAAAATTGCTGGCCATGAGTTGACAGATGAATAATATGTTCAAGCAATTATTCATTCCCTTCCAAATTCTTAGGAGACCATGAAGTAAACTCTAACTCACAGTGAGAGTATCAAGACTTTCACTGACATCTCATGCCATACAGAATTGGAGGCGGAGAGAGTTGAATCCGCAAGGATTTCTGGACTACCCTATATGGTTGTCGGTTCTGTTGGATCATCTGGATCCAAGAAAAAGAAATGGTTCAAGAAAGGGAAGGGAAAGAAGAAAGAAGCTGCTACTATAGGGCAGGGCCCAATCAAGAAGACTGGAAAGAAACATAAAAGCAAGTTGACTTGCTTTAACTACGGCAAGAAGGGTCACTTCACTCGGGAGTGCACTGAGCCAAAAAAGGTAAATCCAAGTGTCTTCTTTTCCTGAGTATTTTGTTGCTAGTTCAATATTGTTAGTTGATTCTTATCCTTTATGGATTATAGATTCGGGAGAAACCAACCATATAGCTCGGGAGTAAGTTACATTTGTTGAGTATCATTGGATACCAGCTAGCAACAAGTGGATATATATGAGAAATAATGCAAGAGTTGAAGGCAAAGGAATTAACACTTACAAATTAAATCTCCGTGGTAGTAGTTGATAGGATCGAGTAGCGCGATAGAGGGGGGGGGATATCGGGTCCTTTTAAAACTAATCGTTTCTTGAAATCAAAGTCGTGCACAGCGGAAAGTAAATAGAGACAGTTTGTTTACTTCGTTCGGAGCCTAACTCGACTCCTACTCGAAGACCCGCGGTCCTTGACCGCACCGATGGGCAAAACACTAAAACTCTTCTCTCCGAAGTCCTCGGAGAGAAGCAGATCGTACATGTACAATAGAATAAGATAGTAACAAGCCTACTATCTTATTTACAATTAAGTGAAAAACAAAATATATATACCGACAAATGAATCGAAGATTTAGCGTTGGTCGGTGCTTTCGAATGACGTAGCTTGCAGTACTGATGAAGATGAGTCGCTTGCAGAGCAGTAACTTGTGATCAGAAAATTATTCTGGCCTCTGACCTCGAGCCTTAATTTATAGGTGCACTGAGGTTCGGTCGACCGATCTCTCTGTTCGGTCGACCGAACCAGCTCCGATCACCCACAGCTGGAGTCTGACGCTGGCTCGTAAATTCTGCATTAACTGGCCTTCAATGGTTCGGTCGACCGAACCCTTTTATCGGTCGACCGAACAAGGTTTTTCCTTGTTCGCTGAAATCTGCCGAGATCACCCTTTAATGCTGATTAAATACTGATTGGATCGGTCGACCGATCCCCAGGTTCGATCGACCGATCAACTTCTATTTCCTTTGCTGCTGATCGGTGCTGATGATCTGTCCTGTGCTGAGTCACTATGGTTCGGTCGACCGATCAAGATTTTGACTGGACTAAACTTTGTTTTGCCTGATCTGAACTGATCTCTGGTCTGAGTCAAGTTGGTTCGGTCGACCAATCCTCCTGTTCGGTCGACCGATCAGGCCGAATCTGCAAAACAGAGTTTAAACAATATTCCTGCAAAACAAGTGTTAGCACAGTAATATAATGCATGAGTAATATAGACAGTAGAGCTGTCTTGATCTCAACTTGGAAACCTTCCTGGTTTCTTCAGTTGGATCAGCGACCTTAGGTTGTTCCCTTTGGGAATCCGACCTCACTTTCGCTCCTCCAGTTGTTTACCTCAACTTACCTGCCAAACATGCTCCTCCAGACATGTTTGGACTTTTGCCTGCTCAGTGTCTGATCGCCTGATCCACTAAGACTTTTCCTGCAATACCATATTAGCCAACAACAATAATAGTAATACAGAAAACAATAGTAAACCTAAACCTAGATTTACCGAGATCCGCTGGTCCGGTCGACCGCGCGCAGTCAACCAGAAACCATCCGATCAACCTTGCTTGGAGTTCACTCCTCCAAGACTTCTCGTTACCTAAGGTTACCACCCCTTAGGATTTTCTCCACTTGGCTTTACTCACCAAGACTCAGTATTCGGCTACCCAGGGATCAAGTCCTCCAGACCTATCCACCTGGCTTCCACGACATACCGAGATTTCCCTTACCTAGCCTACAACTAGGACTCAGTATTCGGCTAGCCAGTGATCAAGTCCTCCAGATCTATCCACCTGGCTTCCACGATATACCGAGATTCTCTCCCTGCCTAGCCTCTAACTAGGACTTCCCTTGCATAGCCTACAACTAGGACTTCCCTAGATCAAGCTCCATACTAAAACATTCTTACTTAAACATATTTGGCTGACATTAAAACCTAGGAGGTCGATTGCACCAACAGTAGTGTTTTGTTTCTACATAATATCCTATATGCTCCTGAAATTCGACAAAATTTTATTTCCGTTACGTGTCTTCTTAATTTAGGATATTGTATTAATTTTTACAGTCGGTGTGTTAAACTTAAGATTGACTCAGTGTCAATCAGATATGTTTTTTTAACAAATGATTTTATGTTTCTTGATGTAGAACCATATGTCAATTCTACTATTGAGGGTTATTTTTCGAACATTGTTCTAACTAGTGATGCAGATATAACTGATAAGGTTTTACATGCTAGATTAGGACACATAGGACAAGAACGTATGAATCGGTTAGCTAGAGAGGGTCTATTAGGCACTCGGGCTAAGATTCACTTGTCTATATGTGAGCATTGTTTTGCTGAAAAAATAACTAAGAAACTATTTAGTAAGGCTATTAGAGCTGTATCACCATTGCAATTAATTCATTCGAATATTTGTGGTCCAATGAATGTGAAGGCTAGACATGGAGCTTCCTATTTCATTATATTTATTAATGATTTCTCTCATTTTAGTCATGTGTATTTAATTTCTCATAAATTTGAAATATTGGATTGCTTCATTCGTTATATGAACGAAGTTGAGAATCAAATGGAGCGTAAAGTTAAGACTTTACGTATTGACCGTGGAGGAGAATAATTATCTAAATATTCAAGACAATATATAATAATAGAGGGATTATTAGACAGCTAACAATCTCTGAAACTCCACAGCAAAATAGGGTAGTTGAAAGAAGAAATAAGACTCTTCTTGAAATGGTTAGGTCTATGATGATGTAGACTAATTTGTCAATCTCCTATTAGGAAGATACATTAATAACTGTGTCATATATACTTAACAAGGTGTCTTCAAAGTCAGTTCCATCTACCTCATATGAACGTTGGACAGACAAAAAATCAGATTGAGTAATTTGAGACCCTGGGGGTCAGCAACTTATGTTCATGATAGTTCTCACAAGTATGGAAAACTAGGACTTAGGGGTAAGAAATGTATCTTTATTAGATATCATGAGACCTCTAAAGGTTGTGTTTTCATAGGTGAGCAACTAGATGGAACCATCTCCGAAATAGATTCGAGAGATGCGACTTTTCTCAAAATAAAGTTCCTAATCAGAGGTGATGTTAATAAAAGAGTTTCTCTATTTGAGGATGGTGAGATATTATCAACAAGGAAAATGTCAAAAGGGATGCCTGAGTCTAATCAACCAAGTGGAAGTGATATGTCAAGTTATGAGTTGACTTCCCAATAACCCAACTTACGAAGAAGTGTTAATAAAATCAAACATACGAAGAGGTTTAATATTGAGAATGAGGCATCGATGACACTCTCAGTTGATGATGATGAACCTCAATTAATTGAGGAAGCATTGGGATGTAGAGTTAGAGAAAAATAGAAAGATGCAATAGTTGAAGAGATGAAGTCAATGAATCAGACTCATGTTTGGGACTTAGCCGATCTTCCTCTGGGCCAAAATGCTATTAGGAATAAGTGATTTCTTAAAATAAAGAGGAAAGTTGATGGATTGATTAATAGATACAAAGCTCATTTAGTTAAGAAAGGATATACCCAAATGGAGGGTATTGACTTTGAAGAGACATTTCTCCTATAGTGAAATTTATATCAATATGAGTTATTTTAACCTTTGTGGCACATTATGACTTGGAATTACATCAAATAGATATAAAAACCACTTTCCTTAATGGTGAGCTTGACGAGAAAATGGCTCAGCCAGAAGGTTTCATTGCTAAAGGCCAAGAGGAGAAAGTATGTAGATTTAAAAAGTATACATATGAGCTAAAGCAAACGTTAAGACAATGAGACATAAGATTTAATGAAGTCATTTTATCTTATGATTTTGAGATGATCAATGAGGATTATTGTTCTTTCTTGAAAAGATAAAAAGAAAAATATGTCATTTTATCATTATACGTTGATGTATGCTAATAGCTGGAAATGGCATAGGGTATGTGAATGAAGTCAAGAAGTGGTTGTCATCACAATTTGATACAATAGATATGGAACAAACTTAGTACATCTTAGGGGTGAAGATCATTAGAGATCTTCCTAAATGATTTTTGGGTCTGTCAAAAGAGTCTTATATAAATAAGATGCTACATCATTTCAGCATGTCTAATTACAACGTAAAACATACACCTATTGTGAAAGGTACTGTTTTGAGCAAGAGTATATTGTTGGAGCAATCTGGGTACCCTAGGTTTTGATGTTCGGGCAAAGGTTTAAGTTAGGTTTATTATTGTATTTAATATACATTGTGAGCGTGCAAGATACAAATACAACAAGGAAAGTCCAAGGGTGATCTTGGCAAAGGAAGAAAGTCTAAAGATGAGTTTTGGCGGTGTAAGTCCAAGCATGTAGTCTTGGCAACGTAAGTCCAAGTGTGACTTGGCAATGGATGAAGTCCCGGAGGCGCGACCTCTTGGCAAAGGAAGACCCGACAACAATGACAAGGCCGATGGAAGCTCCAGAAGGCAAGACGTGAAGGATGTGAAGGCATCCGAGGGACACAAGGCTGATGGAGGAGGCTAGAAGGCTAGGTCTAAGTTGGTCAGGCGAGGATGAGTGTTGAGTGAATGTACTCGGGGGTTAAATCCTATGATTAGGGTTTTATTGTAGCGTTACTGCAACATTAATGTAGTAGTATTATAGCGGTACTGTAGCAGTACTGTAGTAGTCAACTGGTGCTTTCATCAGTCGACTGGTGTGGTCGACCGGGCAGTGGATTGGGAGCAAACAGAATGCTTCTGTTCATTCGGTTAGTATGGAGCAGCCGACTGATGGAAGTATCAGTCGACTGGTATCGAGCCGTTGGGTTGTAACGCTCGAATCTCCATATAGGGCAGTCAACCATTGGGTACTGTAGCAGTACTATAGCAGTCAATTGGTGTTTTCATCAGTCGACTGGTGTGGTCGACCGGGCAGTGGATTGGGAGCAAACAGAATGCTTCTGTTCGTTCGGTTAGTATAGAGCAGCCGACTGATGGAAGTATCAGTCGACTGGTATCGAGCCGTTGGGTTGTAACGGTCGAATCTCCACATAGGGCAGTCGACTGATGGTTTTGGCAATCGATTGGTAGGTGGGGGTTTTCAACTTGTGGCCTATATAACCAAGCATTAGAAGCTTGGTTTGTTAGAGTGTATACTAAAAGTCTAGCTTTTTGTAAACATTTATTTTAAAATAACGAATCACATTGGTCAAATATCTACATTTATATACTAAGTGTAGTTGTTCAATTAATTTATATTGTAGATAACATAGTGTGTGGTGTCACACACAGAAGATCATGTTATCAGTTCCTTATAAGTTATAAATAGTAGCTCACGACTAAAATGGAAAGGAACAAACCATTGGAATAGTTGTAGTGTAATTTGATATTAGTTTATCTTGACTATAAAATTACACTAGTACACTCTGAGTGTATTGAGCAGGACCATTTAAGATAAGTTCTTTTTATACTGACTGTATAAAGGAATAAGATATTTGTTATTATGGAAGTGTGTGCTCTTAATCATGATATAATAACAAGCACATATACTCAATATTCATTTCTCTAATTTATCAAAGGGTGTGATTTAGTTTGATAAATCAATATGCCCGATAAGTTGGGAAATGATATTATTTATATGGTGTGTTGTTGATTATAGAATGAAACTGTGTCCTAGTAATCTAGGTTGATGATGACCCCTTGAGGAGCTCATAAGGATTGTCATGTAAACCCTGCAGGTGGACTTAGTCCGACATGACGATAAGGTTGAGTGATACTACTCTTGGAGCTAGATATTAATTAAGTGAGTTGTCAGTAACTCATTTAATTAGTGGGCATTATATATCTTAAACACAGGGAGATTAACACACTCATGATTAGAAGAAGTCCATATAGTAATATGAGATTGGTGCGATAGTTCAATAATAACTCTTTAGTGGTATGAGTTATTATTGATGAACTCGAGTTGGGTGTTCGGGGCGAACACGGGAAGCTCAAGCTGATCAGGAGACCAAAACCAATTCCTCCTCTCAGTCCCTGTCGTAGCCTCTTATTTATAAAGTCTTATACCCACCTAAACCCAACTTCTTACCCACCTTAAGGTGGTCGGCGAAGCCTAGCTTGGAGCCCAAGCTAGGACCGGCCAAACCAAGGAGATATGGGTTCAAGTGATGGTCGACCCTAGCTTGGAGACCAAGTAGGTGGCCGACCACAATAAAAATAAAAGGGTTTTTAATTTTAAATTTTTTCCTTATGTGGAAGCCATGATTTAAAAGAGAGTTTTAAAATTAAATTTTTCTTTTTATAGTTTCTATAAAGGATTAAGAGAAAGGTTTGATATCTTTCCTTATTTGTAGTTAAAAGGAAGATTTTAATTTTGGAGAAAACTTTCTTTTTTGTAATCATCTACATGTTTTAATAGAGAGATTTTAATTTATAAAAGTTTCCTTTTATAACCAACCATGAAGGAAATTTTTAAAAGAGAAATTTTTATTTTAAAAATTTCCGGAAACAAATTAGGAAGTTTTAATTTTGTGTTTAAAACTTTCCTTGTTTGGAGGACTTGTAGGGGTTGGCCACATGATGGGTTTGTTGGGGTTGCAAGGTTACAAAGATAGTCCCATATTGAAAACACATGGAAAAGATCATGAGTTTATAAGAGAAAAGATATCTCCATTGGCATGAGGCCTTTTGGGTAGAGCCCAAGAGCAAAACCATGAGGGTTTAGGCCCAAAGTGGATAATATCATGCAATTATGGAGATATCTAAATTCTTTTCGATCCTACAATTGGTATCAGAGCCTGGACTGCCAGAAGGTTTAACCACCGACTGTGCACAAGAGCTATGATCTGATTGAGCCATATGGGTACAACATTGACCTCGAACAAAGAAAGGGGGGCTCCTATGTTCGGATCAAGAGGACCAGACACCAGGCAGGAAGTCCTAGTTGCGGCTAGGCAAGGAAGTCCTAGTAGGTCGGGTGGACCGAGGGGCAGGAAGACCTGGTGGGTCGAGGATCAGACGTGGGAAATCTATGGTCCTTTGTTTGAGGAGGGGATTGTTGGGGTTGCAAGGTTGCAAACATAGTCCCACATTAAAAACACATGGAAAAGATCATGAGTTTATAAAAGAAAAGATATCTCCATTGGCATGAGACCTTTTGGGTAGAGCTCAAGAGCAAAACCATGAGAGCTTAGGCCCAAAGTGGACAATATCATGCAATTGTGGAGATATCTAAATTCTTTTCGATCCTACAGGGTTAAGAGGAAATTTTAATTAAATTTTCCTTATTAGCCATTGGCAAGGAAAATAAGGAAGTTTTAATTATGTTTAAAACTTTCCTTATTTGTCAAGATCAAGGAATATAAAAGAGAGGGTAGAGGTGTCTCACCTTATAACCTAATCTATTATTTCCTCTCCTCTCTTCCTTGGTGTGGCCAGCCCTCTTCCATTGCCCTTCCTCTTCTCTTCTTCTTTGGTGGCCGATGGCATCTAGTCTCAAGGAGATTTTTGGTGGCTAGATTTTGCTTGGAGAAGAAGGAGAGATAGGAGGCATTGTTTCTTAGCATCCCTTGGAGCTTGGTTGGTGGCCTAAGTTCTTCATCTCTAGGAGATTGTTGGTGGCCTAAACTTGCAAGGAGAAGAAGGAGGCTTGGGTGGATTCTCATCTCGGTAGATCGTCTCCCACACGACGTCCGATATAAGAAGAGGAATACGATAAAAGATCGTGAGGCATATAAGCTACAAAGAAAGGTATAACTAGTTGTCTTGTTTCGTATCATACTAGTTTTCTTTGTATGGATTTTGAAATACCAAACACAAGAGGTTAACGATTCTAGGTTTTGAATTTATGATTCGATTTTGTGTTTCTTTTGTTTTTCGATCTTATGATTCAATTGTTCTTAATGGTTAAACCTAGGGTTGCTATAAGGAGATTAAATATTGAATTTCGTTGAAAGACTTTGTCTAGAAAGTGGTGGATGATCCCATACCCAAGAAGGTCTAGTGTCTCGCCATGTTTAACTTGGAAGTCGATCTTTGAAATAAATATTTAATCGAATTTGTAGCACGGGTGGATTTGGATTAATAATGTTAAGCATTCCAAGTCTAAGCCTCTAAGAACAGATAAGTTGAATTTGGAATCAATAATGTTATGTTTTGTTTGTGATTCCAAATTTAATTTCTAAAGAACATATTAAGTTGTTAGGAATGGTTCGGGACTTGTACAAAAAATTTTTACAGGGGAACCAGTACGATATTCCGAGTAGCAACTAATATGGTTAAGGTTGCCGAAAATAGAGGTGGTCAGCTCTTATTAGAGTCTCCAAGGTCTTCTTGAGTGATCAAGAGCTTGTACGAGTTTGTGGCAAGGTTTCTCCACCCACAAGGAGCTACTCGAGCTAGCCGGAGGTTTTCCAGAGAGTCATCCACCGACGGATCGGGATCGTCCACCTTACGGACAGCCGTGGAGTAGGAGTAAGTGATCTCCAAATCACGTTACATAAACGTGTTAGAGGTTTGATTGTCTTGGTTATTACCTTTAGGTTTAGCTTTCTATTTGTTAGATTTGTTTTGTATTTCTGCTGTACACTAACAAGCATAGGAAGCGACGATTTGGGTGAGACGTTATTCACCCCCTCTAGCGGACGTCAAGGTCCCAACAAGTGGTATCAGAGCGACGTTAGCTCTTGTTGGACTAATCGCCAAGAGAGCGGCTAGAGGAAGAAGATGGAGTCGGAGGGACCTCTCGGATGGGACATCCGAATCCCACCTCCATACGAGTGCGAGGACTTCGACTATTGGAGGAAGTACATGGAGATGTTGTTCTAAATGAATTGAAACTAATGGATTGCATTGGAGGACCGTTTAAAGCACCAACGAATAAGAAGGGAAAGTGTCTCCGACCTCAATATTGGACCGAGGAGCAAAGAGAGCAATCGAAGACGGACAAGGAGGTAACTAGAATTTAATTAATTTATTATCTCATAATGCGGTATTGAATATAGGTGAATATGAGAACGTAAGTGACCTTTAGAAAAAGATAATTGCGCTTCATGAGAGTCCTACACAAATCCAAGAAGAGTAGGAGCCCAAGGAGAAAGGCTCATTGGTCCAAAAAGAGAAGGATCAATCGGGTGTTGACACGGGTTCAACATCAAAGGAGGAGAAGGAAGATGAGGAGGTATCATCCACATCTTCAAGGGAGGAAGAAGTGAAATCATCCACATCTTCAAGTGAAGAGGAAGAAGAGTAATCCAAGGAAGAGGAGATCTTGGAAGCTCAGCCCTCCACCTTAACTACCAAGAAGAGCACAAAGGACCATATCAAATGCTTTGAGAGTGGTAAGATGGGGCACTATAAGAGTATGTGTCCTTCGCTCAAAAAGGTAAAGGAGGTAAACCCTAAACTCACTAAAGTTAATTTAGAAATTGATGTGAGTTGTAGGAAGAAGAAGAAGGAGAAGAAGTACATTAGGTGCTTTACATGTGGTGAGTGGGGGCACTACCACACAAAGTGCCCAAGGAGAGGAGAGCTCAAGAAATTGGCACACTTGAAGAAGTGGGAGAAGAAGAGAGCTTCAAGGGTAAGGGAGGTAAACCCTAATTTGAATTCAAGTTTAAATTTAAATTCTTCCATGCATTCTAAAAATAATTTTTATTATTTACCCAAGCATAATCATTGATTTAGATATAATGATAGGAATAGAGTTAATATAGGTGATAACCCTAGGAGATCTATTCATGCTAAATCTAGTAAGGGTAGACCTAATAAGACCCAAACCATTTTACCTAAGGGAAGGAAAGTGGGTGAAAACTTAAGCATTGCTCCCAAGAAAGAGAGACATATGCCTAGGAAGGTGGATAGGTCTAGAAATGTCCATGATGAACATGTTGATTCTAGGGTTAGAACCCTAGAATTGGAAAATCAAGTCTTTGAGGCAAGGCTTAAAGAAAATGGAGAAAGTCCTAGGTAGATTTATTGTTGGATCTCAAGGACTTGATAATGTTATGGGTTGCCTAAGACCCAAAAGTGATAGATTGGGTTTGAGATACCAATCTAGTCTCTCCAAGACTAAGAAGAAATCATATGCTAGGATGACAAATGATAATGGAAAGGGAGAGTCATCCAAGGCTAATAAGAAGCAATATACTAGGGTAGCATATAATTATGGTAAGGATAAGATATCTAAGATTAAGGACAAGAAGAAATTAACCAAAGACAAGGTGTCTAAGATTAAGAAAGTCAAGTTTATAGGCCAAGTGTCACCTATTGTGCACCATGTTGGTATAGCCATAGTGGATGAATTACCAAGGGAGGTGACTAAGGTTAAGATTTCTAAGGTTAGGAAGAGCCTTTGGGACCCATGATTGATGGGTTATCAAATGTGTCAAGTGGTTAGGAGACGGACTTAAGTTTCTAACCTAGTGGGTTGACACAATTAGGATGGTATTGCATGAAAATATGACATTGGGATCATATTACATGAAAATTAGTTTTTGATGTATAGATGTCATATAAACTCATGTTAGGGACGTATTGTGGTTTAGTATGGGCAGATACATCAAGAGAAAGCCAAAACTAGGACTTTAGGTCAAGGTTCAATTGAACTATTTAAATAGTTTTAAATTTTATATTATTCTTGGGATCTATGATAAATATATTTATATATATATTTTTCCCAAGTAGACAAGGTTAAAATAGACTT
Source organism: Zingiber officinale (assembly GCF_018446385.1). NCBI lineage: Eukaryota > Viridiplantae > Streptophyta > Magnoliopsida > Zingiberales > Zingiberaceae > Zingiber > Zingiber officinale. The sequence continues at coordinate 13,139,595 of NC_055988.1, read as the reverse complement.
CTCTGCAAAATTTGAGAATTTTTGGAGGTTTGTAGAATTTCTGGTGCATTTTTGAAGTTGGTCAGAAAAGGTTGATTTTTGTAGAAATAGAGTATCAGTCGACTGGTAACAATATTTTTTAGCACAGAATGTCTCTGTAAGCTCATTTTGACGATGGCAGTCGACTGAGACTTATAGCAATCAACTAACATGGTCTGAAAATATTTTTCAGCATTAGAAAATGACCAAAAGAGTGGTGAATATGTATGTAATCTTATGGGAGATTAATACATGATGTTTATGATCATTAGAGGTCAAAGAATCTAATAGTTAAGATATTATTGGAGCTCTTTTTGATGTATGGCAAAGAGGGAGAAGTTTAGGTTTAAGTTGGAAAACCTACACACCTTTACAAGAAATTCTAGCTCAAGGGAGAGCTTAGGTGAAGGGGGAGCGATTGCTCATTTATTAACAAAGGGCGAGAAGTTTACATTTGCAAGAAATCCTAACTCAAGGGGAGCTTAGGTAAAGGGGGAGCCTAGGGATTTAGGTTCCATTATTTATACATGAGTTGATGTGCATATTTATTTGCATATGTATTGCTATATTGTTTTCCTAACTTAAACGGGTTACCAAACATCAAAAGGGAGGAGATTGTTGGGGTAATCTGGGTACCCTAGATTTTGATGTTTGGGCAAAGGTTTAAGTTAGATTTATTGTTGTATTTGATATGTGATCCTGTCCGAACGCTGAGTCGATGGACGTTGGGCACGTGGCGCTCTCCGAACTGGTGACGTGGATCTTCTACCGGCCGTATGGAACTCCGGCGAACCTGCAAGGAAGTCGGGCCGGGAAGGGGTTCTCGGCGATGACCCTCCGACGCTCAAGTCAGGCAAGAGGAAAACGAAGAAGTGGCTTCAAAGATGAAATCTCGCGTACCTCCGGTGAAGTCTGAGGGCTCTTATATAGAGCTGTGGGGAGGCTTATGCACACCTACCGAGGCGTACACGTGTCCTATCCCATGCCGTAGTATGAGCTTGCCAGAGGAGCATGCCTGACACCATACTGCTACAGTCTGAGTACCTCTCTGATGGGACAGTAGAACCTTCCGTCGTACGATTCTGCGTATGGCTTGATCGTTGAACATGCCTGTTGTCAGAAGATGTTCCCCAATGTCTCCTTGCCCTTGTCTTCTTTTTCCCCACGCCGAGTGTCCAGCCGCTCGGCAATCTCCAATCGTTCGACCGGGCACAGGTATTGGTCCGACCGGGAGGATTCCCATGTCCCCTTGCCCTTGTCTTCTTTTTCCCCACGCCGAATGTCCAGCCGCTCGGCTAGACGACCTTGTTTACCATGAGCGTCGGAAACCCGACTCCTCGTCGGGTTATTTTTGATTCCGCCCGGACCAATCGGCCGGTTGACCCGACCCTTCTCCGATCGGATGGGCCTCATGCTGACCAATTTGCCTTTTGACTTCCACGTGGTGTTGACTCCCCTCCAGAGGGGGTCCCCCGACCTTACTGCCGGATCACTTGCCTCCCCTTCAAGTCTAGTCGAAGGAGGCGATTAGTTTGACTGACTGGACCACCAGTCAAGCCGAGCGGCGTATGTGAAACTATCCTCCGCTCGACCCCCACGGGGATAGCTATGACCTCAGTCAACGCCGACATTCCTCGGATCTTTTCGAAATTTGCGCCAATCTTCGACATTAAGGCTGAACATGCGCTCTGCGCCTCGTGAAGGCGCTCATTAAATGCTCTCCAGTGGTCGAATGCCACGTGGCGTTGCTGCCGTCATCGTACGGCGGCGGCGTTGCGGGCGACGAGACTGAGGCAGTTTGAAATGGATGGCCCGATGCGTGCTTCAATTCCCGTAACCTGCATCCGACGGTGGAGGCCGCTCGGGCTTAACCCTATAAAGCCTTCGCCTTCTCCCCCTCCTCGCCGCATTTGTGCTTTTGTGTGTCCCGTAACCTCCTTTGGGTGCTTCAGTGCTCCGGCAGCTTCGGTTCTCCTCTTTCCGACGATTCCGTGTTCCTTGTCGATCTTCATTCTTCTCTATAAGGTTCTTCTTCTTTTCTATCTTTGGTTCTTGTGTTTTCTTTGCATTTCTTTCCTGAGTTTTGGTCCTCTCGGCACTATTTCGTTTGTCATCCTCTTCCTTCTATCATCTGCATTTCTTCTCGCCTTTTGTGATTTCATCCATTCGGACAATGGCTAGTTCCTCTCAGCCTCAAGACCAAGCCCTCGGCTCGTGGTATACTACCATGGAGTCGCGCTTTGATCGGCGCAACGCCGATATTCTGATGAACAATTTTGACATCCCCTCTGATTTTGAAATTATCTTACCCTCCCCCTCCGCTCGGCCACACAAACCGCCGCGCGGAGCTTTCTGTGTTTTCCGCGACCAGTTCATAGCCGGTCTGCGCTTTCCAATCCATCCCTTCATCATAGAAGTTTGTAATTTTTTCGGCATTCCGCTCGGAAGTTTAGTCCCTAACACTTTCCGCCTTCTATGCGGCGTTGTCGTCTTGTTCAAAATCCACAACATTCCCCTCCGACCGGAGGTCTACTACTATTTCTATTACCCTAAACAGTCCGAGCTGGGTACTTACATGTTCCAGGCTCAGCCCAGTTTAGTTTTCTTTAATAAACTGTCCTCTTCCAATAAACATTGGAAAGAGTTCTACTTCTATCTTCGTCTCCCCGAGCGGGCCTCTTTCCGGACCCAGTGGCAGGTCGGACCGCCAATCTCCCCTGAGTTGAAGAGGTTCAAGACCCAACCGAAGTATCTTCATCCTGCCAACATGCTAGCCGATCTGAAGTTCGATATCAACAAATTCTTACCCGAAGGGGTGATGTACATATTTGGCTTGAGTCCGATCCGGACTCCCCTTCCGAGCGGCTTCGGTAAGAATTTTACTTGTGCATTCGCCTTGATTGCTAACTGATTTTCTCTTTTTTCTTTTGCAGCGGACATTGTCATGGAGTCCGTGATGGCCAGAATTTTGAAGAAAAAAGCGGCGGCGCTCGAGGCCGCAGCCGCCAAGGAGATGGAGCAACTGGGCATCACCCCGGTCGGCTCTAATGAAGGAGAGAGCGAGACGAATGCGGGGGAGTCGACCGCTCAGGCTTCTCTCCTGGAGCCGGCGGTTGGCACAACTTCCAACCGAGGGCCTTCCGTTCGGGAGAGAGGCTCCACTTAGGAGGAAGAACGCCCTCTTCGACAAAAGAGGCGCCGAGCGGAGACACCACTTCGATCAGCAACTTTCGCGGTCCAGCCGTTCGAGCGGACCACCGCCGATTCCCGCGGCAAAGGCCCAGCAGTTGAGGCGATTTCGTCCGATCGGACCCCATCTCAGCTGGATGCGTCCGCGGACCCTCTCGAGGCCATTCCTGTCAACGCCCTTCCGTCCGCTCCTCGCCAAGTCCAACGTTCGGCTATTTTGTCCTAGTTTTCGGCGCCGGCCTCCGATCCTTCTCCAGCTTCCGCTCAGACGACTCCCGGTCGGCATCGTACCATCAGGGTCTCCCTACATCTCCCCACCGAAGAGTTGATGCCCGAGTCTGATCGGCCAACCGCGCCTGAGCACATGATCACAATGAAGGGGCCCTTAGCCGAAATGTGGGCCGACGCTCGGGCACGCGTCGCCATGATTCCACTCAGTAATCTGGCTAATAGCCATATGCAGCAGGCCACTGGGGTAAGCGTGTTTTCTCAAGTCCTTTCTACATTCTTTCCGATCGGCTATTAACAATCTTTCTTATGTCAGAGATGGGTGGAGGAGATCGCTGTCTCCAATCGTCTGGCCATGGTGGACGAGGAGCTAAAGAGGCTGAGGAGCTCGGGCGGCGCGCCCTCCCAAGGTCCTTCCTACGCCGAGCTGCAGAAAGAGCTCAAGAAGACCCAAGCTCTGTTGGCGGCTGAGCAAAAGAAGACAGCCGACCAGGCCCACACTATGGGAGAACTTGAAAGACAGGTGAAGACACTCGATCGAAAGATAAGTCTTGCCACCGACCGGAAGAAGACGACCATCGCCGACCTGGAGAAGAAGAATGTCGAGGCTCGGGGCCTAGAGCAAAGGGTTAAGGAGCTGATGGATCAGCTGGCCGGCGAGAAGGCGGCCCGATCGGACGAGGTGATGAAGCTTGAGGCTGCCTTACAAGAACACCAGGCTGCCGCCGACACCTCCCGAGCGGCCCTCAAAGAATACCAGGAGGCTGAGCCAGGCCGGGTCGTCGCCTTGAGGCTAAATTACATCCGTTCGGGCGAATTCTCCGAAAAAGTATGCGAGCGGATGTATACTACTTTTGAGCTGGCCGTCACCGCCACGACGGATTATCTAAAGTCCAAGGGTCAGCTCCCTGACTCCGCCGGCATCCCGGCCCAGGACTATGCAGCGCTCCTCAGCAATATCCCTAAGGACCTTTATGATTTTTTTAGAGTAGAAATCTTTATGTAATTCGGCCGTTCGGCCAAAAAACTTTCCTTTTTTGTAATTCAGCCGCTCGACCTTGATTTCGCTAATTCCCATGAAAAATTATCTTTGTGCAACTTCGTTTTTACTTTGCATGCTTGTGGGTGATTGGTCGGAGCCTATGACACACAACTTGGCCAACTAGGCTTCCCGAGCAGGCGTAGGTGACATTCGACTTGTCACTACTTTCCCTTGCCGCTTATCTTCAAACGTCTTTCATTCCGGCCGGTGGGTTTATAGTCGCCGGTGTGACTCTCGATATTTAACGTTGGAGCTCGACGGTTCTTCCGACCGGAGGGTTTAAAGTCACCGGCGCGACTCTCGATATTTAACGTCGGAGCTCAACGATTCTTCCGACTGGAGGGTTTATAGTCGTCGGCGCGACTCTCGATATTTAACGTCGGAGCTCGACGATTCTTCCGACCGGAGGGTTTATAGTCGTCGGTGCGACTCTCGATATTTAACGTCGGAGCTCGACGGTCTTCCAGCCGGAGGGTTTATAGTCGCCGGTGCGACTCTCGATTTTTAACGTCAGAGCTCGACGGTCTTCCGGCCGGAGGGTTTATAGTCGCCGGCGCGACTCTCGATATTTAACGTCGGAGCTCGACGGTTCTTCTGGCCGGAGGGTTTATAGTCACCGGCGCGACTCTCGATTTTTAACGTCGGAGCTTGACGGTCTTCCGGTCGGAGGGTTTATAGTCGCCGGCGCGACTCTCGATATTTAACGTCGGAGCTCGACGGTCTTCCGGCCGGAGGGTTTATAGTCGCCGGCGCGACTCTCGATATTTAACGTCGGAGCTCGACGGTCTTCCGGCCGGAGGGTTTATAGTCGCCGGCGCGACTCTCGATATTTAACGTCGGAGCTCGACGGTCTTCCGGCCGGAGGGTTTATAGTCGCCGGCGTGACTCTCGATATTTAACGTCGAAGCTCGACGGTCTTCCGGCCGGAGGGTTTATAGTCGTCGGCGCGACTCTCGATTTTTAACGTCGGAGCTCGACGGTCTTCCGGCCGGAGGGTTTATAGTCGCCGGCGCGACTCTCGATATTTAACGTCGGAGCTCGATGGTTCTTTCGGTCGGAGGGTTTATAGTTGCCGGCGTGACTCTCGATTTTTAACGTCGGAGCTCGACGGTCTTCCGGCCGGAGGGTTTATAGTCGCCGGCGCGACTCTCGATTTTTAACGTCGGAGCTCGACGGTCTTCCGGCCGGAGAGTTTATAGTCGTCGGTCCGACTCTCGATATTTAACGTCGGAGCTCGACGGTCTTCCGGCCGGGTTTATAGTCGCCGATCCGACTCTCGATATTTAACGTCGGAGCTTGACGGTCTTCCGGCCGGAGAGTTTATAGTCGCCGGTCCGACTCCCGATATTTAACGTCGGAGCTCGACGGTCTTCAAGCCGGAGGGTTTATAGTCGCCGGTCTGACTCTCGATATTTAACGTCGGAGCTCGACGGTCTTCCGACCAGAGGGTTTATAGTCGCCGGTCCAACTCTCGATATTTAACGTCGGAGCTCGACGGTCTTCCAGCCGGAGGGTTTATAGTCACCGGTCCGACTCTCGATATTTAACGTCGGAGCTCGACGGTCTTCCGGCCGGAGGGTTTATAGTCGCCGGCGCGACTCTCGATATTTAACGTCGGAGCTTGACGATCTTCCGGCCGGAGGGTTTATAGTCGCCGGCACGACTCTCGATATTTAACGTCGGAGCTCGACGGTCTTCCGGCCGGAGGGTTTATAGTCGCCGGCGGGACTCTCGATATTTAACGTCGGAGCTTGACGGTTCTTCCAGACGGAGGGTTTATAGTCACCGGCGCGACTCTAGATTTTTAACGCCGGAGCTCGACGGTCTTCCGGCCGGAGGGTTTATAGTCGCCGGCATGACTCTCGATATTTAACGTCGGAGCTCGACGGTCTTCTGGCCGGAGGGTTTATAGTTGCCGGTGCGACTCTCGATATTTAACGTCGGAGCTCGACGGTCTTCCGGCCGGAGGGTTTATAGTCGCCGGTGCGACTCTCGATATTTAACGTCGGAGCTCGACGATCTTCCGGTTCAGCTGACGATGCTCTGTACTTGTGCTAATTTTCTGATTTTTTACTCCTGCATTTCAAATATACAGTCGAACGGAAAATATACAGCATACATTACATTGGCGCACCTTTCACCCCGCCCGGTAAGGCTAGAGATGATTTGCGCTCCATGTTCGATCAAGTCCCACTCCATCTTCCTCCGCTCGAATGCCGATCGGATCCTTATCTCGGCCCCATGCTGAGATGTTCTCCGGTCGGAACTCTTCTGCCACTCGGCCTCCTGACTCTGACGTCACTTGTTGCTCCAGTCGCTCGACTCGTGCCTTCTTTTTCTATTGCTCCACGAGCTTAGCTGCTCTTGCCTCGATTAGAGCGTCGAGCTCCTCCTAGGAGAGCATCACGGTGTGAAGTCGTCCAGGTTCGTCCATCGCTTCCGCTCGGATGCAGGTACGTTCCCACATACGGCGCCAATTTGATCCTGTCTGAACGCTGAGTCGATGGACGCTGGGTACTTGGCGCTCTCCGAACTGGTGACGTGGATCTCCGACCGGCCGTATGGAACTCCGGCGAACCTGCAAGGAAGTCAGGCCGGGAAGGGGTTCCCGGCGACGACCCTCCGACGCTCAAGTCAGGCAAGAGGAAAACGAAGAAGTGGCTTCAAAGATGAAATCTCGCGTACCTCCGGCGAAGTCTGAGGGCTCTTATATAGAGCTATGGGGAGGCTTGTGCACACCTACCGAGGTGTACACGTGTCCTATCCCATGCCGTAGTATGGGCTTGCCAGAGGAGCATGTCTGACACCATACTGTTACAGTCTGAGCACCTCTCTGAGGGGACAGCAGAACCTTCCGTCGTACGATTCTGCGTATGGCTTGATCGTTGAACATGCCTGTTGTCAGAAGATGTTCCCCAATGTCCCCTTGCCCTTGTCTTCTTTTTCCCCACGCCGAGTGTCTAGCCGCTCGGCAATCTCCAATCGTCCGACCGGGCACAAGTATTGGTCCGACCGGGAGGATTCCCGTGTCCCCTTGCCCTTTTCTTCTTTTTCCCCACGCCGAATGTCCAACCGCTCGGCTAGACGACCTTATTCACCATGAGCGTCGGAAACCCGACTCCTCGTCGGGTTGTTTTTGATTCCGCCCGGACCCGATCGGCCGGTTGACCAGACCCTTCTCCGATCGGATGGGCCTCATGCTGACCAATTTGCCTTTTGACTTCCACGTGGCATTGACTCCCCTCCAGAGGGGGTCCCCCGACCTTACTGCCGGATCAATATGCATTGTGAGTGTGCAGGATACAGGTACAACAAGGAAAGTCCAAGTGTGATCTTGGCAAAGGAGAAAAGTCCAAGGATGAGTCTTGGCGGTGTAAGTCCAAGCATGTAGTCTTGGCAACGTAAGTCCAAGTGTGACTTGGCAATAGATGAAGTCCCGGAGGCGCGACCTCTTGGCAAAGGAAGACCCAACAATAACGACAAGGTCGATGGAAGCTTCAGAAGACAAGACATGAAGGATGGGGAGTAGGGATGGCAATGGGTCGGGTTCAGGTCGGATTCTATATCCTCCGTCCCCATACTCATCGGGTATAGGATCTTCGATGGGTACCCATACCCATTAAATGATCGGATATCTTCTATGGTTATAATTTTTCTTCTTTCTATCCAACTATTATCATTCAACAAAAATATATTAAAATTAACAACCTATTAAAAAATATATATATAATTAAAAAAATAGATTAAACATCTATATAATCTCCTCCTAATATCAACAAAAATAGTAAGTTGATTTTGGAAAAAGGAAATTTTCTTTAATATATGTATATATATTATTTAATCGGTATTCAGGTCGGGTATCGGGTATTGATAGTCCCTCCATACCCTCCTCCATTTGGGTCGGATATCGGATCCTCCATCGGGTTCGGATGAAATTGCCATCCCTAATGGGGAGGCATCCGAGGGACACAAGGCTGATAGAGGAGACTAGAAGGCTAGGTCTAGGTTGGTTGGGCGAGGACGAGTGCTAAGTGAATGTACTCGGGGGTTAAATCCTAGGATTAGGGTTTTATTGCAATGTTACTGTAGCAGTACTATAGCTTTAATGTAGCAGTACTATAGCAGTCGACTGGTGCGGTCGATCAGGCAGTCGACTGGGAGCGAACAAAATTCTTCTATTTGTTCGGTTAGTATGGAGCAGTCGACTGATGGAAGTATCAGTCGACTGGTATCGAGTCGTTAGGTTGTAACGGTCGAATCTCCACAGAGGGCAGTCGACTGATGATTTTGGCAGTCAACTGGTAGGCGGGGTTTTCCAACTCGTGACCTATATAACCAAGCATTGGAAGCTTGGTTAAGGTTAACAAAAATAGAGATGGTTAACCCCTATTAGAGTCTCTAAGGTCTTCTTGAGTGATCAAGAGCTTGTGCAAGTTTGTGGCGAGATTTCTCCACCTACAAGGAGCTACTCGAGCTAGTCGGAGGTTTTCCGAGGAGTCATCCATCGACGGATCGGGATAGTCCACCTTACGGACAGCCGTGGAGTAGGAGTAAGTGATCTCTGAACCACGTTACATAAACGTGTTAGAGGTTTGATTGTCTTGGTTATTGCCTCTAGGTTTAGTTTTCTATTTGTTAGATTTGTTTTATATTTTCGCTGTGCACTAACAAGCGTAGAAAGCGACGATTTGGGTGAGGCGCTATTCACCCCCCTCTAGCGGACGTCAAGGTCCCAACATATGTGTCCCAAAATTCTAGAGGAAATAGTTGAAATGAATAAAAAATCATATGTCAGTACTATTAGTAGTTTGATGTATACTATGTTGTGTACACGTCCTGATATCAGCTATACTATTGGCTTAGTCAGTCGCTTCCAGTCAAACTCGGGACCGAGACACTGGAAGGCAATAAAAAGGATATTCAGATATCTGAATGCGATAATAAATTATTGTCTCCATTTTTAAGGATCAGATATGAGTTTGAAAGGTTATTCAGATGCAAATTGGGTTCGGGACCTAGATGATAGAAAATCCACATCAGGCTATGCGTTCTTACTGAATGGTGGCGTCATCTAATAAAATAGCAAGAAATAAGCTTGTGTAGCTTTATCAACTATGGAAGTTGAATATGTGCCATATTCAGTGGTTGTGCAAAAAGCAGTCTGATGTGTTCTTACTGAATGGTGGCGTCATCTAATAAAATAGCAAGAAATAAGCTTGTGTAGTTTTATCAACTATGGAAGTTGAATATGTGCCATATTCAGTGGTTGTGCAAAAAACAGTCTGGTTGAGAAGGTTCCTGAAGTATTTAAAGGCTCCTGAAGTATTTAAAAATTACTGAGAATTTTACTACACTATTTTCATTTATACAATCATGGTTTGATGTAGTTTTCATAGATAGAACCCATATATACATCATATTTTATGCATTGTATCAATTTTGGACTTAATTATAAATTATTTTATTATGACTTTATTTGATGCTAATATTTAGTTGTTATATTGTAGGCATCAAGGGTTTTTGGACTTGGATGAATTTGAACCAAATTCGTGCTCAGATCGAAGTTTTAATGAGACGACCAAGCTCCAGAACAATCGTAGCCGTTCATTCAAAATTGAAGCAGATCTACACCATCCATTGAAGATCTAGCTCATCAAACCTAATGAGGAGTAGATCTGGACCGTAGATGAAGATCAATACTGTTGGATCGAATTTTAGGCTATTTTCCACCGTTGATTAAGCTCCGAGAATTCTTAGTCGTCTGATCAATTTTGAGGAGGTTTAAAAACCGCAAGAAGCTATAGTGCACTTTGGGGCTCGACTTCGCGATTTCCTCCACTGTAGCATCTTCTTCTCCGCCGTGACGCCGAGTTCCTATTCCATAATTCAGATCCGAGAGTAGACTTTCTTCTCCGACGGTGGTCTTGAGCTGCCGGCGTCCATCTTCCGAGATCGGAGAGTGCTAGAGGGAGGTTTCTCAGCACGACTTGGAGTCTGTTTCATCGCCGCGATCCTATGAGAGGGAGGTTTCTCGATCAGCGATCTTCGCATCCACCAGAGCTCGAAGGGAGGTTTCTGAGAGTCTCTGATCATCTTACTGATCTCCATTCCACAACAAAACTTGGACGATGTGGCCATTCGATCCGGTTTGCGAATTTACATATTTATGCTTTGTTCTTTGTTTGATGGGGTTACCAGTAGGATGTGAGTTTGAGGGGAGGCTTCCAAGAGCTGTGATCATTCTCTGGTGATAGTTGGGAGTTTAGTTGATTGTTTGTTGGATGTTGGAGGGGAGGTTTCCAAAGACATATCTGTTGACAGCAGATTGATGAAGTTTGGTTACGGATTTGGGTTGTGGAATGATTTAGGTTTAGGTTTACTTTGAATTGTTCATCACTTGGCTAAGATCTATTGATCTGATTTACTTTCGTTGTTATTTTGTTCTGGTTTGAATTCCTTTTGCCATCCAATTTCTGAACTCTTATTTGTAAATCTGATTTGTGTTGGTGCAATATCCCTCAGGTCAAGGTTGACCTGGTTGACCAAGCTTGAGTCTTGGTTTGGGTTTCAATGTTTGACAAGTCAAGGTTGACCTGGTTGACCAAGCTTGAGTCTTGGTTTGGGTTTCAATGTTTGACAATACAAGACTTCGATGATATGAACAAGTGCAGGTGCAGGTGTTCATTTGGGAAGATTGGTTGGTGCAATTCCCCTCTGATCAGTTTGGTTGAAGAAGAGTTAAGTAGGTCAAGGTTGATCAGATACTTGACTGGAAAGACCTAGTGAGTAAAGCTAGGTAGTGAGGAAATCCTGGTGAGTGAAGCCAGGTGAAAGACCAGTGAGTGAAGCTAGGCAAAAGGAAAATCCTAGTGAGTGAAGCTAGGTGAAAGACCTGGTGAGTGAAGCCAGGCATGGGGAAATCCAGATGGGTCAAGGTTGACCAGACATCTGGTGAAAGTCCAAGTAGGTCAAAGGGATTGATCGGATACTTGGCATGAGGAAGAAAAGTCCAAGTACGTCAAAGGGATTGATCGGATACTTGGCAAGAAGGTAAAAGTCCAAGTAGGTCAAGGGAGTGACCGGATACTTGGTACGATGAGAAAAGTCCAAGTGGGTCAAAGGAATTGACCGGACACTTGGTGAGAGAGTTCTAGCAGGTCAAGGGTGACCGGATGGTAGGCATGATGAACCAACAGGTCATGGATTGACCGGATGTTGGTTTGGGGGCTTGAGACTTGGTTTTGGGCAAAAACCAAGTTTGGATCAATCAGCCGATCGATTGGCTGATGCCCGATCGATTGGGAAGGTCCTCGCGACAAGCCTCGAGTGGGCAAGTCGCAGAGCGCATAGAACGCCTCTGGATCGATCAGTGGATCGATCCAGAGACCCTAATCGATCAGTGGATCGATTGGGGTGGCGCGTTTTTACGCGATAAAGGCTGGATCGATTGGCCGATCGATCCAGGTATTTCCCGTAGAGCACAGAGGCGCTCTGGATCGATCCACTGATCGATCCAAAGCCTCCCCGATCGATTGGGAGCATTCCAATCAATCGGGATCCGACCATTGGCGTCGTATTTAGCTACAGGCGCTCGATTCCTTCGGTAGATTTTCACCGATTCATTTCCGATCTTCACCAGCGACTCCACAGCTCTCTCTCTCAAGTTCAGATTGTCAGTTCTTGAAGATTCTTGGAGGTTCTTCCAAGTCAAGAGGCGGATCAAAAGCAAGAAGAGAAGTTAGGGTTAGGGTTTATTGTAAGCTTTTGCTTGTATTTCATATCCTTTCTTTTCTTCTTGTATTGAGAGTTTGTAAAGGCTTCTCCGCCTTCGGTAGTTACCGTAGAGGAGTGTTTCTCATAGTGGAGGGTGCGTGAATGTGTGGATCCTTGGATTAGTCACCTCTTGTGAGGTGGATACCAAGTAAAATCCATTTGTTAGCGTTGTATTTTGTTTCTCTGTATTTTTCGCTGCACATCTTTGAAAAAACAAGCAACGAAAGAACACGGAGCACGCGCCGAGCTATTCACCACCCCCCCCCCTCTAGCTACATTTTGGTCCTAACAATTTGTTTGAATTACTGCAATCTAACCCCATGTTCAACTACTACTTAGTTTTGCAATATATTTCCTATTTAGAATTCTTTATTTCAGTTTATACTAACTCGTGTTTAGCTAGTGTTTTGCCTTGATTGTTTAGCTACTAGCTTGGTTTTCCTTTATCAGTGTTGATTTGGTTCTTGATCTTAGTGACTGTGAATTAATTAAGATGTCGGATGTATCACTTGATGTTCTTCATTGTTTACCTATGTATCACTTTGTTGATTGAGGGAAAGAATTGGAGATTTGGTGATTGAATTCATTGTTGAAGTTGATTGTGTTTGTGACTTAGATGCTATTTCAGTCTCTAGAAGTGTAGTGAGATCTTGAGTTTAATGTTACTGTGATTTTGAATTGAAAAGATAATAATTGATCTATTGATTCAATGAGGCATTAGAATCCGAGTTTAGTTGATTTTTTGATGAGAAGGGAATCAATCATGTGAAGATAAGGACAATAATGTTTTGCTCCTATTTTGGATAGTTCTAGTGCACTTTTGGGAATTAAATGTATTCAAGTTGAAATGAGATATCAATTGGAACCAATACAAGAATTCTCACACACACTTACTAGTGATCCTTAGAAAAATACGACTTGGGACTCCTTACTATAACATTTGTCTTAATTTTAATGAGTTTCAATTTTAATTAATTTGATATGTCACGTGACATGCAAAAAGGTCAACACCAGTGGCGTCATCTCATAAAATAGCAAGAAATAAGCTTGTGTAGCTTTATCAACTATGGAAGTTGAATATGTACCATATTTAGTGGTTGTGCAAAAAGCAGTCTGGTTGAGAAGGTTCCTGAAGTATTTAAATATTACTGAGAATTGTGGGAGTCTAGTAACTGTCTACTGTGACAATCAAGCTACAATAGCTTTTTTTCGAAGGATCCCAAATATCACAGCAAAGGCAAACACATAGCGATAAAATATAACTTTGTGAGGGGTATTGTGGCTAAAAGAAAGGTAATTTTTGAGTATATCCTTACACGTGATATGCTTGCAGATCTTTTTATTAAACCAATGACTAGAGAGTCATTTAAAGAACATGTAAAATTTTTGGGACTTGGAAAAATATAATAAGATTATAATAACAATCAGATATTATGATTTGATTATGTGATTTACCATAATTTATTTAGTGTATATGTTATTTTTATTACATTCATATAAGATCTCGATGAGCATATGACAGGTAGAAATTGGTCCTCTCACATGGACAATCATCTCTGTTTGCTAAGTACAAATAGAGATAAGATCGTTATTTATAGGACAACTTACGTAGCTGTGAATAAAGACAGATCCATAAGTTAAGGTCGTATTGATAATTATGTCAAGATGAGATCATTTATGTATTAATAATAATTAAAGTAAATGAACTCACCATTTACTGAACCCGTTGAAGGTTAGATTGGAATTTATATGTTGAATTCAGGGTTAGACATTAGGTATGTCTAGATCAAAATTTGTACGATGTTAAATTTAAGGAAAACATGCGCTTTTTTAGTAAAGAGTATAACATTGTAGTATGTGATTTATACCACATGTGCTATTGTGACAATAAAGGTAGTAGGAGAATAGATCCCTATTTCTCTACTATGTGAGACCTTTGAGATTAAAAGTTAATCTCAGTTTCGCCCTAAGTGATTATTTAGCTGTTTATTTGAAGTTTTAATCAGTAAATGCTATTTTAGCATATATCCTATGGCTATGGATGATTTGGTCTATGGAGAAAAACTAGGAAAAAGATTGATTAGAATGAATAAATTTTAATTAAAAAGGAAGATTAAATAAATTTACATCTTTTGAAGTTATTCACTGGTCGACCCATTTATGTTATATATGGAAATGATTGTGAATATTGAATATGAAGCATGCTTTTAACATAATAGTCAAGATAAAGGATTAGAGATATTCATATTGATGTAAATGAAGATTATTTAATTTGGATAAATAACAAGACATGGATATCTCCAAGATAATGGTTGTGTGTCACCGAGAGATTGGATATTTCCTGGATAACGGATATCTACCACCAGGAAAGAGTCTATGTGTCATAATGAGTATGTCTCTAATTCATTTAGAAGAGCGACTAAGTAAAGTATAACAACTTTATTAGTATTGATCGCTCTGAGAACGACTATGTAAGGTGTAACAATGTTCTTAACAACTATCACTCAGTGTGCTTGCTGTCGCACGCACCATTTTCTCTAAGTATGAATTAGATTTTGATATAATTTTTGTGACTAAACTTTTATATAGTCTATGTGACTTATTTAGTCTTTGTGACTAACTGGTCTTAGTGACTTACTTGGATGAACTAGTCTTAGTGACTTACCTTGGATAAGTGGGAGATGTAGGAAATGGGAATGTGCTCACTTTCTTTTAGGAAAATAAAAGTCCATTTTACCTTTGGGATAATTCCCATTATAAAAGGTGCGTCCAATGATGATTTACAAAGGTTGAGAAATTATGAATGTGAGATTCATTTTCACATAGAAGAAGAAACATATGAGGTTGCGAGATTTGTTTTTGAAATTATGGAGAGCTCTTCGATTTATGTAATTGCTCTTTCGACGGTGAGTACGAATCTTCTAACAGTGTGTACGAAGAAGATCCTTGCAAATCGATGTAAGTATTTATCAGTTTTCGTTTTAATTTATGTATTTAGATTACTACTTGAACCAACATAGTAGATTTATAGTCAACTCTGCTTGCTGATATAGAACAGTTTGGATGACCCCAAACGAATTGTCATGCTATGTTTTGCATTCTCTTCAGATTCTGTGCGTGTCTTGGTTACTATAATTTTTGGAGTGTTTCTTAGTGTAGCATGAGAGGCAGAGCTGGCCCTGGGCCAGGGCTACCAGGGCCCCTGCCTAGGGCCCAAACAGATATATATATATATTAATATTAATATTAATAAAATTTTTATTCCTCACGTTCGCTTTTATTCTGTAACGACCCAATTTTCCTCATTAGGAGTTCTAAAAGTGTTTTAAAATATTTAGAAATACTTTAGAAAAATTCTAGATATTTTTAGTAATTTATAAAGTATTTTTATGCAATTTTTGGAGTTCGTTTGGTATTTTTACCAAACGAAAGTTTTTACCAAACGAAAGAAGTTTAAAAAAAAAAAAAGTGTTAAGGTTGGGTTTTGAACTCAAGATCTTGGACCGAACTAGACCTTAACCAAGGTCAGCCAACCAACTGAGCTAAGCAAGTTTTGTTATAATATAGGGGAATTAAATGTAGTTAAGTAGTTGTAAGAAATGAAATAAAAATTCCGTTTAAGAAAAAAAAGAAAGAGTCGAGGGCGGCTCGAACCCAAGACCTTCGGGAATCCTCTTTTCCAGCAGACCAAGCGTGCACGCTGATATTTCGTGAACAAATCAATCGCGAATTGGTCTTAAGCCGTAGGTTATAAAAGGATAAGAAAGAGAGGGGTTAATTATTTTCTTTTCTCTCTTCTCCTCTTCCCTGGCGTCGGCGACCCCTCTCGGGCGGAAAACATCGACGAGTTGAAGGCTTCGTCTCCGGCGCCGGCCAAGGGGTCTTTCCGCGAGATCTTCACGGACCCGAACACCTCTCGTCAAGGAGAACACACGGGCACAGAAGGAGGGCGGAGATCTTCACCTCTCCGAACCCTAGAAGGCTCTCTTTCGGCTGTAGGACCAAGAATCCGAGGTAAGTTGCTACTCACCTGCAGTAGGATAGCTCCGAGGTTTATTCCTTGTTCCTTTCTTTGTGTCCGAAGCTTTGCACGACACCTTAGAGTTTGTTTGTAAGTAAACTGTTGCTAGGGATTTGAAGGAGATTCCCGAAGCTTTGCATGAGTTTGTTTATATATTAGAAGTAGTGTTTTCTTTCTGGTGCTTGCCGCCGTGAACCCTAAAGGAAGAAAGGGGATAATTAGTTTAGACAGTGAGTTGGTTCTGTATTTTCGATTAAGCTTTACCTAAGTTTTGAATTCCAGCAGATTCAAGCATACTATCATCTTCATGTATCAATTTCCTTTACCGTAATAGCATTCTTTCCTTATGCCTTGCTTTGCTGGAAACAATTCCGAATCTGTAGATGATCTAGTTGCATTTCGTTTGGTTTCTGTGAACATTGTTTGAAGCTGGGGTTTGATATAGAATTGCCTCTCGAGATTGTTCGATTTCTTTGTTGAAGAATTCGATCTCTGTTTTGCGTTGTTGAACCCTTACAATTGAGTTTTATGATACTTGCAAGTTGTTGCATTAGTAAATTTAATGTAGGTACTTCACCTAACTTCTTAGGAGTTTTGGAATTATGGAACAATTAGTGATGTAGTATATATTTTATCATGCACTAATAGATTTCATATTCATTAAGTGCAGATTTAGTTTAGTTTCATTAAGCAAATGCAGATTTAGTTTAGTTTCTAACATGTGCAGATTTAATTCCGAGATTTGATTTCCTTCTTCTAATCTCCATTGTAGCATGTTGAAGAATTTTGTTTCCTATCTATTAGTATTGCCGAAAATTAGATGTATGATCATTGGTGGTTTAGGATTGAATGATAGATGATACATGTTGGTAGTTAGGAATTTAACTAGTTAGGGATTTAACTAGTTAAGTTTTCTTTTTATTTCTATGGAAGCATGCTTAAAGTATCACAGTACAGATTTTTATTAAGTAGAGCAGTGCAGAATTTATGTTAAGCTTTGTATGCAGACTTTTTGTTTAAGTATTGCAGTATTAGAATTTGTTTAAACATTTCAGTTTTTAAAGAAGCATTTTTTTAGAAGTATTAACAAGTATAAGAAGATAAAGAAAAGAAAGAAAAAGGCCAAGGCCTTAAGTAGATCCCAAAGTCAAGACTTTAGGGATCTTGGCACACAAGGTGCTAAAGAAAATGCCGAGGCATTATATAGAAGTATTAAAAGATAACAAGTATTTTACTTTTATCAGTGGCACTGTACTGGACTCCCATAGTCGTCCCTAGGTTTAGATAACCTAGTAGTAACGGCTCGGCCGACGGTCGACGACCATAGGGTCGCCAAATGGGCCGCCAAATGGGCCGCCGAATGAGTCGGGTCGTTACAAAAGTAAAAGCACAGTTGCCGGGCCCAAGAAGAAGTTGATTATTATTTTGAAGTATTATAAGTATAAGTTTTGAACAAGTAAAGCAAGTTTTACATAGGTATAAAGTATTTAAAGAATAAGTTTAGAACAAGTGAAATAAGATTCAGAAGGTGTTTAGAATTTAGTAAGCTTAGTTCTTTATGCAAGCATGATAGTATAGACTTGCCTTACATGTTTAGCCTTTCAGTATGTTCCTTTACTAATAGAAGAGCATGAGTTAGTTTACTGTTCTTTGCTATTTATGAGCATGATTAGCTATACATGTTTAGTATTTCAGTTAGTATGATTCCTTTGCTATGTATGAGCATGAGTAGCTTTACATGTTAGCATTCAGTTTTAGCATGTTTTTATTTATATACATGCATATCGAGATTTTGTGAGTTAGATAGCGCTTACTAAGCAAATTTTGCTTATAGACTACACTTCCTCTTACTGCAGATACAGGAAAGGAAAAGATATAGAAGGAAGGCGACAAGGAGGTGTTCGAAGGATGTGTGATGTCAGGACTATGGAAGCCTTGGGACTAGGAAAGAAGTTTTAGTTTAGTTTTTATTGTCTTTTGCTATGTTAGGAGTATTTGAGATAGTATTTGTTATTTTGCTATGATTAGGACGTAGTAGAAGAATTATAATCTTGTGTGATGATTTCTTGTGTTGTTTTCTTTATTTTGGATTTATTATACTGCGTGGTTGATTGATATGTGTTCTAGCCGCTTGTGGCTGAGTATATATTGCATGTATTGTTGAATAAGGTCACCAGAACAGGGGAGACTCTGCCGAAATTTTTCGGTAGGGTTTCCATGTGATTTTTAATCATACCGGTTAAGTAGAGTTAGTAGTTAAGTAACGGTCATCCTTAGAGAGTAGTAGTAGTAAGAAGGGTGGTCGTTACATATTCCTCACCTTCGCTCCTCGCATTTCTCCCGTCGCCGAAGCATCTCCGAACTCAGCGAATAAGCCCTAGCTCTCTCGAGTGACCGAGTCTCGACTCTCACCTTCGCTGCGATTCTCCAGCTGCCATCCTCACCAACCCCGGCTTACTCTTACCATCGAGAGGATATCGCCAGCGTCGGTAACCTCAACGGCTGCTCCTCTGACCTCCTATCCTCCAATCCTCCGGTTAGTAATCGTTTTTATCTTTTAGGGCAACTGCGGTCCGCGACCAGATCTTGATTCCTAGTTAATTAGGGTTTTGTTGTTTGATTAGGCAATCGATTAGGGTTTGTATACTTGGATTTCACCAAAATTTTTTGGGGTCTTCATCGTTCCAAAATCCTGTTGTTCGCCTGTTCCTACTCTTCTTAGCTGACAAAACTTGGTCAGTGGGTTGTTAATCTTTACCTTTAACTTTAATCTTTGATGAATACAAGCAGTGTCCCTAAAAATTGCTTCTTGATGTTATACAGTTGGCTGGAGTTCAGAGTTCTATTTGTGATGGCAAGATGCGGCAGTAACATCACAATTTGGAGTCTTGTCAACTCAGATTGAGTGAGCTTAGATTTAGATTTTACTTTTGACAGCCTAAATCTCAGATAGAAATCTGACTGTTTTGATTTGTCTTGCTACAGTGTTTTTTGGGGTCTTCATCGTTCCAAAAGCCTGTTGTTCCTACTCTTCTTAGCTGACAAAACTTGGTCAGTGGGTTGTTTATCTTTACCTTTAACTTTAATCTTTGATGAATGCAAGTAGATTCCAAAGTTAGTATTTGTAGTTGGTCACACTTAGTAGGCTCTTGATTAAAAAGAATAAGCAGATATCAACAATTGGATTTTGTGGATTTTGTGTGTGTATGTGTAGATACAAGAATTTTCTTATTGGTTTACTCTAAAAAGCCTTGGCTTCTAGTTATTTATTCTCTTCAGATGGGTTCTTTTAGCTAGTAAATGATAAGTAGATTAACTAAGTTTTCATGTCATTTAGCTAGTTAGATTAATGTGCTTGTGTCTTTAATTGCATGAATAAGGTCCCAACTTCTAAACAATTAAATTATTGTGTTTTTTAATAAATTTGCAGGATATCCGTGTTAGGTCTTATATAAGTGGATTTCGAATCAAAGAAAACTTCTCCATATCAAGTTGTATTGTTCTTTGTTTATTGCTTATTGTTCATAATTATTTATCATCATGAAACAACTCTCTGGATATCAAAAAAGACAAAAAAAGAAAAAAGAAGAGGAGATAGCCCAAAGCTTAAGAGGTTCATTGAATAAATATTTTAGTAAAGAATCACATAACACAACGGAAAGTTTAGTTCAGATTTTAAGTAATGAATCAAATGCAAATGAAGATTTTGTTGAAAATAATAATAATGAATATGAAGAATGTATGAGAAACGAAAGTGATGAGAATGAAAATTTTGTAGAAAATGAGAATGAAGAGAATACAAATCTTAATGATTTGAATGAAATTGAAATTGACAAAACTAAAGATATTGATAATTGTTGTGATGATAAGTGTACAAACGAATATCAATGTTCGACACCTAGATATGATATAAACATATTTGATCCAAGAGTTTGGGATAACCTTGATACAAAAATGAGAGATTTACTTGTGGAAAGAGGTCCTAAAAGAGAAGATATTCTTAAGTTTCCTTTAGATAAAGAATCTCGACACTTTTCTCATACTTATTATGTTCAAATGTTACCAAATGGTGAAACTCGTGATCGAAAATGGTTAGTATATTCGAAGGAGTTGGACAAAGTATTTTGTATTTGTTGTAAGTTGTTTAAAGTAATACACACCAAAAGTAATTTAGCAAGAGAAGGAGTTAATGACCGGAAACATTTATGTGACAAACTTAAACAACATGAAAATAGTGTTGAACACCTCACTAATCTGAGAGCCTTTGTTGAATTACAAATGAGATTAAAAAAAACATTGACAATTGATAAGGAAATACAAGAACATATTAAAAAGGACACAAAACATTGGAAACATGTTATGCTAAGAATAGTTGTTGTTGTCAAATGTCTTGCTATACATAATTTGGCATTTTGTGGTACACATGACAAAATTTATGAAGATGGTAATGGTAATTTTTTGGGTCTACTTGAAATGATTGCAGATTTTGATCCAATAATGCAAGAGCATTTTCGACCCATTTAAAATAAAAAGATTCATTATCATTATCTTAGTCATAAAATTCAAAACAAGTTAATATCTCTTCTAGCTTCTAAAGTCAAGAATGTAATAATTAAAAAAGTAAAAGAGGCAAAATATTTTTCAGTAATTCTTGATTGTACACCGGATGCAAGTCACAAAGAACAAATGACTCTCATATTAAGATGTGTAGATGTTTCAGAGACTCCAATTAAAATAGAAGAGTAATTTTTAGAATTTATAAATGTAGAAGACACAACCGGTTTAGGTCTTTTCAATGAATTGCAAGTTGTTTTACAATCTTTAGAACTTGATATTGATAATGTGAGAGGACAAGGTTATGATAATGGATCTAATATGAAAGGCAAAAATCAAGGTGTGCAAAGAAGATTGCTTGACATTAATCCTAGAGCATTTTACATGTCATGTGGTTCTCATTCTCTTAACTTAGTTGTTTGTGACATGACAAATTCTTGTGCTAAAGCAAAATCATTTTTTGGAGCATGTCAATGTATGTACACCGTGTTCTCTAATTCAACAAAAAGATAGAATATTTTGCTTGAATATATTGATAGATTAACTTTAAAATCATTGTCAACTACAAGATGAGAAAGCCATATTGAAACAGTCAAAGCAATACTATCTCAAGTTTCCCAAATTAGAGAAGCTTTGTTCAAATTAGCAGAAATAAGTGAAGATGGCAAATTAAGTAGAGATGCTGAAACTTTAGCATCTGGTGAACTTTCAAGTTTTGATTTTATATTAAGCCTTGTTATTTGGCATGATATTTTGCATAAAATTAACTTAGTTAGCAAAAATTTACAGTCAGAGGACATGCGTCTTGATGTTGCTGTAAAACAATTGTCTGGTCTTGTTTTCTTTTTTGAAAATATAGAGAAAATGGTTTTGCTTCTGCTATGGATGATGCAAAAAAAATAGCATCTGATATGGAAATTGAGCCTGTATTTCCTACAAAACGTAAAATTTATAGAAAGAGACATTTTGATGAAATTGCTAACACTGAAAGAGAAAATCAATCACCAGAAGAATCTTTTCGAATAGATTATTTTATCTTAGTGGTCGATATTGCTCTTGGGCAATTGAAGAGTAGATTTGAACAGTTGCAATATTTTGAATCTATATTTGGATTCTTGTATGATCTTGCAAAATTAGTTTCATTAGATGATGATGAATTGATGAGTTCTTGTGTGAATCTTGAAAATACTTTAAGAAATGATGACACTTCTGATATTGATGCAAAATATATGTTTTCAGAACTGCAAGTTTTGCAAGTAATGTTACCAAGTGAATCTTATGAAACAAATAAAAAATGGTCTTCCATTCAAATATTAGATTTTTTAAAAACAATGGATATGTTTCCAAATGTGATGATTGCTTATAGGATATTATTGACAATACCCGTGACAGTGGCATCTGCTGAAAGAAGTTTTTCAAAATTAAAATTAATAAAATCTTATTTACGGACCACAATGACTCAAGATAGACTAAATGGATTGGTAATTTTATGTATTGAAAAGAATATTTTGAAAAATATTGAATATGATGTTATTATTGATGATTTTGCCTTTAAAAGCGCATCACGAATACACTTTAAATGAGTTACCTTTGTGTTTTTTTTGCAGGTGTACTACAACCAATAATTTAACTATATCTTCTACATTCACTCTCATTCGCACTTGTAGGTAAACATTTTGTTACTTATGAGTGCACGTGAGATTGTATTTATGCTCTTAAAGTGTTCATAAGTCATAACAACTCTAGTACCTATGCTAATTGGTGCTACTCATACTTTTTTTTTTTTGGTGATTAGATCAATTGATAGTTTAATAAATTGATAGTTTAATAAATTTATACTTTTTTGTTTACTGTGGCTTTCGGAGGGAAATGGTGGAGCATTTTCTATGGTGGAAATTTTGTTTCAAGTAGTATCCTTTTTATGGAGTATTCTTAATATGCTTTGATACAAAGATGTTTTATTCATGTCAGATTAGGTAGCACTTTTTTTGGTGGTTGGCTGGCTGGAGTATGGATGTTGCAGTGGGAATCTTGCAGGGAGGAGAAGCTTATTTACAAAATGTGCCTAAAAGGGGTTGGATTGAAGTTGTGATGTTGATGGTTTATGATATGTTGTACAGGAATATTGGTACGATGTGCTTTCTTTATAATGGTTTTTTGTATTGGTTGCTGGAAATTTGTAAAGTTGGTTTTTTGTATTGATTTTGTTGGAAATGTGATATTCTGATAGTGTAGGGGGTTTATGTATTTGGTTGGTTTTGTTTTGATATGTGTTAGTATTTGATATGTTTTGATTGTGAGATACTATTGCTTTGATTGTGAGATACTATTGCTGTTGGAGTCTAATATAATGGTTTCTGAAGGTGGAGCAATGCATATTTTTTGAAAGGTTGTATATGTGGTTGATTCATTGAGTAAAATTTTATTAGATGGATTTCTAAAGATTTTCTTTGCAATTGGGAGTTTATTTATTTTGATCAGAAATTGATAAACTATTATTTGTTTTGATTAGAAATTGTAGTATGAGATCAGCTTTGACCCTCTTCATTTTATGATTTTTTTTTTCATATGTGATTTTTTTAATTAATGAAAATAGTGTTCTATAGAATAAATTGGGGCATGTTTTATAATTTCGCCCAGGGTCTTTGAATAATAAGGACCGGCTCTGATGAGAGGCAGTGTAAACTTTCAATATTTATTTAATTTTTCCTTGTAATTCAATGCTCAATGGTGCATTCCAGCATGCCTAAACTGGGTGTTTTGCTATTATTGTTTGTCTTTGTCATTGAGGTTGCACAAAATTGCCTGCTTGTATGATGTTGCAAAGGCAACCAATATCCCTCAGTTGCAGAGGAAATTAGAGGTCTTGCCAGTTCATATCTTGTTCACTGCAAGTTATTTGTTCGCGGTTTGTCTTAGGACACTACATCAAAAACTGTGTGGTGTGAGTGCTTTTGTGCTCGCTTATTGATAATGCATGATGCATTTTCATTATGTGATTCTAAATACTTCATTGCTTGCTTGAATATGTAAAAATCTTTTTTTTTAATCTTTACATGATATGCTTAAGGATAGCTTCTATTCAGGTTTTTAGTGTGTAGGGAGAAATTGAGAAAGGGGTTGTTATTGTAGACAAGGCAACTCGAAAATTCAGAGGATATGACTTCATTACTTACAAGCATGTGACATTTACTAAAGGGCATTGTATGACTAAGTAAGTATTCCGGATTAATTTTGATATAAGGTTAAGTTAGGTTCTACATATTTAATACCATGTGTTTAAATGTACAGAGACTTAAGAACACAATAAGTTAAGCGAAAGATGTAGCGAGTGAAAAGGATGGCACGAGAAGTGAGTCGATGGGTTCGGTATATCTGAGGAACGAGAAGCTACGAAAGAGTGCACTCGTGGATGAGAAGGACACTAGTGGCGTTTCTGAGGGACGAGAAACTGGAGCGAAAGACTACTTGAGGAGAAGGTCGGAGTTGGATTTGAGTGAGCTTAACTTTAGATAGCCGAAAAATCACCCAAGTGATCAAAGCAGTAGTCGGACAAGTCAACACGAAGTTGACTTGTCCAGGCACCTGGACCAAGTCTACGCGCTCGGACTCGAGATGCCCTGACCACCTTGGGCCAGCAGAGGCATCCCGACGAGCCATTGTTGCGAGGATAAGGTTCGAAGTCCATGCCAGCAAAACTCCAAGTGTCTAAACCAGGCCAGGTGCCCGAGCGAGAATAAAGTTTTATCACTGAGCCATAGAAAAATTGTTGTGAAGCAGATAAGGTGTACCATTGGGGGTGCCCGAAGTTGTTATGTCAATCAACAGTCAAATTCGACCAGTAAATTATAAATTGAGCTATGGATCTAAGAATTTAGTACAACACTTGTTAACGAATTATAAGTTTTAATTTCAATTTCTATTTTTATGTTTCTACGCTTTCAACGTTGTAAGAGATTACTGAGCCTTTGACAAAAGGAGATTTTTTTTATTGGAGTTTTTACTATCTTTGATTAATAACCTCTCTGATTATAAATCAAGTAAATTCTACCTCTTCTTTAATTTATATTTATTATATTTCTAACTACTTATGTTTATCTAACTTATGTTTATCTTTACTAAATAAGAAAGTAAAAGAAATTATCATTTCGGCTTAACGAAGACCAACATAGCCAAGTAAGTTGATTGATGTAAGAAATTTTGTCCAAACATCTAAATGTAGTACAACCATTTCTGCTATAGAATTTAAATGTTTTTGTGTCGATGAACCTTAGCATATACTTTTGGTATATACTTCAGAAAATTTCAGTCACGTACATCAATTTTTAATTTTATTTCAATTATAGCACGTATGTTAAAATAGTTTTAGTTACAACATCTACTTATTTCTTACAGAAAATTAATCTATTTTAGTCTTTAGTTGAGAATGACAAATAGGTTAAACACCTATAGTTAAAAAAGCATTAATTAGTTTCATTTCTAAGGTTAAACACCTATAGTTAAAAAAAGCATTAATTAAACACCTTAGGTGTTTGAATTTTATAAATCTTAAGTGATATATATGTTTTTTTAAAAGTGATGAGAGAGATGAAAGAATGAATAGACTTTGTTTTATCAATGCGGAGAAGACATTAATTATTTATGATTTAATAGTATTAAATTAAGATGTGTATAATTAATTTTTAAAAAATAATTAAATTATTGTAAATCTTAAATTCAGATATATACAATCAATTTTGTAAATCTTAAACTATTATGAAAAATAATTAAATTACTATAAATCTTAAATTTAGAAATGTACCGTTAATTTTGTGTACAGCTAATGTGACCATTAATTTTAAATCGTTGTGAAAATAATTAAAGATTACGATTTTAAATTGCTGTTAAATCATCGTTTAATATTGAGATCTTCAAGAAAGATAACGATAGTTAACTATTGTTAAAAATATTTAAAGATAATGATTTCTAAATATTATGAAACCGTTACTTTTATATTAAAAGATAATAATTTAAAATTATTATAGAATTATTGTTTATCGTGGTAAAGATGATAGTTTAAAACTATTATGATTAGAACACTTTTAACGGTGTCAATAATTACAATAATTTTTACATGACAAAAATAACAGATTTTATGGATTATCAACATTTTTGTTGCAGTGTCAAAACCCAATAACTAAGCATTTGACATCTGAGGCAGCCTGACTGCTCTGTAAATAAGACCTTAGACTAGAAGGATAGATAGGATAGCAGAGAGCAAGTGTGCAAGCTCAGATTAGTACTAATTATGCGAGATTTCTATAAGTGTGTAAGCTTTATTTAGATTTCCTACTGTAATTTTCTATTGTAGTTTCCTTTCCTTTCTAAGCTCTATGTGTGTATCTCCAATGTACTTTTAAATAATAATATTTTTTATGAAGAACTAAACTCTCTTTAGGTCTACGGAAGGCTATGCTTTCTTCTTCTCTCAGTCTTGTGATCTTTCTCCGTCCTTATCCAATTAATACTTTTGTGAAGAATAACTATATAAGGAAGAACAGCCTTGACTATATAAGACGCTAAGATAGACAAGTGGCCTAAAACATGAAAATAACTGGGGTTATGACTCAACTATTAGCTCCTTTACCACTGAGGTTCTTTGAAAGACAGTAACAATAAAGATGAGAACCTTGCATCCTTTGTGATCTAGTTCGAAAACTAAAAATCATAGAACCACAATCACAGCATCGTTTTCAATTGTCTTTTTTGTGATTTTGTGATTATTTTTTTTAAAATTCTGGGTTATGTAGTAAGATTTTAACTTTAGGGTTTAATAGTTTGATCATAATATTAAGTACATAAAAATTAAATACATACACACACGTAAGGTATATATGTAGGGTAAAATTGCTCTCTATATATAGCCTGATACGCTGCACACCCTGATTGTGCACACTTATGGACAACTGAGTGGGATTCCAACCGCTCCAATTACTTACGGGTGTCCCCCGAGTAATCGAAATCCATTCAGTTACCCACAGACGTACACAGTCGAGGTGCACAGCATATCAATGTCCTTTTTTTTTCTTTTCACAATAAAAATAATTTTAAGCCTTGTTAGTAATATAATTTTCTCTAGTTATTTTTTATATAAAAAATAATATGCACTGTCATGATTCATTTTAGTCTCACGTCTTAGGATTGGCAACACTACGAGCAAAAATTTTTTTTATAAATATCTTAGGTCGATGATGTTAGAAAACATATCTTTCTCAACCTTTTGGTTAAGATCAAATGTAATATCTCTTCTTATCAGTTTAATATCTGATATAAAAAATTAAATTAATGAGTCTAGCATAGGGGATGTAAACGAACTGAATCGAGTCAAATATGCAGAAAATTTTAAGGCTCGAATTCGGCTCGAAATAGGTATATTCGAATTCGAGCTCGATTCGAAGCTAAAAAAAAAATTCAAAATGTTTGATTCGAGTTTGGTTCGAATTAGGGTTCGGGTTCGAGTTCGGTTCGAAATAATCGAATATGTTTATGAACTATTCGAATTATTGCTCGAAAATAAGTTCGAAAGACTTGAAATTTATTTATTTAATATATATTTAACTTATATTAATAAATATTAAGGCTCACGAGCGGCTCGAACAATATAATTTATGCTCGAGTTCGGCTCGAAAAAAAGTTCGAACATATTCGAGTTCGGCTCAAATTTGATAAATTCAAATACGAATCAAATATTTTTTGAGCTGGTTCGAAAAACTCGCAAGCTGATTCGATTCATTTGCAACCCTAAGCTAACGTATTCCTACTAAATCTAATTTATAAATATAAGATATTAATTTTTATATATATATATATATATATATATATATATATATATATATATATATATATATATAATTCTAATCCACCATTAGAATAAATCTGTCTCAGTAGCCAATGTCCCATATTTTTTATTCTATTGGAAGAAAATGTTCTCCAATTCATCATAATTAGAAAATAAATTGTGGGTGTTTATAAGACTACAGGGGTCCTCTGCCACGTCATACAACCGGGAGACAAAATACACTCCTTACGACATCCTCAATGGGATATAAAATGGATATTATAATGTCCATTTAACATCCTCTCTCTATATAATACTCACTCACAAGAGAGAGGAGAGAGAGTGTTCAAAAGTTTGAATATCTTTGAACATTCTCTCTCTTAATTTTTTAAATATTTTTTTCTTTTTTAAATTATAAAATTTTTAATATTATTTAAAAAACTAATAAAAGGGGTGAATAAGTGGATAATGAGACTCATAAATAATGAGTGTTGATCCTGTCCGAACGCTGAGTCGATGGATGCTGGGCACGTGGCGCTCTCCGAACTGATGATGTGGATCTCTGTCCGGCCGTGTGGATCTCTGGCGAACCTGCAAGGAAGTCGAGCCAGGAAAGGGTTCCCGGCGACGACCCTCCGACGCTCAAGTCAGGCAAGAGAAAAACGATGAAGTGGCTCCAAAGATGAGAGATCGCGTACCTCCGGTGAAGTTTGTGGGCTCTTCTTATATAGAGCTCTAGGGAGGCTTGTGCACACCTGTCGAGGCGTACACGTGTCCTTTACCATACCTCAGTATGGGCTTACCAGAGGAACATGTCTGACACCATACTGCTACAGTCTGAGCACCTCTCTGATGGGACAGCAGAACATTCCGTCGTAGGATTCTGCGTATGGCTTGGTCGTCGAACATGCCTGTTGTCAGAAGATGTTCCCCAATGTCCCCTTGTCCGTGTCTCCTTTTTTTCCCCGAGCCGAGCGTCCATCCGCTCGACAGGCATCGGTCCGACCGGGCGTAGGTATCGGTTCGACCGGGAAGATTTTGTTGGTGCAACCTTAGGTCAAGGTTGACCTGGTTGACCCGACTCGAGTTGACCTGACTCGAGTTGTATTTTAATGTTTGACGAGAATAGAAAAGTTGTATCTTGATGTTTGACAAGAATACAAACTTGGGAGATTGTGGGTGCAACCTTCGGTCAAGGTTGACCTGGTTGACCCGACTTGAGTTGACTTGATTCGGTAAAGTCCAAGTATGGAGACTTGGCACGGGAAAAGTCCAAGTATGGAGACTTGGCACGGAAAAGTCCAAGCAGGGAGCTTGGCACGGGGAAAAGTCCAAGTATGGAGACTTGGCACGGAAAAGTCCAAGCAGGGAGCTTGGCACGGGAAAAGTCCAAGTATGGAGACTTGGCACGGAAAAGTCCAAGCAGGGAGCTTGGCACGGGAGAAGTCCAAGTATGGAAGCTTGGCATGTGAAGTCGGAGAGGGCTCGGTAGCTCGTTCTCCGGACTAGGTCAGAGAGGGCTCGGTAGCTCGTTCTCTGGACCGGATGAAGTCGGAGAGGGCTCGGTAGCTCGTTCTCCGGACTAGGTCAGAGAGGGCTCGGTAGCTCGTTCTCTGGACCGGATGAAGTCGGAGAGGGCTCGGTAGCTCGTTCTCCAGACTAGGTCAGAGAGGGCTCGGTAGCTCGTTCTCTGGACCGGACGTGGAAGTCGGAGAGGGCTCGGTAGCTCGTTCTCCGGACTAGGTCAGAGAGGGCTCGGTAGCTCGTTCTCTGGACCGGACATGGAAGTCGGAGAGGGCTCGGTAGCTCGTTCTCTAGACCGGGAAGGCTTTAGGATTTAGGGCTGGGAAGCTCTAAGGCATTGGATCGGTCTGATGACCGATCCAGTGATACTCAGGGTTATCTGATCGGTCCACAGACCGATCAGAAAACGATCAGGAAGCTACTGATCGTTGCCTGATCGGTCCATAGACCGATCAGGCTTTAAAGCCAACCCTCACAGAGATAGCTGACCGGTCTGGGGACCGATCAGCCTAGGGCCTGATCGGTCCACAGACCGATCAGATGGCTCCCAGACCGATCAGGGTGGAGCCTGATCGGTCCAGGCCTAGCCGTTGCGACACAATAGCTAGATTTCTGTGTTGCTCTTTGTCTTATTCACAGGTGCAGCAGGTGCAGGATATATATCGAGGTCAAGGGCCTCTACAGTAATAGTTCTTACTTCTTCCTCACTCTTGCGATCTGAGCTTTGCTGAGCTCCCTATTCCTGAAGCTTCGTGTGAGCTTCCCTCGACTGGTTGAGAAGTTGCTGCTTCATCGAACTCCAGTCGACGAGAAGGCAAGCAAAGTGTTTTTACATTTATATTGTTCTTGTTTTCTTTCTCTATTGGTTGTACTCCATTCTTGCTGTTGCAAGAGAGATTGTGCGAGCTTTCTCCACCCAGAAGGAGTTCATATTAGCCGGTTATCCGGGGTCTCATCAACCGACGGATTGATAAGCTTCGTCCACCTTACGGACACGCCGAGGAGTAGGAGTATCATCTCCAAACCTCGTTACATCATCGTGTTTGAGGTTTGATCTTCTCCACTTTCGTTTCTACATTGTATTTCCGCTGCGCTAACCTAAATTGTAGGAAGAAACGATAATTTGAGGTCGGCTATTCACACCCCCCCTCTCTAGCCGCATCCGAAGGTCCTATCAAGTGGTATCAGAGCAAGGTTGCTCTTCGTCGGATTAACACCCGGGGGAGCACAAGCTAGAGAATGGATCTACTTGGAGAAGACATCACGATTCCACCCTTCTACGATCGCGACGACTTCGCGTATTGGAAGGTAAGAATGAAGTATTTTCTTATGACTAACCTAGTGAATTGGAATTGTGTACGAGTAGGTTTTACTCCTCCGGTGGATAAAAAGGGAGAACCTCTCGAGAAGAAGAAGTGGACGAAGAAACAAATCCACCAATCCACAATCAACGACGAGGTAACGAAAATCCTTGAATTTTCATTACCTAATGATATCTTGTGTAAGATAGGTGGATACAACGATGCCAAGGAGTTGTGGAACAACTTGGCTAAGTTCCATGAGGAGAGCTCCAATTCAAGTCATGAAGAGGAGTCAAGTGAGCCAAGTAGCTCACATCATGGATGTATGGAATTAGAAGTTGAGGGCTACTCAACATCTAAGGAAGAAGAGGAGAAGAGTTCTTCTTCAAGATTGGAGCAAGAAGAAGAAGTCTCTACCTCCGGAAGGGATGAAGAAGAGAGCGTATATCCATCCTTAACCCTAGGTAACTCAAGCAACTTAATTTCAAATAAATTACATATAATGTGCTTTGAGTGTAGGGAATATGGGCATTACAAGAGTAAATGTCCAAAGAGGATTAGGAAGACTCCACCGGCGCCAAAGGTCAAGGAAGCCGGAGTCCCGATACGCAAGGGCAAGGAGCACGTGGTGTGCTTCCAATGCAAGCAAAGGGGACATTATAGGAGCCAATGTCCGAGGGGGAGGCAACCTCACAAGGACAAGAGACCAAGCACATCTATAGGGGGAGCTAAGGCAAACCCTAAGGTACCCTTTAAGGCACGTTATTGCAATTCTAATAAGAAACATGCTAGTAGTTTTATTGCAATTGCCAATAATGATAAGCATGATAACTATAGAAACTGATACACGTGCTTAGGTGCCAAACATGTTAGTCTAGATAAGGACAATACTAGAAATGCCAATCCTAGAATTAACTCATCTAAGGTTAAGGAAAACCTAGATAGGAATCCCAAAACAACTAGACATATGCTTAGGAATACCTCAAAGAAAAATGACAAATTAAAACTTGAGGTATTAGAGAAGGAAAATCAAGTCTTAAGGTCAAGACTTGACACTTTAGAAAAGACCCTTAAGAATTTGGAGAAGTCAACTCTAGGGTCTAAGGGTCAAAAACAAAAGCCCAAGGACATGAGATGTTTGAGTCACAAACCTAAGTCTCAAGTGGTCAAGCCCACTTATCATAATGTTCCATTCGATTATGGAACAAGACCTAGGGCTAGGAAGACCATCACCAAGGTCACAAGGGGAGTCACCTCTAGAGTTGATCTTGATGAGTCCCAAATGACCAAGGCTTTAAAGCCTAGGAGGATCATTAGGAGGGTTGCTAGGGAAGTCATCCCTAGTGAATATTTAGTGAACCCAATGAGCTCAAATAGGTTTTGGGTTCCTAGGAGCGTGATTCCATCACGCTAGATGGGTTAGGGTGTGCCAACCTTAATTGGAT
Source organism: Zingiber officinale (assembly GCF_018446385.1). NCBI lineage: Eukaryota > Viridiplantae > Streptophyta > Magnoliopsida > Zingiberales > Zingiberaceae > Zingiber > Zingiber officinale. The sequence goes on along the minus strand of NC_055988.1, from coordinate 13,107,683 downwards.
AGGTAGTTAACCTAATCATGACAAAAGGTGACATTTTAGGAATTTTCAAGGTGTAATCAAGCCTTGAAAATGAAATTTAAAATTTTACTCATTCCTAAGGTGATTAGGATGTGCCAACCACACTTGAGGAATTTTCTAGGGTCAATCTAATTGGCACATAGTGATCTAAAAATCTTTAGTATATGATTTTAGATCTATTACACTTAGGAATATAGAATTTATGGAAAAATGATCAAAATTATCAAAAATGGCAACTAAAGCTAGAATTAGGTATTTTCTATACCTTTATATGTTATTTGCCATATATTGTTTGCCATATGTCATGTCATGACATCATATCTAATTTACTATCATTTGAAATGTCATGATAATGCTTAGGTTAGTTATATGTCATGCCTTATTTAAGTTTCATATTTTATGCCATGACATCATGACATTGGCACATGTTTCCACTTATGATATTATTTTATATCATGTCATCATCTCTTGCATGTATGATCAATTAAATTGATTTAAGGATAAAAACTCAATTTGATATGGAAATCAAATTGTTGTCTAGAAAATGCATGAGAACTTAGCTTAAGATGACCTAAACCCATATCTCACATCAAAATTGACTTGGATGTGTTTGATACACCTTAGATGTGTGTGAGATATTAGGATTATGAGTTAGGATCAAGGTGCATAGCTCTTGTACCTAGATGAGCCTAATTCTAAATTGAGGATCATAGGGAAAGCTTGCGTACAAGTCATGTACACTTAGCCCTAAGATTGTGGTCCTAAATTAAATGGTTTAAAATCATTTCAAAATTGATTTGAAAAACCTTGATGAAGCTTTTCTAGTGATAGCATTCATCATTGAGCAAGTTGATACAAAGATGGATTAACCTTGAACTATTTCAAAGTCTTTCGAACTTTGTATCAAGATTTAAAAATGGAAGTTATTTTCCTAGAAAATTATTTTTCCATGATAATATATGTTATGAGGAATGTATCCTCAAAATTTTATAATTTTTAGAATTTTTTGTGATTTTTTAGGGGTTTCTGAATTTCGGAAGAAAAATCAGAAATCCCTATCAGAGATTTGTGGACCGATCAGAGGGGATGCTGATCGGTCCAGGGAGGTCTGGATCGGTCACTGGACCGATCCAGGGAAGTGTGGATCGGTCTGGTGACCGATCCAGTAAAGGGCTGAGCATGCCAAAATGATGATTTTCGACTGATTGTCTGAAATTTCAGCTGGAAGTTGGTATTTTAGATTTCTAAAGGGTTGAAACTCTCCAAGACATTATTGGTGCAATGGTCAAGGGGGAAGTTGACCTTTAGGGGGAGTTTTACCTATTGGTCAAAGGGGAGTTGACTTTTTAGGGGGAGTTTTTACTCGATTTCTGAGGATGAGTGATATGGGATTATCACCAAGTTGATTATTGTCTTTAGTATCAAGGGGGAAATTAAGGGTTTCAATGAAAGGTATGGGACTTTCATTAGGAAGAAACTCTTAACCTTGATTCACTCTTTTTTATGTGTGTCAACAAGGGGGAGAAATGTCTAGAGAATGTTCAAGGAAGAACATTGGAGTTTGGGGAGAATGTTCAAGGAAGAACATTGATTGGAGAACTATTAGAAAACCTAAGTTAGGTTATCAGGTTAACCTAACTTGATTATGGTTTTTGTCAAACATCAAAAAGGGGGAGATTGTTGGTGCAATCTTAGGTCAAGGTTGACCTGGTTGACCCGACTCGAGTTGACCTGACTCGAGTTGTATTTTGATGTTTGACGAGAATAGAAAAGTTGTACTTGATGTTTGACAAGAATACAAACTTGGGAGATTGTGGGTGCAACCTTCGGTCAAGGTTGACCTGGTTGATCCGACTTGAATTGACTTGATTCGGTAAAGTCCAAGTATGGAGACTTGGCACGGGAAAAGTCCAAGTATGGAGACTTGGCATGGAAAAGTCCAAGCAGGGAGCTTGGCACGGGGAAAAGTCCAAGTATGGAGATTTGGCACGGAAAAGTCCAAGCAGGGAGCTTGGCACGGGAAAAGTCCAAGTATGGAGACTTGGCACGGAAAAGTCCAAGCAGGGAGCTTGGCACAGGAAAAGTCCAAGTGTGGAGACTTGGCACGGAAAAGTCCAAGCAGGGAGCTTGGCACGGGAGAAGTCCAAGTATGGAAGCTTGGCATGTGAAGTCGGAGAGGGCTCGGTAGCTCGTTCTCCGGACTAGGTCAGAGAGGGCTCGATAGCTCGTTCTCTGGACCGGATGAAGTCGGAGAGGGCTCGGTAGCTCGTTCTCCGGACTAGGTCAAAGAGGGCTCGGTAGCTCGTTCCTGGGCACGCGAAGTCGAGAGGGCTCGGTAGCTCGTTCTCCGCACTAGGTCGAGAGGGCTGTAGCTCGTTCTCTCGACCGGACGTGGAAGTCGGAGAGGGCTCGATAGCTCGTTCTCCGGACTAGGTCAGAGAGGGCTCGGTAGCTCGTTCTCTGGACCGGACATGGAAGTCGGAGAGGGCTCGGTAGCTCGTTCTCCGGACTAGGTCGAGAGGGCTCGTGAGCTCGTTCTCTAGACCGGAAGGCTTTAGGATTTAGGGTCGGAAGTTTAATATTGGATCGGTCCGTGACCGATCCGGGATATCGGGGTTATCGATCGGTCCACGATCGATCGTAAAACGATCGAAGCTATCGATCGTTGCTCGATCGGTCCACGCATCGATCAGCTTTAAAGCCAACCTCACAGAGATGGTGGCCCGGGACCGATCGGCCCCTGATCGGTCCACGCATCGATCGAGGAGCTCTAGACCGATCAGGGTGGAGCCTGATCGGTCCAAGCCTAGCCGTTGCGACACAACGGCTAGATTTCTGTGTTGCTCTTTGTTTTCTTCACAGGTGCAGCAGGTGCAGGATATATATCGAGGTCGAGGGCCTCTACAGTACACAGTTCTTGCTCTTCCTCACTCTTGCGATCTGGGCTTTGCTGAGCTCCCTATTCCTGAAGCTTCGTGTGAGCTTCCCTCGACTGGGTGATCAGCTGCTGTTGATATCGTGAAGTTGCTGCTTCATCGAACTCCAGTCGACGAGAAGGCAAGCAAAGTGTTTTTACATTTATATTGTTCTTGTTTTCTTTCTCTATTGGTTGTACTCCATTCTTGCTGTTGCAAGAGAGATTGTGGCGAGGTTTCTCCACCCAGAAGGAGTTCATATTAGCCGGTTATTCGGGGTCTCATTCACCGACGGATTGATAGGCTTCGTCCACCTTACGGACACGCCGAGGAGTAGGAGTATCATCTCCGAACCTCGTTACATCATCGTGTTTGAGGTTTGATCTTCTCCACTTTCGTTTCTACATTGTATTTCCGCTGCGCTAACCTAAATTGTAGGAAGAAACGATAATTTAAGGTCGGCTATTCACACCCCCCTCTCTAGCCGCATCCGAAGGTCCTATTAGATTTCACTCCATCGCGTGCTCGGCTGAGACTGTTCCTTCACAGCATTGCTGCTTTATGCCTCGGCCGAGCGGGCTACCCGCTCGGCCCGGCGACCCTGTTCACCATGAGCGTCGGAAACCTGACTCCCCGTCGGGTTATCTTTGATTCCGCCTGGACCCGTTCGGCCGATCGACCCAACCCTTCTCCGATCAGATGGACCTCATGCTGACCCTTTTGACTTCTGACACGTAGGCTCCCCACAAAGGGGGTCCCCCGTCCTTACTGCCGGATCACTTGCCTCCCCTTTAAGTCTAGTCAAAGGAGGCGATTAGTTCGACTGACTGGACCACCAGTCACGCCGAACGACGTCTCTATGAAACTGTCCTCCGCTCGACCCCCACGGGGGTAGCTATGACCTTAGTCAACGTCAACATTCCTCGGATCTCTTCGAAATTTGCGCCAAGCTTCGACATTAAGGTCGGGCATGCGCTCTGTGCCTCGTGAAGGCGTTCATTAAATGCACTCCAGTGGCCGAATGCCACGTGGCACTGCTGCCGTTATCGTACGGCGGCGGCGTCGCGGGCGACGAGACCGAGGCGATTTAAAATGGACGGGCCGATGCGTGCTTCGGTTCTCATGACCTGCATCCGACGGTGGAGGTTGCTCGGGCTCAACCCTATAAAGCCTTCGCCTTCTCCCCTTCTTCGCCGCATCTGTGCCTTCTCGTGCTCCACAGCTTCCTCTGGCGTTTCTGACTTCCGGTGATCCCGCTTTTCCGTTTCTGACAATCTTCAGCCTCCTCCTTTCGATCCTCAGCTTCTTTGTAAGGTCCTTACCCCTTCTCTGTTATCCTCGTGTTTTTTGCCGAGTTCTCGCTCTCTGGTTGCTGTATTGTTTGTTGTCTTCTTCTTTCTATCATTTGCCTCTCCTCGCCTTTTGTGGCCTCGCCCGTTCGGACAATGACCAGCTCCTCTCAGCCTCAAGACCCAACTCTCGGCCTGTGGTATACCACCATGGAGTCACGCTTCGATCGGCGCGACGCCGATATTCTGATGGATAATTTTGACATCCCCTCTGACTTTGAACTTATCTTACCCTCTCCCTCCGCTCGGCCACACAAACCGCCGCGCGGAGCTATCTATGTTTTCCGCGACCAGTTCATAACCGGTCTGCGATTTCCAATCCATCCCTTTATCGTAGAAGTCTGTAATTTTTTCGGCATTCCGCTCGGAAGCTTAGTCCCTAACACCTTCTGCCTTCTATGTGGCGTTGTTGTTTTGTTCAAAATCCACAACATTCCCCTCCGACCGGAGGTCTTCTAATATTTTTATTATCCTAAACAGTCCGAGCTTGGTACTTACATGTTCCAGGCTCGGCCCGGTTTAGTCTTCTTTAATAAACTGCCCTCTTCCAATAAACAATGGAAAGAGTACTACTTCTATCTTCGTCTTCCCGAACGGGTCTCCTTCCGAACCCAGTGGCAGGTCGGACCGCTAACCTCCCCTGAGCTAAAGAGGTTCAAGACTCGACCGGACTATCTACACGCTGCCAACATGCTAGCCGGTCTGAAGTTCGACATCAACAAGTTCTTACCTGAAGGGATGATGTACATATTTGGCCTGAGTCCAATCCGGACTCCCCTCCCGAGCGGCTTCGGTAAGAATTTTACTTGTGCATTCGCCTTGATTGCTAACTGATTTTCTTCTTTTTCCTTTGCAACGGACATTGTCATGGAGTCCGTGATGGCCGAGATTTTGAAGAGGAAAGCGGCGGCGCTCGAGGCCGCAGCTACCAAGGAGATGGAGTTGCTTGGCATTGAGCTGGTCGTCTCACACGAAGGGGAGAACGAGACCCACGAGGAGTCGGCCGCTCAGGCTTCTCTCCCGGAGCCAGCGGTTGGTGCAACTTCTGGCCGAGGGCCTTCCGTCCGGGAGGAAGGTTCTGTTCAGGAGGAAGAGCATCCTCTCCGACAAAAGAGGCACAGAACGGAGACACCACTTCGATCGGCCACTTCCGCGGTCTAGCCGTCCGAACGGACCACCACCGATTCTCGCGGAAAAGCCCCGGCGGTGGAGGCGATCTCGTCCGATCGGACCCTATCCCAACTGGACGCGTCCGCGGACCCCCTCGAGGTCATACCTGTCAGCGCCCTTCCGCCCTCTCCCCGCCGAGTCCAACGCTCGGCCATTTTGTCCCAATTTTCTGCACCGGCCTCCGATCCTTCCCCAGCTTCCGCTCAGACGACTCCCGGTCGGCGCCGTACCATCAGGGTCTCCCTGCATCTCCCCACTGAAGAGTTGATGCCCGAATCCGATCGGCCAACCGTGCCTGAGCACATGATTACCATGAAGGGGCCCCTAGCCGAGATGTGGGCCGACGCTCGAGCACGTGTCGCGATGATTCCACTCGGCAACTGGCCAACAGCCATATGCAGCAGGCCACTGGGGTAAGTGTGTTTTCTTCCGAAGTTTTTTATGCCATAATTCCGATCGGCTATTAATATTTCTATTCATGCCAGAGATGGGTAGAGGAGATCGCTGTCTCCAATCGTCTTGCCACGGTGGATGAAGAGTTAGCGCACCCTCCCAGGGTCCTTCATAAGCCGAGTTGCAGAAAGAGCTCAAGAAGACCCAAGATCTGTTGGCGGCTGAGCAAAAAAAGATGGTCGGCCAGGCCCATACTCTGGCCGAACTCGAACGACAGGTCAAATCTCTTGACCGAAAAATAAGTCTTGCCACCGATCGGAAGAAGACGACCATTGCCGATCTGGAGAAGAAAAATGTCGAGGCCCGGAGCCTGGAGCAACGAGTCAAAGAGCTGATGGAGCAGCTGGACGGCGAGAAGGCGAGCCGCTCGGCCGAGGCGATTAAACATAAGGATGACCTGAATGTTGGAGGATCGGTGGCCGGCTTGAAGGGGGGTTGGATAGACGGCGCCCCCAAATCCTTGCTTCCTACGTTGTTAGCTTGCACAGCGGAATACAATAAAAACAAACAAGCTAAAGACTAAAGATAAGAAAGAAATCAAACCACTAACACGTTCGATGTAACGTGGTTCGGAGATGATGCTCCTACTCCACGGCTATCCGTAAGGTGGACGATCCCTCAATCCGTCGGTGGATTAGTCCCCGGAAACTCCGGCTAGCTCAAACCTCCTTGTGGGTGGAGAAACCTCACCACAAACTCACCAAGACCTCTTGGACACAAGGGAAACCTTGAGCACTTTTGTGACTACTAATTAGACTTTAACCAAGTCTAATTTCGTCAGGTTGACCAGCCATCCCAAGCTCCCTCTTATAGAGCTTGGGGAAATCAGCCTTGCCCGTTACCAGTCGACTGGTCCTTGCACCAGTCGACTGGTGCCAACCCAACGTCTCTCTCAACGGCTATCTATCAGTCGACTGGTCCCAGCCGTTTTGGGCACAGAAAGCTTCTGTGCTCACCACCAGTCGACTGATTCCAGTACCAGTCGACTGGTACAACCCTAAACTTAGGGTTTCCCATCCCGAGTACATTTCTCTCGCACTCGGACCCTCACGACTCACTTGACTCTTCTTTGCAGCCTTGACCTCTTGCCTTCAAGCCTACTTCCTTTGGCTCTCGTCCCTCGGATGCATCCAAGCCCGCGGCTCGTCCCCAATGCCATCTTTCGCGTATGCCTCGAAGTCGCTTCCCTCGGCCCTTGTCCTTGCTGCCTTATCCACGGTCCCTCGGATGCTCCATCCTTTACCGGACCCGAAGCCGTCAACCTGAGTCACATGTGTCACCTGCAGTCCTGCACAACTCAAGTACACATATCAAATAACGAGGGTAAACCTAACTTAAACTCTTTACCCAAACACCAAAACACATGGTCCCGCGGACCATTGGGATTGCTCCAACAATCTCCCCCTTTTTGGTGTTTGGCAATACGTTTAAGTTAGGGAAAACATATAGCAAATAAACATGCTAAAAACAATGGACTTACGATGCCAAAGCTACACACTTGGACTTACTCCGCCGAATGGACTTACATTGCCAAGGCTACACACTTGGCAACCGCCGAATGGACTTACGTTGCCAAGGCTACACACTTGGCAACCGCCGAATGGACTTACGTTGCCAAGGCTACACACTTGGCGCCTTGGCAACCGCCGAATGAATGCACCAAGCATTGGAACCTATCACAAGGCTCCCCCTACACCTAAGCTCCCCATTGAGCTAGGATTTTTCCACAGGGCTTTTTAAGAACCTATCCCAAGGCTCCCCCTACACCTATGCTCCCCAATGAGCTAGGATTTTTACAACGGGCTTTTAAGAACCTATCCCAAGGCTCCCCCTACGCAAATGCACTAAGGTTTTCCCAACTAAACCTTACTTCTCCCCCTTTGCCTAACATCCAAAAAGTTCTCCAACAATATCCCAATTGTTGAAAACTTATCATCCAAACTGACCCTAAACTCATGTATTAATCCCCCTTGGATCTCATACATCTAAGCGAGTTGACATGGTCATAAACCAATGCTGAAAACAGTTTCAGACTGGTATCAGTCGACTGCCCTAAGTGCCAGTCGACTGCCCCCTTCGACACAACCTTACAGAACCATTCTGTGGTCGAAAAACACTGTTACCAGTCGACTGGTATCTGTACCAGTCGACTGGTACCCTATTTCTGAAAAAATCAACCTTTTCAGGCCAACTTCAGAAATGCACCAGAAATTCCCTAGACCTCCAAAAATTCCCAAATTTTGTGGAGAGGTCTATTGAACCCTTGTCTACTTGGGAAAAATACATTACAAAATGTATCTATCACCAATCCCAAGATTGGCACAAAATCCAAAACTAGCTAAATGGTTCAATTGAACCTTGACCTAAAGTCCTAGTTTTGGCTTCCTTTTAATGTATTTGCCCATACCAACCCACAATGCATCCCTAGCATTGGTTTATATGGCATCTATACATCCAAAACCAATTATCATGCTATATGACCCCAAATGTCATATTTCTTGCATGAAACACAAACCATGTGTGCCAAATCCCTAGGTTTGAGACTCAAATCCGTCTCCAAACCATTTGGCACATTCCATGACTCCTCTAGACTCCCAAGTAAAACCCACCTGAGATCCATTGGCCATGAGTCCCAATTTGACTCTTTGAGCTCCCCCTAGAGCTCTTAACCTTAGTCATTTTCTTAGATGCTTTCTCCATTATGGCTAAACCACAGTGGTGCACCTTGGACACATCATCCTTGCCATAATCATATGCAACCCTAGCATATTTCTTCTCATTAGCTTTAGATGACTCTCCCTTGCCCTTATCATGTGCCACCCTAGCACATGGTCTCCTTTTGGCCTTGGAGGGACTAGATCGGTATCCCAAGCCCGATCTATCATTGTTGGGTCTTTGACTACCCAACACCATACTTAATCCCTTAGATCCAATAGTGAATCTCTTAAGGAATTTTTCTAAACCATCAAGCTTTGCTTTCAAAGCTTGATTCTCCCTTTCTAGGTTCCTAAACCTAGAGTCAACATGTCCACCTTGGACATTCCTAGACCTACCCTTTCTAGGCATATGTCTCCCCTTCTTGGGATTAATGCCTTGGTTCTCTATTACCTTCTTCTCCTTAGGTAATGAGAATTTAACTTGCCTAGGTCCATCATGCATAGACCTCTTAGGATTATGATCGATATTTACCCTATTCCTATCATGATATCTAAAACCAAAATTTTGCATGGGTAAATAATAAGAATTATTTCTAACATGCATGGAGGAGTTTAAATTTGAATTAAACTTCAAGTTAGGATATACCTCCCTTACCCTTGAAGCTCCCCCTTGACACTTGCTTCTCTCCTTCTTCTCCCATTTCTTTAGATGCGCTAGCTTCTTAATTTCTCCCTTCTTGGGGCATTTGGTGTGGTAGTGTCCCTTCTCCCCACATGTGAAGCATATGATGCGCAATCTCCTCCTTTGGGCTTCTTCACTCCTACAACCATTGTTAGTGTTTAAATTAACTTGAATGGGTTTAGGAGATACCTTCTTCTTACCCAATGGACACCTACTCTTGTAGTGTCCCTTCTCATTGCAACCGAAGCAAATGATGTGGTCCTTTGACTTTGCTTCGGTGGAGGTGCTCACTAGGTTGACCTCCAAGATCTCTTCTTCCTCCGTCTTGGATTCTTCTTCAATTCTTGAGGATGTAGATGATGCCTCATCTTCCTTCTCATCCTCGGATGTTGAGCATGGCTCAACTTCCATTTGCTCCTCCTCAACTTGAGCAATTAAACTCATCTCCTTGGGTTCTTCTTCTTCTTGTGTAGGTTTAGGTTCTTCCCGTAGAACCATCTTCACTTTGCTCCACAAATCATGGGCGTTCTTATATTCACCTACACCACTTATCACGTTAGAAGGCAAAATTTCAATCAACATTGATATTACCTTTGAATTTGCCTCCGATCGTGTGGTTTGCTCCTCCGTCCAATGTTGTGGTCGGAGTCTTTTTCCCTTCTTGTCTCTTGGGACTTCGAACGGGTCCTTGATCACCATCATGGTGTCCCAATCCGTATCGAAGAAGACTTCCATCTTCATCATCCAATAAGTGATGTCCCCAAGGCTTCCTCCTTCAAACTTTGGAGGGACACTCAACCCGGCCATCTTCTTATGCGTTGCTCTTCTCGGCGGTTAGTCCGGTGAAGTGCACCCTTGGCTCTGATACCACTTGTTGGAGGATCGGTGGCCGGCTTGAAGGGGGGTTGGATAGACGGCGCCCCCAAATCCTTGCTTCCTACGTTGTTAGCTTGCACAGCGGAATACAATAAAAACAAACAAGCTAAAGACTAAAGACAAGAAAGAAATCAAACCACTAACACGTTCGATGTAACGTGGTTCGGAGATGATGCTCCTACTCCACGGCTATCCGTAAGGTGGACGATCCCTCAATCCGTCGGTGGATTAGTCCCCGGAAACTCCGGCTAGCTCAAACCTCCTTGTGGGTGGAGAAACCTCACCACAAACTCACCAAGACCTCTTGGACACAAGGGAAACCTTGAGCACTTTTGTGACTACTAATTAGGCTTTAACCAAGTCTAATTTCGTCAGGTTGACCGGCCATCCCAAGCTCCCTCTTATAGAGCTTGGGGAAATCAGCCTTGCTGATTTGCCCGTTACCAGTCGACTGGTCCTTGCACCAGTCGACTGGTGCCAACCCAACGTCTCTCTCAACGGCTATCTATCAGTCGACTGGTCCCTGGACCAGTCAACTGGTCCCTGGACCAGTCGACTGGTTCCAGTACCAGTCGACTGGTACAACCCTAAACTTAGGGTTTCCCATCCCGAGTACATTTCTCTCGCACTCGGACCATCACGACTCACTTGACTCTTCTTTGCAGCCTTAACCTCTTGTCTTCAAGCCTACTTCCTTTGGCTCTCGTCCCTCGGATGCATCCAAGCCCGCGGCTCGTCCCCAATGCCATCCTTCGCGTATGCCTCGAAGTCGCTTCCCTCGGCCCTTGTCCTTGCTGCCTTGTCCACGGTCCCTCGGATGCTCCATCCTTCACCGGACCCGAAGCCGTCAACCTGAGTCACATGTGTCACCTGCAGTCCTGCACAACTCAAGTACACATATCAAATAACGAGGGTAAACCTAACTTAAACTCTTTGCCCAAACACCAAAACACATGGTCCCGCGGACCATTAGGATTGCTCCAACACTGAAGACTTTGCAGGAGTCTCTCGAAGCTTCCCAAGCTGCCTTCAAGGAATATCAAGAGGCAGAACCCGGCCGAGTCGCAGCCCTGAGGTTGAAGCACAACCGCTCGACCGAATTTTCAGAAAAAGTGTGCGAGCGGATGTATACTGCCTTTGAGCTTGCCATCACCGCCACGACAGCCTATCTGACGTCTAAGGGTCAGCTCCCTGACTCCGCCAGCATCCCGGCCCAAGACTATGTGGCGCTCCTTAACACCATCCCTAAGGACCTTTATGATTTTTTGGAATAGAAGTTTTTATGTAATTCGGCCGTTCGGGCACAACCTTCCCTTTTTGTAATTCGACCGCTCGACCTTGCTTTCTCTAATTTCAATGAAAAATTTATCTGTGTTGTGCAACTTCATTTTTACTTTGCATGCTTATGGATGATTGGTCGGGGCCTATGACACACAACTCGGCCAACTAGGCCTCCCGAGCGGACGTAGGTGGCATATGACTTGTCACTACTTTCCCTTCCCGCTCCTTTTCAAGCATCTTTCGTTCTGGCCGGGGGGTTTATAGTCGCCGGTCCAACTCTTGGTTTTAACATCGAAGCTCGACGGTCTTCCAACCGGGGGGTTTATAGTCGTTGATCCGACTCTCGATATTTAACGTCGGAGCTCGACGGTCTTCCGGTCGGAGGGTTTATAGTCGCCGGTTCGACTCTCGATATTTAACGTCGGAGCTCGACGGTCTTCCGGCCGGAGGGTTTATAGTCGCCGGTACGGAAGACCGGAGGGTTTATAGTCGCCGGTTCGACTCTAGATATTTAACGTCGGAGCTTGACGGTCTTCCGGCCGGAGGGTTTATAGTCGCCGGTTAGACTCTCGATATTTAACGTCAGAGCTCGACGGTCTTCTGGCCGGAGGGTTTATAGTCGCCGGTTCGACTCTCGATATTTAACGTCGGAGCTCGACGGTCTTCCGGCCGGAGGGTTTATAGTCGCCGGTTCGACTCTCGATATTTAACGTCGGAGCTCGGGTTTAAAATCGCCGGTTCGACTCTCGATGTTTAATGTCGGAGCTCGACGGTCTTCCGGTCGGAGGGTTTATAGTCGTCGGTTCGACTCTCGATATTTAACGTCGGAGCTCGACGGTCTTCCGGCCGGAGGGTTTATAGTCACCGGTTCGACTCTCGATATTTAACGTCGGAGCTCGACGGTCTTCCGGCCGGAGGGTTTATAGTCGTCGGTTCGACTCTCGATATTTAACGTCGGAGCTCGACGGTCTTCCGGCCGGAGGGTTTATAGTCGCCGGTTCGACTCTCGATATTTAACGTCGGAGCTCGACGGTCTTCCGGCCGGAGGGTTTATAGTCGTCGGTTCGACTCTCGATATTTAACGTCGGAGCTCGACGGTCTTCCGGCCGGAGGGTTTATAGTCGCCGGTACGACTCTCGATATTTAACGTCGGAGCTCGACGGTCTTCCGGCCGGAGGGTTTATAGTCGCCGGTTCGACTCTCGATATTTAATGTCGGAGCTCGACGGTCTTCCGGTTGAAGGGTTTATAGTCGCCGGTTCGACTCTCGATATTTAACGTCGGAGCTCGACGGTCTTCCGGCCGGAGGGTTTATAGTCGCCAGTTCGACTCTCGATATTTAACGTCGGAGCTCGACGGCCTTCCGACCGGAGGGTTTATAGTCGTCGGTTCGACTCTCGATATTTAACGTCGGAGCTCGACGGTCTTCAAGGCTAATTTCAAGACGGACGATATACGCCCTGCCGAGCGACGTTCGACGAATAATGCTAAATGTGTTTTATCACTTTGCTTCCTGCATTAAAAGGACACATGCGACCAAGACATACATAAAATGAATTACATCGGCGCACCTCTCACCCAGCTCGATATGGCTGGAGATGATTTGCGCTCCACGGTCGATTCAGCTTCGTCCATCGCTTCCGCTCGGATGCAGGTGTGTTCCCACAGACGGTGCCAATTTGATCCAGTCCGAACGCTGAGTCGATGGACGCTGGGCACGTGACGCTCTCCGAACTGATGATGTGGATCTCTGACCGGCCGTGTGGATCTCCGGCGAACCTGCAAGGAAGTCGAGCCGGGAAAGGGTTCCCGGCGACGACCCTCCGACGCTCAAGTCAGGCAAGAGGAAAATGATGAAGTGGCTCCAAAGATGAGAGATTGCGTACCTCCGGTGAAGTTTGTGGGCTCTTATATAGAGCTCTAGGGAGGCTTGTGCATACCTGTCGAGGCGTACACGTGTCCTTTACCATACCTCAGTATGGGCTTACCAGAGGAACATGTCTGACACCATACTGCTACAGTCCGAGCACCTCTCTGATGGGACAGCAGAACATTCCGTCGTAGGATTCTGCGTATGGCTTGGTCGTCGAATATGCCTGTTGTCAGAAGATGTTCCCCAATGTCCCCTTATCCTTGTCTCCTTTTTTTCCCCGAGCCGAGCGTCCATCCGCTCGGCAGGCATCGGTCCTACCGGGCGTAGGTATTGGTCCGACCGGGAAGATTTCACTCTATCGCGTGCTCGGCTGAGACTGTTCCTTCACAGCATTGCTGCTTTATGCCTCGGCCGAGTGGGCTACTCGCTCGGCCCGGCGACCTTGTTTACCATGAGCGTCGGAAACCCGACTCCCCGTCGGGTTATTTTTGATTCCGCCCGGACCCGTTCGGCCGATCGACCCAACCCTTCTCTGATCAGATAGACCTCATGCTGACCCTTTTGACTTCTGACATATAGGCTCCCCACAAAGGGGGTCCCCCGTTTTTACTGTCGGATTTAATGTTAATGTTAAAAGGAATGTAAATGAAAGAGATATATTATTATAATAAATATATGACAGTGAGTCCCATATTTTTTTTATGAGATAATACATATTATAATAAATTAGTGTTACGAATACTCTAAAACATTACACTATAGTAGACATAGCATTCAAAAGTCAATAGTGAAATTCTCAGCAACAAAGGCAAGGAAAAAACGTTCCCTAGCTATCTTTTTAAGCTCTAAGGTTGTTGGTTGTCAGTTCCCCAAAAATATACCTTATTCACTGGAATACATATGAGTGTCATGTCCAAATTTAATGGACATGATTAACGTATGATCAGAAGGTACTATAGTTGATTGGCTAGAATATAGTTTATATTGTTGATCGCGTTATATCATTTCTTATATTCATTTATTGACTCCACATGACACTCTCTTTGAACCATCATATCACTTATAAATCCATGAACATGAGTATATTATATAATTAATCATGCTTTTATTATTGTGCATGTCGCGCTTGAGGGTATAGTTTAGTGATAAGTGCTTAGATAGGGTTGTAGTGGTCATAGGATAAAATTCAGCAGAGTTTTATCATTTCTGCAGATCCCCTTCCGTCTAGGCACTTGTCACTTGGGTGTCTTAGCTTTACCTCCCTCCTAAAGGTAGTAGGTGGCTTAGGGATCACTAATGTGATGGTTTCGGTTTTTTTTTATTTTTTATTATTGTGCATGTGGAATTAATTAACAAATTAATGAGGAAATACTTAGGGCATCTTTAATCGTTAAAGTTTTGAATAATTTTTTTTTAGAATTTTAACATGTCATATCAATATTATAAAAACTCATTGAAACATTCCCAATCGTAACTTTGAGTGAGTTTTTTTAAAATTCTCTCCACATGTAGTTACATGATTCCATGCATATTACATCAATTTCAATACAAATTTACTATTCTCTCCGCAATTAAAAAAAATCTACATATAATTTTTTCATTTAATATCTTTATATAGTTTTCATTTAATATTTTAATTAATTATAATCTTTAATTTAATTTATTTATAAATAACAATTAATAAATTAATTTGTTTATCATTTTTAATTTAATATAATTTATCATTTTATTTAATATTTAATTATTTTATAAATTTAATTTAAGTATAATCATTTGTATATATTTTTAACTTATCTCAAATATATTTATTTTTAAAGAAAAAATATAATTTTAATTATTACTAATTATTTATAAATTGAAACATTATAATTAGCTCATCAAATAATTTATTTTAAAATTATTTTAAAATATATATTAATTATTGACTCCGCTTTCAAAATAAAAAATAGATTTGAAAACTTAAACTTATTCTTGAATTAAAAAATCTCAAATCTCACCTACTCAATTATAAAAGCTTTTTTAATGAGATTTTTAAATTGGATAATGCTAAATGGCCCGGCCAACCAGAATATATGCATGCATGTATATATAAGGAGATTTTAGTAATATCATATTTATATATTAATTACATATATGTTTGTAATTGTTAAGTCAATAAACAGTAATTGTAAATTTTAATGAGTAACCATAACAAGTTATTAACGGAGTTAGTTATGTATTTATTAAATTAGTTGTACCATGCATTTCACCTATTCTAGTGACAATTACAAATCTTTATTAAATAAGAACTTTCTTTTTTGAAATATAATAAATGCATCGTTTAACTCATACCTCGAAGTAATGTGCTCATTTATGTAAAAGCTTTTAATGGAGTTAGTGATGTATTTATTAAATTATTTGTACCATGCATTTCACCAATTAGAAACAATTTCAAATGTTTCTTTTTTTTTTTAATAAAAAACATACAAAATACATCACTTAACTCATATGAACATGCACTTCATTTATATGTGACGTGAAGGAATCTACAAGTGTTTTTTTACAGTAAAATAATAATAAAAAAAAGATAATACTAAATGGTCAGAATCTGACCAGCTAAAATTAATACATGTAAGTGTACATATGGGTATTTTAAAAATCGGTAATTCTTGTTGGTCAGAATCTGGCCAGCTAGAATTACCTATGCTCCAATTAAAATACATGCATGTACATGCATGTAATTAATGTACACAGATGATATTACCAAAATACCCTTATGTACATTTGCATGTATTGATTCTAGCTGGCAAGATTCTGACCATTTAGCATTACCCTTTAAAAATATCATATATGTACATTAATTATATGCATATACATACATACATTCTAATTGGAGGATAAAAAATTCTAGCCAACAAAAGTTATCGTAAAAAAAAACAGTAGCTCATATAAGAGTTAATTTATGTTGCGAAAACTATCACACCAACTCGACTATGCATAACAAATTGTAGCAACCAGGACAAAGTGGGCTTGACATTTAATGGGCGTGTTCGCACACTCAATAGAGGCCCATGCAGTTGCAAATCATTAAAGATATTTTCAAAATTAGATAGAATTCTCCGACGACGAGTTGAAATCTTATTTAAGCCACGTTCCACCTGGGAACTTTTAATTATTTGTGATGTTGAATCATCCGTTATGAGAAATTTGTGTAAAATAAAATCTGTCACCTCTTAGATTAATAAAATTGTAAGAACTAGATGTTTGAATTATTATTAGTATTTTTTAAATAGAACCCTTTGATCTTGCTTAACTCTATATTCCGGTACAATCCTCAAATTTATTTTACTAAATTAAAATATCCGATAATTTATTGGACCACATAGATAAAGTTTTGAAATACCCAAATTATATTTATCAAATCACATACCGAATTTCTATTTTACTTCTCGGCCCTTTCGCATTATTATTCTATCGATTGACTGGTGGAGTCACTATTACTAATCAATTGTTATAATGTAGCAATCGATTGGTAATAGTGACTTGATCGGCTAATTAATCACTTTTGGATTAAATCGGTTGATAGACCTACGCTATTAAGAAAATCAAAATTTTGATATTGTCCGATAGAGAAGAGTGCTAGAAATTTATTTGTGGTGTCAGTTAATGAGTATAACCATTGCAACCCTTATAATGAGCATTTGACATATTTTTTATGTTAAAATAAGTTGAAAAAATAATTGTTCTCAATATAGGTTGCGTTTGGTAGGGGTGATAGGATTATAATTGGGTTATTAGGATAGGATTGGGGGTAGGATTACTAATCACTCCTCATGCCTAGGGATTATGAATCTCACTCTTAATCAACCATAATCCTACACCTAATCAATCCTACCAAACGGTATATTAATAACTTTTTGAAAATATAATCCTAATCCTATCACCCCTACCAAACATAGCCATAATGTATTACATTAATAATTTAGGGCATGGATGGGCTAAGGAGACTTACATAAATACAAAGTGACTGATGAACTTATGTCATTCTAAAAATAAAAAATTTGATATTGTTTGATAAAAAGGAGTCCTAAAAATTCATTTATGGTGTTAGTTAGTGAGTACCATTATAGTACTTATAATAAGCATTTGACAATTTTTCATGTCAGAAATGAATTGAAAAACATGACTCTCGTTATAGTATATTGATATTTGATGGTATGAATATAATAAAAGATGATTCACTTGTCCCAGCGTTCTGTCAATCAGTCTCTAAGCTAACATGGAGGAGGTAAATCACGGATAACTACTAGCTATTAATATAGATGACCAAGATATAAGGAAATGTATGATCAGACGTATTAAATTTTGACTCCAAGACCTTATGTAGCAACATCCTATGTTTTAACTACAACACCATCTCAAGAGAACATGCTTGATTTGGAGCGATTAAGAGTTCATTAGATCCATTAGTCATTTTCAGACGATATTAACTGATTGCCCATAGGCCATGGATGTATCAAGAGCGTATTAATCAATTATTACATTATAGTAATAGATTGGTGAAACTTATTCACGACAATATAACCATTCCGAATTAATTAGCTGGTCAAGTTATTATTATCAATCGATTGCTATAGTTGTGAAATTTATTCACGAGTAATAATTCAACCGATCAATCCATTCGAAACAAATACAGAAGAGATAAACAACTAATAGATGATTTAGTAATTTTAAAACTAACAAGATTTGACTATCTGAGAACTCCATCTACGTCATCAAGTAAACTACCGTAAAATATTCAACTACTTTCTTTTCCTTGCTCCTCAATTTTCATATATTGGACCTTTAAACCCCAAATAAAATTTAACTAGTTAAATTCATAATAAAATTTTATTATTTAATCAGTTATTATTATTATTTGTTGATTTGCAACGTTACCACGCTATTAAAATAAATAGAATTAATGAGAAATTTAATAATTTGCCCTTGAATTATTAATCAACATTGGATTGATAGGAGGGGCATAATAGTCTCTTCATGATTGTTTTGCCTTTTATTGACATTATTTATGCACAATGATTTCGCTATGAATTATTTAAGTTTCCGGAGACATTTTACAGGCATTCCGGCTGATGGCTGCCATGGTCAAAGCGGAGACGAAGACTGTGGCTACTGACTATTTACTGCATAAATCCAATCCCTCAATCTCTCCTTGTGGATTTCCTTCTCCTTCCTCACCTTCCTCGATTTTTCGTTTCCTAATCGGAGAGAAAGAAACGACAATCGGGAAGAAAGATAGCGGGGAAGAGGAGAAGAAGACGACGACGACAAGAGAATGGGGAATTGCTTCGGTTCGTCTTCAAGATCTCCCACTCCTGCAGTTGCCACATCGTCAAGTCCAGGTATATTTTCTTCCCGATCTTTCGCCTGATTTTGCTAGGTTTCAGGAGATGGTTTTTGGTCCAGATTTCATCTCCAGTTGATTGAAAAAGTTGCCCTTTTTTTTCCACCTTCAGTAATTTTACTTCCGTGCTTAATTTTCATCTGATCTGGAGAAATCCTGACCCTTTTGGCTAATCGCGCAGGTCGCTCGACGTCGAGGACCAGCGGCAGCGAGACGACCACCGGGAAGCTGTCGAACCTCAGCAGCAGCACGACCCTGGGGGAGTCCTCCGGCAGCGGCGTCAGCGTCGAGAAGGTGTTCCCGGAGGGGAAGATCCTGGAGGCGCCCAACCTTCGCGTCTATACCTTCGCCGAGCTCCGGAGCTCCACTAGGAACTTCAAGCCCGAGTCCGTTCTGGGAGAGGGCGGATTCGGGAAGGTGTACAAGGGCTGGGTGGAGGAGAAGACTCTCAATCCTTCAAAGAGCGGCGTGGGCACGTTGGTGGCCGTGAAGAAGCTCAACCCTGAGAGCGTGCAGGGGCTGGAGGAGTGGCAGGTCTGAGATACTCTCCCTTCCTCCCCTTGTTCAATATCAGCTATTCCTTCTTCTGCTTCTTTAGATTTGTGACATATAACTCATTGTGGATTATTGAAAATTCAACTTTTATTGCAGTTTGTAGTAGAAATCATTAATGCCCAATTTGTAGATAGTTTCAAACAAGTATATTTTCTTATTGGATACTGTGGCTTCCAAAGTAAATTCTGCCATTTGGTTTAATTGACTTGGGAGTTCTTGTTAATGATTACTGCTAAATGTGGCTGCAGTCAGAAGTGAACTTCCTAGGGAGGCTTTCGCATCCAAACCTCGTCAAGCTCTTGGGATACTGCTGGGAAGACAAGGAGTTGCTCCTTGTCTACGAGTACATGCCAAGTGGAAGCTTGGAAAACCACCTCTTCAAAAGTAAGTAGAATTTGCTTCATTTATCAGTAAGTAGAAGTATGATAGTATCTCCACCTAAAGTTTGCTAGTTGCAAATCTAGAAGCCAAAAGAAAATTGGAAAGAGCAAAATATGGCCAGTAGGTGTTAACAGGAATAAAAGCCTTCTAGTAAATTTGACTAAAAGCCCCACCTTTATGGTTGGTTAGAATCCCCGCCTTTATAAATTGGCTAATAGTCTTACTTTTATGATCTGGGCATGTGCTCCTAATTGTAGTAAAAGGTTAAGTCGTCACCTTAGCAGCTCTTCTAGGACTAGGATGACCCTACACATTCTGGAAGGGGATAAATCACAAGGGGCATTTGTTCTAGTGCAGCGGCCCTTTACACGGGGAGGTTAGACACTCAGCGAGGCATTTTCACACCCGTTGGAAATTGACTCCAAGGTCTATTGTAGCAAACACCCATGTAGACCTAACCCTGGTTCAGAACCTACGATTCGACAGTGTCGGGGGAGTTAACCTTAACTATCTAAGATGGTTATGAATCACGGCTCGGAACCGCCGGTTCAAGGTTCGGAATTGCTAGTTTACAGTTTGTGCACGGTTCGCCATAGTTTAAGATTATTATATTATTTTTTAAAAAATTATAAATTTATAAAATTATTTGTCGGTTTCGAATGCTGTTGGACTTCTAAAGAATAATTATTATAGTAAAAAATATTAAATAATTAATTAATATATAAAATTATAAATGATTATAAATTAATAAATAAATGTCTTTTTTTAATTATTAAGAATAATAATATAACAAAATAAACTAGTTGTTAAAAAATTAACTAACATATGAAACATTAATAGTTGTTGTGTCGTTGGTTAGAATAATCTAGAAGACCCCGTTGTGGGGGCATATGTATATATATATATAGGGTGATCGGCCTGGTTCTATGGAATTTTTCTACCGGCTACCATCAAATTGCAGCCATAGAATGATCAAGTATCTTCAATCTTTCCCATATCTAATAATTCCAGAAACTCTCACCTAAGTGTTCCGTTGCACAAATTTCTCCTGCAATACCTTCCGAGGAGACATGAGATAGGTAGGACTTGCAGTGAGCTAAGATAGCGCAACACGCATCAGGACGTTAGTTAAGTAAAATACTAGATCTATTAGTGTACAGAGATTCAGGAAATCTCCCTCGTAGTGGAATTTATGTTCTCTCATGGAGTTTATATTGTGTATATTTATATTCTCTTCATGGAGTATGCTTAATTAACTGATGTTTTGTTGGTCTTGTTCTTTTACTTGTGTGTCTGTGTTTACTATCTTATTGTATTTGAGGAGATAATTATAAAGAATAATTTGAGACGATAACTTCATGTATTTGATCATATTGACAAATTTTCACTATTGTCGAGACTAGTACATCGATGTACAGACTCAACCCTAACATACGTATAATGGTACATATAGTTCATCATTTAATAGAACTATTTGAAGGATCCATCAGTTGTTAATTTAATGACAACCATGCACTAATAGTAATCATCGTTTTATCATTGTCATATACAGGAGAAACAGACACCGAGCGACTCAGTTGGAACTTAAGGCTCAAAATAGCTGCTGGTGCAGCACGAGGTCTAGCGTTCTTACATTCTTCAGAGAAGCAAATAATCTACCGCGACTTCAAGGCTTCAAACATCCTCCTTGACACAGTAAGCTTCTAAGGTTGAAATTATACACCTAGCAATCCTAACAAAACTATACTAAATCTAAGTTTGCATTCACTGGTTCAGAACTACAATGCAAAACTTTCCGACTTCGGCCTCGCAAAGCATGGGCCAACTGGCAGTAATTCACACGTCACAACACGAATCATGGGCACCTATGGGTATGCTGCTCCAGAATACGTCGTTACTGGTATGTAAATGAATCACGAGAAAATTCCATTTACTCGTATGTTTTTGCTACTTTTTTTTTCCAAAATGTCCATGTATTTTCATTATTGTAGTCAAAACACCGTGCCATGGGATCTTGTACGTTGACAGCCTGTTGCAAAGTGCAAGGGAAAGCTACGTATAATAGATCCAATATGATCCGATTCTTCTCCTGAATCCTATACCGATAGGAATTTCGTGTACCATGCTATCCTTGTCAAATTAAAACACCACTCTCTATTTATGAATGTTGCCACGTAAAGTGGCAACAGTGAACTATAGGAACATTTCCATAAATCTATAGGGGACATTTTCAAAAAGAAGATCAAAATATAATGGTAAAATAAAGTTCTCACCAACCAAGCATTTCAATTCAAGATGTCTTTCTTCTTCAGAAAGTATCAAAGCTCCATTTGATGTCTAGTAATGGCTTTGTCGGTGTTGTGAATCATCAGGTCATTTGTATGTGAAGAGCGATGTGTATGGATTTGGAGTGGTGTTGCTAGAGTTGTTGACGGGACGGAGGGCATACGACCCGAGCCGTCCGAGCGGCCAGCAATACTTGGTGGACTGGGCTAGGCCAATGTTAGGCAACCCAAAAAAGTTAGCGCGACTCATGGACCCGCAGCTGGAAGGGAAGTACTTCTCCAAAGCGGCTCTTCAAACAGCAAAGCTCACCCTCAGCTGCCTTAATGGCAACCCCAAGGCCCGACCCTCCATGAAACAAGTCGTGGAGGCACTTGAGCGCATTGAGGCAACAAAAGGAATCTCTAGAGCAGAGGCTCCAACTAATGCTCCCTAATACAACAGTGGCGGTTGTGACTCAGGTTCAAAGCATAGTGTGGTGTACGACCGGCCGGCATTGCAACACCTAAGCAAGATGAGAAGGGAGATCTTCAGCTTTTGCACCCTTGTAATCTAGATTGTGATATTGACTTTGTTTGTTATTTTAATTTAGTCCTTTTTTTTTATAAAGATCAGAAAAAGATTGTTAGTCTATAGCATAATCAAAATGATAGAGTTGAACGAACAGTGAGTCCCTTTAGTTATCCAAGTTCAAACCATGCACTAAACTAAACATCGTGTCAGAGCACAGGCATTACTGATGTTCGACTTGTTTACGTGAATTAAAAATTCTAAAAATAGTAAAATTTGAGTTGCTGGTCATTCATTGCCTGTTAGAAGAGTCCACTATTTCAGCACTGCCTCTGAGGCTGTGACAGTCCTTTATTGCAGCTGCAGAAGCTAAAACCTAAAAGTTGCAGGTGGCATTAAAATTGTGCTTCCTCGCTCCACTCTACCATACAACTTCACCTTTTCAGACAATAATGCAAATCAAACAAGCAGAAACAGACATTCATGCTTTAGGACGCCCATTCTCCAGATAGCCGTCTCTGCATTCCACTTTCAGATTAATTCTCAGTCTAAAAACTAATATATACCATCCCTTGGGATTAATTTTTAATAGGGACAAAATATTTTATTGGATATCTGTCCATTTCTATGCAAAAGATAGAATAAAATGTCCTTTATAAATTATTTATTCGTATCACCTTCTATTTCAATTTTATATATAAAATTTTGGGTTAATAACTTTAAGTCCTCCTGAATTTTATAGCAAATTATATTTTACTCCCCTTTATTTAAAAAACTACACTCAACCCTCCTTTGACATGAAGTAAAAAGGAAAAAAAACATAAATGACCAAAATAATCCTAACCTGAATAAGACTTCTAGAAAAAAATGAAAAATAAAAATAAAAAAATTTCACAAGACCGTTGAAAACTTAACCTTAACTAAATCTGATTTATATATATGTCCAAAATTTTACTTGTTCCTAGAAAAAGTATCCTCACAAAATTCATACATGCACCAGTATAAACAACAGAAAAACAATAACTTTGAAAGGAATAATAAGTCAAAAACTCATTTTATCAAATAAAAAAAATCAAAATTCTAAATTAATAAATTAAAATTAAATGAAGATGGAACAAAATTTATCATTAAAAATTAAAATGAAGACTCTTTGACGATTTAGAAAAAAAATCACCCTTTTAATTTTTGTCCAAAAGTAAATTTTCATTTCAAAACAGGTAAAAATACTTTTCGTTTCAAGAGGGTGCTGTTTTGAAATGAAAATTTACTTTTGGGCAAAAATTAAAAGGGTGATTTTTTTTCTAAATCATAAATGGTTGTCATTTTAATTTTTAATGATAAATTTTGTTCTATCTTCATTTAATTTTGATTCATTAATTTAGAATTCAGAGTTATTATTTTTCTGTTGTTTATGCTAGTGCATATATGAATTTTCTGAGGATATTTTTTTAAAGAACAAGTGAAATTTTGGACTTATATATAAATCAGGTTGGGTTAAGGTTAAACTTTCAACGATTTTGTGAGATTTTTTTATTTTTATTTTCAATTCCTTCTAGTAGTCTGATTTATATTAGGGTTATTTTGATCATTTACTTTTTTTTTTCTTTTTACTTCATGTCAAAGGAGGGTTGAGTGTAGTTTTTTAAATAGAGGGGGGCAAAATGTAACTTGCTATAAAATTCAGGGGGCTTAAAGTTATTAATCCTAAAATTTTTACCAATAAATAATTTTTAAAAGACACATTTAAAATCATAAAATTGACGGATTTAACTTTGAGATTTCTTAAACAACATATATATTTTTCATTTTACTCGTCCACTAACCATGTGCATTCAAATTTTAAAAATAGTCGTGATGGTGATTTTTAAAATATAGTATTATAGTGGAATTGATTTTAAAATTTATGTAATATTAAAATGAAGTTGATTTTTAAAATACATCATCATATAATAATATATTTTAAATATAACAGCATAATGATTGACGAAAAGAATAAAAATATCATAATAATTTGCGGAAAGAGTAAAATAAAAAATAAATGTCTTTGATAAATCTAAAAGTTAAAAGTTAGGTGTATGTGTGTTTTTTTGAGAATTTTATAATTTTAAATGCACCCGTCAATTGCTGATGGATGCTCTTTATTTTTGTTATCAAAATAATATCTTAAAATTTAAAAATAAAAAAACATCATTCTAATTTTTCTTTTCAAAATACTTTTTACTATCTTTTAACATATTTATAATAGTTTTAATTAAAATTATTATAATATAAAATAATTTTGATTATTATTATAACATTGTTGCAATAACTTTGATCAAATTAAACACTTTTGATCAAGCTAGATAGTTTTTATTAAGTTAAAACAGTTTAATGATGTTAAAAAGTGCTGATCAACTTTAAGTCATTTCCCAATGTGCATCTTCTCAATTGTATTGGGATCAAGTTTCAAATTAAATTAAAATTATTTCAATTAATATTGGTATAATTTTAAGTTTTGATCATAGTTTTAGACTTTTAGTTAATGGTAAGCAAAGTACAAAATTAAGATGAAATATATTTTTTATGATAATAAAAATAAAGGGTGTACTTTTTTATTTATTTATTTTTCTTACAAAAACTTTATGCGGTCCAACTGCTATAATAACCATTTGAACAGTCAGTTTATGTCAGAACAAAAACGATACCGACATACTCGAGAAATCAAGTTTGTAACACCCGTTATTTAACTTCTATCGTTTCACTTTCAGTGAGGCGATGGATCCGCCCGCCGTGTCCCGCGATAGCAAGCGGCCGCCGAAGAGCACTCCGTCGAGCTCGCGCTTCCGATAAAGAGGTGAGCGAGCGAGGGATTGGAGGAAGGAAGCGAGCGTGGGGAGGTGAAGGCAGCAGAGCGGTGGGCAATGCCTCCACCGCGGCGGCGCCACCCCCGTGGCCGGTGCCAAATCGTGGGGGCTTCCGACGTCTCCGCCCTTTCCTTTTCCACCTTGATCCTCCTTATCTTCCTCTCTTTTCTCTCCTACCTTGCCCCGCCACTACTCGACCACCCGCCCCTCCCCGGCACACAACGCCGCCGCCTCGCCGATCCCCCTTCCCATCTCACGGTGCGCAACCCCCAATTTTTCTACCTCTTCCCTTTTCTATACTCTAAGTCTGCTTCCAAGAAGTACGCAAACAGTTCGTCATTGCTTCTTATCTCTTTTCTTGCTGGTTGCAGACGGGTGCGGTCAATGAACAAACTTCCCGTGTTCCGGTTCTAAAACTTCTCATTATTTTTATGATTCTTATCACTTCATCTCAGTCAAATTTCCACTTACAATTCTTTCGTTTTGTTTTTCTCGATCTCTTTTCTTAGAGAGTTGACGGGAGGGTCAAGAATGACCTTTGGAGATCAAAGCGGTCCAGGTTTTACGTCGGGTGCAGCAATGCTAGTAATAAGTTTGCAGGTTTGCGATACTAAATATCCAGCTGTTAATGTACTTATGTGCTACTCTTTACATTAAAATTCTTGTAATCTTTTAGATCATTTGAAAGTTTGAATAGTTCCTATGATACATTATTTTCTCCATGAATTTGGCTGCAGCTGAAACTGTCACTCATCGTGATAGATACTTGATGATTGGAACTAGTGGGGGCTTAAATCAACAGAGGACAGGAGTGAGTTCTTTGTATCCTTTGCAATATAATAAATTGCTTCACCATTCTTCCCTTCTTATCACTTATCAGTGTTCTTAAAGTATGTTTGATCAATAGACTGGTTGAGTTGGTTTCAGCAGTCATTCCTTTTTTCTATGGACATCAGCTACACATCTTTTTTGCATAAAAGGTCTCGGTTCTGGTACCACCTACAGTGTATCAAGGTCTTGCAAATGCATGTATGTTGTCATTGTTTCATCGGCCATTCTTTTTAATATTTCCTCCAGAAAATGAACATCGGCTACACATTCTGTTCGCATAGAAGGTCTTAGTTCTGGTACAACTTAAGAGTATCAAGTATCAAGGTATTGCAAATGCATGTATGCTATTGAAATCTGAAAACAAGTGTATTTTGAATGAGTAATTACTGGCATATTGTGAATATTATATCCTCAATATGAGATTTTTATCATCATTGGATTGGATTTATATGTACTAAAATAAGGAACTCTAACGATGAAGCTTATTTTTTGTGCTTGTGTATTGTGGACCATAGTTGATGTAATGGTCACCTAGTGGGCAATTGTGGCTGGTAGTTATGTTGTGAGCAGCAGTCGATCTACTAGTGGATGTAATGACTGCTGTTCATAGTGAAATATCATAATGGAAGGAATCAACTTGCTTGTGGTCTCCTCATGCATCAGTTCTACATGATGCATTTCCCCTAGGGCGGGTTATTGGATTTCCTGCATTTTCGAAAAGACCATAACAGAGCCTTCACTTGTTTCATATAAGAAGAAGCAAATCACTTGATTTTTCTAGTACTAGAAAGCAGCATTTTGGTGGTAGTTAAACAAATAGTATCAGAAACCAGGTCAGTTCTTTCAGATATTTTTTTAGCACTTGATCTTTTTAGTTAATACTAATTAAAATCAGCAACAATAGTTGGTTGACTGACTAATTAAAATGAACATATGCCAAAATGCAAGTTGGTGGGTGACCTAGACAGAACAGCTAAAGAAAAAACTGTTGAATGAGACTTTTCAGACAAATGGGGGAATCCCTGAAAGTCTAGATTAACTTATCATGGTTTTTGCCCTTCAAAGGGACTCTAATAGTGGTCCATTAGAAAAGTAAATTTGAGTTCAAATTCAAAATCATAGTTATTTATGGCATGAGACGCCCAAAAGTATATAGGTGCTATGGGTTCTGAGGCGCTAGGCACAAGGTGAGGTGCATGCCTTACTGAAGTAAGGCACTTTGGGTATAAATTTATATAATTCAAACATATATAGGAAATTTCTGCCAACATATTTCATTAACAAAATTATAATCTATAAACTATTAAACAATAATGTAAACATAAAATTCACTAACATTCAAATATTGAAATAGTTTGTCTTTATAATCAAAATCAAAATTCAAATTAAAGAAACAACAAACTTCCAATATTAAAGAGCCATGCAAAGAGAAATAAGTTTGCAAGGGAGGTTGATGTTCATTTTCTAGGGCAGAGAATGAGTCATGCAATAAAAATGTGTTGCATGCATGCAACCAAATTAAAGGTTGATGTTCATCTTTTAGGGGAGGAAGAGTCATGCTAGAAAAATGTGCCACATGCATGCAACCTAATTAATTTAAAGGGTAAATAAAGGTATGGGTTGGGCTTAAAATTTTTTTTTTCCACTTCAATAAGGCAAGGAAATCGCGCCTTAAGTGCGCCTTACCTCTCAAAAGGTATGCGCTTAAGTATGCTTCTTTCAAGTATTGCGCTTGGGTCATTGCGCAAATGACATGCTTGGCTGCGCCTTGCACCTAGGCGTAGCCCAGCGCATGCTTTTCACAACTATGTTCAAAATGTTATTGGAAATTTCAATTCTATATATCTAGAAATATTGCTAGGGCATGCTTCAAATTGCTGATCATAATTGTCAAATTAGTGTCGGTTATGGATTTTTTTTTCTGAATTATCAATCAATCAAATAGGAAACTTTGTTTTTGACACCTTGGGAATATCAACTTCCTTTTTTTTTTGGTCTGTTGTAACAATGCCAATTAGCTTGGTTAAAGTGATAGCAGCAACATGGCCTCGAGGCCTTACTTCTTTGATAGAATGCTAGATCATTGACAAAAACCATGATATGTTTCAGATAATAGATGCTGTTGTTGCAGCTAGGATTCTGAATGCCACTCTCATTGTTCCAAAGCTGGACCAGAGATCTTTCTGGAAGGATGCCAGGTTAACTTCAAAAACCCTCAGTTGGCACTTGAAAAGATTTATATAATACTATTGACTCACAAGGTTGAACGAAAACTGTGACATGTTTTGTGATACATTATCCAGCAATTTTGGTGATATTTTTGATGCCGATTGGTTCATCTCATTACTTTCAAAAGATGTTAAAATCATAAAAGAGCTTCCGAAGAAAGCAGGGAAGTATTTCAGGTCTCCATACACAATGCGAGTTCCACGGAAGTGTACTCCAAGATGTTACGAAAATAGAGTCTTACCTGTTCTTATGAAGAAGCATGTGAGTGCGTATTGTCTTGGGTTAACTTGTATAATAGTTTATAAGCTTTGTTTGTGTCATATGCTTTGTTCAAGAGTTAGGTTCTGCTATTCCATCTCCATGAAACATTTATTTGGAAATCTTCACCTCTTTCTCAAAGATAAACTTGCTCATGCAAATAATTTGAGAAAGTTTATCTCTGTTTCTTCTGTTACTCTAATAATTTCATGTTTAGATGAAGGACTTTTGTATAACTCTTCTGTTTTCTCTACTTATCAAGGACAGGCAGGATTATATGTTAAAGGTAGTCTATATAGCATGGGAAATGGTAAATTGTATGAGTATTTGTTGTGTTCTGGAGGAAAAATTAATATGAATGTTTATAGCCTTTTTGAAGTGGAATTAATGTCTGTAATATGCAGGTTGTTCAGCTGACAAAGTTCGATTACAGGCTTGCAAACAAGTTGGAAACAGAGATGCAGAAGCTTAGATGTAGAGTAAATTATCATGCATTGAGGTTTACTAATTCAATACAAGAAATGGGTGAGAAACTGATACGTCGAATGAAAGGAAAAGGCAATCAATTCATTGCCCTTCACCTGAGGTAAAAAAACTTCAATTTCATCTTCCTTATCTTGATAAAGTTTTAGTTAGAGAATATATGCAGCACTTGTCATTTGTTGCTCTGTATATATTGATAATCCTGTCACTCAAAACAACAATAAAAGAATTATGACTTGAATAGTCTGTTGTTTAGCTGCATAGCTTGATCCTGATTGTTTAGTATTGAAGTTGATGCTGAACATACCTGAGCCTAATAATTCATCGAAGTTGTGGGGAACTAGCTCATATATATTCCATGTTCTTTATTGAAGAGCACTATTGATACTTTCGGTACAATCAAATGGTTCCAAAATGGAATAGAATAAAATCAAGAGAAAGATTGAATGATAAATTGAGATTCTTTTTAGTTTGTTTATTTTTTCTTCTTACAGTCTCACACTTTCTTGATTACTGGGATTTATGCGGTGATGTTTCAGTTGATTTCTGTTTCAGATTTGAACCAGATATGCTTGCCTTCTCAGGGTGTTACTATGGTGGAGGAGAGAAGGAAATGAGAGAACTTGGTGCAATACGCAGGAGGTGGAAAACTTTACACGTAAGTAAAAAAGTATTCTCTATTCTTAGATTAGTGTTCGTCTGATGCCTAAGTGTATTACAAACCGTGAGTAGAGAAGCAACCCTGACAAGGCACGAAGGCAAGGAAGATGCCCACTAACACCAGAAGAAGTAGGGCTGATGCTGAGGGCATTGGGCTATGGAACGGATGCCCACATATATGTGGCATCCGGTGAGATATATGGCGGTGACGAATCATTGGCACCTCTGAAAACGCTCTTTCCAAATTTTCATTCAAAAGATACATTAGCCAGCAAAGAGGAATTGGAACCATTCTCTATGTTCTCATCACGCATGGCTGCCCTTGATTTTATTGTGTGTGATGGTAGCGATGCTTTTGTAGCAAACAACAATGGCAACATGGCTCGGATATTGGCCGGGAGAAGGTAAATTTTGCTTTTATAAAGATTGCCTAACAATATGCACACATTGGACATTGCTCGATTGATCACTTGTACATTTACCAGGAGATACTTTGGGCACAAGAGGACTATTAGACCAAATGCCAAGAAGCTGTACTCTTTGTTCCTGAACCGATCAAACATAAGCTGGGATGAATTTGCATCAAAGGTTCGCACTCATCAGAGAGGATATATGGGAGAGCCAAAGGAGGTTCGACCAGGCAGAGGTGAATTTCATGAAAATCCATCAACTTGTATATGCGATGCTGCGGAGTCACTGAATCAAATCAACCCTAACAATCAACATCGAAAAGGCAAGCCTACATCTGACGATTTTCCTGAAGAACCAGATGGGTCTGAACGTGACTACGGGGAGTATACATCTCTAAGTAAAAGTTCATCTAATGATACAGAGATGGACTATGATTCATTTACAAGAACAGAAGATTCTGAGATTGATGATATACTGTCTGACTAATCATAAAACTCTGTGCGGTTTTGTTGATCATCCAATTCTTCCACAGAATTATTTATTTGGTGCACTGAAGTTGGCTTACATCGAGATAACTGCTGTTTTTGTCGTGATGCACTGGGCCTTTAATATACCCTTCTATCGACGACATGATGAGCATCGAAGTAGTTAACCACTTTCTTACCCGAAATGTATGATTGTTGCAATGCAGTGTGGATTAGGGTTTTGGTGGAACTGGATGATGCTTCATGGTTGCAGAGGTTAAAGAAGTTCAAGATTGTACTTCAAAAATAATATACCAACTAATTAAGTACTAATAACGAAAACATATCTCACTCCACTTCTTGACACGACCTTGATTTGGTTTGATCGACCAGCTCAGGCGACGGAGTTTTCTGACCAAACAAGCCTAATAAGCTCATTCAACCTGCTCGACCAACTAGGTTGACAACATGCATGGCTCGATCAATCTACTCGACCCGACCACTTTCTTGCACCCACATGCTTGGCCCACCTAGTTCGATCACCCTACCAAGGTTGCTCAAAGCATTTGCCATGTTTAAGTAATTTCCTAGCCTAGTTGGCTCATCCCCACCTGCACAACTAGACCGTTCGACCCGCCTAACTTGTCTGACCCATCTAGACTTGCCTAAATTATCTGTCATATTTGGATCATCCGATTTGCCGAAGCTACCCTAATCGTTCAACAACTTACAAACCTCATCAACCCACTTGACCCATCCATCAAATTGACTAATTGATGCCGACTAAACCTATAATGAAGTATAATATGACTTTTTAAATTTTAAATGGATATAATTTTTGATTCAGAATTCGGAATTATACTATGTCGGTGGTCACACGTGCATAATTAAAAAATCTATATTTATTATGGATGAAACTATAACCGTCAAAATTTGACCCCAAATTCTAACATTTAAACCCTTTTTAGAATATTTTTACTATTTTTGAAGATATATTAATTATAATTTCTTTCATTTTCAAGTTAAAGATCTATTTCCTTCCTTTACAAGATTGGAATTAAGATCTATATATTATAATTTCTTTCCTTTATTTGGGTGGTCTATATAAGAGTCATTTAAGAATTATCTTTTATTCGTAATGAAATTTCTTATTATGATAAAATTCAACGAACGATGTATTCTCTTTCTTATAGAAGGATCCTCTTTTTATTTTCTACCTAATCTTTCTTTCTCAGTAGTCCCTAGGATAATCACTATCTTATCTAACATCACCGATCAACTCACCGTCCACTAGGCTAGGCTGACTTCCCCAACCTACTTGAATTGTTTGACTCAGCTCAACCTATCAAGACCGTGTGACCTATGCAACTCCCGCCTTACTCTTCGAACGGATTCTTGGTTGGGGTTAATAGACGATAGATACCATTGTTTACCATCTAAAGGGCTGTGTTGCTTGCTAATGCAGATTTACAGTAGATAAAGAAAACAAAATGCATCTAATGAATTGTATAATATATAGAAAAACTTCCTACAAATCTAAGGGAGACATAACTAAAATAAATAAATAGCATTCTGCATCAAATCACTTCAGAAACAAGTGCCACATGAAATAGCTGATGATCGAACTGCACATAGTTTAACTTCCAAATGCACAAAGCTAAAAGGATACATGACCAAATATCCATCAGGTACCAAACAATGCTAGCGCTAGGATAAAATATGTATCTTAAAAAATAAAGAACAGAATATAAGAAAAGCTATAAAATTAAAATTAAATCTGTTACTCTAGAGCAAAGGGACTACCTTGGCCTTCCTAACAAAAATAAGCAATTCAACTTCAGTCAGTGATCACATCAGATTCTACTGTCATGTATCCTACTTGGAGGATCAGTGTTTGAATAGCAATGGGATGTCAGTGCCAACTCAGAGGATCAGTGTCTGATTATCAATTGGATGTCGATATCCAACTTAGAGGACCATTATTGGAATATCAGGTGTCAGACATACAAGGGATTCGAACATTTCAGAGCTAGCAGCAACGTACCTTTCCCACTTTCAAATTGATGTTGCCGAACAAAATGAAATACCAAGAACTAAACCAACTAATCATCAGATACCACCTATCTTTCCAATATAGTGGCTGGGAAATTGTTTTCCAGTTGTGGTCCTTCCATTGCAATGATACAAAACTTCTCAGACCTTGTGGGTTACATTAACTAGAATGATATGGCGCCGATACCGATCCCGCACATGATTGTGAACCATTGAAATCTTCTTCTAAGAGGCTCATGCCAAGTTTTCTGTTAATGTGTTTGTGCTACACAGAAGATCATTCTAGAACAATTTAGGCATTGGATGATGCATGCCAGAGACAAACATTGAATCTTATAGCAGCACAAGGGGGCTTGTGCTTCTGTCATGAATGGCAAGGTCAAGTAGTTGTGCAGTACAACTCTCTTGCTTGCCCTTTAGCAGATCTCTCTTCATTTTGTTTGTGGACTACCTCATATGCTTTCATGGTATTAGCAGAAAAAATCTTTTATAGATTCAAAGATCTGCCTCAAACTTGACTGATGACTACGAAGTCGATTCACTATGCAGTTGTTGATGAATTCTTGCCGGAAATCATCATTAATTTCTTTCTCCACTTAAGAAGTTCCTAGCAGATCCATTCCTTCAGTTTGTTTGTGGAGTACCTCATATGCTTTCATGGTATCAGCAGAAAAATCTTTTACAGCTTCAAACATGTGTCTCAAACTTGACTGAAGACTACTCGCAGTGGATTCACGATGCACATATTCAGTTGTCGACAAATCCCTGCCAGAAATTATCATTAATCTCTTTCTCTGCTTAAGAAGTTCTTCTTGTTCATTTGCCATTGATCTTATTAGCTTGTCATCCATATTTCTGTTTACTAATAACCTCTGCTGCAGTAAAACTTTGTGGTCTTTCCAAATATTAAGGGCATTATCTACAAAATCATGTGCTGCTTCAACAACAGCTCTTTCGGATACCATTTCTATGCTGGAAGACCAATAGTTGCAAATGACAAATACAGGAGGTGCACCTAATTTTCCAGGAGAAAAAGGAACCTCACCATCATCAGTAACCTCTGGTTCATAAGCTATACCTTTCTTCAGCCATTCATTCAAAGCATCGACATAGGTCTTTTGAGCACTAACCCAAGCAGAGAAATCGGCAATCCATTCCACCATAGCTAGTTCTAAATGCTTTCCTGTTTCCACATGAGTATCAAAAAGCTTTCCTCTGGACACAATAGAGTCCAGGTTTTTGGCTTCGGATATTGCTTGATATTGAATCTGATGGCATTCTAACATGACTGTCCACATTTCCTTAAACCTGGCAAGTTATACTGACAATAAGTTGCATTCATAACAAAACAAGGTATAAATTAATTTTTCTTACTAATTCAAAGTAATATAGCATAATTTACACTATTACATGCAAGCTTAACTAGACGAACAAGATAGAATATCTCTAACACCTCAAGGAATCAAATATAAATCTCATACTAGGCCATTCTCTTTATAATGTAAGATGATGATGATGATGATGTTGATGATGAAGAAACATAAATTTATAGCGTTTATGTTCAATCTCTAGAAGCTCAATGGAACAGATACAAATTTGTTACTGATTATTACTTTATTTATTTTCACTGAGATACAAGACAGTAGAAGGACAAGTTAGCTGATATTTTTTCATAAGATATGAAAATAGTTATAACTGACAAGGGTTTGAACACACAAAGCTCATATCAGACCCAAGTAAAACCAGTGTGGTTCCTCTGGTTTTATCTTTGATAGGAGTACCTGTTCAACCACAAACATTTCCAAAACAATAAGATAACAGATGCATGAATAATGATAATCACATACCCGGTAATTAGTTCTTTAACTAGTAGCCATAATTCTCCATCCCTTAATTGACATATTTTACTTGAAATTGTGTCCACAACCTGAATGGCTACTCTTAACTTTGTAGATATCTTCCTCATGGTAGTTTCCACAGCCTCAAGCTTTTCAGCTTCAGCACCCCTTTCACTCAAGTGACTCAAGCATTGGTGTTTTCTTTCGTATAGTACCCTCATCTCTTCTTCAACCTGTATATAAGGACAACATAAATTTATACGAATCAAGATAAGCACTTCTGTTTCCTAATTGAGTATAAGAAAATGTTCATGAATGAATGTTTATAAAACAACTTGACAAATATTCAATAGAAGACTTTGTAAAGACAACCCACAACAATAAAAGCTTCAATACAACATCTGTAGTTTCATTCTGAAATATCTCAATAGGCAGACGCATAGTGTGGTTTACTATACAAGAATTCTCCAGCAGGATGCGTGTGATTCCGATACAAATATTATGAAAAGCTGCAAAATTAAAGGCATTAGTTTGTTTAAATTATATTTTATGACACAATGAGCAAGGATGAAAATATAGCTATATAGACATTTGTTTCATTAGATACAAGATGAATTCAACCACTATGGCATTGCGATAGATTAATTCAAGAAACAGATCGTCCAAACATGTTTTAATTATGATGAACATCAAATAACCAAATGTGGATTTAGGCATAGAATGTAGATAGATGTCTGTCACATTTTATTGCTAAAAATTAAGCAAAAAAATGTCATTGAGGAAGGAAGTTACTCATGGAAAGAAAAAAGAAAAATGTCTGAAGATGTTTGACCAATGAACTAAATATATGGTTTAATTATTTAGGCAGGAAAATGAACAAATAATCAAGTGTCATAACTTGTATAAAATTTATGAGCTGCTATGTTTCCTATGACAACCATAGAATCAACATTTTTAATTCTCTTAAATCATTGCTACCAAATAAAAAAAAAAGAGTCAAGATCAGATGAATACTAGACCTAAAAAAGATGATCTTTTTACTAACCATGACTTCCTCAAGAAGCTTTTGTTCCCAATTGTAAAGCTTCTGCAATGTTGATGAAAGGCTGTTGTCTTCTTCATACGAAAGATCTTTGCCGGTAGAAGTTGAAAATAGAGAAAATCCACATATCATCCTGGCAGAAACTGTTTTGATAACCAAACAAATAGAAAATATACTGCTCAAATTATTCCACAAATGGATAAGATATATCGAGACGCAAATTGTAAAATAATTGCAAACTGCGTGTTACACCTTTATACACAGAATTCTTGCGCTGATATTGAATCTTTCCCACATCAAGAATCTTGGATGCCTGAACAACCGATTGGGAAGCCCTATCAAATTGAATCTTGATCTCCTGCACGATCTCAGAATCATTTTGGTAATTCTTCCAAACCACAAATTCCTCATTGTGCCACTCTGCTGGTTCAGCCACCACACTCTTCTCGGCCACAGGAACCTCAAGCTCCAAGCTACTCCCCACCTCCACTGACTTTGACTTTCTGTTGGAATCCTCCCCGACACTGCCGTTGTCACCTTCTTGCAACCCGATAGAAGCCTTACTATAGTGCTCTCCATCTGCAGCGGCTGATGTGGATGCTGCGAACTTTGGATCTCCATAAGCTTCCTTGACCACTTCCTCTTCTTCGTCTTCCAGATCAGGAATGCCCTCCTCCTCCCTCAAGTCCTTTGAGCTGCGGCTTGAGGTATAGGGAGCATAGTAATTATCGTACGATTCGAACGGGTTGAGAAAGTCCCAGGTTGAAGCCTTGGGCGACGGGGGTGGTGGAGGTTCTCGAGGAGTAGGATTCTCACCTGCTCCCATGGTAGGTGGCGGAATGTTTGGAGGCGGTGAGGTGGAGCCAAAGACACCGCCACCGTAGTTGGCGTCTGATGGATAAGAAGGATAGGAGGGGTAAAAGTCGGAACTTTGAGGGGGGTACAGGTAGCCATAGTAAGGGGAAGCCGCGAGAGCAGGTTCATCAACGGTGCCGAAGCGTATCGGCTCGGAACTCGGAGGTTGCTGCTCAAAGGTGACCGACGGCTCCGCCGGGCTGTTTCGCAAATAGCGGAGATTGACGTAGGACCGTCCAACGGGCGGAGCGTCATCCGCCGGGAGGTGGTGAACCGGAGAAACACTATCCGAGTGAAGGGGCGAATCGTCGTCCGAATCAGAATCTGAGGGGCGGAAATGAATGTGCGAGCCGGAGTGGGAACGAGAGTGTCCGCGGACGGCAGCAGAGGGGAGGGACACGGACGCCGGAGGAGGGGATGGGGTGAGTGGCGGGAGCGGGTCACCCTTCCGCCGGGCCGGGAGGGAGAGTACGGGAGAAGCAAGCGGGAGTGCCCCATTCAGGAACTCACTGAGCGCAGCGCTGACGGAGGCGAGCGATCGGACGTACGAGGAGTGCGCGTCCGCAAGACCGTAGCGACAGCGAATGACGTCGGAGAGGAGCTGCGACCGCTGGCGGCAGAGCGCCACCGCCGCCTCCTCCTCAAGCTTGGACCCCCCGCAGCCCATCACAACCGGAACAACCCCGAAAATCCACTCCCGAAGGCGACACGAGCCGCAGCGATCACATCACCCGCACTTCCCGGGGGGAGCAAGTGCCGGAACGGGCGGAGATCGGAGGGACTAAAAGGTGACGGACGGATTCCGCCGCAGCAGAAGAAGAAGCATGATATCACCCGCCGCGTCGAACAGTATGTATGCGGCAGCCTTTTGCTCCTGTTGCTAAATCAGAAAAGGACAAAACAGAGAATATTTTCCTGTCCCACCGCTGCCCAGCCCATGTGATGACAACACTCATCTACTCTTTCCTTCCTTTACCTGTTCGTCCCAAGGTCTTGAACGATTTCTGGGAGAAACTTCTACCTTCAAGAAAATGAATCTTATTTTTTAAATTGATATTAGATATTTAAGTCGATATATCGAACATCAGAATAAATAAAAAAAACGTTCGCGGCAGAAATAATACGTGGTCGATTTTAATTGGTCATATAATTCACGGAATCGGTGGATAGATTCCGGTGTCATATAAGTTGAAACTAGAGTCGTCAATTTAGATTTGACTCGTCGGATTGACTTGTCCTATCAAATAATTTAAATAGATTAGATTA
This sequence comes from Zingiber officinale, assembly GCF_018446385.1. NCBI lineage: Eukaryota > Viridiplantae > Streptophyta > Magnoliopsida > Zingiberales > Zingiberaceae > Zingiber > Zingiber officinale. The sequence goes on along the minus strand of NC_055988.1, from coordinate 13,070,066 downwards.
AAATTTTATCAACTCAAATTCGTTACGGGTCGACCCGCCTAAGCCTGCAACCCGTGCGGATCGGCCCGTGACTCACGTGGGTCGGTCCACAATAGATTTGAGTTGACACGCAGATTAAAAAATATGTATAAGTTAAATTTTTTTGTCAATTTATTATTTTTGTTTGTTATAATTTTAAAATAAAAATAATACTTTTCATCCTTTATTGATTTGTGTTCATTTATATTTAAATTATATGTTTATAGGTATTTTTGAAGTAAAATATTTTTTTTTAAAAAAAAATTGATGGGCATAGATGGGTTAAAATTTAAGATAAAATAACTGATATTGATATTTTAATTTTTTACATGTGATGATCGAACGCGACCGGTCGAGTTTGGTCAGGACCGAGACTAATCAGACCGGACGGTCTACTGCTGGTCTGCATCAGCATCAATATGCAATTTCTGATGGATTTTTTGAGATCTCTCCCTCTCGTTCTGAAAGCGAACTGAACCAGCAGATCATGCCGCCGTCTCTGTACCTGTCGTCCTACGTGGCCGAGGAAACCAGTTTGGGATCCGGAGAGCATGACTAATTTACTCACCCAGAAGACAAACACTACCGCCAGGGATAAAAAGGCGCTAGCTGAGTCATTCTCCAGCGAGAAGAAAAAGGCAACGATGTGAGTGGAGGGCGGCGGTGGAGAATTGAGCCTTTTCTGTCTGTTTGGCTGTCTTCTCTTCCCCTTTTGGGAGGAGAGAGAGAGCGAGTGGCCTTGCCCATTCCTTCTCCCACGTAGAGTGGCAGATTAGTTAGTGGAAGAACAGGGGTTGAATAATCAACTGCCTTGGCTTTATCACCGGTGGTTCATCTGCCATGCTCAGGGTGGATAAATAAATTTAAGGATAAATTTTTTTAAAAAACATCCTTTTATTATTATTAATTATTAAAATGATATCTAAAGATGTTTTTTTCTCACTCGTGCCCCTCGACTGTTTTCACCTTCCGAAACTTAGATGGTCCTTCATCAGACTCTTGGTGGCCTGTGAATTAAAGCACATCAGTGAAAGATTGGTATTACTGATACATCTTCTTCGCCAATTAACTCAGCTAATATAGAGATAAGTAAGAATCCATGTGACCGACCCTTAACCCAGTCAATAAGGAGGCCAAGTGGTATTCTCTATGATTTGATCAACGTAGGAGGTATTTGGTAATATCTGACCTTCCAAGTCATTTCGACTTCTGAGATGATCCGATTTGCTGAGCTATCAAGTTGCCAAGTCAATTCAACCAGACACAAAGAAGAATGGGACATGATCCCCACTCCCCCCATGACCTCCTCCCCACTCCCCAATAATCTCATTCTCAGTCTCCCATCATCTTCGTTCCTTCTTCCCATGATCTTCATAGATTCTTGCTCCCCTCATAAGAATATTATTTATATAATCGTGCTTGGGTCAAGGTTGATTAGTTTGACTAAACTCAGATTGTAGACAGGATCTCTAAGTAACACAACACATTATCTACCTGCTAACCTAAAATAAAAGAAAACAAGAGGTAGTGAGTACAAAATACTCAACGGGTATAAGAAGATAGTGCATAATACTATATATAAGGAGATCAAAAGAATACATTTTCATATAAAATACTTACTAATCAATGTAAGTGCACCAATATAGTCATCTGCTAATAAAAGCATAACAACTACATAATTCTCTACTAACCTTCTCAACTAGGTATAATCGATCAATCAGAAGTACATACAGTATATCCAACCCCTATACAAACAAATGTATAACCAGCATATAACAAGTATATAACAAATTCTGACTAGCACAATAACATGCTATCACGAATGAGTCTTGTGGGCAGTTAGAGTATATACCTATCCGCGAGAGAACGCTCTACTATGGATGGTTCTGTGGGCAGACATGGTATGTAACTAGTCACTGCCCGCGGTAGAACGCTTTACTACGGATAGTCCTGTGAGCAGACAGGATGAGCTAGCTATCTAGCTCTTCTGCCACTGGCTGCGAGAGAACGTTCTACCATAGATGATCCTATGGGCAGTCAGGATATGTAAATAGTCACTGTTTGTACGAGAACGCTCTACCACCAATGATCCCATTAGTAGACAGGATGTATATGTGTATAAACCAAAGATGATAAGTAACCAGTGACAATCCCTTCCAAGAGTACACTCTATTGGCTATACTATGGTATAGTCTCCCTAGCATATAGTCATAAGCCCAAACAACTGTTATGGTCTACATGTGATAGCTCAACAATACTATTTGATCTAATGGGCAGTTCAAAGGCATAGACACACAATAAGTAACTAGTCTAATAACATGTGTCTAAGTACTATAACAGTAAGTATAATAGTACCAATCGTAATCAAAGGAATCTTAGTCGCCTATACATAATATCTCATCTAACTCCCTGGTATCATCATGATTACCGTAAACCAATGGGCTTGGAGTCAAGTAGTCATGGATGCCGATACAAAGAAAATACCCTGTGGAATACTCGATCTCTCTGCTAAGATATGATATCTATCAAGTCTATATATATAACTATAATGTGATATAAATGCACGAATATCAATCGATAACTATTCTTTGGTCTAGTAATGTCATACAAAATTAAACAATACATGCACGAAAATAAGGGAGACTGCATATATTTCCAAATAGAAAAAGACAAGATCAAGTAATAAAAAGATTAAACTCAAGCAAGAATATGAATAGAGTCAAGGTAATAAAACTAACAATCAAGTCATAACTCATGCATTAAGATCAAAGATCTAAAGAAACAAGTCAAGAAATATCCACATTAAATGTAGTTTATGCCAACGATCTTCACGTCGAGACTCTCATCTCAATCAGAGTCATGTAATTAGACAATGTATAGTTTAGCTAATCATATGTGCAACATCTAGCTAAACCAAATCCCAACTAATTAGGGAAACCCAAATCGAAATGATCATTAATTAACTCCAATTAATGATTAACTCTAATTAATGATTAACTCTAATTAATGATTAACTTCAATTAATTCTCTTTTCCCTCACATCCAATTTTCTTATGAATTAATCCATTAAACCATAAAAATCTTTCATGATCAAAACATTCTCAATTCATCCTTAATTAATAATCATATAATAATCTCTATTAATCATTAATAAATCAGATAACCACTTAAATCAATCTAATTATTCTAATAACGATCATGTAACCATCTACATCAACCACTCACCAAATAACCATCATTAATCAATTTACCCACTGATTAATCCAAGATCTACTTAAATCAATATATCACATTTGAATTTCAACTTCTAATCGGAACTAACATAGGTTAACAAAGCTTAGGTTAAGAGATTTTTTACCCTCCGACTTCTTCAGCAGTGTTTGACATCTGACGGAGCAATAACTGATAGGGTAGGAACAATAGCTAGCAAGGCCCAAGGGTATACTTGTCTGCCAAATCGGATGGTACCCTTTAGTGACAATATAGGAAATACTCGATATCAAGTAAATTCAAACCAACACAAACTCCAATGCAATATAATAACACCAAGTCACCAACGACAATGCGTGTATGTATGCATGAACATGTGATCATATTAAACTAACCAAAAACATAACTAACAACATAAATTACTTGATACAAAAGAAAACCAAAATTTTAAAACAGTGGAAGGTACACCAACAACTCAAACATAAATCTAAACTCGAGTGGGACCGGCAACCAGGATCTCTGAGCGACACAACACCTCCTCTATCTGCTAACCTAAAAGTCAAAGGAAAAGCAAGGGGGTAGTGAGTACAACAACTCAGTGGGTAGAAGAAAATAGCGCATGAATAATATACTGTCATGGGATCAAAGGATGCAGTCTCATGTACAATACTTACTAACTAATGTAGATGTCCCGACATAATCACCAGCTAACTAAAAGTATAATAAATAATATAACACTTCACTAACCTACTTAACCAAGTATAACTAATAAATCGAGAGTACATACAATACATCCAAACCTGCATGAACAAATACATGACTGACATATAGCAAGCACATAATAAATACTGACTGCAGAAGAAACACTCTACCATGGATAGTCCCATGGACAGTCAGAGTAAATGGTAGTCACTGTCTATACGTGAACTCGCTACCATGAATGGTCTCATAGGTAGACAGGATAAGTAAATAGTAACTATCTACGGGTGAACTCGCTACCATGAATGATCTCGTGGGTAGATAGGATATATATGTAACTATCTAGCTACAGACTATACGTAAACTCACTACCACGAATGGTCTCATGGGCAGTCATATATATCATGATCGTCGACGACTCTCTCAACCACGAATGGGAGAGCATGGTCAACAGAATGTACTAACGGTCACTGATGGCTCTCTCTCAACCATGAATGAGAGACAATGGTCGACAGGATAAACTAATGATCGTTGAAGACTCTCTCAACCACGGGTGGGAGACAATGGTCGACAGGATATAGCAACCAAGGGTCCAATAAGATACTCAAAATACTACACTCTAGCATAATCTTACTAATATATAGGTATAAAATAGATAATCAGGTCCTCAACATACTAGTCAATCAATCTCATCAAGAGAATATTAGTCATCTAGTATTAATATCTCAACTAATTCCATGGTATCATCACACATATAATAAACAATGGGGTCAAGATCAAGTAATCCTAGGGGTTGATCCAAAGGGAAAAGCCTAGTGGAATACACTACCCCTCTACTAGGGAGTGATTTTCATCAGGTACAGGTCAATAGAATCTCACTAACACATATGCCCATGCACCAATATACAACTATACTATATATAATGTCAGTGACCTATAGGCATGAGCCTAAGTATATAACCATATTATACTATAAATTCACGAACATAAGTTATAGACCTAAATAACAATAAGGGTCTATTAGGATACTCAATATCCTACACTACGGTATAAAATAACAAACAAAAGTTTAGCAAGATGGTTAATATCCTATACTACGATATGATTATCTTAACAATAAATATAAACTCAAATTAGCTACCAAGGCTATTAGCAGAATATCCAACGTTCTACACTATGGTATGGTAATATCATACATATCTATGAATAAAATCATGAATATCAAATATAATTGTATAGTTATTAACAATAAGTCAACATATAAGGACAAATAATAAGGTATTAAACTCAGGAGTGATATAGGACAGACTTAAGGTAAATGAGTAACTATGATCTCATCAAAACATGACAGTAAATAATCATGTACTATAATCAAAGCTATCAAGAAGATAAGCAGGATCTACCTGTTATGATGTATACTAAAAGCCTAGCTTTTTGTATGAACATTTGTATTTTGAAATGAGAATCACTCTGGTCAAATGTTGCATGTTAATGCAGTTGTCTATTTAATTTATATTGTAAATAACATGGTGTGTGGTACCACACAGAAGATCATGTTATCAGTTCCTTATAAATTATAAATAGTAGTTCACAACCAAGATAGATTGGGACAAACCATTGGAATGGTTGTAGTGTAATTTGATATTAGTTTATCTTGACTATAAAATTACACTAGTACACTATGTGTGTATTGAGCAGGACCATTTGAGGTTGTTTCTTTTTATACTGACTGCATAAAAGAATAAAACCTCCGTTATTATGGATGTGCGTACTCTTAATCCCGATATAATAACAAACACATATATTTAGTATTTATTTCTTTAATTTATCAAAGGGTGAGATTTATTCAGTTAAATCAATAGGCTCGATAAGTTGAGAAATAATATTATTTATATGGTGTGTTGTTGATTATAAAAGGAAACTGTGTCCTAGTAATCTAGGTTGATGATGTCCCCTTGAGGAGCTCATAAGGATTATCATGTAAACCCTGCAGGTGGACTTAATCCGACATGATAATAAGGTTGAGTGATACTACTCTTGGAGCTAGATGTTAATTAAGTGAGTTGTCAGTAGCTCATTTAATTTACTTATATTTCTGAAATTAATGCATGACATTCTTCTACGCCATAGCCAAGTTTCTTCTTTTTGTGTTAAATAACACTTAATTGAAGAAGTGGTTAAGTTAATAACATAGATGTTAATTATCTTTTCTAAACCCTTTTAGACTTATCGTAGGATTATCTAGGTGTTTGATTAAGCATTCCGAAGATAAGAACCTAACCTTATACCTAGTGTCACACAATTGACTAATACTTAGGAGATTATACTTGAAATTTTCAACAAGTAAAACATTTGTAATAATGAAGCCAATTTTAAGCTCAATATTACCTATACCAATTACCTTGAGTTTGCCATTGTTTCCAAAGGCAATTGTTCCTAAACTTTTGTAGGTAAGTTGAGTGAATTTGGTGTGATCACCAGTCATATGTTTGGAGCAACCACCGTCCAAGATCCACTTGGTTTCCTACAATAGGTAGGAATTGAGGGTTAGTCTATGTTTTAAAAGAATTTTTCAAAATGATTTTTAAAATTTTTAAAAGAATTTTTCAAAAAGATTTTTAAAGTCATTTTTTTAAAAGAATTTTTCAAAATGATTTTTAAAGTTTTTAAAAGAATTTTTCAAAAAGATTTTTAAAGTCATTTTTTAAAAGAATTTTTCAAAATGATTTTTAAAGTTTAAAAGAATTTTTAAAGTTTTAAAAAGAATTTTTAAAGTTTTTTTAATAATTTTAATTTAATTTTATTTATTTTATTTTAATTTAACTTAATTTAATTTAATTAAGTTAATTAAGTTAATTAAGTCAATTTAATTTAATTTAATTTATTTAATTTAATTTAATTAATTTAAGTTTTATTTAATTGAATTAATTTTAATTCAATTTTATTTTAATTGATTGAGTCATTAGTCATCTCACCTAGGGGTGAGTATTCGGTTAAAATCGAACCGAACCAAACCGAATAAATCGAACCCGAATAAACCGATTTTTATAAAAAAAACCGAACCGACCGAATTCCTCTTTAAAACCCGAGCAAACCAAACCAATTAAAAATCGGTTAATTCGGTTTTCAACCGAATTAACCGAATAAGCCGAATAATTGATTTTATGTATTATGTTTGTGTACAACCACCGAATTGATAAAAAGAGTTTGCTTTGATTTAATTTAATTAATTTAATTTAATTTAATTAAGTTTTATTTAATTGAATTAATTTTAATTCAATTTTATTTTAATTGATTGAGTCATTAGTCATCTCACCTAGGGGTGAGTATTCGGTTAAAACCGAACCGAACCGAAATGAATAAACCGAACCCGAATAAACCGATTTTTATAAAAAAAAAATCGAACCGACCAAATTCCTCTTTAAAACCTGAGCAAACCGAACCAATTAAAAATCAGTTAATTCGGTTTTCAACCGAATTAACCGAATAAGCCAAATAATTGATTTTATGTATTATGTTTGTGTACAACCACCGAATTGATAAAAAGAGTTTGCTTTGCCACTGAACTGTGTTTGTTTACCTTGTCTATATTTTATAAGCTTTTATTCGTTATTGATAGCTTTTATTCCTAATCTTATGGACCAGATCAAATGCATATAGGCTGGAAGATTTGCTCGATAGAAAGGTTGCAAATTGCAGTTCAATTGATTCCAACTGGGAAATGAAGACAACACTGAAATGCGAGTCCTCCTGAATCCTGAGGTGATGCTGCGTTTGCCAAGTGCAACAAGTAGCATTTCCGACGTGAGGGGAGAAGCCAAATGCTGTGATGCTGTCTGTCTTCATCAACTTCGTAGTTAGTGGCTTCAATTGAAATGCAGCTCTGACGATAGCCTGACTAGCAAATATTTAATTTTTTATGGTGTATTTCGAAGCTACTGCAACAATTTAAGGGGCCATTTTAAAAGATTTGAATTTGACAGAATACTAATGAGTAAATTACAGAGTGATTGAAACAATTCATTCATCTCATACATTCAATATATCTAACTTTATCAAGCTATTCAACATTGCATTGTTAGTAATATTCAAATTATACACTACGAGACCTGCAAATACAAGAGATGGCAATATTAACTAAGTTCTATACAAGCATTTGACTAAAATCCAAGTGCTTCCGAAAGTTAATTAAGCCAAGCTCAGAAGCATTATCCACAACAAACTATCGACTTCAAAAGCAAATACCATTAACAGAAACATTTCTTCATCCACTATCACCAATTACTGGCTTCCATGTCGATCTCCATCAGGCACAACCTGCAATGAAAATGTCCTTAGAAGTTAGAAGATTGCCTGGAATATGAAACAAAGACAGTACTTAAAACCAATATGCCATTAAAGCCTGGTTTACCTTGGCGTGGTTGAGGAATAAGCCTCCTTATAAGCATACTGCCACAACTTAATCATCTAGTGACTGGAAGACATAGCTTTCGGTTTTCCTGGAACTGGAAGTCAACCAAAACCTAAAAGGCAGACAAAAATTAATAATTTTACATGGAACTAAAAATACAAATGGTATAAATTAAATACGGGAACTAAAAGGTACTTATTGCATAACATATTCTGTTAAAATGCTTTGTATTTCTGGATCATGTCCTGCATAGTCTTTGCATGGAAACAAATTTGAGTAAATAACATGTACAAAAGTGAAACATTCACGACAATTAGTGATGTACTAACTCGTCTCTCTTTCAATTCCTCTGGACTAATTTCCCACTGTTAATCTTATTGATCTATTTAATGCACCTGATCATGAGCTGAAATTATATTAATTTATGTGATAAAAAAATAAAAGCTTTTGATAAATACTATCTTGAATGCATATCAACTGAAGCACATTAAACAACATTAACAAATATATACAATAAAAAAACACAAGATAAGGACAACACAGATTCTATTTATTTTAGTAGCTCTATGTTCATGGAAAATTAGCTTGTTTGTACTTGTATCATGATATATTCAAAGTCAGGTTTTATGGTATATTCCTTGGCAATGTCAAATGTCTATTCCAACAGGCCTCATTTGACCCACACTAGCCTTCTATCTACATATCAGTCTCTTGAGGATATTTGTTTCATAAGCAACGCTAATTTTGTACATTATTAAGATAGTACACCCATTGAAGAATCCTTTTAGAGATCAAATAGCTACCAAATGCAGCTCTACAAAACTATATTACTTATTGCTAGTCTCAAACAGAACATAAAAAAAAACATTATTGAAGTAAGAACTTTGCTAGTATCAAGAATAAAAATAGCATAGCCGAAGTAAGAATTTTGTAATAGCATACTCTTTCATAAGGAATTGGATTGCACCTTTCCTTGTCGAATCTTTAAAACCTTTCAGTGCACTTCTCACATCTTTAAAACCTTTAAGCAAAGCACCTAACTTTGTGTAGCATGCTGCCTTAGCAGTAAACTTTTAATAGCTTGAGTCATCAAATATAAAAATGCTATGAAAAAGGTTGAGTAGGAGTTAGAATTACTATTAACAAGTGGGTGTTTTTGATTGCACAAGACAATCTAGGCAAAATTACAATGAGCACAAAAGGTTCTAGGCTAACAGATCATCTACTTGTTTGAGATATACAAAAAACTTCATACAATCTTTTGATTACATCAAGATAAAATTCATCATTTGGAAAGCAATTTCAATGCATAAAGCAACAAGGTTAGCCCCAACATAGCCATGTGTCCGCAATCCTTTCCAAATCAACCTATATTATATAAATCAAATTGCATAAAATCAACATATACTGCCACATGTTTATTGAACAAGGTAACAACAATTGAAAATGATCACTTACATCATTAGATAGCTTCAAGGTCAATTTAAATAAAATATAATATTTAAACATACCATTGTTTATCGCCGGTGTTGTCGAAGAAGATGAGTCCATTATAATTTTTGAGAATTCTGATAAAAAAATGCAAGTTATCATAATACTCTTTATATGTTTATAATTATAAATAAAAATCTAATTGTCTTTTTCTTAAAAAGAAAAGCTTACCGCTTTCAAGTTTTTCCACATCCTCTAAAATTTCTTCGATGTTGAGTGGTTTCAAATTTAACCGAAGTCAATCTTGAGTACAAATAAGACTTTCTACCACCTTCGGAGTCAATGAACTCCTAAAACAATCAAGTATCCGACCACTAGTGCTAAAAGCAGATTCTGAAGCAACTGTTGATATCGGAATGGCTAATACATCACGAGCAATTTGAGCAAGTATAGGAAATCTGTGACAATTTTGCCTCCACCATCCCAAAATATCAAAATTATCACAATACTCTTCAACTATTTCATTAAGATACTTGTCTAATTCTGACATGTTGCCATCACCAAAAACTTGTGACTTTTGTTTCTTATACTTGGCTATAATTGTTTGTCTTTTCAAATCACTCATGCTGTTTGAAGTATTGCCCTTGTCAACTGATTCTGAAATAGATGGAACTCTTGAAGTATTACATTGAGGCTCCATTTTTTCCTTATAATTCTTGTACAAAGCAAATAAAGTGTCCTTTATAATCTTTCCTACTCTTTCACCCTTCTCATCTCCATATAATTCAATCAACATAAATTCTACGAAATCCAATTTATGTCTTGGATCAAGCACCACCGCAATATAAAGCAACTTATTCATTTTCTCAGGATCTCCCCAATACTTGTCAAATTTATTTTTCATTTTAATTCCCATTGAATACACATCAAGATCATCACTTTCTTGCCACTCCTTCAAGATGGTAAAAATATAACTAATCTCATGTGCAAAAGTATTGGATGTGACATACAAAGATCCTGAAACTTTTAATGTTAGCTCATAAAAAACTTACAGTAGAGATGCAAAATGTCTAACATTAGCCCAATCTATACTTGTTGGCTTCCCATCAAAAGTCTTCAATTCTCTTTTAGGTTTACCATGTGAATCAATTATCATCTCTCTATTCTCATTCAAAATGGTATGCCATTCTACATATTGAAGATCTAATTTAAAACATGGATCTTATTCATCAAACCTATCAAAAGCTCTTTCAAAATTTTGAGTAGTATTCAACATCAAGAAAGTTGAGTTCCATCTAGTTGGTACATCTAAACATAATGAGTTCTTGCTTTCAATTTTTTTAATCTCAACACATTCTTTGAACTTGCTTAATCTAGAGGAGGATTGCTTAACATATTTAATTACATTCCTAACCTTCATCACAGATTGATTTATATCTTTTAAACCATCAGCAACAATCAAATTGATTATATGAGCTACACATCTCATATGAACATATTCACCCTTCAAAATAGTGGAACCCCAATTAGTCATCTTTTTTCTGAAACTATTGATAGCAACATCATTTGAACTTGCATTATCAACTGTAATTGTGAAAATTATGTCAATTCCCCAACCTCTCAAGCAATTTTCAATGGCTAAACTAATAGCCTCTCCTTTATGACTTGTAATTCGACAAAAATTGAGAATTCTTTTATGTAAATTCCAGTTTGTATCAATAAAATGAGCTTTTAGACACATATAGTTGATTTTTTGAATCGATGTCCATGTATCAGTGGTCAAACAAATTCTTTGTGTTGAATCATGCAACAATTTTTTCAATTTTTCCCTTTCAACTGAATATAATTCAACACAATCATGTGCAATTGTCCATCTTGAAGGAATTCGAAACTTTGGACATACCATAGCCATAAATGTTTTAAATCCTTCTCTTTCTACAAATTTGAAAGGAAGTTCATCCATTATGATCATTCTAGCTAATGCTTTTCTAGATGCATCTTGATCAAATTTCCAAGAAGTTAGAGACACCTCACCCTCTCTTGAACTTTGTAAACTTAACTGTGCTTGAATTGTTTCAACAACATCAGGGTGTTTTTTACATGAAGTAATATGAGATCTCAAACTTGTTGTTCCATTCCTATATGGATCACAAAAAAATTCTTTATCACAATATTTGCATTTGGTTTTTATCTCTGATGCATCATTAGTGAACTTTATGAAATGATCTCATACTTCACTTCTCGATTTCATTGCTTTTCTTTTGATTACCTTTCTTTTGGAATCTACAGTAGTTTTTGTTCCCACAGTAGGACCACTTTCAGATTGTGGTATTGAACAACTATCATTAACATCCATATTTGATAAATCTCCTTGCATTGATATACAAATACTGATCACAGTTCACAGATGATTCACAAACACTGTTTAAAAAATATTACAAGGTGTGATAACACTGTTTAAAATATAAATGACTAAAATTGAAAGATAAATATGAAACTCAACTTATGACTAAACATGATGATAATTATTATCAGGATTTAGAATATCTAGCTACTGTTAAATACTTGAGTTCAACAAAGAATTCATATGCCATATAAAATCAATGATTACTAATTTCAAAATATTGAGTAAATTATAAATAGGTATTACTTACCCACACCGTAGGGCAGTTACTGGCTACTGTGGTGTGAGGATGAGGGGGCTCTCGAGGAATGAGCGGTGAGAGTGACGGGAAAGGGGAGGGTTGTGCAGTGAGCAAGGAAGAACAAACAAAGAGTGATGGGAGGATGGAGGGCTGCTGAGCAGTGAGCAGGAAGTACCGGTGGAGAGAACGGTGAAAGGAGGAAGGGCTGAGCAGTGAGCAAGAAGGACCGAGGAGATTCTCGGAGAAGGGAGGAGGGATGGCTGGAGCACTGACGGAGATGTGGAGTCGCTCGGCAACGAGAGGAATGAGGACTGAGCAGGGCGGACCAGAGGCAGAGGAGATGTGGAGTCGTAGGTTCAGTGAGAACTGAGAAGTGAGAAGGCGATGGGAGGAGAGAACGATGAGTCGCTGATCATGAACAGATCGCTAGAGACTGGAGTCGGTGATGGGTGGCACATTGAGAACGGGAGCGTGAGCGGCGGCGAGGGAGCGAGTCGCAGAGATCGGGAGATTGGAGATGAGAATAGGGATTTTAGGGTTTACCGCCGGTTTACTTATGATTTGAGTCCTTCGGGTTCGGTTTTTTCGGTTTGACCGAATAACAAACTTTAAAACCGAACCCGAACCGATTAAACCGAAATAATCAATTTTTTTAAATTGAATTAACCGAAATTATGAATTAACTGAATCGAAATTAAAATATCGGTCGATTTGATCGGTTTATTTGGTTTAACCAAATTTTTTCTCACCCCTAATCTCACCCGATTTATATTTTCAATCAGGAAATCCTATAATTTTGTATGATGAATTAGGTTTAGTTTTTGGGTTTTTTAACTTTGTGTTAGATTCATGTTTAGCTTTGGGCTCAACAAATAGGCATTCTCTGGATAAACTTCTGGGCTATAGTGAGTCACTTGGACATCATTAGAGTAACCATGTCTTCGAGGTTTTCCAAAAAGTCCTATCCACTGAACTTAATATAAAACTTTGGTCTAACTGGTTAGGATCCATAATGGTAGCTTCGGTTAGTTCCACTTAGCCAAATGCACCAGGTCGAAGTCATATCTTCCTAGACATGCATAGACTAAGCTTCCCTAACGTACTATCATCCAAAATTTCACCAGTACCATAGGTCAAGTTAAACTTGGTCTCTTTCTAACTAGTCCTAATTACCCTGCTGGGTAGGTTCGTTTGGGTTACCCTGTCGGGTAGGTTAGTTTTGGAGGTGTCAGCTATTCTGGAGCCTCCCCCTGAATTATTGGTCTTTATTTTTGTTTTTTAGTTCTTGGTTTATGTTTGTTCTTTTTATAGTTATAATTGACTTAATGATATTCTAAGTCTTGGTGGGGTTTAAAATATTTAGATTTTGAATTTGTTGGTCTAGGTTTGTATTTTGGTTTTTGATTTGACTTATTTGATTTTATATAATATATTTTTTCTTTGGGTATGTAGTATTGGTTAAGTCCTACTTACGTGGTCAGACACGCTTTCGGAACCCAAGCTTTACTTGATTGTTTGTGTTCGGTTATTAACGATTTAAATGTTTTATTTGAGCTTGACTTGTAGCCAAGTCTGATTTTGTTGTAGATTGCTTTTTGATTACTTAAAATTAGATCTAAATTCTTACATCTTGTTATAAATTTTTCTAAGAGATCTTTTAATTTATTAATTTCTATTTTTAGTGATAAATTTTCCTTCTCAAGTGTTAAGTCTTGAGTTGGATTTAGATTTTTTATTTGTTCCTTGAGATTTTGATTCTCTTGAAGGAGCAATTTGTTTTCTTTTTCTAATGTAATTAATTTACTATTTAGACATGCAATTATTTTAAAGAATTTTCTATTCAAATTAAAATTTACCTCGTTGGGACCTTCGAAAACGAGTACGAACTCATGGCTCGATTCAAGTTCGGACCCGTCTTCCGATTCGTCCTCCGACTCTGCTTTGAGGGCCATCAGCGCGAGGTGGCTCTGGTGCTTCTGATATTCGGCCTCCGATTCGTCTGAGGAAGAGTCGTCCCAAGTTGCTTTGAGAGTCTTCTTTTTTGATGTCTTTGTCTTGTCGCTCTTCAATTTCGGGCACTCGTTTTTATAGTGACCCTTCTTGTTGCATCCGAAGCAGGTCATGTTCCTCGGTTCGATTGGGGAGTTGATCTTTTGCAGGTCCTTCTTGCTGAAACTTTTCTTTCTCCTGGTGAACATTTTCCTTACCAAGTTCACCAGGTATTCTTCGTCTTCAGAGTCCTGGTCATACTCATCCTCAACCTCAGGTTTGTTTTTCGTCCTTTCCTTGGATGAACCTACAAACAAAGCTACACCTTTCTTGGTCCCGGCGTTAGTTTGTTCGTGTAATTCTAATTCACAAAATAACTCGTCTAACTTTAATTTAGATAAATTTTTGAAAATTTTATAGGCATCCACAATAGATGCTCACAAATTATTACGCGGAAAAGCGTTTAACGCATACCTGATTAAATTGCGGTTCTCCATTTGATGGCCTATCGCATGGAGTCCGTTGAGGATGTCCTTGATCCTCACGTAAAGTTGACTCGTCGTTTCTCCTTTCTGTATTTTAATATTAAATAATTTATTTAACAAAAGATCGCGCTTCGTTACCTTGGCATCACTTGTCCCTTCGTGTAGTTCGATCAGTTTGTCCCACAATTCCTTTGCATTCTAGTACGGTCCTACCCGGTTCAATTCTTCCTTCGTCAGTCCGCATTGAAGCGTGTTGAGTGCTTTGAAATCCGTTGACGCTTTTTTCTTCATGTCCGGAGTCCACTGTTCCGGGTCCAGTGGAATTCCGGAGTTGTCGATTGGCACTTTATAGCCTCTTGTGACGCTGAACCATTGATCAAAATCAGTCTTTAGGTAAACCTTCATCCGCTTCTTCCAGTACGAAAAATCATCCCCCACTACAAGAAAATTGGGATTCTACAACACTTAAACGACAACGCTTTTTATAAAAAATGTTGTCTATTTTTTTTAACAACGCTTTTAGTGAAAAGCGTTGTCTATTTCATTATTTTCTTATTAATAGACAACGCTTTTCTAAAAACCGTTGTCTATTAGTGATTTTTACGGGTCAAAGACAACGCTTCGTAAAAAGCATTGTCTATTTTTAAAAAGTGTTGTCTATTGTTAAGTTCTCATCTAAATCTTGATTAATACAAACCGTTGGATCTAAGTAAGGAGTAGAAAACCCGAACCCTTCTCCCAACTCCTATCTTCCGATCATTTTTTATCTCGAACCCTTCTCCCAACTCCTCATCTCACGCGGCCTTCTCCATCTAACTCCTCTCCGGCAAACCCCTCTCTCGCGAACCCCTCTCCGCAAACCACTCCTCCGAACTCCTCTCCGTCAAGACCACACCTTCGTCAAGCGGCAGATCCCGGTGCTGAGGCGATCGACCACGACAGATCGACCCATCTCTTCGCCTCCTTCACCCCCGACGTTGAGGTGGTGACTGGTATAAGGAGGACAAGATGAGCGTGAGTCCAGTGCCGGCCTCGGACACCCATGGCAACCTGGACGAGTAGATCGCGCAGCTCATGCAGTGCAAGCCGCTCGCCGAACAGGAGGTTACATCTCACCCTTTCCCTCGCTTATTTTCGTTCGATCGCTCCTTCGATTTATTCCTTCTCTGGTCAAGATGTTTGTTTTGGGGGTTTTCTGCTCGATTCATGCGTATTCTTTACAGATCTGAGGTTGAGTGGGTGTTTAGCAATTTACTAATCTGCGATGCTGTTATGGCGTATGGTTTGGCTGAGATGTTTGTTTCTAGTGATTACTGGGATCTGTATATGTAAAATGGTAGATATTGGGGTTAGATCTATTTTAATCATTAGTCGATCTTTCTTCGTAACGAATTGGTTCGGTTGCAGGTCTTTGATCCAGTTCCCTGGATTGTTCCACATATCCTATGATTCAAGCTTTAAATAATGGAGTTTGTAGAGAAATTTGAGCTCTTCCCAGACTTGAAACTACTAATATAGAACTGGCCAATCCATATTTCATTCCTGGACTGTAATGATTTTCTTTGTTGGACTATGGGGTGGGTTAGTGTCGCTTTTTAATGAATAATCTGATGATTTATTTATCCAATGTGACTTAATTATTTCTCCTTGATACAATTATAAATGCTTTAATTTGTTAGAGACGATGGGAAATAGTTTATCTGATCAGCATGTCATTCGGAATTCAATTTTTGATTGAGCTGATTTTTCTTGTAAGTTATATAGAAAAAATATTCGTAGAGGTTTCTATTGTATCTTTTCATAAGCCTCTGGAAATTTATGAAATATTACTCAAGTTATAGGAGGACTCCTCTAGTTACATGCAATAACTGTTTGTTCTATTAACAAGGAATAGAGATAAATGCTTCTATTCCCTTCTTGTGTCTTGCTAATTGCTAAAAGTTCACAATGAGTTCACATTGTTAAGACATTAGCTTTTGCAGTCTAATTTTTGTTTAGTGTTCTTTTTTTTCCTATGAAAATAATATTTGGAATTTCTTGCAGTTTATCATTGTGAGTTAATAACTATATTTATAAGTTTTTAAATAAAATTTCAGGTTAGGGTGCTTTGCGAAAAAGCTAAGGAGGTTTTAATGGAAGAAAGCAATGTTCAGGTAGACATTACTTCTTTTAAGTAAGTTATTCAATCGTTAAGGCCCTTGTTAAAGTATAATGCTGTTGAATTTCCTTGAAGTTGTTCACTCGCATGCTGGCCATGATCATTCTTTATTAAAATTAGAAAGGAATGTAAACAACACAAACCTCAACTGATGTCTCATAAGAAGTTCTTATAGAACTTCATTGGTTGTAGGCGTAGAAGCTTACTATAGATCTGTATTATTGAACTTCAGGATATTTGCTTGTATTACAAGATATATACTTCATGTAAATATGAAATAAAAAACACAGATGCAACATAAGACAAAAACTGAGAAATGGATGTTATACTTGTTGGTGCAATATCCCTTAGGTCAAGGTTGACTGAGTTGACCAAGCTTGAGTCTTGGTCATAGTTTCGATGTTTGACAATACATCTAGACACATGGACAATGTAGGCGCAGTTGTTCATGTGGGGAGATTCTGATCAGGGACTGATCAGTGTGGATGAAGAAGAGTCAAGTAGGTCAAGGGTGACCGGATACCTTACTGGGAAGTCCTAACTGGAAGGTTAGGCAGATGGAAAGTCCTAGTGAGTGAAGCTAGGCAGATGGAAAGTCCTAGTAAGTGAAGCTAGGCAGAAGGAAATCCTGGTGAGTGAAGCCAGGTGAAAGTCCTAGTGAGTGAAGCTAGGCAGATGGAAAATCCTAGTGAGTGAAGCTAGGTGAAAGTCCTGGTGAGTGAAGCCAGGCAAGGGAAAATCCAGATGGATCAAGGATGATCGGACATCTGGTGTTGGGAAGTCCAAGTAGGTCAAAGGATTGACTGGATACTTGGCACGAGGAAATCCAGATGTGTCAAGGTTGACCAGACATCTGGTGGAAGTCCAAGTAGGTCAAGGGAGTGACCGGATACTTGGCACGAAGAGAAAAGTCCAAGTGGGTCAAAGGGATTGACTAGACACTTGGTGGGGAGTTCTGGCAGGTCAAGGGAATGACCAGATGCTAGGCATGATGTACCAACAGGTCAAGGTTGACCGGATGTTGGTTTGAGAGGCTTGGGACTTGGTTTTGGGCAAAAACCAAGAGCTGGATCGATCAGTGGATCGATCCAGGCTTTTCCCAGCGAACAGAAAGCCTCTGGATCGATCAGTGGATCGATCCAGGCCTTTCCCAGCGAACAGAGAGCCTCTGGATCGATCAGTGGATCGATCCAGAGGTCCCAATCGATCAGTGGATTGATTGGGACGCTGCTGGTTCGCGCGATAAGCGCTGGATCGATCCGTGGATCGATCCAGGCATTTTTCCAGAGCACATAGGCGCTCTAGATCGATCTGTGGATCGATCCAAAGCCTCCCCGATCGATTGGGAGTTTTCGAATCGATCGAGATCCGACCGTTGCGTCGTATTTGAGCTGCAGGCGGGCGTCTCCTTTGTAAGCCGACTACTGTTTCATCTCAGATCTCTTGCCAGCTCCTCCACAGCGCTCTCAAAGCTCAGATCGTCAGTTCTTGAAGGATCTTGGAGGTTTTCCAAGTCAAGAGGCGGATCAAAGCCAAGAAGAGAAGCTAGGGTTAGGGTTTTCTGTACTCATTGTAAGCTTTGCGCTTGTATTTTGTTTCCCTTTCCTTTCTTCTTGTATTGAGAATCTTGTAGGGCTTCTCCGCCTTCGGTAGTTACCGAAAAGGAGTGTTTCATAGTGGAGGTGTGTGTGTGCGTGGATCCTTGGACTAGTCACCTCTTGTGAGGTGGATACCAAGTAAAATCCCAAGTGTTAGCGTGTTTGTTTTTGTTTCTTTGTATTCCGCTGCACATCTCTTGAAGAAATAAGCAACGCCAAGCACACGAGAAGCGCGAAGAGCTATTCACCCCCCCTCTAGCTACTTTTCGGTCCCAACAAGTGGTATCATAGCGAGGCCGCTCTTCACCGGAATCATCGCCGGAAGGGTCAAGTATAACAAGAAGAGCTAGAGAGTAAAGAAGTTGAAGCAAAATTGTCAAAGTCAAAGAAATTCAAAAGCTCAACTTCTACAATGGAATTTCGAGATGGGCTCGGATTTGACACGAGGGTGGCTCCACCATACACTTCCACAAGCTTCGATTCTTGGAAATCAAGAATCGAAAACTTTCTTATGATGGAGATAGAGCAATGGTTTGCTCTTATGGAAGGCTTCAAGACTCCAACAAACTCAAAGGGCATAGTTCTCAAGAGGAGCAAGTGGAGCCAAGAGCAAGTCCAAAGGTGCGAGGGCAATGACAAAGTGACCAAGCTTTTGGTCAATTTATTGCCAAGCACCATCCTTTGCAAAATTGGAGAATTTAAAGATGCAAAGGAATTATGGAGTAAATTTGCCAAGCTTCATGAAGAGATCCCCTCCACTGTACAAGAGCAAGAAGAATCCAGAGAGGGTGACTCTTTGGAGCAAGACCAAGAGGAGGACTCCGAGGTTGAGAGATGCTCAACCTCCAAAGAAGAAGTCCAAGAAGAAGCTTCATCTTCAAGGGAGTGCAATGAAGAGAACAAGGAGGGAGCATACTCCTTGTTCCATGTACAAGATGATGAAGCCTCCACCTCTAGGATTGAGGGGGAGTGTAGATCAATGAACCCGGAGCAAGAAGAGGCCTCCACATCCGGGTCAAGTGAAGAAGAAGAAGATGGTGCCACCTCCAAAATTCAAGAAATATCAAATGGAGGAGCAAGTGTCATCCATACACAAGAAGGTATAAATGTTTCAATTAAAAATAAAAAATATATAATATGTTTTGAGTGTAGGGAAAGTGGGCACTACAAGAGCAAGTGTCCCAACTTGGCCAAGAAGAAGGGTCAAGTGACACAAAAGGGCAAAGAGAAGCCCAAGGAGACCACCCCCGAGACAAAGAAGAGCAAAGAGCACATTGTGTGCTTCTTGTGTCAACAAAAAGGGCATTACCGAAGTCAATGCCCCAAGGGGAAGAAGATGGTCAAGGCTCAACGAGGCATTAGTCAAGGGGGAGCCTCCAAGGTAAAGAAGAAAGTAACATTTATTGAGCCTACCCCTTTACGTTATGGTAAAAAGCATGATAGTTCTAATTTTTATCATTTTAATGTAATTTACCATAAGAATAGAAAGCATGAGGGAATTAAGGAAAAGTATGTGGCCCTACATGCCAAGACTACCCAACCTAAGGTTAGGAAGGTAGATAGACATTTGGGCAAGAACACTAAGGAAAATAGATACAAGCCCAAGAATAAAAATGCTCATGGATCAAATGAAAAATCAAATACTAAGGACTTAGTGAGGGAAAATCAAGTCTTGAGGTCAAGACTTGATAAATTAGAAAAGACCCTAAAAAGATTGGAAAATATCCTATTAGGGCAAAATGAGCATAACTTAGGTTTAGGGGTACAAAAGTCATCCAATGGCCATAGAGGTTTGGGATACAAACCCAAAGCTAAAAGGGATGTGCCTAGTTATCACAGAGTTCCATATAGTTATGGAACAAGCCCTAAGTCTAGAGGTCAAGTCAAGGATACAAGGAAAGATATCCCTAGAAGTATCTTTGCAACCAAAGTGACTAAGACTTCTAAGAAGTCTAAGAAAGTCACGAACAAGGTCACAAGGGAGGCTATCCCTAGAGTTGACCTAGAAAATGTGACCAAGGCTTCTAAGAAGCCCAACAAGGTCACTAGGAAGGTATCTAGGGAAGTTATCCCTAGTGAGTACCTAGAGCATCCAAGGAGCACCAATAGGTGTTGGGTTCCTAGGAGCATCTTCTCTACCCCATAGATGGGTTAGAGAGTGTCAACTCCGATTAGAAGGGTAGTTAACCCAACTTTGAGGAAATTGACACTCAAGGAGCATTTTCAAGGTTTTTGTTAACCTTTGAAAATGAAATGGAATTATTATTTACTCCTTGAAAGAGTAAAATGTGCCTAATGGTGGAAAATTTGATTTTATCTTAAAATGACATAAATTGGAAAACCTAGAGAAATACCAAGTTGGGATTTTGATATTCTCTTAGACATTTAAGGCAATCCGGGCCTTGATTTATGTGATTACTCTTGAGGAAAAATGGAATATGCCAACATTTGAGGATATGCTTAATTTTTAACGTTTGCATTTCTTTGAAGCATTTAGGACAATCTAGGTTTAACGTTTTAAGCTAAAACAAGTGGTATCTTTTGAGTTAGCTAAGTGGTTACGGATACTTAGATAGGTAATCTAGGTATATTTTATTTATGCTAAACCTTGCCATGATTGTTTGCCCATCATATGCCATGACATCATGTCTATTTTTGCATTCATGTTTTATTATGAAAAATCTAAAAATACCATGTCATGACATTCATATATCATGTAGTTATAGGATATTTTCTTTTGAAAATTATTTCCTTTTTGATGTATGCCATAACATAATCATGCATTAAGTTTAATTCCTTGTAATTAAGGACAAATGACATTTAACAACACTTATTAACAAGTGACATCCTAGGTAGATGTCTAATATCTCTAAAATGCCTAGATAGATATGCATGATCCTTAGAATAGAGCAAAACCAAAATCTCACAGCTCACAAGGACTATAAGGTGACTTGTATGTGTTTTAGTGCACATTAGATACAAGTGAGATGTTAGGAAGATGAACAAAACTCAAGATGTTGATTTAGTGCATTCTTTTGAGTTTTAGGTTCATCAAAACACATAGTTATGTGTTTTCCCATCATTGGGAAAGCTAATGTACAAGTCATGTGCATTAAGCCCAAGGAATGTGATGGGATATTGGTTTTGAAAATTATTTTAAAATGCTTTTAGAAAACCTTGGTGAAGGCTATCTTTTGATAGTAATCACCATTGAATAGTTAGACACAAACTTGAAGAAAACGCTAAAGTTTTAGCAAGTTTTCAAGCTTGTGTCAATCTTTGAAAATATGATGTATTTTCATAGAAAACTATTTTTCCATGATCAAGTATGCCCTAAATAATGTCTACACGAAATTTCATGATTTTTGGATTTTTGTAGAATTTTCTAGGGGTTTCTGAAGTTGGCTGAATTTGAAATTCAACAACTATCAGAGCTTCGATCAATCCATGGATCGATTGGAGTGTCTGAATCGATCAGCGGATCGATTCAGAAGGTAATTCTCGCGAGCAGAAGCTCGCTGGATCGATCAGCCGATCGATCTACACATACTGAATCGATCAGTGGATCGATTCAGCTAGGTTCAATCGATTGGAACCCAACTCCAATCGATCCAGGATGCTGATTTTGGCTGAGAAAGCCTGATTTCAGCATTTTGAATCTTGTTTAGTTAATGTAACCATTCCAAACCCTTCAAAATACATTTGTATACATAAAAAGGGTGTTTTCATGTTGAAAACAAGGATGGATTGGTTAAGGAAGACTAAATTGAAGTTTAGGTTGAGGTTTGTTTCAAATTTTGAACATTTGAACCTCAAAACTTCTAAATTTGGGTTTCCTAAAGGTTTAGGGACTCCAAGTCATTGTTGGTGCAATGACAGAAGCTACCACCATGTCTTTAGGGGGAGGGACTCTTTAAAGACATGAAACATTATTTTTCATGAACCTTGGAGGGTGGTTAACCTTCTTTAGAGAAAATGCTCATGAATGAGCATTTGAACTTGAAATGGGGAGTGGATATCCTCATTATTTCAAGTGGTATTTTTCAAGTGGTTGAAAAATGCTCAAGGTTGGGCATTTGTCTACATTGGGGGAGAATGTAGGGAAAATGAAGGGTATGAGACCTTTATTATGATGTTGATTACAACCTTGAGAAACTCTTCAGGGGGAGAGTTTCAAAAGGGATAAAGGTTCAACGAGTGCAGTTGTAACCAATGATGAGTATCTCTTCAGGGGGAGAGATAGTGTTTGTTTGATATGTGCCAATAGGGGGAGAATGTGTGGTTTAAGTTAGGCCTTCATTACCAATGGGGGAGGTCATAGGGGGAGAATGAAGGGAACCAACATTCATACTTTGGCATGAAGAGAGTTAAGGCTATGGGATTAGCTTAACTCAGAGTGGTCCTAACTTAAAGCTATTGTCAAACATCAAAAAGGGGGAGATTGTTGGTGCAATATCCCTTAGGTCAAGGTTGACTGAGTTGACCAAGCTTGAGTCTTGGTCATAGTTTCGATGTTTGACAATACATGTAGACACATGGACAATGCAGGCGCAGTTGTTCATGTGGGGAGATTCTGATCAGGGACTGATCAATGTGGATGAAGAAGAGTCAAGTAAGTCAAGGGTGACCGGATACCTGACTGGGAAGTCCTAACTGGAAGGTTAGGCAGATGGAAAGTCCTAGTGAGTGAAGCTAGGCAGATGGAAAGTCCTAGTAAGTGAAGCTAGGCAGAAGGAAATCCTGGTGAGTGAAGCCAGGTGAAAGTCCTAGTGAGTGAAGCTAGGCAGATGGAAAACCCTAGTGAGTGAAGCTAGGTGAAAGTCCTGGTGAGTGAAGCCAGGCAAGGGAAAATCCAGATGGATCAAGGATGATCGGACATCTGGTGTTGGGAAGTCCAAGTAGGTCAAAGGATTGACTGGATACTTGGCACGAGGAAATCCAGATGGGTCAAGGTTGACCAGACATCTGGTGGAAGTCCAAGTAGGTCAAGGTAGTGACCGGATACTTGGCACGAAGAGAAAAGTCCAAGTGGGTCAAAGGGATTGACCAGACACTTGGTGGGGAGTTCTGGCAGGTCAAGGGAATGACCAGATGCTAGGCATGATGTACCAACAGGTCAAGGTTGACCGGATGTTGGTTTGAGAGGCTTGGGACTTGGTTTTGGGCAAAAACCAAGAGCTGGATCGATCAGTGGATCGATCCAAGCTTTTCCCAGCGAACATAAAGCCTCTAGATCGATCAGTGGATTGATCCAGGCCTTTCCCAGCGAACAGAGAGCCTCTGGATCGATCAGTGAATCGATCCAGAGGTCCCAATCGATCAGTGGATTGATTGGGACGCTGCTGGTTTGCGCGATAAGCGCTGGATCGATCCGTGGATCGATCCAGGCATTTTTCCAGAGCACAGAGGCGCTCTAGATCAATCTGTGGATCGATCTAAAGCCTCCCCGATCGATTGGGAGTTTTCGAATCGATCGGGATCCGACCGTTGCGTCGTATTTGAGCTGCAGGCGGGCGTCTCCTTTGTAAGCCGACTACTGTTTCATCTCAGATCTCTTGCCAGCTCCTCCACAGTGCTCTCAAAGCTCAGATCGCCAGTTCTTGAAGGATCTTGGAGGTTTTCCAAGTCAAGAGGCGGATCAAAGCCAAGAAGAGAAGCTAGGGTTAAGGTTTTCTGTACTCATTGTAAGCTTTGCGCTTGTATTTTGTTTCCCTTTCCTTTCTTCTTGTATTGAGAGTCTTGTAGGGCTTCTCCGCCTTCGGTAGTTACCGAAAAGGAGTGTTTCATAGTGGAGGTGTGTGTGTGTGTGCGTGGATCCTTGGACTAGTCACCTCTTGTGAGGTGGATACCAAGTAAAATACCAAGTATTAGCGTGTTTGTTTTTGTTTCTTTGTATTCCGCTGCACATCTCTTGAAGAAATAAGCAACGCCAAGCACACGAGAAGCGCGAAGAGCTATTCACCCCCTCCCCCCCCCCCCCTCTAGCTACTTTTCGGTCCCAACAATACTGAGTAGTACAAACCACAGTTTATCATATTATAGTTGATTCTCTAGCAAAGTTTTACATTTTGAACTCGTTTATTTTGATTTGAAATGTCTAAAACTTTTACTAATGTTTGATGGTAAAATTTGGTGTTTGGTTCTTTATGCAACATTTTATTGTTTGCTATGAAGTTTTCATAGCAATGTTGTAACCTTCACAACTCTAATGTTGATCAATACCAGTGGGTATTCTCTGAGTACCTCCATTTATGTTCGGAAGTTTCTTATATGGGTTGTTCACCTTTTTGGCATTTCTATTTTGAATGTGGCTTTTGAGCTGTTTCTAGAGCAGGACAATTCCTGTAAAGTCATTGGTATGTTGATTTGTTAACCTTGTATAATATTGGTTAATGTGAGTATTCATTCATTCGTCTCCAATGATTGTTTTGTTTCTTTTGAGAGCCATTAGTAATGCTCATGTATGGACTTGAAACATATTATTGCTACTTTTGTAGGTGGATACAGGACAGTCGAGATCAGTACGCTAAGGAGCATTTCTGCAACAACAGTGCTTTTTGCAAGAAAGCGTTTGTAGAGAAGAAAGCGTTTCATTTCTGCAAGCTTTCTTTCTGAAGTTTGAAGAAACGTTGCATTTCTGCAAGCTTTCTTTCTTTCTTTCTGCAAGCATTTCATTTCTGAGTAATGAGTTTTAGTTCATTTATAGAAAATAGCTAGTAGAAGTAATTTTTTGGTTCAAACTATTGACTGTAATTTTTTGTTTATATTTCAGGCCAACTGTTCAATCTGTTCAAAGCTACTTCTTTAGTATTGTGGTAGTAATTACTGTACTGTTTTGTCCCGTTCTCAAGTCGATAATAATTTTTGAGTGTAGCTAGTAGAAGTAAACAGATTGTTGGCTTCGAGGTCGGCTAGTTATTTTGTGCTCTTTTGTTTTATTTGTGAATATCATTATCTACTTTGAAACAGAATTAGTGTTAATTTTGATATTTACTAGCTTCTCATGTAATTAAATACTAATATTACTTTAATGCCAGAATTCTATTATTTTGGTATGAGTTTGAAATCATTAGCTGAGTTGATTTTATGTAAAATTCGAATCTAGACATGGTAAAAGAAAAATAATAGTTTCGTAAATATAAAAATAATGATTTTTAAATAATTTTTTTCTTTAAAATGACAATGCTTTTAAAACGTTGCAAAAGTGTTGTCTTTGCATAAACCGACAACGCTTTTAAAGCGTTGCAAAAGCGATGTATTCGCTACAAACGACAACGCTTTAAAAGCGTTGTCGTTGAGCAGACTTTTAACAACAGTGCCTTTAACAACGCTTTTTCAGGCACAAAGACAGTGCTTTAAAAGCGTTGTCTATTAGTTTTTTTTCTTGTAGTGCCCGTTGAATAGGGGAGGGCATACTGCGATGAAGCCTTCAATTTGAGACATAATTAACCTGCACACAAGGGAAAAAGATAGACAAAAAGAGTCCCAAGACTTGGTCTTGGATTAGTAGTGCGGGAGAAGAGAAGATAAACTGAATTGGTGTTGCACCAAATCAGATTAATTGCGACGGGAAAAAAATTTCCAAAAAGGCAATAGTACCAGTTTGGAAAATTATGAAAAATTGAAAACAAAAAAAAATGAAAAAAAAAATTCACCCCTTGTCTGATTAGTGGTTGCACCAGATCAGAGCGGTAGCTGCTCTGATACCACTTGTTGGATCGTGAGTTTCGCCAGAGGGGGGTGAATAGAGATTTAAAAATTATCGAGATACGTATGCAGCGGAAAAATAGACAAGCTAAAGCAAACACAATGATTTCATTGGTTCGGAGCCTTTGGCGATTCCTACTCCAAGGCCTGCACGCAAGGGTGCTTTCGATGGGCAATCACTAATAATTCGAGAGTTTATTACAAACTAAGTACAAGAATTAATTAGCAAAAAAACCCCGACAATAAGAAAAGAAAGACAAAACAAACTGGCACTTTTGTCGGAGAGCTTTTGCAGCGTCACAGGAGCACAGAAGAGTAGTTCTTTCGTTGTTGTGTTGAGCTTCAGGCTTTACCCTCCTTATATAAGAGGTTCGGGGCGCTCGGATCCCTTCGGCGCCCGGATCCCTTTGGGCGCCCGGAATATGATGTAGCCGACCCAATAAGGATGCTCCACGTGGCAAGGCTCCTTTGGGGATAAAATTTGCCTCCGGGCGCCCGGATCCATCCCGGGCACCCGGACCTGTTCCGGGCTCCTGGACCTGTTCCAGGCGCTCGGATCCATCCCGGGCGCCTGGACCCTGGTTTTCCAGTAACTTCCTTCCTGCAAGAAAACATTAGTCCGGAGGCAAACATACGATATATATATCCTGTAAAACAAAGTGTTAGCACAGTTTAAAATTAACAAGCGTCTCCTCGAAACCGGAATCTAGTCACGATCTCGACTTAGATATCCGAAATGAATCTAAGTCGGATCGACGCCTAATGTTCTCTTCCCGGGAACGCGTCCTCACAATCACTCCCCTCCAATGACTTACCTCCACTTACCTGTCAGACGTCCGATCAGCCCTTTGACCCGTCTGGACTTCGTGCCAGCTATCCGGTCAACCCGTCGACCTAGCTGGACTTCGTGCCAGCTATCCAGTCGGCCCGTCGACCTAACTGGGCTTCGTGCCAGACATCAGGTCAGCCCGTCGACCTGTCTGGGCTTTCTCCTGCACACTCGGTCAGAATTTTAGATAACAACGAAACTAACTTAACCTATTTTGTCATTCATCAAAACTTGAGTTAGACCGTTAGTGCTAACCGCACCAACATATAGTACTCCTTCCAATATTTATTGGAGGATGACATCTTATCAAAGAAAACAAGACCCACTCAGGCTTAGAAAAGAAATGTCTCAGGCTTGGACAACTTCGGATAATAGAAATAATGGAAGAGTCGGGGAGTAAGGGGAATGTCGTGCAGGCGGAATAGAACGACGACCACGCACAACACTCGAAAGGAGTTCGACACTAGTTGATGTAAGGAGATACGAAAATATTTACAAACGGCTAAGAAGAAAGGGTGGATCGGGAACTGCAGACCGGCGGTAAATTGGTCTCTGAAAAAAGTTACAAAACTGAGCGGCGATTCGTCCGGACAATCAAAGGCAGAAGGTAGACCGATTTGATAGTTAGGTAGAATTTCGTAAGTTGCCCTCATACTCTCCGCATCGTCGGTGTCAAACCTGGACTCAATGGTGGTGTAACAAAGTCCAGGGACGGCAGAGGGAGGCTGTGATGAACTTGCCATCGAAAGAACGAAGGAACAAGATCGAAGATGAACACAAAATGAACACTAGACCGAATCGACTGAAAACCTTACAAGGGAAAGCACACAAGAATCGATCAAAGAAGCAGGAGATTACCGGTATAGGAGGATCACCGGCGAATCAGCGAAATGCCACAGCGGCGAAGCTCGAAGATGAAAGCACGAAGTGGAGAAGACAACAACATAGGCGAGGCTTATAAACCTCACGACCGATCACTCTCAATTGTCCGATCCAAGTCTTCAAAACCCTAGAAGAAGATCTAACAATAGAATTCAAAGAGGCGCTAGTCACGTCAGCAGAGGATATTCGCCTGTCTTGTCAAGTGTGCAGCGGCAGAAAGGGGGACACATGGCATGTGGTTACCGGGTAGCATTTAAAGCCTTTAATTAAAAGGGATGGTCGCGTGCTCGGCCATAATTGTCAAGGATTTACACAAGCTTCGAGAAATATGGGTGATATCAGCGACGACTGAGACCGCTCGAAGAAGCGTGTTTGGAGAATTCTCCAAGTGTCACCGCTCATTGCCCTGCTCTGCATAGACACCCTCCGATCGTTCATTTACCATGGTAAGACAGAGACTGAGCGGCGTTGGTTGATGCGTCGATCGACCATTAGGGACTGAACATTCCGATCCGACATAAAACAATCGCCAAAGACCATTTGTCCAGTCAGTCGGACCTATAGCCTCCTTCGACTAGACTTGAGGGGGAGGCTTGTGATGCGGTGATAAGGGAGAGCCCACCTGTCACGGGTCAATTGACACGGTGTCGGCCAAAGTTAAGGCGGTCAACTCCGGGCTTACAATTATCTCGGTCAATAAAGGGGTAGCCGAGCGGACATCACCCGGCTAGTCGGGGCATCATGGGTTGGTCGGCAGGTAAACAAGCTTCTCAGGCAGTCCGTTCGACACAAGGAATGACATTACACAGGAGGAGACAAGAAAGCAAAAGAGAACGCGTCGTCTATCATTAAATATGAAGAAGTCAAGACAAAGAAAGACACTACATCTATCATCAATGCACTGAAGTGAAGATAAAACAACCTTCCTCTGGCAATTAATATCATTAAATAACGACAGGCGAACGATCACAGAAAAAGGTATAAAAGGATACGGCATGTATGAGGAAGGCAAGATCTCTATTTTTTTCTTGATTACCCAATTCTCTCTTCTTGATTCTAACTTAAGTGTCGGAGGGCAAACACCAGAGACCTTTTTTCTAGTTTCGTTTTGTTTTGCAGGAGCAAGACTTTTATCTTGTCAGTAGTCACCCTATTCTTGTGCTAACAAATTTTTTACTACTAAACTTTTATATAAGATAATAATATCAACATCCAAAAACATATTATTCTCCATTATCTAGACTATTTCTACTCTCCACTTGATCATAGGAGAAATCTAATCGAGATTCGCTTCGACCATCTTCTAATCTTCTCATTTTTGTGAGCACAACATATCATCGCCACTGACATCATCGCCACTGCCTATCACTTTCTCATTGGCTGTGGCCAGCATTTTTTCCTTAGATTAGATCCTCTGAGAAAAAAAATTTAGAACGGGGATGAAGTATACTTATAATTATAATAGTCGAATGATGATCATAATATGATCATATTTGATTACCATCTCTTTTTAAATTTATCGTTCCTTTAAATTATAATTTAAATCAGAATGAATAATAAAAAATTATCCAAAGTCCGAAGTCCGAAACCCGAAGGCCGTCAACTGTAAATAAGTGGTAAGGTAATTGGCCTATCGAATGAAGGATAACTTCTGATCCTACATTCTGATTTAAATTATAATTTATGAAGACAATAAATTTAATGAAAGATCATAACTAATTATTATGATAACTTAATCCGATCCTAATTATATTGATTCATTCCTCAGTCCATTTTCCCCCTATACGTACCGGAGCAACTAATTGGAAAAAAAAAGGGTCGCGACCAATACGTGAAACACGATATGCTTTTGATTCTTATAATTAACAATCTAGACACATGTCACATGGTGATTAAATACATGATTCGTGAGGGTGAGATTAATATAACAAAAAAACAAAAAATGGATGTGTGGTTGGGAATTTTAAGGAAATTTCAAAGGGAGAATGTTGAAAATACCCTAGATTTCCTCGCCGTCGACATCTATCCATAACGAGTCAAGTCGAACTTAAATTCTATAGTATTTAAATTTATCTAATAAAATAATTAAGTCAAGTGAAATTAAACTTAAAATAAACTAAGTAAATAATTATTTAAATTTACCTTGATTTATTTTTTTATAAGTTTAAATTTGATTAAATTTGATTTGAACTTTATTTAATTATTTAAAAATTTTACTTTTTAAATTGATAATACAAACTTATTTATTAATTTATTTATTTCTATTTAACATCTAGATAGAAATTTTATTGATAAATATGTTTTACTAATTTATTTAAAAATGTTATTCATGAATATTAATGAGTTGAATACCTATGTTTAAATTTATTTATTTAATTTAATGAATTATTTTAATTTATTTAATTAATTAAATTTATCTATTTATTTAATTTAATGAGTTAATAAATATAAATAAATTCATACTAAACCTAATACTAAATTTGTTCGTACTTATATAAATGCTGCTGCCTATCGCTTTCTCATGGGTGGCCACCACTACTGTTTGTCCCCCTGCACGTAAAACACGATAAACTTTAATTCTTATAAATATACACGTGTCACACAGTGATTGAATATATGATATGTGAGGGTGAGACTAATATAAAAATGCTTAGTTGTGAATTTTAGGAAAATTTCAAAGTAAATAAAATCATATTGTAAGAAGATGATTCCTTCACCTATAGTGTCTCTGCCTCTGCCATTTGATCCTTAAATTAATTTGGAAGAGATAAATTATGGGTCAAAATATAAGAGGAAGTATATTTGAATAAGTTGAATTTTAATTTAAGATCTCATTTGATAATAATTTATATCTTAATAATTTTATTAAAGAGATCCAGCAGAAATCTTTTGGTCCATATTTAAATTGATATATTGTAATAATACGTGGAATTTAATGTACCACACTTATTTAAAATTTTTTTTTGTTTTTTTTTTGTCCCTATTCATGATTAATCTACAAAAGAAAAAAACCAACGTGCTACACGTCTCGCGTTGTTCCAAAATTCTACGCGAGATTGCGAAAGGGTGCTCGCAAGTTCAATGAATGCCTAAATGCCCCTTGATGAACTTAAATTGATTTTTTAAGTTTAATTTTAAAATATTTTATTCCGTTATATAATTTTATGATATAAAACTATTTGATAAATTAAAAGAAGTTGGACGATTATAAGAGTTATTTATTTTTATTTTTTTAAAAAAATTGAGAATCAAAATAGAATCCCTAATACAATTAGGAGAATCAAATTTATTCATCTATTTACGCGTGATCAAAGTTTTATAAGCTTAATTTTAAAATATTTTATTCCGTTATATAATTTTATGACATAAACTATTTGATAAATTAAAAGAAGCTGGACGATTATAAAAGTTATTTATTTTTATTTTTTAAAAATTTAGATTCAAAAGAGAATCAAAATTATCCATCGATTTAATTGTGATCTGAGTTTTATTTCAAATTTATTCACTAGACAATAAAAGACGGTCTACTTTCAAAATTATATAGTTAGATTACGCATCAAAAAGAATACTCTACTGTAGTATTCTAGTCATAATTGGCCTTTTATATTGGAGATGAGATCCTTTGTCCCCAAAATATTATGTCCCCATGTTCCAGAGCTGATTGGACGGTCTAAATCACATCTCAAGAATGTAGTGTATATCATGAAAATATCATAGCCGTCCGATCGACTCTGGGACATGGGGACACAGTATGTAGTATTAAAGACCACGAGATAAAATTCAAATATAACGACATAATATTCTTAAACATGAAAGTTTATATATATAACGAGATAAAATTCAAATATAACAATATAATATTCTTAAACATGAAAGTTTATATATATATATATATATATATTTTGGGATTTGTTTTCTATTTTTATTTTTTTATTGGTGTAGTTTTAAAATAATTATCTTATTATTATATACATTATTATTTAGACTGGACTGAAAAGCAAATTAAGCAATAACGATTGTCCTCTCCCTCCATTCCTCCTTCCTTCCGCCCTATATTACTCCGGCCCAACTGTACTCGGACGGCACCGGCAGCCATGGATCTTCTTCCCCTGCGCTCGCTCACCCACCCTCTCCTCCTCCTCCATCTCTTCTTCATCGTCGTCGTCTTCATCATGCTCCCTGCAGTTACTCTCTTTCGACACCGCTGGCGCTCCTCAGCCAAGAAGCCCAAGTTGCTGCACCCACCTTCCCCCTGGCGGTTCCCTATCATCGGAAACCTCCACCAGCTCGGTTCGCTCCCCCACCGCTCTCTCCAAGCCATGTCGAGGCGCCACGGCCCGCTCATGCTCCTCCGACTCGGCCAGGTGCCCGCTCTCGTGGTGTCGTCGGCCGACATGGCCCGAGAGGTCATGAAGCACCAGGACCACGTCTTCGCTAGCCGACCGTCGCTCACCGTCCCCAACATGTTCACCCGCAACGGCCGTGATGTGGCCTTCGCTCCCTATGGGGACCACTGGCGCCAGGTCAGGCGTGAAATTATTGTTGTTCATTTTCAATCTAATTTATAATCCCTCGATCTCGATCTCTGATTCTGCGCCAGCAGGTCAAGAAGGTGAGCCTCCTCCACCTGCTCAGCGCCAAGATGGTGCGCTCCTTTCGACACGTCCGCGAGGAAGAGGTGGCATCCATGGTGGAGGACATCGCCGGAGCCTGCGCCTCCGCACCGGGCCGAGCCATCGACATGACCCGCGTGCTGAACACGCTCGCCAAGCGCGTGATCGGGCGGGCGATGCTCGGGGAGAGCTCGAGGCACTCCGCGTGGGGAGACTACATCGACGAGATCATGGGGGACGTGTCCGTCGCCATGGGGACGCTCCACGTGGGCGACTGCTTTCCGCTGCTGCCGTGCCTGAGAAGGATGATGATCAGCGGCCGAGTGAGGAAGATGGTGGACCGAGTCGATGAGATTATGGAGCAGATAATTGAGGATAACGAGAGGAAGTGCGCCGCAGCCGAAGAAGGGGATCATGACGGTGAGGAGCCGAAGGAGACGGCGGAGAGCTTCGTCGAGGTGTTGCTGTCGCTGCAGAAGGACGGGGACGACGAAATGAAGCGACTGATGACGAGGGACACCATCAAGTCAATGATCATGGTGAGTTTGACCGCCAATTTTATCAGTTTTTTTTAAAATAAAAGATAATTAGTTACTTTATTGGATAAAAGTCAAAGTTTGTTTTTTTGAATTTATTAGTTAATATATTGTTATGGGCAGGATATGTATGCGGCTGGAATGGACTCGACCCATATTGTTATCGAGTGGGCGATGGCGGAGTTAGTCAGCAATCCACGTGTCATGAAGAAATTGCAACACGAGGTGCGACAAGTAGTTGGCTCAAAATCAAACATCTCCGAGGACGACTTGACTCGAATGGACTACCTACGTGCAGTCGTCAAGGAAGCCATGCGCCTCCATCCACCAGGGCCGTTATTGGTCCCGAGACAATCGCTTCGTGACACCACCGTCATGGGGTACCACATCCCCAAGGACACTTGGGTCTTCATAAACGTGTGGGCCATCGGACGAGACTCGATCTCCTGGGGTGAGACAGTCGAGGAGTTCCAACCGGAGAGGTTCCTCGACAATGACATCGACTATCGAGGGCAGCATTTCGAGCTGACTCCTTTTGGTGCCGGAAGGAGAATTTGTCCCGGAATTGGGTTTGCTATTGCCGTCATCGAGCTTGGACTTGCCACCCTCATGCATAAATTTGAGTGGAAACTGCACGAAGGCGAGGAGATGGAGATGAGTGAAGTTTTTGGGATCACAATGCGCAAAAAGAGGGCCCTACAAATTGTTGCAGCACCTTGCTTCTAAGTCCTATATATAGTAGTAGTTCGAAACTAGGGGAATAATGGGAATGAAGTTTGTCTTTAATAAAATTTTTATCATGTATGGTCGGTATGGGTGAAATTATTAATGGATTAAAGGTATGTAGATGGATGACATGTGTACTTTTTTTAATGATGGATCGACATGGGAACAAAACAGAATTTTTATTATATTAATGGTAAAAAATGAATACGTTCATCAACACGAGATAAATCACGGATTGCTACGAACCTTTGGAATAATGACTAACACATAAGAAAAATATTTACCTTGACTTTATCGAGATTCATTGATAAAAAAATAAAATAAAATTATTATCTTAACGATCTTTTTAAGACGACATTCTAGAAAGGATAAATTATAAGAATTTATCCCGTCTTAGCTGAATGTTAAAAAGGGGCATGAGATAACCCGAAACGTATATAATATTCATATTGTCTTTATTATAGGTGACTTAATCAGAAAATTTATCTATTAACTTGTTATTAAAAATACTTAAACTTTAAGTTAACAATAGTTTATTCATCTAAAGTTTGAGT
Organism: Zingiber officinale; assembly: GCF_018446385.1. NCBI lineage: Eukaryota > Viridiplantae > Streptophyta > Magnoliopsida > Zingiberales > Zingiberaceae > Zingiber > Zingiber officinale. Next base: position 13,035,575 of record NC_055988.1, on the reverse strand, counting down.
TGCTAACCTAAGCTTTGTCGACTTGCTGACATGAGCTGAGCTACCTACCTAGTCCAATTTGCCAACCTGGTCTGACCTGTCAAGCTAATTCGACCTGCCAACCTAGTCTGACTTACCAATCTAGTCCACATTCCAACCTAATTTGATTTGTCGAGCTAGTCCATCCAGTCGAACTAGTTCGATCTGTCGAGCTAGTTCGAGTTGAGCCGAGCTGCCCTCCAAACCGTCCGAGATCATTTAGCCGAACTCAGCAAACTACAGGGAGATATGAGCCATGATGCCCCATGATCTCTTAGGTATCATGTGTTGGTGCAATTGACATTTGGTCAAAGTTGATCTAGCTTAGTGTGACTTGAGTTTAAGTTTCGATTTTTGATCAATATGTTAAGTAATTGAGTGAGATGTCAAGTATGTCAAAATTGATTAGATACATGACAATAGGAAGTCCAATTGGATCACAGTAGACCGGACACTTAGCGATCATTAGCAAGGAAAAAGTTCAAAGTGGGTCACGGAAGACCAAACAGTTGGTAATGAAGAAGTCCTAACAAGCCATAGTTGACCAGATATTAGCATAAAACAAGAAGTTCAACCAAGTTAAGGAAAACTGGATGTTTAACAATGACAAAGTCTCGATAGGTTAAGGTTGATTAGATGTTGGGTAATGAAAAGTCTTGATAGGTAAAAGTTGACCAGATGTTGGGCAAAAGAAGTCTTAATAGGTTAAGATCAACTGAATATCAGACAAAGCAAGATTTTGATGCTAGATAGGATAATGATTATCCTATGGGCTAACGATAATGGAGGAATTGAGAAGAAGATAAGAAGAGATACCGTCATCCTTCATATTTTCTAAAAAAATATATTTAATAATCAAGAATCATCCCTCAAACAACTAAACGTATGTTTATATATATTTAAACTTTAAGAACCAAATAAAGGAAATAAATTTTAAAGAAAAAAAAACTACAAACACACTCATAATCTGAAAATTTTTTAAACGCACTCAAAATCCAAAACAATTACAAAAGACAAAAATTACAAAAATACTTAAAATACCTAAAAAAAACTCAAATTATAAAAATGAATAATTTACTAAAAAATAAGAAAAAAGATCCAACGAATTCTTCTGCATCAATCGTCCAGATTGAAAAGAACTTGTTCTCGAGTTTAGAATAGTATCAAGTGGTAGCCTAGGAGAAACATCATCTGACATTAAATCGATAAAATCTACTAGCAGCTGTTGAACTTTGAGAATCCTTGTCAACTCGCTGTGATCATGACATCGTTGATGCTGCTATTGTCCAACTTCACGTCCTTCAAGCACTTCTCCGTAGACTTGAAGAAAGAATGACCTAGAATCAAATCAACATCATACCTTGCAAGATAGCAGAATGAGTTGACTCCTCTTCAACTAGGTATATAACAAGTGAATCTCTTGTTGGATATAATTATCCTTATTAGGTGGGCTTATTTGTGAGTTGCACATGTGAATACGATCCAAACTCGTTTAAGTAATCTAACTTAAAGTTATTGAGTTTTTGGGTTATTGGATGTGGATCTCATATGTGTAAAATCCATTACCCGCATCCATTATCATCTATGGGTTGATAATGGATGTGCACTATATAATGGGTTAGTTCCCACAGGATTAGGGCATCTTTTTGAGACGTCTCTTCGTTCCCCATTGACGAAGAGGATTCGACGCCGTCAACCCTAATTCCCCATCGATTTCAGCTCCAAGGACTTCCATCTCATTCAAATGAGCTATTATCTTGAGGATATGATCCCTCACGGGTGTCCCCTCAGTCATGATGGTCGTCATTAAGTTTCTCATGGCCTCCTGCCTGACAGCCCGATTTTGGTGTTCGAAGAGTTCCTTGAGATTGAGTATTATGTCATAGGCAATGGTTATGACATGATGTTGATGTTGCAGCACATTTGACATAGAACCCAAAATGTAACACCGCGCCATCTCATCTGCCTTGACCCATTTCTTATGTCTCTCTATCTCCTCTTCAGTAGAATCCTTATCAAGCACGCTAGGACAGACCTCAAAAAGTATAAATTTGTATTATTCAGCAGTTAAGACAATGTCCAAGTTCTGTTTCTAATCAATATAATTTGGACCAGTAAACTTATTTTCTTTTAAAATAACAACAAGAGGATTGAAAGCCATTTTGAAATCCTGAGAATCACAAAATAAGATATTTGGTCAAAACTTTACAATTTAAAATAATATTGATTCCTCAAATAATATAATTTAAATTCACCAACACCTCAAAATAGCATGAATTTTGTATGCCACGATAGTGTGGACGTATACTAATTCAAACATTTATAAGAGGAGGTTTACTTATTAATTTTATTATCTTGTCAACCTAACTTTATGACAAATAAATTAATAGTTGGTTCATCTTCGACCATACAAATAATAGCAGTGACTCAGATGGGAAGGATACTATTAAATGTGCCTAAATATATACTATTACTTGATACTTAGTTCATTAATTAGGAATGTGTTCCTTCAGATGGAGAAGATCACACATACCTAAATAATTTTCTATAATCATCCATAGAGGAAGTTTGATCTAGTGATCTGCAAACAAACTCATCTGATATGGAGGAAGACACTTAAAGCCAACGCGCAAGTTTGAATGCATCACTTATAAACCAGTAATGGAGACTGTGGAATTTATTTAAATAATCTCTCTTCTACTTAGTTATTTAAATTGAGGAATTTTAACATGCACACACATCACAACACATAGCATCACAGCACATAAAAACAACATATAAATACAATAAATATGAAAATAAAATTTCTAACTATTATGGCATCGTCCATCGCTGTCCTCCAATATGCTGCCAATGGATCAAGTCGTCGCATCTATCTTGCTTCCTTCTTTATCGCGCCTCTGGTCCTCAAAATAGCACCATGCATAGCAAGGATACAAGCCGCAACAAATAAAAATAAAAATTTATATTTATCGATCCTATATTTCACAAAGGAATTTACATGTAATCTACATCGAACAGAATGTAAAAAATAATACAATAACCGACCGTATTTAATTATTACAATCATGCACAACACAAAACAACCTCGACATGCCCGAGGGTTCAAATCATACACAAACACACAAAGTCATAATAGTTGAACCTAGGATGCCTACAACTACAGAGTTAATCTTTCTTGCACATCCTACTATTATCCTGCCTAAACTTATATACGAGCAGTGCATAATTTAACTGAAAACCAATTACACAGAGTCAAAAAACTCGCTCTGATACCACTTGAAGGTGCTGGAATTCTGTTATGTTTAAATTTCCCTGTACAAAAATTGTACAAGTACAGAACTTTTCCTAGCAACCCCCATGTTCGATCTGATATGTGTTTGATCAATCAAGCAAGTTCTTGACGGATCAAAGTACACCTTGATTGAAGTACAAGATCACTGGCCTCTTGTATTGGTATTCAAAATCGATACAAAGAAAACTAAACTAATTACGCAGCGGAATCAAAGAACTAGTTATACCTTTCCTTTGTAGCTAAAGACCTCTTAATCTTCTGCTGTATTCCTCTCCTCTTCTTGGACGGCGTGTGGGTGATGATCTACCAAGACAAAAACCACCCTTCTTCTCTTCTTTGTTTCCAAACCACCGACCACCAAAAGGAAGCTCTAGGATGGGTGCCCTCTCCTCTTCTTCCTCTCCTCCAAGCCGTCGGCCCTAAGGTGGAGTTGGAAGATATTTGTGCCGCTGGCCCTAAGGTGGAGAAGGAAGAGATTTGTGTCGCCGGCCCTAAGGTTGAGAAGGAGAACCTTGTGACGCCAACCCTAAGCAAGAGAGTTGTGGAAAACTTATGTTTAGGGGGTGTCATATCCCCTTTTTATAACCCTTGCTGTCAGTTACAAAGAAAGAAAAAAATAACCGAATTCTGTTTAGAAAAAATCTCCCTTTTATAATCGAATTCTGTTTAGAAAAAATCTTCCTTTTATAACCGAATTCTATTTAGAAAAAATCCCTCCTTTTATAATCGAATTTTGTTGGGGTGGATGCGAGGCTTTATATAGAGGCTACAACAGGGACATAAACGAGGAATTGGTTTAGGCCTCATGATGGGCTTGAGCTTCCTATGTTCGGCCCGAACATCCAACTCAAGTCCATCAATAATAACTCATACCACTAAAGGGTTATTATTGAACTACCACACCAATCCCATATTACAATATGAGCTCCTTCTTTCATGAGTGCGTTAATCTCCCCGTGTTTAAGATATCGTATGTCCGTTAATTAAATGAGTTACTGACAACTCAATTAATCAACATCTGATTCCAAGAGTAGTACCACTCAGCTTTATTATCATGCCGGACTAAGTCCAGCTGCAGGGTTTACACGATAATCCTTATGAGCTCCTCAAGGGGACATCATCAACCTAAATAATTAGGACACAGATTCCTTCTATAATCAACAACATACCATATAAACAGTACTATTTCCTAACTCATAGGACCTATTGATTTAATGAATAAATCTCACTTATTGATAAGTTAAAGAAATAAATACTAAGTATACGTGCTTGTTATTATATAGGATTAAGAGGGTGCACATCTATAATAACAGAGGTTCTGTTCTTTTATGTAGTCAGTACAAAACAAACAACCTCAAACAACCCTGCTCAATACACACATAGTGCACTAGTGTAATTTTATAGTCAAGACAGACTAATATCAAATTACACTACAACTGTTCCAATGGTTTGCCCCAATCCATCTTGGTTGTGAGCTACTATTTATAATTTATAAGGAACCGATAACATGATCTTCTGTGTGGCACCACACACTATATTATCTACAATATAAATTAAATGAACAACTGTGTTGACATATATATAAATATAAAATGTAAACATTTGACCAAAGTGATTCTCATTTCAAAATATTTCAAAACAGACATTCATACAAAAGTTAGGCGTATAGTATACATCCCAACAAATTATACTAACCTTAAGTGTATCCCCTAATTCAGTAGGCTTTTTGATTAGATTTGACTCGAGTCCAGATTTGATTTTTACTTGATCCTTTAGCTCTAACGACTCCTTATGTAGCTTGATCAACTGGGTCCAAAGCTCATGTGCATTCTTCTACTTTTCTAGTCTGCATAAAACATTGTTAGATAAAATATTACAAATAAGTTTACTTACATTTTTGTTCAGTTATGAGTCCCAAGAAGGTTTTCTCAATATCAGTAGATTATCAAAATTTAGACTTACTAAGAACCATTCCATTGCTCGCCTCCAGTAGTTGAAATATTCTTGATCGTATGGTGGTGGCTCGTGGATGCTCCGTCTTTCTTGAATAGACATTGATATACTTGCAAAAAATATAGACAAGAAGCAAATTCCAAGACTTTGTCTTGGGGTAAGCAGTGTGGAAGATACAAAAATGAAGATATTTCATCAATTTTTTTTAAAAAATAATAAAATAAAATAAAATAAATAATAATAAAAAAGTATTATGACAAAAGTTACCAGAATAGTTATTTTGTCAATTTAAACTAATAGTGAAAAAATGAAGTGATTTTTTCAAAAAAAAAAAATTGGAGGAAAAAAATGAAAGGCATAAGAATAATTTTTAAACGAAAATGATATAAAATTTTCTTTTGAAAAGGACTCCCTTTTGCCTGATTGGTGGTTGCACCAATTCAGAGTGATACCTACTCTGATACCACTTGTTGGATCGTAACGCACGTAAGAGGGGGGGTGAATCATGTGGGTTTCAAAAACACTTCTTTGTCGGTTTTAAAAACATGAGTACACAGTGGAAAGTAAGAAGTTCGAAGATAAGAAAGTTTGAGAAAAACACAAGTGATTTTTTACTTGGTTCGTAGACTTCGACGACTCCTACTCCAAGGCCCAGGTCCCGTGGACCTATCGATGGACAATCCACTAAAAACCTCTTTCGGTACCCCTGGAAGAGAGAATCGAGTACAAAAGAATTAGGTCAAGTGCAACAAACTGCATTTTTCCTGTTATAAGGATTAAGTATAGAAAACAAATGTTACTAACACTCTTTAGGTATTGAAATGAGGTACTTCATGTTGATGTCTATCGGCCGAGCACGGTCAGAACTCCTCGGAGCAGTCGTCGGGCTCAGTAGTTTCACAGTAGAGTTGTGGCAGGAACTGAGAGCAGTCGGTGGCTCAAATGTGCGCACAGTAGCTCGTATGTAGTTGTTTTTTCAATACCTCCTCGAAACTGCCTTATAAAAGTCTTGGAAGGCGCCTTTTATAAGCATGGAAGACGCCTCCAATGAGGTAAAATCAATCCCGAAGTGATCAATACCTATCCAAGATTTCGGCTAAATTTCATCCAGTGGATGACGCCTTCCATAACCATGGAAGACGCCTTCGGGTACTATTCACCCGAAGATAGCTTTGCTTCTTTGCTTACTTTTTTGCCCTAAAACAAATGTGTTCGTTCAAAATACACTGCAAGACAAGTGTTAGTACAATATAAAAAATAGAGTAATTAGTTCTTGTCCTCCCAGGACCAAGAACTAGTCAAGGTCTCAGTTTAGGGATCCCAAATGGACCTAAACTGAACCGACGCCTACTGTCACTCAATTGAGACATGTCCTCATAGTCACTCTCCTCTAATGACTTACCTTTACTTACCTTTTGCCAAATATCCGGGCAGTCCGTCGACTAGTCTGAACTTCGTGTCAGCTATCCGGTCAGCTCGTCGACTTAACTGGGCTTCATGCCAGCTATCCGGTCGGCCCGTCGACCTAGCTGAGTTTCGTACCAGATATCCATTCAGCTCGTCGACCTATCTGGACTTCTTGCTAGCTATCCGATCGGCCCGTCGACCTAACTGGACTTCGCACCAACTATCCGATCGGTCTATCGACCTAGATGGATTTCTCCTACATACTCAATCAAAATATTAGATTATAATAAAACTAACTTAATTTATTTTATTTTGATAAATCATCCCATCGACCTAGATAAATTTCTCCTACATACTCAATCAAAATAGTAGATTATAATAAAACTAACTTAATTTATTTTATTATTTATCAAAATATTAATTAAATCATTGATACTAACTATAGTACTGTACAATAAGAAAAATGTCAGGCTCCTCTGCCAACCATTGTTGAAATGGTCAGAGGCCCAATTATGTGGGACGAATTCTCACGGATGGTGGCCACAATAGTTGGGACGACCTTATGATGACAAGGCCCCTTCCCAGTCCAAAGGTAGAGGTAGAACTAGAAAGGACTCTGATAGAGACGGTGGCCATACCCGAGCCCACCGCTCATACTCGAAAGGAGCCACCTAGCTTAGTTTATCATCCTAAGAAATATCCAGCCAACGTGGAGTCACTTAGGTTATAGCAGATAAAAGTATGGTCGCATGATCAATGTTGTTCGTCGAGGGTATTTTGAAGGAAGAGTTGCCCAGGCACTTCCGACCGCTTCGTATTCATGAATATAACAGTACTGCCAATCCGGAGGATCATCCTGTCGCTTTAAACGTAGCCTTACTTCTTTGATAATTTTTTCACATTATTCTTACATCATTTATCCAGTTCGAACCTCTTTAAGTTTAAACAAAATTCGATGGAGTCATCCGTCTTGAGTTGCACTAATGATATCCTCAGCCGTCCCGAGATTTTGATGGGATCTTTATTTGTAATTTGTATTTATTTTTATTTATAAAAATTTATTTATAATTTTATCTCAAATTCATTTAAATTTTGTTTCAGATTCATCTCTAATTTATATACATTTGAAATTGATTATATTTCTATTCTAAAAATCCGTCTCTAATTTTTTATAAATTTAAATGTCCCAAATTTTTATTAGATTTTAAATGGATTTTTTTTAAGAAATTATATTGTTTCAAATTTTATTCATAATAATCTGTATTTATTTGTTATAAAAATTTATTTACAATTTGGCCTCAAGTTCATTTTAAATTCAATTTCAAATTCATCTCTAATTTTCATAAATCGGAAACAAATTTTATTTCTATCTTAAAAATCGGTTTCTAATTTATATAAATTTAGAATATTTTTTTCTATCTTAATTTTTATTAAATTTTAAATTGATATTTTTGACATATTTTTTATTTCAAATTTTGTTTGGAATTTGTATTCATTTTTGTTTATATATATTATTTTTTTTTTGTAATTACATCTCAAATTCATTTTAAATTTTGTTTCAATTTCTTTTTATATTATATTTTATTTAACTAAAACGTAGCAAATCCATTTTTGATTTATCAAAATTTGAAATGAATTTTAATTTTATTTCAGAATTCTATTTTTAATCTTGTTTTCTTGTTGATGGGCACACTATGAATGTCGAGGCTTGGATAATGAGATGGAAAGGGTAATGGCTCTAAGCCCCCGATAAGAGCCTTGCTCATGACTCCCCCTATCCACCGCGATCTCTCCTGTAATACCAACCAAGGCAAGGCCACCCTGGTGCTCCGAGGCCACCTCCCCCTCTCACTAGAACTAGCTTGTCCTCGAGCAGTAATCTAAGGCCCCAACTCTGGATAACTTGCCTATCTAGGGGATCATCAACATGATCTTTGAAGGATCCATGGACAGTGATTCCAACTAGGGCCGAAAGTGGTATAGTCAGGAAGAGTGTATTTCAATTAATGGGGCAACTACAGAACCTGGACATGTGCTTGGGTTCCGGCCTGAAGATTTAGAAGGCATTTTAATCTCCAACAATGTTCCTTAGTAATATGAGCTACGATTGTCAATTTTGAGGTAGCTCGGGTCTTTATTGATGCAGACAACTCTGCCAATATTTTTTTCTGGGCCACACGAGAATGGATGGGTCATGGGGATAAGTTTGGAAGACTTGCAGAGTGTTAACACTTATTCGGATTCTTGAGGCATGTCATGATAAACTGCTACTCATTTTGGGGATAGAGCCTAAATAGAGAACCATTGTGACCACTTTTACAATATCAGATGTCATTTTTGCCTACGATTAATATTATCTTGGGTCAACCGACACTGAACTTCCTCCAAGCATTAGCTTCCCCTTACCATCATAAGATCAAGTTCCCAGTGGAGAATGAAGTGGGTGAGTCGGGGAGATCAACAAATAACCCAAAAATATTATTTGGAGATGATTTGAGTTGATTGGAAGAAGAAAGCAAAGCGCCAAGTCTTACTGGGCTCACAAAATCAACATATGGATGGGGTATATGTAAGGAATTAGATGCGCTAAACACGCAAACGTGCAACGGAAAATACTAGTTCCTCCAGAAGATTCATGCGAAGGGAAAAAAAATACTACATATACTAAGCTTTCTAACACGATAGTATTATACCTTTGCAGCATGCTCACGGACTCTCGACAGCTCGGATCACAGCACGATCTCATGTTCACGCCTCTACTGTATCCACACGAACAAGTGTTCGTTTGTCTCACAAACTCACAAGATGGAGATAAAATCACCTAAGGTTGTGCTAGCAACCTTGAGAAGGTTTCGGCCAAGAGGAGAGGAGAGGAGAGGAAGAGGAAGAAGCCAAAAATGAAGAAGTTATGAAAAATGAGAAGAAAAATGGCTTAAGTATTTTCATCCAATGAAAATACTTAATGATCATTAATTCCTTAATGCTCATTCATTCTCCATTAAGGATCACATTTGAAAACTCCTCATTTTCAAATCAATTTCGAAAATTGAATTGAATGAAATGATTCATTTAATTCAAAATTCAATGAATGCCTCCATTAAGTCTCACTTGAGTCTAACTCAAGTCTAATTCAATTGAGTCTAACTCAAGTCTAATTCAATTGAGTCTTACTCAATTAATCCTCATACAATTCAAATTCAATAAATAACTATTTCATTAATTTGAATTTGACTTTCTCTAGTCTAGTTTGAATTGAGCTTAATCCAATAATTAGATTCAATTGAGTCTAACTCAATAAGTCCAATTCGGATTAGACTTAATCAAATTATTCATCATATGAATATATCTCCAAATCTACTTGTTCTTTGTGTGTGACCCAATAGGTTCTCATAACGTTGGCAATGTATCCAAATCAACATTTAGATACATAAGCAATGAGGGACATCTAGCAAGGCATCATTACTATCCAAGTGACGAGAAGGTCAAGATCCGACTTAACTTGTCCATGGCTATTATCTTGTATGACTTGGTCCCTCTATCCTTGATATCTAGGTTGATCAATGAGGCATAGACCGTGTCTCCTCTTATCAACCTTTGTGTTTCTTGATCTCTAAGTAGACACATTCAATCAAATAAGCTCAATATTTCATATTGACTCATTTGCACATGGTCATGCTTTCTTGTGTCCTACTAATCAAGGGGCCCACAGATATTGCTTCCGTCATATGGAAGGGATAGATCTCATCTACATCACTCATATCCCTCCGCATAATTCATTGCATACCCAGTGATCGACTTTATTGTCCACCTTGTTACTGGTGGCGTTTGCTGATACCAAAGTACACAACTCCTTATGTAGGGAACCGTAGTGACTTCAGACCCAAAGAATATTCATACCAATAGTCACATGAGAATGTTTATGACACTCATATAACGATCCATGAAGCATTCTCATGGTGAGTCATTTATTATATATTCTCTAATAGATACTCATGTGTCAACCTGATATCTCATATCCATGACTTGTGAGATTAAGTCATCCATTGACCTACATGCTAGTCTCAACGCATTAATATTATCCTTGTATATTAATACTTGACTAGAAATAATTAAGAGTATTGTTCTCTACAATATCTCACTATCAATTCAACCAATTGATATACTGTAGATAAGAACCTACTATCCAAGGACATTATTATACTTATTCAATTGACACTGAACTGAAATAAATATAAAAACCAACTTTGTCTTTTGGGTATCAATGATATATGATATAATAATATGCCCTTTACAATCATTTCATAATTGGTACTAGGGCTAATACTAACAGTATAGACTGAGTCTAAATAAGAACCTTCCTCAGGACAGTCAGGGAAGTTTTACTTCACTTGAGAGAATGGTATATAGGAATGTTGTGATCATGAATGGGACCAATCTAATGTAGTGCCTTTGATATTTAACCGCTAAAGGATTTATGGTTATTCATCCTTATATAACCAAAAAAGAATTCATTCACTAGTTAGTAACAAGGAATGCCAATATCCCTAATATAGGAAGTTAATGGAAAAAATAAAGAACCTTACAACTTTACCGAAATTAACCCCAAGATTTAGTGTTATATGTCCCTGATCCCTTAAACAAACAATGTCCCTTTAGGTATGCAGGAAGACAAGATCAGTTAGAAGTTCAGTTTCCTACTCTTTATCCCTTCATTTCTTCTGTTTAGATGGTGGAGCTTTTTCCCAAGCCGGAGAAGCTCTTAAATTTTCAATGATCTTCTATAGTTTAGCTCCTTGGTGAAGAGAGTCGGCTAAATGCTTCAATGCATTGTGTTTATCCAACTCTTCTCTATGGTCTCAGTCCTCAGATGACTTCACCAGAGCTATTATATGTGATGTTTCTACCTTAGCTGCCCTCCAATCTACATTGAGTGTTGATGCAGGGAACACTAGACGATCAAATCTGAGTTTTGATAATGGCAAAGGGTTCAAAAGTTAAGATGTATTGTGATCTAATAAGTGTTACTGAGCTTGGAGGAAAGTCCTAAGTATTTTTAGGTAAAAGTCCTAGTGGATTCTAGGCAGATGGAAAATCCTAGGGGAGGTAACCCTAGGTCCTAAGGGGTGGTAACCCTAGGTTATGGAAAGTTCTAGCTGCGGTTAGGCAACCAAGTCCTGGTCCGGGGGACTGAGTGAAGTCTTGACGGGTTAAGGACTTTGGGTGAAAATCCTGGGGGTCACGGACACTAGGTGGAAGTCTGGACTGATCATGGAGCAGACATTCAGCATGAAGTCCTGGAATCTCGGATGTTAAACAAAAGTCTGGACAATGACCGGTCTAACAAAAGGTAAACTCTCCTGAGAGTAGTAGGTGAGGACGTGTTCTTCGAAGAGCGAATAGTAGGCATCAGTCCGATCTAGAGTTTCAGTGAAACTCAAAATCAGGATTGGACAATCCAAAGGCTGTCAAAAATTATCTTTATATGTTATTTGCCTTTTATTCTAACTCTATTTTATAGGAATACTAACACTTTACAGGTTAGAATTTTGACTTATTCGGACAACCAAATGTCCTGATTGCTCGACCGAACCCTTAAGTAAAAAGATCATATAAGAAGCGACTTGATTTGGTTCGACTAATGGATCGGTTGACTGAACCTAGGGTTTAGTCGACTAAACAGTGGATAAACAACGACTTGATCAGACCAGGTTGATCAGACTAAATAAGCTAGCAAGGATAGCGAGATTGGTCGACGGAATTGTAGGACCGATCAACCGAATAGCGGGATCGGTCTACCAAACGAAGGATCTATCCGAAGCGGAAACATCTGGATGGGAATCTAGGAATATGCAAAAGGTTCAGTTAATCGATCAGGGAGGATCGATCAATCGATCAACGCTAAGTCAAAGATTGATCCTGAGATCAATGGATCTGGATCATGTCTAGCTTGGCTATAAAATGGGATTCGATCAGTAGCTTCGGGATAGAGATTCAGATATCATTCAGAATTACTTCAGCTCTTCCACATTGCTCTGACAATTGATGAACGACTGCTAATTCTATTATTGTTGGTAACTTTATTACTATTATACTTCAAGTTTGTAATCATTGTTTGAATTATTAGTGATTGCCTAACGAAAGCGATTAACAATCGCGAGCCTTGGAATACGAGTCATCACAAGCTCCGAACCAAATAAATCCTTGGTGTGTTAACAATTGCATTGTTTCTATTTCTTTATTTCCACTACGTCAATTCTGTGTTTTACGAAAAGCAAAAATGTCATGAGTGTTATTCACCCCCTCACCCCCTCTAGCACGTCTTGATCCTACATTGAGGACCTCCATATCCTACGTGAGTTAATCTCGCTTCTGTTGGAGCTTATCTTCATGGAGGGTCTCTGTGACCACTTGAATTGTGTGATTTTCAATTGCTCCTCCAAGCTGGCTACATAGCTTCTCAGTCTAATAATTTCAACACAGTCAATTATTCGGACAATATCTCCCTCTTGATACCAAGTCTTCGAATTCGTATCTAGTGGGAGGTTTTACGACTCGTCTCGTTCTACCACCAGTTATAATGCGAAGCTCCGTGTGCTCTGAGTTAGAATCATCGGAGTCATGAGTCTCTAACTCCACCTGCATAACATCTTTCTCTATATTACTTTGTAGTGTTTCCTTTCCTTCTCCTGAGTACGTTGTAGCATAGTTTTCTCATCAAATACCACATCTCTGCTGATCACCAACTTATTTGCCTTAGGATCCCAAAGCTTGAAGTCTTTAACTAATTAATGATACCCTAGAAAAATACACTGCTTTGACTTCACATCCAACTTTGATCTTTCCTCGCTAGATATGTACATATAGGTTGGATATCTAAAAACTCGAAGATGAGAGTAATCTATTTGATTCTCTGTCCATACTTTCTCTGATACTTTGCCTTCTAGTGTTGCCATTGGTGATATACTAATCAGATAACATGTCATGTTAACCGTTTCCGCTCAAAAATTCTTTACAAGCCCTACATTCAGCCTGAGACATCTTGCCTTCTCAATGATTGTCCTATTCATCCTTTCTGTCACCCTATTCTGCTGAGGTGTCCTGCGAACCAAGAAATGCCTCATTATCCCATGCTGCTCGCAAAATTCCTGAAACTTTGAATCCATGTACTCAATCTCATTGTCTGACCTAAGACATTTGATCTTCCTTCCAGTCTGATTTTCATTTTAGTTTTTCACAGTTTAAACTTTACAAAAATTTCCAACTTGTGATATATAAAGTATAATCAGACCTTTCGTGAGAAATCATTATTAAAACTCATAAAATATAAGTACCCTCCACATGATGTTACACTGACTGGTCCCCAGAGATCCATATGTACGTAGTCCAGAATCCCCTCCATCTTATTTGTTGTCGTCTTAAATTGCACTTTGCTCTGTTTTGCAAGAACACAGAATTTGCAGAATTCAAGCTTACACGTCTTGACACCCTTCAACAAATCTCTCTTGTGAAGTTCTAGCATCCCACGTTCACCCATATGCCCTAGATGCATATGCCACAAGACAGTACTGTTGGTGTGGGTAGCACTAACGGTCTAATTCAGGTTTTGATGAATGACAAATCAGGTTAAGTTAGTTTATTATTGTCTAAACACTTTGATCGAGTGTGCAGGAGAAGTCCAGACAGGTCGACGGGCTGACCAGATGTCTGGCACGAAGCCCAGCTAGGTCGACGGGCTGACCGGATAGCTAGCACGAAGTCCAAGCGGGTCGACGGGCTGACTGGATAGCTGGCACGAAGTCCAGACGGGTCGACGGGCTGACCGGACATCTGGTAGGTAAGTAAGGTAAGTCACTGGAGGGAAGTGACTGCGAGGACGCGTTCCCGGGAAGGGAACATTAGGCGTCGATCCGGCTTAGATCCATTTCGGATATCTAAGTCGAGATCGTGACTAGATTCCGGTCTCGAAAAGATGGAATCTAAGTCATACTCTTTTCTATTAAATCATATTACTTTGTTGAACTTTAATTGTGCTAACAATCTGTTTTACAGGATATATATATTTGTCTCGGACTAACTCTATTTTACAGGAGAAGGAGTTTCTGGAAATAGGAGGTCTGGGCGCTCGGAAGGGATCCGGGCGCCCGGAAGCAAATATTATCCATGCCGAGTCGTCGCCACGTGGAGTTCGCTGATTAGACTTGCCACGTCGCACCAGGGCGCCCGGAAGGGATCCAGGCACCCGGAGCAGCATATAAAAGAAGGCCCAGGGGTGGAGCTTCAATATCAATTCAGAACTCTTAGATTGCTTGCTCTGCTGCTCTGCGCTCCAACGACGCTAACGAAGCTCCGACAACGCGCTCTTGTCCTTGTAGTTTTCCTTCTGTCGGTATAGCTTTGTTTTACTTTTCATTAGCATCTCTTGTACTATCTTTGTAATTATTATTTCAAATTGCTAGTACATTGCCCACCGAAAGTACTCACGGAGTACGGACCTTCGAGTAGGAGTCGTCACAGGCTCCGAACGAAGTAACAACACCATGTTCATTTGTCTATTGTTTTTAATTCCGCCGCGCTTACACTCGTTATTTTTTGAATCGATATCCCCCCCCCCCCCTCTCTATCGAATTCTCACGATCCAACAAGTGGTATCAGAGCAGGTACCGCTCTGATTTGGTGCAACCACCAATCAGACAGGGGGTGAAATATTAACTTTTAATTTTAGGTTTTCAGTTTTACGCTTAATTCCAATCTGGTATTATTACCTGTTTTGGAAATTTTTTTCGTTGCAATTAAATCTAAATTGGTGCAACACCAATTTAGATACTTCTATTATTTTTTCCCGCACTGCTAATCCAAGACCAAGTCTTGGGATATTTATTTTTTTGTCGTTTACTTGTGTGCAGGATGTCTCAACTAGAAGGCTTCAGCACAGTACGTCCTCCCCTATTCAACGGGGATGACTTCTCGTATTGGAAGAAAAGAATGGAGGTGTACCTAAAGACGGACTACGATCAATGGTTCAGCGTCATAAAGGCCTACTGAGCTCTAGTCGACAACTCCAGAAATCCACTAGACCCGGAACAGTGGACTCCGGACATGAGGAAAAAGGCGTCGACGGAAAACAAAGCAATCAACACGCTACACTGCGGTCTAACACGAGAAGAGCTGAACCAGGTCGGACCGCATCAGAACGCTAAAGAATTATGGGACAAACTGATCGAGCTGCACGAAGGAACGAGCGACGCAAAGGTAACAAAAATAGACTTAGTTTTAATAAAATATTTAATATAAAAATGCAGAAGGGGAAACGACAAGTCAACTGCACGCAAGTATCAAGGACATCCTCAACGGACTCCACGCGATAGGCCACCAGATGGAAAACAGAGACTTAATAAGGTACGCACTAAATGCTTTTCCACGTAATAGTTTGTGGGCATTGATTGTAGATACCTACAAAATTTTCAAAAATTTATCTAAATTAAAGTTAGACGAGCTTTTTTGTGAGTTAGAACTGTTGGATCGAGACGTGCTAGAGGGGGGGGTGAATAGCACTCGTGGCTAAATCGTTCGATTTGTAAAACACTCGAGTAATTAAGACGCAGCGGAATAAAAAAGCAAACACACAAACACAGAGGAATTTACTTCGTTCGGAGCCTAAGGCGACTCCTACTCGAAGGCCCGCGATCCTTGATCGCTTTCCGTGGGCAACAACTATAAGCTCGTAAAAACTATTACAAAGTAATTACAATTCAAAGCAGTAAAAAGATTATACCGACAACAAAAGACTAAATCTGAAGCTCCAGGTTGTCGGGGTGTCGTTACAGCACTTCGGGATCGTCTCGTAGGCAGCTTGTAGCAGACAGTTCACTTGGAAGACGATGATTCAAGCTGCTGGTCGAGATGTCCTTTTATTGGGCGTTCAAGGCGCCTCCAGTGCCAGTCAAGGCGCCTTGAACCCCAAAACTTATCCCTGTTCCTGCGCTGTGATAACCTCCGCTGACTGTTGCTTATCCCAACCTGAAGGCGCCTTCATCAAGCTCCAAGGCGCCTTCAATGGTCCAAGGCGCCTTCAATCCCTATGAAGGCGCCTCCAGCTCCACTTTGCAGCCAGCTTCAGGTTTTGCACCCGAGGCGCCTCCAAGCCTCATGGAGGCGCCTCGGACACTTTTCATCCGAGTTCTTCTTTGTGTTTTTGGTACCTGCAAGTATGTTAATCCAAAAATACCTGCAACACAAAGTTAACACAAAATAATAGTGTGAATATGAAATTATGACAGTCTCCGGACTGTCCGGGTCTGATTTCGAATTTCCGACCGGAAACCCTAGGTCGACCCGACGCCTACTGTTCCCTCTAGGGGAACGCGTCCTCACCTACTCCACTCAGGAGATTTACCTTATGCCAGTCCGGTCCTCCAGACCAACTGGGCTTTCCGCCTAGGGTTACCACCCCCTAGGACCTAGGGTTACCGCCCCCTAGGGTTTTTCTCTACCTAGGGTTACCACCCCCTAGGACCTAAGGTTGCCGCCCCTTAGGGTTTTCCTCCACCTAGGGTTACCACCCCCTAGGACCTAAGGTTACCTCCCCTTAGGATTTTCCTTCACCTAGGGTTACCACCCCCTAGGACCTAAGGTTACCTCCCTTTAGGATTTTCCTTCACCTAGGGTTACCACCCCCTAGGACCTAAGGTTACCCCCCTTAGGATTTTTCCCTGCCTAACCGTAGTTAGGACTTTCCTGAAACACTCATTCAACATGTTAGATAACAGAGAATCTTAACTTTGAATCCCTTTGCCATTATCAAAACTTAGGTTCGATCGTCAGATGCTTCTTGCACCAACAATCTCCCCCTTTTTGATTATGGCAACAAAAATTCAAAGTTAAGAAAATAATGCCATTAAAAGCTAAGCATGAAAATACAAGCATAATGATAGTTAAGTGCAGAGCTAAATTAAGTGCAGAGCTCCCCCTTAATATAAAGACTCCCCCTTAATAAAAGCTCACTTTTTAAAATTTGAATTTCTTTCAATTTTCTTTAATTCTTTGAATTTTCTTTTACTCTCCCCCTTTGCCATATATCAAAAATCAGTTGAAAGCAAGTTTTAAGATTTTAAGAAAATAATCTTTTTGAGAGAAGGAAGAAGAAGGCTTGTGAAACTTAGTTAAACGGAATATTTTTTCACCTAAGTTTAAAAGGCTAATATATGGATGATTTCGAATGATGCCTTTAGCCACTTTTGAGACTTAGTTGTATTTAGAAAGACATACCTAACTAAAGTTAGGAAAACTTAGCTAGATTTTTTTTTTTTTTTTTAATTTTGGAGCCAAATTGTTTGATTTAGGTTATTTATTTTAGTTGGTCTTTAAGTCCAAGCATGAGGTTAAATAGATTTTAAGTTATCCAGTTTGTTTTGTTCAGGTATCAGAGTCCTAAAGTATGAGCATGCTCAAGCTTCAAATCTCCATTTCCTTCAGGGCTAATTCCATATTCTTGTAAGTCTCGTAAATTTAGGGGAGCAAGATTTTCAAGTTAGTTTTTCAAGTATTTTTCAAAGGATTTTGAAATTAGTTTTCCGAAGATTTTTCAAAGATTTTTGAATAGGTTTTCCAAATATTTTTCAAAGGATTTTGAATAAGTTTTCCAAGTATTTTTCAGAGGATTTTGAAACTAGTTTTTCAAGTATTTTTCAAAGGATTTTTTAAATAAGTTTTTCAAGTATTTTTCAAAGAATTTTGAAACTAGTTTTTCAAATATTTTTCAAAGAATTTTGAAACTAGTTTTTCAAGTATTTTTCAAAGGATTTTGAAACTAGTTTTTCAAGTATTTTTCAAAGAATTTTGAAATGTTTTTTAAAAGGATTTTTGAAATAATTTTGAAAAGGATTTTTAAAAGAATTTTTGAAATAATTTTGAAATGAATTTTAAAAGAATTTTTGAAATGATTTTTAAAAGTATTTTTGAAATAATTTTTAAAATGATTTTTGAAATAATTTTGAAAAGGGTTTTTTAAAAGAATTTTGAAATGAATTTTAAAAGGATTTTTGAAATGATTTTTAAAAGTATTTTTGAAATAATTTTTTAAATGATTTTTGAAAATAATTTTGAAAAGATTTTGAAAGATTTTTCAAATAATTTTGAAATGAAGTTTTAAAAGATTTTTAAAATAATTTTGAAAAATAATTTTGAAATTAAGTTTAAAAGATTTTTAAAATAATTTTGAAAAGATTTTGAAAATAATTTTATAAGATTTTTCAAATAATTTTGAAATGAAGTTTTAAAAGATTTTTAAAATGATTTTGAAAGATTTTTAAAATGATTTTGAAAGATTTTTCAAATAATTTTGAAATGAAGTTTTAAAAGATTTTTAAAATGATTTTGAAAGAATTTTTAAAATAATTAAGTTTTTTTAAAAAATAAATAATATTAATTATGAATTTAATTTGAATTTGAGTTAATTATAATTATGAATTTAATTTTGAATTAGAATTAATTTTAATTATGAATTTCTATTCCTTAGTCATCTCACCCGATCTAAATTTTCAATCAGGGAATCCTATAATTTTTGTGAGATGAATTATGGTTCAATTAAAGGGTTTAGTTTAACTTTTGTGTTAGATTCGGATTTAACTTTGGGTTCAACAAGTAGGCATTCTTTGGATAAACTTCTGGGCTATGGTGAGTCACAAGGAACTCATTAAAGTAACCATGCCTTCGAGGTTTTCCAAATAGTCCTACCCATTGAACTTAATACTAAACCTTGGTCTAACTAGTTAGGATCCATTTAAAGGTAGCTTCGGTCAGTTCCACTTGGCCAAATGCACCAGGTCGAAGCCATATCTTCCTAGACATGCGATGCCCAAGCTTCCCTAACGTACTATCATCCAAAAACTTCACCAGTACCGTGGGTCAAGTTAAACTTAGCCCATTTTATCTAACCTTAATTACCCTGCCGGATAGTCTACTCTTGTTTACCTATTTCGGGTAGATTAAGTTGGGTTACCAAGTCAGGTAGTTAAGTTGGGGGTGCCAGCTATTCCGGATCCTCCTTCTAATTTTTATTTGATAAGATAATTATTTATTTATTCATGAATTAGATTTAGGTTATATTTAGATTATGTTTAGTAAATAAAAGGTACTTGATTATTGCTTGGTATGTAGTGTTTAAGTTTTACTTTAGACTTATAACCCAAGTCTAGATTTCGAGATTTGACTAAATTATTAACAATCTTCTCTAATTTATCAATTTTATCTTTTAAAATATTATTTTGTATTCCTAATTTTCTTAAAGTTAATTTCTTATTTTTACTTAATAATTTTGAGTTATTCTTGTTTAGATATGAATCAAATTTAATCATGGTATTATTAGCATGCGTATCTAATTTTGAAGAAAAATTTATACTAGAATAAGCAGGATTAGTTGAACTACTGCAATCATGTGTTGTAAAAACTGGATTTTCATACAATGTAAATTTATTTACCTTGATTTCTCCCTCTGGATTATTGTGTCTTTTGCTGTGATCCATTTGTTTGCATTTAGAGCATTTAATTTGTTCCTTTCCTCTTTTGATCGTTTTCTCCTTCTCCTTCGATTGTACCGGCCGAGTCTTATGAGTAGGACACTCGTTTCTATAGTGCCCTATCTCCCTACACTTAAAACAAATTATGTGACATTTGCATTTTGAATTTACAATCTTACCTCTCAGATTCATGACAGGATACTCCCCCTTGACTGTTGCCACCTCGAGTTCAGATTCAGATTCAGCAATTTCCTCTCTGGCCATTAATGTTATGAAATTGGTTTGGTCTGTTTCTTCTGAGTCTGGTTCGGAGGTTGACTTTGGAGATTCGTTTTCGAGTTCGCAGTCTTGTTCAACTTCTGAAGGAGTCTCATGAAGCTTAAGCAGTTTCTCCCAAAGCTCCTTAGCAGTGTTGAACCTTCCAACTCGATCAAGGTCTGAATTTGTCAGCCCGCATAGGAGAATACAGGTTGCTTTTGCATTTGTCTCGAAATTTCTTATCATTTGTGCATCCCACTTGTCACAGGTGATGGGTACTCCGTCTTCGATGGGGGAAATGAGTCCGATCTGGACTATGGTCCATATCTCCTCTTGTATTTTTAGTTGGTGCTCCATCTGGTCTTTCCAGTAACTAAAATTTTCGCTGGACAAGAGTGGTAGGCTTGCGGTATTGTCTCCATCTTCATAGGCTATTTAAAAACCTAGCACAAAAATGAACAAAAAACTTGTCCCAGGACTTAATCCTGGATTAGTAGTGCGGTATGAGGATAGAAATAGAAATTCACGAATTTTGGGAAAAAATAATAAATAATATTAAAATAATATTAAAATATTATTAAAAAATATTATTTCAAATTTTGCCAAATTCAATATTTTTTCAATACTAATAAACCGTGAAGAGATGAAAATGAATTTTTTAAAAATAATTTTGGAGGGAAAAAAATGAAAGGCGTAAGGTTTTATTTTTAGCCTAAATAGACGAAAAAGCCACAAAAGAAATGCTTGAATGGTGGTTTCACCTATTCGAAGCGACCCCGCTCTGATACCAATTGTTGGATCGAGACGTGCTAGAGGGGGGGTGAATAGCACTCGTGGCTAAATCGTTCGATTTGTAAAACACTCGAGTAATTAAGACGCAGCGGAATAAAAAAGCAAACACACAAACACAGAGGAATTTACTTCGTTCGGAGCCTAAGGCGACTCCTACTCGAAGGCCCGCGATCCTTGATCGCTTTCCGTGGGCAACAACTATAAGCTCGTAAAAACTATTACAAAGTAATTACAATTCAAAGCAGTAAAAAGATTATACCGACAACAAAAGACTAAATCTGAAGCTCCAGGTTGTCGGGGTGTCGTTACAGCACTTCGGGATCGTCTCGTAGGCAGCTTGTAGCAGACAGTTCACTTGGAAGACGATGATTCAAGCTGCTGGTCGAGATGCCCTTTTATTGGGCATTCAAGGCGCCTCCAGTGCCAGTCAAGGCGCCTTGAACCCCAAAACTTATCCCTGTTCCTGCGCTGTGATAACCTCCGTTGACTGTTGCTTATCCCAACCTGAAGGCGCCTTCATCAAGCTCCAAGGCGCCTTCAATGGTCCAAGGCGCCTTCAATCCCTTTGAAGGCGCCTCCAGCTCCACTTTGCAGCCAGCTTCAGGTTTTGCACCCGAGGCGCCTCCAAGCCTCATGGAGGCGCCTCGGACACTGTTCATCCGAGTTCTTCTTTGTGTTTTTGGTACCTGCAAGTATGTTAATCCAAAAATACCTGCAACACAAAGTTAACACAAAATAATAGTGTGAATATGAAATTATGACAGTCTCCGGACTGTCCGGGTCTGATTTCGAATTTCCGACCGGAAACCCTAGGTCGACCCGACGCCTACTGTTCCCTCTAGGGGAACGCGTCCTCACCTACTCCACTCAGGAGATTTACCTTATGCCAGTCCGGTCCTCCAGACCAACTAGGCTTTCCGCCTAGGGTTACCACCCCCTAGGACCTAGGGTTACCGCCCCCTAGGGTTTTTCTCTACCTAGGGTTACCACCCCCTAGGACCTAAGCTTGCCGCCCCTTAGGGTTTTCCTCCACCTAGGGTTACCGCCCCCTAGGACCTAAGGTTACCCCCCCTTAGGATTTTCCTTCACCTAGGGTTACCATCCCCTAGGACCTAAGGTTACCTCCCCTTAGGATTTTCCTTCACCTAGGGTTACCACCCCCTAGGACCTAAGGTTACCTCCCCTTAGGATTTTCCTTCACCTAGGGTTACCACCCCCTAGGACCTAAGGTTCCCCCCCTTAGGATTTTTCTCTGCCTAACCGCAGTTAGGACTTTCCTGAAACACTCATTCAACATGTTAGATAACAGAGAATCTTAACTTTGAATCCCTTTGCCATTATCAAAACTTAGGTTCGATCGTCAGATGCTTCCTGCACCAACAAGAACTGCATGAACAAACTAATGCTGGAGCCGAGAAATGTCTTGTTTTATTTGCAAGCTCCTCCAAAGAAAAGAAGAGCAAGTCTGAATTTGAAGAAGATTCCGATCAAGATTCTGAAGACGAAGAATACCTGGTGAACTTGGTAAGAAAAATGTTCACCAGGAGAAAAAGGAGCTTCAGCAAGAAGGACCTTCAAAAGATCAGTTCTCCCGCGGAACAAAAGAACGTGACTAGCTTCGGATGCAACAAAAAGGGGCACTACACGAACGAATGCCCAAGACTGAAGCTCGACAAACCGAAGCCGACAAAAAAGAAGGCCCTCAAAGCAACGTGGGACGACTCCTCCTCGGACGAATCGGAGGTAGAAGAGCAGAAGCACCAGAACCACCTCGCGCTGATGGCCCGCGAAGCTGAAACGGAAGACGAATCAGGAGATGAATCGGAAGACGGGTCCGAACCCGAATCGAGCCACGAGTCCGTACTCGTTTTCGAAGGCCCGGATGAGGTATATTTCAATTTAAACAAATTTTTTTTTAAAATTATTTCCTGCTTAAATAGTAAATTGGTTAAAATAGAAAATGAAAACAAACCACTCCTTGAGGAAAATCAAGACCTCAAGGAACAAATCAAAAATTCAAATCCAACTTAAGATCTAACACTTGAGGAGAATTCATCATTAAAATAAGAAATTAATAAGTTAAAAGAAATGCTAGAAAAATTCACTACAAGATCAAAAAATCTAGACTTAATCCTGAATAATCAAAAGGCGTGTTATAATAAAACCGGACTCGGATACAAGTCGAACTCAAATAAAACATTTAAATCATTAATAACCCAATACAAATCAACTAATCAAGCTTGAGTTTCGAAAGCGTGTTTGACCACGCAAGTAGGACTTAATCAATATTATATACCTAAAGAAAAAATATATTATATAAACTCGAATAAACCAAATCAAAAACCAAAATACAAACCTAAATCAAAAAATTTAAAATTTAAACATTTTAAAACTCAACAAAATATAAATTATCACCAAGTTAATTATAACTATAAAAGAAATAGACACAAACCTAAAACGAAAATTTAAATTAAAGGCTAATAATTCAGGGGGAGGCTCCAGAATAGCTGGCACCTCCAAAACTAACTTACCCGATAGGGTAACCCAAATAAATTAACCCGGCAGGGTAATTAGGATTAGTTAAAAAGGGACCCAGTTTAACTTGAATCATGGTACTGGTGAAATTTTTTGATGATAGTACGTTGGGGAAGCTTGGGCATCGCATGTCTAGAAAGATATGACTTCAATCTGTTGCATTTGGCCAAGTGGAACCGACCGAAGCTACCTTTAAATGGATCCTAACTAGTTAGACCAAGGTTTAGTACTAAGCTCCGTGGATAGGACTATTCGAAAAACCTTGAAAGGTTGGTTACTTCTAATGACGTCCAAGTGACTCACCAAGCTTAGAAGTTTATCCGAAGAATGCCTATTTGTTGAGACCAAAGCTA
This sequence comes from Zingiber officinale, assembly GCF_018446385.1. Taxonomy (NCBI): domain Eukaryota; kingdom Viridiplantae; phylum Streptophyta; class Magnoliopsida; order Zingiberales; family Zingiberaceae; genus Zingiber; species Zingiber officinale. The sequence continues at coordinate 13,011,450 of NC_055988.1, read as the reverse complement.
AACCTGAATCTAACACAAGTTAAACCAAACTCTATAATTAAATCTAATTCATCTCACAAAATTATAGGATTTCCTGATTGAAAACTTAGATCAGGTGAGATGACTAAGGATCAAAATTAAATTTTGAATTAAATTAATTAAATTAAATTTCGAATTAAGTTAATTAAATTAAATTTCGAATTAAATTAGTTAAGTTAAATTTTAAATTAATCAAATTTCGAATTAAATAACTAAAATGAATTACGATTAATTTATTTTTAACTTTAAAAATTATTAAATTAACTTTAAAAAAAATATTTTAAAAAATTAAATTAACTTTAAAAATTATTTTAAATTTTAACTTAAAAAATTATTTTAAAATTTAACTTTAAAAGTTTATTTTAAAATTAAAATTTTAAAAATATAACTTTAAAAATTATTTTAAAAATTTAACTTTAAAATTTTATTTTAAAAAATTTAACTTCAAAAATTTTAACTTTAAAAATTATTTTAAAATGTAACTTTAAAATTTATTTATTTTAACTTTAAAAATTATTTTAAAATTTAACTTTAAAAATTATTTTTTTAAATAAAAAAAATAAAAAAAAAATCTTAAAAGACTAACCTTAATTCCTACTTATTGTAGGAAACCAAGTGGATTTTGGACAGTGGTTGCTCCAAACACATGACTGGAGATCACCCCAAGTTCACTCAGCTCACTTACAAAAGCTTAAGAACAGTTGCCTTTGGAAACAACATCAAACTCAAGATAATTGGTATAGGTAATATTGAATTTAAAATAGATTTCATAATTACAAATGTTCTACTTGTCGAGAATTTTAAATACAATCTCCTGAGTATAAGTCAATTGTGTGATACTAGGTATAAGGTTAAATTTCTATCCACAGAGTGTTTAATCAAACACCTAGATAATCCTACTATAAGCCTAAAAGGTTTTAGAAAAGACAACATCTATGCTATCAACTTAACCACTTCTTCAATTAAGTGTTATTTAACACAAAAAGAAGAAACTTGGTTATGACATAGGAGAATGTCTCACACCAACTTTAGAAATATAAGCAAATTAAATGGACTAGTGAGAGGCTTACCAAAATTACCTAATCTAGATTCAACCATATGTAATGCTTGTCAACAAGGTAAACAAACAAAATCCACTCACAAACCAACCAATCAGCCATAAACCAACTCAATATTAGAACTTCTACATTTAGACCTTTTTTACTCCCATGGAGTCAAATCCATAAATGGAAACTTATATTGTTTAGTAATAATAGATGATTATTCTAGGTTTACTTGGGTAAAATTCTTAAAACATAAAGACGAAACTTTTGAAATCTTTACAAACTTTTGCAAACAAATTGAAAATGAAAAAAATCTTAAAATTAAAAGAATTAGGAGTGACAACGGGGGAGAATTTAAAAATCATAATTTTAACAAATTCTGTCTTGAAAATGGCTACCATCACGAATTTTCGTGTCCTGAAACCCCCCAACAAAATGGAATTGTAGAAAGAAAAAATAAAACCTTACTGGAAGCCTCTAGAACTATGTTAAATGAATATAACTTACCTAAATATTTTTGAGCAGAAGCTGTTAATACAACCTGCTATGTGCAAAATAGAACAACATTAAATAAAAAACATAATAAAACCTTCTTTGAAATATTTTATAACAAACAACCCAACATAAAATATTTTAAAGTATTTGGGTGTCCAGCCTTCATCTTAAATACTAGAGAACACTTAGGAAAATTTACCTCTAAAGTAGAAAATGAAATTTTTGTAGGATATTCTCTAAACAGTAGGGGTTACAGAATATATAATAAAATTACGTTAAAAATCGAGGAAACCACAAATGTAAAATTTGAAGAAACCCAAGGACAAACTCAACTTCAACCTATTGAAAATAATAATTCTGAAGAAACCAATCAATCCCTAGACTATGAGGAAGATACACTCAAGAAAATCAACCCCTAGAACTATAAGAGTCAACCCTAACCATCCAACTGATCAAATAATTGGTGACCCAGACCTAAGGGTTCAGACCAGATCATCCTTTAGGAACCTAAGTCAAATTTCCCCGATTTCAAAAATTGAACCCAAAACTGTAGCTGAATCCCTACTTGATCCAGATTGGATCATCGCTATGCAAGAAGAACTAGCTCAATTTGAGCGTAATGAAGTTTGGGATCTAGTACCACCACCTAAAGATAAGAAAATAATAGAAACAAAATGGGTATTTAGAGACAAATTAAGTGAAACTGGGGAAATTACTACGAATAAGGCTAGGCTAGTTGCCAAAGGGTTCAGTCAAGTTGAAGGACTTGACTACGATGAGACCTATGCCCCAGTAGCCAGATTAGAATCCATTAGAATGTTACTAAGTTATGCAGCCCATAAGGGATTCAAACTATATCAAATGGATGTTAAGTCAGCTTTTCTCAATGGACTAATAAAAGAAGAAGTTTATGTAGGTCAGCCTCCTGGATTTGAAAATCTAGAACACCCTGATTATGTCTTTAAGTTAAAGAAAGCATTATATGGACTTAAACAAGCACCCAAGGCATGGTATGAAAGGCTAACATCTTACTTAACATCCAAAGGATTCAACCAAGGTCAAATTGACCCAACCTTGTTTGTTAAATTACTAAATAACGACATATTTATAGCACAAATATATGTAGATGATATAATATTTGGTTCAACTAACTCAGACTTTTTAGAAGAATTTATTAACCTAATGGAACAAGAATTTGAAATGAGCTTAGTAGGAAAATTGACCTATTTCCTAGGATTACAAATCAAACAAACATATGAAGGAAATTACATTCATCAACACAAATACACTAAAGAATTACTTAAAAAATTCGGAATGGAAAATACAAAAGAAATTAAAACACCCATGGTAGTAAACAGAATCTTAGACAATGACCCAAATGGAAAACCAGTTGATCTAAAGTATTATAGGAGTGCAATAGGTAGTCTACTTTACTAATTAACTGCAAGCCGACCTGATATTTTATTTGCAGTTAGTATGTGTGCTAGATACCAAACCTGTGCTAAAGAATCCCATTTGACTCAAGTCAAAAGAATTTTTAGATATCTTAAGGGAACAACAAATGTATGAATTTGGTATCCTAGGACCAATAACTTTGAATTAATAGGGTATTATGACTCAGATTATGCTAGGTGCAAATTAGACAGCAAAAGCACAAGTGGTGGATGTCAACTACTAGGCCCATCACTTGTTAGCTGGTTTAGTAGAAAGCAACACTGTGTTGTACTATCTACAACTGAGTCAGAATATATAGCCATAGGAGAATGTGTAGCCCAATTATTATGGATGATGCACACCTTAAAAGATTTCAACTTAAAAATCACAAATGTAAAAGTTTTAATTGGCAATATTAGCTCGATCAATTTAACAAAAAATCCAGTGCATCATTCAAGAACCAAACACATCGAAATTAGGCACCACTTTATCAGGGATCATGTTACTAAGGGTGACATTGAGCTCAAATACATTGAGTCCAAGTCAAACCTAGCTGACATATTCACCAAACCACTCCCTGAAAGTGAATTTAGTAATTTGCGTAGAAAACTAGGAATGTGCCTAATAGACTAGGATTTTCAAAATTTCAAAAATATTTTCAAAAATGATTGTTCTCAAATTATAGGTTAAACATGTTCATTTTCAAAACTTTCCTATTTTTTAGATTTTTAAGAATACTTTTAGCCTTACACTAGTTCAAAATCCTTAGAAAGCATGTACCCATAGGACTAGTTTTTGAGCATCTCACCAAAACCCTAGGCTTACCTTGCTTGTGTTTGACGAACATAGAAAGGGGTGAGATGCATAGGCCACTTGCCTAAGACTTAAGATGCTTATTTCAGTGCATCGATATAAGTCTGGGCGTTAAATACAAAATATACATTAATCAAGTTAAGTTTGAACTTAACTTGACTAACCAAGTGAAAGCTGCTATCTTTTGATAGTCAGTCAGTAACTAACTGGTTAGACATTTGATTTAATGTCAGGTTCAGGGGGAGAAATAAAACTAATTCAGTTTTTCAAATTGAATTTTAAACTTAATTTTGAAAATCAAAGTTTAAAATCAATCTTCAAAATCAATTTGTTTAAAATTATGAAATTTTTTTTTTAAAATCAACTCAAAATTGTTTGTTTTAAATCACAAATTTTTTATCCTTTTTATTTAATCTTTGAAAACTGAACTTTTCAAGTATTTTAAACCATGGTTTTGAAACTAGTACTTTTGAACTTTGAAATTTTGATTTTGGAAAAAGAATTTTACAAAATTATTTTGAAAACTCCTTCATTTTAAAAATTATTTTAAAAATGTGATCTTACTTTACCAAAATTAGTTTTACCAAACTCCTTTGAAAACTAAAAGTAAAGTTCAAAATCATTTTTCTTAATGTTTAACTTCACTTTGAAAATTATCCTGAATCTAGTTCTAAAAAATTAGGTTTAACTTAATTTTGATAATTTGATTTGCAAAAACTTAGTGTTGAAAATTATTTTTTTAAAGTGATGTTTGCAAACTTAAAAATTTTTCAAAGTTACTAAGTTATAAATCAGCTATTTTTCAAGACTTAGTTTTTTTTTCAAGGATTTAAGAAATAAAAGGTAAAACTATCTTTTAATTTTAAACTCCCCTAGGTTAATTTGACATTATTTTCTACTTTGTCTGAAGTCTGTATTTATGCTTACTTGACATTAGTTCTTTTGTTGAATGACAAAGGGGGAGGGTTAGGTGGTTAAGTTAGTGGTTAAGTTAGCTAAGTTAGCTAAACCAATTTGAAAACACAAAACATAACTTAAAACCATTTACTCGTTTTTACTTTTTTTTTCTTGCATCTGTTTCACTAACTTAACCAGGTTGTCATTCCATCAAAAAGGGGAAGATTGTTGGTGCAGGTAGCACTAACGGTCTAACTCAGATTTTGATGAATGACAAATCAGGTTAAGTTAGTTTGTTGTTGTCTAAACACTTTGATCGAGTGTGCAGGAGAAGTCCAGACAGGTCGACGGGCTGACCGGATAGCTGGCACGAAATCCAAGCGGGTCGATGGGTTGACCGGATGCTTAGGCACGAAGTCCAGCTAGGTCGACGGACTGACCGGATAGCTGGCACGAAGTCCAAACGGGTCGACGGGCTGACCGGACGTCTGGCAGGTAAGTAATGTAAGTCACTGGAGGGGAGTGACTGCGAGGACGCATTCCCGGGAAGGGAACATTAGGCGTCAATCCGGCTTAGATCTATTTCGGATATCTAAGTCGAGATCGTGACTAGATTCCGATCTCGGAAAGACGGAATCTAAGTCATACTCTTTTCTATTAAATCATATTACTTTATTGAATTTTAATTGTGCTAACAATCTGTTTTACAGGATATATATATTTGTCTCGGACTAACTCTATTTTGCAGGAGAAGGAGTTTCTGGAAATAGGAGGTCCGGGCGCCCGGAAGCAAATATTATCCATGCCGAGTCGTCGTCACGTGGAGTTCGTTGATTAGACTTGCCACGTCGCACCAGGGCGCCCGGAAGGGATCCAGGCGCCCGAAGCAACATATAAAAGAAGCCCCAGGGGTGGAGCTTCAATATCAATTCAGAACTCTTAGATTGCTTGCTCTGCTGCTCTGCGCTCCAACGACGCTAACGAAGCTCCGACAACGCGCTCTTGTCCTTGTAGTTTTCCTTCTGTCGGTATAGCTTTGTTTTACTTTTTATTAGCATCTCTTGTACTGTCTTTGTAATTATTATTTCGAATTGCTAGTAAATTGCCCAACGAAAGTACTCACGGAGTACGGGCCTTCGAGTAGGAGTCGTCACAGGCTCCGAACGAAGTAAAAACACCGTGTTCATTTGTCTATTGTTTTTAATTCCGCCGCGCTTACACTCGTTATTTTTCGAATCGATATTCACCCCCCCCCATCCAACAAGTACTGTCTAATTCAGACTCCACCGAGGCGACTCCACCTACAACTGTAGTCCCTATTAACTTGTAAATGTTTCCTACTACCTTTTGTCATTTCATTACCGTCAAAGCTCCCTTGTTGACCTTCTTCACCCCGCTCACTGATTTGTAATTGCAACCAATACCATTCAATGTGCCTAATGAGATCAAGTTCTTCCTTAGCTCTGTTATATATCTGACATCATATAGGGTTCTAATCACACCATCAAACATCTCACTACAAGAAAAAAGCTAAACAACAACGCTTTTTTGGCGTTGTCGTATGTACTTAAAAAGTGATGTTGTAGATGGTGTTGTAGAAAGTCATATCAAAGACAACGCTTTAAAAGCGTTGTGGTTGGTCACAAAGACAACGCTTTTTAAGCGTTGTCTTTTCGTTCTTAAAAAGCGTTGTTATAGATGTTGTTGTAAAAATGCACATATCAAAGACAACGCTTTAAAAGCGTTGTGGTTGGTCTCAAAGACATTGTTTTTTAAGCGTTGTCTTTTATTACTTAAAAACGTTGTCTTTTTAAATTTATAAAAAATAGTGTTTTTCTTAATTAAATAGCAAAAATTATAAAAAATACTCAAAATTTACATATAATTGAATATCCACAACCACAATCATTTTTATAATAAGACTATTTAACAAATAAATAAAACTTTATATTATACAAACAAAATGTATACATATTGATCCACTAATTAATTTTGTATCATACAAGTTATCCTTAACTTCATGACAATAATTTTTCAAACACACAAGTTTTACAAAACCTCATCATTGACTCTTCTTTAAGATTGCTGGACTTAATCTTAAAGGATCCATATCCAGTAGAGAGCAACCTATACATCACATTGAAACAAAATGATCAAAAGTTACAAGGTAATAGTGTGAAGTGCTACATAATAGAACAAGTTTCTATGCTTCCTCAAAATGGAGAGAAATCAATTGTGTGCTTTCCTTAAAGAAGAGAAGAACCATTCCTGTCTTATTGAAACAGAAAGATAAAGCATGATTAATAGTCTTGCTGCTATTATTCGAGAAGGATGGTCGCTTGATTAGAAGAATTATACATAGGGAATGGCAATCATAAGCTCTTCTACAATATTTAATGCCAAGATCAGCACAGCAGTTCAATAAATCGTAACTGCTTTATCAGCTGATACTGATTTTTCTGGCAATTGCCAGAGATGAAAGAAGGCTATTTCAGTATTGGGTGTTAATGAAATTGGGAGGCTGCAATTTTCACGTTTACTCACCTTCCAATGTGTGCTTCCACGGTGCAGATCGACCCTAACACAATAAGCAAAGGATGAATCATAAGTAAATCGTCAAAAAAAAAAAAATCCAATTCTATATTTTGCAGTAATCACTAAAGGGATCTATGAATATCACCTCTGGCACAATCCGATTCAGAAATGTTTCAGTGTCGCTCTGAACATCAGAGTCATAATTCTCATTTATGGTGAGAGAAGCACTTGTATGCTGCACTGAACAAGTATTTAACCTTCTGATCAGAAGAACAGCAGCAAAATGCAACGGACAATTTGTTTTTAATAAAATTGTAATCGCAGTCAACGAAAACTCACGGAAAAGATGAGCAAGGCCGCATTTGAAGCCCGACAAATCTTGTTGTATCTCTTCAACAATCTGGCACAACACCAGAAGCATACGAGTTATGTTTCATCACATTTTCCTATACATCGAGCGTCCATCAGTAAGAAATATAAGAGATCAAGTACAACCAAACGCATCTATCGATTGACCAGTGGATCATTTTCCAAACACAACAGGAAAAAAATTGCTTTTTACTGATTAATAAGGGAGATAAAATCAAGAAATGATCGGAAGAAAAAGAGACAGATTTGGGGGCGATTGAACCTTGGGGGTGATGAGATGGCATCCGCGCCTCTGAGCAGGGACGACGACGGTCTTCTGTGCCCACTTGGCGGCCATGGCCTCAGAGACAGCAGTAGAAATGCCGGCGGCGGCCACGACAAGTGTACGAGGGCCCTTCTGGGATCTCAAACGGGGGATCGCATGGAATTGCTTCTTTAAGTCCAGCAATCTCTTCTTCTGAAAGGCTTTCAGCTATCACTCTTAGAGCCATCTTCTTCAACTTGTCATCAGCACACCTGGGGTTGTAGGCAATCAAGAAATTTTGTATGAAAACTTTCATACATGTAAATCTCGTACTAAATAATATGTCAATGTTATATATACATGTAATTCATACCGTAAGTGTGTTTATATCGTAACTGACAAGTTTTCTTTAGGGCCAACTTCTACTCAAGCTCTTTAAACACTGCATCAAAATAAAAAAATTGGCATTAGTTCTGTGCTAAATGAAAATCATATTTAGAGGAAAAAGCGGGAGTGCGGTAGATGGATATATTAACCAAGCATATTAATGTTTGACCTGTCTTTACAAGTTCTAAGCATATATATTAACCAAGCATATAACCTAAGAGGAATAAGTTACAAAATGCTACTTGATGTTTGACCTGTCTTAATTTATTGGATTTTGCGGCCCCGGTCTTCTTGTAGCCAGGTACAATGTAATACTTGATGTTGACTCTACCTTTGCAGTTGTTTCGGCTTGAGGAGTGGCACAGAATGGTGGAGTAGAGGATGGATTTCAGGTATTCATCCATGCCATCGAGGAAATGACTCCAGTAGGTGACTAGCATGTTGACCAGGGCATGCTTGGAGAAGATGACTTGTTTCAGAAGCTTTTTAGATCAAAGATACGAAGTGCATTGTTATAAAACTAGATGCACGAACACTTGCTTATACGGTTCTTGAAATAAAATACATTCGTAACCGTCACTAGCCCAAGCTCAATAAGGAAAATTCACGGTAAATGTGCATAGTATACCTCAGATACTGCAGATGATAGGGAAGGCCAAAAGACAGTTTGACGCAAATATTGAGATTGCCCAAGCCAATCCATGGTACTAATCCTGACAGCTCCTCCAAATCAAGGGATTCACTTCAACTTTCCTAAACCAAAGAAGAAACAGATGGATTACAAAAGAAAACAATTTGCACCATCAAACTGAAACTTATAATAAGCCTTAATAAATTAATGAAAAAAGAATTGTTTAGAAGTTCACTGAGAAACATATGAAAATACAACAAATGCAACTGCAAAAAAAAAATAAAAAACTAGTATCCAATTAACTTTTTTTTATACTTTCAGATCAAAAGGTCAAATTTATATACTTTGGTTCATGTTCAAGCAAGAGGATAACAATCTCATCGACAGTTAGTATTTCCTTTTAATATAGAACACTAAAAAGAAGGAATATCAATGATGAAACAAACCTGAAAATGCGAGCTACTGAGGCAGCGAGCAATCTGCTTGAACAAGGTAATCATGCAGCGTTGGAACTCTGTCGTGAGCATCAAAGACCAAATATTACCAAATATTAAGATCATTGACCAACCACATAATTGAAGCTAATTGTCCGGAGTTGCAGGAAAGAATAATCAAAAGTAAAGTTGTTCCCAACCTCTCAAGTTCCGATTCATGAATCTTATGCTTTAATTCAAACTAAAACAGCACAAAGAGAATGCTCAAGGAGACAAGGAGCTTTATTTGTCACCAATCAAGTGGGAAAACATAATAGAAGCTTCAGAGCAGTGGTCTGGGGAACAACTTTACTGGCCCTTGGGTTACTGAAGCTTACAAATTGCTTACTGCCAAGAACGTTTCAAACCTGGTTGATTTATCTGCATCTGTTCTATAGAAACTCTAGCTATCACCTCTAAGTTCTCAATGCATTCACCATTAATTGATTGCACAAAAGGAAACCACTGCATGTAATAGACTTTTCGACTTGATCTCTTCTCCAAGTAAGAACATTTCAAACCTAGATACCTAGTAAATCCACATCTGTTCTATATAAACTCGTCACCTCTAAGCTCTCAATGCATTCATTCACCATTTACTTCCTCAATACATGCTCTAGTACTGAGAATTCAAGCTATGCAAGGAATGGCTGTTAAACTCCTCATTGCACTGCTTGCCTTGGCTTCCTCACGCAAAGGGTATGCATGCATGCAACTTTACTCTCGAAAACTAGAAGATATATTGAAGTCATTATCAGAAGAACATGAAAATTTACTTACAATCTTGTGTACTGTGTTCACCAAATCTTCACCTTCAAACTCTCCTCCTTTGTTGGCGCGTCCTTTCTTCCACATAATAGCTCTATTGATGTCATTATCATCACATAATTCAGTCCCCTACAACAAAGAAAAATCAAATAACAAATGTGAAATAATTTAATGTGAATCAATTAGAGGGTTCTTAGAGGAAATATATTTTAAAAATACTTACAGGAGGAAAGAAGGCACTACAAATTAGCTTAAGGGGATCACACTCTGGTTTAAATTAGCTCCTTATTTTATCATGTTAGAAGCAAGCTTATTAACCGAGCTTGATTAATGAGTATACCTATGCCCCTGACCCTGAATGAGGGGAATATTACAATATAGAGAAAGGATAGGCATGGAGTATGACAGGTTGTGTGGCTAGATTGATGCTTATTGAGCATGTGCATGCTTTAAATGTTTGTGCCACTAGCTAAAAGAGTAAATTTTATTGCTTAAAAGAATAACAAAATGTAAAATTGAATAGTAAAAATTCCTAGTACCAACCAAGAATAAAGGTATATATGAAGCATTAAATATAATCCTAAGTTAGGTTCAAATGCGCAAGAAATCACAAAGATTATGCTGAAAAACAGATCATTTTTAAGCAGGACATAATTTTGGAAGTCTAATTAAATCCGATATGTAATTATACACTAAAGCATTATATTTGCCCATGTAGAAAATCGCATGCAAAAATTGTAATCTGCAAACTAAATTGATAAGATTTTAACAACAAGATAAAACTTCATTATTGGAAAAAAGAAAGAAAGAAAGAAAGTTCGTTCTTTTGTTGTTAATTCCAACAAAGGAAAAATGAAATGAAAGGCAACGATGAGAACAGCACTTGTTAGATGTTACCCCCAACCAGAACCAGCTAGCCAACCAGATGAGATCGTTGGAACATTAAAACTCTGGTCAACTCCAAGATCCAGCAGCTCTATTCTCTCTACAATGAAAGCAGGACCCTTTGCCGACCTAATATAACAACGAACAGAGGTAAGTAACTACTGCTTTCTAACATTACTTTCTGTCAAAAATTGACCAACCAGATCAGCAAGAAGGGTGTTGAAGAGAAGGAAATGGTTGAGAGGTTTACCTTGGCTTAGTTTACGAATTGGGATGGAAGTCTCTGCCCTGTGCAAAACCCTAGCAGGAAGGCCTGCACGGTACAAAATTATTTATGATAGATAGGTTACAAAATCGAAAATGGGGCCAGCACAAAAAGGTAGACCACGCTCGTCCCCCCGTGCGATCCCTTTACTACACCATAACTGATCCCATCTCTCTCGACTTGGAGGAGTTGGGCCGGCGTGAGGAGTTTTGCGTGAGGAGTTTGGGTCGAGATTAGGGTTCAGAGGAGATCACGCGGCAAGGAGAGGAGAAGGCGCTCGTGGAGAGGAGAAGGAGAGGAGAAGGCACTCGTGGAGAGGAGAACTCGTGGAGAGGAGTGGTGAGGAGAAGGCGCGCGCGCGTTGAGGGTTTAGAGTTTAGCAAAGCGAGGGCTGCGAATTTATTTTAAGTGAGTTTAGGGGAAACATACACAACACTTTAAAAAACGTTTTTTAAAAAAATGTTGTCTTTGACCATAAACAACAACACTAAAGACAACACTTCATTAAAAACCGTTGTCTTTAGTAAAAAGTAAATACCATAGACAACGCTTTTCACTAAAAGCGTTGTAAAACAAAGAACGACAACGTTTTTATTAAAAAGCGTTGTCTATTGGGTGTTGTTGAATGCAAAAATTCTTGTAGTGTCTTGATTCTGACATTCCCTATGCTGATAACTTTGCATGACACATTGTTTCCCATCAACACTAAACCGGAATGCACTGCCCTATAGATGTTAAACCACTCCTTGTTTGGAGTCATGTGATATGAGCATGCAGAGTCTAAGATTCATGCATCCGTCAATTGCTCTGAACTCGATATAACTGATAGCATATCTCCATCATCGCTCTCTGAATTTTTCTTTTCAACTATATTTGCAGAGTTTGTCAAACTACCTTTGTTCTTGCAACATGTTTCTTTATTTCTGGGCAATATCTCTTAATATGAACTTTGCCTCCACACTTGTAGCACGTGATCACCTTCTTATTTTCGATATAGAACAAGCCTTGTTGTTGTTGCTTGATCCATGTCGAGATTTTCTCTTACCACGCTCTTGATTGTTATTTACCATAAGTCCTTCTCCCTGAGAAACTTCATCGCTTGTTTTCTTTCTTTGGTGAAAACCTAGCAATGTACCTGTGACCTCCTCCAATTTGAAAGTTTCCATTCCCCACATCAAAATAGTAACCAAATTCTCGTACGTAGAAGATGAAGATAGAGAATTCAACAACATCAACACTTTGTCTTCATCTTCGATCTTCACATCAACCTGCTTCAGATCACTTACAATCTGATTGAATACGTTGATGTGCTGGCTCAGATTAGTTCCCTCTGACATCTTCAGCCCGAATAATTTTTACTTAAGATATATTTTGTTTGTCAATGACTTTGTCATGTACTTACTTTCTAGTTTTTGTCAAACTGCTATTAATGAGTCCATATCCATGACATGGTACATCACATCATCCGTAAGATAAACCCTGATTGTTGTCATTGCCTTTGCCTGAAGTTCTTCCCAATCTTGATCTCTCCATGCTTTTCGATTTCCTTTCTCCTAGCGCCTTCACCATGCCTTGTTGTACCAACAAGTCTTTGACTCTTCTCTTCCATAATCTGAAGTTTCCGGTTCTGTCAAACTTCATCATATCAAATTTCACAAAAGTCGTCCCCGACATGTTGAAGAAATCCGTCAAAAAACTGTAGGTTTGATACCAATTGTTATACAAAGAGGGGACAACACCTCTCAACCTCTAACGTGCGGAAGAAGAGGAAGAGAGAAAAGAGATCGCGTGGAGCAATAAGACACACACGCACACAAAAGGAGAGCAAACATGAGAAAGGAGGAGAAGAAGAGAAAGAAGAAGAGTTATCGTGGTTCAGTGACGCGCCTACTCCATACAAACGGCTGAAACTTTATTATAATTTTCTCTATACAAGAGAATCACTTCTAATAATTTTTGTGATTGTTGTTGTACAATAGATTTATAATGATCCCTATAAATAATACATAAACCTTAGACCCGGTAAAATTATAATAGAATTTTATTATAAAAAATCACAACAGAATTCTATTATAAAAATTCATTATAAAATTAAATTATATAAAATCATAACAAAATTTTATTAAAAAAATCATAATTTTTTTTCTTATAACATTCATCACATTAACCTTAAGTCAAATATAAGCACCAGACATTCTTAAATGTAAATAAAACTACGTACATCATAATCCTGTCCGAAACTAATTGGCACGATCACAAATATAAATATTTCATTCTTGAAACTCAAGCTTACGAGATAATTTATATTCTTAAACGCGAAGTTTCATATAATATTCATGCTGGAAAATTTTAGTTTCATATAAGGGAAATTTAACACATTCTTAAATGAAAACATGCTGCAAACGCGAAGTTTCATATAGTGATCACTGTTTAATTTACACGTTTTTCATTTTTAATTTTTAGAAAATACATATTTTTTAGAAAACAAAAAATAATTTTTTATCCTTCTCTATTTTTCTAAAAAATACTAATTAAATTTTTAAAAAACAGACATTAAAAATACAAACAAAACATCATTTTCCAAAAACACATATTTTTCAAAAAATAAAAAATAAAAAACACACAAATTAGACCACCCAATATTCTAATCCACGTGGGTATATATATATATATATATATATATATATATATATAATATGATTTAGACGGGATTAGCAGCGCATGCATGCGGGCGTCACAAGCGAACAATAACGACGGTCCTCTAACTTCAGCTGCCGAACTCCATTCATCCTTCTTTCCGCCCCCTATATAACGGCGCTATGCACCACTCCGGCCGAACTGCACTCGGACAGCACCGGAAGCCATGGATCTTCTTCTCCTGAACTTACTCACCCGCCCTCTCTTCCTCCATCTCTTTTTCATGGTTGTCGTCATCATCATGCTCCCGGTTACTCTCTTTCAATACCTCTGGCACTCCTCCGCCAAGAAGCCCAAGTTGGTGCAGCCACCTTCCCCCTCGCGGCTCCCCCTCATCGGAAACCTCCACCAGCTCGGCTCGCTCCCCCACCGCTCTCTCCGAGCCATGTCGACGCGCCACGGCCCGCTCATGCTTCTCCGACTCGGCCAAGTCCCCGCTCTCGTGGTGTCATCGGCAGACATGGCCCGCGAGGTCATGAAGCACCAGGACCACGTCTTCGCTAGCCGACCGTCGCTCACCGTCCCCAACATGTTCACCCGCAACGGCCGTGATGTGGCCTTCGCTCCCTATGGGGACCACTGGCGCCAGGTCAGGCGTGAAATTATTGTTGTTCATTTTCAATCTAATTTATAATCCCTCGATCTCGATCTCTGATTCTGCGCCAGCAGGCCAAGAAGGTGAGCCTCCTCCACCTGCTCAGTGCCAAGATGGTGCGCGCCTTTCGACACGTCCGCGAGGAAGAGGTGGCATCCATGGTGGAGGACATCGCCGGAGCCTGCGCCTCCGCACCGGGCCGCGCCATCGACATGACCCGCGTGCTGAACACTCTCGCCAAGCACGTGATCGGGCGGGTGACGCTCGGGGAGATCTCGAGGCACGCCGCGTGGGGAGACTACATCGACGAGATCATGGGGGACGTGTCCGTCGCCATGGGGACGCTCCACGTCTGCGACTGCTTTCCGCTGCTGCCGTGCCTGAGAAGGATGATGATCAGCGGCCGAGTGAGGAAGATGGTGGGCCGAGTCGATGAGATTATGGAGCAGATAATTGAGGATAACGAGAGGAAGTGCGCCGCAGCCGGAGAAGGGGATCATGACGGTGAGGAGCCGAAGGAGACGGCGGAGAGCTTCGTCGAGGTGTTGCTGTCGCTGCAGAAGGACGGGGACGACGAAATGAAGCGATTGATGACGAGGGACACCATCAAGTCAATGATCATGGTGAGTTTGACCATCAATTTTATCAGTTTTTTTAAAAAATAAAAGATAATTAGTTTTGGATAAAAATCAATTTTTTTTAATATATTAGTTAACATATTGTTTTGGGCAGGATATGTACGCGGCTGGAATGGACTCGACACATATTGTTATCGAGTGGGCGATGGCGGAGTTAGTCAGCAATCCACGTGTCATGAAGAAATTGCAACACGAGGTGCGACAAGTAGTTGGATCAAAATCAAACATCTCCGAGGAAGACTTAACTCAAATGGACTACCTACGTGCAGTCGTCAAGGAAGCCATGCGCCTCCATCCACCAGGGCCGTTATTGGTCCCGAGACAATCGCTTCGTGACACCACCGTCGGAGGGTACCACATCCCCAAGGACACTTGGGTCTTCATAAACGTCTGGGCCATCGGACGAGACTCGATCTCATGGGGTGAGACAGTCGAGGAGTTCGAACCGGAGAGGTTCCTCGACAATGACATCGACTATCGAGGGCAGCATTTTGAGCTGACTCCTTTTGGTGCCGGAAGGAGAATTTGTCCCGGAATTGGGTTTGCTATCGCCGTCATCGAGCTTGGACTTGCTACCCTCGTGCATAAGTTTGAGTGGAAACTGCTCGAAGGTGCGGAGATGGACATGAGCGAAGTTTTTGGGATCACAATGCGCAAAAAGAGTGGCCTACAACTTGTTGCAACACCTTGCTTCTAAGTATCTATGTAGTTCGAAATTAGAAGAATAATGGCAATGGAGTTTGTCTTTTATAAAATTTTAAGCGTTGATAGTCGAACACTCCTTGTGTTCTCTGTATCAGGTAGAAAATTTTCTGTGTCCAAGATCAACGTATGGTCAGAGAGTGTTGGTCATGTCCCGACAAATCTTCTCCGATGCTTCAGTGAGATTTTGAGAGTTAGTGAAGTGAGAGTCAGCATACCTTTTTCCGAATAATAACTTTCCCGAAAAAAAATAATTAACTTAAATTTTAATAAATAATAAATTAATTAAAATTAGAGTATTTATCATCTAATTATTTTATCAAGTGGGTCGGAATTAATTGGTCTGAAAGACTTAATATTAGGATAAAATTTAGTTAGGTTCATAGGACTCGATAACTTATGCGAAGTCTAAATAGATTTGTGGGACCTGATATTTAGCAGGAAGTTCGATTGGATCTGTGGGACCTGACAATCAGTCGAAATCCAGTTGAGTTTGTGGACTTGACAACTGGCGGGAAGACTTGGTGGGTCAAAGGCGAGTCAAACGACTGCAGTTGATAAATAGTATTAGTACCTTGTGGTTATTTTGATGTGATCAACCAAGTTCAGTTAGGTCCTGTTGTATTTGATCCTTGTGTCTAAATGTGCAGGAGTTTAGGAACACAAGAAGTCGAGCAGAAGACGTAATTAGCGAGAAGAATGACACAAGAAAGGAGTCGACGGATTCGGTGCATCCGAAGGACAAAATGCTGCAGAAGAGTACACCGGCGGATGAGAAGGACATGTGCGGCGGTCCAAGAGACGAGAAGCCGGGGAGGAAGGCTATTCGAGAAGAAGGTTAGAGTTGGGTTCGGGTGAACTCAACTCCGGTTAGCCAGAGAATCACTCATGCGAAGCAATCAGTTATTGATCTAAGTTGCCCTGTGGAAGGCACCTTCCATGGACTAGAAGGCGCCTTCAATGCCTCTTGAAAGACACATTTCATGGCTTGGAAGGCACCTTCGATGAACAGTAAGAAGATGTTTTCTAGCCTTTGAAGGCACCTTCAGATAGTTGTTAGTCGCGATAGAGTTTTATCCACAGCGGATAAAACTTATCCGATGGAGGGCGCCTTGGACCTCTTTGGAGGCGCCTTCAAGCTATTGATAGAGTTTTTCAGGGGCTATAAAAAGATCCCCTAACCTAGGAAATAGTCTTATTAATTTCCTAGTAACTTTATGAGCATTCAATGAAGGAGATTTTTTTTTTACTTTTATTTGTCTTGGATTAACAACCACCTAGGTTGTAACCAAGTAACTCTTTTTGTCTCTTTCCTTTAAGTTGTTAATTTATTTTATAGTTGTTCAATTAAGGTGTTATAATTGTGCGATTGCGACTAATTTGAGTCGAGAGATTAGGAAAGGTTTGTTTTTATTATACAGGCAATTCACCCCCTCTTGCCAACCCCGCTAAACCAATGAGTGGTATCAGAATCCAACCACTTGAGAAGGGATAATCGCCAACTGAAGTACAAAGACGATGGTCGGACTGAGCATTTATCCGTTGAAGTTCGAGGGAGACTTCCCACAATGGAAATGCCAGATAGAGGTATTTTTTAAAATAGATTTCGAAATTATCTTAATTATGAAATATGGTCTTGTAGCTCCCCAAGACCCACAAGGAAATGAAAAAAAAGAGTATCAATGCACCAAGTAGAAATAAGCAGACTTCGTAGCAAATGGACGAGCCGAATTCCATCTGCTGAGCATTCTATCTCCGCAAAAAGTCAGCAGAATCGACACCTAAGAATCAGCAAATGTGTAAAACTAAATATGCATATAGTTTAAACTTAAGCTTAATTAAATCATTAAAACATAATACTATTAATAAATAGCCATTCATGATCGATATACCTAAAGTCGGTGCATAAAGAAACTAGATTGTCTTCAAAGAAAATGCACACCAAAGCCTACACACACAACACCAAATAGAGAATCATGCACATTCCAACATTATGAAGTCAACAATCAAATACAAGTGTGCATAAACAATAATCGAATACCGGAGTTTCACACCCACCTGACCCCTGACCAATTCAACAATCTTTGAGCCCGGGGCTGAGCTTGCGGTCCGAGCCAAGCTCGCAGCAAGGGCTAGGTGAGGCCACGACCAAGCCCACGGCCTGCCAAGCTGAGGACGGCCAAGTTCGTGGCTAGGGCTGAGGTCGCGGCCTTGCTTACGGCCAGGGCTAAGACTGTGGCCTAGCTTGCAACTGGCCAAACTCACGGTTGGGCGAGACTCCGCAGCCAGAGCTTGCATAGGTTGTGGTCGGCCTCACAACCTCGACGAGAGACCGTGGTCGTGATCGAAGATGGGTGGAGAGGGAGAGGAGAGGAGAGGGAAGAGGATTACCTGTGTTTTAGAGAGTAGATCGCATGTCGGAGAAGATGACACTGACAATCAAATAGAGAGGAGAGAGATCAGTGAGATAGGGAAAAAAAATCAGGTCAGTAAATCCAGAATTCATTAAATTAGCGATGGAAATTTAATTCTGTCATTGAAATAGTGAAGGAATTAAATTTTCATCACTATTTCAACAACTTAATTAAATAATGTCACTGAAATAACAACAAAATTAATTTTCATCACTAAATTAGCGACGGAATTAAATTTTCATCGCTAACGTAGTGACAGAATTAAATTTAAGTCGCTAATTGAGTGGCGAGAATTTATTTCTATTGCTAAATTAAATAGATTAAATATGATTTTGGTTAAAACAATCAAATTAGCGATGGAATTATAATTCTATTGTTATTTAAGGGGTTTTTTAAGTGAGGGCTTGTAAATCAAGATCAAAGTCCTGTATGCCCCGGTCTTAGAATTTGATACTCGGAATAGACTCGGAGTCACAAGAAGTGCCCGACTCTAAGATCCTGTACTAAAAAATTAGGCTCAGAGACAAATAAAGATTGATTAGCACTCAAGAAGGAAGGGCGAAGTAAGCAACATAATAAATACAATTAATGGTGAACATTAGCTGTTATAGATAAAGGATAATTTTTAGGGTGCATTTGGTTAAGTTATTATATATAATCAAGATTATTGGGAATAAAATATAACCAAATATTATTTGGTTCAATATAGATAATGTAATAAAAATTTATTTATGTGAAAGTTTTAATGAATAACCTAATTTAAAATTTTACTGTATTACAAAATTAATCATAATATAATAATAATAATAATAATAATAATAATATTATTATTATTATTATTAAACTCTATGTTTTTATATGTTTTTTTTACTTTTTCTTTTTCACATTTTTCTTTATTTTTTTTATGTGCTTTTTTATTTTTTATTTTTGTAACATTTTTTATTTATTTTATTTATTTTTTAAAATTTTTTATTTTATTTTATTTATTTATTTACATTTTTCTTGTTTTTTAAAATTTTATTAAGTTTTTTAATTTTTTTTTCTATTTTTCTATTTTTTATGTTTTATTTATTTTTATATGTTTTTTCTATTTTTTATTTTTTATGTTTTTTTAATTTTTTTACGTTGTTTTATTTTTTATTTTTTTATGTTTTTTTTAAAATTTTTTTAACGTTTTTTTAAATTTTTTTTTAAACGTTTTTCTATTTTTTTCCCTTTTTAATGTTTTTATGTTTTTTATTTTTACATTTTTTCTATTTTTTTATTTTTTTTTACATTTTTCTCTTAGGATATTTTTGATAAAAAAAATTCGTTAAATTCAGGATAAAGAAAAATCTTAGGGGGCGTTTGGTACGCGCGTTTTTCATTTTCATTTTCTGGAAAAAGTGCGTTTTCTGGAAAATAGTGTTTGGTTTGCGTTTTCCGCACGCGTTTTCTAAAAAATTGGCTATCGTTTTCTAGAAAAACAGAGAATGACAAAAAGTCGTTTTCTGTTTTCTAGAAAACGCGCGTTTTTCAGAAAATGAAAATGAAAACGGTGCAAACCAAACGCACCCTAAGTTTTCCGAAGTTTCCTAATTCCGGGTTGCATGTCCCTTTTGCTGATGTATCAGACATGAAATATTATTGAAGAATCATCGATTACCTAAATCAAACAGGATTTTTATTGATCAGCTTGGATAATTAATCAAGATTATCAAGGATAATCTCGATCAAACACACCCTAATAAAGCTTTTAATAAGGAGGGTTGCTAAACGGCGAGATAATAACCATTGTCGGTGAATCTTGCATAAGGAGAATATTAATGTCATAATGCGAACTGTTACATATAAAGAACTATAAAAGAAAGTCGATAATACAAGACGAGGTATGTTAATTCTCATACAACTATCTATTCCTCTAATTCTTTCTACTTTCAAAATCTCATTTAACCATTGAAGGGACTTTGTCGGAACAAGACTAACGCCTCTAATTGCGTGTTGATCTTGAGCAAGGAATTGTTTCTACTTGGTATGGAGAACATGAGGAGTTCTCACTCATCAATAACCAGGGAGTACTCGGCTGCCCATCCTGATTATACCATATCATATACGAATTAGAGCTATTTTTTACCATCAAAATATCTTGACTAACACACTTTGAGGGCCCCACAGGATTTAAATCCATGGATAAAGGTAAAAATAAATAAATAAATAATAATAATAGTAGGAGAGACTAGAGTTTTACCGTTTGTTTTACCGTTTTATCTACGGATGTAGTGTAATGGTAAAATACTAAAAAAAACACTAAAACAAAATTAGAATTTGAATACTAAATGGAATAAATATTTTGAAGATCGGCTGTATAAACTATTTTAAAAATTTATTTAGTAAATGAATCGGGGAGTAAATGAATTAGAAAAAAAAATCCTTGGGCGAGTTAAGTGAAGAAAAAGAATCCTATATAAAATTATTATGAACACGTGATTATTATTATTATTATTATATTTTTTATTTTTTAAGTTGAATCATATATTTAATTCACGCTGATTAATTCTACAGTGATCAACGTATGATCCTAATAAATCAGAAATGCTCACAGTGGATGTTCCATCAACCCAGTATTTTTAAATCAATCATTTGTTAAGGAAAATCTATCCTCTAATTTATCAAAACTGAAATTCGATCCTTATATATTTGAGAAATTGAGAAAATAGTCTACCACTGCACCATTATCTTGAGGTTAACACATTAGTATTATTAAAGCAAAATATAATTTCACTCATTGCACAGTGTCCTTTATATGAGGTAGATCGGACACCTAACAAAATATTTTTGTATCTATTAAAAATTAATCTCAAATTTATTAGCGCAACCACTCAGTGCCGTGGACACCAGAATGCGTTGTTCGATCAATTGCCTTTTTGATTCATCACTGAAGGGCAAACCAATTTCCTTTTCAGCTATAGCTGCAAACTATTAGAGGGGAAGCAATCCATTGTCCATCGCTGTCCTGGAAAAGCTGCATGCCTTGGCGACAGGCGCTCAGTTGTCTGCAATGCACGGTGCTCACAAGCCGAACATCTCTAGCCTTCGGCATGCAGCGACTGCCCAGGCCGGGCTCTGATTTAAATCGATTACTGTCCTTAGAGAATCTGTAGACCTTAACTTTGCTATACTGTGTGGAAAATGGAATTAGGTACAGGGGCAAGTCAGCAAGGGCACAGTTCCGGCACATCATTCATTGTCTTTGCTCTGAGCTATCGAGTTCTACCCATCTCAAACTTACCACTTTCGGCACAAGCTTACAAAGTCAATTTACTGTCCAGTTAATTAGAAGATGACAACAGCATAAGAAATTAATTTCTAATAAATATATACTTTTGAAAAAAAAAACTCTTCTCATTTCTTAACTAATTTTACGATCAGTTATATTGGCATCTACGATAAAGATATAGGAGGAGCATAATCATATTTTTATTATAATTACAAAGTCATCTTACATTACTGCACATATAAATTTCAAAAAAAAATATTTTACGTAATTAATTAACTTTTGTAATATCAAAATGTACAATTTCTCTTTTATTTAAATTTTTACTCTGCACATTGGAAAATTTAATATTCTTAATTTATCCTCTCAAATTTAAATATAGACAAAATTTATTAATAGACTTAGAAAATTTTAAATCACTTGAACTAAAATTATAAAATTAATGTACCCATGGAAATTTATTTAATATATCTATGCCCTCATATGTTATAATTTATCACAAATTTATTATAAGATTTATAAGAATAATATTAAATAATTAATGTTACATATTTTTATAATTTTCTTAGTTTGAAAAATATTAAATTTTTAAATGATATAGATCCATGGATCAATTTTGAATTCTAAATTGACTAAAGAATTTTAAATTAAAATTAATATATTTTTCAAAATCTTGACGGTATAAATTAAGAAATTTTTGCAGTAAAAACTATGAAGAAACAAACATGGATATCAAGGAGAGATCAATTCATACCTTGCAATATCATTTACTTTTTTGCAGTAAAAACTATGAAGAATTGGTGGCGACCATGTGGTGCATGTACGAGGGACAGGTTATATCACACCTTTGTTTTGTTCTTAGCACAGAGAAAGATGGAGACCGAGAAGCATAAAGAGAGAAAATATAAAATAGATAGATGTATGGGATTAGGTAGCTGCTTCAACACCAGGCCAAAGGGCAAGACACACCTCTCCCAAATCCTTGTTTGGCCTATCAGAACTTAAATATTAAATATATATCAATTTAATATTCCGCGCCTAGCAGATATTCCTCAAGACTATGCCACAATACTGCACAGCTAGCAGATGAACTTAAATATATCAATTTTCTCTTATAAGCATTTTCCTCCATAGCCTGCATTCCTGAAGAGTGCTTGTTTGATGTCTTCAGCGCTCAGGACTGCCCTCTGATCCATCTCCTACAGCTCGAATCGAGGATCGATCAGTAGAACAAAATCTTGACGATGTCAATTACATAAAATGCAAACGTACCTCCAGACAAGATGCCTGCATTCCGAATTCACTGAAGCAACTCATCACGCACTGTTGGATGTCCAGCCCGAGTGCTTCCAGCGTGCTCACGGTGGAAAGCAGGAGGCCCGGCTTGGCGGCGCAACAGATTCCGATGCGCGTATCGTTCTCTCTTCTTTGGACATCGAACTGGAAGATCGTTAATGCACACCAAGATCTGTTAGATTCGGAGCCACAGGATTAATGCGCGTGTACTTTAGGGAGTTCCTCACCGAGACCTCCTTCGAGTTTAATTCCTTGAAGATGTTCAGTAGAATACGAGTGTCTTGCTCCGGAGCGAGGTCGATCATCTCCTCTTGCAGGTGCTTGACCCTGTCGAGTAGCTCCTTCATGTAATCGATGGTGTCCCCGAGAATGGAAGTTCTGTCCATCTGCGTGTTTTTTCTCACGAGCATTTAATCGAACACTCGACGGAGGGGCGAGCGAGGTAAACCAAAGTGAGAAAAAGCAATCCACCTTGCTAATCTTGGGGACTATCGACCTGAGCATGGAGAGCCGGTCATTGAGCCTCTTCCTTCTCCGTCGTTCCGCCATTAGATTCTTTGACGGCGCACCTTCGAGCTTCGTCTTCCTCGTCTTCCTCAGCCCGGCGACCGGCGGCGGCGGCGGCGCCTCCGACTTGCAGGAGCTCTGGCCGCGCTCGACGTCGTCGAACGCCGAGGACTGTACCTCCGGCGCGGCAGAGTACACTGCGTCGCTCAGGCAGTAATCATAGCCGGCGCAGGGAGGGAGGAGTCCCGCGGGGCTCTGCTGGAAACAGTCGAAGCAGGCGTCAGCTTCGCCGGGCGCGAAGAAGGGGCCGAGCAGCTCGTCCAAGAAGCCCTGCTCGTCGAGTTCCATGGGCTTCCCACCTACCAAACCGCTGCACGAGCAGTCCTTATAACAAAAAAGAGAGAAAGGATGAAGAAGGTGGGGCAATTATCCCTCGCAGTAAACGCTAAATCTCAGCCTATCCGATAGGGGCTGCAACCCATTAGAGCAATGCATGATTAAGGCAAAGATTCCGACACAATCTGCTGCTCTCTCTTTAGTCTTTAGCCTTGTTCAGGCTCTTCCAGTACCAGCTTTGGTCATGGAGAATTACGGTCAGCTGTCATTGCTCAGCTGTTGGACACGGAGCAAAACCAGAGCGGTAGAGCATGTGCCCACTGTATTTTCTCTCCTCATCCTCCCAAGAATACCACCAACACAAATCCTCCCTCTCTTTTGTTCTGTCTCCCTGAGTCACGGAGGAAGATAGAGACATGCAGTCGCAAGACGATGACGGAGCTGGAGAAAGGGGGAGAAGGAAAAAGAGGGCACAAACAAAAAAGCTACTGCTAGTGACGGGGCAGGGCTTAGCTCCTCCTCCCCTAAACCTTGGTTTACGTGACCATTCAATCCACGCATTGCAGTAGAAAAAGTGCAGACACACACAGCCCTACGCTCTGGTCACGATGGCTCAGTTTTTAGTCAATGAAAGGTCGGCTGTGTTTGAGGTGGCAACTTTTTTGGTCGTTCGTAGCTTAAGAACGAGGGCTATAGATGCAAACGAAGGGAACCCGAGGGAGAAGAAGACCAAAAGACAAAGCACAAAAACCCAATCCACATGTGATCATGTGTCTTCGTTGCCTTTCGGCGCTAAATATTGAGCTCATTGCGACTTTAACTCCGGCGCCAAGAGCATCTCTTAGTGGAAAAGTTGTTGTAGGGTTTGTTTTTAATCTCCATATCAAAGTAAAAAATTATATTCATTTCTCCCCTATCAAAAAAAAAAAAAAATTCTATTATTTATCAAACATCATATCTAATTCTACATATTATCCAAAAAAAATCTTTATTTTAAAATTGTCCGAAGCAGGTATCCTTTTTCATTTTTTTCAAATAATATTTTTTTTATTATTCATCTGTAAAAAAAACTCAGAATGATTTATTTTTTTCTAAAATACAAAATATAATCTCCTCTTTCATCTCCGTTGAAGAGTTCATTTTCGGAATGGCTTATGATTTGCTCCCCTCATATTGAGCTTTGTCTAGGAATCTACGATTGTTGCGAGATAGGATCGTCGTTGGCGAGGTTGCCATCGTGACCAAGAAATACCTTCGTAACACTGAAAAAATACATGGATGGCTAGCACTATCTTTCTCTTCCTCGTAGCTCCCCTTATCATTGAGATGGACCATGAGCAGCAGCTGAACGAGTTAGAGATGCAACAGTCAACTCCCCTCGTCGTCCCCACCACCCTGATGCCCCTCAACTCCAAAGTCGCGCCATCCAAGTGAGAAAAGGAATTAGATGATTATGGTATAATATCATACTTGGATAGTATTAATAGTTCCTGTTTAAGATAGTTCATTAAATTTGATGAGTTAAAAATACGTCGATGTTCTTATCTAATTGAATATTGAATTTCATTGCAGATAGTTTTCATATTTATTTTATAATTCCCTTAATGTTGACTAAAAATTATGAATGATCTCCTAACTGATTTGTTCCAAGAATATAGTTTTAAGTTGGTCTAACCTTTTTCATATAACGATTGATTTGTTGGGCTTTTTGTTGTCATTTTGATAAAATATTTTAGTGCCAAACTTTTGACTACAAGAAAAAAAGTTGATAGACAATACTTTAAAAGTGTTGTCTATGTGGTTGAAAAGTATTGTTAAAAGTTTACTCAAAGACAATATTTTAAAAGCGTTGTCGTTTGTAGTAAAGACAACGTTTTAAAAACGTTATCGTTTTTTACAAAGATAACACATAAAAAGCGTTGTCTTTTTTAAAGACAACACATAAAAAGTATTATTTTTTTTTAGCAGACAATAATTTTACAACACATAAAAAACATTAATTTTTTAGAAAAAAACAAAAGGTTTTAAACTATTGTCTTTTAACACCAAAGACAAATAAAAGATAAATGAAAATGAATCTACTTCAATCAACGGCATATTATTAAATAAACAACCAAGATAAATATATAAATTATCATCTTTACACTTCTATAACAAACATAATTACTTACATACAAAGAAATTTTAATTAGGAGACACTCAAAACTACTCCTATTGATTACATCTTATTGCATGAACTTAAAGGATCTTGATAGTTGCTACTTATCCTCTTGACTTGAATGTTCTTTACTCATTGACTTTAACCATCTTCTCGATTAAATCCCAAAGCCTTCTTGATAGTTCTTCGTCGAAGTACTTCCCAGTCACACCCCTGAGGTTCAGATGTAGTGCCACATAGCATGTAGTTGTTGCTCCTATAATCATCCATACCTGAGCTATTTAGCTGGAGTTCTGAATACCTCCATTCACCATCAAAATATCTACAAAGGCACTACACATGAAAGATTCAAGACAAAGTGTAAGTTAGTCCTGATGACCCACAAAAATGAAACAACAACAATATCTCTAGTGGATTCTATAAACTGTGAGATTCTAAAGTAGAAATCAAGACAGTTTACTTAGCATTAAATCAACAAACAATACAACATAACTGATAAACCAAAAAAGGAGAACAAACTCATGGCTTAATGTACAATATCTTATCTAATCAACATCCACATTTCACTATGTGCTATCATGTCATGGTTCTGCTAGTAGAAATATTGATGCTACTATTTTAGAATTCCACAACATCTTCCCATTATGATGTTCATCTAAGATAGAATGACAAAAGCACACGGCCAATATGGGCAATCAATAGAAATATGAACAAATCCACTTGAAAATCAATTAATTTTTTTTTTACATACCTCTAGGAATGATGGTCGAACTTCTATAAGTTGTACAAAGGCGGAACAAACCTGTGTATCAAAGAAAACAAACACAGATTGGTGAAAGATAAAAAACTTAAGGTAAAAATACTTAAGCAACACGTAAGTTTGGATTCATTAGAGAACTCTTTTTTCTCACAGATACATATCCAACATCCTTACCAATCACTCAGTCATTAGATTCATTAGAGAACTCTCCACTTTCAAACAAATTTTAACAAAAAAAAAAGGTTATTAGGCCCATGCAATTTTCTAAGAGACTGGAGATAAATGATGATGAACCTCTCTCTTGATATATGTAGCCATGGACTTTTATTTTTCTATATTTTGCATCTTAATCCTTCATACTATGATCAAGTAGTGCTTTTTCCTCCTCTTCGCGTATCAATGTCTCCTCAAAGAGCATCATACAAGCAATTTTGAACTTCACTAAGCTTTGTTTATATGTGGCTTTCTCGTTGTGCTTGAGATGAGGCTTAAAGTAAAAATTGTAGGGTTGGAATGTGTGTTATCAGCAATGCATATATATATATATATATATATATATATAATCAATTTAAACAAGCTTATCAAATGTATCCTTTAGAATCTACCTATGATATGATGTCCTTTAGAAGTGGCACACAAAATTTGTTTCTGGTCCATTAACATCTGCATTGAAAAAGACTTAATGCATCACCATTTATCAACCAAGAAAGATATTGGAGCTTGTTAGGAAAGTGTGATGAAATGCTACAAGGAATCGATCAAGTTCGAAGGTCAATGCTTAGTTCCCCTGACATATGAGAGATCAGTATAATGAGGATCCAAAAGAGTGGAAATTGTAAACTGGTTCTCAGCAAGGAGTGCAGCATGCTTGTTAGTATACAATGATACAGCTAGAGCTGCATGTATCTCTGTGGGATGAAAGATACCCCTTATAAAAACTTGTAAAACATGTATTGTAGGAAGCATAAAATTAATCTTGAAGAAGTACCTGGGTATCCCTTTAGAGAAATGGATACATCCTCCATCTCAGCAATGGCCTTGTCTCTGTCTCCAATCTCATACAATATAGCAATGCCTTTCTAACTCTTGCATAGTCTTAGTTGCCTTGAATCATTCACGTTTGCAAATAGATGTCTATATGTATTATAGCATTTTTCTTATACCAAAAAACTAAATCATATGCATTGGTGTATAAAAATATGCAAGATCCAACCTCAAATGAAATTGTTTTCCATTTCTCCCCACAGGTCTTGCCAATCTATGGAAAAGCATCATGCTAGATATATTAGGTTTAACAAAAATAAAAAAACTAAAAAAGCTATACATAACTACATGCTTGAAAATTATGAAATTAATAGTGGAGATATCCAAAATCACAATAAGCCCAGCTAACTCTAGGTATTTGGTGTTTGGTACATGAATCCTAACCAACCTAATTGAACTCCATTCAAGGCAATTTGAGTCTAGGCAAGGTAATTGAAAAGTTGAATAAATTTGAGTCGCAGAAATTTAGGAAATATTAAAAATAAACTTCCACATGAATAAATTTTTCAAAATTGAACTAATCTAATCTAATCTAACCTAAAACACTCAACTAACTAACCATCACAAGAATTCAAACCAAAGAAGATGCAAGTTTAGAAACTAACTAATGAAAGAGGCATTTCATCAAACACATAATGAGCGAGAATTCAATTAAGCAAAATACATGCAATTCTAAATATGGGAGAATAGTTACGTTACAATTAACAATCAACAAGCATAACACAATCCAACATAGATAGAAATAACCCAATGTCGTAGACACGAATTGGAATATAGCTCTCCTCTTCAAATCTGAAGTAGAGAGGGGGCTACTGGATGGAGATTCTCCGACGGCCAATCTACCTGTGAAGGCTGTGGATGAACTGCTCATCGATGGAGAACGAACCCTTCTTTTCAAATCTGAAGAGAAAGGGGTTGTCGAAAGAGGAGAGGCGCTACCGGCTAGTGATGAAGCTTTACTCTTTAAATCCAAAATGAAGAGGTGGAAGGAAACTAGTGGTGGTGAAGAAACCTCTACCAATCAGGAGAGGGTGATGTAGAGTTCGACGGTGGCACCTCTCCCAATTGGGAGAAGGTGGTGGCCTGAGGATGAAGGCACTGTGAGATGGCTTTCAGATCCAAAAGCTCTGTGAGAAGACCTTGTCGTTAGCGATGAGGATGATAGTAGAGGAGATGAGATGGCCGACGAATTCGGGGATGAAGCTCCTATTGTGTGCGTTAGCATCAGCTGTGGATGAGATGGAGGCGGAAGAGGGAGCCTGTCCTCTCCCAATCGGGTAGAGGAAGAGAATGAGAGAGGTCGGCGGTGATGAAGTGGAGGAGGCCGCCGACCCTTGGTAGCGGTGGACAAGAGATGAAGCTTTGGGTTTTTGTCCACGGACATGAGTTTTGGAGCCTAGGTTTTTCACTGAGAAGGGTTCGGGCGGAAATGAGTTTTTGATGAATTTTTCACGAAGGGGTGGTTTTGGCAAAGGAGTTTGGTCGTGGACATAAAGAGCACTTGTTAAAAAATTATTGTTATAAATATAAAAAAAAATGTCAATATACAACGTTTTTTGAAATGCATTGTTTTGATAAAAAAAAAAATCATTAAACAACACTTATTTAAAAAAATATTGTCTTTACTAACAAACAAAAAACATAAACAATAGGTTTTACTAAAAGCGTGGTTAAAAAAAAGACAACGTTTTTTTTAAAAGGTATTGTCTTTTAAGTGTTATGTAATTCTAATTTTTTTTAGTACACTTTCTAACTAATTATTTAGATTGGACTGATTTTCTTAACATATGTAAAAGTTTTATTAATAATATATCAATTATTTCAACTCTAGTTTTTTTTTATCTTTATATTGTATTACTGTTATTCAAATATTCTATCTTTTGAAAACAATGTCGAGAAAAAATGACATGTTTGAGGAACAAATTATATTATGAAACGTCATAATCTTGTACTAGATTTGAACAATAATATTAAGAGATAATTTATTCATATAATTATAATAGCATTAATCCTGCTCTATTCCTTTTTTTTGAATTAACAAGAACCTCCTTAATTATTATTTGTAGAATATTTATCTCTTTTTACAAAAGGCTAAGGATAATAAAAGATGATCACTTGAGCTATCTTCATATAGAAAATCATCTAGGATACTTGAAAATTATAAAATATCGAACCAGATAATAATTAAATAATAAGGTTTAATAGGCTAATAGCTTTAACGAAATTTTTAAGAATTTTTAGAAATCTTTTTGGATTTAATCGGAGATCGTATGATACGTTTTAAGGGGATGGATCGATTGGGATAGGATAAAGCCTGTTTGGAATATCTAAAAGTGGGAGTTGGTTGAGGAATTAACATAGATTTTGATTTTTCCTAAACCTAAGTTTGAATTTTATAAATTTAATACATTACCGTGCCCTAGCCTCCTTGCCCACACCGATCCCCACCTCGCGAGCGCCCCCGATTTCTTCGCCACCGACCTCTCCTCCGTCGAACTCCTTCCTTCCCTCTCCCTCTCGCGAGTTCCCGTGCCCTAGCTCTCACACCGCCGACCTCCCTCCTTCCCCAGCCTCGCGTTTCCCCTCACCAAACCGCCACCTCTGTCCATAGCACGGGATCGCGCCGGCGTTGCTCATCCCGGCGTCGACCAAGCCTTCTTCCCTCTTTTCCTCACGAGTTCCCACAACCGCATTCGGCGATCTCTCCTCCTCACGCTAGCACCAGAGATGCCGCGACGAGCCAACGACCGATGCCAATCCTCTTCTCTCCGAGTCGTGCCCTAACTGATCCAGCAAGTACTCTCCATATGTTGGTATGAGATCAGGGAGGTAAGGATTCAGTACTATGATGATTACCTACTTGGATGAGCTGTGATTTGAGATTTCGGTGGTGTTCCTGTATGTTCTTGCTTGTTTTTACTTCATCGCAGGTTTCCTTTCTAATTTCTGCAATGGAATTGGGCTTAGCGCATGGAGGACTGACTTTACTCGATTTCTTTTGACGTTTTGAGTTAGGGATCCTATTCTTGACAGTCTCGGCTAGATGCGATGGTATTTAGCTTTCTCCTAGGGTTGTCGAAAGCTTTGGAACAGGTTGTAGGTGCTTTGCGCTTTGATTGATAATGTCTTGCTGCTCTCTGTTGTAAGAACATGTGAACAAATTCGGAAGTTTGGATTTCAAGTCAAGGTTGTTCTGCATCATGTCTTGTATTACTGTATTTTTTGTGCTTTTGATCGGATTCGATGCTGCTTGGTTTCATGTTTTGCGATACTGAAATGCAGTGAATTTGGGTGTTTCAATGCTATAATGATTCCATCTTGCAAGTGCATTACCTTATGTTAGTAAGGATTCAATGAGGTGAGGGCCAAATGTCATGGAAGAATTGAAAGGTTTGGTGCTATGATGTTCAAAAATAGGAATAAGTTGCAAATCGATTTTCATTGATGTTGAGGCTTCATCTAGTGAGTCTTTGCGGTTTTCTGCTACGGATTTGAGGTGTTTATGATCGAGTTCGGTGTTGCCCTGGTTCCTCTGGTTGGTTTGAGTTTCTGAATAAAACCCTTAGGGAATTCATTTGGCTTTGATGATGTTCTACTCCTTTCTATATCCACCAAAAGTTTTGGACAGATTTATGGGTAGTTAGGCTTTGAATGAGGATGCTCTTGTTTCTTTTTTTATCATTTTTGAAATCCTGAATAGATTTGATTTGAGAGTTAGAGTCTATATTTGATGTTAAACTAGGTTTCCTTTGATAAGTGAACTGTTGGGACAGAAGATAGTTAATTTGTGTGCGCTGGCGCAGGACGTTAATTGAGACGATTGACGTGACGGAGCATGATTTGGTTCAGACTATCTAGTAAAGGCGGGTACTTCTTACTTTGACTCTTTAGTTCTTTGAACTTAGTGCATGAGCTATCTTTGGTTAGAAACTGCTTTTACCTTGACTCCACTCTTATTTTTCCTGCGTTTGATACTTCCACTCGATCTTTGAGATATTCATTTTCATATTTATACAGTCTCTCATTGTTATCCATGATACGTAGCAGATACTAGATATCATGTTTATATGTTTTGATTGTTGTTTATTTATGTTCCGTATTGAGCATGCTGGCTTCATGTAGCATACCTAATTTCTGCTTATATTTGTATAATGACTGTTACATCTTGCGCATCATATCATTGCATGTATGTCAACGACAAATTCTCCCTTGTGGTCGAGAGAGTCGTTGACCAAGGCCACACACTCGACCACTCGAGAGAGTGGTAGCTGGAGCAGATGTCGTTTGTCTTGTCGTGCCGCACTCGACCACATATGGGTGGTGGTAGCTGGAGTTGCGAGTAGCAGGGACCCCCGTCGCATATGTAGCTAGTTAGCTACTATATAACTTGTTAGGATGTATACTAAAAGCCTAGCTTTTGGTATAAACATTTATCTAGAAATAAGAATCACATTGTTCAAATGTCTACATTTACGATTAATATAGTTGCTCAATTAATTTATATTGTAGATAACATGGTGTGTGGTGTCACACATAGAAGATCATGTTATCGGTTCCTTATAAATTATAAACAGTAGCTCACGACCAAGATGGAAAGGAACAAACCATTGGAAGGTCGTAGTGTAATTAGGTATTAGTTTATCTAAACTATATAATTACACTAGTACACTTAGAGTGTATTGAGTAGGACCATTTGAGGTCGTTCCTTTTATACTGACTTTATGAAGGAACAAAGACCTCAGTTATTATGGAAGTGTGTGCTCTTAATCCTAATATAATAACAAGCACATATATTTGATATTTATTTCTTTAATTTATCAATGGGTGAAATTTAGTTCGATAAATCAATAAGCCCGATAAGTTGGGAAATGATATCACTTATAGTGTGTGTTGTTGATTATAGAAGGAAACTGTGTCCTAGTGATCTAGGTTGAGAATGTTCCCAAGAGGAGCTCATAAGGATTGTCATGTTAAACCCTGCAGGTGGACTTAGTCCGACATGACGATAAAGTTGAGTGGTACTACCCTTGGAGCTAGATATTAATTGAGTTGTCAGTAACTTACTTGATTAGTGGACATTTGTTATTTTAAATACAGGGAGACTAATACACTCATAATAAGAAGGAGCCCAAAATGTAATTTGGAATTGGTGCGGTAGTTCAATAATAGTTCTCTAGTGGAATAAATTATTATTGATAAAATTAAGTTGTGTGTTCGGGGCGAACACGGGATGCTTAATTTTATCGGGAGACCAAAATCAATTCCTCCTCTCAGTCCCTATCGTAGCCTCTTAATTATAGAGTACTATACCCACCTATACCCACCTTCTTACCCATCCCATAGGGGCCGGCCAAGCTAGCTTGGCCAAAGTTTGGTTCATGGGTGCTTCAAGGTGGCCGACCCTAGCTTGGGTTCAAGCTTGGTGTGGCCGGCCCAAATTAAAATAAAAGGATTTTTATTTTTTTTAAAATTTTTTTCTTATGTGGATAACATGATTTAAAAGAAAGTTTAAAAATTTAAATCTTTCCTTTTATAAGATTCTACAAAAGATTAAGATGTATTCAATGTTGGACTTTTAATTACTTTGAATGACTTTTGTGGATTTTAAAAGTCTAGATGTATTCAATCTAAACTTTTATAAACTCTATAGAAATCTAATGGTATCCAAATTGGATTTTTATAGAGTTTTAAAAAGTCATGTGGTATTCAAACTCGACTTTTTAAAACTCTATGAAAATCTTTTGGTATCCAAAATTTTAATAGATTTTCATGGATTCTTTTAGAACTCCTTGGATATAAATTTTAACCAATGAGAGCTCTCCAAAATATTTGGTACAAGTTTAAATATAAAATAAAAAGTCTTCTCCTCACCCTTGAGATTTCTATAGACTTCAAATCATTTTAATTTTTTACGAATAAGTCCTTTCTCTTTCCGCTACTCGATTTTGATTATTTCTTTGAGCCCCGTCCAGAGCCTACCAATATAATAGTACACAGTCCAACTTGACGCATATTCAACAAAGAATCTTCACCACCTTGATCACGTCAGCGGTCTACCATAGAGATTACTTTAGGGGTGTGTTATCCTCTATTACAAAACTAACTATACATGTTTTTTTTTAACTTTATTATTATTATTATTTTTTTTGAATTTTATGCTTTTCTCTATTATTTTTGTTTTTAAAGTTTTCAATTTTTTTTTTGAAATTTATGTTTTTTTTTTAATTTATGTTTTTTTAAAGTTTTAACTTTACGTTTTATGATTTTTTTAACTTTTACGTTTTTTACTTTACGGTTTTTTTAGTTTAAGTTTTTTCTTTACATTTTTTTTTTTTAAGTTTACGTTTTTTTTTAGTTTACCGTTTTTTTTAATTTATGTTTTTTTAGTTTATCGTTTTTTAATTTTTCTTTAATTTTTTTTTAAAGTTTACGGTCTTTTTTAAAATAAAATTTTTATTATAAAAAGTTTAGCTTGTGCCGGATTGCATAATTTTCTTCGTAAGGAGTGTCGTTCTGATGAATTTCTAGTTGAACCAGATAATGAAGCTTCATCATCCTTACTAGAACAAGTTCATGGTGTCAATTGTTTTGATCAATTATCTGATACTCAAGAACAACAACGAGCAAATGCCAATGCATGGAGAGATACAATAGCGAATTGAATGTAGTGCGATGTTTATCATATTGACAATAACGAAACGAATTTTTCTTTCTCATAAATCCATAAGTTTCCATGAAAAAGTTTATAAATATCTATAAAAATCTTGCAAAAAAGTCTATAGAACTCCATAGAATTCTTTTCACAACTATGCGAGATTCTATACAAGTCAATAAAAATCAATCAACTCCATAAAAGTCTATCATTAAAAAAAAGTCAATGAAAGTCATTCAATCTCTTGATTGAATACACTAATTCTCTTTATTAATTTCTACAAAAGATTAAGAAAAAATTTGATATCTTTCCTTATATGTAGATTGAAAGGAGATTTTAATTTTTAGAGATAACTTTCCGGAAATTATCCACATGTTTAAAGAAAGATTTAATTTATAAAATTTCCTTTTAATTAATCATGAAGGGATAAAAAATATTGGAGAAATTTTTTATAAAATTTTCGGAAGCAAATAAGGAAGTTTTAATTTGTGTTTAAATTTTTATTTGCTTGGAGATTTGGTGTGGCCGACCATTATAATAATGAGAAGAAAAATTATTTTTAATTAAATAAAATTTTCCTTTTCATGGCAAAAGAATTAAGGAAATTTTTATTAAAATTTCCTTATTTGCCAAGACCAAGGATTATAAAAGAAGAGGTAGAGGAGCCTTCATGGGTGAACAACCTCTATTCTTTTTCTCCCTCTTTTCTTTGGTTTTGGTGGCCGGCCCTATTTCTCTCCTCTCCTCTTGTTGGTCGAAACCTATCTTCTTGGTGGAGCTCTAGTTTGTGGCCGGATCAAGGAAGGAGAAGAAGAAGAGAAAGCAAGCCTCGTCTCTAGTATCCCTTGGAGCATTGGTGGTGGCCGAAATTCTTCATCCTTGAAGAAATTTATTATGGCCGAAATCTAGAAGAAAGAAGGAAGGTGGAAAGGTGATTCTCATCTCGGAAGATCGTTTCCCACACAACGTCCGAGGTTAGAAGAGGAATACGGTAGAAGATCAAGAGGTCTTTGTCTTCAAAAGAAAGGTATAACTAGTAATGTTTTTCCGCATCATGCTAGTTTTATTTCTTTGTAAAAATACCAAATACAAGAGACATGCGATTCTAGTATTTCGAATTTATTTTCGATATTGTGGTTTTTTGTTTTCTTTTTCCTTGTGATTTGATTGTTCTTTTCGGCTGACCTAAAGTTATTTAAGGAAATTAAATATTAGCTTTCCTTAAAATGCTTTGTTTAGTCGGTGGTGGTTGCTCCCATATCCAAGAAGGTCATGTGCCTCGCCACGTCAGTACTGGAAGTCAATTTTGGAAATTAATATTTAATTGAATTAATAATCTAGGTGATTTGGATCGAAAGTGTTAAGTTCCGCAGGAGATCCAAGTCTAAACCTAAAAGAACAAATAAATTAAACTTAGGATCAAACGTGTTAAGTTCCGCAAGCGATCCAAGTTTAATTTAAAAGAACACATGGTAGCTAGGAAAAGATTCAGACCTTTGTACAAAATTTTTGTACAGTGGAGCCATTAGGTTTTCCGAGTAGCAACCAACACAACTGTCCACTCGATCACTCGACCATACAAGGGTTATGGTGTAGAGGGGTGGGTGGGAGTGATCATCCATGCATACGTTGTTATTATACTTGCTTTGGCTGCTACTGTTTACATATGCTGTTATTGCTTACTTATGCGGTTGTGGTATACTTATGCTGTCATTGGTTACTGCTGTTGTTCACTTATGCTGTTATTCTTACTTATATTGAGATATACTCTGATTGTAGATGTTTAGACGTTGGTTTATTTATTGGAAATTTATATATACCTTGCTTATTACCTTTGTAGTTATGAGTAGTACTGTAGCAGATTAGTACCACTTCTGACCTTTTATTACCTAGCCTAGGATATTGTTTCAGGTATGTGCTTTTATTATCGTTTTATTTTAGTATTTGCTATTTCTCTTATGAGACTGTATACTATTGACACTCTTTACTTGGATATTATATTCATATACTATATTTCCTATACCCGCTGAGTTCCAATACTCACCACCCCACAAAATGATTTTTTTTCACCAGGTAATAGGTAGATGAGTCATGGATGCTTAGAGAGATGCTGCCTGCCATTCCTGTGTCATATCCGAGGAATGATTTTGGTTTTGTTTCTCTTTACTTGCATTTCGTATTCGTTGAATTTGGTGCTATGAGAACTAATTATATTTTGATACTTGTTTTGTGGACTTTGTATCTGTGACGTTTTGTGAACTTTTCATTTGTGGATTTTTTTTCCGTTATTCCTCTGTGTTTTCAGTGCAGCCGTGTGGGATATTAGTATTTTAAACTGCGCGGGTGTTATTGTTTAGTTCCAGCCGAGTAGGCTGTATTATATAAACTGCATGGTTATGTGTGTTCGAGTCGTGTGGGCTGATGAATATGTTATTATGTTGTTTGTGTATGCATATTGGTCCCAATTGTCACCGGTATAGGGGAGATGTTGCCGAATGTTTGTCTAGCAGGGACTCCTCTAGAGCGTGACAATTTATTTGATATTAGAGCCAAGTTACGATGTCTGTTATTTTTCGTGTTCTGGATTTTCGAGTTAATTTGATACCAATTTAGTGGTATCAGAGCAGGTTTTCGATGTTTATCTTTCTTGTTCTAGATTTTTGAGTTGGTCGATATCAGAGCAGGTTTATGATGTCTGTTGTTTTTTATGTTTTGGATTTTCGAGTTAGTCTGATACCAATTTAGTGGTATCAGAGCAGGATTACGATGCCTGTTTTTCATGTTCTGTATTTTCGAGTTAATCTGATACCAATTTAGTGGTATCAGAGCAGGATTACGATGCCTATTTTTCATGTTCTGTATTTTCGAATTAATCTGATACCAATTTAGTGGTATTAGAGCAAATTTTACGATTCATATTTTCTTGTATTTTGGATTTCATGTTTTGATTTTTCTCGATGCGACTTTTCGAGTTTTGGAACCAGGCAGCGGCAAGAATCTCCAAGCTATAGGAGGAATGTGGTATATTGTTATCATACACTTTTGTTGTTACTTGACTAGTTGTTTATACCATGTATGACTTGTGTTTGGTCGGTCAGTAGGAGGCCGACTTACTCTATTTCATGAAGATTCTGACCTTTGGGTTATTTATGTTTGGTAGGATAACCTAGAAGGTATATTTAGATAAATGACCCCCACTGATATGGAAAAGTATAGAGTTAGCTGCTTAACATTTGTGTCGGTTAACTATTTGTTGATAGTGCTCTCTACCTTTGTGTGCATTGCTCGACTAGAAGGTACTGAACCCCAGGTGGAGCAATCATAGTATGATGTAGTACAAGACAATGGTTAGTCGACTCAACTATCATTGTCTCCACAAGTAGCTCAAGACCTTGATCACATGATCATTTATTAAAGGTTTTGAAGTTTATATCTCAAATCAAAGTGTTCGATATTTTTATCGACAGGTTATCGGAGGACATTTTACGTGTAACGCCCCGCCTGTAATGCTCGAAAATTCTCAAAATTATTTTAGAAATATAGTATAATTATTCTGGAATTATTATGTATTTTTCCGGAATTTTTATAGTAGCGAAAGTAGCAAAAATAATTAAAAAAACAAAATAGCCTAAGCGGGGATTGAACCCGAGACCTATGACTTAGGGATAATGTTAGTAACCAGTTGAACCTAGCAGGTCCGTGCTGATAGAGAAGGGAATCAATTATATTTATAATTGGTTTGACCGAATAATTACTTAATATAAATAGGAAAACATAAGTTGGTTTGGGTTTATTCTTTGGTTCGGCAAAAACCCTTCTCCACCGAGACCTCACGCCGCCCCTCTCCTCCCTCTCCTTCTCTCGGCGCCACAACAAGGGAAGAACTAGGGTTCCATCCCTAGGGTCCCAAGGTCACTTTCCGGCGACGATTTCAGCACAAGGACGTTCCCCTCCGCGAGTAGAGCACGTGGACGCGAGCGAATCGTCGAGAAGCCGTCTCCACCGGAATTTCTAGCGATTAGATTTGTAAGAAATCTAGCACACAATGTAAGAAATCCCTCACCTGCAGTATAAGTAGCTCTCGCGTGTTTTCTTTTTTGCATTAGATTAGTTTTATTGAATTTTGTCAGCATATAGTGTGTATTTTAACTCTTCTAACAGATTTAGGGATTAGTGAACATCTCTAGATGGGCCGAGCACGTGTATCCTCTGTAGATAGGGGTTTAGACGCTGCTGGGTGCCTAGAGGTGGTCTCCCCGATCGAGAGAAGAGTTAGAGAGCGCCAAATGCTCGACAAAATGCCTAGCACCGCCTTATGATACAGTGGGCATTTAGTTAAATGCCATAGAACATGTTAATTAGCATGATCAGTTTTATTTCAGCTCTTATGAGACTAGATGTCCGAATGGGTGGGCTCCCACAGTCGCTTCTAGGTTCAGACAACCTAGTTCTAGGTTCAGATAACCTAGATTCAGCAAAATAGTATTAGCTATTACAGTATTTTTCTTTCAGTGACACTGTACTGGATTAGATATCCATTGGGTTGGGCTCCCATAGTCGTCCCTAGGTTTAACTAACCTAGTAAACCCTACTAGATTCGGAACTTGTAATCCCGGGTCTAGTTAGGGATGCGCGCACAGCAAGTACAGTTGCCAGGGCCCATCAGTAGCATGTTTAGTATTTTTACTTACTATATGTATATGATTTTCAACCTCTCACAAATTAGTT
This sequence comes from Zingiber officinale, assembly GCF_018446385.1. Classification (NCBI taxonomy): domain Eukaryota; kingdom Viridiplantae; phylum Streptophyta; class Magnoliopsida; order Zingiberales; family Zingiberaceae; genus Zingiber; species Zingiber officinale. The sequence continues at coordinate 12,972,413 of NC_055988.1, read as the reverse complement.
CGTGAATTCAGTACAGTCCTAGCAGTAGTTCAATATTAGCTTAGCTTAGTTCTTCATTGATACCATGTGATTGATATCATGTTCAGCTTCAGATATGCCATGATTGTATGCTTATATGCCATGCCATGTTTAGTTTATCCAGTATACTTAGCATATCCTTTCAAACAGCATGATTTAAAATCATATTTGCATCGTATGCATGTTTTAGTGAGGTAGATGGTTTCTTACTAAGCTTTTTAGCTTACAGATACTATTTTCCTTATACTGCAGATACAGGTAAAAGGAAAATGGACTAGCGGTGGAGGTTGGAGGTCAATGCAGATCAAGATGTGTGTGGAAGGAACTGGAATAAAGATCCTAGGGATCTAGTTTCGTTTTATTATGCATTAGAACGTGTTCAGTATGCATTAGTACTTATAGCAAGCGTTATCTTACGTTTCTGTTAGTTAACAAGAGAACAGTTTAAAGCCTTGTTAGTTTTGGTTACCATATGTTTACATGTCATGAATTAGTATTCTATGCCTTAATCACGTTTAGTATGTTAGCCTTCACCTAGTATAATGTTTCTCTTAGCTTTTATAGTGTTGTGTAATGACTTTGACACGCATCGGTGCTGAAATCAGACCTTTGGGTCGAAATCAGAAACTCGGATCGATCAGCCGATCGATTCGAGGGTCTTCAATCGATCAACTGATCGACTGGGCGATTCAGCTCGCGAACAGTAGGCGTCTGGATCGATCAGCCGATCGATCCAGCCAATTCCGTCGCGAACAGAGAGCTCTGGGGTCTATCAATGGATCGATTGACCAGTTTGGATCGATCAGCCGATCGATCCAAATTATCGTCTCGGGCACAGTAGCATGCTGGATCGATCACTGGATCGATCCAACCTATGTTCCGTATACAGTAGCCGGCTGAGTCGATCACTGGATCGATTCGACTATTCCAATCGATCTGTGGATTGATTGGGAGGTCTGATAACAGTTGGAAAACATATATTTCAGTTCCTTGACCATAGGGGATGTAGTATATGTTAGGTATACTTTATATTACACTCCTTAGTACATGTAGAACCAAGAAATGTTAACAGCTTAGCAAAATTTTAATTAGTACAGCTTCCACATCTAGTCTTAGTGATGGTCAGGAAATAGTTAGCACAGCATAATTGTAGCGATCAGCCTTACAGCTTAGTTAGTAGAAGGCGGGTCGTTACAGAGTGGTATCAGAGCAGCTTCCATACTTCTTACACACACATCAGCATTGAACCTGCAGCTTCCAAGTAAGAATACCTCTACTTTATTTATGTTTCTTGCTTTCTTGTATAGCTCATGTTTATAGATAAACTGCTGCATGATAGTATGTGATAGTATATAATATGATAACGATAGTTATACAATTATGATTGTAATAGTTATTCATGTTCTGTCCTCTATGTCTTTATCAATGGCACGAGGACGCCCAGCTAGAAGGGCACTAGCTACTGAGCCCCAGCAAGAGGCAGGCAGTTCAGTGCCTCCCCCAGACCTTACAGCATTAGTGGCTCACAGCAACAGGAGATAGCCACCCTCAAGACTAATCAGCAGAGTACCCCCACAGTCACCCCGGAACCGAACCTGACGACTCCAGAAGTCTTAGAGGTTCCACCAGCTCAGCCTACAGCGCCAACGCCAGCACCAGTACCAGCACCAGTAGTCCCAGCAGCTGAGCCAAGAAAGGAAGCCTATCTGATCCAGTGGCAGCGAGTCAAGCCAGAGAACTTCTCAGGCATTAGTGAACCATGGGATGCACAAGCCTGGTTCAAAACACTGGAGAGCACGATGGAGCTTCTGGACTGGCCAGAACACGAGAAGGTGAAGTGTGCCTCCTTCTGCCTGACAGGAGACGCACGCATGTGGTGGGAAAGAATCAGAACGAAGCGCCCAGTAAACCAGATGTTATGGGCTGACTTCGAGAAGGAATTCTTCGAGGAGTTCTTTCACATACGGGTTACAAACCGCCACTACGACGAGTTCACTGAGTTTCGTCAGGGCAACCTTTCAGTTGATGAAGCCGTGAAGAAATTCAACAGGTTGGCTCGTCTATGCCCGGAGCTAGTCAGCACAGAGAATGAACGAATCCGGTTGATGCTCAAGATGCTGAGACCAGAGATAGCAGTGAACGTGGCTGGTGGCATACATAGGCCACAAACCACAGAGGAGTTAGTGAGCAGTGCCTTAACCACAGAGCATTACCAGAACATCATAAAGCAGCAGAAGCAAATCTCCTCAGAGTCCAAAGGCCAAGGAAACTCTCACACTAAAAAACAGCAAGGCTACAGCTCTAATTGGAAAGGGAACTCCAACGACAAGCGCAAATCAGGGAGTGACCCAAAAGGAGGACCATCTAGCAAGCGACCCAGTTATCCAAAGTGTGCTACTTGTGGGAAATTCCATCCAGGGGTTTGTCGCAAGGGCACACAAGGATGTTTTGAATGTGGACAAGAAGGGCACATGGCCAAGCAATGCCCGAACAAGACCGGTCTTCCTCAATCACAGCAGATTCAGTATGCAGGTCAACCAACTCAGTTATATCAGATGCAGGCCGCTCTAGAAGGTCCACTTATCAGCCAGGGCAGATTAGAAGCCCCTCCAGCTATGGCGAATGCGAGGATCTACTCACTCACCAGAGAGGACGTAGCCAATGCCTCGACAGTTGTCACAGGTCAGATTAGCATTTTACAGTATGTCTTATTCGATACTCGGGCAACCCATTCATATATAGCCGGGATGTTCTCCGGAAAATTAGAAATACCCTCGAGGTACTCGGTGGTCGGGCCACGATTACCTTGGAGAGATCATGGCATCCACGACCGGCTCAGAGCGGCCATTATAGCGCATGAGAGCTCTTTTGTAACTGATAGTGCTAGAGATGACCGACTATGACGTTATCTTTGAAATGGACTTTCCGATCGATACGGTGCTACCATAGAGTGCCGTAAACATAAAGTCATCTTCCACCTGAAGCGGCAGTGCAATTTGAATACAGTGGGAACCAAAGAGAAAGGCCAAGAAGTTTCTCTCAGATGAAAGCACGAAGCTACTGATTCGGGATGTACGAGATTCCTAGCACACGTAGTCAACGCCACCAGACAAGAACCAACACAGCAGAGGTTCGAGTCGATGTGACTACCCAGCCTTCCCCGAAGAGTTAACAGGCTTAGCACCGACAGGAGATTGACTTTGAGATAGAGCTCATTCCAAGACAAATCCTATCTCCAAAGCGCCTTATCGATGGCTCAAAGATAACCAAGGAACTTCGTGAGCAACTCAGGAGTCGCTGACAAGAGTTTCATACCGAGTCACTCACCATGGGAGCGCCTGATTGTTCGTGAAGAAGAAGGATGGAAGCATGCGATTGTGCATAGACTACAGATCATCGAACCAAGTCACGATCAAGAACATGTATCCCCTTCCCGTAATCGATGACTTGTTCGACCAGCTGAAGGAGCAGCAGTGTTCTTTAAGATAGATCTCGGATCAGGTTATCATCGGTGAAGGTTAAAGAAGGGATATACCCAAGACAAAATTCGGACCGGATACTGACACTACGAGTTCGTAGTCATGCCCTTTGGCGTGACCAATGCTCCAGCTACATTCATGGATCTCATGAACAGAGTATTCAGGGAGTATTTAGATAAGTTTGTTATTGTGTTTATCGATGACATCCTTATCTACTCAGGAACTCAGGAAGAACACTCAGAGCACCTGAAACTAGTATTGCAGACCCTTCAGCAGAACCAGCTATACGCCAAGTTCACGAAATGTGCATTTTGGCTAGATCAGGTGTCCTTCCTGGGTCACATCATCTCAAAGGATGGTATTATGGTAGATCCCAGCAGGATAGAAGTAGTAAGTAACTGGAAGAGACCTAAGAACGCCAGCGAAATCAGGAGCTTTCTGGGATTAGCAGGATATTACAGGAAGCTTGTGGAAGACTTCTCCAGGATAGCCTCCCCACTGACAGCTCTTACCAGAAAGAACAGGAAATTTCAGTGGACAGAGGATTGTGAGAATAGCTTCAGCGAGCTAAAAAGGAGATTGACCAGTGCTCTCATTTTGGCTCTACCAGACAACACTAGCAGCTTTGACATCTATAGTGATGCCTCTAAGTTGGGACTAGGAGCAGTACTGATGCAAAACGGCAAGGTGATCGCCTATGCCTCCAGACAACTCAAGGATTATGAGAAGAATTACCCTACTCATGACCTTGAGCTTGCAGCAGTAGTGTTCGCTCTCAAAATTTGGAGACATTACTTATATGGAGTTCAATGCAGAGTTTATACGGATCATCAGAGTTTGAAGTACTTCTTCACTCAGAGGGATCTGAACATGCGACAGCGCAGATGACTTGAGCTGGTCAAAGACTACGATATAGACATCCTCTACCATCCAGGGAAAGCCAATAAGGTAGCCGACGCACTTAGCAGAAAATCCGGTGCTACCTTATTATCTCATACCGTGTCATCGCCCTGTATGAGATCGAGACTTGACCGAACTCATCGTTGACAGCCTCTACTACGACCTTAGAGTCTACCTTGGTTGAGGACATTCAGAGAAACCAAAATTGAAAATCAAGCAAGGGCTAGCGAATCAAAAGTAGAGAATTCAGAGTGTCCGATAATGGGTGTTGTATTTTGGTGATGCACTACGTGTTCCAGATCGGGAGGAGAAGATTTTAGATGAGGCTCACAAGACTCCCTACGCGATGCATTCAGTTCCACCAAAATATATCAAGACCGAAGAACCATTTTGGCATGGGATGAAGCGAGACATCGCCAGATATGTTAGCATCTGTCTCACCTGTCAGAGAGTCAGGCAGAACATCAGCGACCATGAGGAGTTCTGCAGCCTATCCCGATTCCAATGGAAGTGGGAGGATATCTCTATGGATTTCATAGTGGACCCCGTAACCACGAATGGTTTTGACGCCATCCGGGTAATAGTCGACAGGGTTGACTAAATCACCCACTTCTTAGCTATCAAGATATCTTACTCCATGGAGAAGCTAGCTCAATTGTATCTCCGGAGATCGTCCGACTACATGGAGTCCCACGAACCATCATTTCATAGAGACAAGAGATTCACATCACACTTGGAGTGTGTACAACAGCACTAAGTTAAAGTTCAAGACAAGATTCCATCCTCGATAGATGGTCGACGGAGAGAGTAAATCGTGTACTCAAGATATGCCCGAGCGTGTGCCTTAGACTTCAAGGAAGTTGGTGCAAATATCCGAGCTTAGCAGAATTTGCATACAACAACAGCTATCAGGCCACTATGACACCTTACGAGGCTCTCTATGGGCGGAGGTGTAGATCTCCAATCACTGTATGAGAGTGGTGAATGAAGAACTAGAACTCGTGATGATCTAGTAGCGATACTACAAAGCCTATACAGATCCGCCAGAGGATAGAGAGAGCCAAGAGCTATCGATACACCAGCACCCTTAGAGTTTTCAAATGGGATTCTGTTCCTGAGTAGTCCCCATGAAGGAGTAATGCGTTTTGGGAAGAAGGCAAGCTAAGTCCCAGATGTGGGACCATACCTTATCGCAGAAGAGTGTGCAAGGTAGCATATGAGCTAAAGCTACCGGAAATGTCACCGTCCACAACATATTTCATGTCTCTATCAAGAAGCATACCCCAGATGCCACCAGTGATTGAGCCCCTCAGACATCCGCCAAGACCTCAATATGATAGTCACTATTCGGATAATAGACCGAGCGGTTAAGAAATCATGGAACAAGGAAGTACTATTAGTCAAAGTCATTTGGCACACACCACAGAAGAGGCAACTTGGGAGATGAAGCCAGTATGAGACAGAAGTATCCAAAGTTATGACGAACTTTTTATAAGGTATGGGGGATTATAACGCCCGAAAATTCTCAAAACTATTTTAGAAATATAGTATAATTATTCTGGAATTATTATGTATTTTTCCGGAATTTTTAGAGTAGCGGAAGTAGCAAAAATAATTAGAAAAGCAAAATAGCCTAAGCGGGGATTGAACCCGAGACCTATGGCTTAGGGATAATGTTAGTAACCAGTTGAACCCAGCAGGGCCGTGCTGATAGAGAAGGGAATCAATTATATTTATAATTGATTTGACCGAATTAATTACTTAATATAAATAGGAAAACATAAGTTGGTTTGGGTTTATTCTTTGGTTCGGCAAAAACCCTTCTCCACCGAGACCTCACGCCGCCCCTCTCCTCCCTCTCCTTCTCTCGGCGCCACAACAAGGGAAGAACTAGGGTTCCATCCCTAGGGTTCCAAGGTAACTTTCCGGCGACGATTTCAGCACAAGGACGTTCCCCTCCGCGAGTAGAGCACGTGGACGCGAGCGAATCGTCGAGAAGTCGTCTCCACCGGAATTTCTAGCGATTAGATTTGTAAGAAATCTAGCACACAATGTAAGAAACCCCTCACCTGCAGTATAAGTAGCTCTCGCGTGTTTTCTTTTATGCAATAGATTAGTTTTATTGAATTTTATCAGCATATAGTGTGTATTTTAACTCTTCTCACAGATTTAGGGATTAGTGAGCATCTCTAGATGGGCCGAGCACGTGTATCCTCTGTAGATAGGGGTTTAGACGCTGCTGGGTGCCTAGAGGTGGTCTCCCCGATCGAGAGAAGAGTTAGAGAGCGCCAAATGCTCGACAAAATGCCTAGCACCGCCTTATGATACAGTGGGCATTTAGTTAAATGCCATAGAACATGTTAATTAGCATGATCAGTTTTATTTTAGCTCTTATGAGACTAGATGTCCGAATGGGTGGGCTCCCACAGTCGCCTCTAGGTTCAGACAACCTAGTTCTAGGTTCAGATAACCTAGATTCAGCAAAATAGTATTAGCTATTATAATATTTTACTTTCAGTGGCACTGTACTGGATTAGATATCCATTGGGTTGGGCTCCCATAATCGTTCCTAGGTTTAGCTAACCTAGTAAACCCTACTAGATTCGGAACTTGCAATCCCGGGTCTAGTTAGGGATGCGCGCACAGCAAGTACAGTTGCCAGGGCCCATCAGCATCATGTTTAGTATTTTTACTTACTATATGTATATGGTTTTCAACCTCTCACAAATTAGTTCGTGAATTCAGTACAGTCCTAGCAGTAGTTCAATATTAACTTAGCTTAGTTTTTAGTATCAGCTTAGTTCTTTATTGATACCATGTGATTGATATCATGTTCAGCTTCAGATATGCCATGATTGTATGCTTATATGCCATGCCATGTTTAGTTTATCCAGTATACTTAGCATATCCTTTCAAACAGCATGATTTAAAATCATATTTGCATCGTATGCATGTTTTAGTGAAGTAGATGGTTTCTTACTAAGTTTTTTAGCTTACAGATACTATTTTCCTTATACTGCAGATACAGGTAAAAGGAAAATGGACTAGCGGTGGAGGCTGGAGGTCAATGCAGATCAAGATGTGTGTGGAAGGAACTGGAATAAAGATCCTAGGGATCTAGTTTCGTTTTATTATGCATTAGAACGTGTTCAGTATGCATTAGTACTTATTGTTAGGACCAAAAGTAGCTAGAGAGGGGGGGGGGGGGTGAATAGCTCGTCGCGTTCGCTCGGTGCTTGGCGTTGCTCGGCGTTGCTTGTTTCTTCAAGAATGTGCAGCGGAAATACAATGAAACAATCACACAACGCTAACACGGTTGATTTACTTGGTATCCACCTCACAAGAGGTGACTAATCCAAGGATCCACACCAACACACACACCCTCCACTAAATAAAACTCTCCTTTATGGTAAGTACCATGGGCGGAGAAGCCCTACAAGACTCAATACAAGAAGAGAGGGAAAGGATACAAGAAATACAAGCTTACAAGCTTACAATGAGTATAAACCCTAACCCTAGCTTCTCTTCTTGGCTTTGATCCGCCTCTTGACTTGGAAAACTTCCAAGATCCTTTAGGAACTGACGATCTGAGCTTTGTAAGTGCTGTGGAGGAGCTGGCGAGAAATCTGGAGTGAATCGGAGAGGTGATACCGCAGCCATCGCACGCCTGCAGCTATAAACGACGCTAACGGTCGGATCCCGATCGATTCGAATGTTCCCAATCGATCGGGGAGGCTTTGGATCGATCCATGGATCGATCCAGAGCGCCTCTGTGCTCTGGGAAAAACGCCTGGATCGATCCACGGATCGATCCAGCGCTTATCGCGCGAAGCAGCCGCGTCCCAATCGATCCACTGATCGATTGGGACCTCTGGATTGATCCACGGATCGATCCAGAGGCTCTCTGTTCGCTGGGATATGTCTGGATCGATCCACTGATCGCTCTGTCGATCCACTGATCGATCCAGCACTTGATTTTTGCCCAAAACCAAGTCCCAAACCTCCCAAACCAACATCCGGTCAACCTTGACCTGTTGGTATGTCATGCCTAGCATCTAGTCACTCCCTTGACCTGCTAGGACTCCCTCACCAAGTGTCCGGTCAATCCCTTTGACCCACTTGGACTTTTCTCTGTGCCAAGTATCCGGTCAATCCCTTTGACCTACTTGGACTTTTCTTCCATGCCAAGTATCCAGTCAATCCTTTGACCTACTTGGACTTCGCAGCACCAGATGTCTGATCATCCTTGATCCATCTGGATTTCCCTTGTCTAGCTTCACTCACCAGGACTTTCACCTAGCTTCACTCACTAGGGTTTTCCATCTGCCTAGCTTCACTCACTAGGACTTCCTCCTGCCTGGCTTCACTCACCAGGACTTTTCTTCTGCCTGGCTTCACTCACCAGGACTTTCATACTGCCTAGCTTCTCTCACTAGGTCTTTCATTTTGCCTAACATTCCAGTTAGGACTTCCCAGTCAAGTATCCAGTCAACCTTGACCTACTTGACTCTTCTTCAATCAATATCTTATTGTCAAACATCTAAACCCAAACCAAGACTCAGCTTGGTTACCCAGGTCAACCTTGACCTGAGGGATATTGCACCAACACTTATAGCAAGCGTTATCTTACGTTTCTGTTAGTTAACAAGAGAACAATTTAAAGCCTTGTTAGTTTTGGTTACCATATATTTACATGTCATGAATTAGTATTCTATGCCTTAATCACGTTTAGTATGTTAGCCATCACCTAGTATAATGTTTCTCTTAGCTTTTATAGTGTTGTGTAATGACTTTGGCACGCATCGGTGCTGAAATCATACCTTTGGGTCGAAATCAGAAACTCGGATCAATCAGCCGATCGATTCGAGGGTCTTCAATCGATCAACTGATCGACTGGGCGATTCAGCTCGCGAACAGTAGGCGTCTGGATCGATCAGCCGATCGATCCAGCCAATTCCGTCGCGAACAGAAAGCTTTGGTGTCGATCAATGGATCGATTGACCAGTTTGGATCGATCAGCCGATCGATCCAAATTATCGTCCCGGGCACAGTAGCATGCTGGATCGATCACTGGATCGATCCAACCTATGTTCCGCATACAGTAGCCGGCTGAGTCGATCACTGGATCGATCCGACTATTCCAATCGATCTGTGGATCGATTGGGAGGTCTGATAACAGTTGGAAAGCATATATTTCAGTTCCTTCACCATAGGGGATGTAGTATATGTTAGGTATACTTTAGATTACACTACTTAGTACATGTAGAACCAAGAAATGTTAACAGCTTAGCAAAATTTTAATTAGTACAGCTTCCGCATCTAGTCTTAGTGATGGTCAGAAAATAGTTAGCACAGCATAACTGTTAGGACCAAAAGTAGCTAGAGGGGGGGGTGAATAGCTCGTCACGTTCGCTCGTTGTGCTTCGTTGCTTGTTTCTTCTAAGATGTGCAGCGGAAAATACAGAAACAAATCACACAACGCTAACACGGTTGGTTTACTTGGTATCCACCTCACAAGAGGTGACTAGTCCAAGGATCCACACCACGCACGCACCCTCCACTATGAAAACACTCCTTTTCGGTAACTACCGAGGGCGGAGAAGCCCTACAAGACTCTCAGTACAAGAAGAAAGGAAAGGGAAACAAAATACAAGCGCAAAGCTTACAATGAGTACAGAAAACCCTAACCCTAGCTTCTCTTCTTGCCTTTGATCCGCCTCTTGACTTGGAAAGCTTCCAAGATCCTTCAAGAATCGCGATCCGATCTTCGAGAGCGCCGGAGGAGTCAGCAGAGATCCGGAGTGAATCGGTGAAGTTCTCACCGAAGGAAATGAACGCGCGCTTAAATCGACGCTATGAAATCCCGATCGAATGCTCCCAATCGATCGGGAGGCTTGATCGATCCACGGATCGATCCGAGCGCCTGCTCGGAAAACTTCGATCGATCCACGATCGATCCGAGGCTATCTCTTCGCTGGCCCCAATCGATCCACCGATCGATTGACCCTGGATCGATCCACGGATCGATCCAAAGGGGTTCTGTTCGCGGGGACTCACCGGATCGATCGGTGGATCGATTCAGATCTGCTGAATCGATCCACGGATCGATTCAAACCTGCTGAATCGATCCACGGATCGATTCAAACCTGCTGGATCAATCCACGGATCAATCCAAACCTGCTGGATCAATCCACGGATCAATCCAAACCTGCTGGATCAATCCACGGATCAATCCAAACCTGGTTTTTGCCCAAAACTACGCCCAAAGCCCCCTAAATCAACATCTAGTCAACCATGACTTGTTGGTACATAAAACCTAGCATCCGGTCACCCTTGACCAGCTAGGACTCTCTCACCAAGTGTCTGGTCAATCCCTTTGACCCACTTGGACTTTTCTCTTCTTGCCAAGTATCCGGTCAATCCCTCTGACCTACTTGGACTTTTCTTCCACGTGCCAAGTATCTAGTCAATCCCTTTGACCTACTTGGACTCTCACCAGATGTCTGGTCAACCTTGACCCATCTGGATTTCTCATGCCTGACTTCACTCACCAGGACTTTCCCAATTGCCTAGCTTCACTCACCAGGATTTTCCTCCTGCCTAGCTTCACTCACCAGGATTTTCCTCCTGCCTAGCTTCACTCACTAGGACTTCCCAATTGCCTAGCTTCACTCACTAGGTCTTTCACCTGGCTTCACTCACCAGGATTTTGCTCCTGCCTAACATCCCAGTTAGGACTTCCCAGTCAAGTATCCGGTCAATCCTTGACCTACTTGACTCTTCTTCAATCAACCTTGCATTGTCAAACATCGAAATCCAAACCAAGACTCAAGCTTGGTCAACCAGGTCAACCTTGACCTGAGGAATGTTGCACCAACAATCTCCCCCTTTTTGATGTTTGACAATACCACAATAACACTTACAATCCCACATGTAAGTTAGGCTAATCCCATAGCCTCATTCTTCATGCCACTAGGTAATGAAAGCAGAAATTAAGCTTTTCATTCTCCCCCTAAGAGGGCAAACTCCCTCTTAGGTAATGAAAGCCTAACTTACTCCCTTTCACAAGTCCTTTCATTCTCCCCCTATTGGCACACATCAACCCAGCCTTGAGCACACATCAACCCATGTCTCAATATTGGGCACACATCAACAAATCCATTGTTGAAAGACTCTCCCCCTGAAGAGTTGCTCATCGTAATCACAACTTCACTTATTGTGATCAACACGATAATGAAAGTCCCATACTCTTCATTTTTCCTACATTCTCCCTCAATGTAGACAAAGGCCCAACCTTGAGTCTTTTTCAATCACTCGAAAAACCACTTGAAAATATGAGGATATCCACTCCCCATTTCAAGTTCAAATGCTCATTCATGAGCATTTTCTCTACAGAAGGTTAACCACCTTCCAAGGTTCAGGAAAAATCATTTTCATGTCTTTAAAGAGTCCCTCCCCCTAAAGACATGGTGGTAACTTCTGTCATTGCACCAACAATGACTTGGAATACCTAAAACTTTAGGAAACCCAATTTTAGAAGTTTTGAGGTTCAAATATTCAAAATTTGAAACAAACCTCAACCTAAACTTCAACTTAGCCTTCCTTAACCAATCCATCCTTGTTTTCCACACGAAAACACTCTTTTTATGTATATAAATGTATTTTCAGGGGTTTGGAGTGATTTCCTAGACTAAAATAGGTTCAAAATGCTGAAAATAAGCTTTCCCAGCCAAAATCAGCATCTTCAATCGATTGGAGTTGGGTTCCAATCGATTGAACCCTGCTGAATCGATCCACTGATCGATTCAGTCTTCTTGGATCGATCGGATGATCGATCCAGCGAGCTTCTGCTCGCGAGAAATGCCTTCTCAATCGATCGGCTGATCGATTGAGGCACTCCAATCGATCCACTGATCGATTGGAGGCCTGAAATTGCTGAAATTCAATTTCAGCCAATTTCAGAAACCCCTAGAAAATTCTACAAAATTCCAAAAATCGTAAAAATTTGTGTAGACATTATTTAGGGTATACTTTATCATGGAAAAATAGTTTTCTAAGAAAATACTTCATATTTTCAAAAATTGACACAAACTTGAAAACTTGCAAAAATTTTAGTGTTTTCTTCAAGTTTGTGTCTAACTATTCAATGATGATTACTATCAAAAGATAGCCTTCACCAAGGTTTTCCAAAAACATTTTAAAAATATTTTCAAAACCAATATCCCACCATGTTCCTTGGGCTTAATGCACATGACTTGTACATTAGCTTTCCCAATGATGGGAAAACACATAACTATGTGTTTTGATGAACCTAAAACTCAAAAGAATGCACTAAATCAACATCTTGAGTTTTATTCATCTTCCTAACATCTCACTTGTATCTATTGTGCACAAAACACATACAAGTCATCTTATAGTCCTCGTGAGATGTATATTTTGGTTTTGCCCTAATCTAGGGTTCATGCATATTTATCTAGGCATTTTGAGTGGTAAACATCCAACAAGGATGTTACTTGTTGATTCACTTGTTAAACAAATGCCACTTGTTTATTCCACTTGTTGTAAACAAATGCCACTTGTTGAACTAATGCCATATGTCCTTAATTTTAAGGAAATAAACATAATGCATGATAATGTTATGGCATACATCAAAATGAAATAGCTTTCAAAAGAAAGATTCCTATAACTATATGATGTATGTATGGCATGACATGGTATTTTTGTATTTTTCATGATAAGTCATGAATGCAAAATACAAATAAGATAAAATATGATGTCATGACATATTATGAGCAAACAATCATGGCAAGGTTTAGCATAAATAAAATATACCTAGATTACCTATCTAAGTATCGTTAATCTTAGCTAATCCTAAAACTTAAACCCTAGATTGCCCAAAGTGCTTCAAGAGAGTGCCAAAACCTAAATGGGCATTTCTAAGTCTCTTGATTAATTTATGCCAATTGAAATTAAGCTTATCCTCAAATGTTGGCATATTCTATTTTTCCTCAAGAGTAATCACATAAATCAAGGCCCGGAGTGCCTTAAAATTTATAAGAGAATACCAAAATCCTAACTTGGGATTTCTCTAGGTTTTCCCAATTTATGCCTTTTTAAGATAAAATCAATTTTCCACCATTAGGCACATTTTACTCTTTCAAGGAGTAAATAATAGTTCCATATCATTTTCAAAGGTTAACAAAAACCTTGAAAATGCTCCTTGAGTGTCAATTTCCTCAAAGTTGGGTTAACTACCCTTCTAATCAGAGTTGACACTCTCTAACCCATCTATGGGGTAGAGAAGATGCTCCTAGGAACCCAACACCTATTGGTGCTCCTTGGATGCTCTAGGTACTCACTAGGGATAACTTCCCTAGATACCTTCCTAGTAACCTTGTTGAGCTTCTTAGAAGCCTTGGTCACATTTTCTAGGTCAACTCTAGGGATAGCCTCTCTTGTGACCTTGTTAGTGACTTTCTTAGACTTCTTAGAAGTCTTAGTCACTTTGGTTTCAAAGATACTTCTAGGGATATCTTCCCTTGTATCTTGGACTTGACCTCTAGACCTAGGGTTTGTTCCATAGCTATATGGAACCCTATGATAACTAGGCACATCCTTTTTAGCTTTGAGTTTGTATCCCAAACCTCTATGACCATTGGATGACCTTTGTGCTCCTAGACCTAGGCTATGCTCATTTTGGCCTAATAAGATATTTTCCATCCTTCTTAGGGTCTTTTCCATTTTATCAAGTCTTGACCTCAAGACTTGATTTTCCATCACTAAGTCCTTAGTTTTTGGTTTTCCATTAAGTCCATGAGCATTTTTGTTTCTAGGCTTGTAGCTACAATCCTTAGAGTTCTTGCCTAGACTTTTACCTACATTCCTAGCCTTAGGTGTAGTAGTTTTGGCATGTAGGGCCACATGCTTTTCCTTAAAGCCCTCATGCTTCATATTCTTATGGTAAATCGCATTAAAATGATAAAAATTAGAACTATCATGCTTTTTACCATAATGTAAAGGAGTAGACTCAATAAATGTTACATTCTTCTTTACCTTGGAGGCTCCCCCTTGACTAATGCCTCCTTGAGCCTTGACCATCTTCTTCCCCTTGAGGCATTGACTCCGGTAATGCCCCTTTTGATTGCAAGAGAAGCATATGATATGCTCCTTGCTCTTTTTTGTTCCGGGAATGGTCTCCTCGGGCTTCTCCTTGCCCTTTTGCGTCACTTGACCCTTCTTCTTGGCCAAGTTGGGACACTTGCTCTTGTAGTGCCCACTTTCCCTACACTCAAAACATATTATATGTTTTTTATTTTTAATTGAAACATTTATACCTTCCTGTGTAGGGATGGCACTTGCTCCTCCATTTGCTATTTCTTGAATTTCGGAGGTGGCACCATCTTCTTCTTCTTCACTTGACCCGGATGTAGAAGCTTCTCCTTCTTCTTGATCCGGCGTCACCAAGGATTGCTCCCCCTCAATCCTAGAGGTGGAGGCTTCATCATCTTGAACATGAAACAAGGAGTATGCTCCATCCTTGTTCCCTTCGTTGCATTCACTTGAGGATGAAGCTTCTTGGATTTCCTCTTCTTCGGAGGTTGAGCATCTCTGGACTCAAACTCTCCAATTTGCTCCATAGCTCCTTTGCATCTTCAAACTCTCCAATTTTGCAAAGGATGGTGCTTGGCAATAAATTGACCAAAAGCTTGGTCACTTTGTCATTTGCCTCGCACCTTTGGACTTGCTCCGGGCTCCATTTGCTTTTCTTTAGAACTTTGCCCTTTGAATTTCTTGGAGCCTTGAAGCCTTCCATTAGAGCAAACCATTGCTCTATCTCCATCATAAGAAAATTTTCGATTCTTTATTTCCAAGAATCGAAACTCGTAGAAGTGTATGGTGGAGCCACCCTTGTGTCAAATCCAAGCCCATCTTGGAATTGCATCTTGAAGTTGAGCTTGATAAAGTCTTGAACTTGAAGAATTTGCTCCAACTTCTTCACCCTCTAGCTTTTCTTGATATGCTTGACCCTTCCCACGATGATTCCGTGAAGAGCGGCCTCGCTCCGATACCACTTGTTAGGACCAAAAGTAGCTGAGGGGTGAATAGCTCACGTCACAGCTTCGCTTGCTTGTTTCTTCTAAGACGCAATGAAAATACGAAACAAATCACACAACGCTAACACGGTTGGTTTATTTGGTATCCACCTCACAAGAGGTGACTAGTCCAAGGATCCACACCACGACGCACCCTCCACTATGAAAACACCTTTCGATAACTACCGAGGGCGGAGAAGCCCTACAAGACTCTCAAGACAAGAAGAAAGGAAAGGAAACAAAATACAAGCGCTTAAAGCTTACAATGAGTACAGAAACCCAACCCTAGCTTCTCTTCTTGCCTTTGATCCGCCTCGACTTGGAAAGCTTCCAAGATCCTTCAAGAACCGGCGATCGATCTTTGAGAGCGCTGAGGAGGAGCTGGCGATGAATCGGTGAAGTTCTACCGAAGGAAATGAACGCGCGCTTAAATCGACGCTCTAAGTGATCCCGATCGATCGAATGCTCCTAATCGATCGGAGGCTTCGATCGATCCACGGATCGATCCGCAGCGCCTGCGCTCGAAAACTTCGATCGATCCACGGATCGATCCAGGCTTATCTGCTCGCAGCGCCTCGATCCTCTGGACGACTTCTCGATCGATCCACGGATCGATCCAGGGATGCTGTTATCAGGACTCACCGATCGATCGGTGGATCG
This sequence comes from Zingiber officinale, assembly GCF_018446385.1. Classification (NCBI taxonomy): domain Eukaryota; kingdom Viridiplantae; phylum Streptophyta; class Magnoliopsida; order Zingiberales; family Zingiberaceae; genus Zingiber; species Zingiber officinale. The sequence goes on along the minus strand of NC_055988.1, from coordinate 12,956,263 downwards.
ATTCAGATCTGAATCGATCCACGGATCGATTCAATCGAATCGATCCACGGATCGATTCAAACTCGCCGGATCAATCCATGGATCAATCCAAACTCGCCGGATCAATCCACGATCAATCCAAACTCGCTGGATCAATCCACGATCAATCCAAACTCGCTGGATCAATCCACGGATCAATCCAAACCTGGTTTTGCCCAAAACTACGCCTAAAGCCCCTAAACCAACATCTAGTCAACCATGACTTGTTGGTAATACCTAGCATCCGGTCACCCTCGACCAGCTAGGACTCTCTCACCAAGTGTCCGTCAATCCTTCGACCCACTTGACTTTTCTCTTCTTGCCAAGTATGGTCAATCCCTCCGACCTACTTGGACTTTTCTTCCACGTGCCAAGTATCCAATCAACCCTTCGACCTACTTGACTCTCTTCACGTCCGGTCAACTTGGACCTTTCTTCTCATGCCTGGCTTCACTCACCAGGACTTTCCCAATTGCCTAGCTTCACTCACTAGGTCTTTCACCTGGCTTCACTCACCAGGATTTTCCTCCTGCCTAGCTTCACTCACTAGGACTTCCCAATTGCCTAGCTTCACTCACTAGGTCTTTCACCTGGCTTCACTCACCAGGATTTTCCTCCTGCCTAACATCCCAGTTAGGACTTCCCAGTCAAGTATCCGGTCAATCCTTGACCTACTTGACTCTTCTTCAATCAACCTTGCATTGTCAAACATCGAAATCCAAACCAAGACTCAAGCTTGGTCAACCAGGTCAACCTTGACCTGAGGAATGTTGCACCAACAATAACTGTAGCGATCGGCCTTACAGCTTAGTTAGTAGAAGGCGGGTCGTTACACCGCCCCTCCTGCTAAGGCGACGGGGGTTACTTTAACATACATACCTGTTGGTTGCTACTCGGAAAGCCTAATGGTTCCACTGTACAAAAATTTTATACAAAGGTCTGAACTTTTTCCTAGCTACCATGTGTTCTTTTAAATTAAACTTGGATCGCCTGCGGAATTTAACACGTTTGATCCAAAGTTTAATTTATTTGTTCTTTTAGGTTTTGACTTGGATTTCCTGCGGAACTTAACACGTTCGATCCAAATCACCTAAGTTATTAATTCCATTAAATATTAATTTCGATAATTGGTTCCTAGTATTGACGTGGCGAGGCACATGACCTTCTTGGATATGAGAGCAACCACCATCGACTAGACAAAACCTTTTAAGGAAAAATAATATTTAATTTCCTAAAATAACTTTAGGTCAACCGAAAAGAACAATCAAATCACAAGGAAAAGAAAAATAAAAGAACACTACATCGAAAACAAATTCAAAACACTAAAATCGTATACCTCTTGTATTTGGTATTATTTCCAAAAATAACTAGTATGATGCGGAAAAGAAAAATACTAGTTATACCTTATAGAAAGACCTCTTGATCTTCTACCGTATTCCTCTTCTAACTTCGGACGTTGTGTGGGCAACGATCTTCCGAGATGAGAACCACCAAGCACCTTCTTCTTCCTTGTAAGTTTCGGTCATCAAAACTTCTCCTAGGATGAAGAGGTTCGGCCACCACCACCATGCTCCAAGGGATGCTAGAAACAAAGCTTTCTTTCTCTCCTTCTTCTTCTTCTCTAAACTTGATCCGGCCACCATATGAATCTCCACAAGAAGGATGAGGTTCGGCCATCAAAGAGAAGAGAGGAGGAGAGGATGGTCGGCCATACCAAGGAAGAAAAAGAGGAAGAAAATAGAATAGAGTCGTTCACCATGAAGCCTCCTCTACCTCCTCTTTTATAATCCTTGGTCTTGGAAAATAAGGAAAATTTAATAAAAAACTTCCTTAATTCTTTTACCATTGAAAAGGAAAATTTATTTAATTAAAAATAATTTTTCTTTTCAATTTACAATGGCCGGCCATATTAAAGCTACAAACAAGGAGAGTTTTAATTAATTAAAACTTCCTAATTTGTCTCCAGAAATTTATAAAATATTTCTCCAATAATTTTTATCCCTTCATGATTGGTTAAAAGGAAATTTTATAAATTAAATCTTTCTTTAAACATGTGGATAATTTCCGGAAAGTTATCTCAAAAATTAAAATCTCCTTTCAATCTACAAATAAGGAAAGATATTAAATCTTTTCTTAAGCTTTTGTAGAAACTAATAAAAGAGAATTATTAATTTTTTAAACTTTCTTTTTGTAACGACCCACCCTTCTTACTACTACTCTCTAAGAGCGACTGTTACCTAACTACTACTCTACTTACTAGTGTCACTTATGCTATTATTAGCGACACTTAGATTTATCACGGCCCAGAGGAATTCCTACAAAAAAATTTCGGCAGAGTCTCCCCTGTACCGGTGACCAAATCCATAGTACATAAGATATATACGCAGCCACAGGCGGCTGGAACACATTTTCCACAACCACGCAGTAATAAAATCACAATAAAAACAAAGAAACTACTCTAGCAATAGCAACGACTACAGCACTCCACAAATAATAAAAGAGACTAACTAGACATGCGGAAATAAACTCAACTACAACCCCAAATTTAATATAACATTAAAAGAGAACTAAAAGAAAGTCTTGACAATTTTGCCAGCTACTTCTGGATCTCTCCACAGTCCAGTCATCATACATCTTCATCACCACCATCACCCTGTCGCCTCCCTTTCATATCTTAGCTTTTCCTTTATCTGCAGTAGGAGGAAAGAAAAATAGATCTATAAGCGAAATGCTTAGTAAGTACTAATCTATCTCACAAAAGCTCGAAGTGCATAAAAATAATGCAACAATACTAAATCTGAAATGCTAAAAGGAAAGCTGCATGTACTCATGGTATACAGAAATAAAGCTGAATACTAAACATGCTCACTAACTGATAGGAAAATAATGAAATTACTACTGTAAGCTCAGAATTAAAGAACTAAACTTTTATTGATTCTAAGCATAAACTTGTTTCATTTTCTTATATCCTTATACTAGAAATTAATCTTTTAATTTCTCTTTCACTTTCTTCTTCTTGTTCTTCTTTTCTTTTCTTATACTAGAAATTAATCTTTCAATTTCTCTTTCACTTTCTTCTTCTTGTTCTTCTTTTCTTTTCTTATACTAGAAATTAATCTTTCAATTTCTCTTTCACTTTCTTCTTCTTGTTCTTCTTTTCTTTTCTTTTCTTCTTTGGGCCCAGGCTTAGTACCATCTTTATTTTGCACGCTCTCTAATAGTGACTGAGGTAGCGAGCCTCTAGTCCTATGAGGTAAAGACCTTGGTCTTACCAGGGCCAAGACCTTGAAATTGGTCACCTGGATTTGTTTAACGACAATCTTGGAAGTCGGGTACTAGCCTCTTACTTTAGTTTACTTGTTATCTCTTTTTAACTAGACCTTGGTCTCTTTCTTTTTACTCAATTTTCTCATAATCCTTTATTAGTGTTTATTGGAATTCTTTAAATATACCTAACAAGTGTAGGATTACAATTAACTAAGCATGCTATATAAAAACAATACAAGGGAAGCAAATCTAAACTCTCTCTAAGCATGTTATAAAACAAAGCAACAGAAAAGTAAATCTGAACTTTCTAAACATGCTGTAAAACAAAGGAAAAGAAAGCACATCTAAACTTACTAATCATGCTCTAGAATAGAGCAAAAGAGAGCTAGTTTGAACTTTTAAAACATGTTGTGATAAGAGCAAAGAAAGCTAATCTAATCTTACTAATCATGCTATAAAATAGAGCTAAGAAAGCAACTTTAAGCTTACTAATCATCCTATAAAATAGAGCTAAGAAAGCAACTTTAAGCTTACTAATCATGCTATAAAATAGAGCAAAAGAAAGTAACTTTAAGCTTACTAATCATGCTATAAAATAGAGCAAAAGAAAGTAACTTTAAGCTTACTAATCATGTGCATGGAGTTAGCAAGGAAGAACTAAGTTACAATGCAAAATTCTGCATACTACGAGATCTAACTACACTAAAATTCTGCTCATGATATTCCAATAGCAATGAGAAACTAGAAAATCTGCCCAGGTATAACTAATAGCAATGAAACCTAGGAATGAAGGGATCAATGCTGCACACACCCAATAGAGTATCATGCTTACAAATTAACAAAGGACTGAATTTGCAACGCTATTAAACAAGGCTGTTCCTATTTATTGAATAGAAAAGAAACTAACACTTTGTATTTAGGTTAAGAGCTGTTCGTGCCACTATACAGCACAAAAGGGTCTAACCAGATATGCTAAATATAGGGTTGTTCTTGTCCAATGCAAAGCATAACCAAAACTAACAGTAAGGGGCCGTTCGTGCCCATTTCGTAACACATTAACTATGCTACAGCTCTAAATTAACAGTAAGCAACAGTAAGGTCGCAACTTAAAGGAGACTACATGCTATTCAGAAATTCTAGGCCTTCTTATGTTCAGCTAAGTAGCCGAATTGCACAGCAACCCAAAGGAAGATACTCGGGTTTTTATTTTCTTTGCATAAGATCAAAATCAACTTACTGTAAAGTTAAAAACAACCATATACATCCAATTCACAGCTTAACCCCTTTTTGGAAAACAACCTTAATTTCCAATTATACTTCATCGGATTGGCAGGAAAAATGAGCAGCATTATGAACTTGTTCTAAGATTCCTAACCTCCTAATTCTCTACAACTGAAAACAGGAAAACAGAAATTGCTACTGAAATGCTGGAAATTCAGTAAGCACAGAACCTAGAGAAGGAAAACAATCCTACATGCTTAACCTAAATCATTCATCTTCTTCCTATAAGACTCACGGCAGAAAACTAAAAGAAACCAAAAATCTTTATAACATGCTTTGAATTCAAAATGAACAAAGAACACAATTTCTTGACCTTAACATGCTATGCTCATGAAAAGGAAAGATCAAACTTGCTGTGCAGCCCAAATACTAAGAGTCTAGGGTTCATGTTAGGCCTCAGAAGCAAGGAAAAATCAAAACGGAAAACCCGAAACAACTCCTACCGCAGGTGAGTAGTACTTACTGAGCGTTCTTGGACTTACAACCGGAGAAAGAGGGCTCTAAAGCTTCTAGGGTTTCGGGTGAGGTGAAGATCTCGACGATTCCTCTACGTCTTCACCTTCTCCTCGATGAAGGGGATCAAAATCGGCAAGGTTTGCCGGAAGAAAGCCTTCGCCGGCCGCAGGTGAAAGGAAAACCTAGCTCCGCCCGAGAGAGAGCCGCGCCGCGCGTGCGTGAGAGGAGAGGAAGAGTTTCGGGCGAGCAAAGGAAAAGAAAACCTAGGTTCTCTTTTAAAACTAAGGTTTCCGTTATAACTATACTTTATATATATCTCGCTTCATACTTATTAACAAACCACGCGTAGCCCAGTTGGTTGGCTGCTGTCCGGTTTGGTCAGGTTCGGCCGGAGGTCTTAGGTTCGAGTCTCACCTTCAACGATTTTTGGTCAAAACTTCTTTCTTTTTGTAAACCTACTAAACGACCTCCAAAAATTACGTAAAAATATTCTAAAAATTTCTAAAAATCTCTAGTACACTTTTAAATCATGAACATGGTTAAAAAGGAAAGTTTTTAACAAAATTAAAATCAACCTTTTAATCTACAAATAAGGAAAGAGATTTAGCTCTTCTCTTAATCTTTTGTAGAATCTTATAAAAGGAAAGATTTAAATTTTTAAACTCTCTTTTAAATCATGTTATCCACATAAGAAAAATTTTAAAAATAAAAATCCTTTGATTTTAATTTGGGCCGGCCACACCAAGCTTGAACCCAAGCTAGGGCCGACCACCTTGAAGCACCCATGAACCAAACTTTGGCCGACCCTAGCTTGGTCTCCAAGTTAGCTTGGTCGGCCCCTATGGGATGAGTAAGAAGGTGGGTATAGGTGGGTATAGTACTCTATAATTAAGAGGCTACGATAGGGACTGAGAGGAGGAATTGGTTTTGGTCTCCCGATAAAATTAAGCATCCCGTGTTCGCCCCGAACACACAACTTAATTTTATCAATAATAATTCATTCCACTAGAGAACTATTATTGAACTACCGCACCAATCCCAAATTACATTTTGGGCTCCTTCTTATTATGAGTGTGTTAGTCTCCCTGTATTTAAGATAACAAATGTCCACTAATTACGTAAGTTACTGACAACTCACTTAATTAATATCTAGCTCCAAGAGTAGTATCACTCAACTTCATCGTCATGTCGGACTAAGTCGCCCTGTAGGGTTTAACATGACAATCCTTATGAGCTCCTCTTGGGGACATTCTCAACTTAGATCACTAGGACACAATTTCCTTCTATAATTAACAACACACACTATAAGTGATATCATTTCTCAACTTATCGGGCTTATTGATTTATCGAACTAAATCTCACCCATTGATAAATTAAAGAAATAAATATTAAATATATGTGTTTGTTATTATATTAGGATTAAGAGCACACACTTCCATAATAACTGAGGTATTTGTTCCTTTATAAAGTCAGTATAAAAGAAACGACCTCTAATGATCCTACTCAATACACTCTAAGTGTACTAGTGTAATTATATAGTTAAGATAAACTAATACCTAATTACACTACGACCTTCCAATTGTTTGTTCCTTTCCATCTTGGTCGTGAGCTACTGTTTATAATTTATAAGGAACCGATAACATGATATTCTGTGTGTGACACCACACACCATGTTATCTACAATATAAATTAATTGAACAATTATATTTATCATAAATATAGGCATTTGACTAATGTGATTCTTATTTGTTATCATACACTTTTGTTGTTACTTGACTAGTTGTTTATACCATGTATGACTTGTGTTTGGTCGGTCAGTAGGAGACCGACTTACTCTATTTCATGAAGATTCTGACCTTTGGGTTATTTATGTTTGGTAGGATAACCTAGAAGGTATATTTAGATAAATGACCCCCACTGATATGGAAAAGTATAGAGTTAGCTGTTTAACATTTGTGTCGGTTAACTATTTGTTGATAGTGCTCTCTACCTTTGTGTGCATTGCTCGACTAGAAGGTACTGAACCCCAGGTGGAGCAATCATAGTATGATGTAGTACAAGACAATGGTTAGTCGACTCAACTATCATTGTCTCCACAAGTAGCTCAAGACCTTGATCACATGATCATTTATTAAAGGTCTTGAAGTTTATATCTCAAATCAAAGTGTTCGATATTTTTATCGACAGGTTATCGGAGGACATTTTACGTGTAACGCCCTGCCCCTCCTGCTAAGGCGACGGGGGTTACTTTAACATACATACCTACTTACTACAGCGGAAGTCTTATTTATAGAAATTAAAAACTTTTCTTTTCTTTAAAATCACCATGACTAATCACCTGGACATATAAAACCACATAGCATACTTAACATGATTTTTAAGTCATAATACCCAAACACATAATTAAATGTCATGGAGTCATAAAGCAGTAACATAAACTAAGCATAGTTCTTATTAAACAAAAGCAGGTTTTTCTCCTTTAGCCAAGCCACTACCACACACATCCTTCTAACCCCTCCTGCTGCTCCCCTAATTCATCCATTTCTTGCCTTTATCTGTGGTACAAGAAAGTAAGCTGTGAGCACTCATGGCTCAGTAAGTTCCTTTCCTACTCACAAAAATCGTATATCATATCAAAATCACAAGACATAAAACATAACGCATGGAGACAATTTCATCATATCATGCAGCATATCATGGCATATCGTAACATAATCGTAAGGTATTATGGCATAACATAACATGATCATCAAATGCACCCTGACATATCATAACATCATCATAAATATCATGGCATAATCACAAGGTATATGCAAGGTGAATCTTTTTTTTTTAAACATGTATCATGAAAACATATGCAACATGTCTTTTGAAAACTTATAATATACATACTTAAACATAATCTCAACATAAGGGGGGCCTCGGCTTGTACCACATACATAAATGCGCGCGTCCTATGTAGGTCCAAGGTAACAAGTCTTGAACCCTACAAGACATACATACTAGGCCCGTTTCTTAGTCCATCGACCTAGGGGCACTTAGGAGCCCATCCCTAACGAGGTCCGTTTCTTAGTCCATCGACCTCGGGGCGCTTATGGAGCCCACCCTTGGTACAAGCCTTAAAAGTAAAGTAGCATGTCATACATATCATAATTCTTAACCTATCATTCATGTCATATTCATATCATGAAGAGTGCTCCTAGTCCCAACTGATAGGGAAGCAACTCTTAGGCATAACATAAAGCATGTATAATTGGGCACACAACACATCATGAATTTAGGCACACAGCACATCATGATCACATGCATAATTGGGCACACAGCACATCATGAACTTGGGCACATAGCATATCATAAATTTGGGCACATAACACATCATAAATTTGGGCACATAGCACATCATCATGCATAGGTCATAAACATACATAAATGAGTATAGCAGCATGACATATTCTTATCATATCATAAAGCATTGCATGTGAGGCACATGGGAAATCATAATTAGGTCTTTAACCCTAATATCATGTAGTGGTCGAAACATGTAGTTGTAGCCTAGGTTAGCAAGCAACATAAAAGCATGTGAACCCTAAACCTTTATCATATCCTATATCATAAGGAACGCCTTGAGCATGTTTAGTTTTGGGTTCTAAGCTTCCTAGGTCTTTACTTATATCATGACCGAAACCCATCAAGCATCAAATTAGGTTATAAGCAACATACAAACATGTAAACCCTAAACTAATGTCATATCATATATCATAAGGAACAACTTGAGCATGTTTAGTTTGAGTTCTAAGTTCTCTAAGCTTTTAACCTTATCATGGTCGAACCCTAGCAAGCATGATTCTAGGTTACAAGTAGCATAAAAAGTGTTGAACCTTAAACCAATATCATAACACATCATGAGGAACATCATAAGCACATTTAGTTTAAGTTCCAAACTTCCTAAGCCCTTTAATCTAAGGTGGCCGAAACTTGTTAAGCATGGAAATTAGGTTTCTAGTGACATAAGAGCATGGAAACCATAAACAAATTTCATAGCATTTATTACAAGAAACATCATGAGCATATCTAAGTTGGGTTCTAAGTTTCCTAGGCCTTTAAACTAATGGTGGCCGAAACATGTAAGACATAGACTAGTTTTTCATGTGACATAAAAGCATGGAAACCCTACACAAATTTCATGGCATTTATTACAAGGAACAACATGAGCAAACTTAGTTTAAGTTCTAAGCATCCTAGGTCTTAAAACCTTGTGTGGCCGAAGGTTATAGAGCATGTAACCAAATTTCTATGCAACAAACAAGCATAAGAACATCAAGTTAGTTTCATATCATTTCATCAAGAAGGTCATGAGCATCTTAGACTTGTTTTAAACTTTCCTAGGCCCCAAATCTTAACATGGCCGAATCTTCATAAACATGAAATAGAGTTCAAATCAACATACAATCATGGACATATCATATTAGCTTCATATCTTATCTTAGGAAAAATCATGGCATGCTTAGTTTTAGGTTTAAAGCTCTCCTAGGCCCATAGTTCTACCATGGCTGAATGTTCATGAGCATGAAAATGAAGTTCCAATCAACATACAAGTAGGAGAAAATGTTAACAACATCATCATCATAGGGCACATATCATAAGAACAAGAGAGCATGTTTAGTTTGAGTCTTAAGCTTATCTAGTTCTTTTGTTCATGCTTGGCCGAGAGTCTAGGATCATGAATCTAAGTTCTAACTAAACATTCTAGCATAGAAACATTAGGTTAACCTCCTACCATAAGATACATGTCGCAAGAAATATAATGAGCATATCTAGTTAGGTCTTAAAGTTTCTTAGATTCTTCTTTTTATCTTGGCCGAAATTTCCATGAAGCAACCCTAGGTTTTTAAGCAATCTATCTTCATGAAAACCACATGAGCTATTGTACCACAGGTGAGGGGAAGCTTACCTAGTTTTCGCTTGTTGATCCTTAAGGAAGTGGTACCCTTGTGAGGAGGGAGGAGAAGTTTTTTTTCCTAGTTTCCCTTTTTGTTTTTCTTCTTCTTGTATGAGGTAGACCTTGAGACTCCTTGCTAGTATTTGTTTTCCCTTAGAGAGAAAACCTAAACTCGGCTTTTGGAGATGAGGGAGGAGAGCTCTAGTTCTCGGTGGAGAAGGGAAAGAGGATGAGGAAGAAGAAGATTTTAGAATTTCCCTTTCTCTTTTCTCCTCTAATCCTTTTTATTCATCATGGGAAGGATTCTTGTCCCCATTCATCCCCCCCTTTAACTTCTCTTTAATTCCCACGAAAATGAGAAGGGAGAGAGGAGAGGAAGGCAATTCACCTTTTGTTTGCTTCTTCTCTTAACCAAGAGGAAGAGGAGGTAAGCCACTTGGTTTTCTCTTGCTCTTTTTCTTAGTTTTCTTTTTTTTCTCCTCACCTTTAACTAAATTTTTCATTCCTTCCTATCCAAATATTATTCATTATTCTAGTGGTTACTTCACACTAATTTAACTCTATCACTTGTGGGAGGTTCAAGGTTCAAACCTCAACCTCTCCTTCTTTTTATTTCTATTATTTCTTTTTGATTCCTCTTACTTTCATGCTCTAAAGAAAATACTATCCATATACTTATCTTATAATTTCGTGGGTGTTACATTACGGATATGATTATGAGATGTGTGGTGATATTCTCTGATGGGTAGACTCTTAGTCAGGAGGTTGAGTGAGCATTCGGATTTTGGATTGTAATTTTGTATTGTGGATACTTAACTATTCGGAAGGATGAGAATATGATTGGTTTGTCTCACTAGAGATTTATGATAATAAATTTTCCCACTAGATATTATCTTTGTAGTGGTACGACATAGACGTGTAATGTTGAACCATGGTGGATATATCAAAGTTTATTGACAGTGGGTGTTGAAGGTTGGATGTTTTCCTTTCTCTCTATCATTATTCAAGAGGCTATAAGGTTTGATTGATGTTGAGAATGATTTTTGATTGATGGATATTGAGGGATTAGGTGTAGTAATATGTAGTGTTTTGATGATCTATTAATGGATTTTACCCACAGTTAGATAGATGCCAGAGTGGTGCAGCGGAAGTGGGTTGAGCTTATAACCCACAGAGTTATCAATATCTACTTGGAAGTTGATCACCTTGTAGTTTTATATGGAAACTATAATCCCTCATAGTTGGAGATTTGATCATGATACTTGGATGGAGTGGTATATGAGTATGTTGCATGGTGGTTACCCTTGGATGAGGATCTTTGAGTTTAGTAAATTTGAGGACCAAAATTTTTATTAGTGGGGGAGAATGTAAAATATCAAACCAGATAATAATTATTTAATAAGTTTTAATAGGCTAATAGCCTTAACAGAATTTTTAGAATTTTTTAAGAAATTTTTCTGGATTTAATCGGAGATCGTATGATACGTTTTAAGGGGATGGATTGATTGGGATAGGATAAATCCTGTTTGGAATACCCAAAAGTGGGAGTTGATTGAGAAATAAACTTAGGTTTTGATTTTTCCTAAACCTAAATTCGAATTTTATAAATCTAATACATTACCGTGCCCTAGCCTCCTTGCCCACGCCGATCCCCACCTCGCGAGCACCCCCGATTTCTTCGCCACCGGCCTCTCCTCCTCTGCCGAACTCCTTCCCTCTCCCTCTCGCGAGTTCCCGTGCCCTAACTCTCACACTGCCAACCTCCCTCCTTCCCGAGTCTCGCGTTTCCCCTCACCAAATCACCGCCTTTGTCAATAGCACGGGATCGCGCCAGCGTTGCTCATCCCGGCGTTGATCGAGCCTTCTTCCCTCTTTTCCTCGTGAGTTCCCGCAACCACATCCGGCGATCTCTCCTCCTCACGCTAACACCAGAGACGCTGCGACGAGCCAACGACCAACGCCAATCCTCTTCTCTCCGAGTCGTGCCCTAACTGATCCAGCAAGTACTCTCCATATGTTGGTATGAGATCAGGGAGGTAAGGATTCAGTACTATGATGATTACCTACTTGGACGAGCTGTGATTTGAGATTTCGGTGGTGTTCCTGTATGTTCTTGCTTGTTCTTACTTCATCGCGGGTTTCCTTTCTGATTTCCGCAATGGAATTGGGCTTAGCGCGTGGAGGACTAACTTTACTTGGTTTCTTTTGACGTTTTTAGTTAGGAATCCTATTCTTGGCAGTCTCGGCTAGATGCGATGGTATTTGGCTTTGTCCTAGTGTTGCCGAAAGCTTTGGGACAGGTTGTAGGTGCTTTGCGCTTTGATTGATAATGTCTTGCTGCTCTCTGTTGTAACTAACATGTGAACGAATTCGGAAGTTTGGATTTCAAGTCGAGGTTGTTCTTTATCATATCTTGCATTATTGTATTTTTTGTGCTTTTGATCGGATTCGATGCTGCTTGGTTTCATGTTTTGCGATACTGAAATGAAGCGAATTTGGGTGTTTCAATGCTATAATGATTTCATCTTGTAAGTGCATTATGTTATGTTAGTAAGGATTCAATGAGGTGAGGGCCAAATGTCATGGAAGAATTGAAAGGTTTGGTGCTATGATGTTCAAAAATAGGAATAAGTTGCAAATCGATTTTCATTGATGTTGAGGCTTCATCTAGTGAGTCTTTACAATTTTCTACTACGGAGTTGAGGTGTTTGTGATCGAGTTCGGTGTTGCCCTGGTTCCTCTGGTTTGACTTTCTGAACAAAACTCATAGGGAATTTGTTTGGCTTTGATGATGTTCCACTCCTTTCTATCTCCACCAAAAGTTTTGGACAGATTTATGGGTAGTTAAGCTTTGAATGAGGATGCTCTTGTTTCTTTTTTATTGTTTTTGAAATCCTAGACAAATTTGATTTGAGAGTTAGGAGTCTATATTCGATGTTAAACTAGGTTTCCTTTGATAAGTGAACTGTTGGGATAGAAGATAGCTAATTTGTGTGCGTTGGCGCAGGACGTTGATTGAGACGATTGACGTGATGGGGCGTGATTTGGTTTAGACTACCTAGTAAAGGCGGGTACTTCTTACTTTGACTCTTTAGTTTTTTGAACTTAGTGCATGAGCTATCTTTGGTTAGAAACTGCTTTTACCTTGACTACACTCTTATTTTTCCTGCGTTTGATACCTCCACTCGATCTTTGAGATATTCGTTTTCATATCTATATAGTCTCTCAATGTTATCCATGATATGTAGAAGATAGTAGATACCATATTTGCATGTTTTGATTGTTGTTTATTTATGTTCCGTATTGAGCATGCTGGCTTCATGTAACATACCTAATTTTTACTTATATTTGTATTATGACTGTTGCATCTTGCGCATCATATCATTGCATGTATGTCAACAACAAATTCTCTCTTGTGGTCGAGAGAGTCGTTGACCAAGGCCACACGCTCGACCACTCGAGAGAGTGGTAGCTGGAGCAGATGCCGCTTGTCCTGTCGTGCCGCACTCGGCCACTCTTAGGTGGTGGTAGCTGGAGTTACGAGCAGCAGGGACCCCCGTAGTAGATGTAGCTAGTTAGCTACTATGCAACTGTCCACTCAGCCACTTGAGAGAGTGGTAGCTGGAGTGTTGTACAGTTTGTCACTGACCCGGCCTCTCGACCATACAGGGGTCATGGTGCAGAGGGGTCGGCGAGAGTGACCATCCATGCATACACTGTTATTATACTTGCTTTGGATGCTGCTATTTACATATGCTGTTATTGCTTACTTATGCGGTTGTGGTATACTTATGCTGCCATCGCTTACTGCTGTTGTTCACTTATGCTATTATGCTTATTTATGTTGAGATTTACTCTCATTGTAGATGTTTAGACGTTGGTTTATTTATTGAAAATTTGTATATACCTTGCTTATTACCTCTGTAGTTATGACCAGTACTGTAGCAGATTAGTACCACTTCTGATATTCTATTACCTAGCCTAGGATATGATTTCAGGTATGTGCTTTTATTATGGTTTTATTTTAGTATCTGCTATTTCTCTTATGAGATTGTATACTGTTGACACTCTCTGTTGGAGCAATCCCAATGGTCCGCGGGACCATGTGTTTTGGTGTTTGGGCAAAGGGTTTAAGTTAGGTTCACCCTTGTATTTGATATGTGTATTTGAGTTGTGCAGGTTTGCAGGATACACATGTGACTCAGGTTGATGGCTTCGGGTTCGGTGAAGGATGGAGCATCCGAGGGACCGTGGACAAGGCAGCGAGGATAAGGACCGAGGGAAGCGACTTCGAGGCATACGCGAAGGATGTCATTGGGGATGAGCCGCGGACTTGAATGCATCCGAGGGACGAGAGCCAAAGGAAGTAGGCTTGAGGCAAGAGGTCAAAGCTGCAAATGAAGTGTCAAATGAGTCGTAAGGGTGAGGGTACGAGTGCATAAGAGAATGTACTCGGAGTAAAATCCTAGTTTTTGGGTTTTACTGTAGCGCTACTGTAGCAGTCGACTGCATGTTTTAGCGACTGGCAGTGAACAGAATGTCTCTGTTCGTATGGAATCGAGCCGTTGGGATGTAACGGTCAAATTTCCACTGAGGGCAGTCGACTGCATGTTTTAGCAGTCGGCTGGTAGGCGGGGTTTTCAACCCGAGGCCTATATAACCAAAGCTTGGGAGCTTGGTTAGAGTTGACAAAATTTGACTTGGTTAAGGTCTAATTAGTAGTCTACAAGTGCTCAAGAGTTTCCCTTGTGTCCAAGAGGTCTTGGTGAGTTTGTGGTGAGGTTTCTCCACCCACAAGGAGGTTTGAGCTAGCCGGAGGTCTTCTGGGGAGTAATCCATCGACGGATAAGGATCGTCCACCTTACGGACAGCCGTGGAGTAGGAGCTTTATCTCCGAACCACGTAAATCGGCGTGTGTTGGTTTGCTTGCTCTTTCTTGTTCTTTGTATTTGTATTTAGCTTTCGTATTTGTGCTTGTATTATTTGTATTCCGCTGCGCAACTAACAAATACGTAGAAAGCGATCGATTTGGGGGCGCCGTCTATCCAACCCCCCTTCAAGCCGGCCACCGATCTCCAACAAGTGGTATCAGAGCAAGGACGCTCTCTATTGGACTAACCGCCAAGGAGGTAAAAGATGACCGGCTTGATTGAATCTCCAAAGTTTGAAGGAGGAAGCCTTGGGGACATCACCTATTGGATGATGAAGATGAAGATCTTCTTCAACACGGATTGGGACATCATGATGGTGGTAAAGGAGCCATTCAAAGTCCCAAAGGACAAGAAAGGAAAGAAGCTCCGAACACGACATTGGACGGAGGAGCAAACTTCACGATCGGAGGCAAACTCAAAGGTAATAGCAATTTTAATTGATTTATTGCCTCCTAATGTGATAAGTGGTGTAGGTAAATATGAGAATGCCCATGAATTGTGGAGTAAAGTGAAGAAATTTCCATGGGAGGAATTTTTGCCTACACAAGAAGAAGAAGAAAAATTCGAAGAAAGTGATGGAGTGGTCCAAGAGAAGAGGAAGGACCAATCGGATGTGGAGCCCAAGGAGATGATTTTAATGGCTCAAGAAGAGGAGGAGGAGCAATCAGAAGTTAACTCATGCTCAACTTCCGAGGAGGAGAAGGAGGATGAAGAAGCATCGTTAACATCCTCAAGGGTTAAAGAAGAATCCAAGACGGAGGAAGAAGAGATCTTGGAGGTCAACCTAGTGAGCACCTCCACCGAAGCAAAGTCAAAGGACCACATCATTTGCTTCGGTTGCAATGAGAAGGGACACTACTAGAGTATGTGTCCAATGAGTAAGAAGAAGATATCTCCTAAACTTAATTTAATTCTTTTAGAATCTAATTTGAGTTGTAGGAAGAAGAAGGAGAAAAAGCACATTAGATGCTTCACGTGTAGAGAACTTGGACACTACCACACAAGATGCTCGAGGAAGGGAGAGTTCAAGAAGTTGGAGCATCTAAAGAAGTGGGAGAAGAAGAAGAGGAGCTCAAGTCAAAGGGGAGCTTCAAGGGTAAGGGAGGTATACCCTAATTTGAAGTGCAATTCAAATTCAAATTCTTATGTTCCCATGCATGTTAGGAAAAATAATGTTAATCATTATATGTCGATGCAAAATTTTGGTTTCAAATATCATGATAGGAGTAGGGTAATTGTAGATCAAAACCCTAGGAGGCCCATTCATGAAAAATCTAGAAATGATAGACCTAAGGAGATCCAAGACATTAATCCCAAGAAGGGGAGACATATGCCTAGAAAGGGTAGGTATAGGAATGTCCAATTTGGACAAATTAACTCTAGGGTTAGGAACCTAGAGAAGGAGAATCAAGCCTTAAGGGGAAAGCTTGATAAGTTAGAACAATTCCTTAAGAGATTTAATGTTGGATCTAAGGAATTAAATATGGTGTTGGGTAACCAAAGACCCAACCATGATAGATCGGGCTTGGGATACCGATCTAGTTCCTCCAAGGCTAACGAGAGATCATGTGCTAGGGTGGCAAATGATCATGGAAAGGGAGAGTCCTCCAAGGCTAAGGGAAAGTCTTATGCTAGGGTTGCATATGACTATAGCAAGGAGAAGTCAATAAATGGCAAGAGAAAGACGTTTAATGGTAAGAAGAAATTAACCAAGGACAAGGTGTCCAAGGTTAAGAAAGTTACGTTTGTAGGCCAAGTGTCACCGGGGTGGATTGATGTGGCCTAACTATTATGGATGAGTCACCTAGGGAGGTGGCTAAGGCAAAGAGCTCTAAGGGGAGCTCTAAGAGTCAATTTGGGACCCATGGCCAATGGATCTCAGGTGAGTTTTACTTGGGAGTTTAGGTTGGGTCATGGATTGTGTCAAGTGGTTTGGAGATGAACTTGAGTCTCAAACCTAGGGATTTGACACAATTGGATTGTGTTTCATGCAAGAAATATGACATTGGGGTCATATAGCATGATAATTGGTTTTGGATGTATAGATGCCATATAAATCAATGCTAGGGATGCATTGTGGGTTGACATGGGCAAATACATCAAGAGGAAGCCAAAACTAGGACTTTAGGTCAAGGTTCTATCGAACCATTTAAGCTAGTTTTGGATTTTGTGTCAATCTTGGGATTGGTGATAGATATATTTTTGAATGTATTTTTCCCAAGTAGACATGGGTAAAACAAACCTCTCCACAAAATTTGGGGATTTTTGGAGGTCTGTGGAATTATTGGTGCATTTCTAAAAGTGGGTCAAAAATGCTGAAAAAGGCTGAAAAACTGTGCCAGTCGACTGCTAGTTTTAGCAGTCGACTGCACCAGTCGACTGTTAAAACATGCAGTCGACTGGCTGGAAATAGAAGCATTCTGTTCGCTCAGCCAGTAGCGACCAGTCGACTGGTACTTCTTGCAGTCGACTGATACCAGTCTGAAATTGTCTTCAGCACTGAATTTTGACCAAGTCAACTCATACAAGTGTATGAAATCCATGGGGGATAAACACACGAGTTTAGGGTCAATTGGAATGACAAGTTTTCAACAATTGGGATATTGTTGGAGGATTTTTTGGATGTTAGGCAAAGGGGGAGAAGTAAGGTTTAGTTGGGAAAGCCTGAAAGTGCCTTTGCGTAGGGGGAGCCTTGGGATAGGTTCTTAAAAAACCTGTTGTGAAAATCCTAGCTCATTGGGGAGCATAGGTGTAGGGGGAGCCTTGGGATAGGTTCAAATGCATGATGCATTGTTTCGGCGGTTGCCAAGTGTGTAGCCTTGGCATCGTAAGTCCATTCGGCGGTTGCCAAGTGTGTAGCCTTGGCAACATAAGTCCATTTGTTTTAGCATGTTTATTTGCTATATGTTTTCCCTAACTTAAACGTATTGCCAAACACCAAAAAGGGGGAGATTGTTGGAGCAATCCCAATGGTCCGCGGGACCATGTGTTTTGGTGTTTGGGCAAAGGGTTTAAGTTAGGTTCACCCTTGTATTTGATATGTGTATTTGAGTTGTGCAGGTTTACAGGATACACATGTGACTCAGGTTGATGGCTTCGGGTCCGGTGAAGAATGGAGCATCCGAGGGACCGTGGACAAGGCAGCGAGGACAAGGACCGAGGGAAGCGACTTCGAGGCATACGCGAAGGATGACATTGGAGACGAGCCGCGGGCTTGAATGCATCCGAGGGACGAGAGCCAAAGGAAGTAGGCTTGAAGGCAAGAGGTCAAAGCTGCAAATGAAGTGTCAAATGAGTCGTAAGGGAGAGGGTACGAGTGCATGAGAAATTGTACTCAGAGTAAAATCCTAGTTTTAGGGTTTTACTGTAGCAGTACTGTAGCAGTCGACTGCATGTTTTAGCAGTCGACTGGTGCAGTCGACTGGGGCAGTTGACTGGCAGCGAACAGAATGTCTCTGTTCGTATGGAATCGAGCCGTTGGGATGTAACGGTCGAATTTCCACTGAGGGCAGTCGACTGCATGTTTTAGCAGTCGACTGGTAGGCGGAGTTTTCAACCCGCGGCCTATATAACCAAAGTTTGGGAGCTTGGTTAGAGTTGATGAAGTTAGACTTGGTTAAGGTCTAATTAGTAGTCTACAAGTGCTCAAGAGTTTCCCTTGTGTCCAAGAGGTCTTGGTGAGTTTATGGTGAGGTTTCTCCACCCACAAGGAGGTTTGAACTAGTCGGAGGTCTTCCGGGGAGTAATCCACCGACGGATAAGGATCGTCCACCTTACGGACAGCCGTGGAGTAGGAGCTTTATCTCCGAACCACGTAAATCGGCGTGTGTTGGTTTGCTTGCTCTTTCTTGTTCTTTGTATTTGTATTTAGCTTTCGTATTTGTGCTTGTATTATTTGTATTCCGCTGCGCAACTAACAAATACGTAGAAAGCGATCGATTTGGGGGCGCCGTCTATCCAACCCCCCTTCAAGCCGGCCACCGATCTCCAACACTCTCTACTTGGATATTATGTTCATGCACGATCTTTCCTATACCCTCTGAGTTCAAATACTCACCACCCCACAAAATAGTTTTTCTTTCGTCAGGTAACAGGTAGATGAGTCATAGATGCTTGGAGAGATGCTGCCTGCTAGTCCTGTGTCATATCCGAAGAATGATTTTGGTTTTGTTTCTCTTTTCTTGCATTTTGTATTCGTTGGATTTGGTACTATGAGAACTAACTATATTTTGATACTTGTTTTGTGGACTTTGTATCTGTGACGTTTTGTGGGCTTTGCATTTGTGGGTTTTCTTTCCTTTATTTCGCTGTGTTTTCAGTGCAGCCGTGTGGGCTGTTAGTATTTTAAACTGCGCGGGTGTTATTGTTTTGTTCCAGCCGAGTAGGCTGTATTATATAAACTGCATGGTTATGTGTGTTCCAGTCGTGTGGGCTGATGAATATGTTATTATGTTGTTTGTGTATGCATATTGGTCCCAATTGTCACCGGTACAGGGGAGATGTTGTCGAATTTTTGCCTGATTGGAACTCCTTTGGGGCGTGACAAAAATATTTGAAAACTTGATTTTTTTTTTATGGGATGATATGGAGAACTTTGCCCTTCCTAGCCAAACAAATCATAAGCAAGACTGATTTTCTGTGGATCTTAAAGAGAAATATTTATAATATTTTATAGTTATTCTTGTCTACATAATTATTATTGATGTATATAGCTAATTATTTTTTTTCTAATTATTATGCTTTTTGTGTTATTGTAATATGTGTTGTTGTTGTAAACTCAATAAAATTGTTATTGTTATTTTATAGTATAACAGTTGTAAATTGATGCTATTATAATAATTATTTTTTATTAGATTATTATTATTGTTTAAATATTTTGTTGTAAATTATTATTTGGTATATTATAAAATGATCTTGTACTTGTATTTAAAAATATTATTATTTTAATATATATGGGTAATGAAATTATTGATGAGATTTTATGAAAAGACTTTTTCTAAAAAAATGATATTGGGTATGACATATTAAGGAATGAATTTGTATTGATGGTTTTGAAAAAAAAGTTGCTCTCAATGTACTGTATTGCATATATGGTTAAGGAAATGGCTATAGCCGAGAGAACTAGATGAGCACATAGATCTTGGTTTCATATCATTTTGAGTTCTCTGGGTCTATTAGTCACTTTTGAGATGAAATCGACTAATGAATCTAGAACATTCTAAAAATAAAAATTTATCAAATCAAAATTCGTTCAGATATCTTCGATTTGATATATTATGCACCTTATAGTTCAACCTATCTCAAAAGTTATGACCTCTTAAAATTATAACTTGTATTATAGCATATACAATTTTTTAGCTGCTACAACGTATTGCTGATCTTTAGAAGACCAATAACAACTTGTTATTGATCTTCAAAGGACTAACATGTTGTTCTTCAGAAGATCCACAATAATATATTGTTGGTCTTTAGAAGATCAACAATAAAGACCAACAATAACATATTGAACAATAAATTTTGAGATGTCATAATTTTTTATTCGGATTGAATCATGAAACATACAATATATCATATCGAAGTTCGTTAAGAGATCTTAGATTTGATATATTATGTTTCTTGTAGTTCAATCCAAATCAAAAGTTATGATCTCTTAAAATATAATGTTTTGCTAATATTAGATGATCAACAACGTGTTGATGTTTTAGCAATCCTAGAAGATCAGTGACACCGTGTTGTTCATCCTCTAAGATCAACAACACACACGTTATACACTTTGAAATGTCATAACTTTTAATTTTGATTGAATCATAAAATACACAATATATCAAATCAAAGCTCGTTCAATAATCTTTGATTTAATATATTGTGCATCTTGTGGATCAACCTAACTCAAAAGTTATTACCTTTTAAAGTTGAACTTGTAGTTGTAATAGTTGTAGTTTCATAGTTGCTACAACTTGTTGTTCGATAAATTTTGAGAAACTATAGCTTTTGACTCGGGTTGATTCATGAGACGCACAATATATCAAATTGAAGAAATTTGAATGAGTTTCGATTTGATATATTATGTGTTCCATGATTCAATTAAAATCAAAAGTTATGACATTTCAAATTTTATAATGTCTGTGTTGTTGATCTTAGAAGATCAATAACAATGTTGGTCCAGATATGATTATATATCAAGCCTAACATGAATTTGATATGATTTATATCAAGTCCATGTTAGAATTTTTTAGCCGATTATTCTAATAACATTTTAACACTTTTAGAGATACTGAAATAAGCAATGGATGACATCATTACACTCCTTGCAGCCTCAAAAATCTACATGACCTAAAATATATCAAATCGAACTTATCTAGGTCTGACATGGGCCTGATATAGAATCATATCAGGCATTGTTGCTGATCTTTTAAGATCAGCAACACGCACGTTGTAAACTTTGAAAGGTCATAACTTTTAATTCAGGTTGAATCATGAAATGCATAAAATATCAAATTGAAGCTTATTCAAAAATCTACAATTTGATATATCTTGCATCTTGTAAATCAACCCAAGTCAAAAGAACCGGTTGCTTGAGTTTATGGGTTATCATGAGGGTTCTTTTCCCTTCCGTTATTTGGGCATTCCATTGGCGGTGGAGAAACTAAGAATTACAAATTATGGACCGCTTCTTGATGTTATCACAAAAAGGATCAATGCTTGGCCTAAACATACTTTATCTTATGTCGGGCACTTGGAATTGGTAGGTACGGTTCTTCAAGGTATGATGTTCTTTTGGTTCTTTATGCTTCCAATTCCTAGTGGAGTAATGATAAGATTAAAACTATATGTCGTATGTTTGTTTGGTTTTCAAAATGCCCTCCTACAGCTTGGTCAAAAATTTGTTTAGCAAAGCATGATGGTGGATATTATCTTAGGTATCTCCTTACATGGAATGTGACTTTGTTGAGCAAAATATGGTGGGATATTCAGATCGAAATAGATTTTGTATTGGTCAAGTGGGAGCATGGTACGAACTGCAAGTGCACGATTATGTCTTGAGTAATATAAAGATATCGAACCCACAGGGACTAGTTACAAGCACTAGTGATCTCTGATGTGAGTAGATTGTATATACATGTTTAGCATGTTTTGACGCACATTCACATGTTTTACGCATGCTTTATCTATGCATTTTCATACTCCTTGCTTTACTTTTAGCATATTTACTCTTCTTTATTCGGAGATCTGCTTGTGTGTATTTTCTATCTACAGGAGTCGAATTTGGAGAAGAATTGATGTTCGTGGCCAACTCTACAAGCAAGTAAAGGAAGACAACATCAGCCATGTGAGCCACACGACCATGCCAAAGAAAAATGATCTTGGCCATGTGGAGCAAACAACCCGTGCAGCATCAGCAGAGGAGAAGTATGACATGACCATGTGGATTCACATGGTCGTGTCATCCCTGAAGCAATTCCAGAACATGGTCATGTAGATCTGCACGGTCATGTAACCTTTCCAGAGCCAAAGCATTGCCAGGACGTGTGTGCCACATGGTCGTGTGACATTTCCAGAGGTAGAACATTGCTAAGCCATGTGGATCTGCACGGCCGTGCAAGACATCCAGTGACAGAGCATGGCACGACCATGTGAGAGCCACACAGTCGTGTGACTCCGGCCGAGAGCAAAATAAGCAAGGCCATGTGAGAGCTACACGACCGTGACATGGGCTGTGTGGCACCCAAACCCACTGCTCTATTTAAAGGGCTTCTTCCTCTTTGAAAGGGGGAGGCTCTCCCTTTAGGGAGATCCAATCTTGAGGCTTTTCTTCACCTTTCGGGCGTTGATCCAGTGATCTCAAGACGTTTCCATTCTCGAATTGACTCTAGTAGCAAGGATTGGTTCCGAAGATCACTCGTCGTATCTAGATAAACATTTCTTTTCTATCTTCTTGATTGGGATCAAAATATTTACAATCTTCGTGTCTTCGGATCTTTTCTTTTGTTTCATGGAGTAGATCTTCTTGTTCTAGGATAGAGGAAGTATTTGTGATGTAAATTGATGTAAGATCTTAAGGATTTGCCAACTTCTTGATTCAATGATGTTGTTATGTTTTGTATCAATTCAATCTTGTGTGGATTGTTGTGCTTAGATCTAATTATCATTCTTGATTGATTGTTTGTAAATCTTGATGATCTTGTAGAGGAATTCTTTAGATTATATGAGCGAGGGGCGTCGTGATAGGGCTGCCCCGTTAATGGACGTCTAGGGGATCACCTTGAAGGGTGAAACAAGAATTTACAAAGAAGTGGGATAGATAGATGAGCTATGTCCTATATCTTGATGTGAATTGATTAGTGATGTGTTTCTATGTCGTATGACCGAGGGGTGTTGTGACAGGGCTGCCCCGCTAACGGACTTCATAGGGATCATAACTATTTAATTACTTAAGGTGTAGATAAAAGTCCCTTGCCGGTGTTTTCTGTAGGAAATTATCGGTGACTTCTTACAAATGCAGGACAATTGAGGATAGGATTGATAGATCATATTACATTGATAAGTATCGTAAAGAAACCAAATCTCCTAGAACTTTCATTAAACTTAGTTTTCTGCATTTACCTTTTACTTTTCTATTCTAGTTGCATCTTAGTTCGTATAACTCCTTGTTTGGTTGTTTAGTTAATTCGGTTTGAGACATCTTTAGTGGTTATAATCAGTCCTTATGAATTTGATATTCTTTTATTATTGACGACGAAATCGTGCACTTGTGGTTGCGTAACAATCTCTCATATAGAATTAGCTAAATAATCGATGGTTGAAAGTTGACTACTAAGGAAAAGGAGCAAAACTAAAAAGAGGGAAGAGAAAATAAGAGGAAGTGTCTGAGATCTTGGTTTGGGAAGTATTCTAGGAGTTCAGTTTCATTGTGATGCTTACTGATGATATCATGGTTTACCAATTTCCTACCTTCAATTAAAAAACACTCGTAGGAAGTTAGTTTTATTACCGGCTTTCCCATGTCATGTCAAACCGATAATGGAAATTGGGTCAATATCCCTACGAATCCAATAGGGATGACTCCTATGAAATCTGGAAATGATTAACCCCTATCACTAGGACACCTCGGTCATAGATCACAAGAGTACATTCCTATTAAATAACTATAAAGATAGAGATAGTAAATATGCATGATTCCTTACTTCCTTGTGAGGGATTGTTTCTCCTTTTATGGGAACATCCTAGACGTCCGTAAATGGGTTATCCCTGTCACTATGACCCCTCGGCCATACGATCTAGGGTATTCTTTCTATGAGATCAACAATCCCTACACAAATGCTCAATCTAACATGACAATAAAGTGCAAACAAATCTCATACACATTAGATCAAATAGATACAAGGCAAGATAATATCATATAGATAAGAAAAAGACATATCCATGAGTTACTACATCAATACTTAATCACAACTACTCCCTTAATCCTAGAACAATGGATCTACTCCATATCGGAAAGAAAGGAATCCAAAGACATAAAAAAATAAAGTATTCAAACCCAACTAGAAGAAAGAGGGAGAAGAAAGCTTATCCAATTGATCTGGTAATCTTTGGATCCAATACTTCACTTTCGGAGTCGATGGGATGATGGAGCCGACCTCGGATCGTCGAGTGGAACACGAGAACAGCATGGAATGACACCAAGATGTTCCTCTCCAGGGGAGAGGCTTCCTCCTTTGGAAAAGGGGCAAAGAGCCCTTAATATAGTATAGGGCATGGGCCTGGCACGACCCCTGCCACGGTCGTGTGAGATCCACATGACCGAAGTCGCCTTGGCTTCTGGTCAGGTGACATGG
This sequence comes from Zingiber officinale, assembly GCF_018446385.1. Classification (NCBI taxonomy): domain Eukaryota; kingdom Viridiplantae; phylum Streptophyta; class Magnoliopsida; order Zingiberales; family Zingiberaceae; genus Zingiber; species Zingiber officinale. Next base: position 12,931,535 of record NC_055988.1, on the reverse strand, counting down.
TTGTGTGGGTTCACACTACCGTGTTCTTCTTTGGCTCTAGATGAGTTGCACGATCATGTGGGATCACACGGTCGTGTGCTTCTTCGCCTCTGGATGAGTTTCATGGCCGTGTGGGATCACACGACCATGTGTTGCTCTGCTCCTGGACTGGCCAAACGGCCATGTGGGGTCAAATGGCCAGTGTCAATGGCCTTTGCTTGCTCTCTGGTTCGTCGACGAACATCATTTCCACTTCGAAAGCAGTTCCTGTGAATAGAAATATGCACAAAGAGTAGATCTCTGACAAAAAAGAGTAATTAAGCTGAAAATATGACAACAGGTATAGAAATGCATAAATCAATCATAAGGGAAGTATGTGAATGTGTGTCAAAACATATGTAAAGGTGTATACAATCTACGCACATCACACCCCCAGACTTGAACCTTTATTTTTCCTCAATCAAAATACTGCAATCTAAATCCATGTGTTCCTATAGTGCTTCATAATCCCTAGTGTACTCGCCTAACTCTATCAACTAGTTTCATTGGTGAGCATGATTGTGGAGTAAACTAAGCATAGCCTAAGCATAAGTTCTTGTGCTCAGTGCAATAAGTGACTCAAGCTCTTCAAGTTTCAATTTCTATCCTAGTCGAGTCATCATCCCATTGAGTTCCTATTATTCTCGATGATAGGCACTTACCTGCCACACACTTGGTTCATATTCCCTAAACTACACAAGGTCTCAAAGGACTACTCAGAATTAAGAGAAATATAATATTTATTTTCTCAGTAACCTAACTCGGTCTCAAAGGGGTAAATTGTTAGTTTCTACTCATGACAACTAATTTTCTATCTCTTATTCAAATGATTTTTTTTTAGCCTAAGGGTGTAGCACTAACACAAATGTAAGTATGCAAATGCAGGAATTTTGATTTTTTCCAAATGAATTGCCATGATCTGAGGTCATCCAGTAATCAAAATGTAATCAAGGAATCACCATGGAAACAAGAGTGCTAAACAATTTAGATAAATCATGACTATTCCAAAATGTATCTGCCATTCAAGCTTAAGAGAAGTGAAGGTAAGATCCTTAAGGTTTGGCCAAAACTCACACTTGTCTCCGTACAATACTTAGCTCATTTCATGCTACTAGAGATAGAGAAAAGAGATACACTAAACATACTAGTATTATCTCTACAACAACATGAATCTAGAAATAAATGTGTTAATCATTTTGCTATTAGACAAGTCAGTAAAAATTAAGAGGTTTGATGTACTCGATATGCCACAAAATAATTTTTATTATTTTCAAAACTAAAAAACTGCAAACAATAAGAAGAAAGTAAAGAAAGAACTGGAACATAAAGAAGTGAAACAGGCAAAACAAACTTAAGTGTAGAAAATGTAAATGAAAAGAAAATACAAAATGTAAATGAAAAGGAAATGCAAAAGACTCAACTCAGATTGTGTAAATACAAACACTCCCCTAGACTTAAACTTTTCATTGTCTTGATAAAATTAATATGGTAGATGGGGAGGAAGATCAGGGAAATATGGAAGATGAGGAAACGAATCAAGAACCCATCTCATATCCCTCATAAATTTATGATATGAGAATAGTTCATCAATATCACTCTGAAGATATCTCATATATCCCCTAAAATCCTCATTTAATATCATTCTCCTCTTATGAGCTTCCATAAATTCAATCATTTGTTTGCACAAATCATTCTCGCTCCTAAAATAGTCTTGCAAACGTTTAAATTGTTCATCCTCCATGCACATGTTTCTAGTAAACATCTTATTATTTTGTTCCAAATCATGATGAAGGGTATCAATAATAGGATGAAACTCATGAAAATTAAATCTAAGAAGATCTCGACTAACTGAAGGGATGTCTTTAGGAACTGGAGAGGGGAGAGGGTTAGGTCGTTTAGTTGCCAAAGTCAAATGCCAATTATCTTTAACACGAATCATGGTTAAGTTTGTGTTGGGCAATCAAAGAGGAAAATTGTTTTTGATCACAAGACTATACTCATATTCCTCACATCGTATCATATTTATTGCTAAACATGAATTTAAATCTAATCGAGAAAATTTTTTGATCATCTCTAAATTATCAAGTTCGCAGCCTAATACTAGTGCCATATGAGTTAGCAGACCTCCTAAAACAATAGGGGCAGTAGAAGAGACCTTCCCTAAGGTTACCAAGTGCTTTAAAAAGGAATAACTAAAATTTATTGACACATTTTTTATCATTGCCCATAAACAATATAAATCTGAAAGTCTCACTATTCCTTCTTTACCTCCCCTTCCAAATATCGTATTTTTCATAATCAACTGGACAGACTAGAAAATAGGGTTAATGATACTAGTGCCCTTGGAAATGTGAGGGTTATAGTGAGATTTCCCAAAGATTAGTTGCCATATGTTTGAGGTTTCAAATGTAGAGAGAATTGTATATGTTCCATCACTAGGCAAATCGTAACATGCATTAAAGTCTCTAAGGGTCCATTCATAGTCATCATTAAACAAATGAAATGAACATTATCAATAGTGATGGAGCTTAATATTTCTAAAATAATTCTAGGGTAAGTTGGGTACTTCATATTCATTAAGTTAATCCAACCTATTCTTTCAAAGAGTCAATCCACATCATCTCTAAAACCCAACACTTCTAAGGTCTCTTGGTCCATGAATCTAGTGCTCAAAATGGAACATTTAGACAAAGAATTATAACGATGCATTTGTTCATCATTAGATAAAATGATACCAAAGTTGTTAGATGTACCATAAGCGTGAATTTCCTTCATTTGAAACAACCATCTTCTCCTTTCCTTTGCTTGGGTGAGTGTTTCCTTTGATGATATTTGACATTATGGATGATGGGGTGGTTGAACTTGAATGGAATGAGTTGTGAGGGTGGAAGGTAGCACTTTGAGAGCTTTAGGGAGAAGGAGAGGTGAGAGAGGGGTGAAGAAGAGAGGAAAGTTGGTGAGCACGACCACACCCTAAAAGAATGTGATTAGACTCGGCCGTGTGGGATCCGCATGGCTTCTTCTCCGCCGACTTCAGACGACCATGTCGACCGACATGACCCCTTTCTTCTCGGTCAGGGTCACATGGTCGTGTCAATTGACACGACCTGTGTCTCATTCTGCTCAGGTGGCATCACACGACCGTGTGAAGTCACATGGTTGCATTATTCTTCCTCTTTGCCAGGGCCACATGGCCGTGTGAGTTCACACGAGCCATGGCGTTCCCTTCTCTACTAGCATCACATGGTCGTGTGAGTTCACACGACCGACTTCTTGACTTGTCTAGTAGCTAAATTTTCTCCTCTTTGATTCCTCCGACGCCTCCATGCTCATGAAATGATCATGACCAGCTCGTGTAGGTTGCACACAACCTGAAAATAAATATTTTAAAGAAAAATTCTTAAATAAACTAACAAGGAAAATACCATAGATTGCCTCCCAAGAAACGCTTGTTTTAGTCTTTAGCTCAACCCTGTTGGACTCATTCAGGAGGGTGCGGGTCAGAGAAATATAACTGTGAGTTTTCTTCAACCTACATGCCTTTGGAGGTATCTTTTTAAGCACTGCCCATTTACTTTGAATTCTTTGAGCTCTTCATTCCAAATATCTACCGCTTCGAACGGATAAACCTTCTTGACTTTGAATGGTCCTGCCCATCTTGATTTCAACTTTTCAAGAAAAAGTTTCAACCTTGAATTAAATAGTAAATTGGATCTCCTTCGTTGAATTCTCTATGTAGTATATATTGATCATGCCATTTCTTTGTTCTTTCTTTGTAGGATTTGGCATGCTCGTAAGCATCCATCTTTAGTTCATTAAGTTCATTCAACTAGAGCTTTCTCTTTTCTCCTGCTGGCTCGAGATCCATGTTAAATCGTTTAATCACCCAGTAAGCTTTATATTCCAATTCTACTGGGAGATGACAAAGCTTTCCATACACTAGTTGGAATGGAGGCATACCAATCAATATGGCATGCCCATAAGGCATCATCCAACTTTAATGACCAGTCTTTACGTGAGGTGGACACTGTCTGTTCTAATATTACTTTAATCTCCTGATTAAAAATCTCAGCTTGTCCACTAGTTTGGGGATGGTAGGGTGTCGCCACTTTGTGACTTACTCTATACTTCTTGAGCAAGTTTTCAAATTATTTTTCAATGAAGTGAGACTCCCCATCACTGATAATTGCCCTGGGCGCATCAAATCATGGGAAAAATCACCTTCTTAAATAGTTTGATGACTATCTCAGCGTCACCGATAGGAGAAGCTATGACTTCCACCCATTTCGTTACATAGTCCACTGCCACTAAAATATAATTATTTCCACACGAAGAAGAGAAAGGGCCCATAAAATCTATACCCCATACATCAAACAACTCAACTTCAAGGATATAGTTTAATGACATCTTGTTTCTCTTAGTGATACTCCCAGTCTTTTGACATTGATCGCAAGACTGTACAAATTTCTTTGTGTCTTTAAATAAGTTTGGCCAAAAGAAACTTGCTTGTAAAATCTTTGCAGCTATTTTCGAAACCCCCAAATGTCTGCCGTAAGATGATGAGTGGAAATAAAACAAAATGTTCTTGACTTTGTCTTCTAGCACACACCTTCGATAGATTGCATCCCTGTATTCCTTATAAAGCAATCGTTCATCCCATATGTACTATTTGACGTCCAAAAAAAATTTCTTTCTTTGTTGTCTATTAAGGTTTGAGGATAGTACTCCACTTGCAAGATAGCTAACAAAATTTACATACCAAGGGATCTTCACATAGTTCAATGCTAAAGGATGTTCATCCAAAAAGGTATCATTAATGGGTAGATCAAAATCTACATCCTTTTGCCCATTTTACCACACTCGGGATAAATGATCTGCCACAACATTCTCTGCTCCATTCTTATCTCTAATTCCTAGATCAAATTCTTGAAGAAGTAAAATCCATCTAATCAGTCGTGGTTTGGCATCTTTCTTGCTAAGCAGATATCGTATGGCAGCGTGATCAGAATACACTATTACTTTTGAGCCCACTAAATAGGACCTGAACCTGTCAAATGCAAAGACTATTGCTAATAGTTACTTTTCGATGGTAGAATAGTTTATTTGGGTTGCATCTAATGTCTTGCTAGCATAGTGAATTGCATGCAATACTTTGTCTTTTCTTTGCCCTAGAACTGCACCTACTGCAAAGTCACTAGCATCATATATGATTTTGAACGGGAGTTCCCAATCCAGAGCTCAAATTATTGGGGTTGTGACAAGAGCATTATTGATTTTATTAAAGGCATCAATGCAGTCATCATCAAAACAAAACTCTACATCTTTAATCAACATATTAGTTAATGGCTTGGAGATTTTTGAAAAATCCTTTATGAAGCGCTGATAAAATTCAGCATGCTCCAAAAAACTCCTTACCCCTTTTACATTGAATGGTGGAGGTAGTTTCTCAATTGCCTCTACTTTGGCTTGATCCACCTCAATTCCTCATTCCGATATTTTGTATCCCAAGACAATTCCTTCTTTAACCATGAAATGACACTTTCCCCAATTTAAGACTAGGTTCATATCTTTGCATCTTTGAAGGACTTTAGAAAGATTTAAAAAATAGGAATCGAAGTCATTCCTATAAACTTAGAAGTCATCCATAAATACCTCAATGATTTTTTCTATGAAATCTAAGAAGATCAGCATCATACACCGTTGGAAAGTAGTTGGGGCATTACAAAGTCCAAATGACATACGACGATAAGCATAGGTACCAAAGGAGTGTGTAAAGGTGTTCTTCTCTTGATCTTGGAGGTATATTGGAATTTGAAATAAATCAGAATATCGGTCCAAATAGCATAAATATGAATGTTTCGCCATTCTTTCAAGCATCTCATCAATAAATGGTAGGGGCAAATGGTCTTTCCTAGTTTTATTGTTTAATTTTCTATAATCAATGGACATCCACCATCTTGTGACCATTCTTGTTGGAATCAGTTTATTGCTTTCATTTCTGATGACAGTCATTCCTCCTCTTTTTGGGACCACATGTACTAGGCTCACCCACTCACTATCGGATATAAGATAGATAATCCCAGCATCTAGAAGCTTTAACACCTCTTTTTTTACCACCTCCTTCAAGTTAAGGCTTAATCTCTTTTGATGTTCAACCAAATTCTTATACCCTTCTTCAAGTAGAATTCTATGCATACAAATGGAAGGATTGATTCCTTTAATATCATCACTAGTGTACTCAATCGCCTTTCTGTGCACCTTTAGCTCATTGATTAATTTCTTTATTTCCAGCTCAGTTAAATCTGCATTAATTATTACTAGGAAAGTAGAATCTAGTCTGACAAATGCATATTTAAGGTTAAGAGGAAAAAGTTTTAGCTCCACTTAAGGCGGCATAATCTCAGGCAGGATTGGTTCTTGCTCTAATAACCTTATTTCCTCATTCACCACTACTTCTTATAAAATTTTCTCAGTTTCCTATACCATTTCTTCCATTTCATCATCATCCAAGTTCTCTTTTGTACACTCAGTACTGCTATATTTCTCTTCTATAGTAGGTATAGTTGACGAAATCATACCCCTTGGCAATTGTGATAGGACCTCATCACACCAAGGGAATAGATCTTGTAGATCTGTGCATTGTAAATTGATGGATTCTTCTAATTTGCTCTGAGTTTTAGCACCTTCATGCTCTAATTCATTTCTTCCTATCGACACTCCATTATTCTCTTTTGCTTCTGACTAATCGTTAAGATTTGATACCACTCGATAGATTATTTCATGTGTTTCATCCAAACTTTTTCTCATGAAAGATCCTCTAGAGGTCATGTCTAACTGACTCTTGTTCTGGAAAGAAAGCCTAATGTAGAATATGTGGATGATCAACTAATTCTCAATACCGTGATGTGAACACTTAAACAGAATCAATAAGTATCTATCCTAAGTTTGATGCAATACCTCTTCGTCTAGTTGCTTAAAATGTAAGATTTGATTCCTCGACCAAGTGGTCTTCCTTGAGGGAAAATATTTATTCAAAAATTTATGCTCTAACACGCCCCAAGTTTTGATACTTCTGGTGGTAAAGTACTGAACCAAACCTTTGCAGCATCTCTAAGACTGAAGGGAAAAGCAATAAGACGTATAGAATCAACAGGAACTTCCTTATATTTTAATGTATTGAAATAATTGTGAAACTCCATGAAATGTGAATATAGATTCTATAAATCTGATTGCCCAAACTGATCCTCTTGAATCTTCGAGATAAAAAATAGCCTAAGCATAAAACTCTTCACTTGGATCTCTGGTAGTTCAATAGACCCTAGCTCTTTGGCAGACTTCAGAGTCTCATAATCTTTCAATGGTCTTAGAACCATATTTATCTAAGAAGACAAGAAATGCGAGCGAAACTGGATCAAGAGGCAATTGATCCCCTACAAGATTAGATTCTTTGCATGCAAGAACAAGATAACAAATATTTTTAGTGCAGAAAGAATCAGAGTTAAAAATAAAATACTAAAAATTTAAATTACAGAAATAAAATTATAAAAAAAAATAAACGTGAGCAAATGCAAGATATAACTTCTAAATATTGAAAAAGATAACAAGTCTAGTCTAACTCAAATGACTATATACTAATGTTATAAGCACAGTCCCTAGCAACGACGCCAAAAACTTGGTACGAACTATAAGTACACAGATACATTGTCAGTAATATAAAGATATCGAACCCATAGAGATTGGTTACAAGTACTAATGATCTCTCACGTAGAATTAACTAAACAATCGATGGTTGAGAGTTGACTACTAAGGAAAATGAGTAAAACTAAAAAGAGGGAAGAGAAAATAAGAGAAAGTGTTGAAGGTCTTGGTTTGGGAAGTGTTCTAGGAGTTTGGTTCATTGTGATGTTTACTGATAATATCATAGTTTACCAATTACCTACCTTCAATTAACAAGAACTTGTAGGAAGTTAGTTTTATTATCGGCTTTCCCTTGCAATGTCAAACCAGCAACTAGCCTTAAGATCCCTAAGAATCTAATAGAGATGATTCCTATGAAAATCGAAAATGGTTAACCCTTGTTATTAGGGAACCTCGGTCATAGATCACAAGAGTGCATTCCTATTAAATAACTATAGAGATAGAGATAGTAAATATACATGATTCCTTACTTCCTTGTAAGGGATTGTTTCTCCTTTCAAGGGAACATCCTAGACGTCCGTAAACATGTTACCCCTGTCACTAGGGCCCCTTGGTCATATGATCTAGGGCACTCCTTCTACGAGATCAACAATCCCTACACAAATGCTCAATCTAACATGACAATAAAGTACAAATAATCTTATACACATTATGACAATAAAGTACAAATAATCTAATACACATTAGATCAAATAGATACAAGGCAAGATAATATCATATAGATAAGAAAAAGGCATATCCATGAGTTATTACATCAATACTCAATCACAACTACTCCCTTAATCCTAGAACAATGGATCTACTCCATATCGGAAAGAAAGGAATCTAAAGACATGAAAAAATAAATCATTCAAACCCAACTAGAAGAAAGAGGGAGAAGAAAGCTTATCTAGTCGGAGGAGCGTCACAGTGTCACAAGAGCTTTTTTGGAGCACCGAGCAAAAGTGAAAGTTGTAACTCTAAAGCTCCTGGTTGAAGGCCTTTATATAGGCCTATTCCGAGTGTCTGGAACTACTTCGGGCGCCTGGGCTATGAGGCTCTGCTAGTTGACGCACTCCACATCAATTTTTGGATGAATTTTTAGGTCTGTGCACCTGGACCGACTCCGGGTGCCCGAACCACCCGAGTGCATGCGACACTCGCCCATGTGCCCGTGGCACTCGGCCAGGTACACGTGGCACTCGCCCAGTTGCCCACAACACTAGCCCGGGTTGTTTGTTAGAGCCCTAGAGCCAATCATTTGATGATTGTTGTATGAACTCGTTGTATCATATTCTTATATATATAAAGGCATTTGTTTATGATTATTATGCTTACTTGTATTGGTGCCAAATAACTAAGTATAATAGCATCCTTGAGTAGAAGGTTCTTATCTATATCAATCGGTTAGTTGAATTGATAGTGAGATGATATAAGGAAACTACTCTTAATCATTCCTAATCAAGTATTAGCATTCAGGGACAATGTTAATGCGACGAGACTGGCATGTAGGTCAACTCGATGACTTGATCTCACAAGTCATGGATATAGAGATATCAAGTTGACACATGAGTATGCATTGGAGAATGTATACTGAATGACCCACCATGAGAAAGTATCATGGATCGTTATATGAGTGTCATATACTTTCTCATATGGCTATTAGTATGACTATTAGTCTTTGGACCGGAAGTCATCATGGTTTCCTACATAAGGAGTTACATACTTTGGTTTCGTCAAACGTCGCCCGTAACTAGGTGGACTATAAAGGCGATTACTGGGTATGTAACAAATTATGCGGAGGGATGTAAGTGATGTAGATGAGATCTATCCCTCCTATATGATGGGAGTGACATCATTATTCTTGATAGAGTGAGACCACTAAGTGCATGACCATGCCCAAATGAGTCAATATGAGATGTTGAGATCATTTGATTGAGTGAGTCTACTTGGAGTTCAAGATTTAGATTGATTAGAGGATGACACAGTCTATGCCTCATATTGATCAATCTAGATATCAAGGATAGAAGGACACTTGTCATATATTGTGAAGAGTCACAATTAGTAGTCACAAGGTGATGTTGGATCTCAACATTTTTATAACTTGGGTAGTAATGATGTGTTGCTAGATACCGCTCATTACTTATACTTCTAAATGGGTTTAGGAGCATTGCCAATGTTATAAGAACCTATAGGGTCACACACAAAGGGTAATTAGATGGAGATTAGGTTCATTTGATGAACCTAGAGGATTAGGTCCATGTGATGAACCAAATTGGATTAAGAGTAATCCAAATTAGGCTAATTGAGTTGGATTCAATTTGGTTCATGTGTTAGATGAGTCTAATTTGGACTTAGACTCATTGAGTCATTTTAATTCAATGAATAGAGATTTATTAAATTAAAATTGACTTGAACCAATGGTTAGATTTGATCAACCATGGGAGAGAAGTGGTCAAGTTTGACTTGACTAGAGAGGAAGATGAAGAGTCAAGTTTGACTTGACCATTTGCCACCTCATTGGTGAGTTGGCAAAGCGTGGACCAATGATGATGCTCCACATCATCATGGTTGCTTAAGTGGGATGCCACCTCATGGGAGTTACCAAGAGTTGTGACTCTTGGTATTCCATGGAGGTTATTAACCTCTTAATGTGGCCGGCCACAATTTATTCAAGAGAGGAGTTTTTCATTTTGTGTGTAACTCTCATCTTGTTCCTCAAGCTCTCTTCTCTCCCTCTCTTCCTCCATTGCCGAGAGCCACAAAGGGTGCTAGCACACTCTAGTGTCTTTTCTCCATCTCCTTGTTCGTGTGGATACACATAGAGGAGTGTCTACTTTGACATTCTCGAGATCCGACATCATTTGGACGAGCGGGATTAAGCGAAGGGCATTCCTTCAAAGGTATACCTTCTGATCTTGTAGATCTAATGTAGATATAGGAGTAGAGAAACTCGTACATGAATTTTAAACTTCGCACGGATCCGGTGGCATGGGATTCGGGGTTTTTGCAATGCAAAAAGCTGATTTTTGCGGCTCGAAAATTCCTACAGTGGTATTAGAGCCACGTGCGAAGCGCGTACATGTTTATTTTGTGTTTTTATGGAAAACTTTCAGTTCTATAACTTTCTGTGAATTTCCTAATTTTATGTTTTATGGGTAATTTTCTCGTAGAAGCGAAACAACAAATGTTTTGACACTTGTAGGCTTCGACTACCGAGAAAACCTTTCCGAAACGACAAGGTTTCACCCAATTCATTTTGGGACAGCGGACTAAGGCACTGTAGAATCGCTTAGGAACACTCGTGATGGTTATATCGTGGGTAGGGGTGTTGCCCCTAACCCCGCAAGGGGCTTCGTTCCGCGAATGCGCCCGAAAATCGCTGAACGGGACCGTCGGGAATTTTTACTCATAAAATTGTAAAAATTGTAGGAAAATTTACAGAAATTTATAGAAATTACATAATTTAGAATTATGTATCATTTTGTGATGGTCATAGCCCAAAGACCCCAGTTTGATTGAAAAATTGTGTTGTAATTTATATTATGGCATGCGTGCCATTTTCTGTGATGTGCGTGTTGTATATGATACGCGACCTGCGCGTCGTGCCTTTCCTATTTTATTTCCTGTTGTAAAATAGTTTAGACTCGATTGTAACTCGAGTTTCACCTTTGTAATGTACAAAATGAAGCGGTGGAAGGTCCACTCGAGACGGAGTTACGAGAAGGGTGCGAGCAATATAAGGTGGTCACCGGAAGGAGCTTGAGCAGCTGTTGACCTTAGGTTGACCATCCGATCTTCTCATTGGCTTGAGAAGTTCATAGTAGGGCAATGACTAATCACAAAAAGTTTAATTAATTGCTTGTGTGTGTATATGTGATGCATGCTAGATTAGTAATTAATTAGTGCCTTAACGATTAGATTAGATCTAAATCGCGCACATGATGCACCTCCACGATTAGATTAGATCTAAATCGAGTATATGATACACATCGACGATTAGATTAGATCTCAATCTCGTTAACTCGAAATGCCTACCATGCCGTGATACCCATCACTACCTCGATCACATGTTGTTGTTGAATCTGCTAAAATAGAGCAACGCATATTATCTTGGTAGGGTGCGGAGGGACAATCTTGGTCCCGCCTATCAATGCATGGGTGAGTACAACTCAATTATATTGAGTAACTAGTTAACTCAATTGGATCGAGTTTAACTATAGGCATTTTCCAATGGTTGGTAGATAGGTCAAAATCACGTTTATATTAACTCTTGGGCGTATTAGCCAAAGCTAACTCGAGTTTTAATATAAATGCGGATCTTGATCCTATAAATAAGAGTTGCATAAAGATGTAATTGGTAATTAGTTACCTACTGATCATACTAAGTCTTGGGTGATTTAGCCAAAGCTAACTCAAGGCGTAGTATGATGTGGATCTTGTCCCACTTGAATTATAGAATTCAATGGGAGCATCATTTAATTAAAGGCCTAATTAGATGATTAATTGAATATGATATTTATTTTTCTGCATTTTTCTGTTATAGATTATCATGTCGTCAAACATGAACTCCTTCTCCCTGCGTTCTGTCCTCGATAAGGACAAGTTCAATGGAGCTAACTTCCTAGACTGGTACAAGAACCTGAGAATAGTTCTCACATAGGAATGAAAACTGTACGTCCTGGAGCAGCCCATTCCTGAGGCACCTCCTGCCACTGCCACGTGAGTTAATCGTGATGCTTACAAGAAGCATCAAGATGACGCATTAAATATGTCATGTCTTATGCTCGCGACCATGAACTCTGAGCTTCAGAAGCAACACGAGTTGATGAGCGCTTATGATATGGTTGAACATCTTCGTCAACTATATCAAGGACAAGCGAGGCACGAGAGATTCGAGATCTCTAAGGCACTGTTTCAGTGCAAGATGCAAGATGGGACTCCCGTAGGCCCATATGTACTCAAGATGATTGGGTACATAGAAAACCTACAGAGATTGGGATTTCCCCTTGGCCAAGAGCTAGCCACTGACTTGATCTTACAGTCCTTGCCAGAGAGCTACAGTCAGTTTGTCATGAATTATAACATGAACGAAATTGACAAGCCACTGCCCGAGCTGCTTAGTATGTTGCGAACTACTAAGCTTAACCTTAAGAAGGTTAAGCCCAACTCCATTTTGATGGTGCAAAAGGGCAAAGGCAAGGGCAAGCCTAAAGGTAAGGGAAAGTCCCAAGCCAAGGGCAAAGGCAAAGCACTGAAACCCAAAGGAGGGGTCGCCAAGGATGCTACCTGCTTCCACTATGGTCGGACCGGGCACTGGAAGAGGAACTGCAAAATCTACCTGGAAGATCTTAAGAAGAAGAGAAGTGAGACTTCCACTTCAGGTATATATGTTATAGAAGTCAATCTATCTATTTTTTCATCATGGGTATTAGATACCGGATGTGCTTCTCACATTTGTACTAATGTGCAGGCGCTGAGAAATAGCAGGGCATTGACAAAGGGCGAGGTGGACCTATGAGTAGACAATGGAGCACGGGTTACTACTGTTGCTGTAGGAACTTATCATCTATCTCTGCCTTCTGGGCTTGTATTAGAATTAGATGAATGTTGTTATGTGTCTGCTTTAACTAAGAACATAATTTCAGTTTCTTGTTTGGACAAGAAAGGTTTTTCATTTATAATAAAGAACAAATGTTCTTCAGTTTATTTAAATGATATGTTCTATTGTAGTGCACCTCTGATGAACGGACTCTATATTCTAGACCTTGAGAACTCTATCTATAACATAAGTACCAAGAGGTTCAAGTCAAATGACATGAACCAAACCTATCTCTGGCACTGTCGCTTAGGTCATATAAATGACAAACGCTTATCTCAGCTCCATAAAGATGGTTTGCTGGACTCATTTGATATTGAATTATATGAGACATGCGAGTCATGCCTTCTAGGCAAGATGACCAAGACTCCCTTTAGTGGACACAATGAGAGAGCGACTGACTTGTTAGGTCTTATACATAATGATGTATGCGGCTCTTTCATTGTCACTACTAGAGGTGGTTATAGGTACTTCATTACATTTACTGATGACTTCAGTAGATATGGTTATGTGTACCCGATGACACATAAGTCAGAATCCTTTGAAAAGTTCAAAGAATTCAAGAATGAAGTACAAAATCAGCTTGGCAAGAGTATTAAGATACTTCGATCAGATCGAGGTGGTGAATACCTTAGCCATGAGTTTCGTGACTATCTAGCTGAGTGTGAGATTCTATCTCAACTCACTCCTCCTGGAACACCACAGTGGAATGGTGTATCCGAAAGGAGGAATCATATCTTATTAGATTGGTACGGTCTATGATGAGTCACACAGATCTTCCTATGTATCTTTGGGGCTATGCTCTAGACACAGCAGTCTTCATTCTCAACCGAGTTCCATCCAAGGATATAATAAAGACACCATATAGGATATGGACTGAGAGAGATGCCCAGGTGTCTTTTATGAGGATTTGGGATTGTGAGGCTTACGTTCGACGTCAAGTCTCGGACAAATTGGGACCCAAATCCGACAAGTGCTATTTTATTGGATATCCCAAGGAAACGAAGGGATATTACTTCTACATTCCCAGTCAACACAAGATAGTTGTGGCTAAGACTGGGGTATTTCTAGAAAGGGATTTTGTTTCTAGAAAGACTAGTGGGAGTAGAATTTCGATCTTGAAGAAGTTCAAGATGTGAACTATAGCACTAAAGCCTCGATGGAAGTTGAACTGGAACCACAAAGTGTTGTGGATGACATTGTTCCACAAGGAGTTGAGGAACAACAACCAGTTCAAGTAAACCTACCTCTTCGCAGGTCTGATAGGGTGCATCGTCATCCTGAGAGATATTCATTTCTCTTGTCTGACCATGATGACATTGTGCTCATTGAGGATGAGACTACCTCTTATCAGGAAACTGTGATGAGACCAGATTCCGAGAAATGGCTAGAGGCCATGAGATCCGAGATGGAATCCATGTACACTAACTAAGTATGGACTTTGGTTGATCCACTTGAAGGGGTCAAACCCATTGTGTGTAAGTGGGTCTTTAAGAGAAAAATTGATATGAATGGACTTATTTATAAGGGTCGCTTGGTAGCTAAAGGTTTCAAGTAAATTCATGGTATTGACTATGATGAAACCTTTTCTCCAATAGCGATGTTTAAATCCATTCGGATCATGCTTGCTATTGTAGCATATCACGATTATGAGATCTGGCAGATGGATGTCAAAATCACGTTTATGAATGGAAACCTACTCGAGGATGTGTACATGACACAACCTGAGGGTTTTGTAGATCCACAGCATATTGGCAGAGTATGCAAGCTGCATAGGTCCATTTATGGACTAAAGCAAGCTTCTCGGAGTTGGAATTTTCAATTCGATGATGCAATCAAACAGTTTGGTTTCATCAAGAATGAAGATGAACCTTGTGTCTACAAGAAGGTTGTTGGGAGCACAGTTGTCTTCCTTATATTATATATGGATGACATACTACTCATTGGGAAAGACATCCCTTTACTGCAGTCTGTCAAGACTTGGTTAGAGACTTGTTTCTCAATGAAGGACTTAGGTGAAGCATCCCGCATTCTAGGCATACAGATCTATAGAGATAGATATAAGAGATTGCTTGGCCTAAGTCAGAGTACATACATTGACAAGGTACTACTTCGGTTTGCCATGCAGAACTCCAAGAAGGGATTTCTGCTGATGTCACATGGTGTGAGTCTTTCGAAGACTCAAGGTCCCTCTTCTAGAGAGGAGAGAGACCGCATGGATCAGATCTCTTATGCTTCATCCATAAGAATCTATCATATACACCATGCTATGCACTCGTCCTGATGTCTCATATGCTTTGAGCATGACGAGAAGATACTAGTCAGATCCAGGTGAAAGTTGTAGGACAGTTGCGGCCAGCTAGAAGGGGGGGTTGGATAGCCTGTAAAAAAAATAACAACCCTTCTCGAACTCTTAAGCTGACACTTGCATAAAGTAAATTAGCAGTAAATAAAAAGCAGAAAGAAGAGGCTCACAACTTGACTTGGTTACAACCAAGGAGGTTGTTAATCCAAGGAATGAACGTGCACTAAAATATCTCCTTCAGGCGGAGAAGCCTCTTACAGCAGTGAAAGCACAAAAGACAGAAGCTAAACTAGAACAGAATCGCACAAGTGTTTGGAATGTAAATCTCTGAGTTGATTCAAAGCTTCTGGACCAAGGCTATATTTATAGCCTTGGTCGGGGCGTCTGGAAGGGTTCCGGGCGCCCTGGGGGGATAAATTTTATCCCCCAACGTTCAGATCGAGTCAAAGCTCGATCAAGTCAAAAACTGACTCTCGAGTGCCCGGAAGGGTTCCGGGCGCCCCAGGCTTGTCCGGGCGCCCCGGGCTTGTCCGGGCACCCCGGATGCTCAGTCAACTCTGGTTGACTTTCGTTCGGGTCCTCTGCTCCGGATCCGCTTGATTGGGTGATCTCTGCTATCTGGAATAGGGCTCACCCGAACCCAAGTTTCGGTCTTCTCGAGCGGGCTTCCCTCCGGCTTCTCGTCCCTCGGAATCGCTGCATGTTTCCTTCTCGTCCGTCGGCGTACTCATCCGCAGTCTTCGTCCCTCGGATGCACCACGTGCCGTCCTTCTCGCTAGCTGCGTCTCTTGCTCCCCGAGCAATCTTCCGCTCTGGCTTTCGTCCCTCGGATGCACCACGTGCCGTCCTTCTCGCTAGCTGCGTCTCTTGCTCCCCGAGCAATCTTCCGCTCTGGCTTTCGTCCCTCGGAACCACCGCACGCTTCCTTCTCGTCCGCCGGTGTACTCTTCCGCAGCACCTCGTCCCTCGGACTGCCGTCCTTCACTCTAGCTGCGTCTTCCACTCGACTACCTATGCTTCTAAGCTCCTACACACTTAGACACAAGGTTAGAAACACACAGGACCTAACTTAACTTGTTGTTCACACCAAAACAACCTTGGGGTTCCAACAATCTCCCCCTTTTTGGTGTGATCAACCCAAGTTAAGCTAGGGATAAAATAAAATTAAGTAAATTAACTTAATTTGTACTTTAAGTGAAAAAATAAAATAAGTTAATATTTTGGTCTACCTCCCCCTAGACTTATACAAATCCTTCTCCCCCTTTGATCACAAAAAAAGTGGGGTTCCAAGAAATCTAAGGGTTGAAGACTTAGAAATTTTTTTTCTAAGTTAACAAAAAAAATTATTTTTGAGAAAAAAGATTTAAGTCTTTACAAAAAAAAAATCCTAACTTAAGGTTTTATGAGTAAGAATTTCAGGTAAAAGTATTTTTCTAAACATAAAAATATTTTGAAAAAAATGTTTGAAAAAACTTTGAATGCATTAAGTAATTCTAATTTTAATACTTTGACAAAAAATTATTTAAACATTTATTTCAATATTTTGGCTTCCAGGTCGTGGCGAGGCATTAGGCCTTCTTGGTTATTGGAGCAACAACTACTTCCTTAGATAAAGCCTCATAGAGAAATTTATTGTTTAATTTTCTCACTGAAATGTGCTAATTTTAATTTTAAAATTTAGACTAAGCACGATTTCGGAACCCAATAAAGGTTCCAGCCTACTGGATTGATTAAAAATTTTCTAGAGATATTCTTAATTTGCCCCGGGTGATATCTATAATACCAATTTAAATTTTTAAATTTTCTAGAATTAGATGAGCATGCATAGTTTTTCAAATTATCTACTTGAATTTTCATATCTTTATTTTCTGATTTCAATTTCTCATTTTCTAATTTTAATTTATCTAATTCTTCTAACGGGCAGGATCTAGCTAAAATTATTTTAAAATTTTTTATTTCTTTTTCTAATTTACAGCAGCCTTTGGTTAATAACTTAACAAACTTAAAAAATTTGTCGGGAGGAAGAGAACGTACTTGACTTACCTTGTCGAGTTCGTTGTCCGTGTCTCCCCCTGACTTGCTGCTTTCTTTAGATGAAGCTCCCCCTTTATCGATGCTCTCGATGCTCATCTCGGAAGAGCTTGAATCACAGTCGTCGTCTTGATGACTCGCCATCAGTGCGAGTCCGGAGAATGTCTCGACTTCCAATTCGGACGACGTATCGTCCCACGTCGCCTTTAGGACCTTTCGCTTTTGGATAGGCTTCTTACCCTTCTGCTTGTCTTTGTTCTTCAGCTTGGGGCAATTGTCCTTGACGTGCCCTTCTTCGTCGCAGTGGTAGCAGCGGATTGTCCTTTTCTTCTTCCCCTGCGGATGGTTAGTAGATCTGGATTTACAAAGTTTCTTAAATCTTCTTACCATCATTATCATTTCCTCGTCGTCGAGAGAAGATTCTGACTCGGGTTCGTCTCTCGAGGCTTTGAGGGCGACGTTGTTCTTGGGCTCCTTCGTACCTGCACATCTTGATTTGTGCACTTCAAAAGTCGAGAAAAATTCTTCTAATGAAATTTTTTCTAAATCTTTTGAAATGTAAAAGGCATCTACTAGTGATGCCCATTTCGAATTTCTTGGAAATAAATTTAATGCGTACCTGAGTGAATCTCGGTTACTTACCTTTTCTCAGAGATTCGTGAGTCCGGTGATTATTTCTTTTATTCTGGAGTGCAGATGTGAAACTGTCTCGTCTTCCCCAAGTCGTAGGCTTGTGAGCTGATTGCGAAACAGATCTCATCTAGCGAGCTTGGCTTCGGATGTACCTTCGTGCAACTCGAGGAACTTCTCCCAAAGTTCCTTTGCCGAGTCATAGCGCCCGATCCTGTTGACTTCTTGAGGTGGAAGAACGCTTAGCAGATGGTATTCTGCTTTGCCGTTCGCCACGAATTCAGCTTGCTCCTTTTTTGTCCATTGACATTTTTCCTTACCTTCTGGAGATATATAGCCAGATTCCATTGTTAAGGTTAATTCAAAGTCTGTAGTAAAAGATACCTACATCAGATTCTTCCAGGAGGCGAAATCCCCTTCGTATTTCGGCGGGTGGATGCTTGGTCCGGCCATCTCGTTGCTTCATTCGACGGTTAGTCCTCCTGAAGTGCCTCGACTCTAATACCACTTGTATGACCGTTGCGGCCGACTAGAAGGGGGGGTTGGATAGCCTGTAAAAAAAAACAACCCTTCTCGAACTCTTAAGCTGACACTTGCATAAAGTAAATTAGCAGTAAATAAAAAGTAGAAAGAAGAGGCTCACAACTTGACTTGGTTACAACCAAGGAGGTTGTTAATCCAAGGAATGAACGTGCACTAAAATATCTCCTTCAGGCGGAGAAGCCTCTTACAGTAGTGAAAGCACAAAAGACAAAAGCTAAACTACAACAGAATCATACAAGTGTTTAGAATGTAAATCTCTGAGTTGATTCAAAACTTCTGGACCAAGGCTATATTTATAGCCTTGGTCGGGGCACCCTGGGGGGATAAATTTTATCCCCCAACGTTCAGATCGAGTCAAAGCTCGATCTAGTCAAAAACTGACTCCTAGGCGCTCGAAAGAGTTCCGGGCGCCCCGAGCTTGTTCGGGCGCCCCGGACTGGTCTGGGCGCCCCGGACTGGTCTGGGCGCCCTGGGTTGGTCCGGGCGCCCCGGATGCTGAGTCAACTTTGGTTGACTTTCGTCCGGATCCTCTACTCCAGATCCATTTGATTGGGTGATCTCTGCTATCTGGAATAGGGTTCACCCGAACCCAAGTTCCAGTCTTCTCGAGCGGGTTTCCCTCCAGCTTCTCGTCCCTCGGAATCGCTACGTGTTTCCTTCTCGTCTGCCAGCGTACTCATCCGCAGTTTTCGTCCCTCAGATGCACCGCATGCCGTCCTTCTCGCTAGCTGCATCTCTTGCTCCCCGAGCAATCTTCCGCTCCAATTTTCATCCCTCGGAACCACCGCACACTTCCTTCTCATCCACCGGTGTACTCTTCCGCAGCACCTCGTCCCTCGGACTGCCGTCCTTCATGCTAGCTGCGTCTTCCACTCGACTACCTGTGCTCCTAAGCTCCTGCACTTAGACACAAGGTTAGAAACACACAGGACCTAACTTAACTTGTTGATCACACCAAAACAACCTTGGGGTTCCAACAAAAGTCACTGGATAGCAGTCAAGAATATTCTTAAGTACTTGAGAAGAACTAAATAATATTTCTTGATATATGGAGGCGATGACGAGCTAGCTATAAAGGGTTACAGTGATGCTAGTTTCCAAACTGATCAGGATGATTATCAATCGCAGTCGGGGTTCATGTTTTGTATAAATGGTGGTGCTGTGAGCTGGAAGAGTTTGAAGCAGGACACAATCGTTGATTCTACAACAGAGGCCGAGTATATTACTGCATCAGAAGCAACAAAGGAGGTAGTTTGGATCCACAAGTTCATTACTGAGCTTGGGGTGGTTCCTAGCATAGCTGATCCCATAGAGCTCTATTGTGACAACAATAGAGCAATAGCACAGGCTAAGGAACTTCGCTTACACCAGTGGACCAAACACATACTACGGTGCTTTCATCTCATTCGAGAGATCATCGATAGAGGAGATGTGAAGATTTGCAGAGTACCCACTGAGGCTAACATCGCAAATCCCTTGACCAAGGCTTTGGCACAGAGAAAGCATGATGGTCACACTAGGTCTTTGGGCCTTAGAGTCCATACTGATTGGCACTAGTGCTAGTGGGAGATTGTTAGTTAGAGCCCTAGAGCCAATCATTTGATGATTGTTGTATGGACTCGTTGTATCATATTCTTATATATATAAAGGCATTTGTTTATGGTTATTATGCTTACTTGTATTGGTGCCAAATAACTAAGTATAATAACGTCCTTGAGTAGAAGGTTCTTACCTATATCAATCGGTTAGTTGAATCGATAGTGAGATGATATAGAGAATACTACTCTTAATCATTCCTAGTTAAATATTAGCATTCAGGGAGTAAAATACCGAAAATAGGCGAATATTAATAAGGGAATTTTTCGGAATTTTTGAAAATTTTTCGGGAATTTTTCGGAGCTCGTACGGACGAGTTAACGGGGATAAAAACGGGGCCCGGAAAAGCCTGTTTAGGCTACCCCGTTTATGTGAGGAAATGTTTATATTTACATTTCCTTTTCTTTATTTTCTTTATTTTCTTTATTTTCTTTTCCTTCCGCCGTTCTCTCTTCCTCGCCGAAACCACACGCGCCCGAAGCTTTCTTCCCTTGCCCTAACCGGTGCCGCCGCCGAGTTTGCTTCGCCGCCACTGACCCAGCGCTGCCGCCGGCCTTCCTCAGCCATAGAGCCATCTCCGATCAATGCCCTAGCCAGCACCGACGCCACTGCCGGCACTGGTTTCTCAGCGTCAGCCGTCGTCGCCGTGCCTAGCACCACCGCCGATACTCCCCAGTGCCGAGTTCTTTCTCTTCTTGACAGCGCCGCCGGCCACCTCCTCTGTACCGGCCACCAGATATGACCCAGTGCCGTTGTCGCCTTTGCCCTAGCCTCTCTATCGTCGCCCCTCGCCCTCACAATGGAGAGCCTTAAGATCCCAACCGCCAACTAGCCGCGTGCCCTAGTTTTGGGTTCACAGCCGTTCACGCCGAAGACTCTCTTCTCCTCTCTTCTGTCGATGCTATCTTCACCGGCCGACGAGAGCCAACCGAGGGTAGTCGTTTCTCTACACTGGTTCTCCTCTGATAACCTCTGTTCCAGCCACAGTACCGTGCCCTAGACTCAGTATTGGGGCAACCTTTTCCGTTCACCAGTTGCCGGCAGGGGGAAAGAATGGCACAGGTTCAGGTAATTGTAGTAGGTTGGTTTATTGATCACAGTTCTAGGGCTGCAGGTTTCAATGCCTCTGATCTGGGTGATGCCTTGTTGCAGTGACCTTTGCTGGAGCAAGTTTCAACTGCGACAAGCACTATTGACCACCAGGTTCTACAGTGCCACCATCCTGTTTTTCTTTTGGTTCTGATCGGGTTGCAGTTTGGGATTTCCTCAATTCCAGCCATCCCATTGCTGTTTGGGTCTGTTGCCATTACAGAACGACTGAAGAAGAATTGAGGTAAGGAGTAGGGATTTGATGCATGATGTAGAGGATTGTTAGTTTTGGTAAATACATTGAATTAGGTTGGAATTGGATTATTATGATGATGAATATGAAATAGGTTTATGTGTTTTTGGAATTAGGGTTTTTGCCCTAATTTAGGGTTAAAGAATTTATTTAGCTACTTATAGGAATTTAGCTAAATAATTCGTATATGTTTGGTATTACAGGACTTTGACGCGAGACGAGTATCTCGGAGTCAGATTGGACCTTTCTATTTTCGGAGGCGGGTACTTTTGACTTTTTATCTTTGATATGCTTAGTAATGGAATTAACATGTTTCATTAATTATGTTTCTTATCTATTCCGGTTAATCACTACCCAAATCTTGGTACATGTTTGATTGATTGATTTGTTTTGCATCCCATGTATACTTTACCTGTCTATACATGCTTATAGGGGTAGTGATATGTCATGCTTGACCATGTTCAGGACCTAGGTTTTATACCTTCTGTATACCTTTGGATTGTTTTGGATTCGTTGACCTATGATGCATTTTTATATACATGTGGATTAGGTCAGGATATTTTGTAGATAGTGCCATGCATCATTTGCATGATTGCATGCTGTGCGATAGTCCACTCCATTATTGTTGAGTACATCGCCAGTTACATGGATCTGCACACACCACCACTCATGGGTTAGTGGTCGATTCAGGCTGAGTGTGTTGCAGCAGGGACTCTGTTAGGCACCGTTGGTCCGCTCATGGGTAGTGTGACACAACGTGTTATCCGGCAGGGATTCCTCCCCGTCTTTGAGTACCGGGAGATGAGAGCATTGCGCTCCCCCATTTATGATTTTGGGGTAGGAGGATAGGTGTACTCCGACAGCATCCCGTCCACTCGGTCACTCATCAGGAGTAGTGATGACAGAGTGCACGGTTGTCACAGCCCTACCCACTCGGCCTCACTTTTGTATGAGATGATCGACTGGCGTCAGGGGTGACCAGGACGCATCATTGGCATCATATGCATGATGCATTTATTGCTTATGTTTGTGCTTGCTACATTTATATGCTGCATATTGTTTGGATACCTATGTTTGACATGCATACAGGATTCCTATACCACTCGCACTGTTTGTCCTTATACTCAGGTCCTGGTTAGTACAGTTTCTCTCCTGTTTACTTCAGATGCATATTTTTATCTTTCTTTTATCAGGAGACTGTACGCATGATTAGTGCTAGGTGTTATTTCTTTACTTTGCATATCAATTGTACCTGCTGAGTGTTGGACTCACCCCGCCTCCATTGTTGATATTTTCAGGTTGATGCTGTCAGGAGAGAGTTCCAGTTGCTGGTCCCTGCAGACCTCGAGGATATGATTAGTCCTTTGGTTTTTCTTTCATAGACTATGTTTTGAACTTGTTTTGTTTTTGGATTATTCTACTTATGGACATGGCACGGATTTTATTATGTCGATGGATTTGGATTTGGATTTTATTCTACTACATGCCTGCCTGGACGGCAGAAGAGGTGAGTTCATCGGTTTTGAACTTTACGAGTGTAGTTGAGTAGGGTGGTTTTCGAGTCAGAGTATTACTGCTTTGTTTGATTATACATAACTGCGTGGATGTTTGTGTGGTTGTGTTATATTTATTGTTATTATTCCAGCAGCATGTGGCTGAGGTATGGAGATATGTAGGAAGTTTCAGATTGTCCGCCGTACAGGGGAGATGCTGCCGAAATTTTCTCGGACAGGGACTCCTCTGGGGGCGTGACAATTTAGTGGTATCAGAGCACAGTTTTACGATCTTTTGTTTTCGTATTTTGGATGTTTGGGATAACCTGATACCTATTTATTTACTTGGTATCAGAGCGCTAAGTTTGGCGTTACTTGTTGGATTTTTGTATTTTTGGATTTTCGTGATTTATCTGATACCAATTTATTTGGTATCAGAGCGGGTTATGATACCTGCTTTTGGTGTTCTGGAGATTTATCGGATACCCGTTGTTGGTATTCTGGATATTTGGGTTAGCCTGGTTTGCGAGTCAAACTAGGCATTTTCGGATTTCGATATGGTTATGTTTCGGATTTCCGTTTCGGATTTATTGGATTTCCGGCGATATTCTCGTTCGGAATTTTGAGGTCAAATTGGGGACTGGACAACGACAGAACATCTCCAGACGGCATATAGGTATGATGTTTATTTTATGATAGTTATGACATGTATTAGCACTTTATCTTTAGTACCTGTCTGATTGCTGTAGCCCATATTACATGTGATGGGTTAGCCACTGATCTTGCTCGACTCTAATAGAGATCGAGGATTATAGTTTCTGGTGATTTTATATATCTTACCACCAGTAGTTTTAGCTTTTGTTACTACTAGTTGGTTAGGAGATGGGGGCACATACCAACCTCTGCTATTGTTAGCTGGTTAATGGATGATATCTACATATTCCTGTTGATTTAGCCAGTAGAGTTTTTATACTCATATCTTTTGGATATTAGGGTATCTGATACAATGGAAATTGTTCATTTGGGGAGTTATCATGTTTGATCATTATTGAGAATAATTTGAGGTTGAGGGATATTGTGAGATCAGATATTGTGATGTGTTGATTTCTAATGATTTATGAGAGTAAATGTTATGTGGTTGTCTGATGATCTATTACTAGATATTTGTTTTGATGATTTATTAGTGGATAATTATTTTGATGATCTATTGCTTAGGTTGTCGTTGATGGTGACATAGTGAGTGTCATGTATGATATTCACAGATTTGATGATTATAGTTGGTGATCAGATATAGATCGGGTGCTAGAGAGTTTACGGTTGAGTGTACCTATGAATTTTAATAAATCTGGTTAGTTGTGGTTAGTTCACAGGATGATAAAATTGATATTTGCTTCCTCTGATATTGGACTATGTGGATAAATAATGATTTGATGTTTTAAATGTTAACTTGCTCTCATGGGGAGTAGAGACTTATTCATCTGATATTATATGGGCTGATATTTTTGAGGAAAAAAAAATGAGGGTGTCTTGATGTTCTTGAATTCTGACTTTATCTTTTGGGTCGTACAAATTTATACATATGATTATTATGGGTTTCGAGTATATTATACCTGAGTGGTTAGACATTCATGTCTGATTGTTTATTGGAGGTATTTGTCAATTTAAAAACTATGTTGTGAAATGTGCACATGTGTTTAAGTGCTTTATTGGAGGTATCTTATTGATTAAATATGAGATCTGACATGTGCAGATGTGTTCGGTGTAATATTCGAGGTATTTTATTGATTATATTTGATTTGTGGATGCACTTGTGTCTATTAGGTTTTCTTGGAAGTATTACGTTGATTATACTCAATTGGTATGTGTTGTGAGTATTATTGGAGGTGTATTGACGATTATACTTAGGTTGATATATGCACACGGTTTCGGTATGCATTGTTGGAGGTATCACACTGATTTATACCTGTGCTATGAGTGTGTTTGGTGTGTACAAATTGGAGGATTATGTCGATCATACATATGTTGTGTGTGCATGTGTGCATGTGTGCCAGGTGTATGGTGGGTAGCATCATGATGATTCTACCTATGTTGAATGTAGAATGCTGAGTGTCTACATCATGTTAATGGTTGTATAACCCTGTCAACTAATTCTCCTATTAGTGGGTGACCAACCCACTAGGATGATGATAGAGAGTTGACTATGGATTTGATTTGTTTACTAGGTTGTTTATACCTTTGGCTGCCCACAGTGATATGTGGTTGAGTGATCTCTTGCAGTCTCTAGTTGGATAGTTAGGTGCCTTGGACACTTATGGATCGTTTGTGGTGGAGCGGAGCTCCCACATATACATATTTCGGATTGCTTGTAGCGGAGCATTGCTCCCATATCTATTTCAGATACATGTTATGGATTATTTGTAGCGGAATGTTATTCCTACATATTGAGGATTTCTTGTGGTAGAGCGTTGCTCCCACATATGTGGTATTTTTATGTGATGGAGCGTTGCTCTCACACTGGAGGATCTATGCTTAGATGATTTATATCGTTGGTGATCATATATCAGACTTATTGTCAGGGATCTTATGGTTAGAAATGTCTATGATACGGACATTATGTGTCATGATTTTACCATTAGGGTTTGGGAAACCTTAGAGGCTTTCAGAGACTTGATGATTTTGGTATTCCCAGGATGGTTGGATCGGTTTCCATTGTCTTTGTTGACGGTGTTGTGATCTATTGCGGATCCACGGTGAGTTACGCACTTCATCTTTGCATAGTTCTAGAGACGCTTCGATGGAAACGTCTAGATGTGTAGACCAGTAGTGCGTATTTTGGTTGTCTTCTATGAGATGTTTGAGACACACGGTCATCAGTAGGAGTATACCGTGGTTCCACAGGAGATCGAGGTTGTTACCGTTGGGAGTAGACGGAGTCTATAGAAGAGGCTCACATTTTACTTTGTTTGGCTCGATATTTCCGGAGATACGTTGAGGGTTTCTCATGGGTTGCTATGCTACTTACACGCCTAACCAGGAAAGGCGTGAAGTTCACTTGGATTGAGGATGACAAGACCAGCTTCCAGGAGCTGAAGCGGAGATTAGTGTCGGCTCCAGTTTTGATTTTTACCTTCTGGAGAGGACGGATATGTCCTCTACACCGACGCATTTATTCAGGGTTTTGAGCGCTGTTCTGATGCAACACGATATGGTAGTCTCCTATGCTTCTCGTCGGTTGAAGGAACACGAGAAGAACTACCCTGTACATGATCTGAAGCAAGTTGCCATTATTTTTGCCATGAAGATTTGGCGATATTATTTATATGGCGTTACATTTGAGATTCTCACTGACCCTAAGAGTCTCAAATATTTGTTTACTTAGAAGAAACTTAATCTCCGATAGAGGAGATGGATGGAGTTCCTGAAGGATTTTGATTGTACCATTAACTATCATCCGGGGAGAGCTAATGTGGTTGCCGATGCGCTTAGCAGGAAGTCCAGAGGGATTTTAGCTTGCCACCGAGTAGTGGTCACAGACTTGATTTTAAGTTTCTCCGAATTTGACCTTGAGGAGCAAGGACAGACAGAGCAAGGTATTTTTGGTTATCATGGTTGCTCAATCCTCAATCATGATGAGGATTCGGGAGGCCAGGTTGGAGATCAGTATTTACGGTCCATTGGTAGCCGGATAGTTACCGGGCAGCAGATTGAGTTTTCCCGAGATGAAGCGGGTATTATATATTTCCGAAACAGATTGTGCGTATCTCAGTCTCATCTAGTCTTACGGGAGTTACTTCAGGAGGCTCATCGCTCTCGATTTACGGTCCATCCAGGCGGGACCCGTATGTATCGAGACTTGAGACGTTCCTACTGGTGGAACGGTATGAAGAGGGACATCGCGAAATTTGTAACCAGATGTCTTGTCTGTCAGCAGGTAAAGGCTGAGTACCAGAGACCTGCAGGATTACTTCAGCGGATTCCTATTCCTGAGTGGAAATGGGAACATATTACCATGGACTTTGTGGTGAGTCTGTCTAGGACACGACGAGGCTATGACGCGATTTGGGTTATCGTTGATCGATTAACTAAATCCGCGCACTTCTTAGCGATACGGAGGACTGATTTCCTGGATCGATTGGCAGGTCTGTATCGCTGGGAGATCATTAGATTACATGGTGTCCCTTTGACTATTATTTCGGATAGAGACCCCCGGTTCACGTCTCGTTTCTGGCGGAGTCTGCAGCAGACCTTGGGCACGCAGCTCTGTTTCAGTACAGCTTTTCATCCACAGACAGATGGGCAGTTAGAGCGGACCATTCAGACTTTAGAGGATCTGCTGAGGTCGTGTGTTATGGATTTCGGAGGCAGTTGGGAGGACCATCTGTCGTTGGTAGAGTTTGCCTACAACAATAGCTTTCATTCGGCTATCCAGATGACACCGTTTGAGGCGTTGTACGGTAGACCTTGTCAGACACCCGTCCTATGGGATGAGGTTGGAGAGGCCCAGTTGTTGGGACCTCATAGAGTTCAGCAGGATGCAGAGTTGGTCCGTACTATCAGATGGAGGATGTCAGAGGCGCAGGACCGTCAGAAGAGTTACGCTGATCGGAGACGCAGACCATTAGAGTTTTCTGTTGGCGACTATGTATTTCTGCGAGTTTCACCCACGAAATGGGTGAAGAGATTTGGCCTCAGAGGTAAGCTGGCTCCGCGGTAAATTGGCCCTTTCGAGATCTTGGAAAGGATCGGAGCGGTAGCTTACCGGTTAGCACTACCACCGTCCCTGTCAGGAGTACACGATGTATTCTACGTATCGATGCTGAGGAGATACGTACATGACCCGACCAATGTGCTGGCAGATGTATCAGTCCCAGTTTAGCTTGACGTCACTTATGAGGAGGTTCCGGTACGAATTCTTGACCGGAAAGAGCGTCAGTTGCGGAACAAGACTATCAGGCTGGTTAAAGTCGGATGGCAACATCCTTCGGACGAGAAGACTACTTGGGAGCTCGAGGATACGATCCGAGCTCGTTATTTCCACCTTTTCAATTGATGTATGTGATGTAATTTTTCGTTCAGCATTTATATGTTTTACCTGTTGTTAGTACTTGCTGATGGTAGATAACGAAATTTGTGGACCAAATTTTTATTAGTGGGGGAGAATGTAAAATACCGAAAATAGGCGAATATTAATAAGGGAATTTTTCGGAATTTTTGGAAATTTTTCGGGAATTTTTCGGAGCTCGTACGGACGAGTTAAAGGGGATAAAAACGGGGTCCGGAAAAGCCTGTTTAGGCTACCCCGTTTATGTGAGGAAATGTTTATATTTACATTTTCTTTTCTTTATTTTCTTTATTTTCTTTTCCTTCCGCCGTTCTCTCTTCCTCGCCGAAACCACACGCGCCCGAAGCTTTCTTCCCTTGCCCTAACCGGTGCCGCCGGCCTTCCTCAGCCATAGAGCCATCTCCGATCTATGCCCTAGCCAGCACCGACGCCACTGCCGGCACTGGTTTCTCAGCGTCAGCCGTCGTCGCCGTGCCTAGCACCACCGCCGATACTCCCCAGTGCCGAGTTCTTTCTCTTCTTGACAGCGCCGCCGGCCACCTCCTTTGTACCGGCCACCAGATCTGACCCAGTGCCGTTGTCGCCTTTGCCCTAGCCTCTCTATCGTCGCCCCTCGCCCTCGCAATGGAGAGCCTTAAGATCCCAACCGCCAACTAGCCGCGTGCCCTAGTTTTGGGTTCACAGCCGTTCACGCCGAAGACTCTCTTCTCCTCTCTTCTGTCGATGCTATCTTCACCGGCCGACGAGAGCCAACCGAGGGTAGTCGTTTCTCTACACTGGTTCTCCTCTGATAACCTCTGTTCCAGCCACAGTACCGTGCCCTAGACTCAGTATTGGGGCAACCTTTTCCGTTCACCAGTTGCCGGCAGGGGGAAAGAATGGCACAGGTTCAGGTAATTGTAGTAGGTTGGTTTATTGATCACAGTTCTAGGGCTGCAGGTTTCAATGCCTCTGATCTGGGTGATGCCTTGTTGCAGTGACCTTTGCTGGAGCAAGTTTCAACTGCGACAAGCACTATTGACCACCAGGTTCTACAGTGCCACCATCCTGTTTTTCTTTTGGTTCTGATCGGGTTGCAGTTTGGGATTTCCTCAATTCCAGCCATCCCATTGCTGTTTGGGTCTGTTGCCATTACAGAACGACTGAAGAAGAATTGAGGTAAGGAGTAGGGATTTGATGCATGATGTAGAGGATTGTTAGTTTTGGTAAATACATTGAATTAGGTTGGAATTGGATTATTATGATGATGAATATGAAATAGGTTTATGTATTTTTGGAATTAGGGTTTTTGCCCTAATTTAGGGTTAAAGAATTTATTTAGCTACTTATAGGAATTTAGCTAAATAATTCGTATATGTTTGGTATTACAGGACTTTGACGCGAGACGAGTATCTCGGAGTCAGATTGGACCTTTCTATTTTCGGAGGCGGGTACTTTTGACTTTTTGTCTTTGATATGCTTAGTAATGGAATTAACATGTTTCATTAATTATGTTTCTTATCTATTCCGGTTAATCACTACCCAAATCTTGGTACATGTTTGATTGATTGATTTGTTTTGCATCCCATGTATACTTTACCTGTCTATACATGCTTATAGGGGTAGTGATATGCCATGCTTGACCATGTTCAGGACCTAGGTTTTATACCTTCTGTATACCTTTGGATTGTTTTGGATTCGTTGACCTATGATGCATTTTTATATACATGTGGATTAGGTCAGGATATTTTGTGGATAGTGTCATGCATCATTTGCATGATTGCATGCTGTGCGATAGTCCGCTCCATTATTGTTGAATACATCGCCAGTTACATGGATCTGCACACACCACCACTCATGGGTTAGTGGTCGATTCAGGCTGAGTGTGTTGCAGCAGGGACTCTGTTAGGCACCGTTGGTCCGCTCATGGGTAGTGTGACACAACGTGTTATCCGGCAGGGATTCCTCCCCGTCTTTGAGTACCGGGAGATGAGAGCATTGCGCTCCCCCATTTATGATTTTGGGGTAGGAGGATAGGTGTACTCCGACAGCATCCCGTCCACTCGGTCACTCATCAGGAGTAGTGACGACAGAGTGCACGGTTGTCACAGCCCTACCCACTCGGCCTCACTTTTGTATGAGATGATCGACTGGCGTCAGGGGTGACCAGGACGCATCATTGGCATCATATGCATGATGCATTTATTGCTTGTGTTTGTGCTTGCTGCATTTATTTGCTACATATTGTTTGGATACCTATGTTTGACATGCATACAGGATTCCTATACCACTCGGACTGTTTGTCCTTATACTCAGGTCCTGGTTAGTACAGTTTCTCTCCTGTTTACTTCAGATGCATATTTTTATCTTTCTTTTATCAGGAGACTGTACGCATGATTAGTGCTAGGTGTTATTTCTTTACTTTGCATATCAATTGTACCTGCTGAGTGTTGGACTCACCCCGCCTCCATTGTTGATATTTTCAGGTTGATGCTGTCAGGAGAGAGTTCCAGTTGCTGGTCCCTGCAGACCTCGAGGATATGATTAGTCCTTTGGTTTTTCTTTCATAGACTATGTTTTGAACTTGTTTTATTTTTGGATTATTCTACTTATGGACATGGTACGGATTTTATTATGTCGATGGATTTGGATTTGGATTTTATTCTACTACATGCCTGCCTGGACGGCAGAAGAGGTGAGTTCATCGGTTTTGAGCTTTACGAGTGTAGTTGAGTAGGGTGGTTTTCGAGTCAGAGTATTACTGCTTTGTTTGATTATACATAACTGCGTGGATGTTTGTGTGGTTGTGTTATATTTATTGTTATTATTCCAGCCGCATGTGGCTGAGGTATGGAGATATGTAGGAAGTTTCAGATTGCCCGCCGTACAGGGGAGATGCTGCCGAAATTTTCTCGGACAGGGACTCCTCTGGGGGCTTGACACAGGGACATTGTTAATGCGATGAGACTGGCATGTAGGTCAACTCGATGACTTGATCTCACAAGTCATGAATATAGAGATATCAAGTTGACACATGGATATGCATTGGAGAATGTATACTGAATGACCGGCCATGAGAAAGTATCATGGATTGTTATATGGGTGGCATATACTTTCTCATGTGGCTATTAGTATGACTATTAGTCCTTGGACCTGAAGTCACCATGGTTCCCTACATAAGGAGTTGCATACTTTGGCTTCGTCAAACGTCACCTGTAACTGGGTGAACTATAAAGGCGATTATCGGGTATGTAACAAATTATGCGGAGGGATGTGAGTGATGTAGATGGGATCTATCCCTCCTATATGACGGGAGTGACATCATTATTCTTGATAAAGTGAGACCACTAAGTGCATGGTCATGCCCAAATGAGTCAATATGAAATGTTGAGTTCATTTGATTGAGTGAGTCTACTTGGAGTTCAAGATTTAGATTGATTAGAGGATGACATGGTCTATGCCTCATATTGATCAATCTAGATGTCAAGGATAGAAGGGCACTTGTCATATATTGTGAAGAGTCACAATTAGTAGTCACAAGGTGATGTTGGATCTCAACATTCTTATAACTTGGGTAGTAATGATGTGTTGCTAGATACCGCTCATTACTTGTACTTCTAAATGGGTTTAGGAGCATTGCCAATGTTATAAGAACCTATAGGGTCACACACAAAGGGTAATTAGATGGAGATTAGGTTCATTTGATGAACCTAAAGGATTATGTCCATGTGATGAACCAAATTGGATTAAGAGTAATTCAAATTAGGCTAATTGAGTTGGATTCAATTTGGTTCATGTGTTAGATGAGTCTAATTTGGACTTAGACTCATTGAGTCAATTTAATTCAATGAATAGAGATTCATTAAATTAAAATTGACTTGAACCAATAGTTAGATTTGATCAACCATGGGAGAGAAGTGGTCAAGTTTGACTTGACTTGAGAGGAAGATGAAGAGTCAAGTTTGACTTGACCATTTGTCACCTCATTGGTGAGTTGGCAAAGAGTGGACCAATGATGATGCTCCACATCATCATGGTTGCTTAAGTGGGATGCGACCTCATGGGAGTTACCAAGAGTTGTGACTCTTGGTATTCCATGGAGGTTATTAACCTCTTAATGTGGCCGGCCACAATTTATTCAAGAGAGGAGTTTTTCATTTTGTGTGTAACTCTCATCTTCTTCCTCAAGCTCTCTTCTCTCCCTCTCTTCCTCTATTGCCGAGAGCCACAAAGGGTGCTAGCACACTCTAGTGTCTTTTCTCCATCTCCTTGTTCGTGTGGATACACATAGAGGAGTGTCTACTTTGACATTCTCGAGATCCGGCATCATTTGGACGAGCGGGATTAAGCGAAGGGCATCGCTTTAAAGGTATACCTTCTGATCTTGTAGATCTAATGTAGATCTAGGAGTAGAGAAACTCGTACATGAATTTTAAACTTCGCACGGATCCGGTGGCATGGGATTCGGGGTTTCCGCAACGCAAAAAGACGATTTTTACGGCCCGAAAATCCCTACACGGGTGAGCCTAGTCCGGGCGCCCAGACCAGCTCCAGGCGCACAAACTCTCCTTTTCTTCAACAGCTTCTTCCATATAAAAAGGTTAGTCCATGCAATAAAAAATATATTTACCCTATAAAATAGAGTCAACACAACATAATAAAATAATAGTAGTAATTAGATCCTATCTCCTCGAGAGCAAGATGTAGTCAAGGTCTCAACTTCGGTTTCTCAAATGGACCTAAGCTGGATTGACGCCTACAATTCCCTCAACAGGGAACACATCCTCACTAGATCCCTCCTCCTGTTGCTTATCTCTACTTACCAACTGCAGTCGCTTGACTTGCCTAGGTCTTCCCGCTAGTTGTTATGTCCACAGACCCAACTAGATTTCAGCTGGTTGTCATGTCCCGCAAATCCAACCAAACTTCTCACCAGATATTAGGTCTCACGGACCTATTTGAACTTCACACTAGCTATTGAGTCCTGTGGACCTATCTAGATTACAGCCTAGTGTTAGGTCCTTCAGACCAGTCAACTATTGCACACTTGGTAGAAAGGTTAGACAAACACCACATTTAACTTTAACCTATTTGTTATACATCAAAATCAAATTATTAGTGCAACTTGCACCAACAATCTCCTCCTTTTTGATGTAATGACAGCCTGGGTTAGAGTTAGAAAAATAAATGTAATTAAGCAAACATTAAAATTTTGAATAGGGTGAGTTAGCATGATTTGATTTTTCTAACTTAACCCACTATCCTCTCCTTTTGGCATACATCAAAAAATTAATACATGAAGCATAGATAATAAAAGTTTAGCACAAAGTACTATGCAAGTTTTCAAATAATTATGCAAGTACTTCAAATAATATTTTTGAAAATAAGTTTTTAAAAACTAACTACTTTAAAAAATTGTAAGTAATGTTTTTAAAAACTTGACAAAGGTAAAAACTCAGGTTCATTTAAAGGAGAAATAAATGTTTTTAAGAAAAAATTTTCAAGGCTATTTTTTAAAATAATTTCTTAATTGTTTTTCCATAACATTTTCAAGGAACTTCCAACAAAGCTTTTAAAATAATTTTCAAAATAAGTTTTGAAATACGGTTTTGAAAACAAACTTTTCAAAATATGGGTTCCTTAAAAAAATTTTAAGGAAGATTTTTAAGGAAAAATTCTCTAAGTAAGATTTTCTAAATAAATTTTAAAAGGAAATTCTTAATAAAAATCTCTAAGGAATATTTTAAAAAATTTAAGAAATTTTTTTCTTAAAAAATTTGGAAAAATTTTCGATCCTCCCCCTGAACTTGATATTTCTTGAAAAATATTTATTTAAATATCTAGCCTTTTGTCAGAGGATATCAGTGTTGACTTGGTTAGTTAAGTTAAGTACTAATGTCTAGTTGGAAATTAATGAAAGAGGATGACTTAATTTGATTAATGTACTATTATATATTTCGCCTAGACTTATGTTGATGCAATGATATAAGCATCTAAAATCCAGACAAGAGGTCTACACATCTCACTCCATTCTATGTTTGTGAATACACAATCAAGGTAAATCTAATATGTTTGTGAGATGCTCGATTCCTAGATCTATAGAAGCATGCTTTCTATGGGTACGATCTAAACTAAGGCTAAAATAATTTTTACAACACTAGGGAAATGGGAAAAATTTTGAAAACATAAATGAATAATTTTTCTAGAATTTGTAAATCATTTGAAAATTTGTTTGATAATGAAAGTCTTAGTCTATCGTGCACATTCCCAATCATCTTTGTAAATTACTGAATTTAGATTCTGGTAGTAGTTTGATGAAAATGTCAGTAAAATTTGACTTAAACTCAACATAGTTGAGTTCAATGTCTCCTTTGGCGACGTGTAACGTCTGAAAATTCTCAAAATTTATTTTAGAAATATTCTACGATTTTTCTGGAATTTTAGGATATTTTTATGGAATTTTTAGAGTAGCAGAAGTAGCAAAAATAAATAGGGAACGAAAATAGCTTAAGCGGGAATTGAACCCGAAACCTATGGGTCCTATGACTTATGGTGAACCATGGTAACCAAGTGAACCCAGCAGGGCCGTGTTGAAAGGAAAGGGAAACAATTTTATTTAAGTTGGAGTTGGTCCGGAATTATCACTTAATATAAATAGGGAATTTATAAGTGAAGAGTTATTTTCCCTTAACGTGATTTCCCTCATCCTCACCCTAGCCACGCCGACTCCCTCTCCTCCTCCTCCTTCTCTCGGCGCCAACCACAAGAGGGCCTAGGGTTCCTCTCCTAGGACCCCAAGGGCACTTTCCGGCGACGACTTCGACACGAGGACGCTCCCCTCCGTGAGAGGAACACATAGACGCAAGAAGATCGTCGAAAGGATCGTCTCCTCCAGGAATCTAGCGATTAGAATCGTAAGAAACTTCGAATAGTAGGTAAGAAACCCCTCACCTGCAGTATAAGTAGCTTCCGTGTGAATTCCATGTGTTAGTTTAATAGTACATCGATTTCCGACACAAGGGATGTGAATTAGCGTATGCCAAGTATTCGATAAATTGTGTAGTTCAGTAAAATGCAATTTAGGCATTTTAGTAGCTTAGATAAATGCAATAGAAGCAATTTTACAGTTTATTCAGTCTTGCTTCAGCTTTTACCGGACTAGATGTCCAATGGGTGGGCTCCCACAGTCGCCTCTAGGTTTAGATAACCTAGTTCTGGGTTTAGACAACCTAGTAAGAGCAAGATCAGTATTTATTAGCTAGTGTTCAGTATTTTACTTTTCAGTGACACTGTACAGGATTAGATATCCATTGGGCTGGGCTCCCATAGTCGGTCCCTAGGTTTAGATAACCTAGTAAACCTTACTAAATACGGGACTTGCAACCCCGGGTCTAGTTAAGGATGCACGCATAGCATGTACAGTTGTCGGGCCCATTAGCAGTATGATTATGTATTTTGATCTATTACGTTATTAGCTTTTCAAAACTCACAAAGGTTAGTTAAGTTAGTTGAGTTTGAATTCAGCTCCAGTTTAAATCAGTTCATGTTCAGTTCAGCTTTTCCTTTATTGATGCATATGATAGTTTATGATTAGCTTTGTATGCCATGGTTTAGCGTTCATATTCAGTGATTTCAGTATACCATGTTTTAACAAGTTCAGCATCTGTTTAATAGCATGTTTTTAAAAACATAAATACATCGTGTGCATGTTTTAGTGAGGTAGATGGTTTCTTACTAAGCGAAAGCTTATAGATACTTCTTTTCCTTATACTGCAGATAAAGGTAAAGGAAAGATGGACTAGCGGAGGTTGGAGGTCAATGCAATGATGAAGATGTGTTTGGAAGGAACCTGGAGTAGAGATCTTGGAGAAACTGGCAAACTAATACTTTAGATTTATATCATGTTGATTTCCGCATTTTTAGTTGTTTTGATGCATGAATTATGAAGGACCTGTTTGGATTGTTAGTAATCATGCTTAGAATGTCATTTAAATGTTGTTAGAATGTTTGGTATTGGGTTTAGAATTGTTGTAGGTGATTTTGGCACGAACAAGTGCTGAAATCAGACCTTTTGTCGAAATCAGAAACTGGGATCGATCAGCTGATCGATTCGAGGGTCTCCAATCGATCAACTGATCGATTGGGCAATTCGGCTCGCGAACAGTAGGCGTCTGGATCGATCAGCCGATCGATCCAGCCAGTTCTGTCGCGAACAGAAGGCCCTGGGATCGATCACTGGATCGATTGACCAGCCGATCGATCCAGATTATTGCCCGAACACAGTAGCGTGCTGGATCGATCACTGGATCGATCCGACCTATGTCCCGCATAAAGTAGCTGGCTGAATCGATCACTGAATCGATCCGACTATTCCAATCGATCCGTGGATCGATTGGGAGGTCTGGTATCAGCGGGGAAGTGTCTAAGTCCAGTTCCTTGGCCATGGGGAAGGTAAAACATGTTATGAATGGTTAGTTTACCTCCCTTAGCATGTATAGAACCAAGAAATGTTAGTAGTTGAGTAGGATTTTAATTAGTACAGCTTCTGCATCTAGATTTAGTAATGGTCGGGGAATAGTTTAGCACGGCATAACTGTAGCGATCGGCCTTACAGCCTAGTAGTAGAAGGCGGGTCGTTACAGAGTGGTATCAGAGCAGTTTCCATACTTCCTACACACACATCAGCATTGAACCTGCAGCTTCCAAGTAAGAAACGTTTCTCACTTTATTATGTTCTTTCTTTCATGTTTATAGATACTGTAGCATGTTGATTGATGATAGTACCTAACATGATAGTGATAGTAGTTATATAAACATGATTGCCTTAGTTATATATATCCTCTATGTCTTTAGAAATGGCACGAGGACGCCCAGCTAGAAGGGCCCCAGCTATTGAGCCCCAGCACGAGGCAGCCAGTTCAATGCCTCCCCTAGACCTTACAGCACTAGTGGCTCAGTTACAGCAGCAGCTAGCTGAACAGCAACAGGAAATAGCCACCTTAAAGGCTAATCAGCAGAATACTCCCACAGTTACCCCGGAACCAAACTTAGCGACACCAGTAGTCTTAGAGGTTCCACCAGTCCAGCCTGCAGCACCAGTAGCTCCAGCAGCAGGAACGCAGAGAGAAGCCTATCTGATCCAGTGGCAGAGAGTCAAGCCAGAGAATTTCTCAGGCAGCAGTGAACCATGGGATGCTCAAGCCTGGTTCAAAACACTGGAGAGTACGATGGAGCTTCTGGACTGGCCAGAACACGAGAAGGTGAAGTGTGCCTCCTTCTGCCTGACAGGAGATGCACGCATGTGGTGGGAGAGAATTAGAGCAAAGCGCCCAGTAAACCAGATGACATGGGCAAACTTCGAGAAAGAATTATTTGAGGAGTTCTTTCACATGCGGGTCACAAACCGCTACTACGACGAGTTCACCGAGTTTCGCCAGGGCAACCTCTCAGTGGAGGAAGTCGTGAAGAAATTCAACAGATTGACTCGTCTATGCCCTGAATTAGTCAGCACAGAAAGGGAACGAGTCCGGTTGATGCTCAAGATGCTGAGGCCGGAAATAGCAATAAACATGGCTGGCGGCATTCACAGGCCGCAAACCACTGAAGAACTAGTCAGCAGCGCCCTGACCACTGAGCATTACCAGAATAGCATCAAGCAGCAGAAGCAAGTCCTCTCAGAAGCTAAAGGTCAAGGAGGCTCAGGTACTCAGAAACAGCAGGGCCACAGCTCCCATGGCTCTAATTGGAAAGGGAACTCCAGCAACAAGCGCAAACCAGGGAGTTACCCAAAAGGAGGGCCAGCTAGCAAGCAGCCCATTTATCCAAAATGTGCTACTTGTGGGAAATTTCACCCTGGAGTTTGTCGCAAGGGCACACGAGGATGCTTTGAATGCGGACAGGAAGGACACATGGCCAAGCAGTGTCCGAACAAGGCTAGCTTTCCTCCACCACAGCCGATCCAGTATGAAGCCAAGCCAGCACAGTTGCATCAGATGCATGCCGCTTTAGATGGTCCATACATCAACTAGGGCAGATTAGAAGCCCCTCCAACTACGACCAATGCGAGGATCTACTCACTGACCAGAGAGGACGTAGAAAATGCCTCGACAGTTGTTACAGGTCAGATTAGTATTTTACAGTAAAGTACAACTGTCTTATTCGATACTGGGGCAACCCATTCATATATATCCAGGGCATTTGCTGAGAAGTTAGCCAGACCTCCAGAGGTACTCAGTAGTCAGTTCCTGACGACGTTACCTTCAGGAGAAATTATGACGTCCACACACTGGCTCAGAGCAGTGCCAGTCATCATAGCAGACAGAGAGCTCTTTTCTGATCTGATAGTGCTAAGTATGACTGACTACGATGTCATCTTCGGGATGGATTTCTTAATCAAATACGGTGCCTCCATCGAGTGCCGTAAGCAAAAAGTCATATTCCAACCTCAAGCAGAAGCACAGTTCGAATTCGTCGGAGAACCCAGGAGAAAGGCCAAGAAGTTTCTCTCAGCTATGAAGGCACAGAGGTTGATGGATTCAGGATGTATGGGATTTCTAGCACATGTAGTCAGTACCAGTCAGGACAAGGACCAACAGCTAGCAGAGGTTCGAGTCGTATGTGACTACCCAGCAGTCTTCCCTGAAGAGTTACCAGGATTAGCACCAGACAGGGAGATTGAATTTGAGATAGAGCTCATTCCCGGTACCAATCCGATCTCCAAAGCACCTTATCGCATGGCTCCAGCAGAACTGAAAGAACTTCATGAGCAATTACAGGAGCTGCTTGACAAAGGCTTCATACGCCCTAGTCACTCACCATGGGGAGCGCCTGTTCTGTTCGTGAAGAAGAAGGACGGGAGCATGCGCCTGTGTATAGACTACCGGGCACTGAACCAAGTTACGATCAAGAACAGGTATCCTCTTCCCAGAATAGATGACCTGTTTGATCAGCTAAAGGGAGCAGCAGTGTTCTCTAAAATAGACCTCAGATCAGGTTATCATCAGGTGAAGGTTAAAGAAGGGGATATACCCAAGACAGCATTCAGAACCAGATACGGACATTACGAGTTCGTAGTCATGCCCTTTGGCGTGACAAATGCTCCAGCTACTTTCATGGACCTCATGAACAGGGTATTCAGGGAATATTTAGATAAGTTCGTTATCGTGTTCATCGATGACATTCTTATCTATTCCAGAACTCAGGAAGAACATGCAGAGCACCTGAGAACAGTATTGCAGACCCTTCAGCAGAACCAGCTGTACGCCAAGTTCACAAAATGTGAATTTTGGTTAGATCAGGTGTCCTTCCTGGGTCATATCATCTCAAAGGATGGTATCATGGTAGACCCCAGTAAGATAGAAGCTGTGAGCAATTGGAAGAGACCCAAAAACGCTAGCGAGATCAGAAGCTTTCTGGGATTAGCAGGTTACTACAGGAAATTCGTAGAGGACTTCTCCAGGATAGCCTCCCCACTGACAGTGTTGGAACCCCAAGGTGTTTTGATGTGATCAAACAAGCTAAGTTAGGTCCTGCGTTTGTTTAACCCTTGTGTCTAAGTGTGCAGGAGCTTAGGAACACAGGAAGTCGAGCGGAAGACGCGGCTAGCGAGAAGGACGGCACGGGAGAGAGCCGACGGGCTCGGTGCGTCTGAGGGACGAGGTGTCCACGGAAGAGTACACCGGTGGACGAGAAGAGCGTGCGCGACGCTCGAGGGACGAGAAACCGGGAAGGAAGGCTGCTCGAGGAGAAGGCCGGAACATGGGTTCGGGTGAGCCCTATTTCGGAAGGCCGAGATCACCCAAGCTAGCGGAGCCGGAGCGAACAGACCCGGACCGAGACTGGGACTTAACGGAGAAATGATCCCGGACAAAAAGTCAATCGTAGTTGACTTTTTGCTCCGGGGCGCCCGGAATGCTTCCGGGCGCTCGGAGCATGATTTTGACCAGAATCGCGATTTTCGCAATCTGACCGTTGGGGGATAAAGTTTATCCCCCCGGGGGCGCCTGGAACCACTTTTAGGCACTCGAACCAGTACTATAAATAAAGTACTGATCCGTACAATCTTGAACGAACTACTTGTAATCCAGTGCTTTCATTTGTTATTTCTTTCTGTGCTTTCAACGCTGTAAGAGGCTACTCCGCCCAGAGGAGAATCAATTAGTGCGTCTTCTTTGCCTTGGATTAGCAATCCTCTGATTGCAAACCAAGTAATTCCTCTGTGTCTATTTTTCTGTTTTAATTAGTCTCTGCTTTTTAATTACAAGTTCTTTTTAAGTTAGTTGAATATCCGAGAAGGGTTTTTGGTTTTATTTTGTAGGGCAATTCACCCCTCCCCTCTTGCCGGCCTCCAAAGGGACCAACAAGTGGTATCAGAGCAAGGGCGCTTCAGGAGGACTAACCGCAGATCGAAGCAACAAGATGGCCGGACCAAGCATCGTCCCACCAAAATTCGAGGGGAACTTCGCAGACTGGAAGCGTCGTATGGAGGTATTCCTAAAATCAGATTTTGAAATTCGGTTTATTATGAAATATAGTTTTGTAGCTCCAATAGATAAAGATGGAAAAGAAAAAGAAGAGAGCGATTGGACAAAGAAGGAGCAGAATGAGTCGGTAGCAAACAGCCGTGCGGAACATCACCTGCTGAGCGTGTTACCACCTCAAGAGGTCAACCGCATTGGAAACTATTTATCTGCTAAAGAACTTTGGGAGAAGTTCTTGGAACTCCACGAAGGCACGTCCGAAGCAAAGCTCGCTAGAAGGGACATCCTCCGCAACAAACTGATGAACATCCGTCTGGAGAAAGGTGAGAAAGTAGCTGGTTTACACGCAAAGGTAAAAGAACTAGTTACTAGTCTCAAGAACCTCGGTGAAACGGTAACAAACCGGGACACTATACGCTACGCGCTCAACGCGTTTCCAAGAACTCCGGAATTGACATCAATCGTCGACGCCTACTACATCTCAAAAGACCTGGAGGTAAGCACTTTAGAAGAGTTTTTTTCTACTCTAGAATTGCATGAAACCAGGTATGCAGGAACGACAAAGGATACAACCCAGACTATGGCGCTGAACGCAACCCAGAAGGATGAACTCGAGTCAGACTCCGAAGACGATCAAGAAACATACATGGTAAGAAATTTTAAAAAGTTTTTTAGATCTAATAAATTTAAAATGTAGAATAAAAGAAATCAAAAAGGTGGAAGAAAGGTGCGGTGCTACCAGTGTCAGAAGGAGGGACACCTAAGAGAAGACTGCCCAGAACTCAAAAAGGCCAAAAGGAAGTCTCCCAAGAAACACAACCTAAAAGCAACTTGGGACGACACTTCTTCATCCGAATCAGAAGCTCAAGAATATGCCGGAATAGCACTAATGGCAAGCTACGATAGACAAAGTATATCAGAACCTAGCATCGATGAAGGGGGAGCGACCTCGGATGAAAGCAGTGAAGCAGGGGGAGATTCAGGCTTCAAGTCCGACATGGTAAGTGAGGTATGCCTCTTACCCCCTGATCAGCTTTACTCTGGTATCAAAGCAATGACTAAATCCATGTATAAATTAGAAAATAAAAATGTCAAATTAGAAAATGAAATTTTAGAAACAAAGAGAATTTTGGCAAAATCATGTCTTATAGAGGATTTTGAAAAATTGAAAATTGAAAATGAAAAACTAAAAGAAGAAATAGAAAGATTGAAAAAATCTAATGGTTCAAATATTCCTACTTTTAGAAATTTAAATTGGTATTATAGATTTCATAAAAGTCAAATTAGAAATATATCAAAAATCTATGTACCTAGGAAATACTTGGTTAACCCTGTAGGTAGGAACCTCTACTGGGTTCCAAAAACCTGTTTCATTTAAAATTAGACTTAGCATTTTCAGCAAGGAAATTAAACGACTAATTTCATTATGAGGCTTTGTCTAAGGAAGTGGTTGTTGCTCCAATAACCAAGAAGGCCTAGTGCCTCGCCACGACCTGGAAGCCAAGTATCGAAATGAAAAGTTTAATTGACTAACTGAAAAAGTATTAATTTAATTTACTTAATGCTTTAAAAGAGTTATTCAATTTGTGTTAGAAAATATTTAAAAACTTTCTAACTTAACTTAGAAATTTTTTATTATCTTAGAAATTTTCATGAAAATTGACTTAGAATATTTTTTTAAGTTAACTTAGATTTTTTTTTTGCCTTATCATTTTTTAAATTGACTTAGAATTGTCTCTTATGAATATTCACTTAGAATTAGAAAAAATTTTTTGGGAATGCTGAGATAAGTTTTACACTTAAATTTTTTTATGACTGTTCTTATCTGAAAAATATTTTTGTTTGAATTTACTTAGACATTATTACATATTTTACACTTAAAAATTCTTGTTTGAATTTACCTTAGACTTGTTTATAACCCCAATTTTTATGTGATCAAAGGGGGAGAAGTATGTTAAGTTTAGGGGGAGGTACTATAATTTTTCAATTGAAAAATATTTGGACTTATTTTAATATAAATTGTTTTTATTGCATATGGTTACCCTAACTTAACTTGGGTTGCTCACATCAAAAAGGGGGAGATTGTTGGAACCCCAAGGTGTTTTGATGTGATCAAACAAGCTAAGTTAGGTCCTGCATTTGTTTAACCCTTGTGTCTAAGTGTGCAGGAGCTTAGGAACACAGGAAGTCGAGCGGAAGACGCGGCTAGCGAGAAGGACGGCACGGGAGAGAGCCGACGGGCTCGGTGCGTCTGACGGAC
The DNA here is from genome assembly GCF_018446385.1 of Zingiber officinale. Lineage (NCBI taxonomy): Eukaryota > Viridiplantae > Streptophyta > Magnoliopsida > Zingiberales > Zingiberaceae > Zingiber > Zingiber officinale. Next base: position 12,888,521 of record NC_055988.1, on the reverse strand, counting down.
GAGGTGTCCGCGGAAGAGTACACCGGTGGACGAGAAGAGCGTGCGCGACGCTCGAGGGACGAGAAACCGGGAAGGAAGGCTGCTCGAGGAGAAGGCCGGAACATGGGTTCGGGTGAGCCCTATTTCGGAAGGCCGAGATCACCCAAGCTAGCGGAGCCGGAGCGAACAGACCCGGACCGAGACTGGGACTTAACGGAGAAATGATCCCCGACAAAAAGTCAACCATAGTTGACTTTTTGCTCCGGGGCGCCCGGAACCATTCCGGGCGCCTGGAGCTGTCCGGGGCGCCCGGAGCATGATTTTGACCAGAATCGTGATTTTCGCAATCTGACCGTTGGGGGATAAAGTTTATCCCCCCGGGGTCGCCTGGAACCACTTTTAGGCACCCGAACCAGTACTATAAATAAAGTACTGATCCGTACAATCTTGAACGAACTACTTGTAATCCAGTGCTTTCATTTGTTATTTCTTTCTGTGCTTTCAACGCTGTAAGAGGCTACTCCGCCCAGAGGAGAATCAATTAGTGCGCCTTCTTTGCCTTGGATTAGCAATCCTCTGATTGCAAACCAAGTAATTCCTCTGTGTCTATTTTTCTGTTTTAATTAGTCTCTGCTTTTTAATTACAAGTTCTTTTTAAGTTAGTTGAATATCCAAGAAGGGTTTTTGGTTTTATTTTGTAGGGCAATTCACCCCTCCCCTCTTGCCGGCCTCCAAAGGGACCAACAGACAGCTCTTACCAGAAAGAACAGAAAATTTCAGTGGACAGAGGACTGCGAGAACAGTTTCAGCGAGCTGAAAAGGAGATTGACCAGCGCACCTATTCTGACTCTACCAGAGAACACAGATAGTTTCGACATTTATAGTAATGCCTCTAAGTTGGGACTAGGAGCAGTGCTGATGCAAAATGGCAAGGTGATCGCCTACGCCTCCAGACAACTCAAGGATTATGAGAGGAATTACCCCACTTATGACCTTGAGCTTGCAGCAGTGATGTTCGCTCTCAAGATTTGGAGACATTACTTGTATGGAGCTCAGTGCAGAGTGTATACGGATCATCAGAGTCTGAAGTACTTCTTCACTCAGAAGGATCTGAATATGCGACAGCGCAGATGGCTAGAGCTGGTCAAAGACTACGATATAGACATCCTCTACCACCCAGGAAAAGCAAATAGGGTAGCAGACGCCCTTAGCAGAAAGTCTAGTGCTGCCCTATTATCTCTAGCAGCCATGTCACCGCCCCTACAGAAAGAGATCACAGATTTCGGTCTCGAACTCATAGTTGGACAGCTCTCTACTATGACATTAGAGTCTACCTTGCTTGGTGACATCCAGGCAGCTCAGGAACAGGATCCTGAAATTCAGAGAATCAAGCAAGGTTTAGTAGAATCAGAAAGTGGAGAGTTCAGAATATCAGATAGCGGGGTGTTGTATTTTGGTGACAGGCTATGTGTTCCAGATCAGGAGGAACTCAAAAAGAAGGTTTTAGATGAGGCTCACAAGACTCTCTATGCGATGCATCCTGGCTCCACCAAAATGTACCAGGACTTGAAGAAACATTTTTGGTGGCCTGGGATGAAGAGAGACGTCGCTCGTTATGTCAGCACCTGCCTAACCTGTCAAAGGGTTAAGGCAGAACATCAGAGACCAGGAGGAGTTTTGCAGCCGATCCAGATCCCAGAATGGAAGTGGGAGGATATTTCCATGGACTTCATAGTGGGATTACCCAGAACCACGAATGGTTTTGATACCATCTGGGTAATAGTCGACAGGTTGACTAAATCAGCCCACTTCTTAGCCATCATGATATCCTACTCCATGGAACAACTAGCTCAGTTGTATCTCAAGGAGATCGTTAGATTACATGGAGTCCCACGAACCATTATTTCAGACAGAGACAGCAGATTCACATCACACTTCTGGGAGTGTGTACAATCAGCGTTGGGCACGAAGTTAAAGTTCAGCACAGCTTTCCATCCTCAGACAGATGGTCAGACAGAGCGAGTAAATCAGGTACTCGAAGATATACTCTGAGCATGTGCCCTAGACTTCAAGGGAAGTTGGTGCAAATATCTGAGCTTAGCAGAATTTGCATACAACAATAGCTATCAGGCCACTATCGGTATGGCACCTTACGAGGCTCTCTATGGGCGGAGGTGTAGATCTCCAATCTGCTGGTATGAGAGTGGTGAACAAAAAGAACTAGAACTTCAGACAGACCTAGTGGCAGATACCACAGCAGCTATACAGCAGATCCGCTAAAGGTTAGAGACAGCTCAGAGCCGCCAGAAAAGCTATGCTGATACACGACGCAGACCCTTAGAGTTTTCAGTTGGGGATTCAGTGTTCCTCAGAGTAGCTCCCATGAAGGGAGTAATGCGTTTTGGGAAGAAGGGCAAGCTAAGTCCCAGATATGTGGGACCATACCTTATCAGCAGAAGAGTGGGCAAGGTAGCATATGAGCTAGAGCTACCCCAGGAAATGACAGCTGTCCACAACGTATTTCATGTCTCTATGCTGAAGAAGCATATCCCAGATGCCACCCAGGTGATTGAGCCCCAGTCGGTACAGATCCGAGAAGACCTCAGCTACGACAGTCGGCCTATTCAGATAATAGACCGAGCAGTTAAAAAATTACGGAACAAGGAAGTACCATTAGTCAAAGTCATTTGGCACAATCACACAGCAGAAGAGGCAACTTGGGAGACAGAAGTCGGTATGAGACAGAAGTACCCAGAGTTATTCTAAGTTCGAGGAAGAACTTTTTATAAGGTATGGGGGATTGTAACGTCCAAAAATTCTCAAAATTTATTTTAGAAATATTCTACGATTTTTCTGGAATTTTAGGATATTTTTATGGAATTTTTAGAGTAGCGGAAGTAGCAAAAATAAATAGGGAACGAAAATAGCTTAAGCGGGAATTGAACCCGAAACCTATGGGTCCTATGACTTATGGTGAACCATGGTAACCAAGTGAACCCAGCAGGGCCGTGTTGAAAGGAAAGGGAAACAATTTTATTTAAGTTGGAGTTGGTCCGGAATTATCACTTAATATAAATAGGGAATTTATAAGTGAAGAGTTATTTTCCCTTAACGTGATTTCCCTCATCCTCACCCTAGCCACGCCGACTCCCTCTCCTCCTCCTCCTTCTCTCGGCGCCAACCACAAGAGGGCCTAGGGTTCCTCTCCTAGGACCCCAAGGGCACTTTTCGACGACGACTTCGACACGAGGACGCTCCCCTCCGCGAGAGGAACGCATAGACGCAAGAAGATCGTCGAAAGGATCGTCTCCTCCAGGAATCTAGCGATTAGAATAGTAAGAAACTTCGAATAGGAGGTAAGAAACCCCTCACCTGCAGTATAAGTAGCTTCCGTGTGAATTCCATGTGTTAGTTTAATAGTACATCGATTTCCGACACAAGAGATGTGAATTAGCGTATGCCAAGTATTCGATAAATTGTGTAGTTCAGTAAAATGCAATTTAGGCATTTTAGTAGCTTAGATAAATGCAATAGAAGCAATTTTACAGTTTATTCAGTCTTGCTTCAGCTTTTACCGGACTAGATGTCCAATGGATGGGCTCCCACAGTCGCCTCTAGGTTTAGATAACCTAGTTCTGGGTTTAGACAACCTAGTAAGAGCAAGATCAGTATTTATTAGCTAGTGTTCAGTATTTTACTTTTCAGTGACACTGTACAGGATTAGATATCCATTGGGCTGTGCTCCCATAGTCGGTCCCTAGGTTTAGATAACCTAGTAAACCTTACTAAATACGGGACTTGCAACCCCGGGTCTAGTTAAGGATGTGCGCATAGCATGTACAGTTGTCGGGCCCATTAGCAGTATGATTATGTATTTTGATCTATTACGTTATTAGCTTTCAAAACTCACAAAGGTTAGTTAAGTTAGTTGAGTTTGAATTCAGCTCCAGTTTAAATCAGTTCATGTTCAGTTCAGCTTTTCCTTTATTGATGCATATGATAGTTTATGATTAGCTTTGTATGCCATGGTTTAGCGTTCATATTCAGTGATTTCAGTATACCATGTTTTAACAAGTTCAGCATCTGTTTAATAGCATGTTTTTAAAAACATAAATGCATCGTGTGCATGTTTTAGTGAGGTAGATGGTTTCTTACTAAGCGAAAGCTTATAGATACTTCTTTTCCTTATACTGCAGATAAAGGTAAAGGAAAGATGGACTAGCGAAGGTTGGAGGTCAATGCAATGATGAAGATGTGTGTGGAAGGAACCTGGAGTAGAGATCTTGGAGAAACTGGCAAACTAATACTTTAGATTTATATCATGTTGATTTCCGCATTTTTAGTTGTTTTGATGCATGAATTATGAAGGACCTGTTTGGATCGTTAGTAATCATGCTTAGAATGTCATTTAAATGTTGTTAGATGGTTTGGTATTGGGTTTAGAATTGTTGTAGGTGATTTTGGCATGAACAAGTGCTGAAATCAGACCTTTTGTCGAAATCAGAAACTGGGATCGATCAGCTGATCGATTCGAGGGTCTCCAATCGATCAACTGATCGACTGGGCAATTCGGCTCGCGAACAGTAGGCGTCTGGATCGATCAGCCGATCGATCCAGCCAGTTCCGTCGCGAACAGAAGGCCCTGGGATCGATCACTTGATCGATTGACCAGCCTGGATCGATCAGCCGATCGATCCAGATTATTGCCCCAACACAGTAGCGTGCTGGATCGATCACTGGATCGATCCAACCTATGCCCCGCATAAAGTAGCTGGCTGGATCGATCACTGAATCGATCCGACTATTCCAATCGATCCGTGGATCGATTGGGAGGTCTGGTATCAGCGGGGAAGTGTCTAAGTCCAATTCCTTGGCCATGGGGAAGGTAAAACATGTTATGAATGGTTAGTTTACCTCCCTTAGCATGTATAGAACCAAGAAATGTTAGTAGTTGAGTAGGATTTTAATTAGTACAGCTTCCACATCTAGATTTAGTAATGGTCGGGGAATAGTTTTGCATAGCATAACTGTAGCGATCGGCCTTACAGCCTAGTAGTAGAAGGCGGATCGTTACACGACGTGATCTCTAATAAAGTGATGTTTAATTTTAATATGTTTGGTTCGTGAATGATGCATTGGATTTTTGGTTAAGTTGATTGGATTAATATTATCAATATAGATTTTTATATTTTTATATTCTAAGTTAAAGTCTTTTAATGTGTGCATCATCCATTACAGTTGTGTTACACATTCACCCATTGCTATGTACTCAGCTTCAGTAGTACATAAAGTAACACAATATTATTTTCTATTAAATCAACTGACAAGCGATAATCCAAGTAATTGGCATCCACCACTTGTACTTTTATGAACTAGTTTATAGCCGGCATAATCGGAGTCTGAGTAGCCTATTAGTTCAAAATTAGGTGTTCTAGGATACCAAATTCCTACATTTAGTGTTCCTTTTAAATATCTAAAAATTCTTTTTACATTAGTTAAGTGGAATTCCTTAGCACAAGTTTGGTATCTAGCACACATACTAACTGTAAACAAGATATCAGATCGACTTACAGTTAAGTATAAAAGACTACCTATGACACTCCTATAGTTTTTTAGGTCTACAGGTTTTCTATTTGGGTCATTATCTAAGGTTATGTTAGTTACCATTGATGTTTTTATTTTTTATTTTTAGTATTTTCCATTCCAAATCTTTTAAGTAATTCTTTAATGTATTTTTTTTGTAAACATAATTTCCTTCATTAGTTTATTTAATTTGCTAAAAAATAAGTTAGTTTACCTACTAGGCTCATTTCAAATTCTTGTTCCATTAAGATTATAAATTCTTATAAAAATTCTGAATTGGTTGAACCAAAGATTATGTCGTCTATATATACTCGAGCTATAAAGATATCCTGTTTGACTGATTTTACAAATAGAGTTGGATCAATTTAACCTTGGTTGAACCCTTTGGAGATTATGTAGAACATTATCCTTTCATACCAGGCCCTAGGTGCTTGTTTAAGACCATACAAGACTTTCTTAAGTTTAAAGACATGGTTAGGATGATTATACTTTCAAACTCAGGTGGTTGACCTATATAAACATCTTTTTTTATTATCCCATTTAAGAAGGTAGATTTAACATCTATTTGATAAAACTTGAATCCTTTATGGGTTGCATAGCTCAGTAGCATTCTAATAGACTCAAGTCAGGCTACTAGAGCATATATTTCATCATAGTCAAGTCCCTCTACTTGACTAAACCCTTTAGCTACTAGTCTATCCTTGTTTCTAACAATTTTTCCATTTTCACTTAGTTTATTTCTGAATACCCATTTTATTTCTATTACCTTTTTATTATCAGGTAGTGGTATTAAGTCCCAGACTTTATTTCTCTCAAATTGGGCCAGTTCTTTCTACATGGCTATAATCCAGTCTGGGTCAAGTAGGGATTCTTCTATAGTTTTGGGTTCAATTTTAAAGATTAAGGATATTTGACTTAGGTTTCTGAATGATGATCTAGTCTGAACTCTTAGGTCTAGGTCACCTATTATTTGTTCAATTGGGTGGTCTAAGCTGACTCTTATTGTTCTAGGCTCAATTTGTGTTTGTTCATTTTCTTGTGGATGATTCTGTTCATCCTCATATTCATCTATTACGCTTTCACTTGCACCCCCTAGATTAGTGCTAGCTCTAACGAAGTCCATTGGTTGATACTGAGGTTGAGTTGAGCTAGATTCTTTAGTAATTTCGTTGAATTTTACATTGGTTGTTTACTCAATTTTAAGAGTAGTCTTATTATAGACTCTATATCCTCTACTATTTAGGGAATACCCTACAAAGATTCTATTTTCTACTTTTGAGATAAATTTTCTTAAGTATTCTCTAGTATTTAATATGTAAACAGGACATCCAAACACCTTAAAGTATTTAATATTTGGTAATTCATTATAGTAAATTTCAAATGAGGTTTTATTTTGTTTTTTATTTATTGTTGTTCTATTTTGTACATAGTAAGCTGTACTAACAGCTTCTGTCCAGAAATATTTTGGTAATTGGTATTCATTAAGCATTGTTTGAGTGGCTTCTTGGAGAGTTCTATTTTTTATTTCCACTATTCCATTTTATTGAGGTGTATTAAGGCATGTGAATTCTTGATGGTACCTATTTTCTAAGCAGAATTTAATAAATCTATGGTTTTTAACTTCTCCACCATTATTACTCCTAATTCTTTTAATTTTTGAGTCTTTTCCATTTTCAGTCTGTTTATAAAAATTACTAAATATTTTAAATATTTCATCTTTATGTTTTAAGAATTTTACCCAAGTGAATATTGAGTAATCATCAATTATTACTAGACAGTATAAGTTTCCATTCATGGATTTAATCTCATGTGAGTCAAATAAATCTAAGTGCAATAATTCAAGTGTTGAATTAGTTTAAATTTGATTAGTTGGTTTGTGAGTTGATTTGGTCTATTTTTCTTGTTAACAAGCATTACAAATTATTAAGTCTAAATTAAGTAGTTTTGGTAATCCTCTAACTAAGCCATTTAGTTTAGCGAGGTTTCTAAAGTTAGTGTGAGATATTCTCCTATGCCACAACCAGGTTTCCTCTTTTGTGTCAAGTGACACTTAAGTGAGGAGCTGACTAGGTCAATTGTATAAATATTATTATTCCTAAGTCCTTTTAATCTTATTGTAGGGTCTTTTGTATGTTTAATTAAGCATTCAGTGGATGTAAACCTAACCTTATATTCTGAGTCACACAATTGACTAACGCTGAGTAAATTAAATTTAAAATTTTCAATAAGGAGTACTTTATTAATAATGAAATTGGATTTTAATTTAATGTTACATATTCCAATTACCTTCAGTTTGTCATTGTTTCCAAAGGTAATTGTTCCTAGTCTTTTGAAGGTTAACTTTGTGAATATTGTTTGATCCCCGGTCATGTGTCAAGAGCAACCATTGTCCAATATCTATTTAGATTCCTAAAAAATATTAGGAGAAATAAAATTTCAGCTCAAGTGTAAACTTATTTTAACTTGATTTATTTTGATTTTAATTTAATTTATTTTTAATTTAATTTTGATTTAATCCTGATTCATCTCACCCAATCTAAGTTTTCAGACAAGGGAATCCTATGATTTTGTGAGATGAGTTACGTTAAATTTTAGGATTTAGTTTAACTTGTATTAGATTCAAGTTTATCTTTGAGTTTAACAAATAGATATTCTTTGGATAAACTTCTAAGTTATAGTGAGTCACCTGGACATCATTAGAGTAACCACACCTTTGAGGTTTTCCAAATAGTCATATCCACTAAACTTAATAACAAAGCTTTGGTCAAACCAACTAGGATTGGTAAGGGGTAGTTTTAGTTAGTTCCACTAAGCCAAATACACCAGGTCGAAGTCATATCTTTCTAGACTATATAGATATAGTTTTCTTAACCTACTATCATTCAAAACTTCTCCAGTATTATTTTTAAGGTTAAAATTTTATCCCTTTTTGATCTAATCCTAATTACCCTGTCAGGTAACCTATTATTTTGGAGATGTCAACTAATTTAGAGCATCCTCCTGAATTATTGAACTTTTCGGTTTTGGTTTTAGGTTTATGTCGATTTTTTTTATAGTTAAAATAAACTTGATAGCAATTTAAATTAGCTTTGAAGTTATTTGATTTGAATTTATTTTTTCTATTTGAGTTTGAATTATTTGATTTGATTTTATTCTTAAGTTTGGAATTTAGCTTTGAAGGTTTATTTTGGTTTAGTTAGATTTGATTTTAGATAATGAATTTTATTTTTAGGCACATAGAATTGATTGAGTCCTACTTGCATAGTTAGACACACTTTCGAAATATAAGTTTTAGTTAGGTTTTTGTTTTGGCTTATAAGTGATATAAAAGTTTTATTTGTTGAGCTAGACTTGTATCCGAGCTACTTATTGTATACAGTTTTTTAGATTTTAAGAATTAAATCTAAATTTTTTGATCTAATGGTGAAAGTTTCTAATAATCTTTTAAGTTTATTAATTTTACTTTCTAAATTTATGTTTTCCTCCTCAAGTTTTATATCTTGATTTGGATTTCTATTTTTAATTTGTTCCTTGAGGCAATGATTTTCCTCAAGAAGTTATTCAGTTTATTTTTCATGTTTGATTCTTCTTCCTGCATTTTTATGTTAAATAATTTATTTAAAAATATGTCCCTTTTTGTTACCTTTGCGTCATTGGTTCCCTCGTGTAGTTCTATGAGTTTATCCTATAGTTCCTTCGCATTTTTGTGTGGGCAAACGTGGTTCAGTTCTTCCTTTGTTAGCCCGCACTAGATTATGTTGAGTGCCTTGAAGTCAATTTGGGTCTCTTTCTTCATCTCCGGATTCTAGTTTTCCAGGTCCATTGAAATTACGTGTTGTGGTCGACTTGAACCTTGTATCCTTTGGTGATGCTGAACCATTAGTCAAAATCGGCCTTCAGGTATACTTCCATCCGCTTCTTCCAATATGGGAAATCATCACCGTTGAAGAGGGGAGGACGAATGGTGTTGTATCCCTCGTTTTGGGCCATGAACCTTACACACAAAGAAGAAAAGGAAAGAAGTCCAAAATTAGGTCTTGGATTAGTAGTGTGGGAGAAGAAAAAAAATATTAAGACTCGATTGCTGTTGCACGAATTCAGAGTAGTTTACAACGAAAAAAAATCCAAAGAGCTAATTGTACCAGTTTGGATTATATCAAAAAAGCTCAAAAATCAAAAGAGAAAGAAAAGAAATTAAAAGTCACCCCTTGCCTGATTGGTGATTGCATCAATTCAGAGTGATACCAGCTTTGATACACTTGTAGGACCAGAAAGATGCTAGAGGGGAGGAGGAGGGGGGGTAAATAGCGTTCGTCGAATAATCGCGACTAAAAATAGGTATGCAACAAAAGAATAAAAGACAATGCTAACAAAGCCAAGTTTTACTTGGTTCGGAGCCTTCGACGACTCCTACTCTAAGGCCAACACTCATCGAGTGCTTTCGTTGGACAATCCACTAATAACTCAAACAATTACAAAAGTTAAGTACAAGAATTAACAAACAATGTTACCGACAACAGAGAAAGTAAGAAAATCTTGATCGTCGATTGTCGGAGGAGTGTCACAGCGTTACAAGAGCTTTATCGGAGCACCGAACAAGAGTGAAAGTCATAACAGTTGTTATTCTAAAGCTCCTGGTCAAATATCTTTATATAGGCCCATTTCAGGCGCCTAGAACCCCTCTGAGTGTCTAGACCACGTGACTCAGCTAGTAGACACGCTGCACATCACTTTTGGAAGAATTTTTGGGTCTGAGCACTTGGACCGACTCCGAGTGTCCCAGACCACCCGGGTGCCCACGACACTCGCCTAGGAGAGCCTAGTCCAAGTGCCCGGACCAACTCCGGGGGCCAGGACTCTGGGCGCCCAGACTCTCCTTTTCTTCAGTAGCTTCTTCCTTGCAAAAAGGTTAGTCTAGGCAATAGAAAATATATTTACCCTGCAAAATAGAATTAGCACATTATAATAAAATAGTAGTAGTAATTAGATCCTATCTCTTCAAGCCCATGATCTAGTCAAGGTCTCAACTTAAGTTTTCCAAATGGACCTAAGTTGAATCAGCGCCTATAGTTCCCTCAATGGGGAATGCATTCTCATTGGATCTCTCCTTCAGTTGCTTACCTCCACTTACCAACTACAGTGGCTTGACTTGCCTTTGACCCACCAGGTCTTCCCGCTAGTTGTCAGGTCTGCAGACCCAATTGGATTTCGACTGGTTGTCAGGTCCCGCAGACTCAACCGAACTCTCGCCAGATATCAGGTCCCACGGACCTATATGGACTTCGCACCTGCTATCAAGTTTCGCGACCCTAACTGGATTTCAGCCTAGTGTTAGGTCCTTCAGATCAGTCAACTCCTGCACACTTGGTAGAAAGGTTAGACAAAATCACATCTAATTTTAACCTATTTGTCATATATCAAAACTAGATTATTAGTGCAACCTGCACCAACAAAAATACTGCTTCATGCTACGGATGCTTGCACATGGGAAACTAAGAACAAAGAATAGAATGGAGTATGAACCAAACAAGGAGTGTATCTTGTGCTGGCAACAAGAAGAATCAAACCACCACTTGTTCTTTGATTGCCCTATAGCTTGTGGTCTTTGGTGTAAAGTGAAACAACGGCTAGATATCAATCACAATTTCCACTCTTTTGATGAGTTGCAACAGATTGCAACAAATTTTTTTCCAACACTACAAGGATGGAACCCGGAAGATGAAGGCTAGACATCTAGGCATCTCAAGCTTGATCTACTTTGTATGGGAAGCTTGAAATAAATGTCGACATCAAGGTATTGCTCCGGATATTGATTGAATATTTCAAAAAGTTCAAATCCATGTGCATAGGTTTGTGGATCTGCAACCAATTTAAAGCATCTCACCTTGCTTTGCTTGGTTCGGCTTGAAAGGAGCTTACCTCATGTGCACCGATTTTGATGGTTTGATGTTTTGTGGGAGATTTTGGGGTATTGATCTTGTTTTGTTTGATATGTATGTATTTGTAATGAATACATCACAATGGGTAACTTGTGCTCATGTCATGTATGATTGATTGAGTGGGTGGAGTGTAGTGCATGATTGTGTGATGGGTAGTGCATGATGGTGTGAGAGGATTGAGAGTTGATTGTGGAGTTTGCCTCACTTGTAGAGGATCAAACTCCTATGTTTTGTAAACATTGATGCATAGTTTTGAGAATTTTTATCTCTCAAAGTAATTTTTATACATATGTACCTATTTTTAAAAAAGGAAAAAAAACAAAACAACCCATAAGCACATCACCCAAGCTTTGACGAGCTTCTCCCTCGATCGTGGTGGACGATGGCAATTGCGGAGGAGATCAGACCTTCCTCTTCTAACTTGACGAGGAAGTGGTTGTCGGAAATCCTCCTCTTCTAATTTGAAGAGAAGGATTGTCGGATGACGAAATGAGCTGTCAGAATGCAAAGGGGTTGCCCTCTTCTCTTCTAACCCAAAGAGGAGAGGGAAGAGTGTTTTGGATGGTCGGAGATAGAAGAAGCTCCCCTTCTAACTCAAAGAAGAAACCCCTTTTGCTCTCTTCCCTTCTAACCCAAAGGAAGGAGGTGGAGTTCTCCTCTTCCTAACCTGGAAGAAGAGAGTTGGTGATGAGAGGAAGAGATGGCCGAAGCTTGGAAATGGACCGACGGTGGCCAGAGGAGAAGCATTGAGGTTGGCAAAAGGTTGTGGTGTCAGGAGAGCTTTTGTGTCCAATCTGTTCCACATCAGCTCTATAGATGGCTTCGGTGTTGGGCTTCTATGAGATTCCCATGAGAAGGGGCCTAGAGAAGAAGATGGTGAGATGGAGGGTGAGGGTCAGTTGGCGATGGAGTGGAAGTGCATCGTTGGTCGTTGGCAAGGATGGAGATAGAAGAGAGGGGCAGCGGTCTTGGTGTCGGGGAGGGGGGATAATCGTGTAAAGAGCATAATCCTTTTATGTGTGTCAGTATGAGGAAGGATTTTCTCCCTCCGATCTGAACTGATCGTGCATGTGAGGAAGAGAGATCTGACTGTCAAATCTTGAGATGAGTGGTTCAAATCACTTGAGATTAAATTGAAGTTGATATCTTCCTTTTGACCAAACGGTCCACATAATTTCAAATCTAGATGGAGAGTTGGATTACTTAGATTTGAATGAAGAAACAAGATTTCTCTAGATCTGGATTAACGGTTCATATTAATTCAGCTTGATCTCCTCCATTTGACCTTCAAATCAAGTCAAATTTGATCTAACTCGAATCCATGGCTATTTGGATTTCCTACAGTACCACATTAAAAACATGAGTTTAACCCCACAATTGTAGAAAATTTATAATTAAGTCTAAAATAGATTTTTACTCATAAAACATAATATGAACACCAAATTTAACGTACAAGATGATAAAAATACCAAGTATAAGAGTTAAAATAATACATAAAAATACTAATTATAAGACAACAACAACAAAGTTGATGTTCGTCTAGATTTGGAGCTCCTGCAAGAAACTAGGATGGCTGAAAGCAAGGTGGAAGCAACCGGTGGCAAGAGGACAACAAATCATGTTGTTGTCCAGGCTGAATTGCTTATTGTCCAATATTATTTGGATGGTAGCAAGGTGATGCCCAACAACTAGGATGGCAACAAGGTGGCCAGCTGGAAGGGGAGGCCTCGATAGCGAGGCTGGATGCCGACGACTTGTACTTCCGACGGCACAAGAGATGGTGGTGCCTCTTGTGGTTGGCGGCGACAAGGAGAGGAGAAGGAAAAAGGAGACAAAAACCTAATCCCATTAGGTTGTTCTTCTCTAATCAACAATTAATTAATTAATACTTCTCCTCATGGAGGGGTATTTATATACCTCTTCATGATGACTTGGAGACAAAACCCAATATACAATAGCAACCAAATCCACTATCATTAAGTTTGGCTCAAAACCAAACAAACTTGGTTCAAAATCAAAACACTCTTGGTTTATTGTTAAACCAAACCAACTTTGGTTCATAACTAACCAAAAGGGATCCAACCATGCCTACAAGAGGTGTGGTCCACCATCGCTTCAGTTCCAATAAATATCTTCCATATTTTCAATTTTTGTTGGTCGTTTATAATTAATCATAAATTATGGATCAATCATGAGTGACACCTAGTAGTATATCATGATCTCCAATTAATAAAAACATCATAATTAAATCCAGAATAATTTTAAACCCTTCAGTTGTTATAGTAATTAGTGTGCATATTCCTTTCACTAATCTTATACCTACTTAGTTCAGAACATGGTATATGTGTTAGTTCCCACTAGGTTGACTATGTCACACCTCACCCCAAGTAGTAGTTTCTTGTCCTATGGATTCAAATTACTCAAACACATGTCTAAGAAAATCATCCTCTTGACGTGTAATCCTTTAGCCAAAGACTTACGAGTAATAATCCTGACAAGAGGCCTTATAGTATACATCTCCTTATCAAAAGAGTCGTGAATCATTTGTGAGTTATTCAATCATTTTTGGATACTTTGACTTTTACCTAATCATTTTGGGACCACACCTTCAAGTAGATACATGCTTAAAATGTCAAAGTATAAGTTTACATGACCAAGATGACTTGAATATCTAAAGTCAAAGGAAACTTACACTCAAGCTGTAATGAGATCTTCATAGATATGTATAGAACCACATGAAGTCTTGTAGCAGGTAACATCCAATGAACTAGTTATCCTTAATCAGCATTATATGTTAACTCTCAACATCCCAATATTTTCAGCCGGTGAGGACTGACTGTTGGATAAACTAAGGAGCATAATAAATGCTAGTCTCAAAGAATTGATGATGTTCAATTTCATCAATTCATCAACTAAAGAATATTTCAATATATATATAATTACATAGGTAAAAATACTCACTAATTGTGACTCAATCACAATTTCTCTTATGCTATGTATTGTATTGTGGACTTCATTAATTGAGTTTAAAATCAATATTATATACCTAGAAAATTTATACTCAAATAGTGAATTTATTTATCCAATAAATAATATAATATCTAAGATTGTCTTAATACACCTCTCAAATATAATATACTCCCACCTGACCTAATACCAATGGCCTTGCTATCTAATACTAGAGGACTCAACGTGACTTTCACACTTACTTTGTGGTAGAGACTTTGTTAAAGAATCTGCTAGGTTCCTTTCGGTGTAAATTTTCTCAATTTGTATTTATCTTCTACTTATGATCTCCCTGATCAAATACTAGTGGTGAAACATCTATTTAGATCATTGATGAGACCGAGGTTCATTGGTCAGAGACATGGCCCCATTGTTGTCACAGTAAACTGATAATGCTTCAACAATGCTCGAAACCACACCAAATTTAATAATGAACTTCTTGATCCAAACTGCTTCATTTGCTACTTCAGAAGTTGCAATGTATTCCACCTCAGTGGTAAAATCAGCAACAGTTTCTTGCTTTAACTAATTACACCTCTGATTAGAGTGAATATGTATCTAGACTAGGACATGGAGTCATCATTGTCTGTTTAGAAGCTGGCATTAATATAACTGCGTATTACCATATCACTTTCTCCATATATCAAAAACACATCATTAGTTCTTCTCAATTACATAAGGATTACTTTAACAGCCACATAATGATCCATACCTGGATTCGATTGATATCGATTTGTGACACTTAGAGCGTATGATACATCAGGCCTAGTACATAACATATCATGCATGATCGATCTTATAGCTAACGCATATGGGATCTAACTCATGTGAATACTCTTGTCTTGTGTGTTTAGACACATAAACTTCGAAAGGTGAATCTCATGAATCATGGGAAGAAAATCCTTTTTGGATTCCTATATGCTAAACTGTTTTAGCACTTTATCTATATATGTAGACTACGAAAGACCAAGCAACTTTCTCAATCTATATCTATATATCTTAATCCCAAGAATATAGGTTGCTTCTTCCATATCTTTCATAAAGAAATATTTTGGACAATCAAAATTTAATTGACTATAGAACAAACACATGATTTCCTATAAATAATATGTCATCACTATATAACACTAAGAAAATGACCACACTCCCTCTAATCTTCATTTACACACAGGGTTCATCTGGATTTTGTGAAAAATCAAATTCTTTAATTACCTGATCAAAATGGATATTCCAACTCTTGGATACTTATTTCAGTCCATAAATAGACCATTAAAGCTTGTATACTTTAGTTTTGTCAATAGATGTGAAACCTTTGAGTTGTATTATATGCACATCCTCAAATAGATTTTCATTAAGGAAAGTCATTTTAGCATCCATTTGTTATATCTCATAATCATGATGAGCTGTTATAACTAGGAGTATCCAAAAGGATTTAAGTATGACGACTGGTGGGAAAGTTTTATCATAGTCAATACCATAATTTTGATGATAGTCTTTCACCACTAATCTTATTTTGTAGATAATCAAATTACTATCTATGTTGATTTTCTTCTTGAAAATTCATTTACACTATATAGGCGTTATACCTTAAGATGGATTAAGTAAGTTCCAAACTTGGTTTTCATATATAGAATTTATTTCCGATTTCATGGCTTCTAATCATGAGACTATTTCTGAATTATTCAGAACTTCTTCATAACTAGAAACTCCTCTTCACTTATGAGAAATTTATATCTCTTGAGAATTAGACATGTCCTACTAGATCTACTAATAGGTGGTGTATCAACAAGTTCAGTTATTACCTCATCTCTATGAGTAATAGTTGTAGTTCTTATATTAGACATCTCTTCTATGTCTATTGGAGTCTCTTAAACTACCCTTAGTTTAACCTCACTCCTACTATTTTCCTATAAGAGAAACTCTTTCTCCAGGAATATAACATGCCTTGAAATAAATACCTTTTATTCCAAGGGATGATAAAATTGATAATCCCTAATTTTCTTAAGGTAATCAATAAATAGACACTTATCAAACTTAGCATCTAGCTTATCTAATACAGTCATCTTCACATAAGCAAGGTAACCTCATAGCTTCAAATAAAACAGATAAGATTTTTTACCATTCCATATTGTTGGCACAGAATCGATGAATAGCAAAGGATGCAGGAAAAAGGAAAAAAAAACCCCACACGTAGCACTAAAAAAAAACACAGTAGCAAGGGGAGAAAAACTGCACAGGTGGAAAGCAATGCACAAATAACCGAAAATAGAAACTGGAGAAACTTTAGTTCTGAGATCTGATTTGTTTCACAGCTTCGACCCCTTTAAATACAACTCAAGTGATAAGATTTAACCATAAGAATAGGATGACTCATACCACTAAAATAGGAAAGATTAATATCACAGAAAAAATAAATAAATCATGAATGAGAAACTTGCGGAAGGAAAAACGTGGCCATGCCATGTCCGAATTATTTTCCTACATTTACTCCCCCTAATTCTGACATGGCTCTAAATCACGAACGTCGAGTAGTTGTCACATGACAGCTAACTTCACTCCTGACAGTGCTTTCGTCAATACATCAGCTCGCTGTTCTCCAGTATTAATGAACTCAACCACAATCTGTCCATTCTCAACACATTCTCTGATAAAATGAAATCTTGTATCTATATGCTTGCTTCGACCATGGAATACTGGATTCTTCATGAGTGCTATAGCAGATTTGTTGTCAACAAACAACGTTACCGGCTTTGGCTTTTCACCGGTTAATTCACTAGTAAGACTCCTCAACCACAAAGCATGGCAGGCCGCAGTTGTGGCTTCCATGAATTCTGCCTCACAAGATGAAAATGCCACTATCTTCTGTTTCTGTGAATTCCAGGACACCAAACTTTCATTAAAATAGAAAGTCATTCCACTTGTGCTTTTCCTCCCATTGAGATCGCCGGCTAAATCACTGTCCGAGTAGCCGAATATACTAATTTCCTGGGGTCCCTTTATGTAAGTAAGTCCAAAATGTATTGTACCTTTCAAATACCTGAGAATCTGTTTGACCACTTTGTGATGCATGGTTGTAAGCCTTTCCATGTATCTGCTCGCCATCCCAACAGGATATGACAAGTCTGGTCGTGTGTGTAGCAAATATCTCAGGCAACCAATGGCGCGTCTGTACTCTGTGGCATCAACTGGAGTCCCTTCCAAGTCTTTATGTAGTTGTGTCTTGGGTTCCATCGAATGTTTTGTGGCATTACAATCTGCCATCTTGAATTGAGATAGAATTTTCTTAGCATAAGTTGATTGTCTAAGTAAAATTCGGCTCTTCTGTTGTTCCACTTCAATCCCTAAGTAGTAGGAGAGAAGACCCAAATCACTCATCTCAAATTCTATCATCATTTGTTGCTTGAACTTGTTGATTATTCCTGTGCTACTTCCTGTCACGATGAGGTCGTCGACATACACTCCAACAAGTATACTTGCTTCTCCTTCACCTCTTGTATATACTGCATGTTCTTGAATACATTTTTTGAAGCCGAGCTCTACCAGACTCCTGTTCAGCCGCATGTTCCAAGCTCGTGGAGCCTGCCGCAGTCCATAGAGGGCCTTGAATAACCTGTACACCTTATGTTTCTGATTTTGTACCTCAAACCCTTCCGGTTGAGAGACGTATATTTCTTCTTCTAACTCTCCGTTAAGGAATGCTGACTTCACATCTAGATGGTGTACCTCCCAGCTTCGATTCCCTGCAAGTGCAAGAATGACTCGAATAGTATCAAGTCTAGCGACCGGTGCAAATACCTCTTCAAAGTCGATGCCTTGTCTTTGTACATAGCCTTTAGCAACTAATCTTGCTTTATACTTAACAACTTTCCCAGCCGAATCTTTCTTCAGTTTGTACACCCACTTTAGGCCAATAGGTTTGTGGCCTAATGGGAGCTCAGTTAGGGTCTAAGTCTCGTTCATCTTAATAGTTTCCAGTTCTTCCTCCATTGCTTTGTACCAGCAAGCCTCGGTTGCAGCCTCTTGGTAACAGGTCGGCTCTTCAGACATCATCAGCATTACCTCATTCTCTTCTTCATCAATACCAACCACTTCCTTAGTGTTGGCATAGATATCGGCAATGGACCTAAACCGAACTGGCCCTTCATGAGAGTCAGGTGAGGTAGTTGTATGAGTGCTCGATGATGATGTAGATGGACTTGATGCTCTTGTCATGGGTACCACGGCTGTTGCCGGTGGTGCGACATCTTCTGTTCCTGCCTCAATGTCTGCTACAACAATCACCTCGTCGGTGTCGAGTGCATCCTCCACCATAAACTCCGGTAAGTTTTCTTCATGGTTAGCACCTGCAGTCCATGTCCATTCACTATTTTCTTGAAATACTACATCTCTACTTACTTGTAGCTTGTCATGCCTTGGATCAAATAGACGATGAGCTTTGCAGCCTTCCTCGACACCCAAGTATACCATGGGTGAACTTCTGTCGTCAAGTTTCTTCAGGTGAGGGGTTGTATTTTTCACGTATGCAACACAACCGAACACTCTCAAGTGGGCGAGATGTGGCTTTCTCCCCATCCAGGCTTCAAATGGGGTACGGTCTCCTAGCGCCTTAGTTGGGAGACGATTTAGCAGATAGACAGCATGCCTAACTACCTCTCCCCAGAACCTTGCCGGCATATGTGTACCCTTGAGGAGAGATCTTGCCATGGCCATCACAGTGCGATTACGGCGCTCTACAACGTCATTTTGTTGGGGTGTGTAGGGAGTCGTAAGGTGCCGCTCGATCCCTTCATTTTCACAGAATCGAGTGAACTCTGTGGATAGAAACTCACCGCCACGATCTGTCCGAAGTGTTTTGATTTTGTACTCAGTCGTGTTCTCCGTCACGGACTTGAATTTCTTGAATGCTTGGAATACATCTTTCTTTGCTGCCAATACAAATACCCACATCCATCTTGTACAATCATCAACAATCAAAAAGAAATATTTGTTACCAGCCAGTGTACTTGGTGAAATTGGCCCGCAAATATCAGCATGGAGAAGTTCCAACGGCTTTGTCGCTCTAAAGTTTGCTTGGTGCGGGAATGGTGACCTTGCATGTTTAGCGACCACACATACCTCGTAAAGCTTATTCAGCTGGGGCAATGGAGGCACATCAACTGCCAATTTCTTCTCCCCTAACAGCTTCAAATCGTGAAAATTGACATGTCCGAGCCTTGTGTGCCATAACCAGGTTGGGTCTTCTAGGCTTGCTAGGAGACAGACTTGCTTGCATGTCTTCAAGGTTACCTTGTACAAGCGATTTTGTGTTCGCTTTACCCGCATCAAGAGATTCCCGCTCCTATCAATCACCTTCATGATATCTTTCTCCATGTGCACTTCGTTCCCAGTTTCTGTCAATTGACCGAGACTTATGATATTACTACAAAGTTTCGGAATGTAGTATACCTCATGGAGAGCCTTCCGATCGCCATTCTTGCATTCGAACACAACCGTCCCCTTGCCCATGATCTTAATGGTTAATCCATCGCCAAATCTCACCCTCCCGGTGATGGTTTTATCTAGTTCTTGAAATTTCTCGCGATGGCCAGTCATGTGGTTGCTGGCACCGTTGTCAAGGTACCAGACGTCTTTATCTTCTTTCTTAACGCCGCGGTACATCTCCGGTAGCAACCTATCTTCACTGAGCAGAATGGTATCCTGCTGCTCACGCCTAGTGTCAGACTCCTCGTGGGACACGGTCATCATCAGTGCCGGCTCTTCATCGGTGGCACAAGTGAGGTGAGCCTCATCATCACGCCGCTTGTTGTAGCATTCGGACGCATAATGCCCCATTTTCTCGCAATTGAAACATTTTATATGTCTCTTGTCTCGAGTGCCACTATTGTTGCCGCTAGTCCCTCCTGCACTGTCTTGGCGTTGCCTACCACGGCCACGACCGCGCCCTCGCCCACGTCCACGCCATTTGCCACGACTAGGGCTGCTGGACCCACGCCCCTTTCCTCCTGACGAAGTGTCCACGTTGCTCCCCTTCTGTCGCATTTTCCATTCGGCATGAGTTAATAGGAGCTCACCTTCAGTGCCGTTGGTGTTGCTGCGTAGTCGTAGCGTTCGTTCTTCGTACGCCTTCAGTCGCCCTATAGCCTCCTCAAATGGTATAGACTCAAGGTCGTAGAATTGCTCAATACCAGCAACAATAGGAAAGAATTTATCAGCGACAGAATCGAGCAATTTTTTTACCAACGAGGAATCTTCAAGCGTGGCACCAAGGGTGGAGAACTTGCTGCTTAGGGCGCTGAGTTTGCTAGCAAACTCATCAATCGTTTAGGTCTCTTTCATCCGGAGAGCGTCAAACTCGCTCTTCAATGTTTGTACACGTGCCTTCTTCACCCGATCACTACCAAGGTACCTCGTCTTGAGGTTGTCCCAGACTTCCTTCGCCGTCTTCTTTGTTGCGATCTGGAGAAGGATGTCTTCGGGGACACACTGCAGGATGTATGCACGTGCCTTTTTGTCCTTCTTTGCATCCACCTGGGCTCCTTCCGCTGGCTCCACCACCTCCCAGACTCCCTGGGCATCAAGGATCGCCTCTGTCTTTATTGTCCACACAGTATAATTGTGAGGACTTAGCATCGGATAGGGAAATGGCACTCCGCCATTCTCCTTTACTGGGATGCTCGACATTTTATGGAATCGTAGATTCTTGGATGTCTTATACTACCAACGCTCTGATACCAAGTGTTGGCACAGAATCGATGAATAGCAAAGGATGCAGGAAAAAGGAAAAAAAAAACACCACACGTAGCACTAAAAAAAAACACAGTAGCAAGGGGAGAAAAACTGCACAGGTGGAAAGCAATGCACAAATAACCGAAAATAGAAACTGGAGAAACTTTAGTTCTGAGATCTGATTTGTTTCACAGCTTCGACCCCTTTAAATACAACTCAAGTGATAAGATTTAACCATAAGAATAGGATGACTCATACCACTAAAATAGGAAAGATTAATATCACAGAAAAAATAAATAAATCATGAACGAGAAACTTGCGGAAGGAAAAACGTGGTCATGCCATGTCCGAATTATTTTCCTACACATATCTCATATGAAATAATAAAGACTATCTTAGTCCGAACTCTATTTAGCAAGTAAACGGTTGTCTTGAGTGCGTAAGCCGAAAAAGATTTGGAAAGACTTGCATGCTTCATCAACTTAACTATGTCCAACAAAATTCGATTTTACCTTTCAAACACACCATTATATTATGATACATATAGCAAAATACATTAAAATAATATATCATTATCCATAATCTTGAAACTCTTCACCTTCTTATTTCCTTTCCTACGTTTCACTTTCACTCTCTCAAAACTTCAACCACTTTCTTCAAATTCTTTCCCCCTTTCTTCATTATGCACTTTTTTTTTTCATCTAACAAGACAAAACCTTCCATAACCTTTATCCTGCTTTTCTTCTTTTTCTTTCCTTTTTCTTTAAAATTCTTACAAAATCTTTTGAATTGCTATCTGCTTTTTAAGTAATGTAATAACCTATGAAAACAAATTCAAGTTAATTTTGAAACATTGAGAGGTGAATCAACCATGATCAATTCACAAAATGTTAAAAGAAGAGGTTAGTAAAATAGAATTGTATGTGGTAAAAAAAAATATTTACACATTTCATTGCTTCATTGAATGTACATAGGCCTTGACCATTCAGCAGAAAATTTACATTGTCTCAAAAAGATGGACAGGATATCTATCAATTTTATCCATGTCCATGAGCCTCTGTGCAAGTAGTCTTCTCAATAATCTGATGCACCACCTTTCCCTTCTCCTGCATCAAGAGAGCATCATACAGGCTGACCGAATCCTTCGCGAACTGCGCTAGTGATTCAAAAATGCTAGCCAATCCAATTTTGAATCCATTGATAGTGATTTCGCGGGTCTTGCGCAGACAATCTTGATGTTTCACTTTGTCAGATTCCAGTTTTTTCCTGAACATGTCTAGCAGCTCTTTCTTTCTGGATAAATACTCTACTTGCTGCCACATATCGGAATCAGGTTTGTTTTCAGACTGCTCGAGTTCCACAAGTGCCAGGACCCTGCGGTCGAGCTCTTTGGTGAGTCTGTCGACTTTTCTCTTTTGCTGTTGTTCCTCCCCTTGCTTAATCCACAATCCCTGAACCGTTCTGATGAAATTTTGCATTCCCAAGGATACAGCTTGATCAGGCAGCTTCCTTAGTGAGGTCAGCCATTCATGAGTCATAACAACTAAAGGAGGTGTTCCAGCTCTGTAAGAAGGTAATAAAGATCTAGTTCGAGAATAGTATTCGACATCAGACGCAAGGAACTTCGATAACCATGCATGAATAGCTTTGGCATATGATTTCTGTGCCGCTACATAGCCTATAAAGCATGATCTCCAGTTGCGAAGCTCAGCCTCCAAAGTAACAGTCGCCAGACGATTAGTATTGTTAGTGAATTTTCCATATTCAGGGCATATGAATGTGCTCACTTCAAACATTACTTGTTTCTGAGACTCATGAGACTCGAGCATTATATTCCACATCCGGGATAAGCTGCAAGAAAAAAGCAAACAATGAAGAGAATGATCTATAAATTTCATGTCTTATTTAGCAATACCAAATTCTTCTTACCCTTTTAGAAGCTCTATGATTTGCGGTTGTAGCTCCTCATCTCTTAATTTCTCTAATCTCTGTGATATGGATTGAGAAGCTTGTAATGCCACACATATCTCCGCGTGTAGATCTCTTGCGATAGCCTGATTTTTCTCCACCGAGCTTGATTTTGATCCTTTCACTTCTTGGTTTCTTAGTTTCATGCATTTTTTCAGATAAGCTTGCCAAACCTGGTCTCCAGCCTAGATATAAAATCAATCCATGAAGATAGAATTGTAAATAAACCAAATTTTTGTCCACAAACTTAATATTCGGCTTGTTAAGAGTTGTTATTTCATTCAATACATATAAGATCAATTAAATGAGCAAGTTTGAACAACTCGTTAAACTAAACAAATAAATTTAAATGCATGTGTTCAACTCGTTCGCGAACAATATTTGTAAATAATATTCATGAAAAAATTCTTATCAATATACTAAATAAATAAAGAAATTTTAAAAATGAACAGTCAAGTTTGTATTATCAAGCTCAGTAACTAATCAAACAAATTTAAATGTAAAAATTTCAAACAATCAAATGAACTTGAACTGTAAAGCTTGCTAACGAATCAAGGTCAAGCTCATAAAAGGGGAAAACACTAAGAGAATCCATAGAATTTCAAGAACACATAAATGTACCTTCACTTGTTCATATAGCTTTTTCTCCCAAGCATACAACCTTCCTAGAGTCTGTGAATGGCTTCCAGACTCCATTCCAACATACTCATCCAAATTTTCGCTCGATGCGCTGTTTGAGCTTGATGTAACTAGACTTCTATCCGAGGACGAGACCGATACAGACCGATGCCATGTAATAGCTCGAATAGCTTTGGATGAACTCTCTAAAATCAAAGATGATGCAGATACACAATCAGTCTTAAAATTCGATACACACAACAATCAAAAGAACAGATCATTACAAACTTGTAAGAGCATGCCTGCCTAAGGGCTCAGTTGATTCTTCACAGAATAATGATCAAGACATTGACAAAATCAGATCGCCAAACATGAGAAAAAAGAAACACACAGAAGAGTGAAAAATCCAACCTTTGTTCTCTTCATGAACTGCTCGGTGTTTAAAAGAGTTGCACTCCAACATCCTTGAGACGTCCTTCCCAGAATGGTACGCCTTGATGAAGTGGTCTTCGATTTCTCTCAGCGCTTGCAGTAGATCTCTGCCCTCTCCTGCTGCCTTCTTGGACAGAACCAACTCCACTTCTTGGCTCGCGGCGATGATCTCCATCGCTGCTGTGTTGCCACCGCAGTCGGTTACTCTTTCTACAGCTGAAGTGTCGCCTTTCGCCTCTTCTTCTTCTTCTTCTTCTTCTTCTTCTTCTTCTTCTTCGTATTCATCGGCTTCCTCGAGATCCGGGATGCCTTCTTGCTCCCTCACCGCCCTCAGATACTCATCTGAACTCCGGTCGAGTCGCCCAGCTGTGATTGCCGGTTCCGCTGCGCGTTGGACCTCGTCGAACGGGCCGAAGAAGTCCCAACCGAACACCTCCGACGAGGGAGACGGCGGCATTGGCCCTGTTGCGGAGAAGAAGTAGCGACCGCAACTCGTTTCACTTGTCTCCTCCTCCACTGACTCAGCTGCCTCTGTGGAGTTCGAGCCCGAGGGAGAGGAGGGGGGAGGAGAAGCGCGGCAGGGCAAAGATTCGGTCTTTGGCTCCGTCGGCGTCTGGCGGAGGTAGGCACAGGGAGGGGAAGAAACTGCAGCGCCGCTAGGGAGGGTAATGAGGAAGGGAGTGGGGACGGAGAGGCGGCAGACGAAAACGTCGATGGCGGCGGCGACGGCGTTGAGGGAGTGGATGTAGGCGGCGTGAGCGGCGGCGAGTTCGTAGCGTCAGTCGACCGCAGCTCTGATGAGGCGCTTCCTCTCGCGACAGAGCGCCACCGGGCCTTCCTCCTCGCTGTTGGACCCAAGCCTGGACGCCGCACAGCCACCCATTTGAGGACGCGAGGAGCGGCAAGGTGGCAGGAGGAGCTTTGCCTTCGAGCCACGAGTATGGAGACAGAAACAGAGAGTGAAAGTCAAAGATTGAAGTGAGGAGGAAGGTTAAGGGCACAGTCGGCAACTGGCTTGCTCGATAGCGTCCAGTGGTTGTTAAGGCTCCGGTGGACGATGGCGGCGGTCGGGGAAACGCCGATTATCCAGCAGTCGGGCGGCGGTCATGCTGAGATTATAGTGACCTCAACTACTGACATCTGGTCGAGTTGGTGGCACGGGGAGCCGTTCTTGCATGGATCCACGAGCCCTTGGATTTGACCAGCAGAAGAGCAGTCTTATCTCGTGCGTGCCTTCCCATCCCATTTCTCGATCGCCGTTCTCTCGTGTCGCGGTGTGTCGTGTCGTATCGTGTTGTGCCCATGTTCTGAACAGAATAGCGGCGAGCATGTCCCTGCTCTGAAAACAATGGAAATGGGGGAGTTGATTGAACCGAATCAACAGGGAGAGAGTGGCATTGAATCCTGTTGAAGGCCCCTTTAAGGACATTCAGTTTGCATCAAATATGGCAATGCTCGTAAGAGCATCCGCAATGAGTTCAAGGAGCTCTCTTACTAGCATCAAAAAGTGATTTATTCATCTCCATCAATCCGTCTATAAATTAAAATATTAATAATTTATCAAATGATCGATGTATATTTAGTGTACTGTTTATCAAAAAGTATAATGCAATTTTATTTATATTAAATGATGCAAAATATAAAGAAATGAAATTTTCTTTTTACTTTTTCCGTCAACCTTCTCTTATTAATCATTATTTTCTAAACATCCAAATTATATTTTTAATTAAAAATTATATTATGATTCGGATATATGTCTTTTCACCCTCTCTCTCCCTTCATCCCTCTTCCTAGTCTTATAAACATGAAGCGATCATGAACCTCCTCCGTTTGTTATACCTTCTCGTATTGTTTGGCAACATTGTAAAAAACTATTTAAGATTTAGGGATATTGTTTCAAGAGAAGAGTTCAAAGGACAACAATGATTAAGAACAGCAGCGTTGAAAAACAAATTTGTAGCAAGAGAGAAATTCGTAGAAGAAATCAGTTAAAGATTTAGCGATATATGTATAAATTTACTATTGTAAAATAGGGTTGTCATGTAAAAAGTTTACCGTTTGGTAGTAAAGGGCGATAATAAAAATCATGTGTATGGTTTCATTCGATGTCTGGGGAATAAATATTCAACAACACATGTAATATGATGTACTCCAATACTTAATCGGATTGCAAGGTGCTTAACTATGATGCTAGATTTCAGCTAGACCTTACTTATGCATGTTAGGTTGATATGGTAGGTATCAGGACGTTGAGCCTGATATGCAATCATATCATGACGTTGAGCCTAATATGCAATCATATCAGGATGTTGGGCATAATATGCAATCATATCAGACTTACTGTATTCGTTGATCAAAAATTTGGTTTGATATCATATCTACCTTCTCCTCGTTTAACCCTTCGTAGTGATTGGGAGTTTGCATAAATCTAATTATCCTAGATCCAAAAATATGTTTAGACCAAAACCCACTTAAAGACCTAAACTTGCTTAATTATACCCAATGAACGTGTTATTACTTTTTGGTGTTATAAGGAGGTAAATTGTGCTATCCATTGCTTATTTAAGGCTTTGAGTGGTGATCCAACGTTACCAGAAATTTCTACTTCAATGAAGGTATGATATGAGATGATATCAGGCTCACGTTGGGCTAAATATTATCCCATATCAGGCCCAACATGGGTCTGATGTGGGATCATATCAGGTCTTGCATGATCTTTGCTTAAAAGTTTACTTTTACATCATATATACAATTTCCTCGCTCAACCCTTTCTAGTGTTTGAAATTATGAAAAATTACAAAAATCCTAGGTCCATATCAGTCAAATTATATCACAACTACTGATAAATTATGAAAATATAATATGTACACCATATATATTGTTACTTGGTCTTTGCTAAATTAGTATGCACAACAATACTTGATTATGTAGTTGTAACTTTGTTATGCACAGCACTATATAGTTGTTACTTGGTCTTGGCTTGATTATGCACAGCACTATCAGGGAAAGGGATGATCATTAAGCATGTTTTTCCTCTTTTATAGCGTATTTTGTTGAAGAGCAATTTGTTGCAAATGAATAGTATAAATCAAGTATGATTATATTATATATAAAAGCAAGGTTTAGAGTGATCATATCGCATACATAGCTCGGGAGAAAGAGAAGAAGAAGGTCATTAGAGATTATGACCAAACATATAGAGATCTTCCACTATATCTGCGTAAGTTAAGAGTTGGGGACCCGAAAACCTATATGGTACTACAAAGAAATGGTGATAATTAGTTCCAGCGCTATTTTGGAGTTTTGGAGCTTGCCGAAGAGTATTCAGGTCTTATCTTCATAAATTGATCAGAATTGATGTTACACATCTAATAGGGAAGTATTCGGGTGTGTTATTGATGGCTATAGCAATTGATGCTAATGACAATGTCTTCCAAGTAGCCTTTGGAATTGCTGAAGTTGAATGTGGGTCTACTTGGGAGTAGTTTTTGGATCATACGAAGAGATTCTTTGTTGTTGATGCACAGTTAATGAGCATAGTATCAGATAGACATCACGACATTATATCAGTAGTTAAGAAAGTCTACCCAACCGCCCATCATACTTTCTGTTGCTACCACGTGTCTTGCAATATGGTAACAGATACTAATAGTAGATCATCTTTAGCTTGTTTTGGACAGCAGCACATGCAAACACAACACTCCAATATGATCTCATAATACAGTCCATGCTTAATAAACATCCAAATGCTCATAAGTGGCTTCAGAACATTGACCCTAAAAGATGGGATAATGCATATTTTAGTGGGAGAAGGTACACAATACCAACCAACAATTGTGTAGAGAGTTTAAATGTTTTGTTCAAACATACACGTGAACTTCCCATAAATAGGTTAATTGATAATACCAGAAGAAAGGTAGTTCAATAGTTACGTTCTTTAACTATAGGGAGGAAGTATCTAAATGGTATGTTGCTTTGACACCTCATGTTACCAAAGAAATGGATTCAAGGAGAGAGAAAGCTAGACGATATAAAGTCCACCCCTACTCTCAATCTGAAATGGAAGTAGAGACATGGGGTACTTCATTCATTATTGATTTGAAAAGAAAACATTGTAACTGCGAGGAGTTTCAAATTTTAGGACTGCCTTGCTGACATGCTATTACTGTCATCATTCACCGGAACATGGATACACTCTCATATAGTGAGCATTTTTTTCATTCACAGAATTGGAATATAACATACATGTATTGTATTTACCCATGTTGAAGCAAGGAATTTTGGCCTAGGGGCATAAACAACATTATAGTTTTATATCCTCGTAGCCTTGTGCAGCCGAGTAGACGAAAGAAGATACGGATCGAGTTGAAACATAATGGGAAGGTAAAAATCAAATGTAGCCAGTATAAATAACTGGGTCATAATCGAAAAACTTGTAGAATGTCGCCAGCCCCTGGTTCTTAACTTACCTGTATATGTATACAGGAATATTATGCTTGATTTAAATATTTTATAAGTAGGAGGAGTGGATCCTTATATTTTGTATGTAGTGCATTCATAGTGTTGTTAGAAAAATAGTTGTACAAAAAATGTTACTGTTATATCGTTGTATGTAGTATTCATTTTTTAATACATTGATATCTATGATATGAGAAGTGTAAACCAATCCCAGGAAGGAAGAATTAATACTTCACACCATATCTCTATTTTGTAAAATAAAAACTCTCTAACAGTTGTGAATATTCAAAAATATAATAGGCTCAGTCCAACTGTGCATATAAACTCAATAGGTTGGGGTTAGAAATTTCAAAGTCTTATAATTTTTTTTTCAACTCTAACTAAGTTATGACTTAAACAAAATGAGTGTTGTTGTTCTTGAAAAATATAATAGAACAGCGGTTGTTGTTCATAGAATACAATTCAGGTGCACATATTCTGTGCCAACTGCACAGAGCAAGAGCTTCATTTGTATTGGTTAAAACTAAGTTTTAACAACATATATAGCTTCTACAAACTCAAACCTTCATAGATAAGGTGATTTTAGAGAAATCCAAGTACCGTAGAGCCATCAGTGGATTTTGACCAAAACTCACTAATGACCCTACACATCTCTGATTGAGGTCATTTCAAGTATTGTGAGTTTCTAATATTACAAGGACTTGAATGGTGCTATCCGTTACTGATTTAAAGATCCCTAAAGGTGATTGAATGTTATGAAACATCTCAGCCTTATTATGGGCCTGATATGCTAACATATCAGGTCCAACGTTGGGCTGATAGGTTGGGACCTTAACCGCTTTGTTCAGCCGATCACCTCCAAGTTTTTGCTCTCCAAATCTAAAAATTAACATCATCTTTCCCTTCTATAAACTATAAATTCACTACGGATTGTGAAAAAATATAGAAATTCTAGTAGGCTAGGTCTAACAGTGGGTTTTAAGGCTACGACGTGTGATTGTAAATTGCTAATAGTAGTGTAATATAGCTTTAAAAATAAAATGGTAGTACTTGGTGTTGTTGTAAATTTAATGATGTTCATTTAAAAAAATCCAATAGGTTGACATGTTCCGTGCCAACTAGCACGAAGCAAGAGCTTCATTTGTATTGGTTAAAACTAAGTTTTTACACCATATATAGCTTCTACAAGCTCAAACCTTCATAGGGAAAGTGATTTTAGAGAAACCCAAGAACCACAAGACCTTCAGTGGATTTTAACCAAAACTCACTGATGAACCTACTCATCTCTGATTGCAGTCATTTCAAGTCTTATGAGTTTCTAATATTACAAGGACTCGAATGGTGCTATCCATTACTGATTTAAAGATCCCTAGAGGTGATCAAATGTTATGAAATATCTAAGCCTTATTATGGGCTTTGCCCGGTCGAGCTCATACAGGCATCCTCACACTCGTTTGGTCTTCACTCGGCCAAACGTATGCTAGAAACTTTATAAGGCTGAGTGCCTTTAGGCTCGGTCGGGCTTTGCCTGGTCAAGTGCATACAAGCATCCTCACACTCGTTCAGTTTTCGCTCGGCCGAACGTATACTAGAAAATTTATAAGGCTGAGTACCTTTAGGCTTGACCGAGCTTTGCCCGGTCGAGGGTGTAGGATCGGTGGTGTCGATAGAGGGGGGGTGAATATCGACTCGTCGTTCTTTCACTTTTCAAAAAACGCAAAGTAAACATAGCATAAAATATAAAGGAACAAGAGAACAATCGCTAACACTTTTGGTTACATGGCTCGAAGCCTATGGCAACTCCTACTCCAAGACTTACGATCGTTGATTACTTACGTTGGGCAATCACTATAAGTTCAAAAACACTTTACAAAGACTAGTACAAGTGTAATAATGAAAATAAGATTTACCAACAACAAAGAATAAAAAGTTGATCATCGATTGTTGGAGTAGCAATTAGGTGTTGTTGAGTCGTTCTGTAGCAGCGCACATATAAGAAGAATGTTCTGAGTGTCTTGTTCGAAGTGTTGGCTGAGACCCCTTTTTATAGCCACCTCAGACTTGATCCAGATCCACTGATCTTCGAATAAGGTTTGCCCCAACTCTAATCGATCGACTGATCCCTCGAATTGATCGACCGATCCTGCTCGAATTAGTTCAGCTTCTTGTCCAGCTTCTGCTGCTCAGATAGAAGTCTTCGTTCGATCGACTGATCCCACCGTTCGATCGACCGATCCCCGGGTTAGCTGGTTCAATCAACTCGGCTTGACCACGCCAACGTTTATCCACTATTCAATCGACTGAACCCCAGGATCGATCGAATCCCTTGGTCGAACCCTATCTGCTCGCTAGAAATCTGATCCTTCTGTTTGAGTGTTCGGTCGATCGAACCGGACGTTTGGTCGATCGATCAAGGTCAAATCTAATCCTACAAAAAGTGTTAGTTTCCTACAAAACAAAGTCAAACAAGTAACAAATAAAGAAATAAGAAAGAATAACTTTTGATAGCCTTCGGACTGTCCGGTTCTAACTTTCGAATTTCCAGCGGAAATCCTAGGCCGAACCAACACCTACTGTTCCCTTTTCAGGAAACGCGTCCTCACCTACTCTTCTGAGGAGAAGTTACCTGTTGCCAGACCGGTCCTCCAGACCGATTGAACTTTTGCTCAGTGCCTGAGACTTCGGCTCTTCATGCTGGACGCCCACTCCACGACTCATCCAGACTTTCACCTGGTCCGCGACCACTAAGATTTTCACCTAGAGTCCCCGACTTTAGGATTTTTCCCAAAGTACATGACCCGCCAAGACTTTCCACCTAGAATTATCACCCCTAGGACCTAGGGTTACCTCCCCCTAGGATTTTCCCCTACCCAGAATTTACTAGGACTTTTGTCTAAGAACCCTTAAGATTTTCCTGCAAGCTCAACACACTTGTTAGACAACAAGACATCTTAACTTTTGAATCCTTTGTCATTATCAAAACACAGATTTGATCGTCTGATGCTCCTTGTGCCAACAATCTCCCCCTTTTTTATTATGGCAACTAGGTTGAAAAGTTAAGTAAATATATAGTAGTTTTAAAGAAAAACATAGGAAAATCATAGCATTTTTCACACTTAATAACATAGGAGAAACATAGCATTTTTTCATATTAATTTTTTAGCTCCCCCTTAATTTATCTCTCCCTCTTTACTTTTAACCATTCTCTCCCCCTTTGTCATATATCAAAAAATAATTTAGGGAGGAAAGTTACAATTAGTTTTTCAAATACTTAGAAATATACTTTGTTTTATTTTTAGAAGGCTAAAAACATAGTTTTTGAAATTTAGTTTTTCCAAAAATTTATAGCTCTAAACACCTTAGTTTGCAAAATTTATCAAGTACTTAGATTTTACCAAAAATTTAGCTAAATTTAAACTTTGAACTTAGCTAAATTTAAGCTCAAAAAGGATTTTGAAAAAAAACTTTAAGTACTTAGCCTAAAAAAAATTAAGTACTTAGCTTAAATAGATTTTAAAAAAACTTTTAAGTACTTAGCTTTTTTAAAAAATAAGTACTTAGCTAAAACATATTTTAAAAAACTTTAAGTACTTAGCTTTAAAAATATTTTGAAAAAAAAAAATTAAGTACTTAGCTTTAAGCTTTAAAAAGATTTTAAAAAAACTTTAAGTACTTACGTTAAACATATTTTAAAAAAAACTTTAAGTACTTGTCTTTTAAAAAAAAAATTGAAAATACACTTGATAACAAAAGGAAATTTTTAACTTTGAAATTTTGAAAAAGAATACTTTAACTTTTTTTTAAAAAAAATTAACTTAACTTCTTTCACTCCACCTTGATTAATGCCTTAAAAATGTTTGAGGATCCTAGAGTCAAAGCATGAGAATTCAAAAAGAATCTTCAAAAAAAATGTCTAACCTTTAGCTACTAGCTGTTTACCATAAGGTAGTGGCGTTCACTTGGTTAGTCAAGTTATGTAAGTGTTCCAATTAGTTTGATAAAACTGGATAACTTAACTTGATCAATTTGACTTAGTATTTATTACCTAGACTTATGTCGATGCGCAGACATAAGCACTCTGAAGTGCAAGAAGTACCCTATGCATCTCACACTATTCTAAATATTTTTCATACACAAGCAAGGTAATCCTAGTGTGCTTGTGAGATGCTCTGGCTGAAACATATGGGTACATGCTTTCTAGAGGGAAAGTCCTAGACAATTTCCAGTCTTTGAAAATTCTAGTAAAATTGAGATTTTTTAAAAATAATAATTTTCCTATAATTTTAAAAAATAACAATATAATAACTTTTTGAGACAATAAATATTTTGAAAAAATTTAATCTACTCTACTCTGCACATTCCTAATTACCTTCTAAGTGCACTAAACTCAAGTTCAGGTAAGAATTTTGTGAAAATGTCAGCTAGGTTTGACTTAGACTCAACATAGTTAAATATAATGTCACCCTTAGCTACGTGATCCCTTACAAAGTGTAATATATGCGTGGTGTAATATATGTAATATATGCGAAATTATTGTTAGGGTTATCGCGGAATAACCTTAGGAAAATTTTTAGGAATTTTTAGAAATTTTTCTGGAGTTAAACGGAGTCCATATGACTCATTTTGAGGGATACATCGACGGGGCTAGATAAAGGCAGGTTTAGAATACCCAAATTAAGTGGGAATTGATTAAGGTTAGACTTAGGTTTTAATTAAGCTAACCTAAGGGTTGGATTAACCTTGCTATAAAGCATCGAAGCCTTCGTATTTTCCCCCGACTTCTCCTCTATTCATCCTCTGCTCCGCACGACTTCGAGCTTCACGCGACCTAGACCGGCGATTTCTTCTTCCCTCGGCGTCGCCGACGAGGAGCGGATCTTGGAGCGTCGAAGGGAAGAGAGGTTAGTAGAGCCGAACCCTCTTTCTCCCCGATCCCTTTCCACTTCTCTGATCTCGGTGAACAACGGCGACAGATCTCAATCCGTGGTTTTCGCCGGCTGTCGGGAGGGAATCAAGGGCGTCGACGTTGGATCTGGGCAGCGTCGGCCGAGTAGAAGAGGTAACAACCATTGTCCCTTCCCGATCTCTTCTCTGTTCATTAGCAAGAACAAGACCGATCGTGCCCTAGCCGCGATCTTAAGGTAAGAGGTTTGGTTTTCCTTGTTGATCGTGAAGTTTGAAACCCTAATCCGTCCTTTGGGAATCGATGCTGGTGATCTTTCTGGGAAGCAGAAGGTTGTGTGGTGATTCCGGCCACCACAGCTTGATTGGGTCGATTCCTCCACCGGATCTGTGATCATCTCCGGCAATTGAAGAAGTAGAGGTAAGGGAATCAATTGGTTATTGTTGTTCACAGAATTTTTAGTGTTTTCCTATTGTTCTGTTCTTGATCAGATCAATGAAGATGCTAGGTGTAGTTTACTGCTCGTAGGAGATTGATATATTATTGATTTCTTGCTCGGTTATCTTAATCGAACATTAAGGGCAGTATGTACTGTGTACTCCTTGATCTAGATAAATGATGGAAACAATAGGAATTAGGAATTGTTCTATGTAGTTGCTGGAAGGTTTGAGTATGCTGTGGTTGCTGGGATCTTTGTGGTCTGTGTTGATGAAGATTAAATATCAGGGGGATAAGATTTGTTAGGTTGAATGATCAGAGATTGTAAATGTAGACTAACCTGGATCCGAAATGGAATTCCATGATGTTTAGCTTTACATTCTTGTTAGGTGATAATGGAAGGATTAGAGATAATTAAGAACCTAATGGGAATTTAATTTTTTTGATGTATTTAGCTGGGTTGTAACTTAATTTAAACCTACACGTGGAAAGAAGTAGTAACCGCAGCTAGCTATTACTTCTTAGTTGGCTATTTATTTTTAGGTAATTCACCTATTTGTAGTGTACACATATTTAGTTACATATTATATGAATTGTATGTGTGACACAGGATCTTGATCTGGACGAGTCGCGTGACGTGGTGGTTCTGTTGATTGCGGGATATATCGAGGCGGGTATTTCTTCCTTAATTTCTATTTAGTTCTTTGAACTTTAAAAGCATGGTTATATTTGGATAAGTAGGTTGCATTCCTTAAATCGGATTATTTGTTGTTGTCCTTCTTGTCTCTTTTGCTTGATCCTTGATATGATCTAGTTCGATTCGTTACAGTCTCTATCCTTGTTATCTGGAACTCTATAGTATATATACATGTAGAGTGTTGTAGAGATGACTGTATTGGATATTTGTGGTCTATACCTGTCTAGGTTGTGATTGGTATATGTTATGGGTTTTACAGGATTGACATTCCATTGGCATAGTAGTATGTGTAGTTACGTATGTGGTGGTTATTGGGGGTGTTTAGCATGTTTGGGGTTATTGCGTGGATGATGATTATATATATATATATCATGTTCATCATTCATTGCATCTGATGACCATTGTCTCCCTTGTGGTTGAGAGAGTCATTAGTTGGTTTGTTTTAGCATCGCACACTCGGCCACTCATGGGTAGTGGTAGCTGGAGCAGTTGCCGCTCGTCCTGTCGTGCCACCTGGTCACTAGGTTTTTGTGAGATCCGGCGTTGTGAGCAGTCAGGGACCTTGATGCTATGTAGCTAGGTAGCTACTAGCGGATTGTCCGCCTCAACCACTCTATTGTGGGCTGGAGGGTAGTACAGTCGTCACAGACCCAAGCCTCTCGGCCATACAGGGGTCGTGGTGTCTAGAGAGGTGGCGGGGGTGACCATGGAGCATGCATGCACTTTTACATATGATGCACGGTGCATCTGTGGGGATATCTTTGCATACATGCTTACTAGATATTAGTCGCATGTGATTGTGTATTGTTGCATTTGTTTGATCTATGTATGCTGCATATGGATGTCATGCCGCATACATGTCATTTACTTTACATATATTTGCAGTCATATATGTATTGCACAGGTGTTGTTGACTCGGTGAGTTTACGGATCATGGTATCATGGTATTGATTCTTTTCAGGTATGTACATTTATGTTATGTGCATTTATTATGTCAGGTTCATTCATATACTATGTTGTATTATATATAGTTAGATGTACTATACCTTTGACAGCATGATTCTATTCTTTACTTAGGAGACTGTATTCTTGATTCCTATTTATTATGCAAACCATGCTTTATTCTGTCCATTACCCGCTGAGTTGCCTATACTCACCACCCCGTCTATACCATTTTGATTTTCAGGCAGTAGATAGATGATATGGAGATGCTTGGAGCATACTGTCAGCCGGTCCCATTTCCCGTGTCATATCCGAGGGATGAGTTTTGGTTTTGTTTCTCCTTATCCACATTTCGTATTCGTTGTATTTTGAGTACTGATTATGTTTTGATACTTGTACTACGGACTTCATATCTGTGATGTGTTTTTTGTGGACTTTTGTATTTGTGGGTTTCCTCTTCGACTTTCTGTTGTGTTTTTGTCATAGCCGTGTGGGCTACATATTAGTTGCATGATTGTTTTCATTTCTTTTGTCTAGCCGGGTAGGCTGTGAATATTAACTGCGTGGTTGTGTTTCTTTTGTGCATAAATATTCCAGCCGCATGTGGCTGATGTATTTTGCTTGTATGGATGCTTCAGATTGTCACCGGTACAGGGGAGATGCTGCCGGATTTTTGTCTGGCAGAGACTCCTTTAGGGGCGTGACAATTTTTGGTATCAGAGCGGGTTTACGAGGCCTATTTCTTTTCGTGTTTTGGATTTTTGGAGGTTTTCGTTATTTTGTGTTTTGGGTTTTGAGTTTACGATGTCTATTTCTCGGGTCTTGGATTTCCGAGGATTGCGAGATTTATGAGTTTTTCGAGGACTACGAAGTTTACGAGGTTTTACACTCGGGATTCGTATTTTTCCGATGTGACTGTTCGGATATTGGGACCAGGCAGCGGCAGGATATCTCCAAGCTATAGGATGTAAGTTAAATTACTGTTGTATTATATTGTTGTAGTCTTACCTTGTGGTTCATATCAGGAATGAAGCGCGGAGATACGACCCCTCGTCCGCGTCGTGGTCCGGGGCGACCCCGGAAGCAGCCTATCGAGTCAGTAGAGGTTGAGCCAGAGGAGCACGAGGCGGATTCTGTTAGGAATCCTGTAGGGGTGGAGGTTGACAATAGCCGACAGACTCCTCAGGCTTCTATGAGGGATCCGGGTTTTCAGCCTCAATGGGTTCCTCCTACATTACCACCCGTAGCCCCCACTCCTGCTGCCACTTCTTGGACAAGGGACAGAGCTCGGATTCCATTACTGGCCCGGTCGGTAAAGGATCATTTTACTTTATTCCATGGAGTTCCTGATCCTAGTATTGCTCGTTCTTGGTTGGGAAATGTGGAGGATACTTTCGAGTATTTGTCGTGTACCGAAGAAGTAAAAGTCGAATTAGCTGTGTACCACCTTCGAGATCAGGCTATTACATGGTGGAAGATGCAGAAGACACTTTTTGGAGACCAGAGTATCACCTGGACTTTATTCCGAGATGCATTCGAGATACAGTATTTCCCAGCTCCTTATCGTATGTCACGTCGACAGGAATTCTTACATCTGAAGCAGGGTGATCGGTCTGTGATGGAGTATGATGCGGAATTTAACCGATTGGCTGAGTATTGCCCTCATCTAGTTGCCCAGGAGAGCGATCGGTTAGATCAGTTCACTCAGGGCCTTGCAGCTTATATCCGTATCAGGATGTCTGGCTTTACTCCTAGTACGTACCGGGAGGCGTTAGATAGAGCTTTGATGATTGAAATGACACAACAGCAAATTTCACTGGAAAAAGGAAAGGATAAGCAAAAGGCTCAGGGTACGACTCCAAATCAGAAACAACAGAACCAAGGTCAGAAGAAACGGAAGAAATGGCAGGGATCCCAGGCTACTTCAGGAGAGTCCTATCGATCATCGAAGACGGGACGATCATCCGCTGGTTCTTCTAGACCTCCTCAGAAGGATTCCTCTGGTGAACTCAGATGTTTTAGATGTGGTGTTGAGGGTCACGCTAAACCTAACTGCCCATTGAGCCAAGATATATGTTACTACTGCAAGCTTCCGGGGCATGTGAGCCGCGATTGTACTCTGAAGGCTCAGCTGCAGGCTGCCAAGGTTACTGCTCAAGGAAGTCATAATACTCAGACTCGACGGCCGAAGGGACCGCAGAAGACGCAGAGCACTCCACATCAGCAGAGTATACCACCTTCTCAGGCACAGGTATACCATATTCAGAGTCAGCAGTACCCAGCAGTACCTGTGGCTATGCAGTATTCCTCGGCAGTCCCGTCACATCAGATGCATCCGACACATCAGTATTTTCCGACGCCACCTAGCTCTTATCCGGTGATCCAGTCTCAGCAGTTAGCTACTACTCCATCAGCACCGTTTCAGACTGGCACTGAGATGCCGCCGGCATGCACGGAGGCAGGACGGGTTTATGCTATTACTCGAGAGGAGGCACAGCGGGCCGAGGGATCAGTCTTTCAGGGTATGATTATTGTTTATACTTTTCCTGCTGAATTATTGATAGATACTAGTAGTTCCCATTCTTTTATTTCTTGGGTATTTCTGAGTAAGATTTGTAGATTACCGGTTCGTCGGACTCATGCATTAGCGGTATCTTTGCCCTCGGGAGAGATATTAAATATCAGTCAGGAGATTAGAGATTGTCTATTGGATTTCGAGGGTCGGACCCTTGTAGTGGACTTGCAGGTTCTAGATATGCTAGAATTTGACATCATTTTGGGTATGGACTGGTTGGCCAGATATTATGCTACTGTTGATTGCAGCACGAGAGTAGTTACATTTAGACCTCCGGGTCTACCATCCTGGGTATTCATGGGTACCAAGGATGAGGGGATTTTTGTCATCTCAGCAATGCAAGCTCAAAGATTATTGTCTCAAGGATGTCGGGGGTATTTGTTATCTATGATTAAGATTGATCAGGATACTACCACACAGCTATCTGACATTCCTATAGTTCAGGAGTACCCTGACGTATTTCCAGAAGAATTACCCGGCTTGCCCCCGAAAAGGCAAGTGGAGTTCACGATTGAGTTGATCC
Organism: Zingiber officinale; assembly: GCF_018446385.1. Lineage (NCBI taxonomy): Eukaryota > Viridiplantae > Streptophyta > Magnoliopsida > Zingiberales > Zingiberaceae > Zingiber > Zingiber officinale. Next base: position 12,849,734 of record NC_055988.1, on the reverse strand, counting down.
CGGGGACAGCACCGGTGTCCAAGGCTCCGTATCGCATGACACCTAAGGAGTTGGAGGAGCTAAAAGTACAGTTACAGGAGTTGCTGGATAGAGGGTTTATCCGTCCTAGTGTGTCTCCGTGGGGAGCTCCGGTACTCTTTGTGAAGAAGAAGGACGGATCGATGAGATTATGCATCGACTATCGGCAGCTGAATGCAGTGACTATTAAGAATAAATATCCACTGCCACGTATAGGGGATCCGTTTGATCAGCTCAAGAATACTTGTGTGTATTCTAAGATAGATCTCGCTCTGGCTATCATCAACTTAGTGTGAGAGATTCAGATATACAGAAGACAGCCTTCCGTACTCGATATGGACACTATGAGTTCTTGGTAATGCCATTTGGGCTTACTAATGCTCCAGCAGTTTTCATGGATCTGATGAATATGGTATTTCTTGAGTGTTGGACCCCATGGTAGTTTTGATGTGATCAACCAAGTTGGTTAGGTCCTGCGTTGTATTTAATCCCTGTGTCTGAGTGTGCAGGAGCTTAGGAGCACAAGAAGTCGAGCGGAAGACGCAGCTAGCGAGAAGGACGGCACGGGAAGGGAGCCGACGGGCTCGGTGCGTCCGAAGGACGAGAGAGCTGCGGAAGAGTACTCCGGTGGGCGTGAAGAGCGTGCGCGGTGTTCGAGGGACATTAAGCCGGGACGGAAGGCTGCTCGAGGAAGGCCGGAAATTGGGTTCGGGTGAGCCCTATTTCGGTTGGCCACAATCACCCAAAAGATCGGAGCATCGGAAGTCGCAACAAGCTGGAAACGAAGTCAAAAGAGCTGAGCTGCCAGCTTGGAGGCGCCTCCAACTTGACTGGAGGCGCCTCCAGCTTGAAGGCGCCTTCAGCCAGATTGGAGGTGCCTTCAATAGGTCAGATTTGACCGTTTGCATTGCGGATAAAGTTTTATCCGCTGACCGAGTTGGAGGCGCCTTGAACCTTGTTGGAGGCGCCTTGGACCCTCGGGATAGACTTTCCAGGAGCTATATAAAGGCCCCTGGAGCTAGGAATGAATCAACAACTCAAGCAATCAATCTGTTAGCAATTCCTAAGCAACTAGTGAGCTTCAAAAGTGTAAAAGGCTTCTCCGCCTTCAAAGAAGGAGATTTTTCTTACTACGCTTTTCTACTGTCCTGGATTAACAACCTCCTTGGTTGTAACCAGGTTAAATCTCTGAGTCTTTTCCATTCGTGTTTCTTTTTCTGTTTCATTAATTTAGTTGCTAATTTAAATTCTGAGTTGAAATCCGAGGAGGGTATAGTTTGTTTTTGTTTTTAGCAATTCACCCCCCTCTTGCCGGTCTCCGCTGCACCAACAAGTGGTATCAGAGCCTGATCGCCTCAGAAGGACTAACCGCCAACTGAAGCACTACGATCAAGACGATGGCCGGAGCTAACATTCATCCCCCGAAGTTCGATGGAGACTTCGCCACTTGGAAGCGCAAAATGGAGGTATTTTTTAAAACGGATTTTGATATTCTAATTACAATGAAATATGGTTTTGCAGCGCCGAAAGACAAAGAAGAAAACACATGGAGCAAGAAGGAGCAAGCCGATTTCGTCGCCAACGGAAAGGCAGAGTTTCACCTGCTCAGTGTGCTGCCGCCGCAAGAGGTAAATCGGATCGGAAGCTACGACTCAGCGAAAGATCTCTGGGAGAAATTCCTCGAGCTTCACGAAGGTACTTCCGAAGCAAAGCGCGACATCCTCCGGAACCAGTTAACAAACCTCCGGATGAACCAAGGCGAGAAGGTAGCGCAACTCCAAGCGAGAATCAAGGAGCTGATAATGCAACTAACGAACCTTGGAGAAGAGGTAACCAACCGGGATTCTATTCGATACGCGCTCAATGCCTTCCCGAGAACTCCAGAGTGGGCCTCCTTAGTAGATGTGTATTACATCTCTAAGGACCTCGAGGTAAGTACGTTAGAACAATTATTTTCCATTTTCGAACTTCACGAGTCTCGAGTTTCAGAACCCAACGGAGTAGAGAAGACAAGTCAGAATATTGCCTTAAAGGCAAAGATGAACAGTTCTGACTCCGAAGCCTCAGTCGACGAATCTGAAGCGGCACTACTGGTAGGACGCTTCAATAAGTTTTTCAGTACTAATAAATTTAAACCGCAGAGGCATCATCGAAAGAAGAGGACGGTTCGCTGCTATAACTGTAACGAAGAGGGGCACATCAAAGATGACTGCCCAAAGCTAAAGAGAAAGGAGAAAGAAAGGGAAAAGCCAAAATACAAGAAGCCAGAACCCTCTAAACACAAGAATCTGAAGGCTACTTGGTCAGATTCGTCAACCTCTGAGTCGGACATCGAAGAATTCTCAGGGTTAGCGCTATTGGCGAACCATCAACCGGAAGAAGACTCAAGCTCAGAGATGAGCATCGATGAAAGGGGAGAAACCTCAGAAGAAGAAAGCAGCAGTGAAGGGGGAGCGTCACCAGACCAGGTAAGTAAGGTACGCAATCTAACCCCAACTCAATCTTTTAAATTTATCAAGTCTCTTTCTAAAGAGTTAGATCAATTAGAAAAAGAGAATGCTGAACTAAAATTGAACTTAGCAAGAGCATGCCCGTTAGAAATGTATGATCATCTAAAATCAGAAAATGAAAATTTGAAATTAGAAATTGAAAAACTCAAATATGCTGCATGCTTAAATCAATTCCCAAATTCAAAATTAAAAATTTATGGTAAATTAAATTGGTATATAAGCAAGCATCAAGGTCAACTTAGAAAAATACCAAGAAACTATGTACCCCCTAGATTTTTGAATAATCCTGTAGGAAGGAACCTCTATTGGGTTCCAAAATCTGTGCTTAATTAATTTTTCAAAAATTAAAAAGCTTACAGTGAGAAAATTAAACATTGAAATTCTTTATGGAAGCTTGGTCTAAGGAAGTGGTTGTTGCTCCAATAACCAAGAAGGCCTAGTGCCTCGCCACGACCTGGAAGCTAAAAATATTGAAAGAAAATGTTTAATTAACTTTCTGAAAAAGCATTAAACAAATATTAAATAATACTTTGAAAGTTTATCAAATATTTGTTAAAATAAACAAAAATTCCTAAGAAATTTTTTTTCTAAATTTTTTTTGGGTTAGAATTTTTTTTAATTCTAAAAGTTCATTTCACTTAAACTTAGAAATTTTTTTTAACATTTACTTAGGAATTTTTTTTCTTAGAAATTTTTTTGGAAAATTTATGTTAACTTAGCAATTTTTTCAAAAAATTCATTCAGAAATTTTTCAAAAACTTCAATCTTACTTGAAAATTCTTAAGACCTCATTTTTGCTGTGATCAAAGGGGGAGACAGAAGTACAAGTTTAGGGGGAGTTAGAAAAAAATTTTAAAATTTCTGAAATTATTTTTATAAAAAGTGTTGCAATTTTACTAATTGCAAATATTATGTTTAACTTGTCAGTTTAGTAATTTACCTTTAAAATTAATATTTATGTCTATGTTGTCCCTAACTTGAACTTGGGTTGATGCACATCAAAAAGGGGGAGATTGTTGAACCCCATGGTAGTTTTGATGTGATCAACCAAGTTGGTTAGGTCCTGCGTTGTATTTAATCCCTGTGTCTGAGTGTGCAGGAGCTTAGGAGCACAGGAAGTCGAGCAGAAGACGCAGCTAGCGAGAAGGACGGCACGGGAAGGGAGCCGACGGGCTCGGTGCGTCTGAAGGACGAGAGAGCTGCGGAAGAGTACTCCGGTGGGCGTGAAGAGCATGGGCGGCGTTCGAGGGACGTTAAGCCGGGACGGAAGGCTGCTCGAGGAAGGCCGGAAACTTCGGTTGGCCACAATCACCCAAAAGATCGGAGTATCGGAAGTCGCAACAAGCTGGAAACGAAGTCAAAAGAGCTGAGCTGCCAGCTTGGAGGCGCCTCCAACCTGACTGGAGGCGCCTCCAGCTTGAAGGCGCCTTCAACCAAGTTGAAGGCGCCTTCAGCCAGGCTGGAGGCGCCTTCAACAGGTCAGATTTGACCGTTTGCGTTGCGGATAAAGTTTTATCCGCTGACCGAGCTAGAGGCGCCTTGAACCTTGTTGGAGGCGCCTTGGACCCTCGGCATAGACTTTCCAGGAGCTATATAAAGGCCCATGGAGCTAGGAATGAATCAACAACTCAAGCAATCAATCTGTTAGCAATTCCTAAGCAACTAGTGAGCTTCAAAAGTGTAAAAGGCTTCTCCGCCTTCAGAGAAGGAGATTTTTCTTACTACGCTTTTCTACTATCCTGGATTAACAACCTCCTTGGTTGTAACCAGGTTAAATCTCTGAGTCTTTTCCATTCGTGTTTCTTTTTCTGTTTCATTAATTTAGTTGCTGATTTAAATTCTGAGTTGAAATCCGAGGAGGGTATAGTTTGTTTTTGTTTTCAGCAATTCACCCCCTCTTGCCGGTCTCCGCTGCACCAACATTGAGTTCTTGGATCAGTTCGTGATTGTGTTCATTGATGATATTTTGATATATTCTCGATCCGAAGAAGAGCATGGGCGACATCTTCGTATAGAATTGGAGACGCTCCAGTGAGAACGTTTCTATGCAAAATTCAGCAAATGTGCATTCTGGTTATCTTCTGTGAGTTTTCTGGGACATATTGTTTCTAGCAGTGGTATATCCGTGGACCCACAAAAGATAGAGGCTGTTACCAGTTGGGAGCAGCCAAAGTCTATACAGGAAATTCTTAGCTTTCTTGGTCTAGCCGGGTATTACCGCAGATTTGTTGAGGGCTTCTCTAGCATAGCTCTGCCATTGACTCAGTTGACCAGGAAAGGGGTGAAGTTTTGCTGGACAGAGGCTTGCGAGACGAGTTTTCAGGAACTGAAGCGAAGACTCATTTCTGCACCTATATTAGTACTTCCTTCTGGAGATGATGGCTTCGTACTTTATACAGATGCATCACTACAGGGGTTAGGCGCAGTACTCATGCAGCATGGACGGGTAGTTTCTTATGCCTCACGTCAGTTGAAAGAGCATGAGAAGAATTATCCAGTGCATGACCTGGAGTTAGCAGCTATTATACATGCGCTGAAAATTTGGAGACATCATCTATACGGGATCACCTTCGAGATATTCACGGATCATAAGAGTCTGAAGTATCTATCTACTCAGAAAGAATTGAACTTAAGACAGAGAAGATGGATGGAATTCTTGAAGGACTATGACTGTACGATCAACTACGACCCAGGGAAAGCTAACGTGGTAGCTGATGCGTTGAGTAGGAAATCCCGAGGAGTTCTTGCCTATCACCGTGTGGTGGTTACAGAACTGGTACAGAAATTTTCTGAGTTGGGATTAGTAGAGCAGGGTCAGACTGAGCGGGGTATTCTGTTGTCTATGGTTGCCCAGTCATCCATTGTGGAGAGGATTAAGGAAGCTCAGGCTACAGATCAGCATCTATAGTTTTTATGTAGCAGAATTACCCCAGAACAGCAGACAGGATTTTCTTGCGATGGAAATGGAATTCTATACTTCCGGGGGAGATTGTGTGTTCCTGAGCTACCTTCCTTGAAGGAGGACCTACTTCAGGAGGCACACCGATCCAGATTTGCGATTCATCCGGGTGGTACACATATGTATAGGGATCTGAGACGTTCTTATTGGTGGGCTGGCATGAAGAAAGACATCGCGGATTTCGTTGCACGATGCCTTGTATGTCAGCAAGTGAAGGCTGAACATCAGAGACCCGTTGGTTTACTCCAGAAGATACAGATATCGGAATGGAAATGGGAGCATATCACGATAGATTTCGTCATGGGTCTACCCAGAACTCTGCGAACACGTGATACGATTTGGGTGATCGTTGATCGATTAACCAAATCTGCTCATTTCCTTCCGATCCATAGGACGGAGTCATTGGATCGATTGGCAGAGTTGTATTGTAGAGAGATTATCAGGCTTCACGGTGTACCTCTCAGTATTATTTCAGATAGAGATCTGCGGTTTACTTCACGATTTTGGCAGAGCCTACAGCAGGCTATGGGTACCGAGTTACGATTTAGTACGGCTTTCCACCCCCAGACAGACGGTCAGTCAGAGCGTATTATACAGACATTAGAGGACCTACTGAGATCATGTGTCATAGACTTCAGAGGTAGTTGGGAAGATCATTTACATTTAGTAGAATTTGCCTACAACAACAGTTATCATTCAGCGATACAGATGGCACCTTATGAGGCGTTGTATGGTAGAGCATGTAGATCTCCCACCTTATGGATAGAAGTTGGGGAAACACAGATTTTGGGGCCACAAAGTCTTCAGCGTGATGCAGAGATGGTTTGTACCATCAGGCGCAGGTTGTCAGAGGCTCAGGATCGACAGAAGAGTTATGCAGATCGGAGACGGAGACCTTTAGAGTTTTCTGTTGGTGATCACATATTCTTACGAGTATCCCCTACGAAAGGAGTAAAAGGGTTTGGGTAGAAGGGTAAGTTGGCACCTCGCTACATTGGACCCTTCCAGATTCTCGAGAGGATAGGTGAGGTGGCGTATCGACTAGCACTACCACCATCACTTACTGGGGTGCATGATGTATTCCATGTATCTATGTTGAGGAGCTATGTACCGCACCCTTCACATATTCTCACTGATGTATCAGTTGTACTTCAGCCGGATATATCTTATGAGGAGATTCCAGTTCGGATTTTGGATCGCAAAGAGCGCCGGTTACGGAACAAGGTAATTCGACTGGTCAAGGTCGGATGGCGGCATCACTCAGATGAAGAAGCCACTTGGGAGTTGGAAGATAAGATGTGAGCCAGTCACCCACACCTATTTACTGAAGGTGAGTAAAGTTTATTTCCGTACCTAGAATAAGTTTATCTACTACTTCTTGCTTTTAGTTGGTAGTGGCAAATTTGGGGACCAAATTTTTATTATTGGGGGAAAATGTAATATATGCGAAATTATTATTAGGGTTATCACGGAATAACCTTAGGAAAATTTTTAGGAATTTTTAGAAATTTTTCTGGAGTTAAACGGAGTCCATATGACTCATTTTGAGGGATACATCGACGGGGCTAGATAAAGGCAGGTTTAGAATACCCAAATTAAGTGGGAATTGATTAAGGTTAGACTTAGGTTTTAATTAAGCTAACCTAAGGGTTGGATTAACCTTGCTATAAAGCATCGAAGCCTTCGTATTTTCCCCTGACTTCTCCTCTATTCATCCTCTGCTCCGCGTGACTTCGGGCTTCACGCGACCTAGACCGGCGATTTCTTCTTCCCTCGGTGTCGCCGACGAGGAGCGGATCTTGGAGCGTCGAAGGGAAGAGAGGTTAGTAGAGCCGAACCCTCTTTCTCCCCGATCCCTTTCCTCTTCTCTAATCTCGGTGAAAAACGGCGACAAATCTCAATCGGTGGTTTTCGCCGGCTGTCGGGAGGGAATCGAGGGCGTCGGCGTTGGATCTGGGCAGCGTCGGCCGAGTAAAAGAGGTAACAACCATTGTCCCTTCCCGATCTCTTCTCTGTTCGTTAGCAAGAACAAGACCGATCGTGCCCTAGCCGCGATCTTGAGGTAAGAGGTTTGGTTTTCCTTGTTGATCGTGAAGTGTGAAACCCTAATCCGTCCTTTGGGAATCGATGCTGGTGATCTTTCTGGGAAGCAGAAGGTTGTGTGGTGATTCCGGCCACCACAGCTTGATTGGGTCGATTCCTCCACCGGATCTGTGATCATCTCCGGCAATTGAAGAAGTAGAGGTAAGGGAATCAATTGGTTATTGTTGTTCACAGAATTTTTAGTGTTTTCCTATTGTTCTGTTCTTGATCAGATCAATGAAGATGCTAGGTGTAGTTTACTGCTCTTAGGAGATTGATATATTATTGATTTCTTGCTCGGTTATCTTAATCGAACATTAAGGGCAGTATGTACTGTGTAGTCCTTGATCTAGATAAATGATGGAAACAATAGGAATTAGGAATTGTTCTATGTAGTTGCTGGAAGGTTTGAGTATGCTGTGGTTGCTGGGATCTTTGTGGTCTGTGTTGATCAAGATTAACTATCAGGGGGATAAGATTTGTTAGGTTGAATGATCAGAGATTGTAAATGTAGACTAACCTGGATCCGAAATGGAATTCCATGATGTTTAGCTTTACATTCTTGTTAGGTGATAATGGAAGGATTAGAGATAATTAAGAACCTAATGGGAATTTAATTTTTTTGATGTATTTAGCTGGGTTGTAACTTAATTTAAACCTACACGTGGAAAGAAGTAGTAACCGCAGCTAGCTATTACTTCTTAGTTGGCTATTTATTTTTAGGTAATTCACCTATTTGTAGTGTACACATATTTAGTTACATATTATATGAATTGTATGTGTGACACAGGATCTTGATCTGGACGAGTCGCGTGACGTGGTGGTTCTGTTGATTGCGGGATATATCGAGGCGGGTATTTCTTCCTTAATTTCTATTTAGTTCTTTGAACTTTAAAAGCATGGTTATATTTGGATAAGTAGGTTGCATTCCTTAAATCGGATTATTTGTTGTTGTCCTGCTTGTCTCTTTTGCTTGATCCTTGATATGATCTAGTTCGATTCGTTACAGTCTCTATCCTTGTTATCTGGAACTCTATAGTATATATACATGTATAGTGTTGTAGGGATGACTGTATTGGATATTTGTGGTCTATACCTGTCTAGGTTGTGATTGGTATGTGTTATGGGTTTTACAGGATTGGCATTCCATTGGCATAGTAGTATGTGTAGTTACGTATGTCGTGGTTATTGGGGGTGTTTAGCATGTTTGGGGTTGTTGCGTGAATGATGATTATATATATATATATATATATATATATATATATATATATATATATATATATATATATATATATATATATATATATCATGTTCATCATTCATTGCATCTGATGACCATTGTCTCCCTTGTGGTTAAGAGAGTCATCAGTTGGTTTGTTTTAGCGCTGCACACTCGGCCACTCATAGGTAGTGGTAGCTGGAGCAGTTGCCGCTCGTCCTGTCGTGCCACCCGGTCACTAGGTTTTTGTGAGATCCGGCGTTGTGAGCAGTCAGGGACCCTGATGCTATGTAGCTAGGTAGCTACTAGCGGATTGTCCGCCTCAACTACTCTATTGTGGGTTGGAGGGTAGTACAGTCGTCACAGACCCAAGCCTCTCGGCCATACAGGGGTCGTGGTGTCTAGAGAGGTGGCGGGGGTGACCATGGAGCATGCATGCACTTTTGCATATAATGCACGGTGCATCTGTAGGGATATCTTTGCATACATGTTTACTAGATATTAGTCGCATGCGATTGTGTATTGTTGCATTTGTTTGAGCTATGTATGCTGCATATGGATGTCATGTCGCATACATGTCATTTACTTTACATATATTTGCAGTCATATATGTATTGCACATGTGTTGTTGACTCGGTGAGTTTACGGATCATGGTATCATGGTATTGATTCTTTTCGGGTATGTACATTTATATTATGTGCATTTATTATGTCAGGTTCATTCATATACTATTGTTGTATTAGATATAGTTAGATGTACTATACCTTTGACAGCATGATTTTATTCTTTACTTAGGAGACTGTATTCTTGATTCCTATTTATTATGTAAACCATGTTTTATTCTGTCCATTACCCGCTGAGTTACCTATACTCACCACCCCGTCTATACCATTTTGATTTTCAGGCAGTAGATAGATGATATGGAGATGCTTGGAGCATACTGCCAGTCAGTCCCATTTCCTGTGTCATATACGAGGGATGAGTTTTGGTTTTGTTTCTCCTTATCCACATTTCGTATTCGTTGTATTTTGAGTACTGATTATGTTTTGATACTTGTACTACGGACTTCATATCTGTGATGTGTTTTTTGTGGACTTTTGTATTTGTGGGTTTCCTCTTCGACTTTTCGTTGTGTTTTTGTCATGGCCGTGTGGGCTACATATTAGTTGCATGATTGTTTTCATTTCTTTTGTCCAGCCGGGTAGGCTGTGAATATTAACTGCGTGGTTGTGTTTCTTTTGTGCATAAATATTCCAGCCGTATGTGGCTGATGTATTTTGCTTGTATGGATGCTTCAAATTGTCACCGGTACAGGGGAGATGCTGCCAGATTTTTGTCTGGCAGAGACTCCTTTGGGGGCGTGACAACGTGATCCCTTACAAAGTGGTGCTTGACTTCTATGTGTTTAGTTCTTGAGTGATGTATTGGATTTTTAGTTAAATTTATCGAACTTACGATATCAATTGAAATTTTTGTATTTTTTATATTCTAATTAATAATCTTTTAAAATATGCATCATCCATTGTAGTTGGGATGCACATTCCCCTATGGCTATGCACTCTACTTTAGTAGTGGATAAAGCAACACAGTGTTGCTTTCTACTGGACCAACTTACTAGGCACTGACCTAGAAATTGGCAGTTTCCCCTAGTACTTTTTCTATCTAATTTGCACCCAGCATAGTTTGAGTCAAAGTATCCGATTAAATCAAATGTACTAGTCCTAGGGTACCAAAGTCCTATACTTAGGGTTCCCTTAACATATCTAAGTATCCTTTTTACATTGATTAGGTGTGATTCTTTTGTACAGGATTGTACCTAGCACACATACCTATTACAAATAAAATATCAGGTCAACTTGCAGTAAGGTACAGTAGACTTTATATTGCACTTCTATAGTATTTTAAGTCTACTGATTTTACTTCTAAGTCAGAGTCAATTTTAGCATTAGTTGCATTAGGATACTTATATTTTTGGAATTTTCTATTCAAAATTTTTAATTAATTCCTTAACATATTTGGTTTGAAAGATATGAATTCCTTCTTTTGTTTATTTATTTGTAAAACTAAGAAGAAATTAAGTTCTCCTACTATACTCATTTTGAATTCATTTTCCATTAATTTGATAAACTCTTTTAAGAATTTTATATTTGTTGAACCAAATATTATGTCATCTACATAAATTTAAGTGATAAAAATATCATTTTCTAAGATTTTAACAAATAGGGTTTGGTCTATTTGTCCTTGGTTAAATCTCTTAGATGTTAGATATGTAGATAGTCGTTCATACCAAGCCCTAAGTGCTTATTTTAGTTCATATAAAGCTTTATTTGACCTAAGAACATGGTTTGGGTGGTCTAGTTCTTCAAATCCTGGGGGTTGATTTACATAAACCTCTTCTTTGATGAACTCATTCAGGAATGCAGATTTTACATCCATTTAGTATAACGTAAATCCTTTATGTGCTGCATAGGCTAGCAGCATCCTTATGGATTCAAGTCTGGCTATAGGTGCATAGGTTTCATTATAATCTAACCCTTCTATTTGGTTGAACCCTTTAGGTACTAGTCTAGCCTTATTTCTTACTATTTCACCTTTATCATCTAGTTATTTCTGAATACCCACTTAGTGTCAATTATAGATTTATTTGTGGGTTTAGGTACTAGCTCCCATACTTGATTTCTTTCAAATTGAGCTAACTCCTCTTGCATTACGATTATCCAATCTGGGTCAGGTAAGGTTTCCTCTATTATTTTGGGTTCTATTTTAGAAATGAGAGCTATTTAGCTTAGATTTCTATAGGATGATCTAGTTTGAACTTCTAGGGTTGGGTCACCCAAAATTTGATCAGATGGGTGGTTGGATCTTATCATAGATGGTCTTATGTTAGAGTCAATACTTGGTTCTTCTGATTCACAAGGTTTAGGTCTAAATTGATTATCTTCTTCATCATCTATTTTTCTTATATTTTGATGATTATTTTCATTGATTAAATTAGGTAAGTTATTTTCTTCATAAAAAATTATGTTCATTGTTTCTCTAATTTTTTGGGTATTTTTGTTATAGACTCTATAGGCTCTACTAGTTGTTGAGTGCCCTAAAAATAAGCCAGTTATAGATTTTGATTTAAATTTACCTAAATAATCTTTAGTGTTTAATATGTGTACTTTACAACCAAAGACTTTTAGATTAGGTATTTTGTTATAGTATATTTCATAAGGGGTTTTATTATAAAATTTATTAATCAATATCCTATTTTGAATATAACATTCTATGTTTATTGCTTCAGCCCAAAATTAGTTGCTTAGGTTATATTCATTTAACATGGTTCTAGCAGCTTCTTGTAACATTTTATTTTTTATTTCTACTAGTCCATTTTGTTGGGGAGTTCTGGGGCATGAGAACTCATGTTTATATCCATTAATTTCACAAAATTCAGTAAATTTATGATTTTTGAATTCCCCTCCATGATCACTTCTAATTCTTGTAATTTTAATATCTTTTTTATTTTCTATTAACTTGTAAAAATTATTAAAGATTTTGAAAGTTTCATCTTTGGTTTTCGAAATTTTATCCAAGTAAATCTTGAGTAATCATCAATTATAATTAAGCAATATTGGTTTATGCTTAGTGACTTGGCTCCGTGTGAATCAAATAGATCTAAATGTAGGAGCGTAAATATTGAGTTGGTTCGGTTTAGGTTTGTTAGTTTGTGAGTTAATTTAGTTTGTTTACCTTATTGGCAAACATTAAAAACTGAATTTTCTAAGGTTTTTATTTTGGATAAACCTCTAACTAGGTTATTTTGACTCATTTTTTAAATGAGTCTGATGTGAGTGTGACCCAGTCTTCTATTTCATAACTTAGTTTCCTCTTGTTGTGTCAGAAGACACTTTAGTGAGGAGGTTGGCAGGTTAATTGTGTAAACATTATTTTTCCTAATTCCGTTAAGTGTAACTTCCGGGTATTCAACATTTCTAATTACACACTCAAAGTTGGAAAAGGTAACTAAATGACCAGAGCCAGACAGATGACTTATGCTAAGTAAGTTAAAGTTAAATTTATCAACTAATAGGACTTTTCAAATAATAAAATCGAAACCTAGTTCGATATTACCTGTTCTAATTACCTTAAGTTTTCCGTCGTTATCGAACGTAACTGACCCTATGTTCTTGAGTTTTAGCTTAGTGAACTTCAATCTGTCTCCAGTCATGTGTCTGGAGCATCTACTATCCAACATCTATTAGTCCAAATCGTTATGTTCCTATACATAAAGTATTTGATTTGGATCCAATTTTGATGGATTAAAAGATAGTTTGATTGAATTCAACTCCTTAATTTTCTATCCCACCCAGTCTGGATTGTCAATCATGTTATACTTATGGGTGATTGTGAGATGGTTAATAATTTGATTTCATTTAAGTTTAATTTTATTAGATTTCAGTTTAATTAAGTTTAAGTAAGTTTTAATTTAGTTTAATTTTAATTAAGTTTAAGTAAATTTAATTTAGTTTAATTTTAATTAAGTTTAAGTAAGTTTAGTTTAAGTTCAAGTTTTAATTTATTTTAATTTTAATTAGGTTGTCAACTAATTTAAACCTAAATCCATCTCACCCTTTTCTATATTTTCAATCAGGGAACCTTATAAGTTTTTATGAGATGGCTAATTTTATCTTTACTTTACATTAAAATCTAGGGATTGTTTCACATTTGAGTTAGACTAAGGTTTAGTAGTTAGTTAATTAAATATCTATTTCAATAATTGACTTCCAGGCTGTGGCGAGGCACTAGGTCTTCTTGGGTATTGGATCATCAACCACTTCTAGACAAAACCTTTTAAAGAAATTGAATATTTAATTTCCTTTCTGAAACTCCTAGATCTAACTAATCAAGTGTGAATCAAACCTAAGTCCTTATCTATCCTAATCTAAGCATGAATAATAGAAAGTAATAAAACGTACATCAAACAAATTTATCTAATGAATATGGTCTTTTTATTAGCCCCCCGTGGATCATAGCCTCGATAGGGTCTATCAAAGTAATGAATTTGATTCTTAGGGATCCAATATTGATCAAGTCCAACTTGATTAATCAAGTTAGACTTGGGGACACATGCTTCGACTGTTTTTCTATTTGTTTGGTTAACAAGTGATAAATAAGATCTAAACTTGCGGTTAGCCTTATATCCAAGTTCAGATCAATTATATACGGCTCTTTGTTTTCTAAGAATCAAATCAAGATTCTTGGAACCCACGGTGAATCGTTCCAATGTATCTTTCAGTTTCTTGACTTAGTTTTTCAGAATGGAATTTTCTTCCTCAAGTTTTTAGACTTGAGTTGAAGTTCCATTCTGAACTGATTTTGTCAAGAAACTTGGGGCAGTCACTTCTTTGAGGGCTTTGACCTCCTCTTGGAGTGACTTGACCCGGAGGTTGGACTTCGCTAACTTTCTTAACAGGTAAGAGATTAATTTATGTGATCTAATTAAAGAGATACTTACATTGGTTTGGGAACCTTCTAAACCAGATACGGATCCATGGCTTCGCTCGAACTCAGCTTCCAACTCTGTCTCAGACTCAGATTCAACGACTTGCTCTCAATCCGGAAGTACGAGGAAACTTGTTTCTTTGAGGTCTTCATCGGAGTTTTTTGATGAAAATTCATCCCACGTTGCTTGTAGTGCCTTCTTTCTTCATTGCTTCTTCATTTTCTTCTGATTTTGATAGTTGACTTTGATATGACCCTTCTTGTTGCAGCCATAGCATGTGAGTTCAACCTTCATTTTGGAGCTTGGGCTTGGTTGCGTCATCTTTGCCTAGATTACCTTTTTGATTTCCCATTTTGTGAAGCCCTTCTTTTTCTTGTATAGTTTTCATACAAGGTTGACGAGTTCGGTGGTGATCTCATCATCATCCTCTAAAGTCTAACTCATCTATAGGCTCAGGTTCGGTTCAGGGCTTGGTTTTGGTTCCTTTGTTCTGTTATACCTACAACAAGAGTAATACTTTTCTCGACCAAAGGTGTATTAGTCTGCTCATGCAATTCAAATTCTGAGAAAAATTCATCTAATCTAATTGAAGAAAGGTCCTTAGATACCTTGTAAGCATCTACCATTAATGTCCACAAGGTGTTCCTGGGAAATGCATTTAGTGTATACCTGAAGACGTCGCGATTCTCCACCTTCTGACCAATTGCGTGGAAGCCGTTGAGAAGGTCTTGGATGCATGGATGTAGTTGACTTGCTGATTCATCATCCTACATTTTTATGTTATATAACTTATTTAAAATTAGGTCTTTTTTACTTACCTTAGTATCAGAGATCCCTTCGTGCAGCTCGATTAGCTTCTGCCACAAGTCTTTAGCGCTTGAGAATGGGCTGACTTGATTTAGCTCCTCTATTGTTAAGCCACATTGGAGAGTGCATGTCGCCTTGGCGTTGGCTTCGATCTTCTTCATCAAATTTGTGTCCTAGTTCTCGCATGATACTAGTTTTCCAGTGTCATCGAGTGGAAGTACCAGGCCGGTCTAGATGATCATCCACATCTCAACTTGATTCTGGAGGTGGTACTCCATTCGACCCTTCCAGTAGCCGAAGTCTTCGCCAGAGAAGAGTGTAGGATCGAAAGCGCTAGAGGGGGGTGAATAGCGCTCATGGCTATTTCATTCGTTAAGAGTAAAACTCGCAGCGGAAAAATAAAAACAATATACGAACACCAAAGATTTACTTGGTTCGGATCCTATAGCGACTCCTACTCCAAGGCCCACACTCGTTGAGTGTTTAATTTGGGAAATCACTATCAATTCAAAATATTACAACTTTAAGTACAGTTAATTAAAGTGCAGTAAAATATACCAACGACTAAGATCAGTAAACTTAAGGCTTCTGGTCGTCGGAGTCGAGTTACAACTTTGTCGGATCATTCTTTGAGCAACACACTGAAGAAGGGTTGCGTTTTTCTTGATTGTCTAAGCTGTTGCTCGAACCAGGCTTAAATAGCCTGTTGAGGACGACTCCAACTGCATGGAGGGCGCCTCCAACTTGCCGAGTCAGCCGCGTTGATAAACTCTGCAACGCCTACTGCTTATCATCTTGAGGGCACCTCCAAGCTCCAGGCGCCCTCGCACCTTGCTATGGGGATGTCGACCAAGTCACCCGAGGCGCCTCCAAGCTTTATAGAGGGCACCTCGGGACTGTTCATCCGAGACTTTTCTTGTGCAATTTACATCCTGCAAGGCATGTTAGTCTACAAACAAGGTATACCCTACAAAACAAAGTTAGTACAACAAAATAAGATAAATAGAAACTTATTTTGATAGTTTTAGGACTGTCCGGTTCTGACTTCAAATTTCACCTCCAAAAACCCTTAGTCGAATCGACGCCTACTGTTCTCTCATCGGGGAACGTGTCCTCACCTACTCCACTAAGGAGAGTTTACCTATTTTCCAGATTGATCCTCCAGACCAACTGGACTTTCTGCCTAGGGTTACCACCCCCTAGAGTTTTCCTCAGCCTAGGGTTACCACCCCCTAGGACCTAGGGTTACCACCCCCTAAGATTTTCCACAGCCTAGGATTACCACCCCTTAAGTTTTCACCACCTAGGGTTACCACCCCCTAGGACCTAAGGTTACCGCTCTTTAGGGTTTTCACCACCTAGGGTTACCACCCCCTAGGACCTAAGGTTACCGCCCCTTAGGGTTTCGATCACCTAGGGTTACCACCCCCTAGAGTTTTCCACCTGCCTAACCGTAGCTAGGACTTTTACCTAAGACAACTTAGGACTTTCCTGTAAACTCAATAAACCTTGTTAGATAACAAGACAACTTAACTTTGAACCCTTTGACATAATCAAAACACATGTTCGATCGTCGGATGCTTCCCGCACCAACAATCTCCCCTTTTTTTATTATGGCAACACGGTTCAAAGTTAAGTAAAACATAACAAAATAATAAATGAATTTAAGCAAAAATAATAAATGAATTTAAGCAAAAATAATAAATGAATTTAAGAATGATCACAAATACAATGATTTGAAAAAAACTCCCTTATGCTCCCCCTTTCATAAAACTTATGTTTAAATTCTAAGCTTTGACTTTTCTCTCCCCCTTTGACATAAATAAAAAATAATACTAAGTAAAGAGAAGTTTGTTTTACATGTCAAAGATAGAGAAAATATTTATTCTTTTAACTTTAAGTTCCCCCTGAAGGGTAGCATTTAAAAACTTAGCTAATTTTTAAGCATTTGAAAGTGAGTCAGCCTTTTAAAAAAAAACTTAGCTAAACTTAGCTTTTGAAAATAAGTGCTTTGAAATAGATTTAGCTAATTTAGAAATGCTTTGAAAATACTTAGCTTTCAAAAGGTTTTGAAAAAGATATAGTTAAAAGTACTCAGCTTAAAAAGGACTTTGATTAAAGCTTAGTTTAAAAAATTTGATAAAAACTAAGTTAAAAATACTTTTAGCTTTAAAAATATTGTGAAAAAAACTTCAGCTAAAAATATTTTGATAAAAACTTAGCTTAAAATAAAACTTTAGCTTTAAAAGAATTTTGATAAAACATTTAACTTTAAACAGAATTTCTTGTAAAAACAAAATTTGATAAAAGGTTAGTTTCAAAAAAAATTTTGATCAAAACTTAGTTAAGCCATGCAACTATGGCAAGCCATCTTCACATCTATCTTCCATATCTCGTAGTCATACCATGCAGCTATGGCAAGCAATATCTGAATGGACTTAAGCTTTGCGACTGGTGAAAAAGTTTCATCATAGTCAATTCCTTGTCTTTGATTATATCCTTTTGCCACCAATCTAGCTTTGAAGGTCAATACCTTTCCATCAACTCCAAGTTTTCTCTTGTAAATCCATTTGCATCCTATGGGAACGATTCCTTCAGGTGGATCCATTATTGACCAAACTTTGTTTAAGTACATGGAGTCCATTTCGGATTTCATGGCTTCTAGTCATTGCATCGAGTCGATATCAAATATCGCTTCCTTAAAGGATCTTGGATCACATTCATGATTAAGATCATCTTG
Organism: Zingiber officinale; assembly: GCF_018446385.1. NCBI lineage: Eukaryota > Viridiplantae > Streptophyta > Magnoliopsida > Zingiberales > Zingiberaceae > Zingiber > Zingiber officinale. Next base: position 12,831,913 of record NC_055988.1, on the reverse strand, counting down.
ATTTCCTTCAAGGAGTAGACCATACCTTACAGGTAGTCTTGAGACCCTATCTGATCTCCTTAAAATGTGTACTTGTTCTACTGGCTATTAGGGTGTGGGCTCTATTATATTAGTTGTAGAATTGTCTCGAACCTCTTCGAGTTCTATCATCTCACCTTTTCTATCTAATAGAAACTCCTTTTCTAAGAAAGTGACATTTCTTGAAATAAATACTTCTGTTTTATTGGGATTATAGAAATAATATCCAACAGAGTTCTTTATATATCCCACAAAATAGCACAAAGTGGATCTACTATCCCATTTGTCTCCCACTGTCTGCTTCACATAAGCAGGACATCCCCATATTTTCAAGTATGAATACTTAGGGGTTTTTCCCATCCATATTTCATATGGTGTCCTTTCTACTGCTTTTGTATGAACTTTATTCAACAACATTGTCGCAGTTTTGAGTGCATAGCCCCAAAATGATGGCGGTAAATTAATGAATCCCATCATAGATCAAACCATGTCTATCAGCATTCGATCACGACATTCTGCTACACCATTAAGCTGTGGTGTTGCAGGAGGAGTCCACTGTGAGAGAATCTCATTCTCTTTTAGATAGTCCTTAAACTCTGTACTCAAGTATTCTCTATTTCGATCTGATTGAAACTTCTTAATACTTTTTCCCAGTTGTTTTTCTACTTCATTTCTGAACTTTTCAAAAGATTCAGACTTATATTTCATCAAATATATATACCCATACCATGAATAGTCATCAGTAAAAGTAATGAAGTAGTAATGGTCATATTTCGTGCTAACACTCAATGGACCACACACATCAGTATGGATCAAATCCAACATATCATGCGCACGCTCCACTTGACCTTTAAAAGGTGTCTTAGTCATTTTTCCTTTTAGACAGGATTCACAAGTTGGTAGGGAATTTATGTCTGATGAATCAAACAATTCTTCACTTACTAACTTAGTCATCCTTCTTTGAGAAATATAGCCTAGTCTAGCGTACCATATGTGTGCTTGATTTGTACTATCTTCTTTTCTTTGTTGTTGATTGCGCTTGTATATTGTTTACTAGAATATCTTTTAATTTTAAGTTATAGAGATCATTTTCTAATTCACCAATCCCAATCAAACATTCATCCTTGTAAATATTGCAAACACCTTTTGCAAATAGACAAGAATAACCACATCTATCAAGCATAGAAATAGAAACAATGTTTTTAACTAAGTCTGGAACAAATAAAACATCTCTTAAATACAACTTAAAATCATTGCTCAAGGTCAAAGTAATGTCTCCTATAGCTTTCGCAGCAACTCTTGCTCCGTTCCCAAGTCTCAAGAAGGTCTCACCCTCTCTGAGTCTTTTACTTCTTGTCATCATCTGCAAATCATTGCAAAGATAAGAACCACAGTCGGTATCTAATACCCAAGAAGTAGAGTTAATAGAGACATTAACTTCTATATAGAGCATACCTTTGCCAGAACGCTTCTGAGCAAGATACTCCTTACAATTGTGCCTCCAATGTCCAGGCTTATTGCAGTGAAAACAAATATGTTCTGATTGATTAGGCTTTGAGAGTCTTGGCTTCTTATTAGGCTTAATCTTCTTTATAGGGGCAGAACGCTTCTTTCCCTTTTTCTTGGTTCCTTTCTTGGATCCAGAAGATGAACCCACAAGGAAAATAGATTTTTTTCCTTTTTCATGGTTGCTTCATAATTTGCAAGCATATTGACTAGCTCTTCAAGGGTAGCCTCTAGCTTATTCATATTGAAGTTAACCACAAAATTGTCAAATGAGGAGAGGAGAGACAAGAATATGATGTCGGTCAATAGCTCATGTGGAATAACTAAGTCAAGGCTCAATAACTTTTCAATAAGCCCAATCATCTTAACCTCATTCTCATGGACCAAAGCCTCATCTCGCATATGAGCTATCATGAGCTCCTTGACAGTCGCGTGCCTGACTGAACGAGTCTGTGTACCATACAACTCTTGTAGGTGTATGTGAATATCTTTAGCACCCACAGTCTCCTCGAACCGTCTTTACAGTTCATTTGACATTGAAGCCAACATATAACATCTTGCTTGAAGATTATGATCTGACCATTTTTCAAGCTTTTCCAACTCATCAGGGGTGGCATTAACAGGGGCCTCTTTTGGAGGTGCCTTATCCAATGTATATGCAATCTTTTCATATGCCAGAACAATCTTTAAATTTCTTAGCCAGTTAGAATAGTTAGGTCCAGTTAATTTGTTCTGATTAAGTATCACAGATAGTGGATTCCGAGATGCCATATCGAAAATATACTGAAATAAAAATAGATAATTAATGTTACTGATTATTTTAAATAATTCATAAGACAAAATATGTGGACTTTTATATTTTGAATTACCTTCCACTATTTTTGACATTTCCATCACCCTCTAATGGAAACGGGAAATTATATTTCCTTAGTGAGTACATAGAGCCCAATTAGCCAATTATGATCCCTAAATGATATCAGCCGATCATAATTCCCAAAAAGTATAACTCAATTACATCATATGCAATCTCTATGTAATTCGCCTCACATTTGATAAGAGCCCAATAATATGGCACCGATTATGTTAGTGTGTCAAGCCAACCCATCAATGTTAGATTGTAATGGGCGGTCATGCGTTCCCTCAATGATATGAGTTGAAGACATGGGAGTTACACCCAATCCACATCATTTATGCCAGTGGAAGACACAACTTTCTAGTGTTCAAGCCTCCTCAATGATATGAGCCAAACACTGACCGTGGGTAGCTTTCATCATGCAACCACCGTTGATGGAAAGCAGTGAAAAATATACTCTTTTATTTTTCCCTTTATGACTTGATATAAATTTTGAATCATATTCAAAATGAGGGATTTTAGTTTAAATATTTATATCATCACTCGGAAGATATAATATATTTTATGTACGTTTGTTGGATTCAAGCAACTATGTTATGGAAAACATACATACATATATCTAATACTATATATCATATTTTAAAGATAAGTAATTAGTGAGAGCCATTTGATCATCCTTCTTGAATCATATGCATAATATCAATTAATTAACAATTAATTAATTGATCAACTTATGCTTCTTATTAATTATTTAAATTTGTCCCCGGGGCATGGTGCCGAGGTAGGACATCCAGGTTGTCACCCAGGCACCTGCGGTTCGATCCCCAACTACGACGTATTTGCAGGAATTTTCCTCCAAATGGGGAGCACAATCAAAGGATGTTGGGCGTCTGGGTTGGCTACCACGTGCGCTTCCCGATTTATCCTGGTGGCCGGTGGGAAACTTCCGTGGGGTCGGGCCGGTCACCCCGAGAGATAGTCAATGAGACTAACTGGGATTATCAATTTTTTTATTAATTATTTAAATTTGACCAGAAGATTATCAACTAAATTGATAAATCAATTTATCTATAATCAATTTTGGTAAACCAATTATTATAGGTAAAATCATATTTCACCATAATATGTTACCGAATATTTTACGTGGTCAAACTAATTAATACGAACATATTTACTTTTGTCTTAAAGTTCATACGATAAATAATGATAACTTGGCTCTGATACCACTGTTGGAACCGAATTCGGAATTCGGTGATCGTATTTCTACACTCCTATACACAGCGGAAATTTAAAATTTTATTTGTGATTTAACAATTAAATCAAATGAGTGTTCGTATTGTTTTTAAAACAAACATAAGCATGATCTTTATCTAAGCTTGCATTACAATTTAACCGTATAAGTAAGATCCTAAAAGCATAACAAATATACATTATCATGTGATTGATTCATATAATGTTAATTTAATCATTTTATTTATAAATGCTAAACTATCTAAAATAAACATATTAGATCATTTAAGCATAACATAAATAAAACTATTAACATGCATTAACATACATATGAATCATAGTACAAGCATAAACATACCTTCCAAATAGTCTATGTTTGGGGATGACTCCAACTATACCGGTTGTAGCGAAATAACTCCTCATTGTTGTCACAAGCTTGTACTTCCTTCGTCTAATCCGGTCCACGATCGGAGTCCTCTTTCCAACATTTGATCGCACTAGAGATCAAGTGTCATTTTCATCGAGACGATCAAAACAACTTCCTCAAATATGAGGAAGGTGCTGCCCAAAACAAGAAGCTACGCCTTCCAAAATTCTGCAAGAAGGTGGGTGCCAACAATGCTTCTCAAAGAGGAGAAGTAATAAACAAGGAGATCGAACTTTTTGATGGAAGAGACGGAGAAGATCTCTATCTTCTTTTGGAAGTGGCTACCGAAACTCCAAGGAAAGGAAAAATGCTTGCTGCCCGGATTTTGCAAGCTTTCTGAACTTCACTGATCCAACAAGAAGAACAAGCCTTCTTTTCGAAACACACACAAACACCACGGACCCTTGTCGTCCAAATTCAGCCAGCACACCAAAAATGATGCTGCCGTATTTTTCAGGAAGGAAGAACAAGATTCTCTCCTCCGAAACCAATCAATCCGTAGCTTTTTCAAAAAAAAACTTCATAAGAGAGCTTTCTATTTTAATAGTTTCAAAGAGCAAGAAAATAAAAACATGGAGGGAGTGGACGAGTGAGTGGGGAAGGTGGATTAGTGGAGAAAATGAGTGGTGAAGTAGATAACGTGGTGATGGTGGGAAAAAGAAAAAGAAAACAAAATTTGTTTTCTTGTTTTCTCATTACACGTTGAAATGAAATCCCCATTTTCCTTTTTTCCTTTTTTCCTTTTTCCTTCATGATGCAATATTTAAGGTATTGCATTTCCTTTTAGGCTTAAATTTTTAAAGCTCAATATCTCTTCCATCTTTATCTATTGGATTTTTAGAACTTTTTTAGAACCCAATAATACAAGTCCATTGTAATCATATCAACGATCCAATATCGTTGACACGACAAATGCATTTGCTCGCTGTTACAATAATATAAATCTAATTTATATAGTTTGCGTGGAACTCTTCCACTTTCCTTTTTTTCTATTGATTGGAAATCAATCTAACATTTGATCATATCAAACTTTATTTGTCAATACACTATTTGATCACATCAAACTTTATTCGCCAAATTCAACTACTTGAATTTGACTTAGCTTTCTAAACGGAAAATAGGAAAACCAATACTTGTGTGACCTTGAATGGTTCAGGGATACAGCTAGCTGTGGATTCACAACTCTTTGTGATTCAGGACTATACTTGTCCTTTATTTGGACATACCCTTAATAGCCTCATCCTATGATTAACTCCTTAATTATAGGACGTCGAGACTAATTCTTATTAACACTCAATGAATCATGGTAAGAGCGTCTAGCAGGATCACCCCATGATTCCCTAAGTATCACTGAATAGTGTCTGTAAGAACCAGTCGATTATGGTTAATGTACAGTCTGGTCCCTTCATCTCATATATCCCGGTCGAATCTACAACCATTGGTATATCGAGGATTGTATATTAATTCGACAACTATGTGCTTTCAGCATTTGCAGTTCATTAGCAGTCAGATAGCTTCCGAGCAGCAGACCGAGTTTACACGAGACGAGGAGGGTGTTATATACTTCCGAGGCAGATTATGGGTACCTCAGTCTCATCCGGTCTTACAGGAGCTACTTCAGGAGGCTCATCGTTCTCGATTTGTGATCCATCTAGGCGGGACCCGTATGTATCGAGACTTGAGGCGTTCCTACTGGTGGAACGGCATGAAGAAAGACATCGCGGATTTCGTAGTTAGATGTCTTGTCTGTCAGCAGGTGAAGGCTGAACACTAGAGACCTGCAGGATTACTTCAGCGGATTCCTATTCCTGAGTGGAAGTGGGATCACATCACTATGGACTTTGTGGTGGGTTTGCCGAGGACACGACGAGGCCATGACGCGATTTGGGTAATCGTTGATCGATTAACCAAATCCGCGCATTTCTTAGTGATCCGGAGGACTGATTCCCTGGATCGATTGGCAGATCTGTATTGCCGAGAGATTATCAGACTGCATGGTGTTCCGTTGAGTATCATTTCGGATAGAGATCCACGGTTTACGTCTCGTTTCTGGTAGAGTCTGCAGCAGGCCTTGGGCACACAGCTCCGTTTCAGTACCGCCTTCCATCCACAGACAGATGGACAGTCAGAGCGGACCATTCAGACTCTAGAGGATCTGCTGAGGTCATGTGTTATGGATTTCGGAGGCAGTTGGGAGGACCATCTGCCGTTGGTAGAGTTTGCTTACAACAACAGCTTTCATTCGGTTATCCAGATGGCACCGTTTGAAGCGTTGTATGGTAGACCTTGTCGGACACCCGTCCTCTGGGATGAGGTTGGAGAGGCCCAGTTGTTGGGACCTCATAGAGCTCAGCAGGATGCAGAGTTGATCCGTACTATCAGACGGAGGATGTCAGAGGCGCAGGACCGCCAGAAGAGTTATGCTGATCGAAGACGCAGACCACTAGAGTTCACTGTTGGTGACCATGTATTTCTACGAGTTTCACCCACGAAAGGGGTGAAGAGATTTGGCATCAGAGGTAAGCTAGCTCCGCGGTATATTGGTCCTTTCGAGATCTTGGAGAGGATCGGAGCAGTAGCTTACCGACTGGCACTACCACCGTCCTTGGCAGGAGTTCACGATGTATTCCACGTATCTATGCTGTGGAGATACGTGTCCGATCTGACGCATGTGCTGGCAGATATTCCAGTTCCAGTTCAGCCTGACATTACTTATGAGGAGGTTCCGGTACGGATTCTCGACCGGAAAGAGCGTCAGTTGCGGAACAAGACTATCCGGCTGGTTAAAGTCGGATGGCAACATCATTCGGACGAGGAGGCTACTTGGGAGCTCGAGGATACCATCCGAGCTCGATATCCCCACCTTTTCACTTGAGGTATGTGATTTAGTTTACCGTTCAGCATTTATATGCTTTACTTGTTGTTAGTATTTGCTGATGGTAAATAATGAAATTTGGGGACCAAATTTTTATTAGTGGGGGAGAATGTAAAATACCGGAAAATATACGAATGTTAATAAGGGATTTTTTCAGAATTTTTGGAAATTTTTCAGTATTTTACATTGCTCGTATGGACGAGTTAACCGAGATAAAAATAGGGCCCGGGGAAAAGCCTGTTTAGGCTACCCCATTTAAGCGAGCAAAAGATTATATTTATATATCCTTTTTCTTTTATTTTCTTTAGTTCTTTTCGTTTTCTTTTGTCGCCGTTTCTTCCTTCCCGAGCCATCCCGACGCTGCCTTCCTTCTTCCTCCTTGCCCTAACCGCCGGCGGCGGTTACTCCTCCTCGAGCGTACAACCCCTCGGCCACTTCCTCTTCTTGTGTTCTCCTACCCGAGCTGAAGCCCTCCTCTGCCCTAGCCTTGCCGTGGAGTTCCCAGCGTCGTCACCGCAACTCACAGAGCCGCCCGACTCCTGATTTCCTCTCCAGTGTGCCCTAGTATCTCCGCCACATCGCCGAGTCTCACATCTGTTGTACACTGCCGACTTTACTGCCGGCGTCGCCCGATTGCTGACCGCTCGTGTCTCCTCACTTCTTTGGCCATCTCTGCACGGACGCACCTCGGCAGAGCACCTCCTTCACTGATCTCTCTGTCAGTTTGATCGAGCCAGCACCGTGTGTTCAATTCACGTGCCCTAATCGATCAAAGGAGGTAAGTTAGTTGGAATTAGGTTAAATCTTGGCAGGAATCTCCAATTTTGATCGTGATTTTCTCTTTGCTACTAACTTAGGTCACGAAATTGGAGAGGAAGTGGGGCTGTGGTGTTAATTGATCAGTAACAGTAGACTTAGTCCACAGAAATGAGGGTTGTGAGTTGAAGGAAGAATTACAGTGGGTTTCTATGTGCTGTGGATCAACAAACAATTTCTTGTTCAAGTTTTAGCAGCAAGCAACCTTCACCGTAATCTTTTGGATTGTGAATTAGGGTAAGGATTAGGTGTATTTGAGTTCTGTTGTAGATCATGTTCTGAATTGGAGGATTTAGTTAGACGATCATGTGTATATTGATTATGTTTATGTGTTTTTGGTTTAGGGTTTTGCCCTAAATAGTTTTAGGAATTTTATTTAGCTATTTATGTAAATTGTAGCTAAATAAAATATATTTATTTATATGTGACATAGGACTTTGACGCGAGACGAGTATCTCGGAGTCAGATTTGCACCATTTTATCGGAGGCGGGTACTTTGACTTATGTCTTTTGATATGCATAATAAAGTGTTTAACATATAGCAAGAATTGTGTTTTCCATTTGATTCGGTTGGTCACTACATGATCTGTTACATGTTGTTTGTTTATTTATTATGCACTGCATATTATTATTTATCTGACCATACATGCTTTCGGTAGTGACCCAACCATGTGATACATCATGTTCAGGACCTAGGGTTTATATGATACCCTATCTGTTTGTGTACCTTCCATCTGATACATTGACTTGTGGTACACCTTTTATTTATGTATGGATCTTGCTATGTTATTCATGATATTGCCATGTTTAGAGTCATGCATCATCTAGCATGATTGCATGCTGTGCGGTTGTCTGCTCCATTATTGTGAGCGCATCGCCAGTTACATGTACTGCACACACCACCATCCATGGATTAGTCGTATCAGAGCAGGTATACGATACTTGCTATGCGTTTTGGATTTTCGAGATTTATCTGATACTAATTTATTTAGTATCAGAGAGAAGTTTTGCGATCGTTGTTTTCGTATTTTGGATATTTAGGATAACCTGATGCCAATTTATATGGTATCAGAGCGCCAAAGTTTGGCGATATTTGTTGGGTTTCCGTGTGTTGGATTTTTGAGATTTATCTGATACCAATTTATTGGTATCAGAGCAGGGTGTGATACCTGTTTTTAGTATTTTGGACATTTTTATACTAGCCCTAGTTGCGAGACATATTGGTCTAGGCAGTTATTTTGGGTTGCACGGATTTTTCCGTTTCGATTATGTTATGGACTTCCGTTTTGGATTTATATGGATTTCCGGTGTTTGTTCTTTCTCGTACGGAATTCCGAGGTCATTTTAGGGACTGGACAGCGACGGAACATCTCCAGACAGCAATTAGGTATTATGTCATTTCGGTAATTGTTTATACCTGTAGTAATATCTGTAATATAATTTAACAGATATGAGGCGATCTACACGTATTGCTGTGAGACGTGGTGCTGGACGACCACGTTCGAGGACCGCGGGATCTCTGGATACGCTAGAGATGCCTTCTGTTGATGAGTCTGTCAGTCAGGGACAGACTCAGCCTACTGTGGGTGCGTCGGGCTCTCAGACCCCGATGGCTCCTTTAGGGGTACGTACCTCAGCTGCACCGACAGTACCTACTCCTACTGTATTTCCGGTACCACCAGGGGTACCATTGGCATACCCGACACTGGGTCAGACGCGCTACCATTGCACCACTGGACCCACCGTGTATCCGGCACCAGCAGCCCCTGTGCCCCCAGTACATACAGTGTACTCAGCAGCACCTGCATTAGGGATACCGGCTACTCCACATTCGATACCATTGCCTACTGTACATCCAGCTACGGCCACCTATGTTCACCCTACAGTTCCACCGACGTCATATGCTCCAGTTTACCCAGCAGCACCGGGAGTACCTCCTCCGGTTTATGCACCAGTACCACCGGTAGCACCAGCTCCAGTGTTTCCGCCAGTCCCGACAGCCGTTCCGACACACCTCACTGACTTTGCCGCGGCACGAGCCAGGATTCCAGTGTTGGCAGAATCGATGAAGAGTCGATTCACACTCTTCCGAGGAGACAGAGATCCGAGTGTGGCCTTGTCTTGGATTGAGACTATGGAGCGGACTTTCTTTTATATTGCTTGCTCCGAGTGGGAGAAAGCAGAGCTGGCTGCTTTTCACTTACGGGACGCGGCCGACACTTGGTGGCTTACTCAGCGTTCCATCATCGGTGAGCAGAACATCACTTGGGCCAGATTCAGAGAGGCTTTTGAGAGCCGTTTCTTTCCACGAGCTTATCAGATGGCTCGTCGGCAGGATTTCCTGAGTTTGCGACAGAATAATCGGACAGTGACTGAGTATAATGCAGAGTTTGACAGATTGGCCAGATTTTGTCCAGAGCTAGTTGCTGAGGATAGTTCACGTATGCAGCAGTTCATTCAGGGGCTGGATGGACATTTGCAACTAAGACTTGTCGGTCTTGGTATCACATCTTATGCGGAGATGTTGGACAGAGCCCTCATTATTGAGTCAGCTCAGTAGAGAGTTTTTCCGGATAGGAAAAGGAAGCAGCCGAGTCAGACATCTAGTCAGATCCAGCAGCCTCAGGCTACACCACAGCAGAGCAGGCGTAGTCGATCAGATCAGGGTACATCTGGGGTATCACGTAAACCTCATAAATCAGGGCAGTCTTCTTCAGGACGTTTCCGGTCTTCCCAACAGAGCTGCAAACAACTCGCCAGCGACATTCGTTGTTTCAGATGTGGGTCCAGAGATCATGTCACTTCAGCTTGTGCTCTGGGACAGTCAGTTTGCTTTCATTGCAAACTGCCTGGGCACCAGAGTCGAGATTGTCCGCAGAAGACTCAGCATATGACTACCGGAGGGTCTGATCTTGGAGGACAGTCCAGTCAGTCCGGAACTTATCGAGGAGGGCGAAGAGCCCAACCTTCGCATGGCCAGCAGCGGAGTGCTTCACCTACAGCAGCGGCATTTGGCATGCTTGGACAGGAGTACTCCAGTGCTTCCATAGTACCCCAGAGTTCTGTTCCGGGATTTTATTATCCGACACAGGGGCAGTATCAGATGCAGCCTCAGCCTTTAGGCCAGTACCAGACTCAGTCTCAGCCAGCTGCACAGTATCAGACACCGTCCTCTCAGTGTCCAGCCGCAGCAGCCGCTGGCAGCGTTACCTCCTCCTCCGCCAGAGACTGGACGTGTTCATGCGATGACCAGAGAGGATGCGCAGCGAGCCGATGGATCCATTTTTCGCGGTATAATTTCTATTTATGCCTTATCTACAGATATACTGATAGATACTGGTAGCTCGCATTCATTTATATCTCGCACTTTTATGCGGGAGGTTGGTAGATTACCCACTTTCAGACCCCAGCGATTGACCGTCTCCCTACCGTCCGGTGATTCATTGGACGTCACCCAGGAGGTCAGAGGTTGCCCGTTAGATTTTGGCAACCTAATACTTACAGTGGATCTTTTAGTATTAGAAATGGTCGATTTTGATATTATTCTTGGCATGGACTGTTTGTCAGCATATCATGCCACAGTTGATTGCCAGACGAGGGTGGTCACATTTCGGCCTCCGAACCAACCCTCGTGGGATTTCACTGGCATCAGAGACGACGGCTTATCGATCATTTCGGCGATACAGGCTCAGAAGTTGTTGTCACATGGCTGTCAGGATTTTCTGTTATCTTTGATCAGTACAGAGGACAGCAGTAGTTCGCAGCTCTCCGACGTTCCTGTAGTCCGGGAGTACCCAGATATATTTCCAGAGGAGCTGCCAGGTTTGCCTCCCAGAAGGCCAGTGGAGTTCGCTATTGAGTTGATTCCGGGAACCGCACCGGCATCGAAAGCTCCTTATCGTATGACACCAAAAGAGTTGAACGAGCTGAAGGTTCAACTCCAAGATCTTTTGGATAGGGGATTTATTCGCCCTAGTGTTTCTCCAGTGTTATTCGTCAAGAAAAAAGACGGCACCATGAGATTATGTATTGACTACAGACAGCTGAATACAGTGACCGTCAGAAATAAATATCCTTTACCACGGATCGAGGATTTATTTGATCAGCTCAGAGGTACACCAGTGTATTCTAAGATTGATCTGCGATCCGGATATCATCAGCTGAGAGTCAGAGACTCAGAGATTCAGAAGACAGCTTTCCGTACTCGATACGGTCATTATGAGTTTTTGGTAATGTCATTTGGGATTACCAATGCTCCAGCGGTGTTTATGGATTTGATGAACCGCATATTTCTGGAGTATCTTGATCAGTTTGTTATCGTTTTCATTGATGACATATTGGTCTATTCGCATTCCGATGAGGAGCATGCACAGCATCTTCGCATAGTCTTGGAGATTCTTCGACGACATCAGCTGTACGCGAAGTTCAGCAAGTGTGCGTTCTGGCTATCCTCAGTTGGTTTTCTGGGACACGTGGTTTCTAGCAGAGGTATTTCAGTAGACCCTCAGAAGATCGAGGCTGTCACCGGTTGGGAGCAGCCGAAGTCAGTTCAGGAGATCCGCAGTTTTCTGGGATTGGACGGATATTACCGACGCTTTGTCGAGGGTTTCTTGCGCATTGCTATGCCGCTGACACGCCTTACCAGGAAGGGCGTGAAGTTTACGTGGACTGAGGATTGCGAGACCAGCTTTCAGGAGCTGAAGCGGAGATTAGTGTCGGCTCCAGTTTTAGTTTCACCTTTTGGAGAGGATGGATTTGTACTTTACACCGACGCATCTCTTCAGGGTTTGGGCGTTGTTCTGATGCAGCACGGCAGAGTAGTCTCTTATGCTTCTCGTTAGTTGAAGGAGCATGAGAAGAACTACCCAGTTCATGACTTGGAGTTAGTTGCCATCATTTTTGCTCTGAAGCTATGGCGACATCATTTATACGGTATCACATTTGAGATTCTCACTGATCATAAGAGTCTCAAATATATTTTCACTCAAAAGGAGCTTAATCTCCGACAGAGGAGATGGATGGAATTCCTGAAGGACTACGATTGTACCATTAGCTACCACCCAGGGAAAGCTAATGTGCTTGCCGATGCACTCAGCAGGAAGTCCAGAGCGACTTTGGCATGCCACCAGACTTCAGTCACGGGCTTGATTCAGAGTTTTTCTGAGTTAGACTTGGAGGAGCAGGGATCTACAGAGTAGGGTATTCTTGTTACTATAGTTGCTCAGTCGTCGATCAGGACGAAGATCCGAGAGGCACAGGCTGGTGACTCAGCGTGGTAGCCGGCAGTCAGTTCCGCTCTGTTTGGCTCCGCTGGCATTTAGTGTAGCAGCGTAGTAGCCGGTAGATGGTGGACTCTGTTTGGCTCCGTTAGTCAGATGACTCAGCGTGGTAGCCGGCAGAGATATCCTCCCCGTCATTGTGTACCGGGAGATGAGAGCATTGAGCTCCCCCATTTATGATTTGGGGTCAGAGGACAGGAGTACTCCGACAGCATCCCGTCCACTTTGTCGCTCTACAGGAGCGGTGATGTCAGAGTGCACGGTCACCATATGCATTTATTGCATTTATTGTTTATGATTGCTGCATTTACTTGCTGCATTTATATGGATGCATATGATTGACATGCATACAGGATTATGATTTCCCCGATCTGACAACCCTGTTACCTTTGTACTTTGATCCCGGTTAGTACAGTTATCTCCTGATTTCGTTTCAGTTGCATTAATCCTTCTCGTATTCAGGAGACTGTACGCATGATTAGTGTTGTCTGTTATTTGTTTTATTATGCATATCAGTTGTACCTGCTGAGTGTTGGACTCACCCCGCCTCCATTGTTGATATATTTTCAGGTTGAGGCTGTCCGGAGCAATTCCAGTCGCTGGTCCCCACAGCCCGTAGTGCTGGTCCCCATCTGCTGGTTTTTGAGTTGTTATGTTATTTTAGCTTTTCTCTATCAGACTTTGTTTTAGTCTTGTTTTGGATTTTACATATGGATATTGTATGGAATCCTTTCGTTTGATGGACTTTTGGTATGATTTGGATTTTATTCTACTACATGCCTGCCTGGACGGCAGAAGAGGTGAGTTCGTCGGATTTGAGTTTTACGAGTGTAGTTGAGTAGGGTGGATTTCGAGTCAGAGTATTATTATTTGTGATTACTATTATTAACTGCGTGGTTGTGACAGCCAGAGGCTGAATATCTATATAAACTACGTGGTGATTATTTTTATTTGTGTTATTATTCCAGCCGCATGTGGCTGAGGTATATAGTGCTTGTAGAAAAGTTTCAGATTGTCCGCCGTACAGGGGAGATGCTGTCGAAATTTCTTAGGACAGAGACTCCTCCGGGGCGTGACATATCGCATGTGTAATTAGGAAACTCCTTTCCTAAAATACATCTTACAACTCTAATCAGAGACTTCATTCACTATAAAATAATATATTACATAGGATATCCACACCTATGGGTGTGTGGCGAATCCCCGACTATAATACACTGGCTCATATATGTTTCATTACTACACCCAATCTTATAACCTGATGACCCTATTAGAGTCAGTAAATGAGTCAAAGTGCAGCCCCAGCATATAGAGTATCAGTGTTGTCCCGGGTCATAAGGACTACTAGTGTACAACCACAACCAAAGACTTATCCACTCGATAAATGATAACCACTTGGAAAGTCTGTGTGAGGGATGTTCGATGAACTCATCATATGATCACTCATGTGTATGTTTGAACATCTCTATGTCCTTACCAATGAAGCATGGTACACTACATCACAGATGCTAGTCTCTAGCTCAAGAAGCCTTTTATCCTTGTTTATTAGGCGGCCCAATTGACTAGGAACAAATTTAGAATATATAATGAATATTGATGTATTTCATGATGACCATCATATGTATCACCACATCTCACTATAGTATATTTAAGGATTTTATCTATACATATAGCATGGGTATAAAGATAAAGTAATACCAAACTGAATTGAATTATATTAAAATAAAGGTTGTTTATTTACAATAGTCCATAAAGCCCTAGCCAACAGTTGGCTTTATAGGGAACCTACTCTAATAGTTTGCACCAACTTCAAAAAAAAACTCGATCGATAAAATTGATCAGAAGACGACAATTTTACCGACTCCAATTGACTCCGAAAAATTTAAAAATTACTACGAACAGAAAAAGAAATTTTCTTGAATGGTGGTTTCACCAATTCAAAGTGACCCCGCTCTGATACCAATTGTATGATCGGTGGCGTCGATAGAGGGGGGTGATATTGACTCGTGGTTCTTTCAATTTTTGGAAAACATAAAGTAAATGTAGCGGAAGATAGAAAGAAACAAGAGAACAATTGCTAACACTTTTGGTTACTTGATTCGGAGCATGTGGCGACTCCTACTCCAAGGCCCGTAATCGTTGATCGCTTACGTTGGGCAATCACTATAAGTTTGGAAACACTTTACAAAGACTAGTACAAGTGTAATAATGAAAACAAGATTTACCGACAATAAAGAATAAAAAGTTGATCATCGATTGTCGGAGTAGCAGTTAAGCATTGTTGAGTCGTTCCGTAACAGCGTGCACGTAAGAAGAATGTTCTGAGTGTCTTGTTTGAAGTGCTGATCAAGACCCCTTTTTATAGCCACCTCAGACCTGATCCAGATCTACTGATCTTCTAATCAAGTTTGACCCGATTCTGTTAGTCGATTGATCCCCCGAATCGGTCGACCAATCCTACTCGAATCAGCTCAGTTTCTCATCGAGGTTCTGCTGCTCAGATAGAAGTCTTTGTTCGGTCGACTGATCCCACCTTTCGATCAATCGATCCCCTTCTTATCTTGTCCGATCAACTTGGCTTGACGACGCCTATGCTTATCCACTATTCGATCGACTGAACCCTAGGTTCAGTCGATCGATCTCTTTGTCGAACCTGATCTGCTCGTCGGAAATCTGATCCTTCTGTTTGAGTGTTCGGTCGACCGAACCAGATGTTCGGTCAACGAATCAAGGTCGAATCTAACCCTGCAAAAAGTGTTAATCTGTTGCAAAATAGAGTTAGACAAGTAGAAAATAAAATAATAAGAAAGAATAACTTTTGACAGCCTTCAGACTATCTGGTTCTGACTTTCAGATTTTCTCCTGAAACCCTAGGTCTAACCAACGCCTACTATTCCCTCTTCGAGAAACGTGTCCTCACCTACTCTTCTCAGGAGAAGTTACCTGTTGCCAGACCGGTCCTCCAGACTGATTGAAATTTTGCTCAATGCCCGAGACTTCGGCTCTTCATGTTGGACGTCCACTCCACGACCCGTCCAGACTTTCACCTGGTCCGCGACCACTAAGATTTTCACCTAGAGTCCTCGACTCTAGAATTTTTCCCAAAGTACACGACCCGCCAAGACTTTCCACCTAGGGTTACCACCCCCTGGGACCTAGCATTACCTCCCCCTAGGGTTTTCTCCTGCCTAAAATCCACTAGGACTTTTGCCTAAGAACACTTAGGACTTTCCTACAAGCTCAAGACACTTGTTAGATAACAAGACATCTTAACTTTTGAATCCTTTGTCATTATCAAAATATAAGTTTGATCGTCTGGTGCTCCTTGCACCAACAGAGGGCATACAAGCATCCTCACATTCGTTCAGTCTTCACTCGGTCGAACGTATGCTAGAAACTTTATAAGGTTGAGTGCCTTTAGGCTCGGCAGGGCTTTCTCCGGTCAAGAGCATACAAGCATCCTCACACTCGTTCGGTCTTTGCTTGGTCGAACGTATGCTAGAAACTTTATAAGGTTGAATGCCTTTTGTCCCAAGTAGATTTATATCCGTCTGGGCTCATGCACAAAATCCCTCAGTTAATCGGCCTCTACCTATCCCTTTGTGTGACACAGACTTGATAAGGCTAAGCACCTTTGGGCCTGGCCAATGTTTCTCATCGGAGCATATATATAAAGAGCCTTATGCTCCACTAGGATTGGGTGTCACCCTATCCTCCCGACTTTGACTTCCATGTCACCTGAAGGGTTCACTCACCATAACCCATATCAATAGCATTGTTGATCCAGTTGTGCTAACTATGATAATAATGTGGCCACAGTGCAGGCAAATGAGCCAAGGTTTCACCAACAATCCAAGCATGTACTAAAGAAGTATCACTTCCTCAGAGAAATTATTCAGAGGGGTGACGTGTTAGTTAGTAGACCAGTGAGAACAACACAAACTCACTCATAAAAGTCTTACCTCTGCAGAAACATAAGACCCTTGAGAGGAGCATAGGACTAAGAGTCTATAGTTTTTGGCAATAGTGTAAGTGAGAGATTGTTAGTGTGTGTACTTATATGCGAAAACACTCCTTATATATTTATGGATAATTATTTAATAAAGGTAAGTATTTATCGTTAATCATTTACTTTTCTGTACGTATATGATTAATGATAAAGTTCCACGGTTTAATAACTATATTAATTTAAAAATAATCTTTGATCGGATGAATATCTAGGGCTGTAAACAAGTCGAGCCGAGCCGAGCAGATCTTTGGGGTGTTTAAGCTTGTTTGATAAGGTAACCAAGCTGAGCTTAAAATGAACCAAGCTTTTGAAATGTGTATTCAAGCTTGGCTTGGTTTATTTTTCATGAGCTTGAGCTTGTTTAAAGCTTGGCTTGAGCTTGGTTCGTTTAGATGTTATCAAGTTCTCAATTCAAGCTTGGTTCGAGCTTGGCTTGAGCTTGGTTCGTTTAGATGTTATTAAGCTCTCAATCTAAAATTGTTTAATTGTTTAAAACTTTTAGTTGTTTAATTGGCTATTGAGCTTGATAATTTAAATTTATTTATTTATTTTATTTTATTGTTTATTTAGCATATTGAAAAGAGTTTTATTAATGAATATGGTTTGTGAACATTGTTCATGATCGTTGTTCACGAACATTGTTCACGAACGTTAACGAGCTGAACACATATGTGTTCAAGCTTGTTTGTTTAGCTTAACGAGCTGTTCAAGATTGTTTGTTTAATTAATCTTATGTATATTGAACGAACATAAACAAGCTCTTATCAGGCCGAACACCAAGCTTATTCACGAACGCTTGGTGCATTTACAGCCCTATGGATATCTAGAGGGGACAGATATCTAAATCAACGCTGAATATGACTATGTCAAAATAAACTAAGGGATAGATATCCAAGTTATATTTTGTGATGCCTTGAGTTTAGAGGTACACTAGACACGACTCACTTGAGAGGATACCACATATTAAACATTATTGGATATTCCTCTTATGAACTAGTATAACTGATCTTTTGACCTGAGACCTTCATTTATTCTATGCATAAAGTTATGTAATTTGATGTCATTAAAAGAAGTTTTTAATCGGTTTGTGATTAATATAGGAGTTGGGTGTATGATAAAATGCAAAGAGAATAGTGTTTAGTTAATAAAAGATTTATCACTCTCTTATATTAGGGAGTTAATATCCCGATCACTTGATAGAGATATTATTGGTGCAATTGACCTCTAGGGTTTTGATATTTGATAATATACCAATATCCAATCAGGTTGACTAAGGGTTAATTTAAACAGAACTTGATGTTTGAAAGAATAAAGTTTAGTTAGGACTAGATGACTAACATGGGTAAGTATTAACAGAAGGTTAGGCAAGTGAGATGTCAACTAACTGACTAGTCCTAAACTAAGTGACTAGTCCTAACTGGAGATTAGGCAAGGGTAAGTCCTAACTAGAGGTTAGGTAGGTGAGAAGTCTACTAAGTGACTAGTCCTAATTGGAGGTTTGGTAAGGGGAAGTCCTAGTGAATGAAGCTAGGCCCTAGTAAATAAAGCTAAGTGGTGGAAGTCTTGATGAGTGAAGTCAGGCAATGAAAGTCCTAGTGAGTGAAGATAGGTCCTAATTAGTGAAACTAGGTGGTGAAAGTCCTGGTGAGTGAAGCCAGGCAATGGAAGTTATAGTGAGTGAAGCTAGGCAACCCTAGGGAGAGGTAACCCTAGGTAATGAAAAACCTTGGAAGAGTAAACTCCAAGCATGTGGTCGACCGAACCAATAAATTTTTAATATTGCTAGCACTATTTTACTTTACTATTTTGTATATATTATGTTAACTTAGTGTTACAGGTAAGTTTTAGTAGATTAAACACTAAGCAAGACCATAGAAAGTTCAAACAGGTCGGAAGGACCAGATGTTTGGCAAGTAAGTGGAGGTAAGCACTAGAGGAGAGAGATCCAGTGAGGACGAGCCCAGTGGAGTTGTAGGCATTAATCTAGCTTAGATCCATTTTGAAAGTCTAAACTAAAACCATGACTAGATCCTAGTCTTAGTAAAATAGGATCTAATTAATAATGTTATCTTATTTTATTATGTTAATTCTATTTTATAGAGTATATTTGTTATTTGGACTAACAGACTTTTACAGGAGTTAAGTATAAAAATCAACCTTGAATGAATAGTGTCTGAGACACCTTAAAGCTGTAGGGAGGCACCTTAGAGCTTGAATAGAGGCACCCTCAAGGAAATAAAGTTTGCACTATGGGGAAGCGCCCTAGAGTGCTCTCGAGGCACCTCGAAGGTATATTTGAGTCACCTCGGAACGTTTGGAGGCACCTTCATGCGGATAGAAACTACAGACATCGGAGTTGATAGAGGTTGATGAGTGCATAATCATATTTGAGGTTGGAGGTGCCTCGAATAAGGTTAGAGGTGCCCTCGACACTCTTTAAATGCCTTGTTCGACATGCACTTCATACAGTATTTACACACACTTACTTTTGATCATTCTACGGCTTCGTTCTCCAATTGTTGTGACTCTTCTATGCCCGACCATTGTTGGCAGACTGACACTAACACACAAGCTCGATTAAAGATAATTTTTCTAAGTATTGTTAACAATTTCTTTTATTGTACTTTTGTTTATACTTGCAAAAGAAATGTGTAGGTTGTTACACTTTTTCTTCTTCATTATTTGTATTCGATTACTCTAACAAAAGTTTACCGATAAAAAATTTAGTGGATTACCCATCGATAGGTCTCAAGGGCCTAGGTCGTAGAGTAAGAGCTGCTGAAGCTTTCGAACCAAGTAACCAACCTTGTATTCTTTCACTTGTTTTATTGTTTTTATTTTCCGCTACACACTCATATTTTTATGAAGCCGAAAAAGATAAGTAATTAAAGATCACATGATTCCCCCCCCCCCCCCCCCTCTCCTTTCACGTTGACAAATCCTACAGATATTAGTGACTCAAAATTCATGGCCATGGGAGGAATAATTTATCATTCAAGAGAAGTTTATTATATCTTGAAAATCAAATAAAATAATTAATTTAGCGATGATGCATAGGGCATTGAATTAATTAGGATGTCGACTAGATGAAGAGATTGAATTACATAGTAATCAGTTCTTGGTGGTTTATAGTTTATGACTAGTATTTTAATACATTGTGTGTGTAAAAACTGTTGCTAGATGTTATCTTAGTCTGCGTATGAATTTACACTGCCTAGCTTTTTGTATGAACATTTATTTTGTAATAAGAATCACATTGGTCAAATGTCTGCATTTAGTTAAATGTAGTTGTCCATTTAATTTATATTGTAGATAACATGGTGTGTGGTGTCACACAGAAGATCATGTTATCAGTCCTTATAAATTATAAATAGTAGTTCATAGCCAAGATGGATTGGGACAAACTATTGGAATGGTTGTAGTGTAATTTGGCATTAGTTTATCTTAACTATAAAATTATACTAGTACACTATGTGTGTATTGAGCATGACCATTTGAGGTTGTTTCTTTTATACTGACTGCATAAAAGAATATAACCTCTGTTATTATGGATGTGTGTTCTCTTAATCTCGATAAAATAATAAGTACATATAATTAGTATTTATTTCTTTAATTTATCAATGGGTGAGATTTATTCGTTAAATCAATAAGCCCGATAAGTTGGGAAATAAGATTATTTATATGGTGTGTTGTTGATTATAGAAGAAAATTGTGTCCTAGTAATCTAGGTTGATGATGTCCCCTTGAGAAGCTCATAAGGATTGTCATATAAACCCTGCAGGTGGACCTACTCCGGCATGACAATGAAGTTGAGTGGTACTACTCTTGGAGCTAGATATTAATTAAGTGAGTTGTCAGTAACTCGTTTAATTAATGAACATTCGATATCTTAAACACAGGGAGATTAATGCACTCATGATAAGAAGGAGCTCATAATATAATATGGGATTTGTGCGGTAGTTTAATAATAATTCTTTAGTGGTATGAGTTATTATTGATGAATATGAGTTGGGTGTTCAGGTCGAATACAAGAAGCACAAGCTCATCGAGAGACCAAAATCAATCCTCCTCTCGGTCCCTGTTGTAGCATCTTAAAGTCTTGTATCCACAAAGTCCACTTCTTACCCAAGTAATGGGTCGGACACATCCTTGCTTGGTGCAAGGGGGTCGGCCAAGCATTAGCTTGGAGCGCAAGTAGTGGTCGGCCAAGCCTTGCTTGGTGCCCAAGCAAGGGGCTGGCTATAGCATGATAAAAAAGGAGATTTTATTTAAAATTAAATTTTGATAAAATCTTTCCTTTTTTGAAGTCATCCACATGGTTTTAAAAGAAAGTTTTAAATTTTAAAATCTTTTCTTTTATAGCTATCTACAAAGGATTAAAAGAGCGATTTTAATTTTGTTAAAATCTTTCCTTTTTTGTAGTTATCTATAATGTTTAAAAAAAAAGATTTTAATTTTGATAAGACTTTCCTTTTTTGTAACCATGATTTAAAAAAGAAGCTTTAATTTTAATCTTTTCTTTTTTGTAGCCTTCTACATTGTTTAAAAGAGAGAGATTAATTTTAAAACTTTCCTTTTGTAGCCATCACAATAGGAAATTTAAAAAGAGAGAGATTTTAATTATTATTAAAATTTTCTTTTTTGCCATGACCAAGGATTATAAAAGAGAGGTAGAGGGTGCCTTACAAGATGTAGAAAAATCTCTCAAAAGCTCCTCTCTTTTCCTTGGTGGTCGGCATCCCTCTCTCTATTCTTTCCTTGCTTGTTCTCCTAGGGTCGACCACTATTTTTAGCTATTCTTCTTCTCATCTTGCTTGGTGGTCGAAACCTTGCTTGGAGGGGAAGAACATAAGGGCCGACGGTTGCTTGGAGAAGAAGGAGAAGAGAAGGAAGTTTCCTATTTTGGCATTCTTTGGGTGGCCGAAACTTATAGGCAAAGAAGAAGGTTTGGGTGGATTTCATCTTGGTAGATATTCGCCCACACGACGTCCAAGAGGAGAGGAATACAACAGAAAATCAAGAAGTCTTTGTTTACAAAGAAAGGTATAATTAGTTCTTAATTCCACAACGAAACTAGTTTTTCTTTGTATGGATCCTGAAATATCAACACAAGAGGCTAGCGATTTCGTGTTTCATTTTTTGTGTTTCGATTTAGTGTTTTGATCTTGTGCTTCTATTGAGGTCTCTGTAGTTAAACCTAGGGTTATTGTAAGAAGTTTAAATATCCAATTTCTTTGAAAGGCTTTGTCTAGGAAGTGGTGGATGATCCCATACCCAAGAAGGCCGAGTGTCTCGCCATGTTTAACTTGGAAGTCAATCCTTGAAATTAATATTTAATCAACTTCTGTAATATGGGATGAACTTGGATTAATAATGTTAAGTATCATTTGCAATCTAAGTTTTAACTACTGAAAAACACATGAGTTGAACTTGAAGTAAAAAATGTTATGTTCCGTTTCCAATTCAAGTTTAACTTATGAGGAACACATAGGTTGTTAGGAAAGTTCTGTGCTTGTACAAATTTTTTTACGGGGGAAGCAGAATGTAATTCCGAGTAGCACCCAACAAGTGGTATCAGAGCTAGTTTTCTACCTCTGTGTTTGGTTTTCAATTAAATTGTGCACTGTTCATACATAAATTTTGGCAGATTAATAGTAGGATGTGCAAATAGATTAACTCTGTGGTTACAGGCATCCTAGTTCCAACTATTATGACCCTATTGTGTTTGTGTGTGATTGGACCCTCGGGCATGTCGAGGACATTTTATGTGTGTGCATGATTGTAATTATTAAATATAGCAGGAGTTGTATTAGTTTTAGGATTTTACACTCTGTTTGATCTAGATTACATGTACATTCCCTTGTGGAATATAGGATCGATAAATGTAAAATTTTATTTTGTTGCGGCTCGTCTCCTTGCTATACATGGTGCTATCTTGAGGACCGGAGGCGCAGCGGAAAAGGAAGCAAGATAGTTGTGACGACATGATCCAATGGCGGCGGCTAGGGTTGGTGGCACATCGAGGACAGCTATGGATGAGGTCATAATAGTTGGAAATTATTTTTCATATTTATTGCCTTTTTATACTGTTTATATGTGTTGTGTCTGTGTACATGTTAAAATTCCTCGTTCTAAATAACTATGTGGGAGAGGAATTATTTAAATTCCACGGTCTCTATTACTGGTTTGTAAGTGATGCATTCAAACTTGCACGTTGGCTCTGAGTGCCTTCCTCCACATCGAATGAGTTTGTTTGTGGATCACTAGATCAAACTTCCTTTATGGATGATTATAGGAAATTATTTAGGTTTGTGTGATCGTCTCCATCTGAAAGGGTGCAATCCTATTTAATGGACTAAATATCAAGTAATGGTATACACTTAGACGCATTTAATAGTATCCTCCCCATCGGAGTCACTGTTATTATTTATGTGACCGAAGAAATACCAACTATTAATTTTATTTATCATAAAGTTAGGATGACAAGATAATAAAATTAATGGGTAAAACCCCCTCTTACAAATGTTTAAATTTGTATATGTCCACACTATCGCGGCATACAAAATTCACGGTGTTTTGAGGTGTTGGTGAATTTAAATGATATTATTTGAGGAATCAATATTATTTTAAATTCTTAAGTTTTGACCAAATATTTTGTGATTCTTAGGATTTCAAATGGCCTTCAATCCTCTTGTTGTTATATTGAAAGAGAATAAACTTACTGGAGCCAATTATATAGATTGGAAGAGAAACTTGGATATTGTCTTAACTGCTGAAGGCTACAGGTTTGTACTTTTTGAGATCTGTCCAAGCTTGCCTAATAGTATTTCTAGTGAAGAGGGAATTGAGTGCCATAAGAAATAGGTCAGGGCAGATGAGATGGCGCAGTGTTACAATTTACCTTCTATGTCAAATGTACTGCAATATCAACATCAGGCCATGCCTACTGCTTATGACATAATGTGCAATCTCAAGGAACTCTTCAGACACCAGAATCAGACTGCTAGGCAACAGGCTATGAGAAACTTGATGACGACCACCATGACTGAGGGGGCACCCGTAAGGGATTATATCCTCAAAATGATGGCTCATTTAAATTAGATAGAAATCCTTGGGGTTGAAATCGATGGGGAAACCCAGGTCGATATCATTCTCCAAACATTGCCTAAAAGTTTTGAGCAGTTCCGCTTGAACTACAATATGAACAAAAGGGTTTATTCGTTGGCGAAACTTCTGATAAAACTTCAAACAGCAGAAGGGTTATTTCATCAAAGCTCTCAAATTCACATTGCTGAAAACGTTTCTGCTTCTAAACCGAAAGGTACAAAGAAGAAAAAGAAACAAGTTGGTTCAACAAAGAAAGTGAATTGATCTCTAGGGACTGGACTGAAAGAAAGTGTGAAGAAGCTGAAGGGCAAGTGCTTCACATGCAATATGTCTGGACATTGGAAGGTGGATTGTCCTCGTAGAAAGAAGAACAATAAAGGTATATCTTATACTTTAGTAGTTGAAATATGTTCAGTGGTGTTATCTACCGGTACCTGGTGTGTAGATACGGGAGCCACTAATCATATCTGCAATTCATTGCAGGGGTTCCAGGAAACTTGACGACTACATGAAGGGGAGATTAATTACCAACTACATGGGCAATGCTACAAAAGTTGTGGTTGTTGCAGTGGGAGATGTTTATTTGTCTTTTGATAGGAATAAAAGATTGATTTTGAGAAATTATCTTTATGTACCAAGTTTTAGAGAGAACTTAATTTCAGTTTCTAAACTCTTTATGGATGGATATTCTATTTCTTTTGATGACAAAGTAGTTGTCAAGAAAAATAGGGAAGTTATCTATTCTGGTACATTGGTTGGCAATTTGTATACTCTAAATCCAATAACTCCCACGATGCAACAAATAGAAATTAATAACATATCTTCTAATTCTAATAAGAGAAAGCAACCTTCGGAAATAAACCAAACATATCTTTGGCATCTAAGGCTAGGTCATATTAACTTAAGTAAGATTAAAAGGTTAATAGCTGATGGACCTTTGGGTTCATTAGTGGTGGAAAATTTTCCAACCTACGAATCTTGCTTGGAAGGAAAAATGACCAAGAGACCTTTTAAGGCCAAGGGGAACAGAGCCAAAGATGTGTTGGAATTCGTTCATTCTGATTTGTGTGGACCTATGACTATCCAGGCAAGAGGTGGTTTCGAATATTTTGTCTCTTTTATAGATGTCTATTCGAGATACGGATACATTTACTTAATGTGCCGCAAGTCTGAGTGTTTTAATAAGTCCAAAGAGTACAAGGTTGATGTGGAGAAACGTCATGGTAAAAGTATCAAGACACTACGGTCTGATCGTGGTGGCGAGTACCTCTTAGGAGAGTTTAGGAGTTACTTATCAGAGGTCAGGATTCAATCCCAACTGTCTGCACCTGGTACACCCCAATAGAATGGTGTGGCAGAACGAAGGAATAGGACTCTTATGGAAATGGTTAGATCAATGATGAGTTATTCAGAATTACCAAATTCATTTTGGGGATATGCTCTGGAAATGGTAGTGTACATTCTAAACTTGGTACCTTCTAAGTCAGTACCCTCTACTCCCACATAATTGTGGAATGGGCGTAAGCCTAGTCTGAAACATATTCGAATTTGGGGTAGTCCAGCACATGTCCTTGTCGACATCCGCAAGTGTACGGATATGTCATAAGTAATAATAAAAGATATCGAATCCACATGGACTAGAATAACCACTGAAGATGTCTCAAAGCAAGTTAGCTAAACAACCAATCAATTGCTTTACAAAATCTAAGTGTAACTAAGAAAGGTAAACAAAGGAATGAAAGAATAAGAAACAAGAATAAGAGCAATGATAAAGGTATGTTCTAGGAGTTTGATTTCTTTGTAATGTGTATTCAATGTAATGATCTACCAAATCTTATTTCTCAATTGTCCACCATTTGTAGAAGGTTGTCGGTTCCCTCTTGCAATAGACAACCGACCTAGGACTGAAATATATCTAAATGCAATCAACTAGGAATGAACCCTATGTTGTCCTTCCACGGGCTTGCTTGTCACGTGCATCCCTCGGAAAATCAACATAGAAATCACTACTCTTCAACCTCAATAGATATAAAGATTAATGCATACAATCTATCTTACCTTCTTGAAATACCTAATTTCTCCTTCAAGATTACCCCTCAAACGTCCTTACACGGGCATGTTCTTGTCATGAACGTCCCTCGGAAAATCGAATGAGAAGCAATCCATACAAGATCCACAAGATATTCAAACATTCAATCAAGCAAGGTAATTAAGCCCTAATTACAACAATCCACACAAAAAAGAATAGATACAAAACAGGGCAAAATCATAGAAATAGGTATTTTGGCAAATCCATAAGAGTTTACATCAAATATCCATTACAAATACTCCCTCCATCCTAGAACAAGAGATCTAATCCATGGAACAAGGAAAGAATCCAAAAGAATAAAAAAAAGACAAACATCTTGATCCTAAATCCAAGAAAGATAGGGAAGAAAAAGCTTATCTACGATGAAGAATCGTCTTCAGATCCAATCCTCGCTCCCCGGAGTCGAAACGTTGAAGATCCGCCCTTGAATCGTCGAAAATCCCTCCAAGAAGGTGGAGGAACGCTCAAATCTTGAATTCCCCCCAAAAGGGAGAAGATCCCCTTTCAAAACTTGAAGAAACCCTTATATAGAGGTGAGGTTCGGGCGCCACACGGCCCCGAGGCACGGTATTGTGAGGTTCACACGGCCAGAGTCATTCCCTTCTCTGCCAACCCTACACAGCCGTGTGTGGTACACGGCCATGGCTTGCTTCTTCTAATGCTCCCCTTACACAGCCGTGTAGATCTACACGGCCTGCATTAGCTCTGCCTCTGGAAACCTGGCACGGTCGTGTGGTGTACACGGCCAGGGCCCTCTTGCTCATTGGAAATCCTGCACGGCCGTGTGATGTACACGACCAGGGCCTTCCTGGTCTTTGGAAATCTCACATGGTCGTGTGGTGTACACGGCCAGGGCTCCATCTAGCTTCAAATCTTCACACAGTCGTATGAGGTTCACACGGCCGTGTGAGGTTCACACGACCATGGCAACTTCCATCTCTGCTGTATTCACACAGCCAAGGAACTCCACACGGCCTGGGCAACCCCCCATGGTAGGGTCGTGTGGTTCACAGGGCTTATGCCTTTCCTCCTTGTTCAAGTGTCAAAATCTTCTCCAAATTCAACTCCTGTGTACACAAAATGCACAAAAGTAGATCTCTGAACAAAAAGAGTAAATATGCTCAAAAGGAAAGCTAGAAGTACGAAAGTGCATAGATAAAGCATGTACAAAGTATGTGAATGTGCATCAAAACATGCTAAACAAATGTATACAATCTACGCACATCACACCCCCAGACTTAGACCTTTGCTTGTCCTCAAGCAAAATGTTGCAATCTAAATTCATATGTTCTATAATGCTCTCATATCCCTAATGCATTCTCCTAACTCTATCAAAAGGTTTCATTAGTAAACATGATCACGAAAACAAGTTAAGTTTGGCTCAAGCATAAGTATCCTATGCACAGTGCAAATAAAACAACTCAAAACTCTTCAAGTTTCAATCTATATCCTAGTCAAGTCGTCATCAAGTTTGAATTCCTAATGCTTCCAGTGATAGACAAGTAACCAGTGATAGGCACTTACTTGTCACACACTTGGTTCATATTTCTCAATCAACCCAAGGTCTCAAAGGCGTGCTCAATCTCAAGAGAAGCTAAGCAGTCATTTCCCTAGTAACCTAACTCGGTCTCAAAAGGGTGACTTACTAGATTCCACTCATGACAACTATTTTTTTATATCCCTTATTCACTTTTTTTCTTTTTTTTTTTCACTTTTTTTTCATCATAAGCATTTGCATTGTGCAAATCTTATTCTCAAATGTACTTTTAGCACAAATGTAGGGATATTTTGATTTTTTCCAAATGAGCTTACATGATTTGAGCCTCATCCAGTAACCAAAATGAAGTTTGAGAAATCATCATGAACACCAAGTACTAAACAAACAAGATGAATCATGACTATTTCAATGCTATCAACCATTCAAGCATCAAGTATAGGTGTAGTGAAGATAAGATCCTTAAGGTCAAGCCAAGGCTAAAACTCATCTCCATAAGATATTTAGCTTATATCATGCTACCCAAGATAGAGAAAAGAGGTACATTAACCATACTACTAACAAAACATCATGAATCTAGATAATGAACATGCTAACATTTAATCTTGAAGATAAGAAAGCATATAAGTGAAGTTTTGATGTTCTCAAGATGTATGCCACAAGATTTTTCAAAAGATAGTCAAGTGACTATCAAAATAAGCAATCAAAGCACGACAATCGAAATAGAATGCAGAACAAAAACTAAACATGCAGAAAACAAGCAAACACTGAACACTAAAATGCAAAAAAGAAAAATCATGTTCGACACCGGACTTAAACTTTTCATCGTCTCGATGAAATCAATATGGTGGAGGAGGTGGAGGTGGACGAGGAAAAGGATGCCTACGACGTGGTTGGCCAATAGGAAAACTAGGGAAACCTAGAGTTTCACTCAGGATTATATGATACTCAAACAAAGCATCTACTTGTTGGCTAGTGACATTCATGTTTTACATAAAATCCCTCATTCTAGCTTGATCCGTATCATAATCCTAGATAAATTCAGCCACTTGACTTTGAAAATTCCTCATGAATCGAAAGTGCTCTTGTACTTCTCTAAACTGATTATCCAATAAAGAGAAGCGACCTTCCAACATTCTTCGTTGGGCATCATGCTTCTCATGAAGCGATTCTAGAGAAGTACGAAAATTAGAAAAGTCAAAACTAGAGGAACTCGTACCATAGGCAAAAGAATGCCTAGCAGGATCCGGATGTCCGGAGGGCTGCGGGTATCCAGATGTCGAGGGCTCAATATGTGGCTCCATATCTCCAGATATGGAGGGGACATTCTCGGGGTCTACATCAGTGATTACCCAATTAGCTGGGTTACGAATGGAAGTTCGTTCGGGACAAGGAAGAGGTAGAGGGAAACCATTCCTCCTAGGAAATGCAAAACCGTTATCATCCCAAATAATCATTTTCATGGCAAGACATGCATCCATGTAGATCATATCATTGTCATGAATAACTTCCAACCCATGTAAATCAAGTTCCAAGTTAATTGCTATTTGAGTAATCAACCCACCAAGAACTATTGATCCCGAAGACGCCCTCGCAGCTCTCACTAAGGTTTGCAGAAAATGAAAACCGGAATCAAAATCAACCTTATGTAACATAGCCCATATAGCATAAAGTCCTACTTTCTTAATGACTCCATCACTTTCCCCTCTACCAAAAATAGTTTTACTCATGACATGATGTAGGTATCTAAAAACAGGATTTTGCATGTGAGAAGTCTTGGCTCTAGAGGGCTCATAGGGCTGATCTGATCCAGTGATAGAATTCCAAAAATTGTTCCAATTGAACCTAGCGTCAAACCTCCGAGAGCTACCGAAAGACAATCCAAAATAAGTGTTGAAATCACTAAATGTCCATTGAAATTCTTGATTCATTAATCTAAAGGTTATCTTGCCAACATAATCATCCTCATTGCCAAAATGGACATCTAATAAACTTAGAAACTCCAAAACAAGGTGAGGATAAGTAGGTAGATGTGTGTACAACATATCACTCCAATCTAAGAACCCAATCATCCAATCTATATCATCCCTAATTCCCATCATATTTAAAACGGTTGGGTCCATATACCTAGTACACACGATCTTTCTATTGATAAGAATTGCAAATCTAGTCATTTGATCATCATTTCTAAATACGATATTGAATTCGTTGTCATTACCTTCGTTGCGTGAGGTCCTCTTTCCTTTGCCTTGCACTGGTTGTTTCCCTTTATCTTTGGATGGCTCCTTCCCTTTGTCTCCACCGCTAGACCCACCACCTCCCTTACAAAGTCTCTTCAAAAGGTTGGACATTTTGTCAAGTTGGAGTGGGGAAAGGTACTGTTTGTGGTTGGAGAAACTAGATCTTGAAGAAATAGATCTTAGGGTTATGAAAGTGGAGATCTTGGATCTAGGAGAAGAGAAGAATCTAGATCTAGATGAAGTTTGTGGACAAGAAATAGTTTTAGACCTAGATTTGAGAAGGCTTGGAAGAAAGGTTGAAGAAGAAGGGAGTTTTGGAGAGAAGAGTGTGTTAAGATGAGGAGGGTGTGTGGGGGGCACGGCTTGAATCTGGCCGTGTATAGGAGACACGGTCTGGTAAGATTTCCCCACACGGGTCGTGTAGATCTACACAGCCCCTGCCTTCTCCCTCTCGGGTTGGGTTTAGGGTCACACGGCCGTGCCAATTGGCACGGCCATAACCTTCTTCTCCTCGGCTATCCTTGCATGGCCATGTCTAGGACACGGCTTCACCAGTTTCCTTCTCTGGATATTCCACACGGCCATGTCGGATAACACGACCAATGTAAGCTTCGGCACTGGTTTCTCCACACGGCCGCGTACGAGACACGGCCAAGAAATTCTCCTCCTCTGGATTCTTCACACGACCGTGCTTGGGGCACGACCATGGACCTTTTCTCCTCTAGAGACTCCACACAGTCGTGTCATGTAGACACGACCTAAGCATCTCCCTTCTCTGCACCATAAGCCTGGTCGTGTATAGCACACGACCATGCTCTGTTTTGCTCCAATTGATGCTTCTCCTCCTTTATAGCTCTTCCAATACTTCCATGCCCATGAAGAAGTCATGGCCAGCTCATGGAAGTGAAATTTCAACCTGAAAATAAAACAAAAACCAAGTAAAAACACTACTAATGGACAATAGAGACATGGAATGAAACTAGCTAAAAAGAACCCTTGGGTTGCCTCCCAAGAAGCGCTTGTTTAAGGTCTTTAGCTCGACCAATCTTGATTATTCCTCTCTTTTCCTTGCCCTTGGAGGGCAGACATATTTGTCACTTTTGTTGGGAGGTCTCCTCCCAACATCTTTCGCCACAATATTTTCTTCGTTTGGTGGCCTCCCATGAGAATGGAAATTCTATTCCTCCAATTTGTAAATGCTTGCCCTGCTACAAGCATTTAAGAGAGAAGAGACATGGTTAGAGGCTTTAGATAAATCATATTCCAACCGTTCCTTAGCAATCACCAAAGAAAGTTTATGATTTTTAACATCTATAAGAGCTCCTGCAGTAGCAAGGAATGGTCTTCCCAATATGATAGGGATTTTTGGGTCCTCCTCCATGTCTAACACAACAAAATTGGTGGGAATTATACTCCCACCTACTTCTACCGGCACATCTTCGACGATACCCATAGGGTACCTGCAGGAGTGATCAACAAGTTGTAGTGTCATGGTAGTAAGTTTAAAGTTTTTGAGACCTAATTTATTACAAATAGAATAAGGAATGAGGCTAACACTTGCCCCCAAATCACAAAAAGCTTTCTCAATAAATTCAGTTCCTATATTGCAAGGAATATAAAGCTTCCGGGGTCTTTCAACTTTGGGGAAGTGTTCTTTTTCAAAAGAGCGTTGCATTCCTCTGTAAGTGCAATGGTCTCTATGTCTCCTTTCCTTCTTTTGTTTGACATGATGTCCTTTAAGAATTTGGCAAACTTGGGCATTTGAAGGATTGCATGAATGAGTGGTACTTCAACACATATTTCTTTCACCTTCTCCAAGAATTTGCCAAACTCTTCATCCTTCTTTAACATAATAAGTCTTTGAGGAAAAGGGACTACTATACTTTGATGGTTGAGTGGAAGAGTCTCTTCAACCTTAGTGGTACTCTCCTCATCAACTTGAATATGATTTAGTGTTGGAGGAGAGAGCTCTTCTTCAGTGTGCATCCCTTTTGGAGCAGTCACTTGGGGATCTCCCAAGGTCCGTCCGCTCCTAAGCTCAATTCTATTGCAGTAGTCCATAGAATTGACATTAGGCTTGTCAGGTAATTGTCCTGGTGTTCTAGAAGATGAGGAAGCTAGTTGGGCAATCTGGCTTTCCAGAATCTTTTGATGTCTGTCAAAATTATCCATTCTCTGAGTAAGCTTTAAAATATCTTGTTTCATTTCATTCTGAGTGGATATAATTTCTTCAAACATCTTTTCAATTTTAGACATAGGAAAGGCTTGAGAAGATTATTGCTAAAAATTCTACTGCCCGAACTGAAAATTAGGTCTTGCCCCCATAGATGGTCCTTGATCTTGATTATTTCTATAGGAAAAATTAGGATGACTTTTCCATCCAGGGTTGTAAGTATTTGAGTATGGATTGTTCTGCCTTTGATTGAAACCCATGATTGCATCACATTGCTCTAATTGATTGATTTGTGCAGTGATAGCTCCTAATGGACATGAGTCATTTGAATGTTCAGAACTTCCACATACTTCACAAGAAGAAATAATGGCATTGACCGTACTTGAGCTAGCTCCCATATTCTCAAACCTTTTTGTAAGAGCATAAAGTTTTACAGCCAATAAAGTCACTGCATCAACATCAAATTTTCCTGATGCTTTTGTTGTTGGGTTCATACAAAAATAGCCACCACTTCTTTCATTAGCTCATTGATGGTGGTTTTGTGCTACAGTTTCAATTATCTCCTCGGCTTCATCCAAACTCTTGTTCATAAGTGCCCCTCCATGAATTAAGGGACACCTTTGTATGATGGTTGATGTCGTTATAAAATGTATGTAGCACTAACCACCTTTCCAAACCATGGTGTGGGCATTGTCTGAGCATACTATTGTATCTATCCCAAGCTTCAAATAAAGATTCAGAGTCCGCTAGTTTAAAGCTTGCAATAAGATTCCTCATATAAGCTGTTTTACTTGGAGGATAGAATTTGTCAAGGAATTGTTGCTCACATTGCTCTCATGTGGTGATGCTATTTGGAGCCAAAGAATTCAGCCATTGCTTGGCTCTATCTCTTAAAGAAACCCCAAATAATAGTAGGTGCACTGCCTCTGAAGGAACACCATTCATTTTCATTATGCCGCATATTTCGTAGAAGACTTCCAAGTGTTGATTTGGGTCTTCATGCGGTCCTCCACTAAGTTGATTTTGCTGCACCATAGATATAATTGCAGATTTGATCTCAAAATTGTTTACTTCAACTGAAGGCCTTGAAATACTAGATAGAAAACCCCTAGCATAAGGTGCTGTATAAGCCTTTAGTGGTCTATTCGTCATGATAGAATGTTCTTGTTCTTCTTGTTATCTTTGTAGAATTTTTCTTCTATGAAATGTTCTGTCTATCTCAGGGTCTAGAGGAAGAAGTTCTCCTGTAAAGTTAGATCTTTGCATACACGAGAACAAGATAGCAAGATATGTTTACAAAAGAAAAATAAAGAAAGAGACCAAATCAAGAGAAAACAGAGAAAAGTTAGACAAAAATGTTAGAATTAGAAATGCAGAATTAGAATTACAACAAAAAGAATTGACAAGAATGTTATACAAGAAAGGAAAAACTTATGAAAATATAATTCTAACAATTAGCTACAAATATGCAAATGAAAAGAAAAGTTATGTCTAGTCTAACTCAATTGAAAATCCCTAATGTTATAGCGCAGTCCCCGGCAATGGCGCCAAAAACTTGTCGACCTCCGCAAGTATACGGATATGTCGTAAGTAATAATAAAAGATATCAAATCCACAGGGACTGGAATAACCACTAAAGATGTCTCAAAGCGAGTTAGCTAAACAACCAATCAATTGCTTTAAAAAATCTAAGTGTAACTAAGAAAGGTAAACAAAGGAATGAAAGAATAAGAAACAAGAATAAGAGCAATGATAAAGGTATGTTCTAGGAGTTTTGGTTTCTTTGTAATGTGTATTCAATGTAATGATCTACCAAATATTATTTCTCAATTGTCCATCATTTGTAGAAGGTTTTCAGTTCCCTCTTGCAATAGACAACCGACCTAGGACTGAAATATATCTAAATGCAATCAACTAGGAATGAACCCTATGTTGTCCTTACATGGGCTTGCCTGTCACGTGCGTCCCTCGGAAAATCAACATAGAAATCACTACTCTTCAACCTCATTAGATATAAAGATTAATTCATACAATCTATCCTACCTTCTTGAAATACCTAATTTCCCCTTCAAGATTACCCCTCAAACGTCCTTACACGGGCATGTTCCTGTCACGAACGTCCCTCGAAAAATCGAATGAGAAGCAATCCATACAAGATCCACAAGATATTAAAACATTCAATCAAGCATGGTAATTAAGCCCTAATCACAACAATCCACACAAGAAAGAATAGATACAAAACAGGGCAAAATCATATAAATAGGTAATTTGGCAAATCCATAAGAGTTTACATCAAATCTCCATTACGAATACTCCCTCCATCCTAGAACAAGAGATCTAATCCATGGAATAAGGAAAGAATCCAAAAGAATAAGAAAAGACAAACATCTTGATCTCAAATCCAAGAAAGATAGGGAAGAAAAAGCTTATCTACGATGAAGAACCGTCTTCGGATCCAATCCTCGCTCCCCGGAGTCGAAACATTGATGATCCGCCCTTGAATCACCAGAAATCCCTCCAAGAAGGTGGAGGAACGCCCAAATCTTGAATTCCCCCAAAAGGGAGAAGATCCCCTTTCAAAACTTGAAGAAACCCTTATATAGAGGTGAGGTTCGGGCGCCACACGGCCCCGAGGCACGGCCGTGTGAGGTTCACACGACCAAAGTCATTCCCTTCTCTACCAACCTTACACGGTCGTGTGTGGTACACGGTCATGGCTTGCTTCTGCAAATGCTCCCCTTGCACGGTCGTGTAGATCTACACGGCTTGCACTGGCTCTGCCTCTGGAAACCTGGCACGGTCGTGTGGTGTACACGGCCAGGGCCCTCTTGCTCACTGGAAATCCTGCACAGTCGTGTGATGTACACGGCCAGGGCCTTCTTGGTCTCTGGAAATCTCACATGGTCATGTGGTGTACACAGTTAGGGCTCCATCTAGCTTCAAATCTTCACACGGCCATGTGAGGTTCACACGGTCATGGCAACTTCCATCTCTGCTTCATCCACACAGCCAAGGAACTCCACACGGCCTGGGCAACCCCCCATGGCAGGGTCGTGTGGCTCACAGGGCTTGTGCCTTTCCTCCTTGTTCAAGTGTCAAAATCTTCTCCAAATTCAACTCCTGTGTACACAAAATGCATAAAAGTATATCTCCGAACAAAAAGAGTAAATATGTTCAAAAGGAAAGTTAGAAGTACGAAAGTGCATAGATAAAGCATATACAAAGTATGTGAATGTGCGTCAAAATATGCTAAACAAGTGTATACAATCTACGCACATCAGTACTGAAGGGAGACACTGATAAGTTGGAATCATGTATAGAAGTTCGTTTGTTTGTGGATTATCCTAAAGGAACGAAAGGTGGTTTATTTTATAGTCCTAAAGATCATAAGGTCATTGTTAGCACCAATGCCTGAATTTAAGAAGAGAATTATGTAATGAACCACAAGCCCATGAGTAAAATTATTCTTGAAAAAATAAGAGAAGACACATCTACCTTAGTACCAATGGTACAAGATGATATACCATAAGAAATTGTAACACGTGTCACAAACGATGCACAATTACAAGCAGTACCACGTCGTAGTGGGAGGGTTGTTGGGCAACCTGATAGATTCATGTTTTTGGGAGAGTCTTCGGACTTGATCCCTGGTAAACATGAACTTAATCCATGCACATATGATGAAGCACTCCAAGATAAAGATGCAGCATCTTGACAAAGTGTAATGAACTATGAAATAAAATCTATGTATTCTAATCAAGTCTGGGAGCTTGTAGAACCACCAAATGGTGTAAAAGTCATTGGGTATAAATGGGTCTACAAAAGAAAAAGAGAGACAGACGGGAAGGTGGAAACCTTCATAGCAAGGCTTGTTGCAAAAGGTTATACTTAGAAAGAGGGAATCGAATATGAGGAAACATTTTCGCCGGTAGCCATGCTTAAGTCTATCTAGATCCTTTTATCTATTGCCGCTCATATAGATTATGAGATTTGACAAATGGATGTCAAGACAGCTTTCCTTAATGGAAGTCTTGAAGAAAACATCCATATGAAGCAACCAGAGGGATTCATTGCAAAGGGCAAAGAGCATCTTGTATGTAAGCTCAATTGGTCTATCTATGGACTGAAGCAAGCTTCGAGATCTTGGAACATCCGGTTTAATGAAGTGATCTAGTCTTATGGATTCATTCAGTGTCCGGATGAGTCTTGTGTATACAAGAAGAGTGACAGAAATGTGGTGGTATTTCTTGTACTATACGTAGATAACATTTTGTTCATTGGCAACAATGTCAAAGTGTTGTCAGACGTAAGAGTATGGTTGTCCAAACAGTTTGATATGAAGGACTTGGGAGAATGTGGACATATTCTTGGGATCAAAGTAATAAGGGATCGCAAGAAAAGAATATTGTGCTTATCCCAAGCTTCATACATTGATACTATCCTACCTCGTTTTAGCATGCAAAACTCCAAGAAAGGTTTTCTACCTTTTCGGCATGGAGTACCTTTATCTAAAGAGATGTGTCCTAAAACATCAAAGGAGATAGAGGACATAAAAGCAGCTCCTTATGCTTCGGCTATAGGAAGCCTAATATATGCAATGCTATGTACGAGATCGGATATCTATTTTACCGTAAGCATGGTTAGCAGATATCAAAGTAATCCAGGACAGGGACATTGGACTGCCGTAAAGCATATATTAAAGTACCTGAGAAGGACTAGAGATTATACACTGGTTTACCAAGCAGATGACTTGCTTCATGTGGGTTACACAGATTCAGATTTCCAATCAGACAGGGACAATAGTAAGTCAACCTCAGGGTATGTGTTTACTTTGGGAGGTGGAGCCATAACATGGAGGAGTGTTAAGCAGAAATGTATTTCGGACTCCACCATGGAAGCTGAGTATGTGGCAGCCTTTGAGGCAGCCAAAGAAGTTGTATGGCTCAGAAATTTTTTTATGGACTTAGATGTGATTCCTAGTTTGCCCAAAATTATCACAATTTATTGTGATAATAGTGGTGCAGTAGCAAACTCGAAGGAACCATGAGCTCATAAGGCTAGTAAACACATTGAGCACAAGTACCACTTGATACGAGACATCATAAAGCGAGGAGAAGTTGTTGTCGCCAAGATTGCATCAGAAGATAACCTGGCAGATCCTTTCACTAAGGCCCTTCCGTCAAGAACTTTTGATAGGCATGTAGAAGGGATGGGAATGACATGTGTGGCAGCATATAAGGTAGCATAGTCTTTTAGTATAAGTGGGAGATTGTTAGGATGTATACTAAAAATCTAGCTTTTTGTATGAACATTTATTGAATGAATATTTATTTTGTAATAAAAATCACATAGGTCAAATATCTGCATTTAGTTAAATGCAGTTATCCATTTAGTCAAATATCTGCATTTAGTTAAATGCAGTTATCACAATTTAGATAACATGGTGTGTGGTGTCACACAGAAGATCATGTTATTAGTTCCTTATAAATTATAAATAGTAGCTGACAACCAAAATGGATTTGGACAAACCATTGGACTGGTTGTAGTGTAATTTGGTATTAGTTTATCTTAACTATAAAATTATACTAGTACATTATGTGTGTATTGAGCATGACCATTTAAGGTTGTTTCTTTTATACTAACTGCATAAAAGAACATAACCTCTGTTATTATAGATGTGTGTACTCTTAATCCCGATATAATAACAAGCACATATAATTAGTATTTATTTTTTTAATTTATCAATGGGTGAGATTTATTCATTAAATCAATAGTCCCGATAAGTTGGAAAATAATATTATTTATTTGGTATGTTGTTGATTATAGAAGAAAATTGTGTCCTAGTAATATAGGTTGATGATGTCCCCTTGAGAAGCTCATAAGGATTGTCATATAAACCCTGCAGGTGGACCTAGTCCGGCATGTCAATGAAGTTGAGTGGTACTACTCTTGGAGCTAGATATTAATTAAGTGAGTTGTTAGTAACTCGTTTAATTAATGGGCATTCGATATCTTAAACATAGGGAGATTAATGCACTCATGATAAGAAGGAGCCCATAATGTAATATGGGATTGGTGCGGTAGTTCAATAATAATTCTTTAGTGGTATGAGTTATTATTGATGAACTTGAGTTGGGTGTTCAAGTCGAATACAGGAAGCTCAAGCTCATTGGGAGACCAAAATCAATCCTCCTCTCGGTCCCTGTTGTAGCATCTATAAAGTCTTGTATCCACAAAGTCCACTTCTTACCCAAGTAATGGGTCGGACACATCCTTGCTTGGTGCAAGGGGGTCGGCCAAGCATTAGCTTGGAGCACAAGTAGTGGCCAGCCAAGCCTTGCTTGGTGCCCAAGCAAGGGGCTGGCCATAGCATGATAGAAAAGGAGATTTTATTTAAAATTAAATTTTGATAAAATCTTTCCTTTTTTGAAGTCATCCACAAAGTTTTAAAAGAAAGTTTTAAATTTTAAAATCTTTTATTTTATAGCTATCTACAAAGGATTAAAAGGGCGATTTTAATTTTGTTAAAATCTTTCCTTTTTTGTAGTTATCTATAATGTTTAAAAAAAGAGATTTTAATTTTGATAAGACTTTCCTTTTTTGTAACCATGATTTAAAAGAGAAGCTTTAATTTTAATCTTTCCTTTTTTGTAGCCTTCTACATTGTTTAAAAGAGAGAGATTAATTTTAAAACTTTCCTTTTGTAGCCATCACAATAGGAAATTTAAAAAGAGAGAGATTTTAATTATTATTAAATTTTCTTTTTTTCCATGACCAAGGATTATAAAAGGGAGGTAAAGGGTGCCTTAGAAGATGTAGAAAAATCTCTCAAAAGCTCCTCTCTTTTCCTTGGTGGGCGGCATCCCTCTCTCTATTCTTTCCTTGATTGTTCTCCTAGGGTCGACCACTATTTTTAGCTATTCTTCTTCTCATATTGCTTGGTGACCGAAACCTTGCTTGGAGGGGAAGAACATAAGGGTCGGCGGTTTCTTGGAGAAGAAGGAGAAGAGAAGGAAGTTTCCTATTTTGGCATTCTTTGGGTGGCCGAAACTTGTAGGCAAAGAAGAAGGTTTGGGTGGATTTCATCTTGGTAGATCATCGCCCACACGACGTCCAAGAGGAGGAGAGAAATACAGCAGAAAATCAAGAGGTCTTTGTTTACAAAGAAAGGTATAACTAGTTCTTAATTCCACAGCGAAACTAGTTTTTCTTTGTATGGATCCTGAAATACCAACACAAGAGGCTAGCGATTTCGTGTTTCATTTTTTGTGTTTCGATTTAGTGTTTTGATCTTGTGCTTCTATTGAGGTCTCTGTAGTTAAACCTAGGGTTATTGTAAGAAGTTTAAATATCCAATTTCTTTGAAAGGCTTTGTCTAGGAAGTGGTGGATGATCTCATACCCAAGAAGGTCGAGTGTCTCGCCATGTTTAACCTGGAAGTCAATCCTTGAAATGTATATTTAATCAACTTCTGTAACATGGGATGAACTTGGATTAATAATGTTAAATATCATTTGCAATCCAAATTTTAACTACTGAAGAACACATGAGTTGAACTTGAAGTAAAAATGTTAAGTTCTGTTTCCAATTCAAGTTTAACTTATGAGGAACACATAGGTTGTTAGGAAAGTTCTGTGCTTGTACAAATTTTTGTACAGGGGAAGTAGAACGGAATTCCGAGTAGCACCCAACAAAAATGTCAGAAGCTAGAATAGATTAAGATCAAATATGAGTTTATTTGATCTAAAGAAGAGAGAGTGGAGTTAGTGGTAACCACCTCTCCTATTCTCCCTTAAAGAATTTGGACAGCCACAATCATGATAATACTTGGAGAGTTTGGGAGCCGCAACCTTTTGATCTTCCCTCTAGAGAGTTGAAGAGACATTCATCTTCTTTGGAAGTTATAAGTAGCCATCCTTGGAAAATTTGGATTGCAATCCTCTCCACTTCTCCCTTAAAGTTTTGGCAACCTACTCCTTTCCTTGGAGAATTTTGGCATCCCCTCCCATAGGAAGAAGATAATGATCTTCTTCCCTTTCTTCCATCAAAAGAGACTCATCTTCTTGTCATTTCTTCTCCTCTTCGAGAAGTGTTGTTGCCGCCCATGATCAACTTGAGAGAATTGATAGTGTGCTACAAGAGAGAAAGTCAATTTTAATATTGCTTCCAAAAATTTGATCGATCTAAGAGGCTACCACCAAACGGATTGTGTCAAGTTTATGATCTAGTGCATATGGATACCGCTAGAGGAGTCACACATGGGATTCTCATTTGTTTGTGATTTTATTCACATTCATCAAGGATTACGAGATATGTTTCATTTCATATGTACTATGAAGTGATCCATGTTTTACGAAATATATATATATATATATATATATATATATATATATATATATATATATATATATATATATATATATATATATATATATATATATATATACTACTATGCTTGGATACTAACAAAGGGGTGATTGAGAAGGCAAAGGGCTTGACAATCTTTATTCGTGCACATCATAAAACATTATCAATGATAAGAAAGTTTACCAAAAAAAAAGGACATAATGAGGCCGGAAGTAACAAATTTGCAACCACTTTTCTAACTAGTACTATGATGAAGAGGGGCCCCACCAGAGATGAGTCAAAGCTGGGAAGCACGGCTGACATGGAGGTCAAAGTTAAAGAAATAAGGACCGCAGATTAGGCGATGTCGATCGAACGAGGTAGCAAGGCCGGACGAATGGGGTGCCCAATCCGAGACAACGAGCATAGTTCTGAACGGATGAACCTGTCCAAGCGGACGGGCATAGTTCCGAATGGATGAACCTGTCTAAACGGCCAGTCTTTGAAAGCCAACGACAGAATGATAAGGGCAATAGTAAAATCCCCGGGCCACCAGCTTAGCCGACCGGGTGTCACGACCGAGCGACTACTAGTCGACCTATAGTGGGACCCCTTGCATATCTCATCATACCCTTATGGAGGTTTACGCCACTGACAATAGAACATGTCCAGTAGGTAAATCATACTTTAAAAGCTTCTAACCTATCACATCAGATATGTGCATTCTCGCTTAAGGGTGGATGTCAGAGACACTTTTTGACTTATCTTTTCCTATGATGCTTTAGAAAATGTGTGCATACTTTGAGATGCGTGCATACACACTATAATGGCACTGTAAAAGGGTTCCCATATACTGACGGAGGTATGCGCAACTTCATTATTTTACACGCTCTAACTATAGTTTTCTACTATTCTTCCATTGCCTAGATTACTGACTTGAGCGTCGGAGGGCCAACGTTGGAAACCTCTTCCCATCCCATCACTAATGTTCTTTGCACTGCAAGATTGCATGGAGTCTTCACCCCATCAACCTTCTAGCCACATCCCCAGCTTGTCGTCTTCCCCGCTTTTGGACAGGATCATATTTAGCATCGTTTGTCGGAATCCTACCTATAGCCAAAATGTGAAGATGGAGGACGCTGGATGATTCACTATCGTGATGCTAACTCAAGAAGATTTAAAGATGTTAACACAAGCTCGAGCTATGAAGAAGTTGGAGTAGTAGCAGACAACAGCCGGCTACCGAGGAAATGACCCCGCAATGTCGATGATAGGCCAGTAAGCTGATCCCAAAGCCCGAGCAAAAAACCTCGTCGCTCGCAAGCCTAACAACAAGTTGACCGGTGCCTTCGAAGAAGTACTGAATGCACCAATCCCATATCACCGGGCATTATTCCGCACGCCGTCAAAGAACCAAGGCCGAGCGAAAAGGACACAAGGGTTCTCTTTAGAGGATATGCCCATTTGGGACTGGAGGAAAGGCAAAACACCCTAGCCCGACAACCCTCCCGAGCAAATCAATAGGTAGTTCTCTCAAGAGATCCTAGGCAACCAACTCCGCCTCACTATAGACCACTAACGATCGGAGAGTACACGGGGGCGACAAACCTAGAAGACCATCTCATCAAATTTGATAACATAGCTACACACTATTAGTACACATGATAAAGTAAAGTGCTGAGTATTCCTCACCTCTCTCTGGATCAGTGCAGAAGTGGTTCAAGCGATTACCGATCGGGTCAATATGTAACTTTAAAGACTTCCAAACGGCATTCCTTCAACACTTTGCAAGGAGCTACCACTTTCAAAAGACGAATGTCTACCTGTTCACAGTTAAATAAGGGCCCAAGAAAGTACTATGGGCTTATATTAAGA
Source organism: Zingiber officinale (assembly GCF_018446385.1). Lineage (NCBI taxonomy): Eukaryota > Viridiplantae > Streptophyta > Magnoliopsida > Zingiberales > Zingiberaceae > Zingiber > Zingiber officinale. The sequence goes on along the minus strand of NC_055988.1, from coordinate 12,789,575 downwards.
GGTTTAACCAAGTGGTCATGGAAGCCCCATCAACCACTCCTGAAATCTTGGTAAGTTCTTTTTTCCAAGGACTTACAGATGGCGATGTCTTTCTCTCTCTCATCTGGAAGCCCCCGAGAGACTTTGATCACTTGCTCGGGCGAGCTACCAAATGCATACGCGTCGAGGAGGCCCAGGCAGCTCGGAAGAAGGAAGTGATTCTCGAGCTAGCTGTTGTCCTAGAGTGTCGAGTGGCCCATACACATCAACTCCCCAAGGGGCCCTGAGTGAGAGTGGCACAACCACAATCAGAGCCCTGAACCCATGCGGTCCAGCATGTAGAAGCCGAATGGACAAAGTTTACTAAGTCTCGGTCGTGGACGCTGCTCTTCTATTTTTATCATCGGTCGGCCATGCACAACACCAGAGATTGCTACCATCTCAAGCCAAAGCAACGCCGACCAACTTCTCCAAGATTTCGCCACTGATCCCCATCTCCCGATCGACACCATCATCGTCGATCAGGAGAATAGCACGAGGAGGGAAGGCCAACGACTGAACAATACCAACAGCAATCCCAGCGAAGAGACTATGAGAGGCCTGCCCGGGCATCCGCCAAGCGGGCACGCCCGTCAGCTCAAGAAGAAGAGAATCTAAGCAACACTGCTCGGGGTGACATAGGCATGATCACAGGAGGACCAACTGACAGCGATTATAATCGGGCTTGGAAGTCGCATACTCGGCGATTGAAAATGCATGCTATCGGATGCAGCAAAGAAAAAGCAGAGAAACTAGAGATCAGTTTTGGTCATCGAGACTTGGAGGGAGTAGAAGCCCCTCATGACAACGCCTTGATTATCTGAGTGATAATTGCTAGCTATAATATTCACCCAACTTTTGTAAATACAAGTAGCTCAGTGAATATTATATTCAAAAAGGCATTTATCAACTACAAATTGATCGAAGCGAGCTGCAGCCCATAATGACCGAAGCATAGGAAGTGAAGAAATGGTCACAGATGGATTTTTCACTTATGTTGAAGCATTCTTTCCTGATGATATTGATAGCTAAAGTGAGATAGTAAATGTAGAGTTGTTGAAGTATATCAATAAAGCGGGGCATTTGGAAGAGCATTGGCTATGGTGGAATGCACAAAAAATGATGAAAAATATGATCCGGTCAAGAACTAAGAACTAAGTAATAATTCCTTACTTTATTTTATAATTTTTATTATTTTTTTCTTGATGTTGATTATTGTTATTGTTTGATTTATTTTTATTTAGTTGAATGGTGGTATCTTTTTAGAAATGGTGTATCTAAATTGTAAAAGATAACTAAAAGAATCCATTCTTTAACTATAAATTCTTCCGATTATGAGATAAATTGGAGTACTTTTGAGAGGGTAAGTACTTAATTATTTATTATATACAATGTACTAACTACCAATTACTAAATATCTAAATATGTATTTAATATTAATATTTTTCTTTAATATAGATACATACAAAATATAGTAGACTAAATATCAAAGATTGAACAATTTAGTTTATGTTCAATTCAATACCAAGATCATAGACAAAAAGAGAAGACAAGAAAAAAATAATTGATGTGCTACTTGCTAGTGAAGCAATTATGGCACAAGCATGAATTGTTGATCGTGGAGATAAAGATATTGAGACAAATATTGAAGATATAAGAGAATATTTAGAAGAATTTATATTGAATGAAGAAGAGGAAGATGCCATAGATTTTGAGTTTGAATCTAATATAGAGGAAGTATTGGAAAAAATATGAAGATAAATTAGAAGAAGAAGAACGGTAAATTAGAGAAAAATCTCCAATGGTAATCATAACTTTGCATGCAATCCTCATGCCTAAAAAACTTTGTTTCCACTCCATGCATATAAAGTATTACTTGTTTCAACTCCCTCATGCAAATATTGATACCTAAATTGCCCCTCAGATTTTTTAGGTACAAAAAGTCCAAAATTGAGTACAAAAAGTCCAAAAACGAGTATAATTCTTCTTAAAGTCAGTACTTTATATTAAAAATCAAGTATATTTTCTATCAAAATTGTCCCTCTTATTTTTTAGGTATAAAAAGTCTAAAAATAAGTATAATTCTTGTTAAATTCAGCACTTTACACTATAATCCAGTACTCTATACTAGGATTGAGTATATTTTCTATTGAAATTAACCCATATTTTTTAGGTACAAAAAGTCAAAAATTGAGTACAAAAAGTCCGAAAATGAGTATAATTCTTCTTAAAATCAGTACTTTATATTAAAAATCGAGTATATTTTCTATTAAATTCAGCACATTAAACTAAAACGAGTATATTTTGAGGTGAAAAAAAGAATCGTACTCAATTTAATAGAAAATATATTAGATTCTAATTTAATATACTGAATTTAAGAGGATTTATACTAATTTTTGGACTTTTTGTACCTAAAAATATCATGGGTAATTAGGTAAATATATTTGACTGGGGAGTGAAAAGGAAGTTTTTCATGGATGGGGACTGCATGTAAAGTTGAGTTTACCAATGGGGAGTGCATGCAAATTTACCCGAAGAAGAAACTATATTAAAAAAATTATGTTTGTTGAACAATTATTCATATTATAATTAATTTTAGATATTATAAAATATTTTATATATTTTTATAATTATTTAAAATATTAAAAAAATTATTGTTAATCCAATATTTTTATGTAAAAGGTCACATATTGACCCCGGATGCCCCCACAAGGCTGGCCTATAGTAATATGTAAAGAGATAAATTAAAAAATTAAACAGATGACTATATGAGAAGATATTTTCAATTCATTTTTATAAATCTATCACATAATAACTATCTTAGCTAGCCAAAAGTAAAATTGACTCAATAATTATAGTAAAAAATAATTACATTCATCCAAACGTCTCGGGTAAGAAAATTGACCCAACAATACACTTGGGTAGTTGTATAATTTTATAGGATACTGATGGTCATGGGGGTGGTACGTACTTTTGAAGAAAACAGAAACGCTGCCCAAGAACAATCTTAGACTTTTGTGTGCTGTACGCATGCTGGCGTCGAATCCAATAAAACAGCAAGCAGAAAGCCTGAGCCTCCTTGATTTCTACTTAAACAACGCCCGTGATCCATCAGGTCAGGAGTGTTGTGGCGTGGCCTACTGGCCGGCAACAGGTCGCAGGCATTGTGTAGTATTGAGATAAGTGAATTAATTTATATAGTAATATTATTGAGTAGCAATTGCAAAGGAAAGGATCTTTACGACAAAAAAAATCTGTCAACTGCCATCTTCTTAAGAGAATCACATTTACAGTTCCATACAAATTTTTAGCATACTCAGAAATTGAACTCTGCGAAACTGAGCCAATATCAATTAATCACTAGGTATATGATTGTTAGTGTTGCGAGTATGAAGGAATCGAGTATATATTCTATATAAGGCTCTATCTATATTTTTGTAAATGAACAGCAGTGTTTTGGCAAAAAAAAAACAAAAACAAAAGATGTTCGCATCTGCCAATTTGTTTCCTAAATGGTTTATGGAACAATCTTCAAGTTAGACGCCAATTGTTCCCTTGAAATGGAGCCATGACCACATATACTGTCAAAACGAACCACAAAAGAAAAAGATCATCGGGCTGTTTAACTTTCTGGAGGGTTTTCAGATTTGAGTAGATGCTTGAATTGGCAGCGATCAATTCCTACTTCATCGAATGCAAGTATCAGCCGCTGCAAGATTTTTGCGAGTGTCAACTTGAAACCTACTGAACAAGAATGCTCCTGGCTCTTTTCTGTCGGGCATCCATCAGTAGTAAGGGAGCCGATCATGGATCCTGCCATGTAAGCCTCACAAGCTTTAAGAATGTAATATCCGTGTCTGCGGAAGTGATCCTTAACAAAGTCTTCAAAATGCTGCATCAATAACATAAAAGAATAGATTAGAAATTAAATGCGCAAGGACTGGCTGTGGAGTAGAGAAATTTAACTCTCCAAAAAAAAAATGGAATAAAAGAGTGATGTGAGAAATTATACGTGCAATATTTATTATTTTATTACAATTTTATATGTTAACATATACTAATATTATATTATTTGTATAATTTTAACCAAGCATGCAAAGGTTAGAATCTCCTTCCACAAAGGTATGTGTTCTATATAAAACAGGCTTAAGACTTGTAAAACTTTAAATAATTTATCATTAATGAAAACATTTTATACATATATATAATAGAGGTTTAATTTATCAAGTATTTGTCAAACATAGAACATTTTAACACTTGGGTCCACTTCAACTATAGTCGGTTTTCATTTTATGATGTAATTAATCATTTCAGCTATACATAAGTTTTTTTGTATTGACCATCAGGTTTTCTCACATCTCATTGGATGTGACCCTAAATCCCTCCCAACAGTAGTATTATATACATTCAGATTTCTGCACATTGCAGAAAATGCTTCAGATCTAACTCGCTTAACATTAGACTAACATCAGTTGGTGGCTGTACATACAAGTTTTCATATTTTATAAGTTATCATTTCATCCTTGGTTTTCAGCTTGTTGGATTTTTTTGTCACCCTTTGTTTGACATCAATACTCACTGTTATCCACATATAAATACTTTAGAAAATGAGATGTTAACATCTAGATCCATATGTTAAATGGCTGCGAATCTGAATTTTAGTAATGCAGGTTCTCAAAACCCAAAAATAACTAGGGTGCAAAGTGATATAATTTGCTGAGTTTCTCTGTTCAATTACGAGTATGTCTGTATGCTCCCATAGTTGACAAAACTAGAATCTTTAATTCTAATTGCTTGAATTCATTTGAATGCACATCAAAATATAGTTGTGAAGGATCAGGCTTTTCCAAAAACAATTGAGAAAAAAAAAATTAAATTTGTAAGTCTATCTTTTGACTAATAATCAAATAAAATTGACAAGAAAAATTGTTTGGAACTGGAAGGCGTGTAAACAAATGACATACAAGGAAAAGGAAAAGAAAATTGTCATGTCTCTTGAACTTACCATGGGTGGTCTTCTCAAAAGATACATCATTGATTTCAAGTTCATTAGGTACGTGTTCTCATTGTATGGTATGACATTCTTCTCCCCTTCAACCGTTCCAATCTGCTTTTCATAACCAGCTTCATTAAAGTACGGCTTGTCATTGAGAACCAACCCCTGTAATGAAATTAGGACTTGGAGGATGCTGGAAGCTGATGAATCCCAAACTTCATTTCCCTTGCCTGTCCATGTATTTAACAGGCTTAAGCAAACCTTTCCATCCACATATAAATTTGGGTTTATCCGCAAGCCACCAGAATGGTAATATACAGACTGCAATAGAAAGAAGAATTAACAATGGAGGTATAGACTCTGGAGGTTAACACAAATTGAAAGTTGCACGAACATAACCTATCTTTGATTAGTTTAGAGGAAGCATTGAAACAAAGACGTATGGAGTGAATTGAATGTTAGTCATTAAGATACATTAACTATTTGACCTAAGAAGATAACAATATCACAGTTACCGGTGGAACTTCAGGATATTCTGGAGGGAGATGAAAATCAAAGAAGAAGAGACCATCATGATATGGTGTTCCACTGGCTCCAACTATCACAGCTCTCATTAGATCTATGTGGTCCTCAAATACTCGAACATAAATAGCATCTGTAAACATAAGTGTTATAATTTCAAGTTGCATGTCTAACTACTATCTCAATATGCTGATTCAGTCATATCCACTTACCAGGTAAGTTCTTTTCGAGAATACTCCATTCTTGCTGAACCTTTTTAACCCACTTCCTTTGACCACTACACTGCATTTTGTCAAATATGATCAAGATAGCAACAAATTTACATATAAAAAATATAGCATCAAAACATGTGATGTATCCAGAAACAAGAATGAAGAATTAGATAGCATCAGATTTCTAGTACAGCAGATACATACAAAATATAACAATGAAATATATTTAAATTTTGCCTCAAAATGAGCATGCAACTGATAAAAAATCAATACCTTTTCAGCATCACCAAGATAATGATGGTCGGAAGGATTCTCAGCAACATCAAAGTGCTTGAAATTATATGGGTCATCCATATCATATGATGTTCTACTGCCAATATCTGGTCCTATTGATGCTGGTTGAACCGAAGGGTAATGAATATTTATTTCCACATTCTCAGTTGTTGCCTCTTGATTATTCATTAATTCTGAATTCTGATGTGTGCTTTGAGTAATATTATAGTCAGAAACATCAGAAACTTTATTCTCATCCTCCACATCTACTATGCTTTCAGAAGCAGCAAGATCCATTTCACATTCTGCATTATTTCCTCCAATTTGATCTGAACCCAATGCGTTCAATTGTTTTTTAGCTCGAAAAAATAGCCCAGTAGCAAATTTTGTCACAAAATCAAGAGCAGTAAGAGGTACTGCGAGTGGCCCACTTCGTCCACCGGTAATATCTTCTTGTGATGTTTCAGATCTCTTGCCTTTTTGGATAGTGTTGTCACTATGATCATGTAGATCAGCTTCCTAGCATGGAACAAATAAATATTTCAAACATGAAACAGGAAAAAGAAAAGAATTCACAAGTTAGGGATGAACTTAGGTATAAAAGAAATCAACCTTTTCAATGCCATCAAGTACATCCATCTCATTTTCATCAACTGTTTCCCAACTGGCACCGTCATCACTAACTTCATCATCATCTCCATCAACAACATAAACTTCCTGAGGACCTACCTAAAACACAATATGCTAGAACAAGTTATAATAATAATATTGATATGAAAATTTTCAAAAACTTGTAGATTTGGAATTTATGTTAAACACATTATGGCGTCAAAACTAGACCTAATTCCTTTTCCGAGGAAGAGAAGTACTACTGCAGAAAAGGAAATAAATTAGAGGATAACTTGGGTTCAAGTGAATTTTAATTTGATTTTTTGTTGTTTACTAAATTGTTGTTTATTTGGTGAAGGGGATAATTGCATGCCCAATTATGATTTAGCATTAGTGTGTTTCATGATTTGGTTCTTTATTTCTAAATGTTCATGAGAGTTGAGTCTATTAATAGTCCAAATATTTTTCATGTTTTCAATTAATAAATTTTTGTATTTGTTTTGATGTGAGCGTTTCTCTCTTCAAGAGGTTGGTTCACTACATCGAAGTACCTTTGAGATCGTCCCATCAGCCCAGTTAACTTCAATGTCACCATCTTGGAGACCAATTACAGTTCCAACCCATGATAGACTTCGTACGTTTTCACAAACATCATAATTTTGGACCAGAGTATCTTTGTCAGCACCTTTGTATTCTTTCTTTGAATCAGCGGATATCACTTCTGTATCAAGTTGATTTCCATCTGCCTTGATAGGAATTTCAAATTTTGTTGAATCATCAGAAGTTGTGGGCAAGCATACAACAACATCACCATAGCAGTAATCATAATCTGGATGAGGATCAAGTTCATAAGCACTAACAATTTCTTCACACATAAACTCTTTTAAATCTTCTGGCCTGCTTACAGGTTTAAGCCATCTTACGCATACAGTTCGCTCCTGAGAATTCACAGTTCTTACTACTCCTGTGCGACAAACTTCAAAAGAACCATCTTCTTCATTTGATGCCTTTTCAACCACATACTGCTCAGGAAAAAATTCATTATCATTTGGTGTAGATATTGGAATTAATGATGTTGATTGCAGCCCATATTCTTTTCTTCCATCTTGCCAAGCCACATCAACCTTTGTAACAGTGTTTATAATGAAAAGTGCACTTTCAAAGTTATCATTTCTTCTTCGAGTTTTCTTCTCTCTCTTAAAAAAGACTTTTCGAAGATTTTTCCGGTATGTTGGCCAGCTTTCATGAACAGCCTCCTTTGAAATGGAAGGACTACTGCATGAGCATTTTTCAGGAAAATCTGTTGATTCAGTTCCATCTACCTGGCCTAATTTAGCTGTTAAATGATCATTCAAGTAATCTTCACTTTGAGACTGGTGGGAATGCCCATGAAATTCTTTGGAAGTGGAACTAACTTCAGAAGATCCATCAATATCTTTTCCAAGCATGCATTGAGAATCAGGGATATCAGAGTTTATGCAATGGCTAGAGTGGACCAGAAAACAGTCATCCGTTGCCTCGAGTTCGGTGCCAGTTGGAGATACTTCATCCAATATGCAAGAGCTCAATTGATTTTCCTCAACATGAGAAATAGAATCACTCACAGCTTCTTTCATTTTACTGTTTATTCGAATGCTATCAGCAGAAGATGATAATTGCTGGTAAGATGGCAGGAGACACCAATCTGCTAATTGCCAGTTTGTGTGTGCGTAAAAAGACAACAGAGTCAAGTTCTTAGGATTCTGCTCGTCGGCAGGTGCGGAAGTTGAACTAGTACCAACACCGAGATAAGCTGAAGCCATCCAATAGACAACCACTGAGCCTGTTTGAACTTTGATGACTGTGCCTTCAAGAAGGTTAGATCTCCACAAGCCAGAAAGCCATCTAGAAGTTTTGAAAACAGCGGAAGAAACAGCACGAACCCTTTGGCCTGGATAGTATGGACAATCTGCATTGTCAACAACTGGCTTCAGAACAGGATTCAGTCGCAAAGGGTCAGCTTTAACTACTTTGCATACAGATCCATCATCAAACAGAACAGTCACATTATCTAACACCTCATCAACTCTGCCAAGCCAAGGTCCAAGAACAACGAAATCACCAGCGCTGAATTCCCTTATACGTTTTAGATCTCTGGAGTTAACATTTTTTATCACCTCACCATCTGCAGAAAGTAACTCAACTGTGATATTGATGTTAACAACGAGCCCTAATTGTCCTGTTGGATCAATGACTGAAGTAACAATATCACCATGCAGAAAACTTCTGTCTACTACCACAATATCACTAGTATTTTCTGTTGTTTCAGAACCATCACACCAAGTTATTCTAACTTGTCCATTTGGAAGATAATTGATGTTATCACCATCATTGTTAGTATTATCATTATCATTGTCGCCTCCACCAATGCCTGCATCAACCTTTTCCTCATCCATTTCACTGTCATCATCATCTGAGATGCTATCCTCTGAGTCTGAATCACCTGCCACTTCTACAACAATTCCAAGAAAATCTTCATGCTTACTTGATTTGATGACATCTTGTCTATAAATAAATGTATCATTAGTCTGGGAAATAGTAAGTTCCTCAATTTTCTTTTGTTTTTCACACTCTGAACTACTCTCAGCATCAGAACAAGATTTTTTTTCCTTATGTTTTGCATCTGATACATTACTCACTTTGATTGAAGTACTAAGCCCATCGTCAATATGTTTTTTTTCCATCTAAATTAATAAACCTGCAGAAAGATATCGACAATAGTAGCTCATGAATGATGACATACAAAAATTAACAAAAAAGTTCCTCCTACGTGAATAATTATCATGTGACAAGAAATATCCCCAAATGAAAAGAAACAAGTAGTATCCTATCCAGAAAATAGAGTCGTTGCTGCAAGGAACTAAAAATACAGGACGAAATTCACAATGTATAAACAAGATATTGAAGAGGATATTGAAGACTCATCAATCTGTTAGGTCGTCTCACACTTAGTAGCCTAATAAGGTGTGGCAACATAAAGAATACAACTTCCATTGACTTGAGCTTAAAACTTTGTCAGACAAGGAAAAAACTGAGACATAAAAGTTATTTTGACAGATAGAAGGAATAAACCTCTCAAGAAAGCTGTCAAGAATATCAAAAGCAAAATTAATCACAAAGTTGTCTCTGTGAGACAAGCTATAGTTTGGCATATCAAAGGGATAAATCTCTCAATAAATATTTATTTGGTATTCAACTGGGATCGTTATGCAGCTTCATCATAGTGCAAAGTGCATACATTTGACTTCATAGATGGAATCAGATTAGTTAATAAGAAAAACAACATGGAAGAAACCACCCATGCCATCTGAAACCTATAACCATTCAGCTTAATCAACTCTTAGGTGGTTAAGTTAGTTAAGCATGGACTTGAATAACCAAAAAAATTAAAGCCAATAGCACTTCCATTTTACCTTTTAAAACATTTTGTTGAATTAAGAAAAAAAATGTCTTTATAATTAAAAGATTAAAACAGAATATCATGATGTAAATATAATAAATACATTACCTAGATACTTTTAAAATCCTGTTACTAATAGGACAATATGAATGGATAAGCAAGCACAAAAACACTATGAAGAGGCCACCCCGCATTAACTACTGAAATTTTCTTCATCCCATCCAATTTTATGTTTTCAATTTTTTCAATTGAAAATTGAAATTCAATAGATCCCTAGAGCGTGAACATAATAATTTTAAGAACTTTAATTCAGAGTATCAGCCATCTGGCTCACATGAAAAAGCAATTCAGTTTTAGAACTTAAGTTATAGTGTTTTTTCTCCGTTTAGACCACCAGTTTGCCAAAAAGTACATATGCTAAAACAAATAATGTATCTAGAGAATCAACATAGAGCAAAAGTGAACTTCAGCATTCTTAGTGTGCTCCAATAATCAATTCCATGACATTGTCAGGAAACAAAACCATGGTCTGGAAAAGAATTCAACATTCACAAGTACAAGAACAAGAACATGCAAACCTCAGCAATAGCAAAATGTGGAATCCAAAAACCTATATATAGAAGAAATGGGCATAATGTAGCAAAAATACTGATATGCCCACTATTTTCCCATCAACAAAAACATATGCCCTAAAAATCCTGCCACAGTGAAATCAAAATGAAATATTAAAAGTAAAATGATGCCCAACTAAATACCAACTCTGAGTAATGACTTATGAACACAGACAATCCCACAAACATAAGGATCGAAAAAGGAAGACAATGTCTTAGCAAAGAGGTGATTCAGAAAAGGAGACTAATAGCGCAAAAAAGAAATAAAGATAGAGAAATAAATTATATAATAATTCAAGAAAGATGTGTCTGCAATTAAAGGAAACAAATTAGAAAATAATTCAAGATTGACAAGAGAAAATTTAGTTAGTAACAATAAATCAAGATGAAATTCATTTAAATATAAATGACAATATAGTAGAGGATCGAGCCTAATAGCCGACCCCACTTAGTGAGATAAAAGTTTGGTTGTCATTGTTGATTTCTATAGTGTAGTAATTTAGAACCATCACATTTTCTATTTTGGTAAACAATAATAATTGTATTCACAACTATGATCTAGAATGTTTTACTATCTAGATTATTTATTTCCTCATTTGCTTTAAAATTGGCTCTATAAAAGAAGTTCAAGAAGTTCAAGGTCCCTGTGGTTATCATCTTACTATAATAATAATTTTTCCACTTAGTTTTCTCTTTGTAAGAGCTTTCCTATGCGTGAGGTTTGTTCACTTGTCCATAGTACTACACCAAGTGGTATTGAAAGTTAGTTCCGTTTGATACTTCTTCCCTCTCTCCTAGTTACTACTCTCACATTGATCCCCTAATCACCATCGTATCCGTTTTACACCACCACTCGCAACAACTTCTCTTACTATGCAAATAGTCGCCAACGTTCCACACCTTTGGCTCACAATCTATTGTTCAAACCTTCCCTTCCTTTCAATGTTGCGTTAGCTCTCCCTCTAGATCCAAGGGGACCCCCTACTTCCTCAACATAGGTTCGTTTGAATCACAAATGAATCCCTCGAGGCACCACACCACATGTGCAGAACACTAGTCCCCTCACATGATTAACCCATGTGCATCGTCGGTGATCACCAAATCTACAATCAATGCCACCTGCATTGAAACAACCCTTCATCACCAACCTGCTCCAATGCTCTTCTCCATGTGTCACCCTCAACCTTCAGCGTCGCTTTTCGATATTGTTCAACGAAAGAAAAAATAATAATTGCAATTACAAAAGACGGTTCCGCCCTCCTCTGCTTCCCATATATGCACAACATCAAACGACACTATGGCACAATGGTTGTATGACACTATTCAAAAATCATAAGGGTTGTATGAAGTGACTTTTGACCCCTTGGTTCATTTTTATCTTTGGAGAATACCCCTTGATCCTTTTCTTCTTCTCATTTCTCATCTCTAAAAGTTCTAAGGCATCAAAGTTCATCATAACTCAAAATTTGGAGTGCTCTTGTTTTGAATCAAGGGTCATTGTATCTTGAAAAATAATTGATAAATGCCTAAGAGAGACAATATCTTCTTTAAAAAAAAGGGGGTTCAACCCTCACATTACAATTTATTTGAAATAATGTGTTGAGAACCCAAAAGGGTGCCTCAACAACCAATGACTCCGCGCTAGTGATGACCTACCCAAATGGGTGCCTCGACCAAATTTGAAAGGGTGTGTCAACTAATTACATAGCCATGATCCACGTTGCCCATATACCAACAATACCCATTCCGCTGCAGTGATCCACCAACAAAGACAACAAGCTGGCTATAAGAAGAAAAGCTGCACGGACAAGCCAACAACAACACTGTTTTGTCTAAATTTTATCTCCCGTTATTCCTTTCCCTCTTCTAATCCTGTCCCTATCTTGCTACTTGCTACTTGCTACCCCGCAATCCACAAGAAATTAGGCGATTGACTCTACCCAAAACAAACTCAGCACATACCGAATCCATCAATCTGGTTCCTTATAGGGAGATTAAGAACTGCAGTGACAGAAAGGAGCCACTGAAACTTAAACGGAGCCTAAGGATATTGCATACGTGATCGCACACAATTTCACCAGAGATGCTGTAGTCGGCAATAGATAAGCGCGTAACGGGGAACGGATTCGAAGGAAAGAAAGATGAAACCAACAAACCACAAGCTAACATCAAGACCCAATTGGCAAACAAAGCTTGAGAGCTCTTCGCTATCGCCTTTCTCATCCAGCTCATCGACATTCGGCTTCCAAACCAAGAGAAATAGTTTTAAGGCACAATTTCCGATTGCCGAGCTAACGATCGGGCAGAAAGGTTACACTTTATGCGTTTGGTTTCAGAGATAAACAGTCATCGGATAGTGGTTGTGGAGGTGTAAGAGGAGGATAAGGAGCCACAAGGGGTAGGGGTTCGCACCTCGATAGCTAGGGCCTGGCGGTGGCGACAGCAGCAGCGATGGATGCGGCGGCGGCAACAGCAGCGGCGATGGATGCGGCGGCGTCGATGGCAGCGATTATGCGTGGGATCGAAGCGGATGCGAGATCCGAAGCTACGCGGCGACGGCGAGAGAGACGGGAGGCGAGATGCTATCGGGGGCCGGAAGGTACGACGAGAGGAGGAGAGCCATGATTAGGGTGACAACATCCCACCTCTCTCTCTCTCTCTCTCTCTCTCTCTCTCTCCCCTTTTCTGCGAATTTTACATTTTTTGTAAATATAAATTTACTTTTTAAATTTTCAAAAACAGAATTCATATATGTATTTTAAATTTAAAAATAATAATTATTGGACAGTTTTATACGTAAATTTTAACTTTACCCTACCCTTTCTGAATTTAATGGTTTATTTTTCAGCCGAGATAAAATATCGTTTTTGGATGTCCGATTCATCCCATAATAATATTATACCCCTTGAGGTGAATAATATTATCTTTACTTTAATAGTTAATTTACATTTAGCTTCCATGGATTTATACAATTGATATTTTCAATGGGCCTTAAGATTAATTTTCAACCGATACAAAATATCGTATGGAATATCTAACCACAAAAGAATTTTTTTTTTTTTCAAATCATAAACGGTGTGTTCTATTTTGATATTTATGAAAGCATACCTCAACATATAATTATTCATTTATGACCAAATCTCTATAAGCTAAAATAAATAATGGATAACATCGTTTGACTCTTTACCATCTCAAAAATTCATAGAAATTGAAATAGGTACAATCAGAGCTCTTTAGGTTCATCTATCGATTTTGACCAAAACTCACTGATTGATCTAGAGATGTCTGATTACATTCATTTTAGTTCTTATGAATTTATGGGGTTACAAGGAGTTCAAATATATTATCAATTGTTTATTTTGACTTCGCAAAGTGTTAAAATGTAATAAGAAAGAATCGTTAAAATTATCCACAATTGACCTATTATGGAATCATATAAGGTCCAACGTGGGTCTGATATCATTCCATATCAGGCCCACGTTGGACTTGATATGATTCCGTATTAGGCCCACGTTGAGACTGATATGATTCCGTATTAGGTCCACATTGGACCTGATATGATTCTGTATTAGGTCCACATTGGACCTAGAGAGCTCCGATTATACCTATTTCAGTTTCTATGAATTTCTAGTATTGTAAGAAGTTAAACGGTGATATCCATTGTTTATTTTGGTTTCTCAAGGATTTGGTCAAAATCTACTGATGGAGCTAGAGAGCTTCAATTGTATCCATTTCAATTTCTATGGATTTCTGGGATTGCAAGGAGTTCAAATATGTTATCTATTGTTTATTTTAGCTTCGCATAGGTGTTAAAATGTAATAAGAAATAATCATCAAAATTCTCTACGGTGGGCCTGATATGATTCCATATTAGCCTAACGTGGAGAATTTTAGTGATTATTTCTTATTATATTTTAACACCCCCGAGAAGCCAAAATAAACAATGGATAATATATTTGAACTCCTTGCAACCCCAAAAATCTACAAAAATGGGTGCAATCGTAGCTCTCTAGGTCCATAAGTAGATTTTGACCAAAATTCACTTATGGACCTAGAAAACTTTAATTGCTCTCATTTCAATTCCTGTAGATTTCTGGGGTTGTAAAGAGTTAAACGGTGTTATTCATTGCTTATTTTGGCTTCTCAAGGGATTGGTCAAAATTCACTGATGAACCTAGAGAGCTCTGATTGCATCCATTTCAATTCCTGTGGATTTTTAGGGTTACAAGGAGTTCAAATATGTTATCTGTTATTTATTTTGGCTTCACAGAGATGTTAAAATGTAATAAGAGAATCACCAAAATTCTCCATAGTGGGCCTAATATGGAATCATATCAGACCCAACGTGGGTCTGATATCATTCCATATCAGACCCGCGTTGGGCCTGATATGATTCCATATAAGGCCCAACGTGGAGAATTTTGATGATTCTTTCTTATTATATTTTAACACCTTCGAGAAGTTAAAATAAATAATGGATAACATATTTAAACTCCTTGCAACCCCAGAAATCCACAGGAAATGAAATGGATGTAATCAGAGCTCTCTAGGTTCATTAGTGGATTTTGGTCAAAACCCACTAATAGTGCTAGAGAACTCTGATTGTATCTATTTCAGTTTCTGTGGATTTCTGGGGTTGTAAGGAGTTAAATGGTGTTATTCATTGCTTATTTTGGCTTCTCAAGGATTTGGTCAAAACTCACTGATGGACCTAAAGAACTCCAATTGTATTCATTTCAGTTCCTATGGATTTCTAGGATTACAAGAAGTTCAAATATACTATCTATCGTTTATTTTGGCTTCGTAGAGGTGTTATAATGTAATAAGAAAGAATCACCAAAATTCTCCACGGTGGGCCTAATATGGAATCATATCAGGCCTAGCATGGGCCTGATATCATTCCATATCAAGCTCATGTTTAGCTCGATATGATTCCATATCAAACCCAACGTGGAGAGGTCAAAACTTACTAATAGACCTACAAAGCTTCGATTGCAACTATTTCAGTTCTTGTAAATTTCTAGGATTATAAGGAGTTAAATGGTACTATCCATTGTTTATTTTGACTTCTTAGGGGTATTAAAATATCTTTAGAAGAATCCGTTAAAGAATCGACTTATTAGGAGGCATTTTAAATTCACGTTATATATATATAAAAAGAGAGATAAGAAAAGAGAAGAAATGACAGAGAAAATAGAAAAGAAAAACAATCACATTTATTAGGAGAGTAGAATGGGAAAAATACGGTAAAAAGATGCATCTTTTGATAAATAATAAAATAATATATATCTTTTGATTAATTTAAAAATCTAAGTATACCTTTTGATAAATTATCATTGAATTATTATTCTTACGAATTGAATAGTTTTGTTTTCAATTAATACATAAGAAAGTTTATTCTTTAATTTTTTTAATATTCAACCTTTTATATGCACTATATTTGTAATATAAATACTTCCGGGGCTATGATTGTCACTTAAATATTCATAATTTATCATTTTTTTTATATTTCTAATATAAGTATCGCAAAGTGAATGATTTCTTCCAAAGTGTTTATTTTATCCAAATTAAATTTTAAAATGAAAAATGCCTCCACATTGAAAATTTTATAACGAACTTATCCAAAATTTTCATAGTCCACATAAAAATAAGGGCGCCCTAAAAATAACAATATCAAGACTACATATCTTTGAAAAAAAACAGCTTCTTAAATTTAGCATTGTACTTCTTATGGATCTTAAATGTCAAACAACTTTAGGTCATAAGAACTATATATATATATAAAATCTGATTGACATAATTAAAAATAAAAAAAATAAAAAAAAATAAAAAATCATGTTACATTAGTCATGCATGTAACAAATATATACATCCACTGTGGGCACCTCTCACATGAGAGGCGTCTCCGACCATTGGAGGTGTCTCCCACATGTGAGAGGCGCCCACGACAAGCACCCATGTTATGTTGGGCGGCACGTGTGGGAGCCTCTCATGCATAGAGACCCCCATGCGTGTCGCTCAACATAACAAATAGATATACGAAATTAATATGTTGTCCGACGCCTCCTGCGCAACTGATCCCGTCCGGAAGCTGAGTCGGATAAAGGCGGGCCTTGATGTATTGGAAGTTGACGGAAAGTCGTCGTAGGGTCAGATCTACCTAGCACCCCTCGGAAAGGCTTACACGGGCGGCTAACGACGGCAGGTGTCCAGGACGATGACGCTGCGGCTCTACGCACACTCAGACAAGCTCACCAGTCGTTAGAGACCAGAAACCAGGGGAAAAGTCCCCGGGTCAGGCCCTCCGACGCTCAAGTCAGGTACTTTTTCTCCAGAAAGCACAGAGAAAGGACGAAAAGTAAAGACTAGTGAGAAATGACGAGTGAGCATCCCTGCATAAGGGACAAAGCATTCCTTTTTATACTGCAACGGAAGTTTCTAGGTCTGACGGGTGTCAGGGAATGACGGCTGTCAGACTTTGTCTGGTGATGAATGACACGGGGCACCTTTTTATAGGCTGGCGATGGAATCAAAAGGGGTAATGAGCCCCGACTGTGAGAATATTCTCTGACACGCTGATTGCTTTATGACATTTTCTGACAAGCAGTTACGATTCCCCAGCTTGTTTGTCCTGTAGTGTCTGAACGCTGGATCTGTATTTCGAGATCTATACTTATACCCGCTTCTATGTGCTATCATCCATAGTTCGTATATCCAGACCTGTACGCCAGGCTTGTATCCCGACCTGCTTCTATCTACTGTTATCCGTGGTTGGTACTTCCCGACCTGCACGCCAGGTCTGTGTCGTGCAGGTCTATGTCCCGACCTGCCTCTGTATACTTGTTATCCTTGGCTTGTACCTTCCGACCTGCACGCCAAGTCTGTGTCCCGACCTGCTTCTATCCGCTGCTATCTATGGCTGACACCTCCCGACCTGCACGCTAGGTCTGTGTCCAGACCTACCTCTGTATACTTGTTATCCTTGGCTTGTATGTCCCGACCTGCACGCCGGGTCCATGTCCAGACCTGCTTTTATCCGCTGTCATCCATGGCTGACACTTCCCGACCTGCATGCCAGGTCTGTGTCCAGACCTGCCTCTGTATACTTGTTATCCTTGGCTTGTATAACCTGACCTACACGCCGGGTCTATGTCCAAACCTGCTTCTATCCGTTGTTATCCATGGCTGGCACTTCCCGACCTGCACGCCAGGTCTGTGTCCAGACCTGCCTCTGTATACTTGTTATCCTTGGCTTGTATGTCCCGACCTGCACGCCGGATCCGTGTCCAGACCTGTTTCTATCCGCTGTTATCCATGGCTGGCACTTCCTGACCTGTACGCCAGGTCTGTGTCCAGACCTGCCTCTGTATACTTGTTATCCTTGGCTTGTATGTCGTGACCTACACATCGGGTCTGTGTCCAGACCTGCTTCTATCCGCTGTTATCCATGGCTAGCACTTCCCGACCTGCACGTCAGGTCTGTGTCCCGACTTGCCTCTGTATACTTGTTATCCTTGGCTTGTATGTCCTGACCTATACGCCAGGTCTGTGTCCAGACCTGCTTCTATCCGCTGCTATCTATGGCTGACACCTCTCGACCTGTACGCCAGGTCTATGTCGAAACCTGCCTCTGTATACTTGTTATCCTTGACTTGTATGTCCCGACCTGCACGCGGGGTTCGTGTCCAGACCTGCTTCTATCCGCTGTTATCCATGGCTGACACTTCCCGACCTGCACGCCAGGTCTGTGTCCAGACTTGCCTCTGTATACTTGTTATCCTTGGCTTGTATGTCCCGACCTGTAAGTCAGGTTTTTGTCCAGACCTGCTTATATCCGCTGCTATCTATGGCTGACACCTCCTGACCTGCAGGCCAGGTCTGTGTCCAGACCTGCCTCTGTATACTTGTTATCCTTAGCTTGTATGTCCCGACCTGTACGCCGGGTCCGTGTCCAGACCTGCTTCTATCCGCTGTTATCCATGGCTGACACTTCCCGACCTGCACGCCAGGTCTGTGTCCAGACCTGCCTCTATATACTTGTTATCCTTGGCTTGTATTTCCTTACCTACACGCCGGGTCTGTGTCCAGACCTGCTTCTATCCGCTGTTATCCATGGCTGGCACTTCCCGACCTGCACGCCAGGTCTGTTCGTTGAGTTTGCTCTACGCCAGGAGCCTTCTTTCCTTTACCTTTAATTGGGCATTGTGGGCTCAGTCCTCCACTATACCTGGCCTGTGGGCCTGGTCCTTGACCGCTATCAGGGCTGGTCCTGGTCCGACTTATACTCCCATCCTTTGACCGCCCCGTCAGCTGAGACTTTTGACCCTGTCCACATAAGCTTGACTTCTGACCTCTCTGCTCTCCACGTCAGCTTGACTTCTGACCGCCCACGGAGGCTTGACTTTTGACCTCCTTGACCTCCACGTCAGCTTGATTTCTGACCGGCCACGGAGGCTTGACTTTTGACCCTCTTGTGGTCTTGACTCCTAACCACATCATCTTACCGATCCCACGAACATGCGCCGTATCACAAGCCTCCCCTTCAAGTCTAGTCGAAGGAGGCTATAGTCCGACTGACTAGACCCCAGTCCTCATGTTACCTGACCTGACCCTCATGTCCTCCGCCAACCTGACTTACATCTGTATTCCGAAAAGTCTCCCTCCTTTCTGGGAGACGAACGGGCTCCTATGCATATGCTGACTCCTCAGCTTCCGAGCGTACTCTTTTCCCATAACTGTCACATGGTTCCCTAAGCATCAACTCAAATTCCGAGGAAATCCCTTCACCTTTTCCTTCCTTATAAAAAGGTCCGAGCATTTCATACTTCAAGCTATTCGCTTGTCAATACAGTACCTTGTCTCCATGGAGCCTACCACAGAACCTAGCGACCTTGCTTCTTTACTTCGGCAAACTTCCCATCTGCTGGAGTTATCGGCCTAGAAAGAAGAGGCTTCACTTCAACAAATCGCCGCTCTGACAGAGTTACTGGCTCAAAAAGAAGAAATCCTGCTGGAGATGACTGCGAGCAGAGATCTTCAAGTATCCCTTACTCATGAAATGGAAAGCCTCTGGCTGGCCGCCAAGTCCAAGACCCAGGCCGAAGTCGCTCTCAAGCTGAAAGCTCAAGCTGAAAGCTCAATCCGACTTCCAGAGCCAAGTTCACTATATTGTCTATTTGAAAATGAGACATGAGGATGAGGTGGCTCTTCTAAATGAGGAAGGACGGATCAAAGACGAGACCATCAGGCAACTAAAGCGCACCATCGATCTTATTAAGGAAGATTTGACTAAAATTAGGGCTCATCTGACTAGGAAGGATCAAGCCTCTGGATCTGGCAGCCATGTAAACCCTTAAAAAATGTACCCCTGAGTAATGACATAAAACTTATTTTTTGGGTTCCATTCATGATGCGGCCCCACACCCTATTGCTTGGGTATCTTTATGTTTCTATAAAACACCTGCATTTCTCTAATATTTCTAGCAAAAATAGCAAAAGTAATAAAGATAATTGGCTTACCCCATTTTCCTCTTACCTCCTAACATATGAGCCTTTGGCCGAGGCAAATGAGACGCTTAAGAATGGGCCTATGACTCAAGAATGTGCCTGCGAAGCTTCATACTTAGCAAGAACCCTTGAACTACGGCTTACTGACTAGTCCGGCACGATAACTTGGCTTGTTGCATTTTGCGTCAACGAATATAAGGAATACTGACCGAGAAAATCATTGCACCGACCGATAAGGTCGTTGGTCGTGAGAGTCTTGCTCACTTATAACTCGCATTGAGGCGAGAGTATGGGACAACCGACCGAGAAGGTCGTTGGGCGTGAGAGCCTTGCTCACTTATAACTCGCACTGAGGCGAGAGTCTAGGACAGCCGACCGGGAAGGTCGTTGGGTGTGAGAGTCTTGCTCACTTATAACTCGCACTGAGGCAAGAGTCTGGGACAGCCGATCGGGAAGGTCGTTGGGCGTGAGAACCTTGCTCACTTATAACTCGTACTGAGGTGAGAGTTTGGGACAGCCGACCGAGAAAGTCGTTCGGCGTGAGAGCCTTGCTCACTTATAACTCGCACTAAGGCGAGAGTCTGGGACAACCGACCGGGCAGATCGTTGGGCGTGAGAGCCTTGCTCACTTATAATTCGCACTAGGGCGAGAGTCTAGAACAACCGACCGGGAAGGTCGTTGGGCATGAGAGCCTTGCTCACTTATAACTCGCACTGGGGCGAGAGTCTGGAACAGCCGACCGGGAAGGTCGTTGGGCGTGAGAGCCTTGCTCACTTATAACTCGCACTGGGGCGAGAGTCTGGGACAGCTGACTGGGAAGGTCGTTGGGCGTGAGAGCCTTGCTCACTTATAACTCGCACTGGGATGAGAGTCTGAACAGCCGACCGGGAAGGTCATTGGGTATAAGAGTCTTGCTCACTTGTAACTCACAATGAGGCGAGAGTCTGGGACAGCCGACCGGGAAGGTTGTTGAGCGTGAAAGCCTTGCTCACTTATAACTCGCACTGGGGGGAGAGTCTGGAATAGCCGACCGGGAAGGTCGTTGGGCGTGAGAGCCTTGCTCACTTATAACTCGCACTGGAGCGAGAGTCTGGGACAGCCGACCGGGAAGGTCGTTGGGCGTGAGAGCCTTGCTCACTTATAACTCGCACTGGGGCGAGAGTCTGGGACAGCCGACCAGGAAGGTCGTTGGGCGTGAGAGCCTTGCTCACTTATAACTCGCATTGGGGCGAGAGTCTGGGACAGCCAACCAGGAAGGTCGTTGGGCGTGAGAGTCTTGCTCACTTATAACTTGCACTGGGGCGAGAGTCTGGGACAGCCAACCGGGAAGGTCGTTGGGCGTGAGATCCTTGCTCACTTATAACTCGCACTGAGGCAAGAGTCTGGGATAGCCGACCATGAATTCTTATGAAAACCCGTTCAGAGATAGATGCTGCCGACCTGGGGGTGATTTCCCGACCAGGATAGATGTTGCCGACCTGGAGGTGATTTCCCGACCAGGATAGATGTTGCCAACCTGGGGGTGATTTCCTAACCAAGGACTGTTTAAAGGGACCACTTTTACTTTGTCTGCAGGCAAAAGATACATAGTATCAGATGTATTGCGAATATAAAAATATTAAGATCTTACTCAGCCTGTGAAAAGGATGTCTTGTGGCTTCGCCACATTCAAATTTCTTTCCCGCCTATTTTCTTCGCCGCTTCCCAAGAGAATTGCATGGCAAGCGTTTCTGTACACCCGCTGCGTTTCATGATTTCCTTAACACATCCATCATTAATATGCTTCCTAGGGGGGTGACACCTGTCCCACGCCTTTATTGCTTACGCCATATGACGTCGCCGACTCCACTCCTTTTTGTACACGGCCTCCCAGAAGAGCATGACGATTAGTGATCGGACGGCTTTGGGCGCCTTACCCAAAAATATACTCGACAACTCTTTTCGATATTCCCTAGGAAAACTTCCTTTATAATCCCTAAAGGCAGTCCACCGTCATTACCTTGAGCGTTTCAACTGCCTTCGTCTTCTTGTTGCTTCGCCGTCTCTGGTGTATCGGCCTTTCCCCTTCTAACCTCTTCGTGCTCGGTGCTCTTCCTCTTCTCGACTAACCTCTTCTCCAACTTCCTTCACCTTGATAATGGCTGACGGTAAGGCCACCCATTGGTACTCGTGCTTCATTTCTGACATAGATGATCATGACCTATCTGTGATTCGGTCTGACCTACGACTTAGTGATGCTTATGAACTTAGAGTTCCTACACCCCATGAACACCCCGCGAACCCTCCTGAAGGCTTCATGACCATTTTTAGAGACCAACTTTTAGGAGGCCTTCGATTTCCTATACCTCCCTTTATCTCTTCCTTAAGCCGCTACTTTGGTGTCTGCCCCTCTCAATTTGCTCCCAACTTTTTTAGAGCTGTATGTGGCACGGTCATTCTATGTCGCATATACCAAATTCCTTTGACTGTTCAGCTCTTCCATCATTTTTATTCTTTCAAACGTGCGGAACCGGGCGTGTTCATGGTACAGGCTAGGCCTGGTTACAAATTCTTTTCTGACATGCTCTCTTCCAACAAGGGGTGGAAGTCACGCTTCTTCTTTATTAGATTACCTACATCTTCACCTTTGGTCGAGCCGACCCCTTGGCGCCCTGATATTCCCCCCAACCTTCCTGTACATCACCATCAGTCTTCCTACGACGCCGCTTCAGAAAAACTTCAAGGAGTGAGCGTTCGCTTGTCTAAACTACTACTGGAAGGCTTTTTGTATTTGTTCGGGCTCAGCCCAGTTCAGACAGAAATAGGTGCTCCGTTAGGTAAGACCCCATTTTTCTCTTTGTTATTCTTCGCTAACTGAGGTATCTCTCTTTCACTTTGCAGAGGCTACCATGCTCCGGGCTTACTCCTCAGATACAAAACGCCAATCTTTCACCATTTTGCAAGCTATAAGTGCGGAGCTTAAGCAGGGCTTAGCGGCTACTTCCCGGTCTGCCCCTTCTACCTCGTAATCTTCTCTACCTGTGCCGGCCCAGGAGGAAGCTTCCTCGGCTCTTCCCCTGGATGTGGCCCCTGTAGAAGACCTGACCACTGTAGAGCAGGTCGAGGAAGAGCGAGCCGCGTCTCCCCCTCTAGCCAAATGTCTATGGCTTCAGCGCAAGAGGAAGAGGGTTATTCCAGCGACTCAGGCGTCACCTCCACCGCTTCCTTTTGCCCGTCGCTCATCCGCCGCCTCTCAATCTTCGGAAGCTAAGACCGTCACTCCCGACCGGGAGACGGTGCTGGGGCTAGATGTTCCCACTCTATCGCCTCAAATATTAGCCCCAACCCCCGGTCAGGCTATAACTCTTGAGCAGGCCTCTTTCCCCGCTCAGGCCTCCTCTCCCGGGCAGCTACCCTTTCCCTTAATGGACCAGCCCGGGAGTTCAGCAACCCTATCCGCCTCCCTTCCGTTAGCTGCTCCGGCCTCTACTTCTCAATCTCGGGGGAAAATTCACAAGAAGTATGCCTTTACTTACTCTTGGTGCCTGCCTTCTTCCACAGAGTCCAGCGCCGCCAAAGAAACTGCAGAAGAGGCTCCTCCTCCTGTTGCCCTGGTTGAACTACAGGGCGATTTAGTGACGTCCTGACGATCAGGTAATCGGAAGTTTTGGAAGAATCCTCCGATAGAGGGGCTGGATCAAGCTGCTCGCCAGTTAGTTTCCGTAAGTTTTCTTATATCAAGGCTCCTCTGTTGGAATCTCTTATAATCTTTCTTCCTATATCTAACGCAGGCCTGCTCCGCCAACTTGAGTGTCATTCAATACGCCTCTCGCTTGCAGAAGGAGAATGAAGTGTTAAAGGCTCGTCTCCAGGAGTTGGAGCTGCCACTAACTCCCCGCGATCCCCTCAATCCGACCCCCGGGGACTTAGCGAGTTATCTCCGATTGATTGGGGAGTCTGCAGAGTCCGCCTACAACATTTCCCATGCAGCTTTTGACAAAATTAAGACTTTGGAAGCGGCTCTGAGGACAAGCGAGTCCAAACTGGCCTCAGAGGTGGAGAGGCGCCACTCGCTGGTAGTTGAGCTGGATGAAAAGGACGCTCGATTGACTACCCTATCTTCTGATCTGAGGAGTCTGCAAGAGACCCAAGAGACTCTTAAGAAGAGTTTAACAGACGTTTAGGGTCAGCTCTCTTCCAGCACCGACCGGGAGAAGACCATTCAAAGCTAGTGGGAGGCCAGCCAAGCGATCCTTAAATCAATATAGGCCGACCTTTTGAAAGCTCAAGAGAATATTTCCCAGGGTCAACAAGATTTGACTTTGGCCCAAGCTGATGCGGAAAAGGCCAGAGCTGATACGGAGAAGGCCCGAGCAAAGCTGACAGATTATCAGGCGGGATAAATTGGTCGTCTAAGAGCCTATAGGCGAGCCTACGTCACATCCCCTTTCTTTTTGAGGAAGATAGGGGGTTTGATGAACCTCATGCTTTGTTACGGCGTGGCTGGAGGGGCTTGACAAATTTTTGAGCAGAATCTGCTTCGCGCTGCCCCTTCAGAAGATTTCTTAGATACTTCCCGCCTAATGAACGAGCTCCCAGACGGGTCTCTCCCTTCCTTTAAAGATGATGACGACTTATTCCTCCTCTCCGAGCCTCCTGCTGATGCTACACCCTGCCCCCCTGAGCCTCCTGCTGACAACGATCCTTGATGTGGCACTATATGTTGCCCTTTAATGTAAAAATGAAACTGTCAAACTTTTGCTTTGCTTGTAATTTCGGACTTGAATTTACTTTGGCATGTTTACCCTTCCTGTGATATGACATGACCACTGGCTTTCAATTTTCTCTTATAGTATATCAACTTTTCTTATGGCATGTTCACCCTTTTATTAGTTGTCTTGTATATTTCCTGACTGATACGACCCATGACCTTACGAACGTGTGTTTTGGCCTTCTAGTTTAAGTCTTATCTGAACCCGGTTGGGAATCCCTTTTTTTATCCCGACCTATCTTTCTTGCCTTCTTCTGACTGCCCAACTTAGCTTAACAAATTTCCCTGGTCTGCGCTTATATCCCGAATTGCATAGCTTGCCTTTCTCTGCTGATCGTCCTGGCTCGGCCACATCTCTTGGTCTGTTCTTTCCCCCGTAATCCAGGTCAGGACAACTTCAGACCGGGAAATTGAGGGTTAAGCCCAGACCGGGAAAGCGAGGGCACTTTTCCAAGACATAACTGCTGTGTCCTTTCCCGAGATCCATCTCCTCGTTCTTCGCGTCGATATTTTTCCAAATATATCCGTGAGCGTTATTTTCAAAGGAGATCCTTCGGTTCTCTTTGTTCCCGCCAATTATTGTGCACCGGTGGATGATGTCTGACGAAATTGCCCCTTCTGTCCAGCGGCTATAAATAATCTCCGCTAGTTTTGTCTCCAGACTCTACACGCTTTATTCTTCCTTCCGCTTGAATCCATTATCATTCCTGGATATCTGCTTTTGCGTTGATAGCTTCTCGCTTGTGATCTTTCTTTCTTCTGTTTCTTTTCTCATGGCATCCCCCTCTTTTCTTTCTTCTTTGGCAGCCATGTATTTTCCTGGCTCATCCACTTTCGGCGAAATAGATCGGGATGACCTGTGATATATTCATGGAGTTGGGGATGACGTACACGTGGTCATCCCCACTGGAGTGCACCAATTCTTCAATCCTCCTGACGGGTATTGCACGTTCTTTACAGAGCAATTTGTGGCCGGCCTTCGTCTTCCCCTCCACCCCTTCTTTTCCGACGTGTGCCGCCACTTCAGAATTCCCCTGGGACAACTGACACCGAACTCCATAAGGATCCTCTGTGGATTTGTAGTGCTCTGTGATGTATGCGAGTTGTCCTGGTCTGCCCATTTATTCCACTGCTTCTTCACCCTCCGGCACCAGGAAGAGGGCACATTCCGCTTTCAGCCTTGTCTTCGAACTGCTTTTTTCTCATCCCTACCGCCTTCTGACCTGAACTGGAGGAGCAAATTTTTCTTCATTCGCTTTCCCCATGAGGTAGAGTGGCCCTTGCGATGGCAATCATTACTTCCCCCATCTCCAGAACTAGGGAAATTTCATCTTGATACCTCCTACATAGAAGCTTTGTCTCGTTTAACCGGTTGGCAGATGAACTTGACGCGCCTATTATATGAGGAATTGTTATCCTATTTCCGCCTGAGTTATCTTACTCCTGAGACGCCTCGTTCCTTGGGGAAGCTTTCCTCTCCGTTCTGTTACCACTTCATAAGTATTTTGTTTTTCTTACTGTAGCTAACCTCCTACTCTATCTTGTGCAGCTGAAGTCTTAACCCGCGCTTCGGAGGTTCAACCTCTTCCTCTGAGTGACATGGAAATAATGAGGCATGGTCGAATTATTTTACAAAGAAGATTGCTACCCCATTCGTCTTCGACCTCTGTCGGTGGGGCCTCCCCTGCAAATCTCCCACCTCGTCCTTCTCGCAGAGGATCTTCCATTGTCCGACCGACCTCCTTCGCTCGTCCCAAGACTGCGCGTCCACCCCAGCCTGCCGCCCTTGTTAGCCCCCGGGCTGCGACTACTGTTCATCCCCGATCTGCCGCTACAACTCGGCCATCCACCCTGACGCCTCTTCAGTCTATTAATCCTCCTCGACCGACTTATATCCCTGGTCGCGGCCTCGGTTGAAGATTCACCAATGTCACCTATGCAAGCCCGGCCTTCAGAGAAGCTTCTCAAGCAGCTCGCCGGGCCCGTTCTGCAAATGACCTCTTGAATCGTGACGCCCCTTCTTCTTCTCGGCGTAGGGCTCGGTTACCATCTGAAGATTCTGACTCGGATGACCAACCTTTGGCTCTAAGGCTTCGCCGCCAAGCCCCTCATCCTGTGCCAGACTCAAGCCCGTCCGCTATCCCTTCTCCTTCACCTCCTGTGGCGGTCGCTTCTCCTCCTTCGCCTCCTATTGCGACCCCGACTCCTGTCCCGAGCCAGGCATATGTTCTGCCTGATCCCTCCACGGTTCCGGTTAAGCCTCCACTCGCTCAACCTTCTCCGTCTGAGGTTCAGGTTGATCCCCCGCTGGTTCAACCCTCCACTTCGCAACAGCCTCCAAGCATTGAAGCTGGCCCCTCACAGCGCCCTTCATCAACTACCTCACCTCCAGAGCCCTCTCTTGTGCCCCCTTCAGCTCCTTCTGGGTCGGCCGCTAGACCTTCTAGCTCAGCTGCTGGGCCTTCCCAGCCACCATCGCCTGTTCATCACCACTATCGTACCAATACTCCCTCTAAGGCGGGGTTAAGGTCCCGACGAGATGTTCCCACCAGCTCCTTCACCATGAAAGGTCGTTTGGCCACTTTGTGGGAAGAGAGTATGCAGTAGATAGAACACTTGTCACCCCTTGCCCAAATAGAGAGATTTTCAGAACTGTATATCAAGGTAAGTCTTCATGATCGATTACTACCGCTATTATCATCCTCATTCTTATCAAATGTTTCTTTTATGTCCCAGGTCTGTGCAAAGTCCCTGACCATAAATAAATCCTTCCATGCTGTTCATTATCAAAACAAGATGCTACGAGACAAGGTTGTCGAACTGGAGCTGCAATTAAATAACCCGATGCAAGCTAATCACGCCCTGAGAGCTGAAGTAAAAGATCTAGCCAAAAGGAAGAATAGCCTGGAAGTATCTTTGGCGATATCTGATCGAGAGCTTAAGGGCCTCAAGGAAGAAAAAAGCCAGGTCGATGTCGTGCACCAGCAATACATGGATCAGCAAACTTTAGAGCATCGGCGAGCTATTGATCAATTGACCCAGAAGTTGCGTGTTGCTGAAACTTTAGCACAGGAGCAAGGCAAGAAATTAAAATCCCAGGAAGCCCAATTAACATCTCAAGCAGCAGAACTCTTGACAGCCCGGACTGAACTGGCTCAGGCCCGGGTCACTGCTGAGGGAATATCTACGGCCCTGGCCATCTATAAGGAAGGGGAGAATGACAGCTGTCAACAAAGTCACACTTTGTACCTGCGTTCCCCAGAGTTCTGTACACAAGTAGGGCAGCGCTTCTCCACTTCTGTTATTTTTGGTGCAGCCAGAGCTCTACAACAACTTTATGAATAGGGCTACCTGAAATCATCTCCTCCTCCTGAATTTAGATCATGACCAGATCCTTAAAGAGATCCCAGATGAAATTTTTGCTCCTTTCAAATGAACCTTTTTGACTACTTGTGTATAATGACTTAACAATCTCTTGTGAATTACTTCACTATTTTTCCGCTTGCACTTTAAGGTTTACTTTTGCTAAAATTGCTTGGTTTGCCAAAAGAAATATTAGGGTATACAATTTCCACTGTCATCTCTCCTTACCGATCTATCCGGTCTGCTTTTTCCCCGATCCGCTACCCTGGTCTGTCCAGTAGGTGATTGCCCGGCCTACTGCCCTACCTATGCTTCTTTAAACTCTGTAAGGTCGCAAGTAATTAGCACTCCAAGGTCGATCTAACCTTTTGCCCTGATTGTCCTGCAAATAATAAGCTCTGCAAGTCAACTTCTTAAGAACTTTGTATGGTCCATCCCACTGCAGTGCTAACTTGGCCACATCGCCCACAGGCTTGACTTGCTTCCAGACCAGATATTCTTCCCCGAAGAATCGAGGAATCACTCTTCTGTTATAAGTTTATCTCATTCTTTGTCGATATGCTTCTAGCCGAGCCGCCGTTCTTTCACGGGTTTCGCTAATGAGATCCAGCTGAGCCAGTCGCCGCTCTGTGTTTCCTTCATCGTATAATGTCCTCCTGACTGATGGCACTCCGATTTCTATGGGTACGACTGCTTCATTGCCATAAACTAGATGGAATGATGTCAGACCTATACTTTCTCGAGGTGTTGTACGATAAGCCCATAGGATGCTTGACAGCTCCTCCACCCAGTTACCTCCCACATGATCCAACTTAACCTTCAGACCTCGTACTATTTCCCGGTTGACTACCTCAGTCTGACCATTGCTTTGTGGGTATGCTATTGAAGTGAAGGCTTGCGTGATGACAAACCCCTTGCACCAGGTCTGGATTTTTTGCCCTTGAAATTGTCTTCCATTGTCTGACACCAGTTTGTGAGGAATATCGAATCTGCAAAGAATGTTCTTCCATAGAAATTGGATGACGGCATATTCTGTGATCCTTGCCAGGGCCTCTGTTTTCACCCACTTAGAAAAATAATCCATCACCACCAATAAGAAGCGTCTCTGACTTGGCTCCATCGGAAATGGCCCCACAATATCCATGCCCATTGATCAAAAGGACATGAAACTATAGACGTTCTCAGCAGAGCTGTTAGTCGATGTGTTAAATTTTGGTGTCTTTGACAAGATAGGCAGGTATTTACCAACTTGTGAGCGTTCCTCTGTAAAGTAGGCCAGAAATACCCGGCCAGGAGTACCTTGCGAGACAATGTCCAACCGCCTACATGATTGCCACAGCATCCGAGATGTATTTCTCGCAAGGCCTGGTCTGCTTCCTCCATATCCAAGCATTTGAGTAAGGGTCTAGAGAAGGACCTCTTGTAGAGTTGATCCCCAATCATGACATAAGCATGGGCTTGCTTCCTGACCAGCCGTGATTCTTCTGGGTCGGTTGGTAAGATATCTTGCCTAAGATAGTTGATCATAGGCGCCCGCCAATCAATAGTTGCTTCCCCATTGTTTTGCAGATCTATCTGAGCTATAAGAAAAGTCTGTGTCGTTGACCGGTCCAATACCCAAGTAGTTAAGGAACTAGTCATCTTTGCTAACTCATCTGCCTTCTCATTCTCCGCCCTGGGGGTTTTGGTTACTGTGATTTCTACAAATTCCTCCTTCATCTTCTCATAAGCTTCCCGGTATACTTGTAATTTATCACAATTTATCATAAAGTTGTCGGCTACTTGCTGAGTTACTAGCTGGGAATCTGAATAAATGATTACCCGGGCTGCCCCTACGTGCCGGGCTGCTTGCAGTCCTGCCAACAAAGCCTCATATTCTGCCTCATTGTTGGTGGCTCGGAAATTCAATCGCACAACCAATTGGAGTATATCCCCTTGGGGAGATATTAATAAGATCTCGACCCCGCTTCCTTGGTGATTTGTCGATCCGTCCACATAGACCTTCCAGGTTTCTTCGGAGTTGGTCTGATGAATTTCTGTTAAGAAATCTGCTAAGGCCTGTGCCTTAATGGTTGTGCGAGGCTGATATTGTATATCATATTCTCCCAACTCCGTCACCCACTTGATAAGTCGGCCTGCAACTTCTACATTAGTTAAAGCTCTTCCCATGGTGCTATTGGTCAGAACCGTGATAGGATGTGATAAGAAATAGGATCTTAACCGCCGAGCCATAAGGACTAATCCATAAACCAACTTCTCGAGGGTCATGTATCGAGACTCGGCCCCTTTTAATAGATGACTGAAGAAAGTACACTGGTCATTGTACATTGTCATGTTTCTTAACAAGCACAGCCCCTACGGCCTCGGGGGTGGCAGATAAATAGATCCATAAGGGTTCCCCAACAACCGGCTTGAATAAAGATGACAAAGCCTCCAAATACTTCTTCAGCTCCTCAAAAGCTCGGGTACAGTCTTCATCCCATTGGAATTTGGAGGCCTTCCTAAGCACCTTAAAGAAAGGGATAGCCCAGTCTGCAGATCTGGAAATGAATCTTGACAGAGCTGTTATTCTACCGACCAGCTTTTGAGTTTCCTTCAAATTTTGGGGAGGCTGCATATCACGTAGCGCCCGAACTTTTTCTGGGTTAGCTTCTATTCCTCGCTCGGTCACTAAGTAGCTCAGGAGCTTTCCTCCCTTAGCCCCAAACAAACATTTCAAGGGGTTCAGCTTCAGCCCATATTGCCGGAGGGTATTGCAGGTTTCTTCTACATCCTTGATCAGGTTTACGGCTAACGAGGACTTGATGAGTATATCATCCACATAGACCTCCACATTGCGTCCGATCTGCTCCCGGAAGATTTTGTCCATCATTCTTTGGTATGTGACTCCTGCGTTCCTGAGACCGAAGGGCATGACAGTATAATAGAAAGTACTGTCAGCCGTAATGAAGCTAACCTTTTCTTGATCCTCCATCGCTAAAGGTATCTGATGATACCCTTGGTATGCGTCCAGCATGTAGATCCTTTCGCAACCGGCCGTGGAATCCACCATCTGATCGATCCGGGGCAAAGGATAGCAGTCCTTGAGACTAGCTCGGTTGAGGTCTCTGAAGTCTATACACACCCTCCACTTATTGTTGGGCTTCTTTACTAGAACCGCATTAGAGAGCCAGGACGGGAACTGCACTTCTCTAACGTGGCCTGCCTTCCTGAGCTGGTCCACCTCAGCTCTGATTATTTTGTTTTGGTCGGTTGAAAAGTTTCTTTTCTTTTACTTGACAGGTCGGGAGTCCGGCAGTAAATGTAACTTATGTTCGGCTACTTCCGACTTGACCCCGGGTAAATCTTCTGTAGACCAGGCGAAGACGTCCCGGTTACGAATCAAGCATTGAACTGACTTTTCCTTGAGGGGAGAAGGAAGGTCGCTGGCCAAGCGGGTCACACTCTCAGGACGTTCAGCGTATAGTTGCACCTCTTCCCAAGGGATGGTTCTTCAGCCATATGCAAAGGCTCTTCTTGAATAGCATGAACGCCCCCATCCCGCATCCTTTGATTTTTTCGAGCCTCCACCCGGACCATATCAATATAGCATCGGCGAGAAACCCTCTGCTCGCCTTTTACTTCGCCGACCTGCTCGCCCACTGGAAATTTGATTTTCTGGTGGAAGGTCGAAACAGTAGCCCTAAATTCGTGCAGAGCGGGCCTTCCTAAAATGACATTATAAGATGAGGGAGAGTCCACTATGATAAAGGTACCTCCTCCGTGTGCGCACTAATGGCTCGGTGCCCAGAGATATGGCCAGCTTAATCTGACCCATTAGCTTCACCTTATTGCCTGTAAATCCATATAGAGACGTAGCCACCGGCTGAAGTTCCATGGCATCAATCTGCATCTCCTCAAATGCAGTTCTGAACAGAATGTTGACCGAGCTATCGGTGTCAATGAAAACTCTGGCCACTCGGCTATTGGCGATGATAACTTTGATGATAAGGGCATCATCGTGAGGCAACTCTAGCCCTTCTAGATCTGCCGACCCGAAG
This sequence comes from Zingiber officinale, assembly GCF_018446385.1. Taxonomy (NCBI): domain Eukaryota; kingdom Viridiplantae; phylum Streptophyta; class Magnoliopsida; order Zingiberales; family Zingiberaceae; genus Zingiber; species Zingiber officinale. The sequence continues at coordinate 12,757,234 of NC_055988.1, read as the reverse complement.
CTGATAATAGGGCCAGCAGCCTGCTCTTGACTGCATCCAACGGCATAAACCTCTAAGCTACGCACATGGGACTTGCGCGCTCTTCCCGAATCTCCATCAGTTGGCCCACCAGAGATCATGCCAATCTCTCTGACGGCAGCATTGCCTCTGTTCTCGGCTTCTCGCGATCCCTCTAGCACTTTCCCCCGACCAGGTTGATGAGCACTGGGTCCTGCTAGGTCGGGGTGGGGTTGCCCGGCCTGTCCAGCCGCGGTTCGTTGCTCTTCCATCATCTTGAGCACTTGAGGGGCCAGCTCGGGCGGTGGTAAACCTAACTCGGCGGCCCGCTTGGAATCCCGAGCAAACTGGAAACAATGATTAGTATCATGTGTACGAGACCAATGATAAGTGCAATACCGATTGTTCCATGGTCCTGGTCGGGGAGCACGCACAGCTGCGACTCGAGGAGCGGGTCTGATCTCCGGCCCGGGATGAAAAGCAGGTCTGGCTTCCCGGGCACGCGGCAGAGGTTGAGGAGGTGGTTGAGGTACCCTTCTTTCCTGCTTGTTGGTAGAGGGAGGTGGTCTTTCAGCTTTCCTCCGGGCCGCTTGTGCTTCTTCTACTTTGATGTATGAGGCAGCTTTTTCCACCATCTCATTAAAATTCCGAGCAAAATTTTTGATGAGATCTCTGAAGAATTTTCCCTCTCCTAATCCATGAGAGAATGCGCTCATCAGAATCTCTGAAGTGGCGGTGGGACATCCTGAGCCACTTGATTGAAGCGGTTGATATAACTTCTTAAGGGCTCGGTCGACCCTTGCTTCAGAGCAAAAAGACAGTTGTCTGTTTTCTGATACTTCTTACTACTAGCAAAATGACACAGGAAGGTCGTCTTGAAGTCCAAGAAACAAGTGATGGATCCTTGAGGTAGCCCATCAAACCACTTTAACGCTGAGCCAGCTAAAGTGTTCAAGAAGACTCGACACTTGATAGCATCACTATATTGGTGCAGCAAGGCTGCATTTTTAAATTTGCGTAGATGCTCTTCTGGGTCTTTACTCCCATCATACTCTCTAATCGACGGGGCTCTGTAACCCTTGGGCAATCTTTTATTTAAAATCCTGACCGAAAATGGTACTCTCTCGTCCGGATCCTCTGGGAATACTTCTGGTATAATGAGAGCCTTCCCTTTCTTTGAATCTCTAGGCAAGGAACTTTCAGCCATGGAGACTTGCGGCTGTTCTTTCTTAAGACTGTGGCCCTGGGGCTCTGGCTGATAATACCCCACACCGGGCTCACGATAAGGGACCTGAGGAAATACCTCAGGTTGCTTTCTCTTAGAACCTCTATCTGAGACAGGGAGGGGCTCCTTGGAAGCTTCAGCAGGAGCTTGGCGTGCTCGGGAGACAGTCGCTTGCTTCTCGGAGGCTGATCACCTCTTGGCCTCCTTGAATAGTTCGTACTCTCCGGCGATCATAGTGACATTGATGTGGCCAGACTCCTCCATCTTCACGTTCCGGAATAGGTTATTGTGTTCCCACAGATGGCACCAAATTTGATCCCGTCCGGAAGCTGAGTCAGATAAAGGCGGGCCTTGATGTACTGGAAGTTGACGGAAAGTCGCCGCAGGGTCAGATCTACCTGGCACCCCTCGGAAAGGCTTACACAGATGGTTGACGACGGCAGGTGTCCAGGACGATGATGCTGCGGCTCTGTGCACACTCAGACAAGTCCACCAGTCGTTAGAGATCGGAAACCAGGGAAAAAGTCCCCGGGTCAGGCCCTCCGACGCTCAAGTCAGGTACTTTTTCCCTAAAAAGCACAGAGAAAGGACGAAAAGTAAAGACTAGTGAGAAATGACGAGTGAGCGTCCATGCATAAGGGACAAAGCATCCCTTTTTACACTGCAACGGAAGTTTCTGGGTCTGACGGGTGTCAGGGAATGTCGGCTGTCAGGCTTTGTCTGGCGATGAATGATACGGGGCACCTTTTTATAGGTTGGCGATGGAATCAAAAGGGGTAATGAGCCCCGACTGTGAGAATATTCCCTGACACGCTGATTGCTTTCTGACATTTTCTGACAAGCAGTTACGATTCCCCAGCTTGTTTGTCCTATAGTGCCTGAACGCTGGATCTGTATTCCGAGATCTATACTTATACCCACTTCTGTGTGCCATCATAGATAGTTCGTATATCTAGACTTGTACGCCAGGCTTGTATCCCGACCTGCTTCTATCTACTGTTATCCGTGGCTGGCACTTCCCGACCTGCACGCCAGGTCTGTGTCCCGACCTGCCTCTGTATACCTATTATCCTTGGCTTGTACGTTCCGACCAGCACGCCAGGTCTGTGTCCCGACCTGCTTCTATCCGCTGCTATCTATGGCTGACACCTCCCGACCTGCACGTCGGGTCTGTGTCCAGACCTGCCTCTGTATACTTGTTATCCTTGGCTTGTATGTCCCGACATGCACGCCGGGTCCGTGTCCAGACCTGCTTCTATCCGCTGTAATCCATGGCTGACACTTCCCGACCTGCACGCCAGGTCTGTGTCCAAACTTGCCTCTCTATACTTGTTATCCTTGGCTTGTATGTCTTGACCTATACGCCGGGTCTGTGTCCAGACCTGCTTTTATCCGCTGTTATCCATGGCAGGCACTTCCCGACCTGCACGCCAGGCCTGTGTCTAGACCTGCCTCTGTATATTTGTTATCCTTGGCTTGTATGTCTCGACCGGCACGCAGGGTCCGTGTCCAGACCTGCTTCTATCCACTGTTATCCATGGCTGGCACTTCCCGACCTGCACGCCAGGTCTGTGTCCAGACCTGCCTCTGTATACTTGTTATCCTTGGCTTGTATGTCCTGACCTACACGCCGGGTCTGTGTCCAGACCTACTTCTATCCGTTGTTATCCATGGCTGGCACTTCCCGCCCTGCACGTCAGGTCTATGTCCCAACCTGCCTCTGTATACCTGTTATCCTTGGCTTGTACGTTCCGACCTGCACGCCAGGTCTATGTCCCGACCTGCTTCTATCCGCTGCTATCTATGGCTGACACCTCCCGACCTGCACGCCTGGTCTGTGTCCAGACCTGCCTCTGTATACTTGTTATCCTTGGCTTGTATGTCCCGACCTGTACATTGGGTCCGTGTCCAGACCTGCTTCTATCCGCTGTTATCGATGGCTGACACTTCCCGACCTGCACGCCAGGTTTGTGTCTAGACCTGCCTCTATATACTTGTTATCCTTGGCTTGTATGTCCCGACCTGTACGCCAGGTCTGTGTCCAGACCTACTTCTATCCGCTGCTATCTATGGCTGACACCTCCCTGTTGGGAGATCGGTGGCCGGCTTGAAGGGGGGGTTGGATAGACGGCACCCCCAAATCGATAGCTTCCTACACTATTGTTAGCTTGTGCAACGGAAATATAAACAAAACAAACAAGCTAAACTAAAACCAAGACAAGAAATGAAATGCAAACCAATACACGTCCGTTTAACGTGGTTCAGAGATTAGGGCTCCTACTCCACAGCTATTCCTAAGGTGGACGATCCTGATCCTTCAGTGGATTACTCCCCGGCAAACTCCGGCTAGCTCACGTAGCTCCTTGTGGGTAGAGAAACCTCACCACAACCCTCACAAGAACTCCTTTGATGCTAGGGCACAGGTAGACTACTAATAGAGATTAACCACCTCTATTTCGTCAACTATAACCAAGCTCCCAAGCTTTGGTTATATAGGTCGTGGGTTGAAAACCCTGCCTACCAGTCGACTGCCAAAACATGCAGTCAACTGCCCTCTGTGAAAATTCGACCGTTACATCCCAACGGCTCGATACCAGTCGACTGATCCACAATGACCGAACGAACAGAACCATTCTGTTTGCGCCCAGTCGACTGCGCGGTCGACTGCATCAGTCGACTACTAAAATATACAGTCGACTGCTACAGTACTGCTACAGTAATGCTCCGTACTGCTACAATAGAACCCTAAAATTAGGATTTTACTGTGAGTACAATCTCTCGTACCCTCACCCTTATGACTCATTTGACACTTCCTTTGCAACTTTAACCTCTTGCCTTCAAGCTTACTTCCTTTGGCTCTCGCCCCTCGGATGCATTCAAGACCGTGGCTCATCCCCAATGCCATCCTTCGCGTATGCCTCAAAGTCGCTTCTCTCGGTCCTTGTCCTTGCTGCCTTGTCCACGGTCCCTCGGATGCTCTATCCTTCACCGAACCCGAAGTCGTCAACCTAAGTCACATGTGTATCCTGCAGTCCTGCACAACTCAAGTACACATATCAAATAACAAGGGTGAACCTAACTTAAACCCTTTGCCCAAACACCAAAACACATGGTCGCACAGACCATTGGGATTGCTCCAACAATCTCCTCCTTTTTGGTGTTTGGCAATACATTTAAGTTAGGGAAAACAAATAGCAAATAAACATGTTAATACAATGGACTTACGATGCCAAGGCTACACACTTGGACTTACAACGCCGAATGAACTTACGATGCCAAGGCTACACACTTGGACTTACAACGCCGAATGGACTTACGATGCCAAGGCTACACACTTGGACTTACAACGCCGAATGGCAAACAATGCAATATGTATTTGAACCTATCCCAAGGCTCCCCCTACACCTACGCTCCCCAATGAGCTAGGATTTTTACAACGGGCTTTTTAAGAACTTATCCCAAGGCTCCCCCTACACCTACGCTCCCCAATGAGCTAGGATTTTTACAACGGGCTTTTTAAGAACCTATCCCAAGGCTCCCTCTATGCAAAGGTACTTTCAGGTTTTCCCAACTAAACATTACTTCTCCCCCTTTGCCTAACATCCAAAAAGTTTTCCAATAATATCCCAATTGTTGAAAACTTATCATCCAACTAACCTTAAACTCATGTATATATCCCCCATGGATCTCATACATTTATACGAGCTGACCCGGTCAAAATCTAGTGCTGAAAAACTTTTAGACTGGTATCAGTCGACTACAAGAAGTACCAGTCGATTGCCCCCATGAAAACAAACTTACAGAGACATTCTGTGCTCGTGAACAGTGTTACTAGTCGACTGGTACACTATTCATGAAAAAATCAGCCTTTTTTGGCCAACTTCAGAAATGCGCCAGAAATTCCACAGACCTCCAAAAAAATTCCAAATTTTGTGGAGATGTCTATTTTATCAGTATCTACTTGGGAAAAATATATATAAAAATATATTTATCACAAATCCCAAGATTGACACAAAACACAAAACTAGCTAAAATGTTCAGTTGAACCTTGACCTAAAGTCCTAGTTTTGGCTTCCTCTTGATGTATTTGCCCATACTAACCCACAATGCATCCCTAGCATTGGTTTATATGACATCTATACATCCAAAACCAATTATCATACCATATGACCCCAATGTCATATTTCCAAGCATGAAACACAATTCAATTGTGCCAAAACCCTAGGTTTGAGACTCAAGTTTGTCTCCAAACCATTTGGCACATTTCATGACCCAATCTAGACTCCCAAGTAGTACCCACTTGAGATCCATTTTCCATGGGTCCCAACTTGACTCTAGAGCTCTCCCTAGAGCTCTTAACCCTAGCCACCTCCCTAGGTGACTCATCCACAATGGCTAGGCCACATCGGTGCATCTCCAGTGACACTTGACCTACAAACCTAACTTTCTTAACCTTGGGCACTTTGTCCTTGGTTAATTTTTCCTTACCTTTAAATGGCTTTCCATTGCCATTTATTGGCTTCTCTTTGCTATAGTCATATGCAACCCTAGCATAAGACTTTCCCTTAGCTTTGGAGGACTCTCCCTTGTCATGATCATTTGCCACCCTAGCATATGATCTCTTATTAGCCTTAGAGGGACTAGATTGGTATCCCAAACCCGATCTATCATGGTTGGGTCTTTGGCTACCTAACACCATATTTAATTCCTTAGATCCGACATTGAATCTCTTAAGGAATTGCTCTAACTTATCAAGATTTTCCCTTAAAGCTTGATTCTCCTTTTCTAGGTTCCTAACCCGAGAGTTAATTTGTCCACATTGGACATTCCTAGACCTATCCACTTTTCTAGGCATATGTCTCCCCTTCTTGGGATTAATGCCTTGGGTCTCCCTAGGTCTATTGTTTCTAGATTTTTCATGCATAGATTTTCTAGGGTTTTGATCGACAATTACCCTACTTCTATCATGATATCTAAATCCAAAATTTTTCATTGCTACATAATGATAATCATTATTTTTCCTAGCATGCATGGAGGAATTTAAATTTGACCTCAAATTTAAACTAGGGTTTACCTTACCCTTTACCTTTGGAGCTCCCCCTTGACATGAGCCTCCATTCTTCTTCTTCTCTTTCTCCCATTTCTTCAATTGTGCTAGCTTCTTGATCTCTCCCTTCTTGGGACATTTTGTGTGGTAGTGACCCTTCTCTCCACACGTGAAGCATATAATGCGCATCTTCTTCTTTTGGACTTCTTCATTCCTACAACCCACATTAGAATTTAAAATAACTTGATTGGGTTTAGGATTTACCTTCTTCTTACCCATAGGACATCTATTCTTGTAGTGTCTCTTCTCATTGCACCCGAAGCATATTATATGGTCTTTTGACTTTACTTCGGTGGAGGTGCTTGCTAGGTTGATTTCCAAGACTTCTTCTTCTTCTTCACTTGTCTTGGATTGTTCTTCAACCTTTGAGGATGTCTCCTCATCCACACTAGTGGATGGCATTTCTTCATCCTTCTCCTCTTTCTCCTCGGAAGTTGAGTGCTCTTCACCTTCCGGTTGGTCCTCCTCTACTTGAGCTTCTTCATTCGTTTCTTCGGATTTTTCTTCTTCTTGTGTAGGCATAGGTTCTTCCCATTGAGCCTTTTTATCTTGCTCCACAAATCGTGAGCATTCTTGTATTTACCTACAAGGCTCATTACGTCATTAGGCAAAATATCAATTAATATTGATATTACCTTGTCGTTTTCCTTTGACCGAGAGGTTTGCTCCTCCGTCCAATGTCGTGGTCGGAGCTTCTTCCCTTTCTTGTCCTTCGGGACTTCGAACGGCTCTTTGACCACCATCATGGTGTCCCAATCTGTATTGAAGAAGACTTCCATCTTCATCATCCAATATGTGATGTCCCATAAGCCTCTACCTTCAAGCTTTGGCGGTTCAATTAAGCAGGTCATCTTTGCTTCCTTGGCGGTTAGTCCAATGGAGAGCGGCCTCACTCTAATACCACTTGTTGGGAGATCGGTGGCCGGCTTGAAGGGGGGTTGGATAGACGACACCCCCAAATCGATAGCTTCCTACACTATTGTTAGCTTGCGCAGCGGAAATACAAACAAAACAAACAAGCTAAACTAAAACCAAGACAAGAAATGAAATGCAAACCAATACACGTCCGTTTAACGTGGTTCGGAGATTAGGGCTCCTACTCCACGGCTATCCGTAAGGTGGACGATCCCGATCCTTCGGTGGATTACTCCCCGACAAACTCCAACTAGCTCACGTAGCTCCTTGTGGATGGAGAAACCTCACCACAACCCTCACAAGAACTCCTTTAACGCTAGGGCATAGGTAGACTACTTATAGAGATTAACCACCTCTATTTCGTCAACTATAACCAAGCTCCCAAGCTTTGGTTATATAGGTCGCGGGTTGAAAACCCCGCCAACCAGTCGACTGCCAAAACATGCAGTCGACTGCCCTCTGTGGAAATTCAACCGTTACATCCCAACGGCTCGATACTAGTCGACTGCTAAAACTTGTAGTCGACTGGTGCAGTCGACTGCTAAAATATGCAGTCTACTGCTAAAACATGCAGTCTACTGATCCACACTGACCGAACGAACAGAACCATTCTGTTTGCGCCCAGTCAACTGCGCAGTTGACTGCACCAGTCAACTGCTAAAACATGCAGTCGACTGCTACAGTAGAACCCTAAAATTAGGATTTTACTGCGAGTACAATCTCTCGTGCACTCGTACCCTCACCTTTATGACTCATTTGACACTTCCTTTGTAACTTTATCCTCTTGCCTTCAAGCCTACTTCCTTTGGCTCTCGCCCCTCGGATGCATTCAAGCCCGCGGCTCATCCCCAATGTCATCCTTTGCGTATGCCTCGAAGTCGTTTCTATCGGCCCTTGTCCTTGCTACCTTATCCATGGTCCCTCGGATGCTCCATCCTTCACCGGACCCGAAGCCATCAACCTGAGTCACATGTGTATCCTGCAGTCCTGCACAACTCAAGTACACATATCAAATAACAAGTGTGAACCTAACTTAAACCCTTTGCCCAAACACCAAAACACATGGTCGCACGGACCATTGGGATTGCTCCAACACTCCTGACCTGCACGCCAGGTCTGTGTCCAGACCTGCCTCTGTATACTTGTTATCCTTGGTTTGTATGTCCCGACCTGCACGCTGGGTCCGTGTCCCGACCTGCTTCTATCCGCTGTTATCCATGGCTGACACTTCCCGACCTGCACGCCAGGTCTGTGTCCAGACCTGCCTCTGTATACTTGTTATCCTTGGCTTATATGTCCTAACCTACACACCGGGTCTGTGTCCAGACCTGCTTCTATCAACTGTTATCCATGGCTGTCACTTCCCGACCTGCACGCCAGGTCTGTTCGTTGAGTTTGCTCTGTTGGTTGCTACTCGGAAAACCTATAGGTTCCACTGTACAAAAATTTTGTACAAAGGTCTGAACCTTTTCCTAGCTACCATGTGTTCTTTTAAATTAAATTTTGGATCGCCTGCGGAACTTAACACGTTTGATCCAAAACTTAATCTATTTGTTCTTTTAGGTTTTGACTTGGATCTCCTGCGGAACTTAACACGTTCGACCCAAGTCTCCTTAAGTTATTAATTCCATTAAATATTAATTTCCATAATTGGTTTCCAGTACTGACGTGGCGAGGCACATGACCTTCTTGGATATGGGAGCAACCACCACCGACTAGACAAAACCTTTTATAGAAAGCTAATATTTAATTTCCTAAAACAACTTTAGGTTAACCAAAGAGAACAATCAAATCACAAGAAAAAGAAAAAAATAAAAGAACACAACATCGAAAAACATATTCGAAATTCTAGAACGTAAGCCTCTTGTATTTGGTATTATTTCCATAAATAACTAGTATGATGCGGAAAAGGAAAAACTACTAGTTATACCTTCTAGAAAGACCTCTTGATCTTCTACCGTATTCCTCTTCTAACCTCGGACGTTGTGTGGGCAACGATCTACCAAGATGAGAAACCACCAACCACCTTCTTCTCCTCCTAGCTAGGTTCGGCCACAACAAGGAAGCTTCACCAAGGAAGAAAACCAAAACACCAACCAAGCTCCAAGAGATGCTAGCTTCCTCTCCTTCTTCTTCTTCTTCTCCAAGTAGTATCCGGCCACCACAAGAGCTCCAAGCAAGATATAAGTTTCGGCCACCACAAAGAGGAAGAAAAGAAGAAGATGGCCGGCCAAAATAACTTTCTTCAAGCATGAAGAATTTCGGCCACCACCAGTGCTCCAAGGGATGCTAGAGACGAGACTTGCTTTCTCTCTTTCTTCTCCTTCCTTGATCCGGCCACCAACAAAAGCTCCACCAAGAAGATAGGTTTCGGCCATCAAGAGGAGAGGAGAGAAAGAGAAGGGCCGGCCACCATACCAAGGAAAAGAGGGAGAATAATAATAGAGGTTCATGAAGGCACCTCACCCCTTCTTTTATATTCCTTGGCCTAGGCAAATTAGGAAATTTAATTACAATAAAATTTCCTTAATTTCCTTGACATGATTTAATTGAGAAAATTAAATAAAATTTCCCAATTTAATCTCTAATGGCCGGCCACTTCTAGAGGAAATAAATTAGACAAGTTTCAATCAACAAATTAAAACTTCCTAATTTGTTTCCGGAAATTTTTAAAAAATTAAATTTCTCTTTAAAAATCTCTTAATGGTTGATAAAAGGAAATTTCTATAATTTTAATTTTATCAACATGTGGATAATTTTAAAGAGAAAATAAAATATCTCACCAATCTACAAATTAGGAAAGAGATCTAATCTCTTTCTTTAATCTTTTGTAGATCTTTTACAAGAGAGATATTTTAATTTTAATTCTCTTTAATAAATTATTTCTTCCACATAATAAAAATTAAAATTAAAATCCCTTCTTAATTTAATTTCGCCCGCCCCACTAGCTTGGGTTCAAGCTAGGGCCGGCCACCCAAATTCATACCTAGGCCGGCCCTAGCTTGTTTCCCAAGCTAGCTTGGCCGGCCCCTTATTAGTGGGTATAGAAGGTGGGTATAGGTGGGTATAGAACTCTACAAATAAGAGGCTACGATAGGGACCGAGAGGAGGAATTGGTTTTGGTCTCCCGATAAAATTAAGCATCCCGTGTTCGCCCCGAACACACAACTTAATTTTATCAATGATAATTCATTCCACTAGAGAACTATCATTGAACTACCGCACCAATCCCAAATTACATTTTTGGGCTCCTTCTTATTATGAGTGTGTTAGTCTCCCTGTGTTTAAGATATCGAATGTCCACTAATTAAGTGAGTTACTGACAACTCATTTAATTAATATCTAAGTCCAAGAGTAGTACCACTCAACCTTATTATCATGTCGGACTAAGTCCACCTGCAGGGTTTAACATGACAATCTTTATGAGCTCCTCTTGAGGACATTATCAACCTAGTATCTCTAGGACACAGTTTCCTTCTATAATCAACAACACACACTATAAGTGATACCATTTCCCAACTTATCGGGTTTATTGATTCAACGAACTAAATCTCACCCATTGATAAATTAAAGAAATAAATATCAAATATATGTGCTTGTTATTACATTAGGATTAAGAGCACACACTTCCATAATAACCGAGGTCTTTGTTTCTTTATAAAGTCAGTATAAAAGAAATGACCTCAAATGGTCCTACTCAATACACTCTGAGTGTACTAGTGTAATTATATAGTCAAGATAAACTAATACCTAATTACACTACGACCTTCCAATGGTTTGTTCCTTTCCATCATGGTCGTGAGCTACTGTTTATAATTTATAAGGTACTGATAACATGATCTTCTGTGTGTGACACCACACACCATGTCATCTACAATATAAATTAATTGAACAACTACATTTATCATAAATGTAGACATTTGACCAATGTGATTCTTATTTCTAGATAAATGTTTATACCAAAAGCTAGGCTTTTAGTATACACTCCAACAATCTCCCACTTATACTAAAAGACTAAGCTGCTATATCTGCTGCCATACATCTGATTCCTAACCCTTCAACATGCCCATCAAAAGCTCTTGCCTTAAGGACCTCAGTGGAAGGATCAATAGGTCATCACCTAATGCAATCTAGGCAGCAACAACTTCTCCTCGTTTATACGATTTCTCGTATTGGGTGGTACTTGCGCTCTATTGTGTTTACTTGCCTTATAGACTTATGGTTTCTTCGAGTTTGCTACTGCACCAACATTATTACAATAAATTGTAATAATCTTTGGACAAACCAGAAATCATATCTAAGTCTATCTTAAGGTTATTGAGTCATACAGCTTTTAATGGCTACCTCAGAGGCTTGCCATATACTAAGCTTCTATGGTGGAGTCCAGAAAAACACCTATGCTTATCACTCTTCCATAGTTATGACTTTACCTCCTAAAATAAACACAAAACCCTGAGGTTGACTTATTATTGTCCCTATCCGATTGGAGGTCAAAATCCATACAACCCATAGGAACCAAATTAACTGCCTTGTAAGCTAGCATATAATCTTTAGTGCCTCTAAGGTACTTTAATATATGCTTTACTGCAGTCCAATGTCCTTGTCTAGGGTTACTTTGATATCTGCTAACTATGCTCTTGGCAAAATAGATTTCTGATCTCGTGCATAGCATACATTAGGTTGTCTAACTGCCGAAGCATAAAGAACTGCCTACATGTCCTCAATCTCCTTTAATGTCATCGGAGACATCTCTTTAGATAAAGACACTCCATGCTTAAAAGGTAAGAAACCTTTTTGAGGAGTTTTGCATGCTTAAAACGAGCAAGGATTTTTCCGATATATCAAGCTTGGAATAAATATATTTTTTCTTGTGATCCCTTATTACTTTGATCTTAAAAAATATATACATTCTCCCAAGTCCTTTATATCGAATTATTTGGACAACCATACCCCTACTTCTGACAACATTTTGATATTGTTTCCAACTACCAAAAATGTTATCTACGTATAGTTCAAGAAATACCACCACGTTTCCATCACATCTTTTGTATACACAAAACTTTATCCGTTTACTCAATAAATCCATAGGTGTGGATTACTTTGATAAATTGGATGTTCCAAGACCTTGAAGCTTTGTATCAGTCCATAGACTGATTGAGCTTGCACACAAGATGCTCTTAGCACTTTGCAATGAACCCTTCTGGTTGCTTTATATGGATGCTTTCTTCAAGACTTCCATTAAGGAATGCTGTCTTGACATCCACTTGCCAAATAGATAAAAGAATCCGGATAGACTTAAGCATGGCTACCAGTGAAAAAGGTTTCCTTTTTCATCAAGCCTTGCTTTGAAGGTTTCTACCTTCCTGTCTATCCCTCTTTTTCTATTATAGACCTTTTACACCCAAAGGCTTTTACACCACTTGGTGGTTCTACAAGCTTCTAGATTTTATTAGAATACATATATTCTAATTCTATTATTCATTACTCTTTGCCAAGATGCTTCATATTTATCTTGGAGTGCTTCGTCATATGTCCGGAGATCAGGTTCATGTCCTTCAGGGATCGAGTTCAAAAACTCTCCCAAAACATGAATCTTTTAAGGTTGCTTAACAACCCTCCCACTACGACAAGGCATTTTCTGCAATTGTGTATCATTTGTGATACGTGTTGCAGTTTTCTTGTGGTATCTCATCTTGTACAGTTGGTACTAGATTAGACATGTCTTTTATTATTTTCTTAAGAACAAATTTACTTATGAGCACGTGGTTCATTATATAGTCCTTTTCTAAAATCAGTCATTGATGTTATCAATGACCTTCTGATTTTTAAGACTATAAACCTACTTTTGTTTATCTAGGATAACTTACAAACAAGTGAACTCCTATCCAACTTATCATTATCTCTCTTTAACATATATGTTGGATTACCTGAATCCGAATATGCTTCAAAATAGGCTTACGCCTATTCAGCAATTCTATATGAGTAGAGAGTTATGACTTGGAAGACACTATGTTCACTTTCATTTTCAGAGTTTATCCTTAAAACAAATTTGATAATTTTCTGAATAACTCATCATCTATCTAATTATTCCATAAGAGTTCTTTACCTTCTTTCTACTACACCATTCTGTTGGGGTGTACCAGATGCAGTTAGTTGGGATTGAAATCAACTTATGATAAGTGACTCCTAAAATCTCTCAAGAGGTACTTGCCACTACGATCTTCCATAGTGACTTTTTACTTTATTCCTCCACATCAACCTTGTACTCTTTGAACTAATCAAAGTACTTAGTCTTGCGGTACATTAAGTAAATTTATTTGTATCTTGAATAGTTGTCTATAAATTAGACAAAATATTCAATACTATCTCTTGTTTGGACAGTCATAGGATCACACAAATCAGAATGAACCGATTTCAACATATCTTTGACTCCATACCCCTTGGACTGAAAAGCTTCTTGGTTATTTTTCTTCCAAGTAAGACTCGCAGGTTGGAAAGATTTCCACTACCAATGAACCCAAAAGTTCATCAGCTACCAATGAATCCTACTCAAGTATAACCTAGCTTTATATGCCAAAGATATAATTGGTTCATTTCCGAAGGTTGCTTTCTCTTAAAATTAGAAGATGTGTTACTAATTTCCATTTGTTGCATCGTGGGAGTTATTGGATTATAAATTGTCAACCATCATACCAGAATAGATAACTTTCCTATTTTTCTTGATAACAACTTTGTTATCAAAATAGACACAATATCTATAATAGTTTAGAAACTGAAATCAGGTTCTTTCTAAACTTGGTACGTAAAGACAATTACTTAAAATCCATATTTTATTCTTATCAAAGGATAAACATCTCCCACCGCAACACTACCACTTTTACAGTAGTGCCCATGTGGACGGTGATTTACCTTTCATTTAGTTGTCGGGTTTCGGAACCCTGCAATGAATTGCAGACATGATTAATGACATCTTGTATCTACACTCCAGGTTCCGTAGATAACACCATCGGACATGTTTCAACTAATGAATTAAATACATCTAAATTGTTCTTAGTTCTAAGAAGACGTCTACCTTAATGTCCAAGTCCTATTTCCAATCATTACAATTGGGACTAATAAGTCTTTTTCTATAGTATGACTACTAGGGATTGACAAACATCCTAAGAATCACAAAAATATTTGGTCAAGATCAACTCCTTAAAATCTCCATGAATTTTGTGTATACAAAATCGAAGAGGAGATTTTATTTATTAATTTTATTATCTTGTCAACTTTACTTTATGACGAATAAAATTAATAGTTGATCTGTCTTTGATCAAATATTTGGTCAAAACTCTTTGAATTTAAAATAAAATATTGATTCCTCAAACAATATTATTTAAATTCACCAACACCTCAAACACCGTGAATTTTGCATGCCACGTTAGTGTGGACGTATACAAATTCAACATTTGTAAAAGGAGGGTTTTACCCATTAACTATCTTGTCAACGTATCTTTATGACAAATAAAATTATCTCAAACACCGTTAATTTTGTATGCCACGTTAGTGTGGACGTATACAAAATCAATCATTTGTAAGAGGGGTTTTAACCCATTAATTTTATTATCTTGTCAACCTAGTTTTATGACAAATTAATAGTTGGTTTCATTTGGTCACACAAATAATAGCAGTGACTCCGATGGGGAGGATACTATTAGATGTGTCTAAGTGTATACCATTACTTGACACTAAGTCCATTAATAAGATTATGCCCTTCCGTTGGGGAAGATCACACGCTCTTAATTAACTTCCTATAGTCATCCAAAAATGGAAGTCTGTTCTAGTGATCCACAAACAAGCTCATCCATTATGGAGGAAGGCACTCAGAGCCAACGCGCAAGCTTGTTTGCATCACTTACAAACCAGTAATGGAGACCATGGGATTTATTTAAAAATCCCTCTCCCACTTAGTTATTTATAAACGAGGAATTTTAACTATGCTAGCCTACTAGTCATGTATACTAACATGCACACACAGCACAATATAAAAGCAATAAATAGAAAATCTAATTTTCAACTATTGTGGCTTTTATCTCTAGTTGTCCTCCGTGTGTTGTCATCCCAAGCTGCTGCCATATTTGGCCACCGCCACCGGGTCTAGCTGTCGCATCCATCTTGCTACTAGTTCCGCTGCGCCTCTGGTCCTTAGAAGGTTCTACGCTTTGCAAGATTCGATCCGCGACATACATAGAATTTTACATTTTGATCCTATATTCCATAAAAGGAATGTACATGTATCTAGATCAAAAATAAAATCCTAATAAAACTAAATACAGCTCCTGCTGTATTTTAATACAATCATGCACACACAGATAAATGCCCTTGACATGTCCAAGGGTCCAATCACACACATAATAACTAAAAGCCATAATAGTTGGATCCTGCATCCACAAAGTTAGCACATCCTACTATTAACCTGCCTAAATTATGTATGACATGTGCATAATTAAACTAATACCAAATACACAGAGGCAAAACCCTAGCTCTGATACCAATTGTTGGTTGCTACTCGGAAAACCTATAGGTTCAAAAATTTTGTACAAAGGTCGAACCTTTTCCTAGCTACCATGTGTTCTTTTAAATTAAATTTTGGATCGCCTGCGGAACTTAACACGTTTGATCCAAAACTTAATCTATTTGTTCTTTTAGGTTTTGACTTGGATCTCCTGCGGAACTTAACACGTTCGACCCAAGTCTCCTTAAGTTATTAATTCAATTAAATATTAATTTCCATAATTGGTTCCCAGTACTGACGTGGCGAGGCACATGACCTTCTTGGATATGGGAGCAACCACCACCGACTAGACAAAACCTTTTATAGAAAGCTAATATTTAATTTCCTAAAATAACTTTATGTTAACCAAAGAGAACAATCAAATCACAAGGAAAAGAAAAAACAAAAGAACACAACATCGAAAAACATATTCGAAATTCTAGAACGTAAGCCTCTTGTATTTGGTATTATTTCCATAAATAACTAGTATGATGCGGAAAAGGAAAAACTACTAGTTATACCTTCTAGAAAGACCTCTTGATCTTCTACCGTATTCCTCTTCTAACCTCGGACGTTGTGTGGGCAACGATCTACCAAGATGAGAAACTACCAACCACCTTCTTCTCCTCCTAGCTAGGTTCGGCCACAACAAGGAAGCTTCACCAAGGAAGAAAACCAAAACACCAACCAAGCTCCAAGAGATGCTAGCTTCCTCTCCTTCTTCTTCTTCTTCTCCAAGTAGTATCCGGCCACCACAAGAGCTCCAAGCAAGATATAAGTTTCGGCCACCACAAAGAGGAAGAAAAGAAGAAGATGGTCGGCCAAAATAACTTTCTTCAAGCATGAAGAATTTCGGCCACCACCAGTGCTCCAAGGGATGCTAGAGACGATACTTGCTTTCTCTCCTTCTTCTCCTTCCTTGATCCGGCCACCAACAAAAGCTCCAACAAGAAGATAGGTTTCGGCCATCAAGAGGAGAGGAGAGAAAGAGAAGGGCCGGCCACCATACCAAGGAAAAAAGAGGGAGAATAATAATAGAGGTTTACCCTTGAAGGCACCCTCACCCCTTCTTTTATATTCCTTGGCCTAGGCAAATTAGGAAATTTAATTACAATAAAATTTCCTTAATTTCCTTGACATGATTTAATTGAGAAAAATTAAATAAAATTTCCCAATTTAATCTCTAATGGCCGGCCACTTCTAGAGGAAATAAATTAGACAAGTTTTAATCAACAAATTAAAACTTCCTAATTTGTTTCCGGAAATTTTAAAAATAAAATTTCTCTTTAAAAATCTCTTCATGGTTGATAAAGGAAATTTCTATAATTTTAATTTTATCAACATGTGGATAATTTTTAAAGAGAAAATAAAATAACTCATCAATCTACAAATAAGGAAAGAGATCTAATCTCTTTCTTTAATCTTTTGTAGATCTTTTACAAGAGAGATATTTTAATTTTAATTCTCTTTAAAAATTATTTCTTCCACATAATAAAAACTAAAATTAAAATCCCTTTTTAATTTAATTCGGCCCACTAGCTTGGGTTCAAGCTAGGGCCGGCCACCCAATAATATACCTAGGCCGGCCCTAGCTTGGTTCCCAAGCTAGCTTGGCCGGCCCCTTATTGGTGGGTATAGAAGGTGGGTATAGGTGGGTATAGAACTCTACAAATAAGAGGCTACGATAGGGACCGAGAGGAGGAATTAGTTTTGGTCTCCCGATAAAATTAAGCATCCCGTGTTCGCCCCGAACACACAACTTAATTTTATCAATGATAATTCATTCCACTAGAGAACTATCATTGAACTACCGCACCAATCCCAAATTACATTTTTGGGCTCCTTCTTATTATGAGTGTGTTAGTCTCCTTGTGTTTAAGATATCGAATGTCCACTAATTAAGTGAGTTACTGACAACTCATTTAATTAATATCTAAGTCCAAGAGTAGTACCACTCAACCTTATTATCATGTCGGACTAAGTCCACCTGCAGGGTTTAACATGACAATCTTTATGAGCTCCTCTTGAGGACATTATCAACCTAGTATCTCTAGGACACAGTTTCCTTCTATAATCAACAACACACACTATAAGTGATACCATTTCTCAACTTATCGGGTTTATTGATTCAACGAACTAAATCTCACCCATTGATAAATTAAAGAAATAAATATCAAATATATGTGCTTGTTATTACATTAGGATTAAGAGCACACACTTCCATAATAACCGAGGTCTTTGTTTCTTTATAAAGTCAGTATAAAAGAAACGACCTCAAATGGTCCTACTCAATACACTCTGAGTGTACTAGTGTAATTATCTAGTCAAGATAAACTAATACCTAATTACACTACGACCTTCCAATGGTTTGTTCCTTTCCATCATGGTCGTGAGCTACTGTTTATAATTTATAAGGTACTGATAACATGATCTTCTGTGTGTGACACCACACACCATGTCATCTACAATATAAATTAATTGAACAACTATATTTATCATAAATGTAGACATTTGACCAATGTGATTCTTATTTCTAGATAAATGTTTATACCAAAAGCTAGGCTTTTAGTATACACTCCAACATGCTCTACGCCAGGAGCCTTCTTTCCTTTACCTTTAATTGGACATTGTTGTAACAACCCACCCTTCTTACTACTACTACTCTCTAAGGGTGACCGTTACTTAACTACTAACTCTACTTAACCGGTATGATCGAAACCACGAGAAGTCTCTACCGAAAAATTTTGGCAGAGTCTCCCCTGTACCGGTGACAATAATCATCAATACATGCAAAATAAACCATCAGCCACATGCGGCTGGTATATATACTTCACAACCACGCAGTAATAAGACACAACAACTAAAAAAAAACTATTCTAGCAATAGCAAATGAATAAAGCTCCAACAGTGGAAAACAACCAAACTAACAATGCGGAATAGACTCAATTAGCAACATAAGAAAAAGGAAACAACTCTTTAACAATCTCAACTTCTCTAATAACATTAAAGGACTCTAAACAACTTCTTAGTAAGAATCCCATTTAAATCCTTTAGCAAGGTCCCAAGCTTCCATAGATCCAAACATCACACACATCCATCATGCATCCTCCTTGTCGCCTTCCTCTTTATACTTTAGCTTTTCCTTTATCTGCAGTAGGAGGAAAATAAATCTATAAGCGAAATGCTTAGTAAGTACTAAACTATCTCACAAAAACTTGAAAGTGCATAAGATACAAAGGATGCTAAAACTGAAATGCTAAAAAGAAAAGCTACACATGCTCATCTAATAGAAAGGCACTAAAATAATCTGCATACTCATGATATACAAGAATAAATCTGCATGCTGGAAATAAAGCTAATCATGCTCAATAAACTCATAAGGAAAGCAAATGAAAACTAATATGGTATGTTTAGGATTAAAAGAGCTAAACTTTGCTAGTTCTAAACATAGGTGATACTTGTTTCATTTACTTATATCCTTATACTTGAAATTAATATTTAACTTTCTTCTTCTCTTTCTTGGGCCCAGGCTTAGTATCAAATGCGCGCTCTCTAATAGAGACTGAGGTAGCGAGCCTCCAGTCCTATGAGGGTAAAGACCTTGGTCTTACCAGGGCCAAGACCTTGGAATTGGTCACCTGGATTTGTTTAACAACAACCTTGGAAGTCGGGTACTAGCCTCTTACTTTAAATGACTTGTTATCTTTTCTAACTAGACCTTGGTCTTTTCTCTACTCATAACTTCTCATAATCTCCTAATAGAGCTTACTAGAATACTGTAAGTATGTCTAACAAGTAGAGAATTGCCACTAACTGAGCATGCTATAAAAAAATAAAGCAAAGCCAATCAAACTACAAGATAAGCTTAATAGCTGTTCATGTTCAAGAAAACAAGAAACTAACACTATATACTTTAAATAAAGGTTGTTCTTGCCTTTTTGAGTAGCAAGGAAAATGCTAAACCCATTCTAACTAAATAAAGGGATGTTCTTGCCCTTTGAGTAGCAAGGAAAACGCTATTCATGCTTACGATAGTGCAGGAAGATTACAAAACTGCAAGGAACTAAATACTGGGATCCTTGATAAGGTAGCAAGAAAAACAAATCCTGAATCCTTGTAATATGGCTGTTCATGCTAACCAAAATAAGCAAAGAATTCAGAATTGTAATGCTGGAAAGAAATAGGGTTGTTCGTATTCAAGAATAGCACCAAAAACTAATATTTCCACTTAGATAACCTGCTGATCATGCCTACTAATTAACCAGGATAACCTAAAATTGAAATGCTAAAGATCAAGGACTGTTTATGCCCATCTGCATGGCCCAAAAGAAAGACAAACTTGCTGGAATTTATGGGCAGTAGGTAGATATACAAGGATACAACACTGAAGTGCTAAAGGCATGCTTAAAACATGAACTACGTGCTAGAATTAGAGGGATGTTCGGATTATCACAATTGAAGCATATAAATCACAAAACTCACAATTCTCATGCAAGTAGGTATAACTGTTCGGCTTGACAAACCTAACCTTAGCAATTCGGCTAGATAAACAGAGCATGGAAAGAAAAGCTCTAGCATATAATTCTACTCGGCACAGCAAAATCCGAAAGCAAGGAAATGAAAACCCTAAGTTCGGAGCAACTCCTACCACAGGTGAGTAGTACTTACCTATTCTTGGAGTTCTTGGACTTACAACCGAGAAACTGACTCTAGGGTTCTGGGTGAACTCGCTTTCTCAACGATCTCTCCCTATCTACTTGTTCTCCTTGGTGAGACGGTCTCGAAGATGTGAGAGGCTCTCGGAAAAACCCCTCGCCGGCCGCCGGAGGAAGAGCCCCAGCTCCGATCCTGTTTCGCCCGAAAGAAATCGCCGCAATGAAGGAGAGGAAGAGAGGTTAGGGTTCGGGTAAAAAAATAAAATCCCAAACGCTATTAGCTCATCCTTTAATACCTAGGTTCTATTTCTGTTCTCCACTATAACTTAAATATATTTCGTTTACTATCTTTTCACGCAACAACTGCTTGAGCACTTGGTTAGCTGCGTTTTCGCCGAAACCCCTAGTCGCGGGTTCGAATCTCGGCTTGGACATTTTTTGTCGAAACTTCTTTCGTTTAGTCAAAATACCAAACGACCTCCAAAAATTGCGTAAAAATACTCTAAAAATTTCTAAATATTTCTAAAGCATTCCCAAATATTTTTAAGAACTTTTGGAACTTAAAACAAGGAAATTTAGGTCGTTACAATTGTGGGCTCAGTCCTCCACTATACTTGGCCTATGGGCTCGGTCCTTGACCGCTATCAGGGCTGGTCCAACTTTTACTCCCATCCTTTGACCATCCCGTCAGCTGAGACTTTTGACCCTGTCCACGTAAGCTTGACTTCTAACCTCCCTGCTCTCCACGTTAGCTTGACTTCTGACCGGCCACGGAGGCTTGACTTTTGACCTTCTTGACCTCCACATCAGCTTGATTTCTGACCAGCCACGGAGGCTTGACTTTTGACCCTCTTGTGGTCTTGACTCCTAACCACATCATCTTACCGACCCCACGAACATGCGCCGTATCAGCGACCATAAGTAAAATTCGATGTGTGCTATCTGACGTAGTTAAAACCTAATTTTTTTTTAAGCACGATGTTAAATGGCTAGAATCTTGTCATCTAGAATGCACTTTTTAGTAATTTTTAGGGTCATTATTAAGGGTATGCAAATAATATCATATTTTATAAGTTAATTATATCCTTTTCCACTTATTTTAATATTTAATTTTTAAAAATTATTTCTCTATATTAATGATTAATTTCATTTCTAAAAGACATGCATTGATTAAATCCTTTATGAATACATAATTTAATCTGAACCCTTATACCTTCATTTTCGATTGTAAAGATTTCTCAAGAATTTGAATCGTGTTCTTTTCTGTTTCACGTGCTCTACTCTTATCTCTTAGAAAAATGGTTACACAAAGACAATGGATTGAAGATGAAGAGTCTCAATTGCACTTCTATATGGTTTGTAATTGCAAACCAAAAGATATGGGAGACCATATTGTGATTAAGAAACTCATCTTGAGTGCAACGATTCTAAAAAGTCCATTCTCTTAATAGTCTGATCCTCAATGTTCTGTCGTGTTAGATTTATTGTAGTTTGAGAGTTTGATAGGGCCACCTCCATCGTTTCCTTACCCTTGCCCTTATTTTTGATCTGAGTTAATCCAAAATCTATACTTACAATATTTTTCTCATAAATAACAATTCCAAGTACTGATTGGATAAGATCGATTTGATTGTTCATTTTGAGCCAAATATTAACTTTGGACTTTTAGTCAGATTGATATATGTCTTATAAGCTCAATTTCGAAATAAATAATCTAGGCTGGATGATAGCATAAAACATATTTTTATTCATAGTGTAGAAAAATAGAATAATACCATAATGTAAACCCAAAATCAAATCACTGCGCATAAGAGCTATCGGAAACCACAATCATAGAGATAGGTTTACGAGCAGTTTCTTCTTTCATACATTCTAAAAGCATTGCATACGTCTTCAGCAGAGGAAATTCCTCCAGCAACATGTCCTTGATGTATTCCTCTATAGCTTCTTTGCAACTCCTAATCAGAAACTCCTTCATCTTGCCTTTCAGATCTTTCATTTCCTCCGTCAGCTTTTTTTGTTCCTCCCTGAGATTAAGATACAACACCTCCATGCTCTTAGGCGATGGAGGAATGGACCACTCACTGCTTCAAATTTTCTTGATCGATGTTCTTTGTGGCATTATCGTATAGGCAAATGGCATGATAGTGATTTGATTTAGTTCATTTAAATAGGATTAATATCTAATCATTATTTTGCAATTAAGATGATGTTTTGTATTCTCTAGTCAATACATACTTCCCAAAAATATATTGGAATAGAACAGTTATTGTTATTAATTATGTATATCACATAATTAAAAGATTAAAATTGTAATTTAATTTAAAATAAATAAATAAAATGCATAACATATCAAACATAAAAAAATTAAATAAATTAAAACATAGCACCGATATATATATATATAATATAAAAATGAAATTAATTAACATATCTCATGAGATGGTGTCAATTATTACTAGGATCAGTGCAATTTCTATAATGTATGACAAATAGTTACTGAATAGGTCTTTCGTCTTATGAGATGGTGTCATGGATCGATTATTATTAGGGGCATTATAATTTCTATGATGAATGATTACCGAGTAGATCTATCATCTTGTAAGATAGCATCATAGATCGATTATTGCTAGGGACATTGTAATTTCTATGATGTATGATGAATGATTACCGAGTAAGTCTCTCATCTCATGAGATAGTATCACGGATCAATTATTACTAGGGATATTATAATTTCTATGATGTATGATGAATAGTTATCAAGTAAGTCTCTTATCTTATGAGATGGTATCACATATTGATTATTACTAGGGATATTATAATTTCTATGATGTATAGTAAATGATTATCGAGTAGGTCTCTCGTCTCGTGACAGTGTCGACTCAAGGCATAAGTCATTAAGGCTTATGCCTAGGGCCCCAATAAAATTAGGGCTCCTAATTTTTTTTATATTTTTAGTATTATATATATATATATATACAGAAATGATATGCTGCGGACAAAGCCGTGCGAACCGCTGCGGACTTGCCTTCCTGATCGGTTCCCTGATCGGTCACCAGACCGATCAGGGAGCCTCCTGATCGGTCCAGAGATCGATCAGGATATCTTGCACGGGCACAGTCACGTACTGTGCACATCGTGCAGGATATCATTTCTGATATATATATATATATATATATATATATATATATATATATATATATATATATATATATATATATAGATTTGATATGTTAAAAATCAATTTTTTGTTTCATTTTAAATTAATTTTTAAATTAAAAAATTTCTTTACGATTTTATTTATAGGGTTCAGGCTTTGGGTATAGTGTTAAAAACTATTTTTTTTTTTAGATTTTAACTATAGGGTTTAGGCTTTCTAATTAGGTTATAGTGTTTGGTTTAAAAAAAAAATTAAAATAAAATTAATTTAAGTATTTATTGAATATTGTAATGTGTTTAGGGGATATATCTATATATTAAATTTTAAATAAGGAAATGTTGAATTTTTAAAATTCAAAAAAAAAAAAAAAACGCTGTTACTGTGCACGACGCGCACGCGCACTGTGCGGTCGCGCACAGTAACAAAACTATATATATATATATATATATATATATATATATATATATATATATATATATATATATATATTAAAAATATTCATCCTTGAGTATAGATCAATTTTAAAAAATATCAATTTTAAATTATTCTAATTTTGTTTATTATTGATTTTTTAATAGTATATATTAATTTTTAAAATTTAACTGATAATTTTCTTCTGCTCTGTAAAAAATATACACCCTAATAAAGATAGATAATCTCGTACCTTTTTTCTTTCTTCATCAATGTTCTCACGTCTTTTTTCACTTTCACTAGATGATCAGTACTTTTCTTCTCCCTCGTCAATAATACTTTCAAACGATGTCATTTTTCTCCTCATTGATGATCTGTATTTTGGGTTCTTTCTTTCTCTTTTAGATAAAAACAAAAAATAAGAATTTTTATTCATTCAATTCAATACAAAACATATATTAGTTTTTTTTAAAACATCAAATTGACACTACAATAATTACTGTATTTTGGGACGAATTTTGGGACGAATTTATAAAAAAAATTCGTTGCAAAAGATTTGGGGACGAAATTTGGGACGAAAAAATTTTCGTCCCAAACAGGTTGATGCCAATTTTTGGAACAAATTTATGTTTGTTGCAAAATTGGCAACGAAATTGGGGACGAAAATAGGGACGAAAATAATTTTCGTCCCCAAATTCGTCGCAAATATACGGTAGAAGTCTAAAGAATTTTGGGACGAAAAAATTTTTTGTTGCAAACTTAGCAACGAATTTGGGGTCAAAAAATTTTGTCGAATTTTTTTTTGTTGCTAATTTTGTCCCAAATTTTGCGTATGGATTTTCCAACGAATAGTAATTTTGTTGCAAAATCCGCAACGAGACAACAAAATTTAGCAACGAATTTTATTTTCGTTGCGAAAGCCGTCGCCAAATTTGCAACAAAAACCCTTATTTGTTGCAATATTTCATATAATTTTGGGACGAAAAATTTTTTTGTTGCAAACTTAGCAACGAATTTGGGGTCAAAAAATTTTGTCGAATTTTTTTTTATTGCAAATTTTGTCCCAAATTTTTTCCAACGAATAGTAATTTTGTTGCAAAATCGGCAACGAATTTGGCAACAAAATTTAGCAACGAATTTTATTTTCGTTGCCAAATCCGTCGCCAAATTTGCAACAAAAATCCTTATTTGTTGCAAAATTTCATACAATTTTGGGACGAAAAACTTTTTTGTTGCAAACTTTGCAACGAATTTGGGGACAAATTCTGTGACGAATTAATTTTTGTTGCTAAGTTAGTCCCAAATTTAAAACAAATAATAAATTTGGCAATGATTTTGGCAACAAAATTTGGCAACGAATTAAATTTTCGTTGCCAAATCCGTTGCTTTTTATATGGGATTCTGGGACGAATCCACAGATTCGTCGCAGAATCTGGGAAGAATACGATAGATTGGCAACAAAAATTATTTGTTGCCAAATTCGTTCCTACTATCAAAACTACATTCCAGATATAATTGTTTTCTACAATTCAATCCATACATACATATGTAACAAATTCAAATAACACATTCAACACATCATAATTAACATTAACACATCCTAATTAACATTAACACATCTTAATTAATTCACATACATCTATTCATTCAAACTCAACAAAGCATACAATATCATAATTTGTTCTTTAAGCTACTCAAAAATATTTCACAAGTTCAAACACTCCAACAAGTTTCCATACAAGTCCATCAATCCAAGAAGGTACATCAATCCAACAAGTTAAACAAACTAAGAAACATCAAGTTATCTTCTTATTCCACAAAAGCTTTCATCCCCATCAAGTCTTCTTTTCCTACATAAAAACAAACAAATAAACTAGATCATATGCAACCAGAAAACATCACATGTTTCTATAATTAATTTAAATAAACAGAATCCAGTTAAAATGTAAGGTTTACATCTTGCTCTTTGAACTATCAACAGATCACTAAATCACACAGACATACTTAGATAGTAGAGTCGAATGATAGTGTAATCTATCCAACACCATACTGTCATGAATTATTGTGCAGTTCTAGAAAAAGAGCTTACTGTCCTTGACTGTATTGCTTGCAGAAACCAATTGGTCAGCATATGCCATGTTTGCTTTTCTTTCAATAGTGTTTAACATTGCTCATTGGGGACCTTTACGAAGTGAATATCAATAGTTGAGTGTTTGCTCCATCCTTAATGAATTACAAATGGTTTTAATTGTATTCAAGGTTTTCAATTACAGCTTACTGTAGGCTTGAGGAGACCATATAAAAAAACACTAGTAGGAAGCATTTAAATTGGGGATCGGCAATCTAATAAACAGAATTGTGATGTTTGAAGTCTTCATATTGCTGTAGGGGCACAACCATTCGATCAAACCAAGAATGTAAGATAAAGCTTCTTTTTCTCTTGGATAATTTGCACTTGATCAGTGTTAGTGTGATACTTTGTTGTTCACTTCTAAGTAATCTTTAGGGATTAACTTCGGCAATTGTTCTTAGTGGAGAGGCCTAATGTATTTATCTGTTCAAAAGATACAATTGTCCAGAAGTCCCTCTTCCTAAAAGCTGCAATTGTTGCTAAAAGTATTCATTAGTTTACGATTGATGATAGTGACTGTGGCTACTATATCTGTATTCTGCTGGTGCAATTGAAATTGATCTCCAAAGAATTACTTTATGCAAATGATCTGTTAATGAAATATAGGCCTCTGACTAATTGGGTATTATTTTAAAGAATGGCCTAGATGATATATTAAAAAGATTTCCTGCAACAATGATAACATCTATATTCTACCCTGACCTGATCACTGGTTAAAATTACTGATCCTGGTTTTCTTACAGAGTTGATGATCTTCCTCTAGGTGAAATAAATGAAGTCTATCTTTTGGATTTCATTGGATCCTCTGGTTTTATCGGGGAATTATATCCAAAAGTCGAGAGGTACCACTTTCAACTTTTTAGGTCCATGTCCTTCATAGTTTTCTTTTCCTTCTTTTTGCTGTGATGTTATTTAATGTATATTAGTTTGTCTTTCATCTTGTTCATAGAGTAATAGTGCTAAGAATCCTTATCTTCTCAATTACATGTGAGGTTCTTAATTCTGGCATGTGATTTCCTTTTGTTTGCTTTTCATTTCAGTGTGATAATATTAGACCATCATAAGACTGCAGTTGAAGCTCTCTGTGGCAATGCTTCATTTGGCAAGAATGTGATAAAGGTTATTGATATGGATAAGAGTGGTGCTACAATTGCATTTGACTTCTTTAAAGAAAAGCTTTTAAAAAGAAGTGATACTTTGAAAGGTCTTGGAATCCACAACCATCAGGAGGCAGGTCAAAAAAATTTGTCTGGTTGCAAATTTGAAAGAGTACAGAAGCTCTTTGAATACATTGAAGATGGTGACATATGGAGGTGGAAGCTCCCTCACAGCAAAGCTTTTAGTAGTGGCTTGAAAGATATGAATATAGAATACAATGTGAATGTGAATTCAGCTTTGTTTGAACAGGTAAATTTTTTTGTTAGTCATTTTACCAGGTAACTGTTATTAGTTTTAGTTAAATTTGAATTGTTTTGCCCAGTCCATTTCAAATCTATACAATTATATAAACTTCAAATTGTGACTATTCTCTTTGTGATTATACTCATTATTTTCTTCTACTTTCAGGATCTGCTATCTGTTTACTCTTTTGTTATCTCAGTTGTAATTTTTTGAATTTACTAATGGATATTGAAATGACTAATTATTTTACAAAAACATTTTAGTTCTAGAGAAAGTGAGAGGCAAAAGATTAGTAATTCTATCATCCCATTCTCTGATTCTTGCCTTTTTATACATCCAGTCTATTTCATTGGTCAATGTTCAAGTAGCCTAAACTACCAGCATGATTAGTAGCAGTAGCTGAAATTCCAGAAGATCCATAGGTGCTCTCTCAGATTTCAGGATTCAGGTCTAGTTGTATATGGATTTGTAAATAGGTCAACTACTTTATTAGCTGTAACTGACAATGTTTGGTTATGTGGGTTGATCCGCATGATCTGGTTACAATGTGCTTAGCTATAATTTTTTTTAATAGATATCAAAAGTTGGAATGATAAAACCCTAAATAGAATATTCTCTATTACATTGTTACACATATGATATATATTTCTCTGTGATATTTTTGGTGAATTATTATTTAGATGATTTTTTTATTCATTTGTTAATTGGGACTAACATCTTGGTCACATGATGTATAAAACAATTTAGAAGTTACAATAAATGTGTCAGATCTGAGTAAATAATTTTGAGTCTGACATGATTTGTTAAATGGATCATCTTCAGATTGAACTAATTGTGTTGTGGGTGATAACGCTTCCAATTGTTGGTTATGTAGATCCGATAGATTTGTATGAATGGATAAGAATTCAAGTCATAGTCGTGCAGTAAATAATCTTTTCATTTAAGAGGTCACTTAATATTTGATTTATCTCCTTTTATCTCACCTTATGACCAACAATAAAAGGTACTATTACTCCTTTGGTATTAATTGTTATACAGTAGAGTTAACAGACTATTACTGAGACTACCATAGATTCCCTAGGTAAAAGATCAATTGTATGCAGAATAAGTGAAGCCCAACAGAATGTACAGAAATGAATCAGAGATCTTGTAGCTACAAATTGATAGAGAGGACTAAAGCTTGGTTTGATATTTCAAACTAATAAGAAGACAAGTCAAAATTAAGACAGGTCAAAAACTTTTAATTGCCCATGGACTGAAGTTAGCAAACTCAAGACAATTACTCTTAAACACCTTTATACAAGCAATCAGAAATTCCTTGAACATTCAAAAAAAAGCCCTATTTATCAACGGTATCAACTATCAATTTCATAGCAATGGTAAATTAAAATATAAGAAGTATCCTGAAGCTAGCTAACAGTTTCTTAAATATATAATACATCCTATTTCACCATAGCAAATAAAAGCTACAAATATCCTATTTCCATTTGGCATGAATAGCATGAGATGTATTTTTAAAAATCCTAACATATGAAAATATCTCAAATGAATAAAACACAAACTAGTTAATATCAAATTGGTTCCAAACACCTTCCTCATTGATTAAAGACATCACTGAATTAGTTTGTTTCAAATATAATCAATCAAATGATCTCCAGAAGATATGGTTGACAAATCCGTCAATATATAATGCAGTAGTAGCAAATCCGTCTATATCAATCTAATTTGATAAAATTTTAAATGATTTCATTCTTTCTTCGTGCTGACCTAATTTTAATTGATTCCCTCCTATGTGAACTAATAATGCAGTAGTAGCAAAATTTAATAAATTTATAAAAATAATGATACCCTTATTTAACTTTACAAATGCAACTGAAAAATATAAATAAATCAATAAAATTAGATTACATAATACTTACTTTTTTCTCCAGCATACATTTCGTCTCACCAGCCCTGTTAAAAACAAATCAATCATATTAATTAAAATAAAAATTAGAGAAGTTAAGAAACTATTATTTAATGTTGAAAACACTAATTAGGAGACATTTAATCAGCGTACATAATTAAAATCAGGAACAACCATCACCACCATCATCGTTATCATCATAGCCATCATCATCATCGTCATTGGAAGGAACCTGACTTAGAGCGGAGTTCAACTGAAGGTGTCGCATGATAAATTCTTGCTGTCGGCGCAATGCTCTCATATCTTGCTCCATTTTCGCCCTTTCTTGGTCTCTTTGCACCCTTTCTTGGTCTCTTTGTGATATTATTTCCTTCAGATTGCTAACTTCATCAGTCAAGGTATTTACTTGGGTCCTAAGTGTTGTTGAGGAGGAAGATGATCCAACTATTCTTTGGGTTCTGCTCAAGGAACCCATTCCCAAAATCCTTCCCCCTTTTAGTCCTCCACTAGCCTCCAACCATAAACTCAAATTATTGCCAACAGACTCCTCAGACCCCTGACTATCGACACCAGCTTGTGAGCATGATTGGGCTAGCTCGAGTTCATCATATTTGTCCTATTTTTTAAAAAACATAAAGATATTGATTAGATATAATAGAAACACATATAATATTAAGACACATATAATATTAATTGTTTGAATTTTTTATCCTAATTTGACCTAATTTGATTTAAAAAATTGAATCTCTCAAAATATTAATTAAAATTTATGGATAATGGTATATTTATGATCAGGACAATAATACGAATCCATAGAAATTTATTTCATGAAATTCCGATGTCTCTAGGTCAATATATAAGCCCTCCATTTTTTTTCCCTTTTTTTTCAAAATTTTCAATTTTGGGACGAATCCTAGATTCGTCCCAGATTTGGGGACGAATCCTGGATTCGTCCCAGATTTGGGGACGAATCCTGGATTCGTCCCAGATTTTGGGACGAATCCAGGATTCGTCCCAAACTTTAAAAAAATATATATCAAATCGTAAGGCTTATATATCGACCTACAGACATCAGAATTTTATGAAACAAGTTTCTATGCATTCGTATCATTGTCCTGATCATAAATATATATTTATAAATATTTTTGACCAAATATATTGATTGTTTGAATTTTTTATCCTAATTTAACCTAATTTGATTTAAAAAATTGAATATCTCAAAATATTAATTAAAAATTATGGATGACGATATATTTACGTTCAGGACAATAATACAAATCTATAGAAATTTATTTCATACAATTCTGATATCTCTAGATCGAAATTTAATGTTTCCAACACTTATCTACTAACAAGCGTTGCATAACAATTTTTAATTTAGTCGTAAACTATATATGTTTTAAAAAACATCTACCTAAAGATATCAAAATTTTATGAAACAAGTTTCTATGCGTTCGTATCATTGTCCTAATCATAAATATATATTTATAAATATTTTTGACCAAATATATTGATTGTTTGAATTTTTTACCCTAATTTGACCTAATTTGATTTAAAAAATTGAATCTCTCAAAATATTAATTAAAAATTATGGATAATGGTATATTTATGATCAGGACAATAATACGAATCCATAGAAATTTATTTCATGAAATTCCGATGTCTCTAGGTCAATATATAAGCCCTCCATTTTTTTTCCTTTTTTTTTAAAAATTTTCAATTTTGGGACGAATCCTAGATTCGTCCCAGATTTGGGGACGAATCCTGGATTCGTCCCAGATTTTGGGACGAATCCGGATTCGACGAATCCAGGATTCGTCCCAAACTTTAAAAAAATATATATCAAATCGTAAGGCTTATATATCGACCTAGAGATATCAGAATTTTATGAAACAAGTTTCTATGCGTTCGTATCATTGTCCTGATCATAAATATATATTTATAAATATTTTTGACCAAATATATTGATTGTTTGAATTTTTTATCCTAATTTAACCTAATTTGATTTAAAAAATTGAATATCTCAAAATATTAATTAAAAATTATGGATGACGATATATTTACGTTCAGGACAATAATACAAATCTATAGAAATTTATTTCATACAATTCCGATATCTCTAGATCGAAATTTAATGTTTCCAACACTTATCTACTAACAAGCGTTGCATAACAACTTTTAATTTAGTCATAAACTATATATGTTTTAAAAAACATCTACCTAAAGATATCAAAATTTTATGAAACAAGTTTCTATGCGTTCGTATCATTGTCTAATCATAAATATATATTTATAAATATTTTTGACCAAATATATTGATTGTTTGAATTTTTTACCCTAATTTGACCTAATTTGATTTAAAAAATTGAATCTCTCAAAATATTAATTAAAATTTATGGATGATGATATATTTATGATCAGGACAATAATACGAATCCATAGAAATTTATTTCATGAAATTCCGATGTCTCTAGGTCAATATATAAGCCCTCCGTTTTTTTTCCTTTTTTATTAAAAATTTTCAATTCTGGGACGAATCCTGGATTCGTCCCAGATTTGGGGACGAATCCTGGATTCGTCCCAAATTTTGGGACGAATCCAGGATTCGTCCCAAACTTTTAAAAAATATATATCAAATAGTAAGGCTTATATATCGACCTAGAGACATTAGAATTTTATGAAACAAGTTTCTATGCGTTCGTATCATTGTCCTGATCATAAATATATATTTATAAATATTTTTTACCAAATATATTAATTGTTTGAATTTTTTTATCCTAATTTGACCTAATTTGATTTAAAAAATTGAATCTCGTAAAATATTAATTAAAAATTATAAGATGACGATATATTTACGTTTAGGACAATAATACTAATCCATAGAAATTTATTTCATGAAATTCCGATGTCTCTAGGTCAATATATAAGCCCACCGTGTTTTTTTTGTTTTTTTTTAATATTTTCAATTCTGGGACGAATCCAGGATTCGTCCCAAACTTTAAAAAAATATATATCAAATCGTAAGGCTTATATATCGACCTACAGACATCAGAATTTTATGAAACAAGTTTCTATGCATTCATATCATTGTCCTGATCATAAATATATATTTATAAATATTTTTGACCAAATATATTGATTGTTTGAATTTTTTATCCTAATTTAACCTAATTTGATTTAAAAAATTGAATATCTCAAAATATTCATTAAAAATTTTGGATGACGATATATTTACGTTCAGGACAATAATACAAATCCATAGAAATTTATGTCATACAATTCCGATATCTCTAGATCCAAATTTAATGTTTCCAACACTTATCTACTAACAAGCGTTGCATAACAACTTTTAATTTAGTCGTAAACTATATATGTTTTAAAAAACATCTACCTAGAGATATCAAAATTTTATGAAACAAGTTTCTATGCGTTCGTATCATTGTCCTAATCATAAATATATATTTATAAATATTTTTGACCAAATATATTGATTGTTTGAATTTTTTACCCTAATTTGACCTAATTTGATTTAAAAAATTGAATCTCTCAAAATATTAATTAAAATTTATGGATAATGGTATATTTATGATCAGGACAATAATACGAATCCATAGAAATTTATTTCATGAAATTCCGATGTCTCTAGGTCAATATATAAGTCATCCGTTTTTTTTTTTTTTTTTAAAATATTTTCAATTCTGGGACGAATCTTGGATTCGTCCCAGATTTTGGGACGAATCCTGGATTCGTCCCAGATTTTGGGACGAATCTAGGATTCGTCCCAAACTTTAAAAAAATATATATCAAATAGTAAGGCTTATATATCAACCTAGAGATATTAGAATTTTATGAAACAAATTTCTATGCGTTCGTATCATTATCCTGATCATAAATATATATTTATAAATATTTTTGACCAAATATATTAATTGTTTGAATTTTTTATCCTAATTTGACCTAATTTGATTTAAAAAATTGAATCTCTCAAAATATTAATTAAAAATTATGGATGACGATATATTTACGTTTAGGACAATAATACGAATCCATAGAAATTTATTTCATGAAATTCTGATGCCTCTAGGTCAATATATAAGCCCACCGTGTTTTTTTTTTATTTTTTTTTAATATTTTCAATTCTGGGACGAATCCTGGATTTGTCCCAGATTTGGGGACGAATCCTGGATTCGTCCCAGATTTTGGGACGAATCTAGGATTTGTCCCAAACTTTAAAAAAATATATATTAAATCGTAAGGCTTATATATCGACCTAGAGATATCAGAATTTTATGAAACAAGTTTCTATGCGTTCGTATCATTGTCCTGATCATAAATATATATTTATAAATATTTTTGACCAAATATATTGATTGCTTGAATTTTTTATCCTAATTTAACCTAATTTGATATAAAAAATTGAATCTCTCAAAATATTAATTAAAAATTATGGATGATGATATATTTATGATCAGGACAATAATACGAATTCATAGAAATTTATTTCATGAAATTCTGATGCCTCTAGGTCAATATATAAGCCCACCGTGTTTTTTTTTTTTTTTTAATATTTTCAATTCTGGGACGAATCCTGGATTTGTCCCAGATTTGGGGACGAATCCTGGATTCGTCCCAGATTTTGGGACGAATCTAGGATTTGTCCCAAACTTTAAAAAAATATATATTAAATCGTAAGGCTTATATATCGACCTAGAGATATCAGAATTTTATGAAACAAGTTTCTATGCGTTCATATCATTGTCCTGATCATAAATATATATTTATAAATATTTTTGACCAAATATTGATTGTTTGAATTTTTTATCCTAATTTTACCTAATTTGATATAAAAAATTGAACCTCTCAAAATATTAATTAAAAATTATGGATGATGTTATATTTATGATCAGGACAATAATACGAATCCATAGAAATTTATTTCATGAAATTCTGATGTCTCTAGGTCAATATATAAGTCCTCCGTGTTTTTTTTTCTTTTTTTTAAATATTTTCAATTCTGGGACGAATCCTGGATTCGTCCCAAATTTTGGGACGAATCCAGGATTCGTCCCAAACTTTAAAAAAAATATATATCATATCGTAAGGCTTATATATCGACCTAGAGACATCAGAATTTTATGAAACAAGTTTCTATGCGTTCGTATCATTGTCCTTATCATAAATATATATTTATAAATATTTTTTTACCAAATATATTAATTGTTTGAATTTTTTATCCTAATTTGACCTAATTTGATTTAAAAAATTTAATCTCTCAAAATATTAATTAAAATTTATGGATGATGATATATTTACATTCAGGACAATAATACAAATCCATAGAAATTTATTTCATGAAATTCCGATACCTCTAGGTCAATATATAAGCCCGCCGTTTTTTTTTTTAAATATTTTCAATTCTGGGACGAATCCTGGATTCGTCCCAGATTTGGGGACGAATCCTGGATTCGTCCCAGATTTTGGGACGAATCCTGGATTCGTCCCAAATTTTGGGACGAATCCTGGATTCGTCCCAGATTTTGGGACGAATCCTGGATTCGTCCCAAATTTTGGGACGAATCCAGGATTCGTCCCAAACTTTAAAAAAATATATATTAAATCGTAAGGCTTATATATCGACCTAGAGATATCAGAATTTTATGAAACAAGTTTCTATGCGTTCGTATCATTGTCCTGATCATAAATATATATTTATAAATATTTTTGACCAAATATATTGATTGTTTGAATTTTTTATCCTAATTTTACCTAATTTGATATAAAAAATTTAATCTCTCAAAATATTAATTAAAAATTATGGATGATGATATATTTATGATCAGGACAATAATACGAATCCATAGAAATTTATTTCATGAATTTCTGATGTCTCTTGGTCAATGTATAAGTCCTCCGTGTTTTTTTTTCTTTTTTTTAAATATTTTCAATTTGGGACGAATCCTGGATTCGTCCCAGATTTTGGGATGAATCCTGGATTCGTCCCAGATTTTGGGATGAATCCTGGATTCGTCCCAGATTTTGGGAACGAATCCAGGATTCGTCCCTAAATTTGGGACGAATCTGTTATTTGTCCCTAAATTTGGGACGAATCTGTTATTCGTCTCAAATTTGGGGACGAATTTAGCAACGAAATATTTTCCTGTTGCTAACTTGAAACGAAATATTTTTGTTGCAAATTTCGTTGGAAATTTGGGTCGATATTTATTTTTGTTGCTAAATTTATCCCAATTTTGGGACGAATTATTTTTGTTCCAAAATTTTGTCCCTAAATTAGTATTCTTTTGTAGTGTGATTCCGAATATTAAAAACATATAAGATGAATTTGTTATTAAATTTAAAACCAAAACTAAAAAAATCAATTGAAAATTTAAATGAAAACCAATTAAATTTTCATAAGAAGATAATAATTCAGAAATAAGAAATCTAAATTAAAATCAATACTTGATATTAAAAAAATCATAAATAGATAACTTATAGAATACTACTAATAATATTTATTAAAATAATATCATCATAAACAAAAATATTTCAAAATTAAAATCAATAAAGCAATAGTATCACATTAAAAATTAAATAATTTAACAATTTTATCAATTAAAAAAATTACGAATGTTAAATATAAAATTTCAATTAATATTTTTTCATCTAAAAAAATAAAAATAAATTAAATAAATAAATTTAATATAAAATAAATTAATATTTTTTATAAGAAATATTAAAAATTTGCTTAGGGCCTCGAAAGAGGTTGAGATAGCCTTGTCTCGTGAGATGGTGTCACGGATCGATTATTACTAGGAACATTAATATTGTAATTTCTATGATGAATGGTTACCAAGTAGATCTCTCGTCTAGTGGGATGGTGTCACAGATCGATTATTACTAGGGACATTGTAATTTATATGATGAATGATTATTGAGTAGGTCTCTCGTCTAGTGGGATGATGTCACGGATTGATTATTACTAGGGATATTATAATTTCTATGATGAATGGTTTCAGAGTAGGTCTCTCATCTTTTGAGACGGTGTCACGAATTGATTATTACTAAGGACATTATAATTTTTATAATGTATGATGTGTGATCAATGGTTACTGAGTACATCTGTTGTCTCGTGAGATGATATCACGAATCAATAATAATAATAATAATTATTATTATTATTATTATTATTATTATTATTATTATTATTATTATCTTAAAACTATCATATTAGAATAATTTTTTTAAAAAAAATTAATACTAATTAAAAAACAAAATGATATATTTGTAGCTTTTCATATATGTATATACTTATGTATTATATGTATTATAATATAATATAATATAATGATTTTTAAGTCGCTCGCTTTAAAGTACTTCTCCACATAATAATAATAATAATATTATTATTATTATTATTATAAATTTTTTAATTATTATTATTATTATTATAATTTTTTTAATTATTATTATTATTATTATTAGGGTATATGAACTGTCTCCTTCTCTGATTAGACAACCCTTATATTTTTATTTTTATAGTAAAGATCTCTTAAGAATATGAATTGTATTCTTTTTTGTTTCACGTGCTCTATTTTTATCTCTCAGAAAAATGGCTACACAAAGACAAGGAATCGAAGATGAAGAATCTCAATTGCTCTTCTACATGGTTTGCAATGGCAAACCAAAAGATATGGGAGACCAAGTTGTGGTTAAGAAACTCATCTTGAATATAGCAAAGTCGATTTCGGAGTTTTTCAACAAGACTATAACAGCTGAGGATGCTACGCTGAGGCTTGAAAAGTATCAGGATACTTTCGACATGTTCAAGTGGTTCTTGTCATGCAAGGGAGTCACCCATTTGTTACATGAAAATGTAATTCTCGTTAGTCAATTACAAATAATCACAATTAATTCTAGTTGGGTAATCTATTCTCTTTGAAAAAATTTCAAACCGTCATTTTTTACTCCTATCACAAATAATCATTGCAGACTTATCTTCTCCACTAACCTTGAGAGCTGCTCTTTTCGCAACGCTAAAGCCTTTGAGTTTGGCATGTTCTTGATAAGCTGGGAACATACTACCAATACTATCAAATATCATACGAAGCGAAGGTCTGACTTCAATATTTAAATTATTCGAGAATCCTTCCACAATCTGGGTATTATCGACTTTGTCTGAGTTGGATTGGTGTTCATGCTCTGAATTTTTCTCAAACAAACTTTCATCATCAGAACCAAGAATTTCTACCATCAAAGAATCCCTATTTATGAAGTTTTTGATCTCCATAATTTTGTATAGAGAAGAAGAAGAATAGAATTGATAGTGTGATTTTCAATTTTAACATCAATTTTATTTCTGAACTAATTAAAGTCCTCATTGAAAAGAGTTGTATAATTAAGAACTAATTAATTATTTTTTATGGATAAATGTTATTAACAGTTCTAAATAAATTTTCTAACTAGTTTCAAGTTCCCAATAAATTTTCCGGCTAGTTTTAAGTTCTAAAAAAGGTGAGAATAATTAATAATTTAATTAAGGGCTAATTAGTAATTTGTTATATATAAATATTATTAATTATATATAATTAATTTTTCTAGTTGACCAGATTTTGATCATATAGATTTACCTTTTTTATCCCTCTCAGCTGCATGCAATAACTTTTCTCTCTTTTCTCTTAAATTTATTGGTGCAATCATGCCCTAGAAGTTTCAATGTGTTGATAATTATTCAAGTTTAGGTTAATACATTGGACCTAACATGTGTTGCGAGTTTGCAGGAAAAGCTCTTGTAGGTCGAAGATCGGATTCTTGTCAAGAGAAGCTCTTGCAAATCAAAAAACCAGATGCAAGGCAAGAGAAGCCCAAGGAGGTCGAAGACCAGATTCTTGGCATAAAGACCCGAAGATGAGGAAGCTCCAAGCATAAAGTCCAGGAAACAGGGTGTTCATCTATAAAGTGAATTGGCATGAGATACTTGAAATGATTTGGGTTTAACTATAAATTGAATTGTTAGATGAAATGTGTATCAATCAATTGATTGATCAATTGAAAAGGTAGCAATCGATCGATTAATTGATTGACAAGCACTTTTGCGAAAACAGAGCGCTCTTGGATTGATCAACCCTAATTAATCAGTTGATTGATTGACCAGACTTTTACGCGAAAGTACAGGGCGCTCCTGGATCGATAAACTGATCAATTGGGGGTAACCAATCAATCAGTAGATCGATTAACCAGACTTTTATGTGAAAGCATAGTGTGCTCCTCAATTGTGATGTCTTCTTCACGAAAAGAAATAGAAGCTCAAATCAATTAGAGGATCAATTGATGAGTTCAATCGATTAAGATCTTGGCCCAATCAATTGAGATTCAAATAAAATAGTCTGCACTATTGATCTGGAGTTGGTGTCACTCAACGAATAATTTGGAATTGATTGGAAATTTACCCTAATCGATTCACGGTGACATCTTCATGAGAAACGACTATATTTCGAAGACACTTAAAAGAGTTTTTGAGCGAAAAACAAAAGGAACTCTTGCAAAACACTGTTCTGTTGCTCTCAAGTGCTCAAGATCTCTCAAGTGCTCAATATCACTCAAGCTCTCCTCCTTGCTAGATTTTCAAGCTACTCAAAAAAGAAGCAACTATTTCAAAGTTTGTAATCTTCTCTTCTTCTTCCTTGGTGTTGTTGTGAGCTATTATTTTAAGAGAGAGAGCTGTAAATCTTGTAAGGTTTCTCCACCTTCGGCGTAATTTCGAGAATGAGAGGTTTCATAGTGGAAGGGTGACTGTGATCAAGAAAACATTGCCTTCAAGGAGTTAACATTGCCTTCAAGTTTCCGCTGCACAAAACCAAGAAGATCAAGAAATCAAAGTGAGTCATTCACCCCTAATGGATCGAAAAGAAGCGATAGAGGGGGTTGAATATCACTCATTAAAACCTTTTCTTTTATTGAAAGAAACAAATTAAAGTAAAGCAACAGAAAAAGAATGAGAAATAAAGATGACTCAGGTGGTTACTTGATTCGGAATATGACTCCTACTCTAAGACTCACGATCGTTAATCACACTGTTGGACAATTCACTATAACTCTTCTTTCCGAAATCTTTAGAAAGTAGTCATTTGTACAAATAAAAAGTATGAGATAGTAACAACCTACTATCTTATTTGAAATTAAGTATAGTGTAAGTTAAATATAGGTATACTGGAAAGAATAGCAATGAAGATTGTCGGCACTTTATCGGAGCAGTAACTTGCTTGAAGATGAGTAGCAGAGCATCATGAACGAGAGCTTTAGCACAGAGTGAATTGGAATTCGATTGATCTCTACCTCGGACCTTAAGCTCCCTTTTTATAAGCCTTGTTTAATCGATCGAAAAGTCGTTCGGTCGACTGATCTTTTCGGTTGACTGATATCCCTATCGGTTGATTGAACATGCGTCATTTTTTCTTCGTTGAGATCCGATCTTTGCGTAATTAAGAGCATTAATTTTTCGATCGACCAATCACCTTATTCGATCTACCGAACAGAGCACTTTCCTTGTTCGCTGAGATTTTAAATTAATTCACCATTAATACTTTTATTATTCGGTTTACCAATCCCTGAGTTTGATTGACCGATTATCTTAGCTTCCATTTTTTGCTTTGGCTCGATATGATAACTGCTCCATGTCAACCTAGTTCGATCAACCAATCCATGGGTTCGATCGATCGATCAGGCTGGTTCCTGTAAAACAGTGTTAAATAAAATATTCCTAGAAAATAAAGTTATGATAGTAATATAAGATGCATGAGTAGTAAATGACAGTAGAACTGTCTTGATCTCAACTTGAAAATCTTCCTGGTTTCTTCTGTTGTATCAGCGACATAAGATTTGTTCCTTTCTAGAATACAACTTCATTGTCGCTCCTCTCCAGTTGCTTACCTCAACCTACTTGTCAAATATTGGTCCTCCAGACTTGTTTGGACTTTGCTGTTTAGTATCAGATCGGCTCACCAAGACTTCCTCTCGATATTCAATCCTCCAGACTTATTGACTTTATTTGCAAGTGTCGAGTCCTCTCGACCCACTTGGGCTTCCTGCCTGGCTTCCACGATCTGTTAAGACTTTTCTGATTGAGTAAATATCCTGCATACTTAGTTAACTTGTTAGATCACAACAAGACTTAACTTGAATCTTTGACAACATCAAAATTTAGTTCGATTCTGGTGCAACTTGCACCAACAACCCCCCCCCCCTCAGCTCAACCGGTCCTTACAAGTGGTATCAGAGCTTGATAGTTTTTAAGGATTCACTTCCAAAGAAGTACAAGTTTAGAGCTGCAAGATGTCATTGAAAGAGGGGCATAGCACTTTACGACCGTCATTCTATGAAGGCAACAACTTTGCTTACTAGAAGAGTCGTATGGAGCACTATCTCATAACTAAAATTAACATGTGGTTCTCAATCACGGTGGGATTCATGGCACCAACCGAGGATGGAAAAGTGCTTGAATTATCAAAGTGGACTATTGAACAAAAGATGTAGGCTCAAGCAAATGCTAAGGCCATCGTGACTCTTCAATGTGGGTTAAGCTCAGAGCAACTCAACAAGGTTGGACCTTTTAAGAGTGCCAAGGATTTGTGGGATAAGCTCATTGAGTTAAATGATGGCGCAAAGGATTTAAGAATTGCAAAGAAAGATCTCCTAATAAATCAACTCCAGAATTTCATAATGAAGGATGGAGAAACAGTAAGTTCATTACATGGGAGATTTAAGGAACTCCTTAACAGTGTTGGTGCGGTTAGCACTAACGGTCTAACCCAAGTTTTGATGAATGACAAAATAGGTTAAGTTAGTTTCGTTGTTATCTAACACTCTGACCGAGTGTGCAGGAGAAGTCTAGACAGGTCGACGGGCTGACATAATGTCTGGCATGAAACCCAGCTAGGTCGACGGGTCGACCGGATAGCTGGCACGAAGTCCAAACGGGTTGACCGACTGATCGGACGTTTGGCACAAAGTCCATCTAGGTCGACGGGTTGACCGGATAGCTGGCATGAAGTCCAGACGAGTCGAAGGGCTGACCTGACGTCTGGCAGGTAAGTAAAGGTAAGTCACTGGAGGGGAGTGACTATGAGGATGCGTTCCCGGGAAGGGAATTTAGTCACCGATCCAACTTAGAACCATTTCAGAACTCTAAGTCGAGATCTTGACTAGATTCTGGTCTCGGAGAGACGGAATCTAATTAATACTCCTTCTGTTAAACTATGAACTGTGCTAATAATCTGTTTTGCAGGAGATATAAGTGTCTCGAACTAACATTTTCTTGCAGGAAGGAAGCTGCTGGAAATCAAGGTCCGGGCGCCCGGGAGGTACCCGGGCGCTTGGAGGCAAAGTTTTATCCCCAACGTCGTTGTGTCACGTGGAGTTCACTGGTTGGCTCGGCTACGTCACTTCAGGGCGCCCCGAAGGGTTGCGAGCGCCCCAAACCTCCTATATAAGGAGGGTCAAGGCTGGAGTCAGAACAACAACTCAGAATCCGCTCTACTATGCTCCTGCGACGCTGCGAAGCTCCGACAACGCGCTGTTCTTTTAGTTTCTTCCTTTGTCGATATTGTTTTATTTTTTTTCATTGGCATTCCTGTACTAATTAGTTTGTAATAACTTTCAAATTGCTAGTGAATTGCCCATCGAAAGCACCCTTGTGTGCGGGCCTTGGAGTAGGAGTCGCCAAAGACTCTGAACCAAGTAAAAGGTTATTGTGTTAGCATTGTTTTGATTTCGTCTTTTCCGCTGCGTACTCT
Source organism: Zingiber officinale (assembly GCF_018446385.1). Lineage (NCBI taxonomy): Eukaryota > Viridiplantae > Streptophyta > Magnoliopsida > Zingiberales > Zingiberaceae > Zingiber > Zingiber officinale. Next base: position 12,715,002 of record NC_055988.1, on the reverse strand, counting down.
CGATTTCTTTTTAAATCGCTATTCACCCCCCTCTAGCGAAACTCTACGATCCAACAAGTGGTATCAGAGCGGGTACCGCTCTGATTTGGTGCAACCATCAATCAGGCAAAGGGGGTGTTTTTTTAAAGAAAAATTAGATATTGTTGATCTTTAAAATAAAACCTTACGCCTTTCATTTTTTTCCTCCAAAACTGTTTTGAAAAATACATCGTCATCTTTTCACCATTGCTTAGTATTGACAAAATATTACATTTTCAAAAAGTTGAAATAATATTTTTTTTATTAATATTTTATTATTTTTCTCGAAATTAGTGCAATACTATATTTTTTTTTTTCCAACATTGCTAATCTAAGACCAAGTCTTGGCACCACTTTTTAGTTTTCCATCTTCAGCATTCAATGATTCTTCAAGAAGGACGGAACCCCCACGAACCACCACCATACGATCAAGAAGATTTCAACTACTGGAAGCGATTAATGGAATGCTTCTTAGGAAGCTTAGATTTCGATTATGTGCTAATATTGAGAAAACCTTCTCAGGACTTGGAACTGAAAAAAAATGTAAGTAAAATTATTTGTAATATTTTACCTAACAATATTTATGCAGACTAGAAAAGTACAAGAATGCATATGAGCTTTGGACACAATTGATCAAACTTCACGAGGAACCGTTGGAGTTGGACGATCAAGTCGAAATCGAATTCAAACTTGAGTCAAATCCAACAGAAAAGCCTACTGAATTAGGGGGTGCGCTCAAGGTTAGTAATATTTACCAAAATACCCAACTAATAGTAGTTTAAAAAATATACATGTTAATTTGGATATTTCTGAAAATATTTGTGAAAATAGTGTAGCTAACAATACTTGCAAATATACCCCTAGGATATTTTCTGATAAAATAAATCTATTAAGTTAGAAAATTTAGAAAATCTGAAAATAATTAATAACCCTAAAAATTCAAATTTAAACCTAAACAAATCTGAAAATTAATAATGATAAATTCAATATTGATCTAGATAAAATTAATAAATTATTTAATAATCTAGACAATATCATTCTGAAAAATTTATCCAAACCCAAGATAATTTAATTAACAAAAAATTAAGTTTTAAAAATAAGACTTATCTAATAAATTCCACTAATTATATAGCTTAAAAGGTAAAGAAAATATAAGGATAAAATTAAACACTCTGATAAAATCAAAAATAAATTTAACAAACTTAAAATTAAATGTTAAAGATAACATATTAAACAAAGATAATCTATAAAATTCAAAATTAACAGCTAATAAAAGGTTAAAAGATAAACCTTTAAAGAAATATAATTTAAACAATTTAATTAATTCAAATTTAAAAATTAATAAAAATTCAATCATTAACTATCATCAATTAAATAAAGACAATTCAATTAACTTAATAAAATTAAAATTGAAAGAAAATTCAAATATCAAATACACTCTTTTAAAGAAAGATAATTTGACCAATTTAATTAATTCAAAATTAAAAACTTAAATTTAAATTATAAATTAAACATTAAATCTTAACTGAAACTAACTTCAAGTATACAAAAATCTTTAAAATATATATATACTATATAAAATCGAATAAATCAAATCAAAAGCCAAACTAAATCAACGAATTCAAAAACTAAATATTTTAAAACCCACCAAAACTTAGAATATCATGAAGTTAAATATAACTATAAAAGAAATAGACACAAACCAAGAAATAAAAATAAAGGGCAATAATTTAGGGGAGGCTCCAGAATAGCTAGCACCTCCAAAAATAATCTACCCGACAAGGGTAACCGAAACCAACCTACCCGGCAGGGCAATTAGGACTAGAATAAAGGATAGAGTTTAACTTGACCAACGGTACCGGTAAAGTTTTGGATGATAGTACATTAGGGAAGCTTAGTCTATGCATGTCTAGAAAGATATGACTTTAACCTGGTGCATTTGGCTATGTGGAACTAACCAAAGCTACCCTTTATGGATCCTAACCAGTTAGACCAAGGTTTTGTATTAAGTTCAGTGAATAGAATTATTTGGAAAACCTCGAAGGCATGGTTACTCTAATGATGTCCAGGTGACTCACCATAGCCCAGAAGTTTATCCAAATAATGACTGTTTGTTGAGCCCAAAGCTAAACCTGAATCTAACACAAAGTTAAATCAAATCCTAAAAATTGAATGTAATTCATCTCACAAAATTATAATTTTCCCTGTTTGAAAATTTAGATCGGGTGAGATGACTAAGGAAATTAAATTCAAATTAAAATAAATTAAATTCAAATTAAAATAAATTAAATTCAAATTAAATTAAAATAAATTCAAATTAAATTAAATTAAATTAAATTAAATTAAATTCAAATTAAATTAACTTAAATTAAATTAAATTAAATTCAAATTAAATTAAATTAAATTAAATTCAAATTAAATTAAAATTAAGTTAAATTAAAATAAAAATTAAAAGTATTTTAACTTTAAATTACTTTAAAATTAAAAACTAAAAATCTTTTTAAATTAAGTTTTTTTTTAAAAAAAATTAACATAAAATTTTACAATCCGTATAACATAAAATTTTAGAATACCTTTAACTTTAAATCTTATCAACTTAAAATTTTATTAACTTAAAATTTAATTTTAAAAATTAACTTAGAATTTTATTTTAAAATTAATTCATTTTAAAATTCCTTTTAAAAATGCATTAAAAATTCATTTTAAAAATTCTATAAAAATTTATTTTCAAAATTCGTTAAAAATTCATTTTAAAATCTTTTAAAATTTATTTTAAAAATTAATTCTTTAAAAATTTACTTTAAAAATCTCTTAAAAATTTATTTTCAAAATTCGAGAAAAATATAGTTTGAAAATACTTTAAAAATTTATTTTAAAAATTCGTTAAAAATTCATTTTAAAAATCTTTTTAAAACATATTTTAAAAATTCTTTAAAAATTTATTCTTTAAAAATTCATTTTAAAAATATTTTCAAAACATATTTTAAAAATTCTTTAAAAATTTATTCTTTAAAAATTCATTTTAAAAATCTCTTAAAAAATTATTTTAAAAATTCTTAAAATATTTATTTTAAAAACTCGTTAAAAATTCATTTTAAAAATCTTTTAAAAATTTATTTTAAAAATTCTTTAAAAATTTATTCATTAAAATTCATTTTAAAAATCTTTTAAAAATTTATTTTAATAATTTATTTTAAAAATTCTTTAAAAAATTATTTTAAAAATTCATTAAAAAAATCTTTTAAAAATTTATTTTAAAAATTCTTTAAAAATATATTTTAAAAATTTATTCTTTAAAAATTCATTTTTAAAAACTTTTAAAAATTTATTTTAAAAATTCGTTAAAAATCATTTTAAAAATTTATTTTAAAAATTCTTTAAAAATTTATTCGTTAAAAAATCATTTTAAAAACCTTTTAAAAATTCTTTTAAAAATTATTTTAAAATCATTTTTAAAACCTTTTAACAAAAATTATTTAAAATTTATTTAAAAATCATTTTATAAACCTTTTAAAAATTCTTTTAAAAATTTATTTAAAAATCATTTTTAAAACCTTTTAAAAATTCTTTTTAAAATTATTTAAAAACTCTTTTAAAAATCATTTAAAAAAACTTTTAAAAATTATTTATAATTTTTTTAAAAAAATTATTTAAAAACTCTTTTATTAATCATTTTAAAAATCTTTTTAAAATTATTTTAAAATTATTTAAAAACTCTTTTAATTTTTTTTTAAAATTTCTTTTAAAAATTATTTAAAAACTCTTTTAAAAATCATTTAAAAAAACTTTTAAAAATTATTTTAAAATTCTTTTATTAATTATTTAAAAACTCTTTTTAAAATCATTTTAAAAACGTTTTAAAATTATTTAAAATTCTTTTAAAAATTATTTAGAAATTCTTTTCAATTTATTTAAAACTTAGATATCTAACTTAAAAACTTAAATTCCATTAACTTAAACTTTAAACTTAATTATGTAATTAATAAATAGAACTTAATTGTTTAAGTTTAATTTTATTTGAGAACTAAAATTGACTTGAGTTAAACCTTACTTAACTATGTTTAATAACTTTAACTTCATGCTAACTTCAAACTAAATTAATCCTACTTAAAAGGAAGTAAATAAAAAAAAAATAATGACGTGAACTAACACTTTCATTGACCAACTCAATCAATTAATACGAAATTTACATTATTTTACTAAGTATTAAATTATTAAATTAAGTAAAGATTAATCAATAAATTATTGATAATGGTTAACTGTTATTGAATTAATAAAATATTATATTGTTTAACCTTGAACTGAAGCTTAAGCACCTGAATCTAAAATTAATTATTGATTAATCAAACTCAAATAAACAATTATACCAAGGATACAGAGATAATTATGTAAATAATATAAGTGTTACTAAATCCCCTAGAACACTTAGGTAGAAAAATGTGTTACGACTTTGAAATTTAACACACCCAAATCTTAGCATTATATTAAGGGGGAGTAATAAAATAAGGAGGATTAATAAATTAAGGGAGAGTAATAAATTAAAGGAGTATCAAATTCAGGGGGAGGTTTATTTATTTTTTAATTATCTCCTTAAGTGTTATTTTTTTTTTTAATTTTCTCTTTAAAATCTCTTTAGAAAATTCTACCTCAATTTATTTTAAAAAAAATTACTTTGAAAATCTTATATTAAATATTCTTAGAAAATATTTTCAAAAACTTTATTTTAATAATATCAGGTTTAGGGGGAGCAATAATTACTTTCACATTTTTTTATTAAAAATATTTTTGAAATTAGGTTTTGGAAAATATTCTTCTAAAAATGTTTTAGAAATGTGTTTATGAAACCTAACCTTTGTAAAACTAAGTTTTATGTTAAATTTTTTTAAAACTTGGTTTTTAAAATTGTATGTTATAAACTTGGTTTGAAAACTGGTTTTGAAAATCGAATGTTACAAACTTAGTTTTGAAATTATGATTTTTCAAACTTAATGTTGAAAATTAATTTAAGAAAACAGAAACTTAGTTTTGCAAATTAGATTTCACAAACTTAACTTTGAAAAATTAGATTTTGAACATTAAATTTTACCTGATTTTTGAAAATTTTACTTTTGTAAAATTTTCTTTATAAAATTTATGTTTGAAAAATGTTTCAAGTTCAAGTTTATTTTGAAAAATTTTGGAACATATAAACTTATGTTTATAATTTTGATTTTTTTTAACTTATACTTGAAAAATTAACTTTTATAAATTTATGATTGCAATAATTATCTTTTGAAAATTAATCTACAAATTTACTACTAAGATATGTTGCTAAATTAGTTATCTTCCTAACTTAGTCATTTTTCAAAACTTAGCTATTTTGGAAAAGTTATTAAAAATTACTCTTTCTAAGTTATCTTTCTTATAACTTAGCCATTTTGAAAAGGATAAGAGATACTTTTTAAAGCAAAATTTCTAATTATTTAACTCCCCTGATTTGATCTGATTTGTGTTTGCATTCTTTTTGCAATGTTTTTTTATTTATGATTATTTGATCCATGTTTATGTTTGATGAAAGTCAAAGGGGGAGGGCTAGGTGGTTAAGTTAGCTAAAACAAATTGAAAATAAAAACTAACTTACAAACCTGTTAATGCTTGTTTTACTTGCATTTTACACTAACTTAGCCAAGTTGTCATTCCATCAAAAAGGGGGAGATTGTTGGTGCGGTTAGCACTAACGGTCTAACCCGGGTTTTGATGAATGACAAAATAGGTTAAGTTAGTTTCGTTGTTATCTAACACTCTGACCGAGTGTGCAGGAGAAGTCCAGACAGGTCGACGGGATGACATGATGTCTGGCACGAAGCCCAGCTAAGTCGACGGGCCGACCGGATAGCTGGCACGAAGTCCAAACGGGTTGACGGGTTGATCGGACGTTTGGCACGAAGTCCATTTAGGTTGACGGGTTGACCGGATAGTTGGCACGAAGTCCAGACGGGTCGAAGGGTTGACCTGACGTCTGACAGGTAAGTAAAGGTAAGTCACTGGAGGGGAGTGACTGTGAGGACGTTTTCCCGGGAAGGGAACTTAGGCGCCGATCTCACTTAGAACCATTTCGGAACTCTAAGTCGAGATCTTGACTAGATTCCGGTCTCGGAGAGACGGAATTTAATTAATACTCCTGTTAAACTATGAACTGTGCTAATAATTTGTTTTGCAGGAGATATAAGTGTCTCGGACTAATGTTTTCTTGCAGGAAGGAAGCTATTGAAAATCAAGGTCCGGGCGCCCGGAGGTCCGGGCACCCGGAGGTAAAGTTTTATCCCCAACGTCGCTGTGCCACGTGGAGTTCGCTGGTTGGCTCGGCTACGTCACTTCATGGCGCCCCGAACCTCCTATATAAGGAGGGTCAACACTGAAGTCAGAACAACAACTTAGAATCCGCTCTACTGTGCTCTTGCGATGCTGCGAAGCTCCGACAACGCGCTGCTCTTTTAGTTTCTTCCTTTGTCGGTATTGTTTTATTTTTTTTCATTGCCATTCCTGTACTTAGTTTGTAATAACTTCCGAATTGCTAGTGAATTGCCCATCGAAAGCACCCTTGTGTGCGGGCCTTGGAGTAGGAGTCGCCAAAGGCTTCGAACCAAGTAAAAGGTTCTTGTGTTAGCATTGTTTTGATTTTGTCTTTTCTGCTGCGTACTCTCGATTTCTTTTTAAATCACTATTCACCGCCCCCCTCTAGCGAAACTCTATGATCCAACAAACAGTCTCCATTCAGTTGGAGAAAGTGTGGAGAACCGAGATTTCATAAAGTATGCACTAAAATCCTTCCCAAGAAACTCATTATGGTTATCTATAGTGGATGCCTACAAGGTTTCAAGGGACTTGTCAATAGTAAAATTAGATAAATTATTTTATGAACTTAAATTGCATGAACAAGCTAACACAAGCCATAAAGAGAAAGGTATATCATTGGTTGCAGGTGAAAAAAGTAAGAAGTACAAAGAAAAGAAGGAGAAGGAGTCATCTTCAGAATCTGAGCAAGATAGTGATAGTAATAATGATGAAGAGCTATCATCAAGTGAAATGGCAAATTTTATTCGAAAAATGATGAGACACTCAAGGAAGTTTGACAAGAAGGAGGATGTCAAGAAGATCTTCAATGATGACAAAAGAAAAGGTAAATCTCTTATGAATTCAAAGTCTAAAATTGATGTGATTTGCTAATGCAAGAAAAAGGGGCACTACAAAACGAAATGTCCAAAATTGAAGAAACAAGACAAAAAACTAAGAAGAAGAAGAAGAAGGCATTGAAAGCCACATGGGATGAATCATCTTCAAGCTCATCGGAAGAAGATGAAAGGAAGAGCTCAAGGAACGTGACACTCATGACCTTAAGCAATGTGGAAGATAGTGAAGGTGAAGATAGTCATGGGGAGAATGTGGAATCTTCAAGTGAGTCGTCATCTAGTGATGACGAGGTAATTTCTCCCAAGCTTGATAAGATATATGGTACCATTGCATGTTTAACTAATGCTCTAGAAAAATCAAAAGATAAGATTAGAAAGTTACAAAATGAATTGAAATCATTTAAGAATGAAATTGTATCATGTGAAACTTGCATGCGTAATGAAAATGACATGAATAAATTTTATGACCTTAAGAATGAGAACACGTCTTTGAAATTACAAATTGATATTCCTAGAGGTGTTTTAGAAAAGTTTATTTCAATATCTAAATATTTGGGTATGATTCTAGGAGCTCAAAGGGGTGTTTACAACAAAGCGGGTTTAGGATTTAAATCACAACATAAAGAAATTAAATTCATGTCTTTAGTTAGTAGAAACTATGCTTCAAGGGTTAAGATTGTGCAAGCTTGGGTACCCAAGCAATTTATGGTTGATGCTACCAGATCTAAAATTTGGATACCAAAATATTTGGTTTATCGTGTTTGAATAGGCATGCACTGAGGGGGAGCATCCAACAACATGGTTTATAGATAGTGGATGCTCTAGGCACATGATGGGAGACTCATCAAAATTCCCATTATTCAGACACAAAAGTAAAGGTACTATTTCTTTTAATAATAGTGGTGAATTAAAAGTTGTAGGAATAGGAGATATCAGAATTTGTAAAAATTTTGTGATAAAAAATATCTTATTAGTGAAAAGCATGGTCTTTAATCTTTTAACTATTAGTCAACTATGTGATTCGGGTTATGAAGTTGAGTTTAACTCATCTCAATGTCTAATCAAGCATAGTAAACTAAACACTATTATGCTCATAGGCTATAGAAAAGAAAATATTTATCAAGTTGAATTATTTGGTATTACTAATATATTTGCTAAGTGTCTCATGTCTAAGAAGAGGAAACTTGGCTTTGGCACCGGATACTTGCTCACACCAACATGAGGAATATCAAAAGGCTTTCAAAGAAAGAGTTGGTGCAAGGATTGCCAAAGTTGAAGTTTCAAAATGATAAAATGTGTGATTGATGTGCGTAGATCATATATACTTTTATGCATATTTTGACGCACATTCACATATTTTATTTACGCTTGATTTGTGTATTTTTACACCTCTTATTATACTTTCAGCATAATTACTCTTTTTTGTTGGATATGTGCTCTTTATGCATTTTTCTGCTGATAGGAGCCATTAATGGGGCAAAGATGGCGCTCATAGATGATTTGGTGAATAAGTGAAGCAAAAGGACTTGGTCATGTGAAGTTCACATGACCGTGCCACTTATCAGAGGTGGAGAAGGCTCTAGCCATGTGAATCCACACAATCGTGCCAAGAAGTAGAGGAGGAGATGGCCACGGTTGTGTGAAGCCACACGGCCAAGTGGCCTTCCAAAGGAGCAGACTTTGGCCGTGTGAATCCACATGGCCGTGTAAAACATCCAGAGATTAAGCATAACATGGCCGTGTGACTCCACACGACCGTGCCACCTGACCAGAGGCCAAGTAAACCGTGGTTGTGTAGATGCCACACGACCGTGGCATATGTCGTGCCAGGCCCGTGCCCATCACTATTTAAGGGGATCGTTTCTCCTTTCTAAGGAGAGGAAGGTTCTCCCTTTGGGAGATCCATCTTGGTGACAATTTACGTTCTCCACGCTCTCCGTTCGATGATCCAATGTTGTTTTCATCATTACATTGACTCAAGAAACAAAGCATTGGATCCGAAGATCACTTGACGTAACCGGATAAGCATTCTTCTCCCTTCCTCTTCTAGTTGGGTTTGGATGCTTTCAATTCTTATGTCTTTAGATTCTTCCCTTTGTGCCATGGAGTATATCTATTATTCTAGGATTAAGGGAGTAATTGTGATGGAGATTGATGTAAGAATTCGTGGATATGCCAATTTTCTATCTATATGACATTATCATGTCTTGTATCTATTTGATCTTATGTGAATTTGTTGTGCTTGAACTTAATTCTCATATTTGATTGAATGTTTGTGTAGAATTGTAGATCCCATAGAGGAAATGTCCTAGATTATATAATCAAGGGGCCCTAGTGATAAAGGTAGCCCGTTTCTAGATGTTAAGGGCATCACCTTCAAAGGAAAAGCAAATCCCCACAAAGAAGTAGGGAATTGAACGGAATTGTTATCTCTATCTCTATGGATATTGAGTATAGGTGTGTTCTTGTGATTTATGCCCAAGAGACCCTAGTGATAGAGATGACCCATTACCGTACTTCATAAAGATCATTTCTATTTAATAGCATGGGATATTGATCTAAATAACATTCCGGCTTGACCACTACAGACAAGAGCTGGTAGTAAATCTAGCTTCCTATAAGTGCATGGGAATTAAGGATAGATAATTAGTGAACCATGATACATTGATAAATATCACAATAAAACTGAACCCCTAGAACATCTTCCAAATCAAGACTCTCTCTCTCTCTCTCACTTTCCTCTTCTCGATCTTATTTCTTTTACTTAGCACGTGGCCCTTAGCCATCAATTGTTTATCTAATTCTCCATGAGAAATCTTTAGTACTTATAATCAGTCTCTGTGGATTCAACAATCTTTTATATTACTGACGACGTAGTCGTGTACTTGCGGCTTTGTAACAAATTTTTGGCGTCGTTGCCGATGATTGCGCTTATAACATTAGTAGATAATCATTTGAATTAGTCTAAACTTATAAATATTTCTACAACTCTATTTTTATAGATACATCTTGCATTTGTTTACTTTATTTTTGCAGTTTTCTTTTTGCAAATTAAATTCTACACTTTAAATTTCCAACACTTTAATTATTATTTCAAAAATTAAAAATTTTGTTTCTTTCTGCATTTAGCACTTGCGTTTGGAATATTTGTAATCTTGTTCTTACATATGAAGATCTAATCTTGTTGGAGATTTACTACCACTTAATCCAAAGATAGACAGACATACCGAAGAAGAAGAAATCTGCAGAGACAACAAGAAGAACAAGAATAATCTGAAATAACGAGCAAGCCTCTTAAAGATTATGTAGCACCTTATGCATGAGGGCTTCAATCTATCATTACCAGACCACCTATTGAAGCTAATAATTTTGAGATTAAGTCTGCGGTGATCACAATGGTTCAGTAAAATCAATTTGGAGGCAGACCATATGAGGACCCAAACCAACACTTGGAAGTCTTTTATGAAATTTGCAGTACAATGAAACTGAATGGCATGCCAGTGGAAGTAGTAAGATTATTGTTATTTGGGTTTTCCATAAAAGATGAGCCAAGCAGTGGCTTAATTTCTTACCAGCTAATAGCATCACATCTTGGAAGTAATATGAGCAACAATTCCTCGATAAGTTCTATCCTCCCAGTAAAACTGCTCACATGCGGAATATCATAGCAAGCTTCAGACAGTCAAATTCAGAATCATTTGAAGTATGAGATAGATTCAAAAATATGCTCAAGCAATGCCCACATCATGGACTTAAGAAGTGGTTAGTTCTACACACTTTTTATAACGACATCAACTATCAAACAAAGGTGTCCCTTGACTCTGCGGCTAGAGGAGCATTAATGAATAAAAGTCTAGATGAGGTCGAAGATATTATAGAGAGTGTAGCTTAGAATCATCATCAATAGACATCTGAAAGATGTGGAGGTTCCTTCTCTAGAAATCCTATCAAGGCATCAGGAAAGTTTGATGTTGATGCAATTACTCTTATGTCCGCAAAGTTGGATGCTTTTGACTAAAAAGTTTGAGAATATGGGGACTAGTATGGCCAATGCAATTGTATGTGTGTGTGACACTTGTGGAAGTAAAGACTATGCTCAAGAAACTTACCCTTTGGGGGTCATCTCTTCATAAATAGATCAACTTGAGCAATGTGATGCAATAATAAATTATAATCAAAGAAAAAACAATCTGTACTCCAACACATACAACCATGGATGGAAGAATCATCCAAATTTTTCTTACCGAAACAATCAAGATCAAGGACCATCTACAGGGGCAAGGCCAAGTTACCAACCTAGACAACAAGGTTATCAACAACAATAGTCATAAGGCTATCAACTATTTTGGATAGAAAAGATGCTTGAGGAAGTTCTTACTGAGCAAAAAGAAATAAAAAATGAAATCAAGCAACTCACTTAAAGAATGAATAGTAGTTAAAAGCACCAAAAGATGTAAGATAGCCAAATTGCCCAGATAACCTCATCTTCTTCAAGAGCACCAGAAGCTTTCTTGGGCAAGCCCGATGTGAATCTAGTTGGACACTACAACAGAATGACACTCTGAAGCGGACGGACCTTGGGAGATTGCCAAGTGACTGCTCCTAAAGGGATTGACACTCAAGAAGAGCTCTCTCCTCTCTCACCTAACCTAATTAGGATCCGGGATGATGAGGAGATTACCAAGAAGGGTGAAGAGACTCTTCCACTACCATCCCGAAGTCAAACAGTCTCTTTCCCACAAAGATTAGCAATGACAAAGAAAGATGAATACTTTGGCATATTTTTGGAAAAGGTCAAAGAGCTTTGTATTGAGGTTCCTCTGATTGAAGCTCTTCACCAAATGCCCAAGTTCACTAAATTTTTGAAGGAGATTATGTCCAACAAAGAAGAAAAGGAGAGTTCGAGACCGTGGCACTAATGGAAGTGTGCAGCACTCTATTTTTAGCAGTCGTTCCCCCAAAGCTTCAAGATCCAAGAAGCTTCTCAATTCCATGCACTATAGGAACTGAATTTATAGTTAGAGCTTTTTGTGATTTGGGAACAAGTGTTAGGCTCATTTCATATTCAGTTTGTAATAAGCTAGGCCTCAAAAACTTTAAACTTACTATTATGATACTTTAGTTAACTGATCATTCATGCAGGTACCCTATGAGTATCATTGAGGGCATACCGGTAGAGATGGGTGATTGCATCATATCCACCGACTTTGTTGTTTTAGATATGGAGGAGGATCCCAAAATCCCAATAATCCTGGGAAGACCATTCCTTACGACTGTCAGAGCTATCATTGATGTTAAAAATCATAAACTATCTCTGGTTATTGGTAAGAAAATGTTAGAATTTGATTTATTTGAATCTCTTAACCATGTCTCTTCCTTCTTGAGAAATTGCAGCAGGGCAAATGCCCACAAAATTGAGGAATGGAACTTTCATCCTCATGAGAGGTCGTCGGATGCAGTACACGATCCGGCAAGACTTGGGAGAATACCCCAATAAAAAATGAGAAATATGTCTTCCCACCAAGGGCAAGGATGAAGGAAGAGCTTAAAGCAGCAACCCTAGGAGGGGAAGCTGTGCCTTCATGGGTATAATCCATATCAATGGAGACAGTGTCAAACTAAAGACTTAAAACAAGCACTTCTTGGGAGACAACACAAGAGTTCTTTTTAATTAGTTCAGTTTACAACTTTGTTTCATTAGTTAATTTGTCTTAGCTATTTGTTTAAAATTTTATTTTCAATTTGTGTACAGCTTCCACGAAGTTGAAAGAGGAGAAAATTCAGCCCTTACAACTTCAAAGAGATTGTCGTATAACCTCACACGACCGTGTGAAGCTAATAGAGAAGGAAAAGGACTAGACCGTATCATTTGACATGGTCATGTGGTCCTGGATGAAAGAAAGAAGAAGGCGGTCGTGTGACTTCACACGACCATGTGAATCTAGCCGAGAGGAAGAAGAACATGATTGTGTAACCTCACACGACTATGAAGCTAGCAGAGAGGAAGTTGATCCAGGTCGTGTCAATCGACACGGCTGTGTGAACTCAACTGACTGGAAGAAGAATTAGGCTGTCACTTGACACGACCATGTAAAGAAGCCCTCGACCAAGCCGTGTCTTTAAGACATGGTCGTGTCAAGGCCGTGTCCACCGCCACACCACCCCAAACTTCACTATTTCCACCCCTTCTTCTTTCCAATCCTTTTTCTCCTCAATCCTACTTCATCCACCTCACAAATTTAGATCTTAAATTCCCTTTCTCCAAGATCCAGATCTAGATCTAAATCCCTCTTTTTCTTCTTCTTCATTTCTCAAGATCTACCTCTTCTCACAAAAATCTCTCCTCCTTTTCTTCAATTAATCACTCTCCTCACTTATCTTCCCATCATGTCTCATCTTTTGAAAAGAATCCGACATGGAAATGGCAGATCTAACAGAGGAAAAGAACCAGGAGGAGACAAAGACAAAGAAAAAGCTACATCAAAGGGCAAAGGCAAGAGGCTAGAACACAACGAAGGTAACGACAATGAGTATCGTATTATTTTTAGAAATGAAAAACATAATCTAGATATGATTCTCTTGTTATTAGAAAGATTGTGTACACTAGATATATGGATCCAAATACCATGAATATTTTGGGTATTAAAGACAATATAGATTGGATGATTAGTGCTTTTGATTGGAATGATTTGATGTACATATATTTGTTGGGGTTGCAAGGTTGCAAATATAGTCCCACATTGAAAATACATGGGAAAGATCATGAGTTTATAAGAAAAAGTTATCCCCATTGTATGAGGCTTTTTGGATATAGCCCAAAAATAAAATCATGAGGATTTAGGTCCAAAGTGGATAATATCATGCTATTGTGGAGATATCTAAATCCTTTTTCGATCCTTCAATTGGTATCAGAGTGAGGTCTTTCTTCACCTCAAGGGTGACTCGATACTTGAGGGGGACCCTGTGGTCCTTTGTTTGAGGGGAGATTGTTAGGGTTGCAAGGTTGCAAACATAGTCCCACATTGAAAACATATGGGAAAGATCATGAGTTCATAAGAAAAAGATATCTCCATTGGCATGAGGCCTTTTGGGTAGAGCCCAAAAATAAAATCATGAGGGCGTAGGCCCAAAGTGGACAATACCATGTCATTGTGGAGATATCTAAATCCCTTTTCGATCCTTCGACATCTACCAACATATCCTCACCTTGTCCTTGAGTTTTTAAGTTCAATTGAGGTCCACTTCTCTATTGAAGATGATTATATTGACAACATCAATTTTAGACTGATGAACCAAGAATTCCAGTGGATATTTAGTAAATTTAATAATTATTTCATCTTACCTACCGATGGTGCTCACAAATTTGATCTGACTTTTATTTGGAATAAGTTTTGGACCTCTATTACTGGTAGGGCTGTAAATGAACTAAGCGTTCGTGAATAAGCTTGGTGTTCTGCTTGGTAAGAGCTTGTTTATATTCATTCAATATACATAAGATTAATTAAACAAACAAGCTTGAACAACTCGTTAAGCTAAAAAAACAAGCTTGAACACATATGTGTTCAGCTCGTTAACATTCGTGAACAATGTTTGTGAACAACGTTAGTGAGCAATGTTCATGAACCATATTTATTAATAAAACTCTTTTCAATATGCTAAATAAATAATATAATAAAATAAATAAATTTAAATTATCAATCTTAATAACCAATCAAATAATTAAAAGTTTCAAACAATCAAACAAACTTGAATTGAGAGCTTAATAACATCTAAACGAACCAAGCTCGAACCAAGCTCAAGCCAAGCTTGAATTGAGAGTTTGATAACATCTAAATGAACCAAGCTCAAACCAAGATTCAAACAAGCTCAAGCTCATAAAAAATAAATCAAGCCAAGCTTGAACACTCAATTCAAAAGTTTGGTTCATTTTAAGCTCAGCTCGGCTCGATTATCTTATCAAATAAGCTTAAACACCCCAAAGCTCGGCTCAGCTCGACTCGACTTGTTTACATCCCTAATTACTGGGTTAAAAAATCTTTATGAGCCCTCTAAAGCTAAGGCTTCCCACATGCAAAACCCCGTATTCAAAAACTTGTTACGAACCACAAGTGCACGGTTACATCGTTAGTAATACAAAAGATTATCGATCCCACAGAGACTGTTGATTAAGTACTAGTTAACTTTTCACAGCGAATTATCTAGACAATTTAAAATGGTTCACAAACTCTAGAGAGAAAGAAAAGAGAGGAGAGAGAGAGTAAAAGCGTAAGTGAATGAAGGGGAATAGATACTAGGATTTGGGTTTCGTTGCGATGCTAATTAATGTCCCTATGCATCGTTCATCTCCCTAACTCCATGTTTACACTCGTGTAGGAGTTCTTACTAGAGTTCGATACAACCCCGCGAAGATTGCACCGAAAAGTCTACCCAAGTTCTAACACCATTAAGTAGAAGAGGTAATTTAGGAAGTTCGATTATAGGGCTATCCTTCTGTCACAAGGGCCCTCAGTCCACGTTCCTAGATTACACAAGTCACTTCCTAACGATAAATTAATGTAATTAAATAGAAGAGGTAATTTAGGAAGTCCAATTATAGGGCTATCTTTCTGTGGCCCTTGGTCCACGTTCCTAGATTACACAGATCACTTCCTAATATTAATTTGGGAGAACCCTCTAAACTCTAATTAATCTTCCTAACAAGGATCAGTCTCTATGTTAAGATCTTTTGACTCTAGAAATTAAGTAAGTATCGATATCCTATGTCACTAAAAGCATAATATGTCTGGTTGAATGGGTATCCTTCTGTCACAAGGATCCCTCGGTTATCCAATCTAGTAGCAATCTTTACATAAAGATAAATCCCTTATATCTACATGAATTATCCTCACACATATTTTGTCATACACATACAAGGTACAATACATAATAGAATATTATATAAACACTTCATAGAATAGGAAAATATCTAAATACATAGTTCAAACATCACAACACATCAAAACTACTTCCTACATCCTAGATCTGGAGATATACTCTATTACAAGGGAATTACAACCAAAGACAATAAGTAAAGCAATCTACAACTCAATACATGGAGATAGAGAGAAGAGAATACTTATTTTTGAGGTGTAGTATCCTTGGAAGTGCTCCCTTGCTCCAGAGGAGGACGGATCGGCGAAGATGGAAGATCTAGGGCCTCCCTAAAGGGGAGAACCCTTCCCCAAGCAATGGTGAAAAGCCCCAAGCTAAAGATGGATAAAAGGGGAGAAAACCCCCTTTTATAGGCTTAGACACGAGTCATGACACGACCCGTCCACACGATCATGTGGCCCACACGACCATGTCTTGTTTCTTCTCTGGACTAGTGACACGGTCATGTGGCTCACATGATCATGTTCTACTTTAGTTCTTGATGGGCTACACGACCTTGTGGCTCACACGACCTAGCTCTTTTTCACCTCTAGAAATACTGCACGGCCATGTGGCTCACATGACCTAGCTGTTCTTGCTCTTTGGAAATGTTGCATGGTCGTGTGGCTCACACGACCTAGCTCTGGTTGTGCTGGTGGAGTGACACGATCGTGTGGCTCACATGGCCTAGCCTTGTAAGCCATTTTAGCACCTCTTATCATGGTATTCTTGAGTTGAGGTCTCCATCAAAGTTGTAGATCTTGAAGTTAGCTACAATTCAGTATAAACAACAACCCAAAACTCCAATGGAGCACAAAGTTATACTTGTTTTACTCTTGGTGTATAGTACAAAAAATGCAGGCTTTGACACGGCCATGTGCCAAGGCTGTGTCTCATAGAAACACATTTTAGACCTTCAAGACGTGGTTTTCTCTAGTTGAAGTCTTCATAAGAGTTGTAGATCTTAAAGTTATCTACATTTTGATATCTACAACAGCTCATAATTCCAACTGAGCAGAAAGTTTTGACTATTTTACTTTTGGTCTGTAGTATTGAAAATGACATGGTCGTGTGGAATTGACACGGCCATACCTTTTAGGCACGGTCAGGCTATGTGGACCTTGTTTTGTACTATATTTTCATACATCCATGCCTCATAAGCATGACCCGGGCATTTTGGAAGCTCTAGACTCCATTTAAGCTCCTTTTTTGCTCCAAATCACGTCCTGTCAATCAAAATATGCAAAAAATAGATCTCCGAACAAAATATTATAGAAGTATGACATTATAATGAAATAGAGTGTAATAAACATAGATTATACTAATGAAATACAAGTAGATGTGTGTTAAAGTATGCATAAAAGTGTATATAATCTACGCACATCATGTGCTCACAGATTTGATCCGACTTTTAGCTGGAATAGGTTTTGGACCTCTATTACTGGGTTAAAAAATCCTTATGAGCCCTCTAAAGCTAAGGCTTCCCACATGCAAAATCTCATAATCAAATACCTTCATCGTATAATAAGCAAAACCATATTTGGTAAAGGAGATAGTGATGGGGCCATTAGAAAGTAGAACTTTACTCTTTTGGGGCTATGCTCAATAAAATTAATTTTGATTCTGATTTTCATTTTTTGTAAAATCTTGTAAGAGCTGGGAGAGCAACCTCGGGGTTTATTATTTTTGATGGATTGATTACCCAAATAGCTATAAATATGGATTATGAACTTGATGAGTTGGAAGTCATTCATGACAACAACAAGATTGATATGATGCATGTCTTGCCATAAAAATGATTTGCCAGGATGAGAATGAGTTTGCTTTTCCTAAAAAGGATGGTTTTCCAATACCTCTACCTTATCTTGAGCGTACCACAGTTCGTAACCCCGATAATTAGGTTATTACTGACGTAGCTCCCGAGTTTGTTCCCCCTGGTAGAGGACACCGAGCCACACACTTAATCTCACCTTATGCCCTCATCATCTGGACACCTGCATCCGTCCGGACATCCAAAACCTACTAGGTATTCTTTTGCCTATAGTATGAGTCCTTTCAGATTTAATTTTTTTGATTTCCATGCCTCTTTGAATTCACTTTATGAGAAGCATAGTGCCCAACAACAAATGTTGGAGGGTCACTTCAAATTGTCGGATGATCGATTCCAAGAGGTACGTGATCATTTTCAGTTCACGAGGAATTTTTAAGGCCAAGTGGTCGAGTTTGTTTAGGATTATGATATTAACTAGGCGAGAATGAGAGTTTATGGAGGTTATGGACATCACTAGACATCAGGTAGATGCTCTTTACCACTACCATGAGTATCTTGGCCAGACCCCTGATTTCCTTAGTTTCCCTTCTGGTCGATGAGGACGAGGACCTCCCTTTCCCCCACCTCCACCACCATACTGATTTCATCGGGATGATGAAAAGTTTAAGTCTGAGGGGGTGTTTGCACATCCTGAGTCCTTTGCATTTCTTGTTTTCCTTTGCATTTCTTTTTTTACATCTTCTGCACTTTCATGTATTTTGCTTGTTTTCATTTCTTAGTTCTAAGTTGTATCTTTGCCTATTTTTAGCTTGTTAGTGTTTGCCAGTCTTTATTCAGTTTGTTTTGATTGTCGTCTTGACTATCTTTTTAATAGCTTTGTGGTATGTCAAGAATATCAATCCTCACATTTCTGCTAACTTGTCTAATAGCAAAATGGTTAGCACGTTCATTTCTTGATTCATGATATTATGGATATATTGTAGTATGTTTAGTGTACCTCTTTTCTCTATCTCTAGTAGCATGAAATGAGCTAAGTATTGTATGAAGATAAGTTTGAGTTTTGACCTAACCTTAAGGATCTTACCTTCAATTCACTTAAGCTTGGGTATTGGATAACTTTGGAATAGTCATAATTCATCTGAATTGTTTAGTACTTTGGTTTCCATGGTGATTTCTTAGATTGCATTTTGGTTACTGGATGATCTCGGATCATGTCAACTCATTTCAAAAAAATCAAAATCCCAACATTTGCATTATACTTGCATTTGTGTTAGTGATACACCTTTAAAGCACAAAAAAATTATATGAATAAAGGATAAAAAATAATAATCATGAGTAGAAACTAACAATTTACCCTTTTGAGACCGAGTTAGGTTACTAGAGAAATAAATGTTATGTTTATCTTAATTCTGAGTAGTCCTTTGTGTTGGAACCCCAAGGATGTTTTGGTGTGATCAACAAGTTAAGTTAGGTGCTGTGTGTTTCTAACTTTGTGTCTAAGTGTGCAGGAGCTTAGGAGCATAGGTAGTCGAGCGGATCCGGAGTAGAAGACCCGGACTGATCCGAACTGAACCAGAGAAGTGGTCCCGGATGAAAAAGTCAACACGAGTTGACTTTACTGGTTCAGGGCGCCCGGAATAGTTCGGGGCGCCCGGACCAGCCTGGGGCGCCCGGCCGGGCGCCCGGAACCCCTCCGGGCGCCCGGACCAGCATGTTTGACCAGAACGCATCTAATGTGTTCTGAACGTTGGGGGATAAAGTTTTATCCCTCCCAGGCTGCCCGGAACCCTTCCAGACACCCCGACCAAGGCTATAAATATAGCCTTGGTCCAGAAGCTTTTCAACGAACTCCAAGTAATCATTTCCAACGCTTGTATGCTTTAGAGTTGTAGTTAAGCTTCTGTTTCTGTGCTTCAACATTGTAAGAGGCTTCTCCGCCTGAAGGAGTATTCTAGTGCACTTAACCTTCCTTGGATTAACAACCACATCAGTTGTAACCAAGTAAATCTTGTGCCTCATCTTTTTAATGGTTTATTTATCTGCTTTGTTTATTTTACAAGTATTAGCTTAAAGAGTTCAAGGAAGGGTTGTTCGCTTTTGATTTTGCAGGATATCCATCAACCCCCCCCCCCCTCCTAGCCGGCCGCAATGGTCCTACAAGTAGTATCAGAGCCAAGACGCCTCAGAAGGACTAACCGCCGTCTGAAGCAACAAAACAATGGCCGGAACTAGCGAATATCCACCAGCATTCGAGGGGGAGTTTTCTTCATGGAAGAAACAAATTGAGGTATATCTTAATTCTGATTTTGGTATTTCTTTAATATTGAAATGTGGCTATGAAGAGCCAAAGACAATGAATGGAGAAGAACTCGATCTATGCCTCTGGAATAAGAAGCAACGTGACGAATCGATGACAAACAGATGGGCAGAATTTCATCTTCTAGCTGTAATACCAAATGAAGATCTCGACAGAATCGGGGAATATAAAAGCGCAAAAGAACTTTGGGAAAAGTTCTTGAAACTCTACGAAGAACCTTTGGAAGCCGACAACTCAATAGACATCGAGCCACCGACAGAACCAACAGCCAAAGTACATCTTGAGGACACAGAAAACCCTTCTTCACTGAGCATCGATGAAGGGGGAGAATCTTCAGTAGAAAGCAATTCAACAGGTGGAGAACCAATGGCCGACGAGGTAAGTAAGGTATGACCTCTACCCTCTGAAGAATTGGTTCAATTAATCGAAAAATTACCTGAAGATTTTTGCGAATTAAAAATTGAATCATCGAAAGAATTTTTCATATTAGAAAATCAACTGCCGAACACTTCTTGCAAATTAGAAATATTATCGAAAGAATATTTTGAATTACAAAATGTTTTGACGAAAGATTCTTGCAAACTAGAAATATCATCAAAAGAGTTTTCCGGATTAGAGAATCGTCTGTCGAATAAATTTTGTAAATTACAAAATAATCTTTCGAACGAATTTTGCACATTGCTGAAAGAATTTTTACAAATTATACTGTCGAAAAATTTTATCAAGTTAGAATTTATGAAATATTTTTGTGTAGTAGAAAATCAAAAAATAACAGAAAATGACAGGTTAAAAGATCGAATAAATTTTTTTAACATGTTTTATATTTGTTGACTTAAATCTGAAAAATTATGATTTAAGAAGTTATGATAAATTAAAATAGAAATTTAAAATTTTCTGATAAAATCATGAGAATTAAAAAATAATAATAAAATAAATGCATAGAAATTTTTTTAATGTTCTCAAATTTTCTTGCATAAAGTTTTGGGCTTAGAAAGATTTTTTCTTGATGGCGAAAACTTAGAAACTTCTCAGAAAAGTTCTTAATGACTTAGAAATTTTTCTTGACTTAGAAATATTCTCCAGAAAATTATTGAAATAAGATTTTTATAAATTTTCTAAGTGTCAACCCTTAGATTTTTCTTACAACCCCAAATTTTTTATGTGATCCAAGGGGGAGAAGAAAAAGTATAAGTCTAGGGGGAGGTAGAAAATTAAAAATTGGAAATTTTTGAAATTTAATGTTTCTATCTTATTGCACGTTATTGCAATAAATTGTTTAATTTTCATATCTATCTTTGACCCTATCATAACTTAGGTTGATCACATCAAAAAGGGGAGATTGTTGGAACCCTAAGGATGTTTTGGTGTAATCAACAAGTTAAGTTAGGTCCTGTGTGTTTCTAACCTTGTGTCTAAGTGTGCAGGTGCTTAGGAACACAGGTACTCGAGCGGAAGACGCAGCTAGCGAGAAGGACGACACGCAGTGCGTCCGAGGGATGAGGTGCTGCGGAAGAGTACCCCGGTGGACGAGAAGGAAGCGTGCGGTGGTTCCGAGGTACGAAAGCCAGAGCAGAAGATTGCTCGGGGAGCAAGAGACGCAGCTAGCGAGAAGGTCGGCACGGGGTGCGACCGAGGGACGAAGACTGCAGATGAGTATGCTGGTGGACGAGAAGGAAACACGCATCGATTCCGAGGGACGAGAAGCTGGAGCGGAAGGCTGCTCGAGAAGACCGGAAGTTGGGTTCGGGTGAGCCCTTTTCCAGATAGCAAAGATCACCCAACCGAGTGGATCCGGAGTAGAAGACCCGAACCGAGTCAAACCGAACCAGAGAAGTGGTCCCGGATGAAAAAGTCAACACAAGTTGACTTTACTGGTTCGGGGTGCCCGGAACAATCCAGGGCGCCCGGACCAGCATGTTTGACCAGAACACGTCTAATGCGTTCTGAACGTTGGGGGATAAAATTTTATCCCCCCAGGGGACCCGGAACCCTTCCAAGCACCCCGACCAAGGCTATAAATATAGCCTTGGTCCAGAAGCTTTTCAACAAACTCCAAGTAATCATTTCCAACGCTTGTATGCTTTAGAGTTGTAGTTAAGCTTCTGTTTCTGTGCTTCAACGTTGTAAGAGGCTTCTCCGCCTGAATGAGTATTCTAGTGCGCTTAACCTTCCTTGGATTAACAACCATATCGGTTGTAATCAAGTAAATCTTGTGCCTCATCTTTTTAATGGTTTATTTATCTGCTTTGTTTATTTTACAAGTGTTAGCTTAAAGAGTTCGAGGAAGGGTTGTTCACTTTTGATTTTGTAGGATATCCATCAACCCCCCTCCTAGCCGGCTGCAACGATCCTACACTTTGAGACCTTGTGTAGTTTAAGAAGTATGAACCAAGTGTATGACGAGTAGGTGTCTATCACCAAGAACATTAGGAATTCAATTAAATGACGACTTGACTAGGACAAAGATTGAAGCTTGAAGAGCTTGAGTCACTTATTGCACTATGCACAAGAACTTATGGTTAAGTCATACTTAGGTTACTCCACAATCATGCTCACCCATAAAACTATTTAATAGAGTTATGCAAGTCCACTAGGGATTATGATGCATGATAGGAGCACATGAATTTAGATTGTGGCATTTTTCTTGAAGATAAGCAAAGGTTCAAGTCTAGGGTGCGATGTGCATAGATCATATATACTTTTATGCATGTTTTGACGTGCATTCACGTACTTTATTTGCACTTGATTTGTGTATTTCTATACCTTGTATTATACTTTCATCATAATTATTCTTCTTTGTCAGAGATCTACTTTTTATGTATTTTTCTACTGATAGGAGCCACTTATGGGACGAAAATGGCGCTTATAGACGATTCGGAGAACAAGTGAAGCAAAAGGACTTGACCGTGTGAAGTTCACATGGTCGTGCCACTTATCAAAGGTGGAGAAGGCTCTGGCCGTGTGAATCCACACGATCGTACCATGAAGCAAAGGAGGAGATGACCACAGTCGTGTAAAACCACACGTTCGGGTGGTCTTCCAAAGGAGGAGCAGACTTTAACTGTGTAAATCCACATGACCATGTAGATCATCTATAGACGAAGCAGAACATGATCGTGTAACTCCACAAGGCCGTGCCACCTGACCAGAGGGCAAGCAAACCATGGCTGTGTGGATACCACACAGTCGTGGAACAGGTCGTGCCAGGCCTGTGCCCAGCACTATTTAAGGAGATCTTTTCCCCTTTCTAAGGAGAGGAAGATTCTCCCTATGGGGGATCCATCTTGGTGATGATTTACGTTCTCTACGCTCTCCATTCGACGATCCAAGGTTGCTTCCATCATCACATTGACTCTGAAGTAAAGGATTGGATCTGAAGATCACTCAATGTAACCGGATAAGTATTCTTCTCCTTCTTCTTCTAGTTGGGTTTGGATGCTTTCAATTCTTATGTCTTTAGATTCTTCCCTTCGTACCATGGAGTATATCTATTATTCTAGGATTAAGGGAGTAATTGTGATGGAGATTGATGTAAGAACTCATGGATATGTCAATTTCTTATCTATATAACATTATCATGTCTTGTATCTATTTGATCTTATGTGAATTTGTTGTGCTTGAACTTAATTTTCATATTTGATTGAATGTTTATGAAGAATTGTTAATCCCTTAGAGGAAATGTCCTAGATTGTATAACCAAGGGGCCTTAGTGATAGGGGTAACCAGTTTCCAGACGTTTAGGACATCACCTTAAAAGGAGAAGCAAATCCCCACAACGAAGTAGAGAATTGAATATAATTTGTTGGATCGAAAGCACTAGAGGGGGGGGAGGTGAATAGCGCTCGTGGATTTCACAAGTCTCATATTCGAAAATTCAAGTAACGTAGCGGAAAGTAAAAAATACACACACAAGAAGACCAAGATTTACTTGGTTCGAAGCCTAGGGCGACTCTTACTCCAAGGCCCGAGATCGCTTTAGGTGGGTAATCACTATCAATTCGTAAGTCTTTTACAATTTTGAAATACAAGTGCTGAATAAAGAAATGCGATACCGACAGTATTAAAGATTTGAAGAATGGAGTCGTCAGTTGTCGGAGTAGCAACGCGTGGTGGAAGCGTTCGGAGAGCGTTCAAAAGCACCGATTGTTCTGTTCGAGATTGATGATTAGGCTGCTTCCCGAGGCTCTTTTTTATAGGCTCTGTAAGACTGATCCAGATCCCCAAGTCTCGGGATCAGGTTTGACCCGAGTCGGATCGGTCGACCGATCCCCACGTTCGGTCGACCGATCAGGCGATCTCCTCCTATCCGATCTGCCTGATCCGCTCGCTCCACTTCGATCTGGTCAAGTCTTATCCCCGGTTCGGTCGACCGAAAACCTGGTTCGGTCGATCGATCCCCTGGTCGAGCCCGGCCCATTCGCTGGAAACTGATCTGCTGCTTTGGGGGTTCGGTCGATCGATAACCCGGTTCGGTCGACCGATCCTGGTCAATTCTAACCCTGCACAGAAACTATTAGAAATGTTCTCCTGCAAGACAGAGTTAGAATATAGCAGAGAATATATAGGTAAGTAAATTGACAGTCTTCGGACTACCCGGTTCTGACTTCGGATTCTGACCGGAAACCCTAGGTCGAACATGTTGGTCCCCGTGGGTGTTTTGATGTGATCAACCAAGTTGGTTAGGTCATGCTATGTTTGATCCTTGTTTCTGAGTGTGCAGGAGCTTAGGAGCGCAGGAAGTCGAGCGGAAGACGCAGCTAGCGAGAAGGACGGCACGGGAAGGGAGCCGATGGGCTCGGTGCGCCCGAAGGACGAGAGAGCTGCGGAAGAGTACTCCGGTGGGCGTGAAGAGCGTGCGCGGCGTTCGAGGGACGTTAAGCTGGGAAGGAAGGCTGCTCGAGGAGAAGGCCAGAAATTGGGTTCGGGTGAGCCCTATTCCGGTTGGCCGCTATCACCCAAAAGCTCAAAGCATCGAAAGCCAAAGCCGGAAAGAAGCAGTGCTGGAGTCACTGCTCAAGGCACCTTCAACAAGGTTGAAGGCGCCTCCAGCTTGAAGGCGCCTTCAATCTGGTTGAAGGCGCCTCAAGCTAGTTGAAGGCGCCTTCAGCCTTATTTAAGGCGCCTTCAACCTGGTCAAACAGACCGTTCGTGCGCGGATAAAGTTTTATCCACTGACCCAGCTTGGAGGCGCCTTAGACCCTCAATGGAGACGCCTTGGAGCTTCGAGATCAGATTTCCAAAGGCTATTTAAAGGCCCCTGGAGCTAGGAATTCAGTACAACCCAAGCAATCAATACTGTAAGCAATTCCTAAGCAACTAGAGAACTTCCAAAAGTGTAAAAGGCTTCTCCGCCTTCAGAGAAGGAGATTTTTGTTAGTGCGCTTTTCATCGCCCTGGATTAACAACCCTCTTGGTTGTAACCAGGTTAAATTCTGTTTCTGATTTATTTTCTATCTCCTTAATTTAGTTGCTATTATTTTACTGCTGATTTTATTTCTGAGTTGAAATCCGAGGAGGGTATAGTTTATTTTTTATTTTCAACAATTCACCCCCCTCTTGCCAGCCTCCGCTGCACCTACAATTGGTATCAGAGCCTGATCGCCTCAGAAGGACTAATCGCCAACTGAAGCACTACGATCAAGACAATGGCCGAAGCGAACATCCATCCCCCGAAGTTCGACGGAGACTTCGCCACATGGAAGCGCAAAATGGAGGTATTTTTTAAAACAGACTTTGATATTTTAATTACTATGAAATATGATTTTTTAGCTCCTAAAGATAAGGAGGAAAACACCTGGACGAAAAAGGAGCAAGCAGATTTCGTCGCCAACGGAAAGGCTGAGTTCCACCTACTCAGCGTTCTGCCGCCTCAGGAGGTAAATCGGATCGGAAGCTATGACTCCGCGAAAGATCTCTGGGAAAAATTCCTGGAGCTTCACGAAGGTACCTCTGAAGCAAAACTAGCGAGGCGCGACATCCTCCGGACCCAGTTGACGAACCTCCGGATGAACCAAGGCGAGAAGGTAGCGCAACTCCAAGCGAGGATCAAAGAGTTGATCACGCAACTAACTAATCTTGGAGAAGAAGTAACGAACCGGGACTCGATCTGGTACGCGCTCAACGCCTTCCCGAGAACTCCCGATTGGGCTTCCTTAGTAGATGTGTACTACATCTCTAAGGATTTCGAGGTAAGCACTTTAGAATAATTGTTTTCGACTTTTGAACTTCACGAATCTCGAGTTGCAGAGCCCACTGGAGTAGAGAAAATCAGTCAGAACATTGCCCTAAAGGCAAAAGTAAACGGTTCTGACTCCGAAGCCTCAGTCTACGAATCCGAAGCGGCACTACTGGTAAGACGCTTCAATAAGTTTTTCAGTACTAATAAATTTAAATCGCAGAGGCATCATCGAAAGAAGAGGACAGTTCGTTGCTACAACTGCAACGAAGAGGGGCACATCAAAGATGACTACCCAAAGCTAAAGAGAAAGGAGAAAGAAAGGGAAAAGTCAAAATACAAGAAACTAGAACCCTCCAAGCACAAGAACCTGAAGGCTACTTGGTCAGATTCGTCATCCTCTGAGTCAGTCAGACATCGAAGAATTCTCGGGGTTAGTGCTAATGGAGAACCATCAGCCGGAAGAAGACTCAAGCTCAGACATGAGCATGAATGAAGGGGGAGGTTCATCAGAAGAGGAAAGCTGCAGTGAAGGGGGAGCATCACCGAGTCAGGTAAGTAAGGTACGCAATATAACCCCAACTCAGTCTTTTCGCTTTATTAAAGCATTTTCTAAAGAGTTAGATCAATTAGAAAAAGAAAATGAGCATTTAAAATTAGAAAATGAAAAGTTGAAAAATGAAATTGAAAATTTGAAACATGATGCATGCTTAAATAAATTTCCTAAATCAAAATTAAGAATTTATGGAAAATTGAACTGGTACATTAGAAACCATAAGGGTCAACTTAGAAAAGTGTCCAAAACTTATGTACCCCCTAAATATCTGATTCATCCAGTAGGAAGGAACCTCTATTGGGTTCCAAAAGCTGTGCTAAATTAATTTCTTTTAAGTTAAAAGCTTTAAAGAGAGAAAATTAAACATTTTCTTTATGAAGGCTTTGTCTAAGAAAGTGGTTGTTGCTCCAATAACCAAGAAGGCCTAGTGCCTCGCCACGACTTGGAAGATGAAATATTGAAATAAAATGTTTAATTAACTTTCTGAAAAAGTATTAAAAACTAGAATTAAATAATGCTTTGAAAGTTTATCAAATATTTTTTTATAAAAAAAAAAAATTCTTGAAAATTCTAACTTAAAATTTTTTTTATTTTAGTTTGAAATTTTTTCCCCTGGAGAAATTCTAGAAAACTTCATTTGACTTAGAACTTTTTTTCGGGAACATTCAAAAATTAAGTTTAACTTAGAAATTTTTTTGTAAAATTCTAAAAATTCATTTTTGCTTAGAAAATTTTTTTCTGAAAATTCAACTTAACTTAGAATTTGTTTCTAAAACTTTATTTTTGCTCAGAATTTTTTCTACCTTAATAATTTGCTTAGTATTCTCTTATTGGTACCCCATTTTTGTTGTGATCAAAGGGGGAGAGAAAGGTACAAGTTTAGGAGGAGTTAGCAAAATTAAAATTTTACCTATTTTTTTAAAATGTGTTGCAATTTTATTTATTGCAAAAGTTATGCTTAATTAGTTAGTTTAGTAATTTTTCTTTAAAATTACTTTTTCTGTCTATTTTACCCTAACTTGAACTTGGGTTGATGCACATCAAAAAGGGGGAGATTGTTGGTCCCCGTGGGTGTTTTGATGTGATCAACCAAGTTGGTTAGGTCCTGCTATGTTTGATCCTTGTGTCTGAGTGTGCAGGAGCTTAGGAGCGCAGGAAGTCGAGCGGAAGACGCAGCTAGCGAGAAGGACGGCACGGGAAGGGAGCCGACGGGCTCGGTGCGTCCGAAGGACGAGAGAGCTGCGGAAGAGTACTCCGGTGGGCGTGAAGAGCGTGCGCGACGTTCGAGGGATGTTAAGCCGGGAAGGAAGGCTGCTCGAGGAGAAGGCCGGGAATTGGGTTCGGGTGAGCTCTATTCCGGTTGGTCGCTATCACCCAAAAGCTCATAGCATCGGAAGCCAAAGCCGGAAAGAAGCAGTGTTGGAATCATTGCTCAAGGCGCCTTCAACAAGGTTGAAGGTGCCTCCAGCTTGAAGGCGCCTTCAATCTGGTTGAAGGCACCTCAAGCTGGTTGAAGGCGCCTTCAACCTGGTCAAACAGACCGTTCGTGCGCGGATAAAGTTTTATTCGCTGACCCAGCTTGGAGGTGCCTTAGACCCTCAATGGAGGCGCCTTAGAGCTTCGAGATCAGATTTCCAGAGGCTATTTAAAGGCCCCTGGAGCTAGGAATTTAGTACAACTCAAGCAATCAATATTGTAAGTAATTCCTAAGCAACTAGTGAGCTTCCAATAGTGTAAAAGGCTTCTCCGCCTTCAGAGAAGGAGATTTTTGTTAGTGCACTTTTCATCGCCTTGGATTAACAACCCTCTTGGTTGTAACCAGGTTAAATTCTATTTCTGATTTATTTTCTGTCTCCTTAATTTAGTTGCTATTATTTTACTGCTGATTTTATTTCTGAGTTGAAATCCGAGGAGGGTATAGTTTATTTTTTGTTTTCAGCAATTCACCCCCCTCTTGCCCGCCTCCGCTGCACCTACAGAACCGACGCCTACTGTTCCCTCTTCCGGGGAGAGCGTCCTCACCTACTCCCCTCATGAGAGATTACCTGATGTCAGTCCGATCCTCTAAAACGCCTGAAATTTCTACCTAGGGTTACCACCCCCTAGGACCTAGGGTTACCACCCCCTAGGTTTTTTCTCCACCTAGGGTTACCACCCCCTAGGACCTAAGGTTACCCCCCTTAGGATTTTTCCTCTACCTAGGGTTACCACCCCCTAGGACCTAAGGTTGCCACCTCTTAGGATTTTCCTCCACCTAGGGTTACCACCCCTAGGACCTAGGGTTACCACCCCCTAGGGCTTTCACCTTGCCTAACTGCAGCTAGGAATTTTGCCTAAGAACACTTAGGACTTTCATGCAATCTCCATCAGACATGTTAGATCACAAATAATCTTAACTTTGACTCGTTTGCTATTATTAAAACTTGGGTTTGATCGTCGGATCCTTCCCGCACCAACATAATTGTTATCTCTATCTCTATGCGTATTGAGTATAGATGTGTTCTTGTGATTTATGACTGAGGGGGCCTAGTGATAGAGGTGACCCGTTACTGGACTTCATAGGGATCATTTCTATTTAATAGCATGGGATATTGATCTAAATAATATTTTGGCTTGACCACTACAGGCAAGAGCCAGTAATGAATCTAGCTTCCTATAAGTGCATAGGAGTTGAGGATGGATAATTGGTGAACTATGATACATTAATAAACATCACAATGAAACCAAATCCCTAGAACATCTTCCAAATCAAGACTCTCTCTCTCACTCACTCACTTTCCTATTCTTGATCTTATTTCTCTTACTTAGCACATAATTATCAACCATCAATTGTTTAGCTAATTTTTTGTGAGAAATCTCTAGTACTTATAACTAGTCCTTGTGGGTTTAACAATCTTTTATATTAATGATGACATAGTCGTGCACTTGCGACTTTGTAACAATGATGCATGTCAAATGGGTAACCAAACCAAAGTTACCCATAAAGGTAAAAATGTTATAAGTACTTCAAATGCATTGAAGCTCATTCACATGAATTTGTTTGATAGTAGTAGATATGTTTCTTTGAATGGTAGTAGGTATTGCTTTGTAATTATAGATGATTACACTAGATATATATGGGTATTTTTCTTGAAACATAAGGATTAAACTTTAGATACCTTGATTGCTTTTTGTAAAAGGGTAGAAAATGAAAAGAATCACAAGATAAACAAAATACGAAGTGATCATGAAAGTGAATTTGAAAATGATAGGTTCACAAGTTTTTGCATGGAAAAAAGTTATAAATATGAATTTTCCACCCCTAGGACTCCTCAATAAAATAGAGTTATTGAGAGGAAAAATAGGATTTTGCAAGAGGCTGCTAGAAATATGTTAAATGAATATTTACTTCATAACTACATACGTGTCGAAGCAATTAATATGGCTTGTTATGTACAAAATCAAATATTAATACATAGATTTAAAAAAAAAATACCTCATGAGTTATGATTTGGTAAACCACCTACAATTAAACATCTTAGAATGTTTAGATATAAGGTTAACATTCTAAACATCAAAAATCAATTAGGAAAATTCTCCGCCAAAGCGGATGAGGGCATTCTTTAGGTTACTCAAATCATTACAAAGCGCATTAAATTTACAATAAAAGATCTAAATTAGTTGAAGAATCATTAAATATTATGTTTGAAGAAAATCCTCCATCAAATCCTACTAGTCTCTTGGTTTTCTCCCCCTTGATCATTTTCTTCATTTAATGTTAATTTATGTAACTCAAATTATAATTTTTCATCATTTATTCTATTTTCATCATTTATTCTTTCCACCATAGAATAAATGATGAAAAATTATAATTTGAGTTACATAAATTAACATTAAATGAAGAAAATGATCAAGGGGGAGAAAACCAAGAGAATGATAGTGAGAAAAATAAAACTTTACCACTTAACCCCGAAATTACAACAAATCAAGAATCAAGACCTATTATAATTCATGTAAATCATCCCTTAGATCAAGTAGTACGAGATATCACACAAGGAGTAAGAACGAGATCTTATTTTAGAAATGAAGGAAGTCAAGTAGCCCTAATCTCTCAAATCGAACCAAAGACCATTGATGATGTCTTGCTTGATCCGGATTGGATTTTAACAATGAAAGATGAATTATCTCAATTTGAGAGAAGTCAAATTTGGGAGTTAGTTCCTAGGCCTAAAGAAAAATCACTTATTGATATAAAATAAGTTTTTAGGAACAAACTCAGTGGTTGTAAGAAACAAAGATAAATTAGTTGCTAGAGGTTTCAATCAAGTAGAAGGGTTGGATTGTGATGAAACTTATGCACTGGTAGATAGATTGGAGTCTATTAGGATGATGTTGGCTTTTACCACTCATAAGGGATTTAAATTGTACCAAATGGATGTAAAATCAGTATTTTTAAATGGTGTTATAAAAGAAGAGGTATATGTTGAGCAACCACCGAGGTTTGAAAATTTGGAGTGTCTAAACCATGTATATAAACTTAAAAGGCATATATGGGCTAAAATAAGCTCCCCGGGCTTGGTATGAATGATTGTCAACGTTCCTAGTATCAAAAGGGTTTCATAGAGGACAAATTGATCCCACTTTTTTTTAAAAAAAAAAATAACAGTAATGATATATTTGTGGCCCAAGTATATATAGATGACATTATTTGTGGTTCCACAAGCAAAGATTTTTTAAATGAGTTCATCAATCATATGGAGAGTGAATTTGAAATGAGTTTGGTTGGTGAGTTGATATTTTTCATAGGTTTACAAATTAAACAAACAAAAGAGAGAATTTACATTCATCAATCTAAATATACCAAAGAGTTATGTAATAAATTTAGAATGGAAAGTGCCAAAGATATATCTACTTCCATGGCCACTAGCACTAAATTAGATAATGATCTTGAAGGAAAAGAAGTTGGCTCTAAGGTGTATCATAGTGCTATAGGGAGTCTTCTTTATCTCACAGCTAGTAGACCCGACATATTGTTTACCGTGGGTATGTGTGCAATGTATCAATCATGTGACAATGAGTCACATTTGAGTGTTGTTAAGCGAATTCTTTGATACCTCAAGGGAACTCAAAATGTAGGCCTTTGGTATGCTCGAACTGAAACTTTTGATTTAGTGGGATATACCAATTCCGATTATGCCAGATGTAAATTGGATCGTAAAAATGCTAGTGGTGGATGTCAATTTCTAGGATCCTCTCTAGTAAGTTGGTCAAGTAGGAAACAACATTATGTAGCTCTCTCCACAACCGAAGCGGAATATATTTCTATGGGAGAGTGTGTATCACAATTATTGTAAATGACTCATACTCTAGAAGACTATAAACTCACTTATAAAAATGTCCAAGTTTTTTGTGATAATGTGAGTACAATAAATTTGACAAAAAATCGCATCCATCATTCACGAACAAAACACATAGAGGTGAAGCATCATTTTATTCGTGATCATGTGACTCGTGGTGATATCGTTCTAAATTATATTGGGTCAAAATCAAACTTGGTCGACATTTTCACTAAACCTCTTCCCGAAGTTGAATTTAGTTTTCTTCGAAGGGAATTGGGAATGTGTTGTATTGACTAGACCACAATCCTCCATGATCATTTCAAAGATAAAATTCTCGAAGTTTTCTTAGCCTTTGTTTTACCTCTCACAAAAACATAAGATTTCCCTTGTTTGTTCTCTTGATATGTTTAGATGGGAGTGAGAGGTTAGGGACAAATCTTTTGGTCATAATGCTTGTTATGAAGCATTATTTTGATTAAGAAGATTGAATTTCTTTGGATCATTCATTTGTCCAATCATAGGGAAAGAAAGTGTACAAATTATGTACATTTAATCCAAAGATTATGGTTGAAAATTATATTTTGAAAAATATCTCAAAATTATTTTTTTAACCTTGGTGAAGTTCATCTTTTGATAGGAGTCAACATTGATTAGTTAGATACAAACTTGAAAAACACATTAAAGGTTTTAAATGGTTTCCAATTACGTGTTAATCTTTGAAAGTATGGGTTATTTTCATCGAAACCTATTTTTCCCTGATAGTATAAGACATATGTAATGTCTACCCAAAATTTCATGGTCTTTGGAATAGTGTATAATTATTCATGCATTTCTGAAATTTAGTCCTAATGAAAATCAGAAATGCAGACTTATCAGTCATTCAAATCGATTGGTCAATTGATTGAGAAGCCCTCACTTCACACAGAGTGTCCCGGAATCGATCCCTGGATCGATTTAGTGTAACTCAATCTATTAGCCGATCAATTGATGCGTATGTTCGAGTGCACAGAGCCTTCTTGAATCTATCAGCCAATCAATTCTATTAATCATAATCGATCAGGCGATCGATTGGGAAAATCT
Source organism: Zingiber officinale (assembly GCF_018446385.1). Lineage (NCBI taxonomy): Eukaryota > Viridiplantae > Streptophyta > Magnoliopsida > Zingiberales > Zingiberaceae > Zingiber > Zingiber officinale. Next base: position 12,681,688 of record NC_055988.1, on the reverse strand, counting down.
TTTCACGAATAGTACGACCTGGAGTTGATTCACTTATTTAAAATCCCTAATCTCTTCGTGAAAATCCATTTCCATTTTTCCAACATTTCTGAGCGTGTCCCGTGCCCTAGGTCTCGAGAGATTCAGGCGATTCTCGCGACGATTCTCTTTGCCTCCCAACTAGCTTCTCCGGTGGTCTTCTCCGGCAATGAGGGACCTTATTTTCCTTTTTCCCACTTCCGTGCTCTCCTCCTCACGGAGAAGAAGGCGCTCCGGGTTTACTGCTTCCCTCATCTTGTCATCACAACTCTAGCTTTGCTCGACAACCACTCCTTCCCACGTTCTAGATAAGGAATCCGAACCCTAAGTAAACCCTACACCTTATCTTTACTTTCCTTCCAGATTCTGTGTTCTCAATAATGTTTTAGGTTTCTAATCTTGTTGTGTTCCGGCATGCCATATCATTCATGCATCATTTATACACTGCATTCATTGCATTGATGTTGTTTGCATTTCCTTTCATTTATCATGTCTAGGAAGAAGCATAAAGTTAGTGAGTCTGGTGAGGGGTCTTCTCGATTACTACCTCGACCCCTAGCCCCCCTCTGACCAGTATTTTTTCAATATTGCTCTGCAACAATCATTTAACAGAAATACCTTCAAGCTCATCACTCCTAGGTCCATTGCTAGGCGGTTTTATCATGATTCTTGTTTTGATGTCTACACCATATTCGAACATTATAAGCTTGAATCCATTGTCTATTGTGAGAGGAGTGTCAATGAAGGTCATCTATCTGAGTTCTACAATAACTTGCATACATCTGATGGAGTTGTGTACCGAACTCGTATAGTCAAGCGAAGTTTGGATTTTTCTTGTGAGATCCTTCAGTCCTTTTTGGGGTGTAATCCATTGACAAATGATTTTATATTTTACCTCACATTACCTGATCTTTTACCTCCACCATTTGAGCATATCACCATCGACTTTATGCATCAAAGTCTATTTGGTCATCCTCATCAAGACGATTAAAATGCGCATAGGGATAATGCTTTGTTCAAGGTAGTCTTTAACTATCTTTTACTTATTGTCTCTCGTGCTCTAGCTGTCATCAACCCTCTCACATGTTCTTATTGTATGTGGCAATTCCTTGATGTCAACATCACCTTGAATATCTTTCATCACATCATTCATTTCACTCAACCAGTGCATCGGATAGTCCATATGCCTTTTGGACACATCATTACAGACTGACAGGAGTCCATGCGTATTGATGTTTCTCGGGGGAGGTTGGAGCCTATGGCCATCACATATTCCAGGATATATGTGCAATCATTCACAAAAACCGAGATTGAGGCTGGTCCGGATGGTGTACGATGGATCGATCTGTGCGCACTTGGTGAGGGGTAGAGGGATCGACCTCAGGGGGTGGCACAGGTGCCAGCTCATGTGGCAGTAGATCCAGCAGAGGATATTGAGGCACTCGCTCCTCTTGGTCACATTGGATTTGCTCAGCTTCAGACACTCGAGGAGACCATGGGCACTCGCCTTGAGGAGCTGCTCATGGATATTGCTGAGGTGAACACAAAGGTTGCCACCATTGAGTGTCGACTGATTGCTATTGTGAGATATCGAAAAATTTAAAAAAATAGGGTTATTTAAGAAATAGCCTTATAAAAAATTTCCAGAATTTTTAGAAATTTTCTGAGAATTTTTCGGAGCTCGTACGACGGGTTTTGAGAGGACAAATTCATGGGTTCGGATAAAGCCTGTTTGGGATACCCATTTAAATGAGGAAATGTTGGATTTATTTATTTCTTTTTTTCCTATTTCTTTCCCCCAACCCATCGCCGATCTTGAACTATCCTCTCTTCCCCGACGTCGAGCTCTTCCTTCTGCCTTTTCCTTCTTCCTTATTCCTCTCGCTCCGATCTCTCTCTCTATTCTCTGCCTTCTCATCTCCGGCGATTATCGGCCGTAGGACTCGGGCTGTCGCATTAGTTTCTTTGTTGTGGATCATTTGTTGTGTCCGTTCTTCTCAATTTGATCTCGCCAGAGGAGCACGTCATCGGAGCTCGACGGAAACCAGCTGAGTCTAGATCAGATCCGGCCGACGCTTTTCATCTCTAGCCTGTAGACACTTGTGTCTCCTTGCACCGATTGCTGATGCCACTGGATCGAGCGAGATCCACCCGATCGTCGACGTGAAGAGGCAATTAGGGCTCCAAGGCTAAGCGACCGAACCTTCTTCCTTCTATTTCTCTGATTTGTGCCCTAGCTTCGAGCCTTACTCTTCGATTCTTCCTACTAACGTCACTGGATCATATCTTGAACTTTCCCTTCCTTGCTATGATTGCAGTCTCGGTTGAAGGTAAGATTTGGTTTCCGGAATTAGGTTGTTGCTTGAATTTAGGATCTCCACTTCTTGATGTTATCTTGATCCAAACAATAGGGGGAAGAATTCCAGCAGGGAGGTCTTGTTGTGGGGTGTTCTTGGTTCTGGCAGCAATTATGTTCAACAGCTCACCTTGTTCCAGCAACCTTTTCAGTTGTGAATTGAGGTAAAGAGTAGGTAATTGATCTTAGTTGTAGATCATAGTGAATTTGGAATATTAGATGGTTAGTATGATTGGTTAGTTGAATTTAGATAATGGATCTTAGTGGTAGATCATGGTGTAATTTGGATTACATGATTAGTTGTTCATGTGTAGATTTATTTAGGTTTAGATTTTGTCTAATCGAATGATTAGGGTTAAGGCAATTAATCCTAGTCAATTGTTAGATTTAATTTAAGTGGGGTTTATAGTTATGTGATTAGGGTTTTGCCCTAACTTAGTATTAGGAATTTTATTTAGCTATTCTTTTGGATCTAGCTAAATAAAATATATATATTGTTTGACGCAGGACTCTGATTCGAGACAGGCATCTCGACGTTGGATTGCTTGATTGTACCTTCTATTTGAGGCGGGTACCCTTTGACTTATCTTTTCGATATTGTCTTATGATATGTGTAGTATACATATAACTAGTAGTAATTGATAGATTTAGCACTTCCTTGGTTTTAGCTTAGATGATACCTGATATATGCTTCTTTGGTTATCTGCTATACATGTTTGATACGTGTCCTTGGATTCATGATACTTATATCATTGTTATATGTGATGTTCTTGGATTTATGCTGCTTATATCATGGTTATATATATGCGTTTACCTTTTTGGCACACACATATATGGAGGAGGCTATGTTCAGGTATGACATACTGTTGCATCATGTACCATCCTGCATGATTGCATGTTGGGCGATTGACGACTCCATTATTGTTGAGCTCGTCGGCCGACTACATGGGTCTGCACACAACGTGACCACTACATGGGTAGTGGCACAGCACTCAGGGTGTGTATGGTAGGTTGCTCGGCAGTGCTCCGCTGGGACGCTCATGGGTAGTGTGACTGCAGCGTGGTACCACGCCGGGATCCCTCCCCGTCATCGCGTACCGGGAGATGAGAGAATTGCGCTCCCTCACTATGTTTGAGGTAGGAGGATAGGTGTACTCCGACAACATCCCGCCCACTCGGTCACTCTTCAGGGGTAGTGACGGCAGAGTGCACGGTGTCACAGCCCTACCCACTCGGTCTCACCATTGTGTGTGAGATGGGTGACTGGCGTCAGGGGTGACCAGGACATGTCATTTATATCATATGCACAGATTGCATTCGTTGTGATTGATGTATTTTGGATGATGCATTTTGGTGATTGCACGTGATTGACATGCATACAGGATACATCCTTTTACTCTGACTATTTTTACCTGTGTATGTTCACAGTTACAGCTCAGAGGATTTGCAGGTGAGTATAGTTTATTTCAGTTAAGCATTTCTTATTATTCTTGTTGTAGACAGAATTACATGCTTATTGTTAGTTACTACAGTTTATTCAGCTATGCATACCTGTTATACTGTTAAGAGACTATACTATAGGTTCTATGATTTCGGAGACTGTACCATAGGTTATTTCTAGTGGTTATATGTTGTTGTACATATCTATTGGTTACCTGCTGAGTTCTTGGACTCACGCCGTTATATTACTACTTTTCAGGTTGAGGCCGTCGGGATATTCCAGTCGTTAGCCCCCCATTGTTGCTACGATTTTCGGTTGTAGATGTTTTGTATTCGTTCTATGTCATTAGATACTGGTGATGTGGGTTCTTGTATTGAGGACTCTATGTTGAACTCTTTGGGTTTGCTTCTTATGTTTTCCACTGCGGTATTTCCATTATTTCATTGATTGTGTTTTCTTCGTTGTAGTGGAGTAGGAGTTTACATATATCTACGATGATTTCTAGATCGTCTTTTCTTTTAGTAAATTTTGTTGACAGTCGGAGGCTGTATATTAAACTACGTGGATTGTTATATAAACTGCGTGGATTGTTATAGTGTTTGTATTGTATTGTTCCGGTCGTGTGGGCCGATGGATTGATATATGTATTCTGAGATTCATATTGTCACCCATACAGCGGAGATGCTGCCGAAATTTTATCGGTAGGGACTCCCTGGGGCGTGACAATATTTTTGGTATCAGAGCGGTTTTCTGATACTTATCTTTTTACGAGTTTTCGAGTTTATCTGGATAATTTTGGATTATACGGATTTCCGTCGATTTTCTCGTTTCGAAATTCTGAAGTATTTTGATGAGGTTCTATTTTGGGGACTAAGCAGCGACAGGACATCTCCAGACGACAAATAGGTAAATTAGGTAATTTATAGTTTTCATACCTGTAGTGATATCTGGGTGATATTTTGTTTATAGATATGACACATACACATGTTCCGGTACCAAGACGTGGGCGACCACGTAAGAGGGCGATAGATTCTCTTGAGACTGAGTCTCCGGAGAGATCTGTTAGAGACGAGTCTGTCCATCAAGGACAAACTCCTCAGGACATTGTGGGTGTGTCAGGTCCTCAGACCCCGACGGTTCCGACTTCAGAGGTACATACCTCAACTGTACCACTAGTGGTATCACCTTCAATATACCTGGCACCCCCTCCAGTCGTGCCTACTACTACGTACTTGAGGTACGAGATGAGGCAAAGATCTGGTGAGACACGCAGCGCTCGATTATAGGCGAGCAGCATATTACCTGGACGAGATTTAGGGAGGCATTTGAGAGTCAGTATTTTTCCGGTACGTATCAGATGATATGTCGGCAGGATTTTCTGAGTCTTCGGCAGAATAACCGCTCAGTGATGGAGTATAATGCCGAATTTAATCGGTTGGCCAGATTCTGTCCTGAGTTAGTTGCCGAGGATAGATCTCATATGCTTCAGTTTGTCCAGGGACTGGACGGGCATCTTCAGGTGAATATTGCCGATTTTGGTAATTCATCATACATAGAGGCACTAGATAGAGCTCTTATGATTGAGTCTGCTCATCAGAGAGTGAATGCAGACAAGAAGAGGAAGCAGACTGAACGGACTTCCGGACAGATCCAGCAGTCACAAACTACGGGACAACAGCAGAGCAGTCGTACTCAGACGGGTCAGGGTACTTCTGGGTCATCTGGCTGACCCCAGAAGTCAAGACGATCTTCATCAGAACGTTCCCGGTCTTCTCAGCTGTAACACCCGAAAATTCTCAAATAAATTTTAGAAATATTCTATTATTTTTCTGGAATTTTAGAATATTTTTATGGAATTTTTGGAGTAGCAGAAGTAGCAAAATTAAATAAAAAAACGTAAAATAGTCTAAGCAGGAATTGAACTCGCGACCTATCAGACCCTACGACTTATAGCATGACTTTAGTAACTAGGTGGCCCCAGCAGGGGTGTGCTGAAAGAAGAGAGGAGAAATTATACTTATGATTGAGTTGGGTCATATTAATCATTTAATATAAATAGGGAATTTAAGTGAGGGTTTATTATTTTTGATCGGCAACTCTTCCTCACCCTCACCCTCCGACCTCTCCTTCTTCCTCACCCTCTCGGCACACCAAGCCCCAAGAGACCTAGGGTTCCATCCCTAGGGTCGTAGGAACACCTTCCAACGACGACTCTGATACGAGGGTGCTCCTCTCCGCGAGAAGAACGCGTAGACATAAGAAGATCGCCGAAGAGATCTTCTTCTCCGGAAACCTAGCGATCAGAATTGTAAGAAACCTAGCGCAGGAAGTAAGTAACCCCTCGCCTGCAGTATAAGTAGTAAATCGTATGTTTTTATGTTTCTAGTTCAGCCATATGCAGATTTATTTTCGGCACGTAGGGTGTATTTGACCATCCTCGCAGGTTAAGGTTTATTTAAGCACCTCTAGATGGGCCAGACGTGTTTCCCCTTCAGTTTTGGGGTTTTAGACGATGTCGGGTGCCTAGAGGTGGTCCCCTAATAGAGAGGAGAGTTAGACCACACCAAGTGCTCGATAAAATGACTAGTACAGTTAAATGCTACAGTAGGCATTTTAATAGCTCAGTTAAATGTCATAGAAGCATTTTAAATAACATGCTTAGTCTTGCTTCAGTTTATATGAGACTACGGTCCAATGGGTGGGCTCCCATAGTCGCCCCTAGGTTCATATGACCTAGCTCTAGGTTCAGATAACCTAATAGGAGCATGATAAGATAAATCAACTTATGAATCAGTATTTTACTTTTATCAATGGCACTGTGCTGGACTCTTAGTTGTCCTTGGGTTGGGCTCTCATAGTCGTCCCTAGGTTTAGATAACCTAGTAAATCCTACTAGATTCGGGACTAGCTACCTCAGGTCTAGTTAGGGATGCGCGCATAGCAAGTACAGTTGTCGGGCCCATCAGCAGCATGATTATTATTTTTATCTATTATGAAAATAGTTTTCAAACTTCACAAATCAGTTATGTGAATACAGTTCAGATTCAGCATTAGCCTAGCATCAGTTTAGCTCAGCTTATGATGTATCAGTTCAGTTTTTTTCTTATTGATACAACAAGATAGTTCCATGATCAGTATTTGATTGTCATGACTCATATATCAGTATGTCATGTCTTAGCATTTTCAGCATGAATATCAGCATGTGTTTCAAATAGCATCTTTTAAAAGCATGATTTCATCGAATGCATGTTTTGTGAGGTAGATGGTTCTTACTAAGCTCTCAAGCTTATAGTTTCCTTTTCCTTATACTGCAGATAAAGGTAAAGGGAAGATGGATTAGCGGAGGCTGGAGGGCAATGTGTCAAGATGTGTGTGAGAAGGAACTTGGAATAAAGACTCTTGGGGACTAGCAAGTTTAAAGAATTAGAATTTCTTATATTCTTATTATTCCACACCTTTAGAATGTTTAAATGTCATGAATTGTGAAAGTATGCACCATGTTATGCCCGAACTACTAGTTATCTTGATGTTAGTTAATAAACGATAGACAATGACAGTAATGGCATGCCTAGTAATATTATGATGCTTTTCAGTGATACATTTGATTGCATACGAAATAGTTGTGGAATGCGCATTATGCACTTACATTGTCATATGGGATGTTGGGGTGCTGCTAGTGGCATGTTTAGTTTATATCAATGCTTAGTTTTTGTATGAAGTTGATACAAAATCCATGGTTCCACTCGTATGCTTAGAAACTGCCAAGGTATGCTAAATTTCATAGAAACATGTATTAAATATCTTGGAAGGGTAGAATGTGTTCTATTGTATGATATTACAGCTTAGTCCAGCAGCACTAAACCGCATGCTTCACATCCACATTTGCATGAAAAGTGTAGATTCCATCCCTTAGCATATGTACAACAATGAAATAGTAATTTGAACATAAATTCCAGATTTTCTAGCAATTAGCAGAGATTTTAATTAGTTCAGCTTTTCGCACATTATAATTCAGTGATAGCCACAGAATAGTTTAGCAAACGTAACCCCCGACCTTACAACTTAGTCAGTAGAAGGCGGGGTGTTACATCAACAGAATCGGAAACTGTCCACCGGTGACTCTCACTGCACCCGATGTGGATCCCGAGATCACATCACCTCTGCATGCACCCTGGGACAGTCAGTTTGCTATTATTGCAAACTGCCTGGGCACTTGAGCCGAGACTATTCGCTGAAGGCTCAGCATGTAGCTTCCGGAGTTTCTGTTTCGGGAGGACCATTTGGTCAGTCTGGGACTCAGCGAGGAGGGCCAAAAGCCCAATCTTCGCATCGTCAGCAGAGGACAGCTCCCACTGCAGCAGTTGCTTATGGTATACACGATCAGGAGCATTCTAGTGTCCTAATGGAGTCCCAGAGTTCTATTTCGGGACCTCAGCATCTGACTCAGGGGCAGTATCAGTTGCAGCCTCGGCCATTAGTGCAGTATCAGTTACAGCCCCAACCACCAGTTCAGTACATACTGCAGCCCACAAGTCCATCTCTGGCTCAGTATCCAGTACCGACTCAGTGGCAGGCTCAAGCTCAAACTCAGTAGCGTTTGGCAGTGCTACCACCTCTACCTTCGCCAGATACTGGACGAGTTAAGCTCCTTATCGTATGGCACCGAAAGAGTTGGACGAACTAAAGGTTCAACTCCAGGAATTATTAGATAGGGGATTTATTCGCCCTAGTGTTTCTCCGTGGGGTTCTCCGGTATTATTCGTCAAGAAGAAGGATGGTACTCTAAGGTTATGCATCGATTATAGGCAGCTGAATGTAGTGACTGTCAGAAATAAGTATCCCTTACCACAGATTGAGGATTTGTTTGATCAGCTCAGAGATACATCGGTGTATTCTAAGATTGATCTGCGATTCAGATACCATCAGCTGAGAGTCAAAGATTCTGATATTCAGAAGACAGCATTTCGTACTAGATATGGACATTACGAGTTTTTGGTAATGTCATTTGGGCTTACCAATGCTCCCTCAATATTTATGGATCTGATGGACCGTATCTTTCTGGAGTATCTAGATCAGTTCGTTATTGTGTTTATCGATGACATATTGATCTATTCGCGTTCCGAGGAGGAACATGCGCAGCATCTTCGCATAGTCTTGGAGACTCTTCGACGACATCATCTGTATGCGAAGTTCAGCAAGTGTGCATTTTTTGCTATCTTCAGTTGGTTTTCTGGGGCATGTAGTTTCTGTTGGTGCAACCTTAGGTCAAGGTTGACCTGGTTGACCTGACTCGAGTTGTATTTTGATGTTTGACTTAGGAAGATTGTCGGTGCAACCTTAGGTCAAGGTTGACCTAGTTGAGTTGCATGTTGATGTTTGACACTCGTGGAAGAGTTGTATTCTTGATATGGGACAAGAATAGATGTTTGGGAGATTATTGGGGCAACCGTAGGTCAAGGTTGACCTGGTTGACCTGATTCGGGAAAAAGTCCAAGTATGGAGACTTGGCAACGGAAAAGTCCAAGCAGGGAGCTTGGCACTAGAAAAGTCCAAGTATGGAGACTTGGCACTGGAAAAGTCCAAGCAGGGAGCTTGGCACGCGAAAAGCCCAAGTATGGAGACTTGGCACGGGAAAAGTCCAAGTATGGAGACTTGGCACTGGAAAAGTCCAAGTATGGAGACTTGGCACGGAGAAGTCCAAGCAGGGAGCTTGGCACGAGGGAAAGTCCTAACTGGGATGTTAGGCAGGTGGAAAGTCCTAGTGAGTGAAACCAGGCAGTGGGAAAGTCCTAACTGGGATGTTAGGCAGTGTGGAAAGTCCTGGTGAGTGAAGCCAGGCAGTGGGAAAGTCCTAACTGGGATGTTAGGCAGTTGGAAAGTTCTGGTGAGTGAAGCCAGGCAGTGGGAAAGTCCTAACTGGGATGTTAGGCAGTTGGAAAGTCCTGGTGAGTGAAGCCAGGCAGTGAGAAAGTCCTAACTGGGATGTTAGGCAGTGTGGAAATCCTGGTGAGTGAAGCCAGGTGAAAGTCCGGGTGAGTGAAGCCAGGCAAGGCAAAATCCAGATGGATCAAGGATGATCGGACATCTGGTGTTGGAAAGACCAAGTGGGTCAAAGGGATTGACCGAACACTTGGTAGGGAGTCTTAGCAGGTCAAGGGAGTGACCAGATGCTAAGCATGAGATACCAATAGGTCAAGGTTGACCGGATATTGGTGTGGAAGGCGTGGGAATTGGTTTGGACAAAAACCAAAAGCTGGATCGATCAGTGGATCGATCCAGGTCATCTGATCGGTCTGGAGACCGATCAGAAAGCGATCAGTGTGCCTCTGTGAGCTTACTGATCGGTCTGGGGACCGATCAGCATGAATCCTGATCGGTCCCCGGGACCGATCAGGGTACGCACAGAAAGTTGGGCGCGTTTCTGTAGAACAGCTGGATCGGTCTGGAGACCGATCAGCATGGAGCCTGATCGGTCTCCACGACCGATCAGAGACGCAGCCACCTCTCTGTAAGAGAGGTGGGATCGGTCCGGGGACCGATCAGACTGGGGCCTGATCGGTCTCTCGGACCGATCAGGATAGCTCCAGACCGATCAGGGCGATGCCTGATCGGTCTGGCCCTAGCCGTTGAGAGACAACGGCTAGGCTATTTTTGGCTCTGTGTTTCTGGCTTTTTGGCTTGCAGGTTCGCAGGTTATATAAGGGTTCGAGCGACTCTACAAACAACATCTCTCCGAACCTTCTTCTTCTTTCTGCTGCTGAGCTCTGCTGAGTTCTTGAAGCGTTGAAGCTTCGCGTGAGCTTCCCTTTGGCTGGGTCACCTGCTGTTGTAGGCGCTTGGAGCTGCTGCTTCTTCCAGTCGAAGAGAAGGCAAGCAAGAGTTCTCTTACTGTTGTATTTCTTGCTGTCTCTCCTTGTATTTCTGTACTCTCCTTACTTGCTGTTGCAAGAGTGTGTTGTGGCGAGGTTTCTCCACCCAGAAGGAGTTTGTATTAGCCGGTTCTCCGAGGACTCATCCACCGACGGATTGACTGGACTCGTCCACCTTACGAACACGCCGAGGAGTAGGAGCCCTAATCTCCGAACCTCGTTACATCCTTGTGTTAAGGTTTGGTTTTCTTCTCTTTCGTTTCTTTGTATTTTCCACTGCGCTAACACGTTTTGTAGAAAGAAACGACGATTTGAGGCGGCTATTCACACCCCCTCTCTCTAGCCGAGTACGTAGGATCCTAATAAGTGGTATCAGAGCGAGGCCGCTCTTCGACGGATCAACACCCGGGGGAGCACGGGCTAGAGATGGATCTCTATGGAGAAGATGTCACGATTCAACCCTTCTACGAGTCTCACGACAACTTCACATATTGGAAGGTAAGGATGATGTATTTTCTTAGAACTAATATGTTACATTGGTTTTGTGTATAAGAAGGGTTTTCCCCTCCGATGGATGAGGAAGGAAAACCTATCAAGAAGAAGGAGTGGACGAAAGAGCAAATCCGACAATCCGAAATCAATGACGAGGTAACAAAAATTATTGAATTTGCTTTGCCTAATAATGTTTTGTGCAAGATAGATAGGTACAACAACGCCAAGGAATTGTGGAACAATTTGGCAAAATTCCATGAAAAGGAGCCTAGTGAGCCAAGTAGCTCACATCATGGAGGAAGCGAATTGGAAGTTGAGGGCTACTCAACATCCAAGGAAGAAGAGGAGGAGAGCTCTTGTTCAAGATCGGAGCAAGAAGAGGCATCTACCTCCGGAAGGGATGAAGAAGAAAGCTCATCTCCATCCACAAACCTAGGTAACTCAAACACTTTAATTTCGAGCAAATTACATATATTATGCTTTGAGTGTAGGGAGTATGGACATTACAAGAGCAAATGTCCAAAGAGAGTTAGGAAGACTCCACCGGCGCCTAAGGTCAAGGAAGCCGGAGGCCCGATACGCAAAGGCAAGGAGCACGTGGTGTGCTTCCAATGCAAGCGAAGGGGACACTATAGGAGCCAATGTCCGAGGGGGAGGCAACCTCACAAGGACAAGAAACCAAGCACATCAATAGGGGGGGCTAAGGCAAACCCTAAGGTAATCTCTAAGGTTCATTATTGCAATTCTAATAAAACTCATGCTAGTAGTTTTGTTGCAATTGTTAATAATGATAAGCATGTTAACTTTAGGAACCAATACATGTGCTTAGGAGCTAAACATGTTAGCCTAAGTAAGGATAACACTAGAAATACCAACCCTAGGATTAACGCTTCTAAAGTTAAGGAAAACCTAGGTAGAAATCCCAAGAAGACTAGACACATGCCTAGGAATATCTCAAGAGAAAATGACAAATTAACACTTGAGGTATTAGAGAGGGAAAATCAAGTCTTGAGGTCAAGACTTGATAATTTAGAAAAGTCTCTTAAAAACATGGAGAAGTCATCTCTAGGGTTTAAGAGTCAAAAACCCAAGTCCAAGGACAAGAAAGGTTTGGGTCACAAACCTAAGTCCCAAGTGGTCAAGCCCACTTATCATAGTGTTCCATTCGATTATGGAACAAAACCTAGGGCTAGGAAGACCACCACCAAGGTCACAAGGGGAGTCACCCCTAGAGTTGATCTTGATGAGTCCCAAATGACCAAGGCTTCAAAGCCTAAGAGGGTCATTAGGAGGGTTGCTAGGGAAGTCATCCCTAGTGAATATTTAGTGAACCCAATGAGCTCACATAGATATTGGGTTCCTAGGAGCATCTTCTCTATCCCATAGATGGGTTAGAGAGTGTCAACTCCAATTAGAAGGGTAGTTAACCCAACTTTGAGGAAATTGACACTCAAGGAGCATTTTCAAGGTTTTGATAACCTTTGAAAATGAAAAAGAATTATTATTTACTCCTTAAAGAATAAATTGTGCCATATTTGAAAAATATCGATTTTAATCTTATTTGGCACAATTTAAGAAAACCTAGAGAAATACCATAATTGAGATTTTGGTTTTCTCTTAGGGATATATGGGCAATCTAGGGTTAGATTTTAAGTTAGCTAAGGCTAAGGATACTTAGATAGGGAATTTAGGTATTTTATTTGTGCTAACTTGCCATGATTGGTTGTCATATGCCATGCCATGACATCATATTTAGTTTATTATCATTTGAAATGTCATGATAATGCTTAGGCTAGTTTATATGTCATGCTTTATTTAAGTTTTCAAACTTTATGTCATGACATCATGACATTGGCACATGTTTTTACTTATGATATCATTATATGCCATGTCATCATCTCTTGCATTATAATCAATGAAATTGATTTAAGGACAAACATATAATTTGATATTGAGATCAAATTGGTGTTTAGAAAATGCATGAGAACTTAGCCTAAGTTGACCTTAACCCATATCTCACATCAAATTGACTTGAATGTGGTTTGATACACCTTAGATGTGTGTGAGATATTAGGATCATGAGTTAGGATCAAGGTGCATTGTCCTTGTGCCTAGATGACCCTAATTAAAGAAATTAAGGATCATAGGGAAAGCTTGTGTACAAGTCATGTACATCTAGCCCTAAGATTATGGTCCCAAATTCAAATGGTTTTAAAAGCATTTTAAAATTGATTTGAAAAACTTTGATGAAGCTTTCCTAGTGATAGCATTCATCATTGAACATTGTGATACAAAGTTGAGTTAAACTTGAACTATTTCAAAGTTTTTGAACTTTGTATCAAGATTGAAAAATGGAAGTTATTTTCATAGAAAACTATTTTTCCATGATAGTATATGTTATGAGGAATGTATCCTCAAAATTTCACAATTTTTCGAATTTTCTGAAATTTTCTAAGAGTTTCTGAATTTCGGAAGGAAATTTGAAATCGCTTATCAGTCCGGATCGGTCCGGGGACCGATCCAGTAAATCTGATCGGTCCGTGGACCGATCCGGTGAATATGGATCGGTGCGGACCGATCAAAGAAGAACCGAGAGCTTGGTGCGATCGGTGAAGGCTTGATGCGGGGACCGATCCATGGGTTTCGATCGGTCCGGGACCGATCGAGCGTCCGTCGATTTTCAGCTGTTGGTCTGAAATTTCAGCTGGAAGTTGGGTTTTGTGGATTTCTAAGGTTTGGAACTCACAAAGACATTGTTGGTGCAATGGTCAAGGGAGTTGACCTTTAGGAGTTTTACCTAATTGTCAAGGGGAGTTGACTTTTAGGGTGAGTTTTTACTCCTTAAGACTTTTGAGGATTAGTGATATGGGATTATCACTAAGTTGAATGTTGAGTGTAGTATCAAGGGGGAAATTAAGAGTTTCAATGAAAGGTATGGGACTTTCATTAGGAAGAAACTCTTGACCTTGATACCCTCCTTTTTGATGTGTGTCAAAAAGGGGAGAGTGTTCATTGGAGAATTATTGGAGAAACCCAAGTTAGGTTATCGGGTTAACCTAAGCTAGGGGAAGAATGTCAAGGAATGTTCGAGGAAGAACATTGGAATTCTTTTTGATGTGTGTCAAAAAGGGGGAGAATTATTGGAGAACCCAAGTTAGGTTATCGGGTTAACCTAAGGGGAGAATGTTCAAGGAAAGAACATTGGACATTGGAAGATGATTGGAAAACCTAAGTTAGGTTATCGGGTTAACCTAACTTGATTATGGGTTTTGTCAAACATCAAAAAGGGGGAGATTGTTGGTGCAACCTTAGGTCAAGGTTGACCTGGTTGACCTGACTCGAGTTGACCTGACTCGAGTTGTATTTTGATGTTTGACTTAGGAAGATTGTCGGTGCAACCTTAGGTCAAGGTTGACCTAGTTGAGTTGCATGTTGATGTTTGACACTCGTGGAAGAGTTGTATTCTTGATATGGGACAAGAATAGATGTTTGGGAGATTATTGGGGCAACCGTAGGTCAAGGTTGACCTGGTTGACCTGATTCGGGAAAAAGTCCAAGTATGGAGACTTGGCAACGGAAAAGTCCAAGCAGGGAGCTTGGCACTAGAAAAGTCCAAGTATGGAGACTTGGCTGGGAAAAGTCCAAGCAGGAGCTTGGCAGGAAAAGTCCAAGTATGGAGACTTGGCAGGAAAAGTCCAAGTATGGAGACTTGGCTTCGGAAAAGTCCAAGTATGGAGACTTGGCACGGAGAAGTCCAAGCAGGGAGCTTGGCACGAGGAAAGTCCTAACTGGGATGTTAGGTGTGGAAAGTCCGGTGAGTGAAACCAGGCAATGGGAAAGTCCTAACTGGGATGTTAGGCGGTGTGGAAAGTCCGGTGAGTGAAGCCGGGCAGTGGGAAAGTCCTAACTGGGATGTTAGGCGGTTGGAAAGTCCTGGTGAGTGAGGCGGTGGGAAAGTCCTAACTGGGATGTTAGGCGGTTGGAAAGTCTGGTGAGTGAAGCCGGTGAAAGTCCTAAGGGATGTTAGGCGTGGAAATCCTGGTGAGTGAAGCCAGGTGAAAGTCCGGGTGAGTGAAGCCAGGCAAGGGAAAATCCAGATGGATCAAGGATGATCGGACATCTGGTGCTGGAAAGACCAAGTGGGTCAAAGGGATTGACCGGACACTTGGTAGGGAGTCTTAGCAGGTCAAGGGAGTGACCAGATGCTAAGCATGAGATACCAATAGGTCAAGGTTGACCGGATATTGGTGTGGAAGGCGTGGGAATTGGTTTGGACAAAAACCAAGAGCTGGATCGATCAGTGGATCGATCCAGGTCATCGAGCGATCAGTGTGCCTCTGTGAGCTTACTGATCGGTCTGGGGACCGATCAGCATGAATCCTGATCGGTCCCCGGGACCGATCAGGGTACGCACAGAAAGTTGGGCGCTTTTCTGTAGAACAGCTGGATCGGTCTGGAGACCGATCAGCATGGAGCCTGATCGGTCTCCACGACCGATCAGAGACGCAGCCACCTCTCTGTAAGAGAGGTGGGATCGGTCCGGGGACCGATCAGACTGGGGCCTGATCGGTCTCTCGGACCGATCAGGATAGCTCCAGACCGATCAGGGCGATGCCTGATCGGTCTGGCCCTAGCCGTTGAGAGACAACGGCTAGGCTATTTTTGGCTCCTGTGTTTCTGGCTTTTTGGCTTGCAGGTTCGCAGGTTATATAAGGGTTCGAGCGACTCTACAGACACTTCTCTCCGAATCTTCTTCTTCTTTCTGCTGCTGAGCTCTGCTGAGTTCTTGAAGCGTTGAAGCTTCGCGTGAGCTTCCCTTTGGCTGGGTCACCTGCTGTTGTAGGCGCTTGGAGCTGCTGCTTCTTCCAGTCGAAGAGAAGGCAAGCAAGAGTTCTCTTACTGTTGTATTTCTTGCTGTCTCTCCTTGTATTTCTGTACTCTCCTTACTTGCTGTTGCAAGAGTGTGTTGTGGCGAGGTTTCTCCACCCAGAAGGAGTTTGTATTAGCCGGTTCTCCGAGGACTCATCCACCGACGGATTGACTGGACTCGTCCACCTTACGGACACGCCGAGGAGTAGGAGCCCTAATCTCCGAACCTTGTTACATCCTTGTGTTAAGGTTTGGTTTTCTTCTCTTTCGTTTCTTTGTATTTTCCACTGCGCTAACACGTTTTGTAGAAAGAAACGACGATTTGGGGCGGCTATTCACACCCCCCCTCTCTAGCCGAGTACGTAGGATCCTAATAGTTTCAAGCTAAGGTATTTCACTCGATCCTCAGAAAATCGAGGCTATCACTAGCTGGGAGCAGCCGAAGTCAGTCTAGGATATCCGTAGTTTCTTGGGATTGGCTGGATATTACAAACGATTTGTTGAGGGTTTCTCCAGTATTGCTATGCTATTTGACACGTCTGACCAGAAAAGGCATGAAGTTCACTTGGTCAGAGGCCTGTGAGACCAGCTTTCAGGAGCTGAAGCGGAGATTAGTATCAGCACAAGTTTTAATTTTACCTTCCAGAGAGCACGGATTTGTACTTTACACAGACGCATCTCTACAAGGCTTGGGCGCTGTTATGATGTAGCACGGCAGGGTAGTTTCCTATGCTTCTTGTCAGTTGAAGGAGCATGAGAAGAATTACCAATACATGATTTAGAGTTAGCCGCTATTATCTTTGCTTTAAAGATTTGACGGCATCATCTTTATGGTATTACTTTTGAGATTCTTACTGCTCATAAGAGTCTCAAATATATTTTCACACAGAAGGAACTCAATCTCCAACAGAGGAGATGGATGGAGTTTCTGAAGGATTATGATTGTACTATTAGCTACCACCCAGGAAAAGCTAATGTCGTTGTCGATGCACTTAGCAGGAAGTCCAAAGGGACTTTAGCTTGCCACTGAGTTATAATCACGGACTTGATTCAGGGTTTCTCCGAGTTGGGCCTTAAGGAGAAGGGACAGACAGAGCAAGGTATTCTGGTTACCATGGTTGCTCAGTCGTCGATCAGGATGAGGACTCGAGAGGCCCAGGTCGGAGATCAACATTTACAGTTCATTGGCAGCCAGATAGTTTCCGGGCAACAGACTGAGTTTACACGAGATGATGAGAGTATTGTTTATTTCCTAGGCATATTATGTATGGCTCAGTCTCACCCGATTATGGAGGAGTTACTTCAGGAGGCTCATCGTTCTAGATTTGTTATCCACCCAGGTGGAACCCGTATGTATCGCGATTTGAGGCGTTCCTATTGGTGGAACGGTATGAAGAAAGACATCGCAGAGTTTGTAGCTAGATGTCTTGTGTGTCAGTAGGTGAAGGCTGAGCACCAGAGACCTGCTGGTTTACTTCAGGGGATCCCTATTCCAGAGTGAAAATGGGAGCACATTACTATGAATTTTGTGATAGGACTGCCTAGGACTCGACGAGGCCATGATGCGATTTGGGTAATCGTTGACCGATTTACCAAATCCGCACACTTTTTAGCAATCCGGAAGACTGATTCTGTGGATCGATTAGCAGAGTTATACTGTCGAGAGATTATCATATTGCATGGAGTTTCGTTGAGCATTATATCTTATAGAGACTCACGGTTCACGTTCTGATTCTGGCAGAGTCTGCAGCAGGCTTTAGGCACGTAGCTACATTTCAGTACGGCATTCCATCGACGGACAGATGGACAGTCTGAGCGGACCATTCAGACTTTGGAGGACTTGCTGAGGTCTTGCGTTATGGATTTCGGAGGCAGTTGGGAGGATCACTTGTCATTGATGGAGTTCGCCTACAACAACAACTATCATTCGGCTATCCAGATGGCACCGTTTGAGGCATTGTATGATAGATCTTGTCGGACACCCATCCTTTGGGAGGAGGTTGGGGAGGCCCAGCTGCTAGGACCTCAGAGAGCTCAGCAGGAGGCAGAGTTGGTTCGTACTATCAGACGGAGGATGTCAGAGGCTCAGGACCATCAAAAGAGTTATGCTGACACGAGATGGAGACCCCTAGAGTTCTCTATTGGTGATCATGCATTTCTGAGAGTTTCACCCACGAAAGGAGTGAAGAGATTTGGTCTCCGAGGTAAGCTAGCTCCACGTTATATTGGGTCGTTCCAGATCTTAGAGAGGATTAGAGCAGTAGCTTACTGTCTGGCGCTACCACCATCTCTAGCTGGCATTCATGATGTATTTCAAGTATCTATGCTGAGGAGATACGTATCCGACCCAGCACATGTTTTGTCAGATATATTAATTCACATTCAGCCTGACGTTACTTACGAGGAGATTCCGGTACTGATTTTGAACCACAGAGAGCGTCAGCTACAGAACAAGAATGTTCGGCTGGTTAAAGTCGGATGACAGTATCATTCTGACGAGGAGGCTACTTAGGAGCTTGAGGATATGATCCGAGCTCGATACCCCCATCTTTTTACTTGAGGTATGTGGGTTAGAGTTCCTTTCAGCATTTATACTATTTGGTTATATTTCTAGTGTTTGTTGTTGGTTATAGCGAAATTTGGGGACCAAATTTTTATTAGTAGGGGAGAATGTGAGATATTGAAAAATTTAAATAAATAGGGTTATTTGAGAAATAGCCTTATAAATTTTTTTCAGAATTTTTACAAATTTTCTGGGAAATTTTCGGAGCTCGTACGATGGGTTTTGAGGGGACGAATTCACTGGTTCAGAGCCTGTTTGGGATACCCATTTAAATGAGTAAATGTTGGATTTATTTATTTCTTTTTTTTCCTTTTTCTTCCACCAACCCATCGCTGATCCCGAACTATCCTCTCTTCCCCGACGCCGAGCTCTTCCTTCTTCCTTCTTCCTCTCACTCTGATCTCTCTCTCTATTCTCTGCCTTCTCATCTCCGGCGATTACCGGTCGTAGGACGCGGGTTACCGCATGAGTTTCTTTGCTGTGGATCATTTGCCGTGTCCGTTCTTCTCAATTTGATCTCGCCAGAGGAGCACGTCATCAGAGCTCGACGAAAACCAGCTGAGTCTAGATCCGGCCGACGCTTTTCATCTCTGGGCTGTAGACACTCGTGTCTCCTTGCGCCGATTGTTGATGCCACTGGATCGAGCGAGATCCACCCGATCGCCGGCGTGAAGAGGCAATTAGGGCTCCAAGGCTAAGCGACCAAACCTTCTTCCTTTTATTTCTCTGATTTGTGCCCTAGCTTCGAGCCTTACTCTTCGATTCTTCCTACTAACGTCACTGGATCAGATCTTGAACTTTCCCTTCCTTGCTGTGATTGCAGTCTTGGTTGAAGGTAAGATTTGGTTTCCGGAATTAGGTTGTTGCTTGAATTTAGGATCTCCACTTCTTGATGTTATCTTGATCCGAACAGTAGGGGGAAGAATTCCAGCAGGGAGGTCTTGCTGTGGGGTGTTCTTGGTTCCGGCAACAATTCTGTTTAACAGCTCACCTTGTTCCAGCAACCTTTTCAGCTGTGAATTGAGGTAAGGAGTAGGTAATTGATCTTAGTTGTATATCATAGTGAATTTGGAATATTAGATGGTTAGTATGATTGGTTAGTTGAATTTAGATAATGGATCTTGGTGGTAGATCATGGTGTAATTTGGATTACATGATTAGTTGTTCATGTGTAGATTTATTTAGGTTTAGATTTTGTCTAATCGAATGATTAGGGTTAAGGCAATTAATCCTAATCAATTGTTAGATTTAATTTAAGTGGGGTTTATAGTTATGTGATTAGGGTTTTGCCCTAACTTAGTATTAGGAATTTTATTTAGCTATTCTTTTGGATCTAGCTAAATAAAATATATATATTGTTTGACGCAGGACTCTGATTCGAGACAGGCATCTTGACTTTGGATTGCTTGATTGTACCTTCTATTTGAGGCGGATACCCTTTGCATTATCTTTTCAATATTGTCTTATGATATGTGTAGTATACATATAACTAGTAGTAATTGATAGATTTAGCACTTCCCTGGTTTTAGTTTAGATGGTACCTGATACATGCTTCTTTGGTTATCTGCTATACATGTTTGATATGTGTCCTTAGATTCATGATACTTATATCATTGTTATATGTGATGTTCTTGGATTTATGCTGCTTATATCATGGTTATATATATGCGTTTACCTTTTTGGCACACACATATATGGAGGAGGTTATGTTCAGATATGACATACTGTAGCATCATGCACCATCCCGCATGATTGCATGCTGGGCGATTGACGACTCCATTATTGTTGAGCTCGTCGGCCGGCTACATGGGCCTGCACACAACGTGACCACTGCATGGGTAGTGGCACAGCACTCAGGGTGTGTATGGTAGGTTGCTCGGTGGTGCTCCGCTGGGACGCTCATGGGTAGTGTGACTGCAGTGTGGTAGCACGCCGGGATCCCTCCCTGCCATCGCGTACCGGGAGATGAGAGCATTGCGCTCCCTCACTATATTTGAGGTAGGAGGATAGGTGTACTCCGACAGCATCCTGTCCACTCGGTCACTCTTCAGGGGTAGTGATGGCAGAGTGCACGGTGTCACAGCCCTACCCACTTGGTCTCACCATTGTGTGTGAGATGGCTAACTGGCGTCAGGGGTGACCAGGACATGTTATTTGCATCATATGCATAGATTGCATTCTTTGTGATTGATGCATATTGGATGATGCATTTTGGTGATTGCATATGATTGACATGCATATAGGATACATCCTTTTACTCTGACTATTTTTACTTGTGTATGTTCACAGTTACAGCTCAGAGGATTTGCAGGTGAGTATAGTTTATTTCAGTTATGCATTTCTTATTATTCTTATTATAGACTGTATTACATGCTTATTGTTAGTTACTACAGTTTATTCAACTTTGCATACCTGTTATACTGTTAGGAGACTGTACTATAGGTTCTATGGTTTAGGAGATTGTACCATAGATTATTGCTAGTGGTTATATGTTGTTGTACATATCTATTGGTTACTTGCTGAGTTCTTGGACTCACACCGTTATATTACTACTTCTCAGGTTAAGGTCGTCGGGAGATTCCAGTCGTTAGCCCCCCATTGTTGCGACGATTTTCGGTTGTAGATGTTTTGTATTCATTCTATGTCGTTAGATACCGATGATGTGGGTTCTTGTATTGAGGACTTTATGTTGAACTCTTTGGGTTTGCTTCTTATGTTTTCCGCTGCGGTATTTCCATTATTTCGTTGATTGTGTTTTCTTCATTGTAGTAGAATAGGAGTTTACATATTATCTACGATGATTTCTATATCGTCTTTTCTTTTAGTAAATTTTGTTGACAGTCGAAGGCTGTATATTAAACTGCATGGATTGTTATATAAACTGCGTAGATTGTTATAGTGTTTGTATTGTATTGTTCCGACCGTGTGGGTCGATGGATTGATATATGTATTTTGAGATTCATATTGTCACCCATACAGGGTAGATGTTGTCGAAATTTTATCGGTAGGGACTACTTAGGGCGTGACAGCTATGCAGGTGAGCTTTGACTCTCTAGCTGAGCTAGTGTGATCTTAGTTGTTGGGCCACTCTTCCCAGCTTCCCCCTCCAGAGAGTGATGCCCCACCTAATGTAGATGTTCCCATGGGTATTGTTGCTCCTGCTCCTACTCCTGCTGAGGGCGACACAATTGATTTTTATGTCTTGTTATGACATGTCGCTCTCAATTCTTGTATGGATATAGTTATTTGCCTTGTTGTTTATGATGTGCACTTCGAACACTATTTTGTGTGATATATATATATATATGATATGTCACTTTTATGAATTTATGTTTGTAATGCAATGTCTTTTGTCTTGTTATCATCGTATTTTGTTTGCATGATACATAGGGGTGTACCCTTATCGTTCTTTGGCTTAGGAGGAGTGCCCCTGGTGCCTATTGTTCTTAATTAATACACATATTGAGGGGGAACTCTTACAATTTTCTTTTGATATTTGACAAAGGGAGAAATATAAGTTTAAGTTTATGCTTATTTGAGATAAAGTTCATGCTCACTTAATAATTTAATAATAACATGATGTTTTTCTATTTTTGGTATTACTCTGTTATTATTATTATATGTTAGAAATAAGTTTAAACCTAAATAAATTGTCAAACATAAAAAATAGGTAGATTATTGGTGCAATCATGCCCTGAAAGTTTCAATGTGTTGATAATTATTCAAGTTTAGGTTAATACGTTGGATCTAACATGTGTTACGAGTTTGCAGGAGAAGCCCTTGTAGGTCGGAAGACCGAATGTAAAGCAAGAGAAGTTCAAGGAGGTCGAGAACTAGATTGTTAACAAGAGAAGCCCTTGCAGGTCAGAAGACCGGATGCAAGGCAAAAGAAGCCCAAGGAGGTCGAGGACCGGATTATTGGCATAGAGACCCGGAAATGAGAAAGCTCCAGACACAAAGTCTAGGGAACAGAGCATTCATTTGGCATGAGGTACTTGAAGTGATTTGGGTTTAACTATAAATTGAATTGTTAGATGAAATGTGTATCAATCAATTGATTGATCGATTGAGAAGCCAACAATCGATCGGTTAATCGATTGAGAAACACTTTTTGCAAAAATCGATCAATTAATCAATTGGGGGTAATCAATCGATTACGAAACTTTTATGCGAAAGCATAGAGCACTCCTAGATTAATAAGTTGATCGATTGAGGGTAACTAATCGATCAGCCGATCGATTGACCAGGTTTTTACGTGAAAGCACAGTGTGCTCCTAGATCGATCAACTGGTCGATTGTGATGTCTTCTTCATGAAAAGAAACAGAAGCTCGGATCAATTAGAGGATCAATTGATGAGTTCGATCGATTAAGATCTTGGCCCAATCAATTGAGATTTAAATAAAATAATCTGCACCATTGATTTGGAGTTGGTAACGCTCAACGGATAATTTGGAATTGATTGGAGATTTATCCCAATTAATTCACGGCGACATCTCCTCTTGTAAAACACTATTCTATTGCTCTCAAGTCCTCAACATCTCTCAAGTGCTCAAGATCAACTCAAGCTCTCCTCGTTAGATTTTCAAGCTACTCAAAAAAGAATAAGCTATTTCAAAGTTTGTAATATTCTCTTCTTCTTCCTTGTTATTGTTGTGAGTTATTTCTTTTGAGAGAGTGAACGGTAAATCTTATAAGGTTTCTCCACCTTCGGCGCAGTTCTGAGAATGAGAGGTTCCATAGTGGAAGGGTGACTGTGATATAGATCCTTTGACTAGTTATCTCCTCAAGGAAGTGGATACAAAATAAATACAAGGAATTAGTATTACCTTCAAATTTCCGCTGCACAAAGCCAAGAGGATCAAGAAATCGAAGTGAGTCATTCACCTCCCCCCCCTCTCTAGCTCAGTCGGTCCTAACAAAATTAAAATAAACAACTTTTCTCTCTTTCTTCTTAAATTAAAATAAAATTCTCATTTCTCTCTTCTATGATTGCATGTAATAATTATTGTGATGTTGATTTTTAAATGTGATATAGCTGCTATAACATTATAGCAGCTACTATACAATAACTGCTACACGTTATAGCAATAACTATATAGTGTAGCAGTTATTGTGTAGTTGTTGCACTATTATAGTAGTTACTACACCGTTGTAGCAACTATTGCACCGTTGCAGTAGCTACTACACTGTTATAGATACCATTGTAACAGCTATTGTACCATTGTAGCAGCTATTGCACTGTTGTAGCAGCTACTGCACTGTTATAACAACGGCTACACTGTTGTAGTAACTACTGTACAATTGTAACAACTATTATATAATAGTTGCTACAACGTTGTAACAGCTAATATATAGTAACTGCTACAACATTGTAACATCAGCACCACAGTAATTGTTACATGTAATAATAGGAGAAAGAAAATAATTTTATTTTAATTTAAGAGGAAAGAGAGAAAAGTTGTTACATGCAAATGAGAGAGATTAAAAAAATTGAGTTTTGGTCATGTCAAATAGCTCAAGTCAAATGCTGCTCATGGTCGCACAGGAAACATCGGGTAGCTTATCATTTCTTTTATATATATATATATATATATATATATATATATATATATATATATATATATCCTACACACTCTTACCCTACACACTTATAACGACTGAGTGTAAAATCCAGATGTCCAAATCGGCAAAAGTAAATTAGAGTGCCCGAATTTGTACTCATTCGCCCATAAATATGCAAGATAAAGATGTGTTGGATAATATATATATATATATATATATATAGAGAGAGAAAAGAATTAAATGTTTAATTATGAAGTTACAAACAAAAAATAAAAAATTGAAAAATACATATATTTATATTTATTGAAAAAAAAAATTCTGAAACGGATATTAATGTAGTAAAAGACAAAGTAATTATCTTAGCCCTCTTATAGAGGATAAATCATTGAAGATATTTATCTAGCATGACCATCTTTAAAGTCAGACATCTAGTGATATATTTTATAATTATTAAAAATTAACCTCAAAATCTATTATAGTAAATATTTATATAAATACCAACTACGTCACTATTTAAGGACTAATGTTTAAGATAATATTACGCCAACCGTTAATATCATTTATCTCAAACAGTTTAATATCATTGGCTCCAGAATAAAATAAATCACGGAAGATATTTTATCTTACCTCAATGACATTTTATACAACGGAGGTCAAATATCTAACAATGAATATTAATCTAAGATGTGTGAATTCGATATTACCTATTCATCATTTTTTTAATTCCCATATTAAATTAAAAAAACGATCTGATCTCATGGATAAAGGATCTGGGTGATGGTCCGATCTCACGGATCTCGCCTCCCACTGCAAATGAGCTATATAGCCAACTCCGTGCAATAAAATTTTTAGTTATTATTCTAAATTTCTAATCGACATAGGCCGATTTTAGCAATACTTACAGCGCCTTTCTTCAGGAGTCGGTGAATGCTTATTGTTAAGGGCCGCATTGAGGTTTCGGTGTTTTAGAAAAAAAAAGAGTGTTCGTTTGATTTCTGCATGGATTATTATTTCATTGCTGGATCATGCCCAATGTAGCAACCCGTTAGTGATCAATACATCGTCGAGAACTAATTCAACCGTTAACATTCGATTCAATTGAATCAAGTTCGACATGGAATAAATAAATGAATAAAGAACGGTCTCGATCGAATCGAAATAGTTAACGCTTGATCACTTGGTCAAATTCAATCGAGCGTGCTTGGAACGAGAAGAGGCCGATCGATAGAAGAAGAAGAAGAAGAAGAAGAAGAAACGATAAGAATCAAGATCTTTCACCGTATCGAGATTATGTACACATACCCGTACAAAGCTCTATCTAGGCGATCCACGGAATCATCTCCTCGATCGCTTCCCTCCGGCGACGGGCCGCGTGGCGGCGTAGAGATCGGCGACCGAGCGGTACCGCTTCGTCCTCCGCCACAAGACGATCTCCTCCTCGTCCTCATCCTCGGCCTCCAGCAGGAACGCCTCGGCGGCGCATACGGGCCGGGGACGGGGCCAGGAGGAGGTGGAGGAGCAGGAGGAGGAGGAGGCGGCGAGGGAGGCGCTGCTGCTGAGCTGCACGAGCTGCTCCGCCGCGTCGAGCTCGGTGGAGGAGAAGAGCTGCGGAAGGGGGGCGCTGGGATCGGGATCGGATCGGGCGAGGGATTCCATGCCTTCTTCTTCTTCTGGCCCTTCCAGATGCGGTATGAAATCGAACAGAGGGGGGGTTTCGAATTCGAGGGATAAAAGGACTAAAAAAAAGGAACCGACTTAAGGAAAGGGATGAAGATGGAAGGGAGGTTGCGGTGCGGTGCCTCGCGGATCAACGTTACGGTCGGCGATGACGACGCAGTAGTAGCCGTTGGAATCCACGTCGGCCCACTTGCTGCGTTGGCCGATCAATTTCACTTTGCAACGCATCCGGTTCGCTATCCCTGTGGGTTGTTGAGGGTTGCCGTCTGGGGCTTATGCTGTGCCCTGGGTCTCACAGCAGTTGACATGATTTCCAAAGTCTTTTTTTTTGTTTTTTTTTAATGGATTTTTAAAAATTTTTGGAATCTATTTATAATATAATAATAATAATAATAATAAATAGATGGATAAAGAAATAAGAGGAAATAAATGCTTTTCTGATCAGTCCATGAATTTTATTTTATAACTAATTGATAAATCTATCACTCATTTATTTTCAATCTATGAGGCCGTTGATAATATGTCAGTCAATTTTTAACGGATACTAAAATATTTCATTTTTCACCTTGTTTATTATAATTTCTTTTTCAATCTATCTAAAATTTTATAGTCATCAAATGCATTTTAAGACAAATTAAATCTTTTAACTATGGCCATCAATATAAAATTGATTTGTCAGATAGACTCATGCCGTCAAATAATTTAAACGATTTAAATTAAAATCTTATTAATCTATTTATATAGATGAATCTAAATGGGTGTGTTACATGTCCAAATAGGTCAGCACGTGGCTGAGACAATAGAGAAAAGAGAAAAAAAAATTAAAAGGGTAAAATTGAAATATGGTGTGTTTTTTTTATAAAGGAAAGTATTCAAAGTTTCATGTAAATTTCAGAGTTTGATAAGGGCATCCAAATATATCTTTCAAATATTTATGATTTTTATTTCCACATCACTTTTTAAATATTTTACTATTTAAATATCTCAAATCTCATAATAAAATATTTTATCATCCAAATATTTATAGGTCACATCCATCAAATATCTTACTCTTCTTAACCATTGTATTTGATTTTGCATTTTTAATTTATTTTATTTAATTAAAATAAAAAAACTAAATATAATGACAACCCATCATTTTAGTGGGTCCCATAAGAATGAATTATCGAGTACAATTTATACTTGTGATTCTCAATCATCCCTCAAATATCCTCCATAATGAAAAATATTTGAGAGGAAAATATTTGGAGAAATATTTTCTTCAAATATTTTTCATTGGACAATGTGGTAAAAAAGGTGAATACGCTCGCCCTCAGTGCCCCGCCAACTCATCCCAAGATCAACACGGAAGAGGTAAATCACGAACGACTACTAGCCTTTGGAATAATGATTAATACATAAGGAAAATATTTACCTCGACTTTGACGAGATTTGAACTATCTTTCATTTGACATGCTTCAAGAGGTAATGGAATTAATACGATTAAATTGTATTAGAGTTTTTATCATTATTTTATTTTATAAATTTATTTTAGTAGATTAGTTTACATTTTTTATATGAAAATAAAAAATTTAAAGATCTACAATTAAAAAAATAAAAAATTGCTATCGGAGGTTTAATTCCCGGAAGAAAGTTCCGTGTTGATTTCGTCGTGAAACGACGCGATTACACAACGAGTCACGAAACCTGATCCACGGCAGCCTTCCGCCGCCGCCACGCCGGCGGAGGAGGAGGACGAGTGTTGCCGCCGACGACTTCCACCACCACCAGCTCTTCTTCTCGGCTCTCTCAATTAAAAAGGTCAACACAGAATAAGATCTATACAAAGTTTGACGACAAACTAAGCATTCATTTACATTATTAATAGGATATATCATGAGAATTGAGAGCTAAGCTCTGAATGCTAGCTCATTATGAATCCGTCTCCTCTTTGGAGGCAGCCGGTGCAACCCGTCGTCCATCTTCTCCGTCGTGGAGTAGAGGTCTCGGACGAGACGATACCGTCGTCTCTTCTTCGAGGAAGCAAGCAGCCGAGTGCCGTTGTCGTCGACCGATGTAACAGAGTAACCAGAGGAGGGGTAGGAGTTTTGAGGCTTCTCCGACTCGCCTCCGCGCAGGCTGACAAGTTGCGCCGCCGCCTCGAGCTCGGCCGGCGTGAACCGATCGCCGGAGAGGAAGGAACAAGTGAGCGAACCCATTCGTATATCCGTACAAGTTTCCGCTTTGCAAATATATCGCATAGCGGTTGACTTGGTGCGGAGGCTTTCATGGAAGCGTGGGAGTGGGAGGAGGATTAGGAAACAAGAAAGCGAAACCGACTGATTATTTATGCGGACTGTGCCGCTATTGGGCTTTCATTATCCTTGTTAACCAAGGAATCACTGCTAAATGGGCTTGCCCCGTGCTAGCCCAATTTGAACTACTAAATTTTCATAAAAGATTACGGTAATAATTTTATCATTATACGCAAACGTGAATAAGCCATAATGATTACTCGTTCTTCTTAAAATAATATTAACTACAAGACAGTTGAAAAAAAAAAGTAAAACAAAGTATTAAGATTATAAAACTATTGCATTTCAAACTAATAATAGGCATATCAATCCAACAATAAAAAAATGATAAAAATTTACAAATAATTATTTAATTCTACCAAATACCATAGGGGTCAAAACTATCAGTTAATGAACTATTTGACGGACACACTTCTCGAAGATCATAAATGAAGAGGATGAGGAGGTCCATAAATACATTTCAATAGAGGGTATAATGATACTGAAGAGTGATCCTGAAAGATCACTCCGACGCTAAAGTTAGAGTTTACTTGAGATATGAAAGTTAGCAAAAGAATGAGAAAAAGATGAGAGCTTAGTGTAATCGAAGAGAGTGAATATGAGAGAGTCCCTCATGCGCTTATCTTCTCTAGAGTGTATATAGCTATTAGAAGAGCATTTATATACATTCCTGGATTCTCCTTCATCATCCTCATATGGGCTAGTGAGGGGCCAAGATCCAATAGATGTTTGTTGGCTCTCCATTCACTAAGCACCACGTACTTGAAGGAGGATATCTAGGAGACCAGATCTGACAACCGCATAACTTTATCTTTGTTCATTAGGTGTCACGTATTCCGGAATATTCATTATCGATGTCCGCATCTTATGGGAAACACGGTCTCATTAATTAGGGCTTAGTATGGGTTCAATTCGAGGACGGATGAGGAAATAACGTCGATATGGAGTAACCAGGAAGATAAATGAAGTCAACGACTAAAGCCGAAATAAAGAGAATGTTGGTGACTAAGGTCAAGGCATGAATGATGTTAAGATCTAAGACTGTGGTATGGAGAATGTCAAAGACTAAGGCCAAGACATGGGTGATGTCAGGATCTAAAACAGACAGAAAGGATGTCGACAACTGAATCTGAGATATGAGTGCTACTAGGATCTTAGACTGAAACATAGAGGATGTCAACGTCTGAGACCAAGATATGAGTGATGCACCAAAAAAAAGTTTTTAGAAGTAGTTTTAAAAGACCTATAGCGGCGGTTTTCAACCGCTGCTACACCTATTGCATCGATTAAACAACCATTGCAGATATTGGTGTTGCTAAGAGCAACCGAAGCAGTAAAATTAACTGGTGGTTTAAGCCTCACAACCGCTTCTGATGGACACCTATAAAAGCGGTTAATAACTAATTACCAATTTAAAAATGATCCTATATCATATTATACCTGTAGATAGGGGTGAGCAGTCAACCCGCCAAACCGACCAACCCGCTTATACCGACCCGAACCGAACCGAACCGAAAAAATAAAATCCGCCGGATATAGGGCCGGATGTAGGGTCATGATATTACATTATCCGATCTAGTAGGGCCGGATAGTTTTTTATCCCAATAATCGAACCAACTCGATCCGCGATCACCCCTACTTGTAGCAACTATTGTCGATAAGTTATTACACGTTATAGTAGCTACTGCGGATAAGCTGCTATATGTTGTAGTAGCTACTGCCGATAAGTTGTTACACGTTGTAGCAGCTATTGACGATTAGCTACTACAACGTGTAATGAGTAATGTCTATTATCATTTTAAAATATTTTATTTTTTATTATTTTATATTTATATTTTATATATCATTGGATATAGGGTCGGATATCCAAATAACTGACAACCCGTCGGATATTTAATACATAATAACCGCCGGATATAGGGCCGGATGTAGGGTCATGATATTACATTATCCGATCTAGTATGGCCGGATAGTTTTTTATCCCAATAATTGAACCAACCCGATCCGCGATCACCCCTACCTGTAGATCTCTAAACCGAATGTTTAAATTAAATTAATTGACAATATTCATATTTCACTTCACCAACATAATTTATATTCATAACATAGAATATTTATCAGATTACCAAATTAACACATCATATTCATATTTCATTTCAAAATATTCATAACACATGATATTTAACTCCACACTATACTACTAACACAATACTTTCTTCAATCTCTAAAATATATATAATCTTTAATAACAAGTTTTCTCCACTAAAAAAAACATCAAAAGATATTTGCTAATCTTTAATAACAAGTTTTCTCCACTAAAAAAAACATCAAAAGATATTTGCTCCAAGCAACAAAATGCATTTGCTCCAAGTGACAAATAGATCTTTCAAATCTGTTGCCTTAAGTGAGTATAAAGGACTTTCAAGTCCTTGAGAGGCAAGATATTCTTCTATTTCTTTACATAAATTGTAATCTTTGTACACACTGACAGATGGATCACAAATCTACATGATCAAGCTCATGTAACATAGATAAGTATTAGCATCAGGATTCACCACAAGTAACATGAATAAATAAACAAATTCTAGAAGTGTGCTTATCATGACAAACATATAAAGAACTCACTATATCCCACCTTAGTAATGTAAACATCATATCATGCAACAATTTATAGAGTGCAGTGTTAAATTAGACATTAATATGACCCAAATATATATTGAGGTGATAATTAAAGATAATGGGTTATTAAAGTTACTCACTTATTTGGGCTTTAAGTCCAACTCATTCCCTTGATGGTATGGGATATTTTTGGCAATTTACTTACTAGGGTTTTGTGAGTAATTAGGTCTCTAACCTAGTCTCTATATAAACGCATGTGCCTCATCAAATAGAGCGAACAAAGTTTTCTAGACTATATAGAGGAGATAGGTTAGAAGATCGTGGTTACAGGAGCAACCAAAGCGCCTTCAAGTTCAAATTCCAAATTTAATCAATATGGTTGGAGGTACATAAATTCCGCTGCTCTTTATTCCTTAAAGATTGACTCTCAACTATTATATTGTTGTTTTCATGTGGTATCAGAGCCAACCTTCGTGCTATATTGATTATTCTATTATATTATAAATTTGGAGTATGATCGAATTGATTAGTCACTTGAGTTTAATTGATTTGTTGGATTTATTTCATTGTGTCGATTGGCCTTGCGGGATACAAAAATCCTATTTTCTTTGAGAACCTGAGATGTGTTTCGGGGCGAATCAATTAAAGTTAGAAACAATGATTGTGTCATTGTTCTTACTATTGTTTCATGCGGTTTTGATTTTATATGTAGAATCGATTTCATTGTTTCATGCTAAATCTTCTCTGTTTAGTCCCAATTAATATGACTTATTGATTGTTTCATAAAACATATTTAATTGTATCTTTGCCATAAGGAATTTTAATGATTTTGTATCCAACTAAGGAATGGTATGGGTATTTATTGATAAAGTTACTCCATTAAAAAAATATTGGAGTCAATAATAAAGTATGTACCCATTTTAAGGTTAGAGTTGGATATAAATAAGCTTTATAAAATTGTGATTAAGTAATGCAATAGTTACTTTACCCTGCAGGGAAGTAGTTATTTTGTTATTTAATTAGGATAAGGTGATAAATAAAATCTTAAAATAATTGTCCTAGGCCCACGTGTATGGATTTTATATTCTATAAACTTACAATTAAATAATAAGGTAAGTACTTTACCGCACAGGGAGGTAGTTATTTTCTTATTTAATTAGAATAAGGTGGTCAATTGAGTGTCAAATTGCTATTCCTAAGCCCACAGGTGGGGAACTATTATTTTGATGACTTGTCTTACTAGCCTTATTATAAAGGGTTTGTATATTCAATGCTGGTTTGTGACCTATTAAGGTATGAATTTACTAACACATTTGGAGTTAATATCAGGACATTAATGTATGTTTTCTTGGTTAATGCAGTTCATACTACATTTTATAATGATCCTTCTTCTCTTAACATTAGGGTGTATGGACCTTGATTTGGCGCTTCGTGTGAATGGGCCTCAACATCCCACAGAATCAAGTAACACTGGTGAGAAAGCATCATATGAGAGGTGGGAGCGATCTAATCGCTTGAGTTTGATGCTTAGTAAGTCTCATGTAAATAAAAGTATTAGAGGCTCCATTCCTGATTGCGAGAAAGTCGCAGATTTCATGAAAACTATTGAGGAACAGTTTGTGAAATCTGATAAGGCTTTGGCAAGCACCCGAATTAAAAGACTCTCAGGCATGAAGTATGGTTATGTAAAAGGTGTATCAGAGCATATAATGGAAATGCAGGGCATTGCTGCTCAATTGAAGTCACTTGAGATTGAAATTTCCGAGTCATTCTTAGTGCATTAATTTCATTATTCTCTCCCTATAGAATACACTCCTTTTAAGATATCATAATACAGAAGGAAAAATGGTCAATAATTGAATTATTGACCATGTGGGTTTAGAAGGAGGAGAGAATGAAACATGAAAAACTAGAGACTGTGCATCTAGTAAATCATGACAAGGGAAATGCCAAAAGGTTTAAAAGTGACTTAGAGAAGAAAATAATTGTTGATGTGCCAATAAAGAAAAATGGCAAAAAGGGAGCATGTTTTTTCTCTAAGAAAAAGGGATACATAAAGAAAGACTGCTCTAAGTTTGAGGCATGACTCGAAAAGAACGGTATTCTCATATATCTTGTGTGTCATGAATCCTTTTTCATTAATGCTCCAAGTAATACTTGATGGATAGATTCTGATTTAACTATTCACATAACTAATACTATGTGGGGCTTTCTAAATCAAAGGAAGTCAATTGCAGGTGAAACTGTGGGGACCTACCTACTAATTTTAAAATCTGGATTTGTTTTAGACTCGGAAAATGTTTTTTATGTTCTAACCTTTTCAAGAAATTTGATTTCTGTATCTAGACTTCATCAGATTGGTTATGATTTTCATAAAGATTTTGATTTAACTATTCACATAACTAATACTATGTGGGGCTTTCTAAATCAAAGGAAGTCAATTGCAG
This sequence comes from Zingiber officinale, assembly GCF_018446385.1. Classification (NCBI taxonomy): domain Eukaryota; kingdom Viridiplantae; phylum Streptophyta; class Magnoliopsida; order Zingiberales; family Zingiberaceae; genus Zingiber; species Zingiber officinale. The sequence goes on along the minus strand of NC_055988.1, from coordinate 12,648,480 downwards.
GTGAAACTGTGGGGACCTACCTACTAATTTTAAAATCTGGATTTGTTTTAGACTTGGAAAATGTTCTTTATGTTCTAACCTTTTCAAGAAATTTGATTTCTGTATCCAGACTTCATCAGATTGGTTATGATTTTTATTTTATGAAAAGAACTATATTTAATCTTTTTTGGGATAATAAAATAGTCGGTACTAGTTTCAATTCCGATAGATTATATAAAATTGATTTGGAGCTTACTTATGTATACAATTATTTGACTTTGCATGATATTGTTGGTATGAAGTGAAATATCATCAATGAAGAATCTTCTAAATTGTGGCATAGAAGATTGAGACATATCTCCATTGAGAGAATGAAAAGACTTGTTTATGATGATTTGTTGAACAATCTTGACTTTACAGATTTTGGTACTTGTGTGGATTGCATTAAGGGTAAGCAAACAAAAAAGAACAGTAAAGGTGCCACTACGAGTACGTAGATTCTTGAGATCATACACACTATATTTGTGGAACATTCTCTACCTCTTGTTTAAATGCTCAAAGATATTTTATCTTATTTATAGATGATCATTCCAGATTCATGTATCTCTATCTTCTACACAATAAATTAGAAGCATTAAACGCTTTTAAAAATTTTAAGGCAGAAGTAGAGAAACAAAAGGGTAAAAAGATTAAGATCGTAAGATCTGATTGCGGTGGAGAATATTATAGTAGGTACATAGATAAGGGACAACAAAAGGGTCGATTTGCTTTATTTCTTCAAAAGGAAGGCATTATTACATAATATACAATGCCTGACACACCTCAAAAAAATCGTGTGGCTGAAAGAAGAAATAGGACTGTTATGGATATATGATGAGAAGCATGATAAGTAATTCTAATCTCCCTATTAGTTTATGGAGTGAGGCCTTAAAAACTACTGTGTATGTCTTAAATAGAGTTCCTTCTAAGGTTATTCCTAAAACTCCTTTTGAATCATGGAATGGATGGAAACCTAGTTAAGACATTTACACATATGGGGTTATCCTGTTGAGACACGAATCTATAATCCAAATCTAAACAAAGTGGATCTGAGGATAATTAGCAGTTATTTTATTGGTTATCTAATAAATAGTAGATTCTATTGTAGGGCAACTGAACTTAGATCAATTGATTGCTTTTCAAGATGCTCAACTGAATAGTGTTGAAGAGCAACCAATTCAAGAACATTCCCATGAAGAAAATGTTCCTGTTGAACCCATTGTTCAACAAGAAGCGGATGTAAGAAGATCCACAAGGATAAGAAAATCAGCTATCTCTCGGATTATTTGGTCTATTTGCAAGAGTCAAGTTTAAGTCTTCGAGATGACCCTAGTTGCTTTTCACAAGCCATGGATAGTGTAAATTCGAGCCTTTGGTATACAACCATATAGGATGAGATTAAATCTATGTACAATATTCAAGTTTGGGGACTCATTGAATTACAAGAAGGGTCTACAGCTGTTGGCTATAAATGGGTTTTTAAAACCAAAAGAGACTCATCTAGTAATGTTGAATGATATAAGGCCAAACTTATTGCAAAAGATTTCACTCAAAAAGAAGGCATTGATTATCACAAAACTTTCTCTCCAATTTTAAAGAAGGATTCAATAAGAATAATCATGGCTTTGTGACTCATTTTGATCTAGAATTACATCAAATGGATATGAAAATGATATTTTTGAATGAGAATCTTGAGGAAGAAGTGTACATGACTCAACTTGAAGGTTTTCTTGCTAGTGATAAAAGTCATTTGGTTTGCAAGTTAAGGAAATCTATATATGGATTAAAACAAGTCTCACATTAGTGGTATATAAAATTTCATGATATTATAATCTCTTATGGTTTTGTGAAAAACATTGTTGATGAATGTATCCTTAAGGTGAGTGGGAGCAGATATATGTTTTTAATTTTATATATATATGGCATTTTGCTTGTAAGCAATAACTTGGAATTGCTACATATGACTAAGGAATTTCTCTCTAAAAATTTTGAAATGAAAGATTTAGGTGTAGTCTCTTATGTCATTCACATAGAGATTCACAAAGATAGATCTCCAAAGACATTAGGATTATCTCAAAAGGTTTACATTGAAAAAATAATAGAGAGATTTAGGATGAACAATTGTTCATCATTCATAGAACCCATTGTTAAAGGGGATGTTTGTTGGTGCAACCCTAGGTCAAGGTTGACCTGGTTGACCCGACTCGAGGTGACTTGACTCGAGTTGTATTTTGATGTTTGACTTGGGAAGATTGTTGGTGCAACCCTAGGTCAAGGTTGACCTGGTTGACCCGACTCGAGGTGACTTGACTCGAGTTGTATTTTGATGTTTGACTTGGGAAGATTGTCGGTGCAACCTTAGGTCAAGGTTAACCTAGTTGAGTTGCATGTTTGACACTCGTGAGAGAGTTCTATTCTTGATGTGAGACAAGAATAGATGGTTGGGAGATTATTGGTGCAACCCTAGGTCAAGGTTGACCTGGTTGACCTGAAAAGTCCAAGTATGGAGACTTGGCACTGGAAAAGTCCAAGCAGGGAGCTTGGCACGCGAAAAGTCCAAGTATGGAGACTTGGCACTGGAGAAGTCCAAGCAGGGAGCTTACACGGAAAAGTCCAAGCAGGAGCTTGGCACGAGGAAAGTCCTAACTGGGATGTTAGGTGGAAAGTCCCGTGAGTGAAGCCAGGCAGGGGAAAGTCCTAACTGGATGTTAGGCATTGGAAAGTCTGCAAGTGGCCAAGAGGAAAGTCCTAACTGGGATGTTAGGCAGGTAGAAAGTCCTGAGTGAAGCAGGCAGTGGGAAAGTCCTAACTGGATGTTAGGCAGTTGGAAAGTCCCGTGAGTGAAGCCAGTGAGAAAGTCCTAACTGGATGTTAGGCGTATGGAAATCATGGTGAGGCAGGTGAAAGTCCCGTGAGTGAAGCCGGCAAGGAAAAATCCAGATGGATCAAGGATGATCGGACATCCGTGTTGAGAAGGTCAAGAAGGTCAAGGGAGTGACCGGATACTTGACACGAAGAGAAAAGTCCAAGTGGGTCAAGCGATTGACCGGACACTGGTGGAGAGTCTTAGCAGTCAAGGGAGTGACCGGATGCTAGCATGATGTACCAACAGTCAAGGTTGACCGGATGTTGGTTTGGGAGACTTGGGACTTGGTTTGGGCAAAATCAAGCTCGGATCGGTCTGCATCGATCAGGATACGTTAGATATCCGATCGGTCCGTGACCGATCGATAACAAATGTAAGGCAAAGCGCAGCTTCGAGCTTATCGACGGCCGGGGACCGATTAGCATGAAGCTCGATCGGTCTCCACGACCGATCAGGAGACGAGTGGGATCGTGGACCGATCAGTGGTCGATCGGTCCGAAGACCGATCAGAAGAAGGCAACAGAGTTGGGCAAGGACAACTGATCGGTCTAGGGACCGATCAGCCAGGCCTGATCGGTCTAGGGACCGATCGAAGGTCTCGGACCGATCAGGTGGAACCCGATCGGTCCGCATTCGACCGCTGAGTCACAACGGGTCGCCCGCCTTCTCCGCCGGCTTCGCTTTGCTGCGTGTTCGCAGTTATAAAAGGAGATCAAGGCTTTGGTGCTACTTCTTCTTCTTCTTCCTTGCTGTCGTGCTTGAGCTTTGTTGAGCTCCTCCAAAGCTTCGCGTGAGCTTCCTATTGTAGGCGTCGCTTGAAGTTGCTGCTTCATCCAACCGACAAGAAGGCAAGCTAGGGTTATTACATTCTTGTATTGTACTTAGTTTCTTGCTGTATTCTGGTACTCCTGTTTATCTTGCTGTTGCAAGACATTGTGGCGAGGTTTCTCCACCCAGAAGGAGTTTGATTTAGCCGGTTTTCCCGGGGACTCATCCACCGACGGATTGATAGGCTTCGTCCACCTTACGGACACGCCGAGGAGTAGGAGTATCATCTCCGAACCTCGTTACATCCTTGCGTTGAGGTTTGATTTCTTCTCCTGTTTTCTTTCTGCATTTAGTTTTCGCTGCGCTAACCCTAGTTTGTAGAAAGAAACGCGAGCAATTGGGGTCGGCTATTCACACCCCCCTCTCTAGCCGTACAAAGGATCCTAACAATGTTTTCTGTCAAAACAGTGTCCAAAGAATGACTTGGAATGAGAAGAGATGAAACACATACAATATGCATCTGTAGTTGGCAGCTTAATATATGCACAAGTATGCACAAGACCCGATACTTCGTTTATAATAAGGATGTTAGGCAGATACCAGAGTAATTCAAGATTAGATCACTGGAAAGCTACTAAAAAGGTCATGCAGTATTTGCAAGGAAGTAAGAACTTCAGGCTCACATACAGACACTCTGACAATTTAGAAGTGGTTGGATATTTAGATTCAGATTTTAATAGGTGTGTAGACACTAAAAAGTCTACATCTGGACACATTTTTCTCAATGCTGAAGGCGTCACTTCTTGGAGAAGCATTAAGCAGGTCATTTCAACTTTTTCTACTATGGAGGCAGAGTTTATAGCTTGCCATGAAGCTACTTTACAAGCATTATGGCTAAGGAATTTCATCACAAGTTTGAGGATAGAAGATAGTGTTGGAGCAATCACAATGGTCCGCGGGACCATGTGTTTTGGTGTTTGGGTAAAGGGTTTAAGTTAGGTTCACCTTTGTATTTGATATGTGTATTTGAGTTGTGCAAGTTTACAGGATACACATGTGACTCAGGTTGATGGCTTCGGGTCCGATAAAAGATGGAGCATCCGAGGGACCGTGGACAAGGCAGCGAGGACAAGGGCCGAGGGAAGCGACTTCGAGGCATACGCGAAGGATGACATTGGGGACGAGCCACGGGCTTGAATGCATCCAAGGGACGAGAGCCAAAGGAAGTAGGCTTAAAGGCAAGAGGTCAAAGCTGCAAATGAAGTGTCAAATGAGTCGTAAGGGTGAGGATACGAGTGCATGAGAGATTGTACTCGGAGTAAAATCCTAGTTTTAGGGTTGTACTGTAGCGTTATTGTAGCAGTACTGTAGTGTTATTGTAGCAGTACTGTAGCAGTCGACTGCATGTTTTAGCAGTCGACTGGGGCAGTCGACTGGCAGCGAACAGAATGTCTCTGTTCGCTCGGTTAGTGTGGAATCGAGCCGTTGGGATGTAACGGTCGAATTTCTACAGAGGACAGTCGACTGCATGTTTTAGCAATCGACTGGTAGGCGGGGTTTTCAACCCGCGACCTATATAACCAAGGCTTGGAAGCTTGGTTATCCCTGACGAAATTAGACTTGGTTAAGGTCTAATTAGTAGTCTACAAGTGCTCAAGAGTTTCCCTTGTGTCCAAGAGGTCTTGGTGAGTTTGTGGTGAGGTTTCTCCTCCCACAAAGAGGTTTGAGCTAGCCGGAGGTCTTCCGGGGAGTAATCCACCGACGGATAGGGATCATCCACCTTACGGACAGCCGTGAAGTAGGAGCTTTATCTCCGAACCACGTAAATTGGCGTGTGTTGGTTTGCTTGCTCTTTCTTGTTCTTTGTATTTGTATTTAGCTTTCGTATTTGTGTTTGTGTTATTTGTATTCCGCTGCGCAACTAACAAATACGTAGAAAGCGATCGATTTGGGGGCGTCGTCTATCCAACCCCCCTTCAAGTCGGCCACCGATCCCCCAACAAGTGGTATCAGAGCCAGGCCGCTCTCCATTGGACTAACCGCCAAGGAAGCAAAGATGACCGGCTTAATTGAACCGCCAAAGCTTGAAGGTAGAGGCTTATGGGACATCACGTATTGGATGATGAAGATGGAGGTCTTCTTCAACACGGATTGGGACACCATGATGGTGGTCAAAGAGCCGTTTGAAGTCCCTAAAGACAAGAAAGGGAAGAAGCTTCGATCACGACATTGGACGGAGGAGCAAACCACACTATCAAAGGTAAATGATAAGGTAATATCCATTTTGATTGATATTGTGCCTAATGACGTGATGAGCTGTGTAGGAAAATACGAGAATGCTCACGATTTGTGGAGCAAGATAAAGAAGGTTCAATGGGAAGAACCTTTGCCTACATAAGAAGAAGAAAAATCTGAAGAAACGGATGAAGAAGCTTGAGTAAAGGAGGAGCAACCGGAAGGTGACGAGCACTCAACATCCGAGGAGAAGAAGGATGAAGAAAGGCCATCCACAAGTGTGGATGAGGAAGATGCGTCATCATCAACATCCTCAAGAATTGAAGAAGAATCCAAGACAAGTGAAGAGGATGAAGAAGAGGTCTTGGAAGTGGTCAACCTAGCATGCACCTCCACCGAAGTGAAGTCAAAGGACCATATCACTTGCTTCGGGTGCAATGAGAAGGGACACTACAAGAGTAGATGTCCTATGGGTAAGAAGAAGGTAGCTCCTAAACTCAATTCAATTCATTTTGAATCTAATTTGAGTTGTAGGAAGAAGAAGGAGAAAAAGCACATAGTGTGCTTCACGTGTGGTGAGCGGGGTCATTACCACACCAAATGCCCAAAGAAGAAAGAGATCAAAAAGTTGGCACATTTGAAGAAGGAGGAGAAGAAGTGGAGGAAGAATGGAGGCTCATGTCAAGGGGGAGCTCCAAAGGTAAAGGGTAAGGTAAACCCAAATTTAAATTCGAAATCAAATTTAAATTCCTCCATGCATGCTAGGAATAATTGTTATTATTTACCCATGCAAAATTTTGGATTTAAATATCATGATAGGAATAGGGTTAATGTAGATCAAAACCCTAGGAAATCTATGCATGAAAAATCTAGAAACAATAGACCTAGGGAGACCCAAGGCATTAATCCCAAGAAGGGAAGACACATGCCTAGGAAGGGTAGGTCTAGGAATGTCCAATTTGGACAAATTAACTCTAGGGTTAGAAACCTAGAGAAGGAGAATCAAGCTTTAAGGGGAAAGCTTGATAAGTTGGAACAATTCCTTAAGAGATTTAATGTTGGATCTAAGGAATTAAGGATGATGTTGGGTAGCCAAAGACCCAACAATGATAGATCGGGCTTGGGATACCGATCTAGTCCCTCCAAGGCCAATGAGAGTTCATATGCTAGGGTGACAAATGATCATGGCAAGGGAGAGGTCTCCAAGGCTAAGGGAATGTCTTATGCTAGGGTTGCATATGACTATAGCAAGGAGAAGTCAATAAATGGCAAGGGAAAGTCATTTAATGGTAAGAAGAAATTAACCAAGGGCAAGGTGTCCAAGGTTAAGAAAGTTACGTTTGTAGGCCAAGTGTCACCGGGGGTGGACCGATATGGCCTAGCCATTGTGGATGAGTCACCTAGGGAGGTGGCTAAGGCTAAGAGCTCTAGGGGGAGCTCAAAGAGTCAATTTGGGACCCATGGCCAATGGATCTCAAGTGAGTTTTACTTGGGAGTCTAGGTTAGGTCATGGAATGTGCCAAGTGGTTTGGAGACGGACTTGAGTCTCAAACCTAGGGAATTGGCACACATGGGTTGAGTTTCATGCTTGAAAATATGACATTGGGGTCATATAGCATGATAATTGATTTGGATGTATAGATGTCATATAAACCAATGCTAGGGATGCATTGTGGATTAGTATGGGCAAATACATCAAGAGGAAGTCAAAATTAGGACTTTAGGTCAAGGTTCAATTGAACTTTTTAGCTAGTTTTGTGTTTTGTGTCAATCTTGGGATTAGTGATAGATATATTTTTATATATATTTTTCCCAAGTAGATATTGATATAATAGACCTCTCCACAAATTTGGGGGTTTTTAGAGGTCTGTGGAATTTCTGACGCATTTCTAAAGTTGGCCAGAAAAGGCTGATTTTTTCATGAATAGTGTACCAGTCGACTGGTACAGTTACCAGTCGACTGGTACAGTTACCAGTCGACTGGTACAGTTACCAGTCGACTGGTAACACTGTTCACGAGCACAGAATGTCTCTGTAAGCTCGTTTTCATGGGGGCAGTCGACTGGTACTTCTTTCAGTCGACTGATACCAGTCTGGAAGTGTTTTCAGCACTAGATTTTGACCGGGTCAGCTCATATAGATGTATGGGATCCATGAGGGATACATACATGAGTTTAGGGTCATTTGGATGACAAGTTTTCAATAATTGAGATATTGTTGGAGAATTTTTTGGATGTTAGGTAAAGGGGGAGAAGTAAGGTTTAGTTGGGAAAACCTGAAAGTACCTTTGTGTAGGGGGAGCTTTGGGATAGGTTCTTAAAAAGCCCATTGTAAAAATCCTAGCTCATGGGGAGCATAGGAGTAGGGGGAGCCTTGGGATAGGTTCAAATGCATGATGCATTGTTTCGGCAGTTGCCAAGTGTGTAGCCTTGGCAACGTAAGTCCATTCGGCGTTGTAAGTCCAAGTGTGTAGCCTTGGCATCGTAAGTCCATTCGGCAGTGTAAGTCCAAGTGTGTAGCTTTGGCAACGTAAGTCCATTCGGCGATGTAAGTCCAAGTGTATAGCCTTGGCAACGTAAGTCCATTTGTTTTAGCATGTTTATTTGCTATATGTTTTTCCTAACTTAAACGTATTGCCAAACACCAAAAAGGGGGAGATTGTTGGAGCAATCCAATGGTCCGCGGGACCATGTGTTTTGGTGTTTGGGCAAAGGGTTTAAGTTAGGTTCACCCTTGTATTTGATATGTGTATTTGAGTTGTGCAGGTTTGCAGGATACACATGTGACTCGGGTTGATGGCTTCGGGTCCGGTGAAGGATGGAGCATCCGAGGGACCGTGGACAAGGCAGCGAGGACAAGGGCCGAGGGAAGTGACTTCGAGGCATACGCGAAGGATGACATTGGGGACGAGCCACGGGCTTGAATGCATCCAAGGGACGAGAGCCAAAGGAAGTAGGCTTAAATGCAAGAGGTCAAAGCTGCAAATGAAGTGTCAAATGAGTCGTAAGAGTGAGGGTACGAGTGCATGAGAGATTGTACTCGGAGTAAAATCCTAGTTTTAGGGTTACACTGTAGCGTTACTGTAGCAGTACTGTAGCACTCGACTGCATGTTTTAGCAGTCGACTGGTGCAGTCGACTGGGGCAGTCGACTGGCAGTGAACAGAATGTCTCTGTTCGCTCGGTTAGTGTGGAATCAAGCCGTTGGGATGTAACGGTCGAATTTCTACAGAGGACAGTCGACTGCATGTTTTAGCAATCGACTGGTAGACGGGGTTTTCAACCCGCGACCTATATAACCAAGGCTTGGAAGCTTGGTTATCCCTGACGAAATTAGACTTGGTTAAGGTCTAATTAGTAGTCTACAAGTGCTCAAGAGTTTCCCTTGTGTCCAAGAGGTCTTGGTGAGTTTGTGGTGAGGTTTCTCCTCCCACAAGGAGGTTTGAGCTAGCCGGAGGTCTTCCGGGGAGTAATCCACCGACGGATAGGGATCGTCCACCTTACGGACAGCCGTGGAGTAGGAGCTTTATCTCCGAACCACGTAAATCGGCGTGTGTTGGTTTGCTTGCTCTTTCTTGTTCTTTGTATTTGTATTTAGCTTTCGTATTTGTGTTTGTGTTATTTGGATTCCGCTGCGCAACTAACAAATACGTAGAAAGCGATCGATTTGGGGGCGCCGTCTATCCAACCCCCCTTCAAGCCGGCCACCGATCCCCCAACAGATAGTTGTTCACAACCATTAAGAATTTATTGTGATAATTCAACTACAATGTTCTTTTCAAAGTACCATAAAAGTGGGAGTGAAAACAAGCACATTGATATTAAGTACTTGGTTGTGAGAGATCGAGTAAAAGAGCGTTCAATTGCCATTGAGCATATAGGTACTAATCTCATGATTGCTAATCCTATGACTAAAGGTTTGTCGATTAAGTTGTTTGTGGATCATGTAGAAAGGATGAGATTATTGAGCTCTTTGTAGTTTCCATTTGAGATGATAAACTTTTGTGCACATTAAGTTATATTTTATATTTTGCATCTCATTTTGGTTTAGACCTGAATGAATTTAAGTTCAATATATATTGAGGTGATAATTAAAAATAATGAGTTATTAAAATTACTCACTTATTTGGGCTTTAAATCCAGCTCATTCCCTTTATAGTAGGGATACTTTTGACAATTTACTTACTAGAGTTTTGTGAGTAATTGGATTCCTAACCTAGCCTCTATATAAATGTTTGTGCTTCCATCAAACAGAGCAAACAAAGTTTTCCAGATTATATAGAGGAGATGGGTTAGAAGATCGTGGTTACGGGAGCAACGAAAGGTCTTCAAGTTCAAATTCCAAATTTAATCAATATGGTTAGAGGTACATAAATTCCCTTGCTCTTTATTCCTTATTCCTTGAAGATTAATCTCAACTATTATATTGTTATTTTCATGAAGGATATCTATTCCATAAGCCATCAGGCACTATGTGAAGCAACTGTAAAAATATGAGAAGTGATACTTAAAACCCTTGTTAAGTAAATATATATATATGGTGGCAAAGTCTCCACATTGGTGGAAGGTGAATTTTGGAATTAAAACCTAGCATGTAAACCACTTCGAAAAGCCAGATATATCAACAAAACTTGCATGGACTGAATTTTTTAGGGATTAAGTGCTTTAAAATATTAAAACTATCATCTTAACATGCAAAAGGAAACTCCCAAATTAACACACGTTGCTTTGAAATGATTAAGGACATATCCCCTTTTTTGTTCTAAATTTTCAAGGGAACTAATCACTCACCCTTTCGAGGACAACAAAACTCCCTGCAATACCGACTTAAGTGCTCTAGCAACAGTAACTCCAATACATGTAATAAACCCAAACCAATGAAAGCTTGGCTCCCCCTACAATGTTAAACATATAAGTGTTAGCATTGACATCCACTCACATGTTTAAGACAACTGTTGCGCTTAAAAGTCCTATTAGCATACAGAATAAATTTCAAAGCATAACAAAGCACCTTTCAATCATAGAGATAGTCAACTGAAGAGACAAAGGTAGACAACCAAATAATACATGTTCATGCAACCACAAAATAGTAGGTCCAGAACAAACAATTCTAACAATACGTGCAAGTCTACTAGTCAACCATGTGAGAAATAGTCAGATGACAACATTGTAACAACTATTTTATCACAGGAAGCCAAATCAAGGAACTAAAAGAAGAGAATATGAACTAAAAGGCAAAGAAACGATCAACCATGAACAATTAGCTTATCAAGTGCCTATAGGTCATTCAAAATTGAAACTGAATCACTGACAAGGAGGTGACCGATGCATCAAATTCCAAATCTAAATTATGACAGAGGCACATGCTAGATTTGCGCATAATTGATACGAGCAATGATTTGTAAGATCTTAAGCATCTGATCACTTGTCCCCAGGGTGTAGCACAGCTGGGGGCGCATAATTTAGTAGTCGAGAGATCCAGGGTTCGATCCTCGGGGTCTCATTGCCTGGGGTTAGCATCCCGGCCATGTCCTTTTAGCTGTGTACCTGCATTTACCTTCCTCCATATCCGTGGGACTGACTCTAGGAGAGTCGTTAATATGGCGATTCCACATTTAAGCATATGATCACTCCCATTTTTCAAAACAATTGCTAATTCAAAAAAAGACAAGCAACGACTTACAATTTTAAATAGATGAAGATGATGACTAAATAATAACTTATTTTAAACATCAATTCAGAAATATATACTCTAACAAAAATATTTGTATTTAAAAATTTTCAATCTGTCTAGTAATTATCTGATTCTGGTGATGGAGAGGATCTACACCTATTTTCTTTCGCAGTTGATGGAACTTGTTGTTGCATAATATTTACAAACATAGCTATCATCTACAAAAATAATTAAATTTGTTATCATTTACTTAACTATACAAATAATTTTAAACAATTATTTTTTTTAGTAATGTTATTACTTGTGCCACTAATAATTCGGGTTCATGAAAACCTCCAACATTTCCTGACATCATACTTAGTATTACTTGTGTAAAATTTTGGAACTGATCATTTTCTTGCATTTGTTCTATTTTCATTTGTCGTTGTTCTTCTCGCAAATCCGTATCTTTAATTTTTTTTCTCTCATGTTCTTAAATTTGTCCGTCAAATATGAATTAGAGTGATAATCGTGCGAATACATTGATCTACATTTACATTACTCTAAGAACAGTTGGCGAGACAGCGCACCAGCTCCTAAAAAATATACTTTGTTTTCTCCATATTTGTTCAATTGACCCTGCTTTTATTCTCACGTTTGGTTTTGATACATTACTCTTACCAAAAACCACATTCTTGTTTAAGGTTATTCGTAGAATGTCAGATCCAGACAATGGTATCAAATCTGACTCCCGTTGCTCTGATTTGCCATAACTTGGTATCATTCGAATTTCTGAATCTAGTAGTAGAAAACGACAATGCCCTTTGAACGATCGTTTTTTGTCATGTTTTAGGTACACTGCATCTGTCTTATCAACACAAATTAGACATGCATTCTTGGCATATGTATTCCATCCAAACAATCAACTCAAATCAGGAAAATCACTGATTCTCCAAAGTAATGCAGTATGCATTTGAAACATTTCTTTATCACAAGCATAATATCGGGCAATCCCAGTTTTCCACAAATCTTTTAATTCAGTCAATAGGGGACGTAAATATATATCAATATCATTTCCAAGTACTTTTGGACCTGGAATAAGGGTGAATAAAATAATAAAATGAGGCTTCATGCATTCCCAAGGTGGCAATTGTAAGGCACCAAGATAATAGGCCAAGTACTATGTGAAGTGCTTTGATTTTAAAATGGATTAAATCCATCAGCGGCAAATCCCAAACGTACATTTCTAGGATCAGACGCAAATTCACAATAACATTTATCAAATTCCTTCCATGCTTGAGAATCAGTCGGATGCCTTAGATTTCCATCCGAAACATGTTTTTTAAAGTGTCACTATATATTTTTAGACATTTTGGATGACATGAATAACTGTTGCAATCTTAATTTCAACGGAAAATATCAAAAGACTTTTGCTGGAATTTTAACCACAAGATGTTTTTTTTTTCCACCTTTATATGACCTCCTAGATGATTTCTACAAATTTTTCCATCTTGGAAGGTTACACACGTTGCATGACTTATCACTCCATTTTTCCATTCACTTTCAATTAAAATAACTCAACAAGAAACGTCAGTTTAGAAAACACATCCGGTATATAGCAGTTATTTTCCTTCCTCTATTAGTTGATAAAAAAATTTCACATTAGACTCCATCGATGTATGACTCGTTAATGCACCAATATAATTTTCATTACTTATAGATCCTTCATGCATTCCAAATGCATCATGCAACATTTCTTGTACCATGGGTTCCTGGTTGGTTACTTCAAAAACTTGTTGCACCGAATTTTGAAGTTCAATCTTATCATGATCTTGTACAATTAATTTTTCTCAATAAAAATTTCTGATATGATAATCTTGTAAGATACCATTTATCATTAAATGTTCATCTACTGTCTCATGATTATGACTCAATGAGTTTATGCATTTGGAACAAGGACATGGTCTAGTGACTTCTTGGGTCGCATCACCAAATGCATAACGTTACAAGATAGGATTCTCACTCAATACTCAAGACTGCCATGGGAGCAGTCATCCATTCCTTCTACATAATTTGATCATGTTCAATAATTTATAAAAGTTTACACATTGAAGCAAGATTTATCAAAATTAAAGAAACTTCATAGATAAAATTTCACAGAATTCAACAAACGTAAAATACAATTCCTAAATATAAAATTTTAAACATATAAATAGAAGGATTTCAAAAGAAAAAAGAAATCATATATTTTAATGGTCTTATGAGAAATATGTGATATTATTCAACTTAGAGGGGAAAAAAATGAAAATGAAACTTAGCATTATAGACAAGCTGTAAGCAAAATACAACAATAAACTTGAAAAACAATATGAATAACTTAGACAAAAAAAAACAAACAAATTAAGGGATTCAATGGTAAAATTTACAAATCTCCTGTCCTAACACAAATCCTAATTGATGACAATTTTACTTTAAAAAATTATCACTCTGCAAAAACTAAATCAAGAAATTATCTCAAGAAACAAAATCAAATGTGGTTTATGAAGCAGATATAGAAGGATAATGCTAGAGTACAATTAATCTGATGGATTGCTAAAATAGAGAGAGTCGCTGGAACAATTAGGGTTGCTGTAACAGAAACAACTGTTGGAATTACAAAAATAATACGAGATTTGATAATGATTTTTTTTTAATATCGTACGCGACCGTTAGAAGCGGTGTTAAACCACTTCTAAAACAAACTTATAGAATTGGTTTCGAAAACTGCGTCTATATGTGACCAACAATAATGATTTAATAATGCTTCTAAAAAAGATCTACTGACCAAATTTTAGAAGCAATTTAGGTGGACCGATTATATTGGTTCTGTTTTTACAACGGTTTTATCGACCGCTATTAATTTTCTGATCCTGATGTCTAATTTTTCTATAGTGATGTCAGGATCTTAGACTGAGGCATAAAAATGTCAATAACTGAGACCGAGCCAGAGGAGATGTCTAAATCTAAGGTTGAATCGGGGAGGATATCGGCGACTGATTGAGGCATGGATAATGTCGGAATCCAAGATCAAGATATGGATAATGTCGGCAATCGAAGCCAAGTTTTAGTAGTTGTCTTATCTTCAAACACATCCGAATCTCATTTGAACTAGATCCGATTCTGTTTGGGTTACGTTTGATCTATTTTAACTTTGACAGACAACTCAATATAATTTTAACCACATACCAAGGAGCCACGGAATTCTTGCCACAATAATCGTGAAGTATCGTCAATTGCTATCTCAATATAGAAACACAAATCGAACTCCACAAGCACATAGTAAACTCGAAAAGGCTGCAGCTTAGGAAACTGATATCAATTAATTCTCCTTAATTTATCCAAAAGGAAACTGCTATATCTTGGCCGTTTCTAGCGTGGAATATACAGCTATATAGGATTAGGTGAGTCGACACTCCAGATCTGTTTGTCTTTCCTCAATAGTCCAATGTTAGACTTGTTGACAGAATGACTCTACATAATGAAGACAACGAATATGATCAGGCATGTTACTCAGTGGGTCACCTTTCCACCGCCCCAACAGAAAGAAACTGGAAAGGATGGAAGAAGAAGAAAACCACCCACAGAGCACTGCATGCACTTTATCACTCAGTCTGAGATCTAGCACACAGGATGTAGGTCGATCGAGATGATCCAGTGGTGGCTAGTGGAGCGGTAGACCCACATCTGATCCAATTCGATAGATTCTGTGTCAGCAATCGATTGACAGCTACGCCACCTTGCGAGTCTGAGAGCTGGCATGAGTGGGAATGATCATGGAGGAGAAGGGTTGCCTTCGGTGGCAAACAAAAGACAGATTTGTTCTTGATTCGTGAATGTTCTATCCCATAATTACACACACTGAACACTGGAAATTTTGTATCGATCCAACGAGATTAATTAATTAAAGAGTCCATTGAACATCGATCGGAGTAGCAACAAAAAGTACACGAGAAAAGGCAGAGGCACGAGTGATAGAGATAGTTCGAGCAGGTTTCGATCAATCCTAGCCCACTGAATTATAAATCAAAGGAGATGCTCCAGGTAGTTTCTTCAGATGCTGCGGGTGCTCCGGAAGGATCCCAAGGCCTTGATTGCCGTCGCCCTCAACACGAACTGGTGGTACACGGCCGCCGCCAGAGCTCCGATGAAAGGACCGACCCAGAAGATCCACTGCGTCGACAATTAGAGCGACCAATTTTTGATCTCTTAGTCAAAAACAAAAGGCAAAAATTGGAAGAAGCTAACTGATTATGGGAGGAGACTGACGTGATCATGCCATGGCTTGCTCTGGTTGTAGATGACCGCCGCTCCGAAACTCCTCGCGGGGTTGATGCCGGTGCCGGTGATGGGGATCGTCGCCAGATGCACCATGAACACGGCGAACCCAATGGGCAGGGGAGCCAGCACCTGCAGCAGCCCCAAATATTAGTCGACCGAACTCCCGAGCTGCCTGGAAAAGACGAGCAAAGTGTGTGCAATATAACATTTACCGGGACGTGGGAATCGCGGGCGCTGCGCTTGGGGTCGGTGGCGGAGAAGACGGTGTAGACGAGGACGAAGGTGCCGATGATCTCGGCGCCGAGCGCTGTGCCCTTCGAGTAGCCGACGGCCACGGCGTTCGCGCCGCCGCCGAACTGGTTGAACGGATGCTTCATGATGCCCTTCACGATCCCTACGCCGCAGATAGCGCCCAGGCACTGCGCCACCATGTAAAGCACCGCGCGCACCAGCGACACCTTCCGCGCCAGGAACAGCCCGAGCGTCACCGCCGGATTGATGTGCCCACCTTAATCAGAACCCCTCCGCCATCAGCGCTCGATTAGAAACGACGAAGACGAAAATCGACCACGATAATAAAGCAGATCTCGCGCGCACTACCTGAGATGCCGGCGGTGCAGTAGACGAGTATGAAAATCATGCCCCCGAAGGCCCAAGCGATGCCCAGGATGCCGACGCCGCCACACTGTTGTCCCTGGGACTGGACGTTGTACCCGATGTCGGTGGCCACGGTGACGTAGAGGAAGAGCAGGGTAGCGACGAACTCGGCGATGAGCGCCCTGTAGAAGGACCACAGCTTGAGCTCCCCAAAATCAAACAGAGGCGCAGGAGGCGGGTCGTGGTAGTCCTTCGCCGGCCGGTGCTCCCCCTCCATCGCCACCTCTTTCGACATCTCGGAATCTCTAAGCTCTCGCCGGCGGTGGCAAAGGGCCGCTTTAGCTTGCAGTTGGAAAAGGCCGAGAGAAAGGCGGTGGACATTTATAGGCCCTCGGTAACGTACTGTGGGGACCTGTGACAGCTAAGCCACATGTGGGGGTAACGAGATCATAATGCCCACCCACATACTTCTCCACTCATGGCCATGTCGATGCCGTCCAATTACACGCTCACTTTTTAATATGCGCCGCTCCCGCATAGAAATTGGCTTGCCCTTCCCTCTCGGTTCGTCGAGAAAGGTCGTCCAGGTGGCGACCGGCGAGTTGTGCTGACGCGGCCTGGGACCCAGCGACCACGTGCCGTCCGCCGCGCCCCTTGGTGGGACGTCCCCGTCGGGACCCACCCCACCGGGCCGTTTCCAACGGCTCCATTCATCTATCCTCTCGCGTCGTCCTTTTGTTCACGTATAGAAAAACCGATATCACCGTGACCCACACATTACCACCAATTACGTCTCCGAAGGAAGCCGCGGGTCGAGGGCGTTGCTGAAAGAGACTGGTCGGGTGGTGATGCTTTGGAGCGGAGGTATCACGAGTCACGAGGAGCAATACGGTGACGTGGATCATCACCGCTAGGCCCCACTAGTCGCTCCGTGAAGATTTTCCTGTTTTCCCCGGAGGATAATTTTTTTAAAAAAATCCTTGTCATATTGGCCATTTTAAAAAATAATTTAAAGCATCTCCTCGGGATTACAATAATATATTTTTATTGTAAGAAGAAAATTATTAAAAGTATATGTCCATGTCGCTGGTGTTTATTTCTTTCTCTCCGTAATTAATAATGCATGCCCATTTAATTGTTTGACGACGTACATTATCCGCGAATACAAAATATTTAGTTGGATATTTAATCGGTCCATATTATGATAGTAAAAGGCTAATGGGGCGTTTATTTTTTTTTTCAGAGAATAAGAATTGAATGTAAATCATAATATTGTAAAACAAGAATGAGTAAGAATATAGATATTGATCCGGTGGATAGAATAGATGGTCCTCGTTTGGAGGGGTCGACATCATGTGGAAGTTAAAAGGCCAGGTGGACAGGTTGGCTGATCGGAGAGGGAGGGGTTGACCTCCCGACCGGTCAGATAGGAGTCGGGATCCAGCGCTCAATGAAACAGTAAAGAATGGCCGAGCGGAAGTCAGGCTTGGTCGAAGATATAAGGTAGCATAGTGCTAACAGTCCTTACGTAGCACCCGCCCGGAAGTCTCCCCAGCATATCAATGCAAACGACAGGCGGGACGTGATGGGCGTGCCGCCCGGCCAGCGCAGGGGATGAGGGCCGTCCGGACGACGCTCTTCGTCCAGCCGGCTGGATGGACGTCCCGGCCGGTGGTGGGTAAAGAAGGACAGGAACATCTTCTGACAAGCCGTCAAGTCCTATGGCTAGGCCATACTCCAAGTCTGACAACGAGGTGTTCTGTTGTCCCATCGAAGACGTGATTGGACTGTAGCAGTATGACGTCAGGTAAGCTTTCTGACAAACACATATCGAGGTATGGGCTGCGGATACGTACGCGCCTCGGTGGACGTGTAGGAGCTCTTTCACCGCTCTATATAAAGAGTCGCATACTTCGCCGGAGGTACGCGTAAGACATCTTTGAAGCCACCCTTTTTCACTACTTGCTTGCCTGACTTGAGCGTCGGAGGGTCGCCGCCGGGAACCCCTTCCCGGCCCGACTTCTGTGCAGGTTCGCCGGAGCTTCGTACGACTAGCCGGAGATCTATATCAGCAAATCGGAGAGCACCACGTGCCCAGCGTCCGTTGAGTCAACGTTCGGACAGGATCAAATTGGCGTCGTCTGTGGGAACGCTCCTGTATCCGAACAGAAACAATGGACGAGACTGGACGACAACACACGGTGACGCTTTCCACGGAGGAACTCGACGCTCTAATCGAGTTGAGGGCCGCCAAGCTCGTGGAACAAAAACAGAAAGCAACAGCCGAGCGGCCAGAGCAGCAAGTAACATCAGCGTCTGGCGGTCGAGCGGAAGCACCACCTGCCACCGTTGCATTTCATCGGGCTCTATTCCGCACCCCCGAAGCCGCACCCACTCATAGAGATCGGGGATCTTCTTCTGATGAGATGCCGAGACGAGATGACAGAAAAGGGAAAGCCCCCCGAGCAGACTCATCGCCCGAGCGGATTAATCGCCAATTTTCAGAGGCTATCCTACGAGACCCTCTGCCCAAACACTACGTGCCTCCAATGGTCGGCGAATACAATGGAACCACCGATCCGGATGATCATTTAGGCAAGTTTGATAACACAGCAACCCTGCATCAATATACAGATGGGGTGAAGTGCCGTGTTTTCCTCACCACCCTATCTGGATCGGCTCAACGTTGGTTTCGGAGGCTGCCGGACGGATCCATCTCAAGCTTCAAGGACTTCCGAACGGCTTTCCTCTATCATTTTGCAAGCAGTCGGCGCTATCAAAAAACCAGCGTTAGTCTGTTCGCCATCAAACAAGAAGCCCGTGAATCGCTCCGAGCTTACATCCAGCGATTCAACAAAGTGGCCATGGATATTCCAACGGCCACCTCGGAGACCATGATGAATGCCTTCACACAAGGCCTCGTGGATGAGGATTTCTTCCGATCGCTCATTCGGAAGCCGCCCCGAGACTATGACCACATGCTACACCGGGCCAACGAATACATCAACGTGGAGGAAGCGCAAGCGGCCAGGAAAAAAGAAACTCCAACCGAGCGGGTTCCTCCTGCCGAGCGGAAACAGCACGTCGCTCATCAGTCGCCCAGAGGACCAAGGGCCGAAGCAATCCGCTCCCCCATACCAGGTCTCACGTGCAAGAAGTAGCTGCCGCCCGGCCCAAGCCCAAGAAGAAATGGACCCCGATGTTCTGCTCCTTCCACCGGACGGACACGCACAACACAAGGGATTGTCGAAGTCTTCCCTTCGTGGCTCATCCCGTTCCCCGGAATGGCGGCCGACGGTCTCCCTCAGTCGACCGGCGACAAAGAACTCATGAAGCCGACCGGACGCGAGCTGATAGGCGACAGCAACAGACTCCCGATCGGCATCGCTCTCCAAGGCAGGAGAATCGCCGAACGTCAAGAGAACGGTCTCGACCATCCGCTCGGGAGGAAGAAAATAGAAGTAATACTTCCCGAGGCGAGATCAACATTATCGCTGGCGGGCCGACCGGAGGGGACTCCAACTGAGCAAGAAAGGCGAGCGTCCGGCAGCTCCAGATCCATGCAGTCGGTTGTAGCCGAGAGCGGGCGAGTGGACCCGAAATCAATTTTGGACCTGGGGACTTGGAAGGAGTTGAAGTGTCCCACGACGACGCTCTGCTCATCAAAGCGGTAATAGCCAACTACACTATTCACCGCGTTTTTGTTGACACAGGAAGCTCGGTCAACATAATATTCAAAAAGGCGTTCGATCAACTACAAATTGACCGTGCCGAGCTGCCCCTCTACGGGTTTACGGGCAATGAAGTCCTTCCGGTCAGACAAATCCGGATGGCTATTTCATTGGGAGAAGAGCCGCTCAGAAGGACGCGTACAGCAAATTTCGTCGTGGTCGACTCTCCCTCATCATACAACGTCATTCTGGGACAACCGGCGCTCAGTGAGTTCCGAGCGGCCGTCTCTACCTTCCACCAGAAGATCAAGTTCCCCGTCGAAGACAAAGTGGGAGAAGTACGGGGAGATCAACTGGCAGCTCGGCGATGCTACGTCGAAATGGTCCGAGCCGAAGCAAATTCCGCTCGGAAGTCGCCACGGATCGAGGTGAATGCTATAACTGAAAAACCTCCCTCTTTAGTTTATGAAGAAAAAGAGGAAGTGCAGATACACCCGACCCGATCGGAGGCCACGACATTCATCGCATCCGACCTGGAGGCGAATCAGAAAGAGGAAGTGATCCAGTGCCTCCGAAGAAACCATGATGTCTTCGTCTGGTCGACACATGAGCTGCCCGGAATTTCACCCAGTATAGCGCGGCATGAACTACACGTCCGACCGGACGCACGGCCAGTAAAGCAGAGAAAAAGAGATTTCAGCGCCGAGCAGAATTCCATCATCCGAGCGGAGGTGGAAAATCTCTTGGAGGCCGGCCATATCCGCGAGGTGCAGTTCCTGAGCTGGCTGGCGAACGTAGTATTAGTCTCCAAGCCGGGCAACAAGTGGAGAGTATGCATAGATTTTCGGGATCTCAACAAAGGTTGCCCGAAAGACTTTTATCCTCTGCCCTGGATAGATTAGCTAGTGGACTCTACGGCCGGCTGCGAATTAATATGTATGCTCGACGCTTACCAAAGCTATCATCAAGTGCCGCTCGCCCGTGAAGATCAAGAAAAAGTCAGCTTCGTGACGGCCGACGACACCTATTGCTATAATGTGATGCCGTTCGGATTGAAGAATGCGGGAGCCACATATCAGCGCTTGATGAATAAAGTGTTCAGAAAGCAGATCGGGTGAAATCTGGAAGTGTATGTGGACGACATTCTCATCAAGTCCGTCCGAGCGGCCGATCTCTTCAAAGACATGGAGGAAACCATCCGAACGCTACGCAAATATAGAGTCAAGCTAAATCCCCAGAAGTGCCTGTTCGGAGCAAAAAGAGGGCGTTTCTTGGGGTACATAGTGACCGAACGGGGCATCGAAGCAAATCCCAGCAAGGTGAAAGCTCTACAAGACATGTCGCCTCCAAGAAATACAAGGGAAGTGCAGAGTTTGACCGGGCTGATAACTGCTCTGTCCAGATTCATCTTCAAAATTGCCGACCGGAGCCTTCCTTTTTTCAAAATCTTGCGCAAGGCCACTAAGTTTCACTGGGATGAAGAATGCGATCGGGTGTTCGAAAACTTGAAGGCATATCTGAACTCCCTCCCGGTATTAGCCAAGCCGGCTGCGGGTGAGCCATTATGTATTTACTTGTCTTCAACCGAGCAAGCAATCGGCTCGGCATTAGTGAGGGCGAGCGGAGAAGAGCCTGTGTATTTCCTTAGTCATATTTTAAAAGATGCTGAATCTCGCTACACTGGGCTCGAGAAGCTGGCTTTCGCTCTGGTCCTCGCCGCTCGGCGCCTTCGTCCATACTTCCTGGCGCATACCATCATTGTCAAAACCAATAGCCCGCTCGTTCGTGTATTATTGAACCCAGAAGCGTCCGAGCGGCTCATCAAATGGACGACGAAATTAAGCGAATTTGACATCCAGTACCAGCCCCGCTCGGCAATCAAAGCGCAGTCCTTGGCAGATTTTGTGACAGAGGTGCAGAATTCAGAGCCAGAAGCTATGTGA
Source organism: Zingiber officinale (assembly GCF_018446385.1). NCBI lineage: Eukaryota > Viridiplantae > Streptophyta > Magnoliopsida > Zingiberales > Zingiberaceae > Zingiber > Zingiber officinale. The sequence continues at coordinate 12,626,414 of NC_055988.1, read as the reverse complement.
AAAATATTTGTGGACGGATCCTCCACTCGGCTCGGAAGCGGGATTGGAATACTGTTGCTCTCCCCACAAGAAGAGAAGATGCACTTATCCGTCCGGATGGATTATTAAGCTACGAACAACGAAGCAGAGTATGAGGCTCTCATAGGCGGCTTGCAGGCAGCACGGCATGTGGGCGCTAGTCGGGTAACGCTTCATTCGGATTCCCAGTTGGTCACTCAGCAGCTCACAGGTACTTTTGAAATCAACAACGCTCGGCTCAAGCTTTACGCTCAAGCCTTCGAGAAACTCAGGACCGACTTTAGAGAAGTTATTATCCAGAAGATACCCCGAGCGGAGAATCAAGCGGCTGACGAGTTAGCCAAACTTGCAAGCTCAATAACACCGATCACCATCCAGCAGCCAATTGAACAAGTATCTTTGGTGGCGCACGTCGACCGGATGGAGGGCCTTACGTTTCCGAGCGACTGGAGGACACCCATCACGGAGTTTTTGCGCTCGGGAGCCACACCGCCCGATTAGAATGAAGCCCAACTGCTAAGGAGGAGAGTCGGTCGGTTCACACTCATCGGCGATCAGCTTTATAAGAAGGCTTTCTCACGCCCGCTGTTGAAATGCGTGAGCTCGGAGGACTCGGCTTACATCCTCCAAGAAGTACATCAAGGATCATGCGGAGGGCATCCGGGCGGACGATCGCTGGCTAAGAAGATCCTGTTGGCAGGGTACTTCTGGCCAACATTACAAGCAGACACCGCTCGGACCGTATCGACGTGCCTTTCGTGCCAGAAGTACCATAACTTCTACCACCGGCCGGCAGAGGAAATGAAGGCATCAACAGTTTCATGTCCGTTCGATCAGTGGGGAATGGATATCGTGGGTCCATTTCCTATGGCGACCGGACAGCGAAAATTTCTGCTAGTGGCGGTCGATTATTTTTCCAAGTGGGTGGAGGCCGAGCCACTAGCCAAGATCACTGAGCAGATGGTCAAGAAATTTATTTGGCCGAACATCATCTGTCGGTTCGGCATCCCTCGCCGACTGATTTCCGACAACGGACGGCAGTTCACAGGAAAATTGCTTGAAGATTGGTGCAAAAGCTATGGCATCGAGCAACACTTCACATCTGTAACCTATCCCCAAAGCAACGGTCAAGCCGAAGTAGTCAATCGGGAAATTCTTCGCATTCTGCGTGCTCGGCTCGACCATTTGGGAGGAAGTTGGGTGGATGAAGTGACGGGCGTCCTATGGGTCATCCGAACGACTCCAAAGGAAGGAACGGGCGTCACACCTTTTCATCTGGTGTACGGCGGCGAAGCGGTGATTCCCGTCAAAGTCGGTGTCGAATCCATCTGGACCCAGAATTACGATGAGGGCAACGCCGAGCGGAGGAACATGGAGTTGGATTTGGTTGATGAAGAGCGAGCCAAGGCGTCCGTCCAGCTGATGGCGTACCGTCAACGGATGAAGCAAAACTACAACAGGCGCGTAATCCCCAGATCATTCCAAGTCGGCGACCTTGTCTGGAAGAAAGTCAAGCCGGTCGGCGACGCTCCGTGGGCGGGTCCTTTCAAAATCATCGAAAAGCTCCGCTCGGGCGCTTACTATTTGGAGGATGAAGACGGACGGCAGCAGGATCGGCCATGGAGTGCAAATCATCTCCAGCCTTATAGAGCTGGGTGAAAGGTGCACTGATGAAACTCACTTTTGTGTATATTCTAGTCGCCCATGTTCTTGTAATGCAGGCAGCAAAATTAATTCAAAGGATGGCCAATGGGTTTGCCGAGCAGCAGTATTAAAGTTAGCCTTAAATAGACCGTCGAGCTCCGACGTTAAATATCGAGAGACGAGCCGGCGTCTATAAACGTCCGAGCGGAAGACCGTCGAGCTCCGACGTTAAATATCGAGAGACGAGCCGGCGTCTATAAACGTCCGAGCGGAAGACCGTCGAGCTCCGACGTTAAATATCGAGAGACGAGCCGGCGTCTATAAACGTCCGAGCGGAAGACCGTCGAGCTCCGACGTTAAATATCGAGACAAGCCGGCCTATAAACGTCCCGAAGGAAGACCGCCGAGCTCCGGACGTTAAATATCGAGACGAGCCGGCGTCTATAAACGTCCGAGCGGGAAGACCGCCGAGCTCGACGTTAAATATCGAGAGATGAGCCGGCGTTATAAACCCTCCAGCGGAAGACCGTCGAACTCCGACGTTAAATATCGAAAGACGGCGTCTATAAACCCTCCGAGCGGAAGACCGCCGAGCTCGACGTTAAATATCGAGACGAGCCGGCGTCTAAGCGCCCGAGCGGAAGACCGCCGAGCTCGGCGTTAAATATCGAGACGAGCGGCGTCTATAAACGGACGAGGGGAAGACCGCCGAGCTCCGACGTTAAATATCGAGAGAGGAGCCGGCGTCTATAAACGTCCGAGCGGAAGACCGTCGAGCTCCGACGTTAAATATCGAGAGACGAGCCGGCGTCTATAAACGTCCGAGCGGAAGACCGTCGATCTCCGACGTTAAATATCGAGAGACGAGCCGACGTCTATAAACGTCCGAGCGGAAGACCGTCGAGCTCCGACGTTAAATATCGAGAGATGAGTCGGCGTCTATAAACGTCCAAGCGGAAGACCGTCGAGCTCCGACGTTAAATATCGAGAGACGAGCCGGCGTCTATAAACTTCCGAGCGGAAGACCGTCAAGAGACGACTCGGCGTTTATAAACCCGCCGATCAGACAGTAGTCAAGTTCCGAAGGTAAAATTCAACGGGCGACCGAAGCCTATAGGGCCACCGGATGGATGGTTTTCTGCGTAGCCCTCGGTCGGATCCGACGTAAAAGCGTAAGGCCGATCGGCCCCTTTATAAAATGTACTTGGGGCACAAAAAGCTCAAGACCAAGGCGAAAAACAAAAATCGGACGCAGGAAGAATGGGCAAATAACAAGACACAGTTCATTCACGCCGACCGGCGGATAGACAATATTTCTAAAGTTTGCCCCGACCGGCACGGATACAGAAAAATTACAAAATAGCCTCACAGATAGATTCTTAGTCATCAAAATTAAAAAGATGGTCAGGGATGGAGCCCATCATGGTCGCCAGGTCTTCGGCAGGGACAGACAGATCGGCAGGAGCATGGCCTTTGTTCTTCATGTAGTCCACTGCCACTTTGATTGCCTCCTCAAAAGTCAAGGAGAGCTTGTCGGTAAATTTCTCGCCAAACTCGTCCGAGCGGACGAAGGCTTTGCGTACCTCTGCCGATTGACCGGGCTCTCCATCGTGGTAATCCTTGAGAGCGGTCTCGGAAGCATCCAGGGCAGCCTGAAGATCTTGCAAGGCTCCTTCTGCTCTGGTCCGATCGGCGGAGCGACCCTCCCGCTCGGCAGTTAGTGAGGCGTCTAGCTCCTTCACCCGTTGTTCCAGCCCCCGGTTCTCCACCTTCATCAAGTCCATATCATCAATGGCATTGAGCTTCCGAGCGGTCGCGGTCTTTACTTCTTTATCCCGCTTCTTGACTAAGGCTTCGAGGCGGGCAACCTCGCTTGTCAAGCTGGAAGTCTTACCCCGCTCAGCTTCCAGCAACCTTTTGGCCTTCTCCAGAGCGGTCGTCGATTGTCTGCTGTCCCCTGCAGCCTTGAGCTTCTTCAGTTCGTCCTCCAGTTCAGCCAGGCGATTGCTAATGGCAATCTGCTCCACCCAGTTCTGCGAACGAATATGAGCAGGTTAGAAGCTCAATCCGAAATAACTAACAAAGCAAGACAACATACCCCGGTCGCCTGTTGTAGATTGCTGTCGCCGAGCTGACCAGGAGTCATCATGGTAATCCGAAGACGAGCATCCTCCCAAGCTTTGGCGAGGGGACCCGTGAGTGTGATTTGCTGCTCGGGGACGATAGGCCGATCAGCGGCTGCCATGTATTCTTTAGACGGGAGGCGCAAGATGGTCTTTATCAATTTAGGACCGCCCGGATCACCTTTAGAAGCAGTAGCCTTGCCGGACGGCTCACCGGCGGAGGAGGAAGGACGGTCGCCCAATCGCTTAATACGTCGCAGCGTTCTTGGAGGACTGGAGGGCGACACCTCAGAGGTTGCCCTTGGAGAGCCGAGCGGCGTCGAGGTACTCTCAATAGAAACCGTCCCGGACAACACTGGAGCTTCGTCGCCCCGCTCGGATTGCGGTTCATCGGATGGAATCGGTTGAGAGGTTGCCTCCGGCTGTTTGCGCTTCCGAGTTGCCAAAGGAACGTCGTCGGTCGAACGGCCCTCTACCTCGACTTGAGCGGAGGGTTCTATGTCGCCCGCAGCCTCGTCGTGAGAGGCAGGAGCGGCTAAGGCTTTGGGGACATCCTGAGTCCCCTCACCTTCTTCGCCGGCCGGATCCGCTGGAGCAAGGCCCCGCTCGGCGACCTCCTTGTTCTTGGTTGCCTCGATCTCGGCAGCTCGCAGTTTCAGCCGCTCGGTAGCCTTGGCGCGTCACATAACTTCAGCTGCAGAAGCAAAAAATAAATCAGTTAGAACAAAATAAACGAGAAGATAAGGGAACTTACTCATGCTGCAGGGCAGATTGACTGGGGTAGAAGACAAGCCGAATATGTACATTACTCCCAGAAGGAGCAGCTTGTCGATGTGATATCGTTGGCCGACCAGCCGATCGGCTGCATGAAGATAGGCTGCATCGCCTCTAAATTTGCCGAGCTCCGGTTGCGCTGGCATCGCCATCTGCCACTTGATACGGAAGGTCGGTGGCTCAGGAAAACGTACGTAGAAAAAATGCTCCTTCCAATGTTTGTTGGAGCTCGGCATGTTATCAAAGAGGACGAAACCTATCCTAGACTGGAAAATGAAAGTACCCCACTCGGCTTGCTTGGGGTAATAAAAGTAATGAAAAATCTTAGGGTCGAGGGGGATGTCGTTCAGTTTAAAGAGAATTATCACCCCGCTCAGAAGCCTAATGAAGTTAGGAACTATCTGGCCGAGCGAGATGCGGAAGTAATTGCAGACTTGCAAGATAAACTTATGGGGTGGGAAGCGTAGCCCGGCCAAAAATTAGTCTCGGAAGAAAAGAACAGTGCTGGGCGGCGGTTCATGAGGCCGATCGGCCGGTGTGGCTAATACTATGTGATGGTCAGGAGGAATATCGTAGGTCCGAGCAAGACGCAACGCATCCTCCTCGTCGAAACGACTCTCCATGGTCATATACCATAGACCAGGAGCGCCGCCGGTCGACTGTGAGGTACTAGTCATGGTCTAGGATCGGGAATGAACGCGGAATGGAAGGGGAAGAAGAAATAAAGCCAGGAAAGAAGGCAGAATGGCAAAGGTGACTAGCAGGAAGAAAAGGAGCGAAGAATCGAGGAGAAGAAAGGCTTACTAGTAAAAAGATAGTTGCAGGGGGCTTTGAGGTCGTCGGAGGTGCAAGGTCGCCGGAGAAGAAGAGAGCAATGAGGTGTCTGGATCGATGAAGCCAAAGTGCGGTGACGAGCAGAGGTCGGGGGCTTTATATCGCCGCCTGAGAGCTATCCCCACCGTCCGATCCAGGTCGTGAAGAACGAGGCCATCATCTAGCCGTTCGTTTCAAACGGCGCATGTCCCATTGGAGGTGATGCCACCGCCATACCCTGACAATAGAAAGGTCGCCACGTGTCAGCAAGATACGGGTTACATTTAATGAGCTCCCTATACCGCACGCAACGCACGTGGTTAGCAGTAGAGAAGAAGATTCGGCATAAATTCCAAGGCAATACAAGGCATGGGCAAGGTATCGCCGAACAGATTAGCGTCCATAAGCCTGGCCGAGCGGATTAATATGGCGATCGTTACTCGGTCAGATCTGCAGTCCAGTCAGTCGGACTTCGCCTCCTTCGACTAGACTTGAAGGGGAGGCAAGTGATCCGGCGGATAGAACAGGTGGCCCTCGTTTGGAGGGGTCGACGCCATGTGGAAGTCAAAAGGCCAGGTGGACAAGTCGGCTGACCGGAGAGGGAGGGGCTGACCTCCCGGCCGGTCGGATAGGAGTCAGGATCCGGCGCTCAATGGAACAGTAAAGAATGGCTGAGCGGAAGTCAGGCTTGGTCGAAGATATAAGGTAGCATAGTGCTAACAGTCCTTACGTAGCACCCGCCCGGAAGTCTCCCCAGCATATCAATGCAAACGACAGGCGGAACGTGATGGGCGTGCCGCCCGGCCGGCGCAGGGGATGAGGGCCGTCCGGACGACGCTCTTCGTCCAGCCGGCCGGATGGACGTCCCGGCCGGTGGTGGGTAAAGAAGGACAGGAACATCTTTTGACAAGCCGTCAAGTCCTATGGCTAGGCCATACTCCAAGTCTGACAACGAGGTGTTCTGTTGTCCCATCGAAGACGTGATTAGACTGTAGCAGTATGGCGTCAGGTAAGCTTTCTGATAGACACATACCGAGGTATGGGCTGCGGATACGTACGCGCCTCGGTGGACGTGTAGGAGCTCTTTCACCGCTCTATATAAAGAGCCGCATACTTCGCCGGAGGTACACGTAAGACATCTTTGAAGCCACCCTTTTTCACTACTTGCTTGCCTGACTTGAGCGTCGGAGGGTCACCGCCGGGAACCCCTTCCCGGCCCGACTTCTGTGCAGGTTCGCCGGAGCTTCATACGACTAGCCGGAGATCTATATCAGCAAATCGGAGAGCACCACGTGCCCAGCGTCCGTTGAGTCAACGTTCGGACAGGATCAGATATTATTTTTAAAAGTAATATTTGATTAGTTGAATATTTATTGATAAAATAAATCAAATTTTTTTTACTGTTAGAAAAAATAAGAGAAAAAAATTAGATGTGAAAAAAAATATGATGAGAGAGAAAGTATGACGAGAGAGAGAAAGTATGATAAAAAAAATGAAGAGAGAGAAAGTACAATGAGAGAAAATGAAGAAAGAGAGTGTGATGGGAGAGAGCATGGTGATAAAAGATGAGAGAGAAAATATGATGAACAAGAAAATATGATGAGAGAGAATGAAGAGAGAGAAAGTGTAATGAAAAAAATGAGGAAAGAGAGTGTGATAGGAGAGACTGAGGAGATAGAAAGTATGATGAGAAAAAAATAGGAAAGTGAATGTGATGGGAGAGATTGAGGAGAAAGAAAGTATAATGAGAGAGAAAGTGTGAGGAGAGAGAAAGTGTGATGAAAAAAAATAAGGAGGAGAGTGTGATGAAAGAGATTAAGGAGAGAGAAAATGTAATGAGAAAAATAGTAAAGAAAGTGTGATGAGAGATGATCCCGTCTAGAATCTGAGTCAGACGGAGGTCGGCTACGTTGTCACTGGCGTTGACGGAAATTGACGGAGACGTTCCACGAGGCCCATGCTGCACAGGCAAGCTCCACGGGCTACTGACGGGGAGTGATGACGGGGTCCATAAGCGGGAGTTCCCTGCACACACTCAGACAAGCCCCCTCACGTTAGGGACCAAGAATCAAGGAAAAAATCCCCGGAACAGGCCCTCCGACGCTCAAGTCAAGTACTTTTTCCCAGAAGAATAGCAAAATTGCAGAAAGTAAAAAACAGATGCGAAAAGTGAGAGAGCGTACCTGCGTAAGGGAGAGAACACCCCTTTTTATATGACCATGCGTACTTTTGGTCTCAGGCAAATGTCAGAGAATGTCGAATGTCAGACCTTGTATGGGGGTAAGTGTCACGTGGCATCCTATCGTAGGTTACAGGAAGGTTCTTCTGGTAATGAGTCATGGACCATTGGAATATACCCTGACACCTAGCGGTTATTCTCTGACAGGTGGTTGCGATTCTCTGGCTTAATTGTCGTGCAGTGACCTACCGACTTTAAGGGAGAAGCTCTGGCTGACCGATCTATCCTGACCAACATATCCTGACCTGTAAACCCTGGTCTGTGAATTCTGCCCTACATAGCCTGACTCGGAAGTCTCAGTCTGTAAATCCTGACCTATAAATCCTGCCTTGCATAATCTGACTCGTAAATCCTTGTTGGTGCAGCGGAGCTGACAAGAGGGAGGTGAATTGCCTAAAAAATAAAGTATACCTTCCTCAAGTCTTTCAACTCAAAAATGCTACACTAATAAAATAAAAAGCAGAAATAAAAGAGGAGAAAGAATTTTGACTTGGTTACAACCAAGACGGTTATTAATCCAAGGCGGTCGAACAACTCTATTAGAATATCTTCTTTGCTGTAGGCGGAGAATCTTTCTTTACACACTTAGAATGCTCAGAGGTTGCTAGGAACTTAATACAAAGTTGAATGCTCGATTGATATTCATTTCCTAGCTCCAGGGGTCTTTATATAGCTCTTAGAAAGTCTATCTCGAAGGTCCAAGGCGCCTCCAACAGGGGTTCAAGGCCCCTCCAATAGTTTGATCAGATAAAACTTTATCCGAATCCAAACGACAAGTTTGGCTGGGTCTGAGGTGCCTCAAACAGCCTTGGAGGCGCCTCGGACTGCATGGTATAAATAGTTTCCAGCTTCTCTTTTTCCTCTTCTTCTGAAGCTCCAATCGCTTGAGTGATTTCGGCCAACCGAAATATGGCTCACCTGAACCCAATTTTCGGTCTTCTCCTCGAGCAGGCTTCCGACCCGGCTTCTTGTCACTCGAACACCGTGCACGTTCTTCTCGTCCACCGGTGTACTCTTCCGTAACTCTTTCGTCCTTCGAACGCACCGAGCCCGTCAGCTCCCTTCTCGTGTTGTCCTTCTCGCTAGCTGCGTCTTCTGCTGACTTCCTACGTTCCTAAGTTTCTGCACACTTAGATACAGGGATCAAATAACAAACAAGACCTAACATAACTTGGTTAATCGCATCAAAACAATCACAGGATTCAACAATCCTGACCTACATAGCTTGACTCGAAAGTCTCAGCCTGTAAATCCTATCCTGTAAATCCTGCCCTGCATAGCCTACCTCGGAAGTCTCAGTCTGTAAATCCTGACCTGTAAATCTTGCCCTGCATAGCCTGACTCGGAAGTCTCAGTCTGTAAATCCTGACATGTAAATCCTGCCGTACATAGCCTGACTCGGAAGCCCTATTATGTAAATCATGACCTATAAATCCTGCCCTGCATAGCCTGACTCGGAAACCCTATTCTGTAAATCATGACCAGACTAGTTCTTTCTCCTTCTTCCTTATTCCTGATGTTACTTTCCCGACTTTTTTCAGGGAGCGTTTGATTTTTTTCAAGGAATAAGAGTGGGAATGTAAATCATAATATTGTAGAATAAAAATGAGTATGAATATGAATATCATTTTTAAAAGTAATATTTAGTTAGTTAAATATTTTTTATCGAAATAAATTAAAATTTTCTTTTTTACCCTTAAAGAAAAATAAGAGAAAAAATTATATGTGAGAAAAAAATATGATGAAAGAGAAAGTATGATGAGCGAGAAAGTATGATGGAAAAGAATGAAAAGAGAGAAAGTGCGATGAGAAAAAAATGAGGAAAGAGAATGTGATGGGAGAGAGCATGATGAAAGAGAAAATATGATGAACGAGGATATGATGAGATAGAATAAAGTGAGAGAATGTGTAATGAGAAAAAATGAGAAGAGAGAGTGTCATGGAAGAGATTGAGGAGATAGAAATTATGATGAGAGCAAAAATGTGATGAGAAAAAAATAGGAAAGTGAATGTGATGGGAGAGATTGAGGAGAAACAAAGTATGATGAAAGATAAAGTGTGTTGAGAAAAAAGGGAGAGAGTGTGATCGGAGAGATTGAGGATAGAGAAAGTGTGATAAGATAAAAAGTGTGATGAGAAAAAAGAGTGTGATGTGAGAGATTGAGGAGAGAGAAAGTGTGATAAAAAAAAAGAGGGGAGAGAGTCTGATGGAAGAGATTAAGGAGAGAAAAAGTGTAATGAGAAAAAAAAGGAAAGAAAGTGTGATGAGAGAGATTAAGGAGAGAGAAAGTGAGTGATAAAATGAGGAGAGAGAAAATATGATGAAAGAGGACAAGGAGAGAGAAAGTGATATGAAAGAATAAATAAATAAATATATTTTGATATTTGATATTAAGGAGAAAATTTTAGTTTTTGTTTAAGGGTATTTTTGGAATAAGAAAATATTTTGATTGTTGAAAATAGAGTAATGACTCATTGAAGGGGAGAGATATAAGAATGAGTCATTACCCAATTATAAGGATTCATTTCCTTATTTGTATTTTCATTCCTATACTCCAAACATCAACAATGACAATCAATAATTGTTATTCTCATTCTCCACTTTTATTCTCCTAAACCAAAACACCCCCTAAATCTGTCACACGATCGATCTCACATGGTCGATCCTATGATCATCTGTGAGGAGGTAAATCGAGAAATTGTAATTGATCGATACAGAGGACTTTTTTTCCCTCGACTTTGTCAAGATTCAAACTCTTGTTCTATGATAGTAACTATGTTCTGTACTAGTCAACTCAACCTTACCCCAGAAACCTTAATCAGTCCATATTAAAACAAATATCTTTTACGATTTATCTCCTGATAAAATGTATTGGATCATTTTAAAGGTGTCCTATAGCTAATCATATTAAACCTATAAGATCATGTAAGACGATAAATAAATTTACTAATCAATCAAACACCTTTAAAATATAAAATTTCATATAATTAAATAAGCTCAATAATATTTAAATGAATGGAATTTAAACTCATAAAAAGTAATTAATCAAATTTGAACAATCATTTTAATAGATTGATTCGGTTTGATTTAATTTATCATCTTTTTAAAAAAGTTTGAATATCTTAAAATTTAATTTTACTTCGCTTGTTTACAAGCCTACTATTGGATGAGAAACCGTTTACACTTTTAGGGGGTGTTTAGTTAAATAATGAGAATCACTATGGGTATAGATTTGATAGTATGGTGGAATGGGAATAGGAATGGAAATGAAACCCATCAAGTTATATGGGTTTGATTGATTTTCATAAATCTAGTAATCATTCCCAAAATATCATTCCCAAATCACAATCCAAATACTATTTTTTACTATCATTCCATTCTCTCATTCCCAAATCCATCAACCAAACACCCTCTTAGATTTATCATATGATTGACCTCCAAAACTAGTTCGATCGAAGGCCTAGACATGGTCGCTGTACACTAAGTTGTTAATAACTATTTGAGCTAATCATGCTTAATTAACGTGCTATGAAATAATTAAAACTAATATGCATGAAGTTGGCACCTCAAAATGATTAGGAACAATGATCACTGGCAACGTGGACAGTTGGCTTGGCTTGGCTTAACACCTATTAATTAAGGACGAGATTAAGAAAATAACTTAAAGTCAAAAAGACATTTTTATGCGCATAATAACAGTTGGATATAAAATTAGAGATAAAAAGACAAGGCTAACATTATTATGAAAGTATTGATTAAACTCATCATTAACTATGTGATCATTAGGGATAATATTTTACATTATCCATTGAAATTAATTGTTAGCAGCTATTTAAGAATCAATAATTAATATCAACAGGAAAGTGTCTTAATTAATATAAAATTACTCCTTTCATGATTCATTAGGAAAGTCTATTAGATGCCCTGTCATGGTTAGACACTAGTAATGTTTCTTCGGATGAATTTAGTGGTTAGTGTATGAGGTATTGTCATAATAAGATCTGAGATTTGAATCTCGATAAAACCGAGATAAATACCTCCTTTATGTGCTAGTCACTATTCCAAATGCTAGTAGCCGTCCGTGATTTAATTCCTCCGTGTTAGCCTTAGGACGGATTAACAGGAACGCTGAGGACAAACATATTTACCTTTTATCACAATAATTATACACCAGCAATGGATCAAAGATCTAGAATTTATGATTTAACAATAACATATGACTTTTTTTTTTTTAAACTAACACTAAGTATCTCATATTTGTCTGTTGGAAAATATCCTATAATATATCACAGTTAAAAATTAAATTATAAATATAAAAACACTACTTAGACATCCTATAATATATCGCAGTTAAAAATTAAATTATAAATATAAAAACACTACTTAGACCTCCTATAATATATCGCAGTTAAAAATTAAATCATAAATATTTAAAACACTACTTAGACACATTTGCTACTGTATCATAGAGACAAGGGTATTAAACGGTTAGAGTGCACTTGGTTTAAGGTTATCATGCACAACCTATTAAACATAATCTAAAATTTTTCCGTTGAATTTAGGTATTAAAAAAATATTTATTTAGAGATTTTAATGTATAACTTATATAGAAAATTGTATCCAAATCAATTAATAAAATAAAATAAATTATTATTATTATTAATGGTGATATATAAATAAATAAATTTAGATAATATTTTTAAAAAAATTTAGCGAGATCTATTTAGTTTATGTCAACTATATTAGTAGTTTGATTCAATTTCTTAAAATTTTAATTAAAAATCTAAGTATTTTATTTTAAAAAATTAAATTTAAAAGAAAAATGTAACTCATCCATGTTCCTCTCTCACACAGAGCTAGAGATGACAATGGGGCAGAGTGGGGGTGGACTTGCCATTCTCATTCCCACCCCGCTCTTATTTTTTCGGATTTAAGGATTCTCCGAACCCGAACCCACGGGGATTAAACTCTCATCCCCGTCCCATCCTCATATTTAATAATTATTATTATTATTTTATCATTATTATTAATACTTTAAAAAAAAATTATTATTATTTAATAATAATAATAATATTCGGGGCGGGTTCGGGGATGGGGATAGTATTCTCATACCCGCCCCAAACCCGTCCCATCCCCGAAAAATCAGGGATCCCATCTCCATTTCAGGTTTTTCCCGTGGGGTCCCGAACCCATGGGGAAAATTACATACCTACACAGAGCGCCTATGCTCGCCACTCGCCATTGCCACTCACCTCCAACGCTGCCCACCAAATGTGCAAGCCAGTTGTCGAACATTGTCAAACACTCCCGAATATCATATGGCACCCAGTGATGGATCCAGACAAAAAAGGAAGAGGGTGTTCAAAGAAGAAAGCTGGAGCTTGTCTTCCTTCTCACTACCCCTCGGACTGCAACATACTGGTGGAATTTTTTGGGAGCAAGGGGATGCTCAAGCATACCCCCGCTCCCCCTAGATCCGCCACTGATGGCACCTCCGCCCGTCACCCGTCTTCCACTCGCCGCTCGTCGTCCGTCGCCCGCCGTCCATCGCCCGTCGTCCGCCAGTCCGCCCACCGGGTGCTGTCGTTAGATTTTAGATAACACAGAATCTAAAAAAATCTTTAAAATTTGAGATAATATGATTCCGGATTGTATTCATTAGGTAACATATGCTGATATTATCAGGCGTGGTCAATTACCTAGCAATAATTTATTATATAAATTAGATAAGATTTTTAAAATTATCGATGGTAACACTCCTGACCAAAGGCACCAAATTAAAGCCTTCCACAAAGGCTCTTCGTGATCATGGTGACTTTTGTGAAACATCCACGAGGTTTTTTTCATGAAAGATCTATTTTTTTATAATTAATTTTAAATCTTAAATTTAATAGAAAATTCAAAATTTAATTTGACTCCCAAAATCAATTTCAATTTTCAAATAAACTCGTTGCTGGCCAGCATGATTTATGAGCGAGCTACTCTAATTCCCCATGTATAATATCAAATCATTAGGCACATGTCACTCTTATCCGGTCCCAGTGCGAATAGATAAGATATCAAGCAATATCCTGACCGGCAGGTCACCGGCTTAGACTAAGATTCTCCTGGTTTTCTCGAGAGGGCCCATCCACGCGCTTCGCTCCCCAGCAAGGGTCCCACCACTTGCGTACGGCATCCATCGAACCAACCAAAATAAGGCACCGCTCCAGAGTTCATTTTTAGAATTTCTCTGACGCTCATAAATGTTTTTTTTTTAACTTAAAATTTAGGATTTAAATTTAATAGCTGCTATAACTTTTAATAAGTATTTTATAATTATTACAATATGCTAAAATATAATATTTTATTTAATCAAAATTATTATATAAATATTATTATTATATTAAAATTTTATTTATCAATTTAATTAAAATTATTTAATCAAAACCACTTCAATTTTTTTTATAACAATTACTTATAGAATTCTGTAACAATTGATATAATCTTATTACAGTATCAAATTCTATCAACTGTGCTATAATTATATAACAGTTACTTAAATAGTGTTATAATGGTATTGTGGTTGTCTAATTAACTGTTATATTAATTGTATGGCAGGTAAATAGTTAACTGCCACATTTAAAATGGTTTTGATAAAAAATATAAAAGAATATCTATTTAAGGATTTTTTTTAATAAAACAGAGCGTTTTTGTTCCGAAATGAAATATGTTTAAGTTTAAATGTAGCAAAAAAAAAAAAAAAACCTGCGACCTTGTGCGGTTTTTTTTTACCTTATTCAGAAGGAGAGTTCAGCAGCGCCGCATACTTTTTCTTTCCTTTTTCTTCTCTCTTTTTCTTCTCTCAAATCGCCATGGCCAGCGAAGCCTCCTCTTCCTCCTCCTCCCTCCCTTCTCCCACCCAGCGCAGGGTGGCTGCTGCGGAGGTCTGGAAGGACATCAGTCTCAACAGCCTCAACAATCGAGACACCCCTTCCAAGCCAGATCCCCTCTTCCTCCGCTGCTTCCTCATCTCCTGCTCCGACGCTCGCCCCGCCAGCGACTCCGCCGACGCCGGAAATGTCAGCGCCGCCGTAGATCCCCGCAAGGAACGGATGATTAAGAATCGCGAGTCGGCCGCCCGATCTAGGGCTCGGAAACAGGCACGCCCCCGATCCCCCTTCCCTCTCTGTCTCCGCCTTCCCCCTGTTTTCGATAACTGCGATTCCCGATCTGATCTATTCAACAGGCCTACACGAACGAGCTGGAGAAGGAAGTGGATCATCTTCTGAAGGAAAACAGGAGGCTAAAGATGAAGTATGAGGAGGTAGGTAATTGATCGCCTTGTTTTCCTACCGAATCCCCATCGATCTTTGCATTTGTAAATTACACACAACAACGATATGCTGCGTGCTTTCTGTTGACAACAACAGTTGGTTAAGCAAGCGCTCTCGGCCGGGCTGCCTGTCGGCAAGAAGAGGAAGATCCAAAGAACAACATCCGCCCAATTCTGAAGAACAAACCAACAACTGCGTATATCGATCCGACTAAATTATCTCCTTCATTTTATATACGTGTGGTTACTTTGGCATCAGATGTTCTTGGTTTTGGCAGTTCCTCGAGATCAAACCCTGTCTATTTGTGTCTTTGATCTGTTCTTCGCGATCCCTGAGTGATCAGGTAAATAATTCCTTTACCGAAAAGGAAAACAAGATCGAGTTGGATGATGACAATGATTTTTTTTCTTGAAGATTTTCACCGAAGCTGAGCTGTGCTTGCAATAATTGTAACCGTTTGGTTTGCTCTGCTGCCCATTAAGGGGTGTTTGTATTAAACTAATCTGTCATTAACCACAGAGCGTTTGAAATTATTCCTGTCACTTTCGATCTGCATGCGGACGGTGATTATTGGCACGGATCGCAAAAGTCGATGCCAGTTCGCGATTTAAAGCCACCTGCCCGGAATTATTTTTGTTTTTTTTCCTTCTTGAATTATTAAATTCGTGTGTGGTCGTTTCGCATCCTCGAGTCACGATAGAGAAAAGTATGTTGCGGTCCTAGACGCAGATGGTATCTTCGTCGATATTTACTCAAATAGATATATTTTAGAATTAATTTTTTACTTAAAATATTTTATTGGTTGTCTGTCTTTTTAATATAAAAGTCGCTGTTTTAAAATACAATATATATTTTTTAGCAGGTAAATATAATACAGTTTAAAATAAATTATCTATGTGATAGCAGCTGTGAATTCTAAAACATACTGTTAACTAGCGTTTTATTGAAAAAAAAAAAAAATATGGAATCGTCACATCAGCGGTCTTCTAGAGTCCCGGCTAATCCCAGATAATGACACCTCGAGAATCGAACCCTAAATTTTTCGACCATAAAATCATGTGTCCCCAACTGTGCTACGCCCCGGGGACAACTAGCGTTTTATTAAAAATTATAGCATAAGATTGACCAGTGTTTTATTAAAAATTATGTGTTTATTAAAAATTATTATAAAATTATATAAAAATTGCATATGAAAAGGAAATATTATTATTTTTTTTTCTCTTTTTCTTACTTCATAAAATGAACATATACATATGTATTTATAGATATATAATCATATTAAACTCCTCATGAATTTATATAACTTAGGAGTTTAAAAGAAGATAGATTATGTAGATGAGGGAGTTTATGAAGTCATTGGGGGTTATGAACATCCACATACTTTATTTTACAACACTTCCCCTTGGATGTCCATAATTAAGGAATCCACCTCATTAAAACTTTACTAGGAAAAATCCAATGGAAAAAAACCTAGTAAGGAAAAAGAATACGTCATTCTACAACTGTATCACTATATATTTACCAGACAACATAATATGGTATAGTAAAAATTTACTCCCCCTATTTGAAATTTCATTTGAGATCTCTGTACCGCCGCATTCCAATACCATGTACTAATTTCTTAAATGTTATTATAGGTAATGCTTTATTAATAAATCTTCCAAATTATTACTAGAGCGAATTTGTTGAACTTTAATATCACCATTCTTTTGTAGATCATAAGTGAAGAAGAACTTTAGTGAAATATGTTTAATTCTATCCCCTTTGATGTACCCTTCCTTTAATTGAGTTATACATGTCGCATTGTCTTCATATAATATTGTTGGAATTTTCTTATTAGTAGTTAAACCACATTTTTCCTTGATATGTTGAATCATTAATCTCAACCAAATACATTGTTGGGTTTTTCGGGCCGTGAAAATCGCTTTTTCGCGTCGCGAAAACCCCGAAACTCCCTAGCCAACGGATCCGTGCAAAGAAAAAATTTCAGAAAAACTACGAGTACGAGTTTACCTAGATCTACACTTAGATCTACATGGAGAAAATCTTATACCTTCGATGCGTGCCCTTCGCAAGTCCCGCTTGTCCAAGGAGATGCCGGATCTCTAGTTGTCAAAGTAGACAACTCTCTAGAAGTATCCACACGAACAAGATGTGTTCTATAACACACAAGGATGGAGAAGAGAACACCACAAGTGTACTAGTACTTCTTGATGCTCTCAGATGGGATTGGAAGAAGAAGAAAAGAAAAGAAGAGAACACACTCCTCTAAAATCTCTATGTGACTTTCACTAACCTTTCTTCTTGGATTAGATTCACTCTCCTTTCTTCTCCCTTGCTTGAAACCCACGACCAAGAGAAGAGAAGGAGCAAGAAGAGAGCTTAGGAGGAGGAAGATCACTTGAATGAGAGTTACTCACCAAAAGAAAAACTTCTCTTTTTCCATCAAGTGGTGTAACCCCCTTCACATTAATCACAATTAATGTGGAGGCCATTAAAGAGAATAGTTGTAACCTCCATGAGGTGGCACATGTGATGATGTGACACATCATCATTAGTTCTCCTAATGCCAAGTCACAAATGATGTGTCATAAAGTCAAATCAAACTTGGCTCTTCCTCTTCCTCTCAAGTCAAGTCAAACTTGACTTAATCTCTCTCATGGTTGATCTAATCCAACCATTTAATTCAAGTCAATTTAATATAATGAATCTAATTCATTTAATTAAATTGATTCAATGAGTCATAATCTAAATTAGACTCCTTGAACACATGAATCAACTTGAGTCCAACTCAATTAGCCCAATTAGGATTACTCTTAATCCAATTTGATTCATCACATGAATCTAATCCTCTTGGTTTATCATATGAACCTAATCTCCATCCACTTGTTCTTTGTGTGTTACCCAATAGGTTCTTGTAACTTTAGCAATGCCCCTAAACTCATTTAGAAGCATAAGTAATGAGCGGTATCTAGCAATACATCATTACTACCCAAGTTACAAGAATGTTGAGATCCAACATCACCTTGTGACTACTAATTGTGACTCCTCACAATATATGACAAGTGTCCTTCTATCCTAGACATCTAGATTTATCAATGTGAGGCATAGACCGTGTCATCCTCTGATCAATCTAAATCTTGAACTCCAAGTATACTCACTAAATCAAATGAGCTTAATATCTTATATTGACTCATTTGGGCATGGCCATGCACTTCGTGGTCTCACTCTATCAAGAATATCGATGTCTCTCCTATCATATAGGAGGGATAGATCCCATCTACATCACTCACATCCCTCCGCATAATTTGTTACATACCCAGTAATCACCTTTATAGTCCACCCAGTTACGGGTGACGTTTGACGAAACCAAAGTACATAACTCCTTATGTAGGGAACCATGGTGACTTCAGGTCTAAGGACTAGTAGTCATACTAATAGTCACATGAGAAAGTATATGACACTCATATAACGATCCATGATACTTTCTCATGGCGGGTCATTCAGTATACATTCTCCAATGCATACCCATGTGTCAACTTGATATCTCCATATCCATGACTTGTGAGATCGAGTCATTGAGTTGACCTACATGCTAGTGTTATTGCATTAACATTATCCCTGAATGTTAATACTCGACTAGGAATGATTAAGAGTAGTGTTCCCTATATCATCTCACTATCGATTCAACCAATCGATTGATATAGGTAAGAACCTTCTACTCAAGGACGTTATTATACTTAGCTTATTTGACACCAATACAAGTAAGTATAATAACCAAAAACCAAATGTCTTTATTTATATAGAATATGATATAACAAGTCCAAAATACAATCATCAAATGATTGACTCTAGGGCTCTAGCTAACACACATTCCCGACTGACTTCATGTATTGCAAGTATTTCAGAATGATTCGATGATGTAGCGGCTATGGTTTGTTTGATAGATCTCCAAGATATGGTTGTTCCACCATATGTAAATAAATAACCAGTCTGAGATTGACCTTTATGTGGATCAGATAAATATCCTGCATCTGCATAACCAATTAACTCTGAAGTAGACATATTAGAATAAAATAAGCCCAAATCGACGGTACCTTGAAGATACCTAAATATATGTTTAATTCCATTCCAATGTCTATGTGTTAGAGAATAACTATATCTTGCTAATAAATTTACAGCATATGCTATATCTGGTCTTGTATTATTAGCAAGATACATTAATGCACCCACTGTACTTAAATATGGTACTTCAGGACCAAGCAGTTCTTCACCATTTTCACTAGATCGAAAAGGATCTTTGTTCACATCAAGCGATCGAACAACCATTGGGGAACTTAATGGATGAGCTTTATCCATATAAAATCGTTTTAGAACCTTTAGTTTATAAGTTGATTGATGGATAAAAATTCCATCTGCAAAATGTTCAATTTGTAATCCAATACAAAATTTTGTTTTTCCTAGATCTTTCATCTCGAATTCTCTTTTTAAGATATCAACTGTATGTATAACTTCTTCAGGACTTCCAATGATATTCAAATCATCAACATATACAGAAATAATGATAAATTTTAGTCCATCCTTTTTTATAAAAACACATGGACATATTAGATCATTTTGATATTTATGTTGCACCAAATAATCACTTAGACGTTTATACCACATACGTCCAAATTGCTTCAATCAATACAAAGATCTTTGTAATTTAATAAAATAAATATTTTTAAAATTTGAACTTGATGCTTCTGGCATTGTGAGCCCTTCAGGGATTTTCATATAAATATCATTATCAAGTTTTCCATACAAATAAGCTGCTACTACATCCATCAAACGCATTTCAAGCTTTTCTTGTGCTGTGATACAAAGAAGATATCGAAATGTGATTGCATCCACTATAGGGGAATATGTTTCTTCATAATTAATACCAGGTTTTTGAGAAAAACCTTGTGCCACTAAACGAGCTTTATATCTTATGATTTCATTTTTCTCATTTCGCTTTCGTACAAAAATCCATTTGTACCCTACAGGGGTTACACCTTTTGGTGTTTGGACTACAGGTCCCAAAACCTCACGTTTTGCAAGTGACTTTAATTCCTCTTGAATTGCATCTTTCCATTCTAGCCAATCAAGCATACTATGACATTGTTCAATAGATTTAGGTTCTTGATCATCATTTTCATAAATAATTTCATGCGTTACATTGTATGCAAATTTATTGTCGATAACTGATCTTGATTGATTCAATTTCTTCCCTGTCCTGACATAATTTATTGAGATTTCTTCATTATTTTCAAGTATCTGGACCTCTTCTGGAGTTTTATCAAAAGTTATGTCAGTTGTCTCTATAGGAGACTTAGGCGCTTCAAAATGAACATCTTGATTAGTTGCTCCTTTCCTTTTTTAAGGATTTTTATCTTTAGAACCAATTGGTCTACCACGCTTCAGGCGAGTTGTAATCTCATTAATTGATTGTCCAATTAGTACATCAATATGAGCCGGAGCATTAATAGCTGGTATATGCGACTTAGTCACTCTCTTCAAGTCAGTGAACACATCAGGCAATTGATTTGCAATATTTTACAAATGTATTATTCTTTGAACTTCAAGTTCACATTGATTTGTACGAGGATCAAATTGCGATAATGATGCATGCCAAGTGACTTCTTTGGGAAACTCTTTATTTTCTCCCCCTAGCTTTGGAAAAATTGTTTCATTAAAGTGACAGTCAGCAAATCGCGCCGTAAAAACATCTCCTGTCATTGGTTCCAAATATCTTATAATTGAAGGAGAATTATATCCAACATATATTCCCAATTTCCTTTGGGGTCCCATTTTAGTGCGTTGTAGTGGGTTAATTAGCACATATACTACACATCCAAATATTCTCAAATGGGATATATTAGGCTCTTAACCAAAAGTCAATTGTAAAGGGGAGAATATATGATAACTGGTTGGCCTGATAAGTATAAGTGTTGCTGCATGCAAAATAACATGACCCCAAATAGTTGTAGGAAGCTTAGTTTTCATAATCAATGGTCTAGCTATTAATTGGAGACGTTTAATAAATGATTCAGCTAAACCATTTTGTGTATGAACATAAGCAACATGATGTTCAACAGTTATTCCAATAGACATACAATAGTCGTTAAATATTTGGGATGTAAATTCACCCGCATTATCAAGACATATTTTCTTGATAGAATATTCTGGAAATTGAGCTCTCAACCGAATTATTTGGGTGAGCAATCTCACAAACGCCAGGTTGCGAGTTGATAATAAACATACATGTGACCATCTTGTAGAGGCATCAATTAGCACCATAAAATATTTAAATGGTCCACATAGTGGGTGAATAGGCCCACATATATCACCTTGTATACGTTCCAGAAATGCAGGGGATTCAATTCCAACTTTAGATGGTGAAGGCCGCATAATAAGTTTTCCTTGAGAACAAGCAGAATATGAGAATTCATTAAATTGGAGAATCTTCTGGTTCTTTAATTGGTGTCCATGTGAATTCTTGATAATTTTTTGAAACATTGTAGAATCAGGATGTCCCAATCGGTCATGCCAAAGTATAAAATCATTTGAATCAGTAAACTTCGGATTTACTATTGCATTTGTTTCTACTGCATATATTATTGTGTAATATAAACCAGATAAGAAAGTGGGTAATCTTTCATATACATGTTTCTTACCCAAAACTAATTTTGTAATATAGAGATATTCAATATTCTCATCATATGTTTCAATGTGATATCCATTTCGATGAATATCTTTAAAACTTAGCAAATTTCTTTGAGACTTAGGAGAGAACAATGCATTGTCAATAACAAATTTTGTTCCTCCAAATAATGATATATTAGCTCTTCCAGAACCTTCAATAATATTTGTAGTACCAGATATTATATTAACATTACTTTCACCCATTTCTAAATAAGAAAAATATTTTTTCTTTCTGAATATAGAATGTGCCGTTGCACTATCAATAAGGCACAAATCTCCATTATTTAATCCAAAAGCCATGATATTCTTCATTAAAACAAAAGAGATACATAATGAGAAACAACTAAAAGATTAGTAAAAGAAAATATAATAGAGAATGAACTAATTTATTTTAAAATATTTGATTAATTTAGACATTTCCATAAATATCTTCATTTCCAGTCAAATTGTCTATCCCTCCATCAAGATTTGCAAAGAAATCAGAAACATCCAAATGTATTGTCATAAAAGGACCAACAATTGTGTTATTGTCTTGAAAGACAACATTGGTCTCTATATCTTTTGCCTTGCCCTTTAAAGAGGCTTGGTAGAGATCAATAAAGTATTTTGGTGTACGACAAGTACGTGGCTAATGCCCTTTCATGCCACATCTATAACAGGAATTTTCTGATTTCTTTTCATCATTATCTTGTCCACTTTGAACCCTTTTACCATTGTCATTTGTCCACTTTTGGTGAACATTATTGTTAACCCACTTATAGTGAGTTGTTGTGTTTCTTTTATTATAACCATCATGATTATCTTGAGATTGATCATTTCCGTATCTACGACCACGACCACGACCACGGCCACGACCATAATGAAATTTTTGTCTGTGCTGGCGTTTATCATTTTTACCAGTTATCTCATTCACTTCAGGGATTGGACTGTTGGTTGCTAATCGGAAAACCTAACGGTTCCACTGTACAAAAATTTTGTACAAAGGTCTGAACCTTTTCCTAGCTACCATGTGTTCTTTTAAATTAAACTTGGATCACCTGCGGAACTTAACACGTTTGATCCTAAGTTTAATTTATTTGTTCTTATAGGTTTAGACTTGGATCTCCTGCGGAACTTAACACGTTCGATCCAAATCACCTAGGTCACGAAGAAAATTAAATATCTATTTCCAAAATCGGCTTCCAGTACTGCATGGCGAGACACATGACCTTCTTGGATATGGGAGCAACCACCACCGACTAGACAAAGTCTTTTAAGGAAATTAAATATTTAGCCTTCCCATAGTAACCCTAGGTTAACCTCTAAGAATAATCAAATCACAAGGAAAAGAAAAAAACAAAAGAACACAATTTCGAAAACTAATTCGAAAAAACTAGAATCGCATGCCTCTTGTATTTGGTATTTTTACATGAAGATAAAACTAACATGATGCGGAAAACAATATTAGTTATACCTTTCTTAGTAGATAATGACCTCTTGATCTTCTACAGTATTCCTCTTCTAATCTCAGACGTTGTGTGGGCAACGATCTTCCGAGACGAGAACCACCTAGCATCTTCTTCTTCTTCCTTCAAGTTTCGGCCAAGTAAGACTTCTAAAGGATGAAGATCTTTTTCCACCAACCAAACTCCAAGGGATGCAAGCTTTCTCTCTTTCTTCTCCAAGCTAAGATCCGGCCACCAAATAAGACTCCAAGAGCATGAAGAGGTTCGGCCACAAAGATGGAGAGAAGAGAAAGGGAAGAGGCCGGCCACACCAAGGAAGAAAAGAGGGAGAAAAATAATAGAGGTTGTTACCACACAAGCACTCAAAACCCCCTCTTTTATAATCCTTTAGCCTTGGCAAATAAGGAAAATTTAATAAAACCTTCCTTAATTCTATTGCCATTAAAAAGGAAAATTTTAATTAATTAAAATTAAAATTCTTTTCTTAGTGTATATGGCCGGCCACAACAAATAAGCAAACAAGGAAATTTTTCGCTAGAAAAATTAAAGCTTCCTAATTTGCTTTCGGAGAAATTTTAAAATAAAATTTCTCTTTAATAATCCCTTCATGCTTGATGCTATAAAAGGAAATTTCTATAATTTTAAAATTTAACTTTTCAACATGTGGATGATAAGTAAAGTTTTTACCAAAATTAAAAACATCCTTTTAATCTACAAATAAAGAAAGAGATTTAACTCTTCTCTTAATCTTTTGTAGAATCTTATAAAAGGAAATATTTTAATTTTTAAACTCTCTTTTAAATCATGTATTTCACATAAGAAAAATTTTAAAATTAAAATTCCTTTTGTATTTTTAATGACCGACCACCTAGACTTGGGTTCAAGCTAGGGCCGACCACCCATGGACCAAGGCTTGGCCGGCCCTAGCTTGGTCCCCAAGCTAGCTTAGCCGACCCCTATAACATGGGTATGAAGGTGGGTATAGTACTCTATAAATAAGAGGCTACGATAGGGACCGAGAGGAGGAATTAATTTTGGTCTCCCGATAAAATTAAGCATCCCGTGTTCGCCCCGAACACACAACTTAATTTTATCAATAATAATTCATTCCACTAGAGAACTATTATTGAACTACTGCACCAATCCCAAATTACATTTTTGGGCTCCTTATTATGAGTGTGCTAGTCTCCCTGTGTTTAAGATGTCGAATGTCCACTAATTAAGTGAGTTACTGACAACTCATTTAATTAATATCTCAGTCCAAGAGTAGTACCACTCAACCTTACCGTCATGTCGGACTAAGTCCACCTGCAGAGTTTAACATAACAATCTTTATGAGCTCCTCTTGGGGACATTATCAACCTAGATCACTAGGACACAATTTCCTTCTATAATCAACAATACACACTATAAGTGATATCATTTCCCAACTTATCGGGCTTATTGATTTATCGAACTAAATCTCACCCATTGATAAATTAAAGAAATAAATATCAAATATATGTGCTTGTTATTATATTAGGATTAAGAGCACACACTTCCATAATAACTGAGGTCTTTGTTCCTTTATAAAGTCAGTATAAAGGAAACGACCTCTAGTGGTCCTACTCAATACACTCTTAGTGTACTAGTGTAATTATATAGTTAAGATAAACTAATTCCTAATTACACTACGACCTTCCAATGGTTTGTTCCTTTCCATCTTGGTCGTGAGTTATTGTTTATAATTTATAAGGTACTGATAATATTATCTTCTGTATGTGACACCACATACTATGTTATCTACAATATAAATTAATTGAACAACTACAAACAAATGTAGATAACTTTGACCAAATGTGATTCTTTATTCAAAATAAATGTCTACAAAAGCTTAGACTTTCAGTATACACTCTAACATGGACTAGCACCAGTTGGACGGATCTCATGATTTTTCATCAAAAGCTCGTTATTTTGCTCAGCCACCAAAAGACATGTAATCAACTCAGAATATTTCTTAAAACCTTTATCTCTATGTTGTTGCTGCAGGAGCATGTTAGATGCATGAAAGGTAGAATATGTTTTTTCCAACATATCTTCATCAGTAAATTTTTCACAACATAATTTTAATTTTGAGCTAATTCTAAACATTGCTGAGTTATATTCACTTACAGATTTAAAATCTTGTAAATGTAAATGAATCCATTCATAACGAGCATTTGGAAGAATCACGGTTTTATAATGGCTATACCTTTCCATCAAATTATTCTATAGCTCAAGTGGATCTTTAATTGTCAATTATTTAATTTTTAATGCTTCATGAAGATGGTGACGAATGAATATCATTGCTTTTGCACGATTTTGTAAAGATTCCTTATTTCCATCTTTTATAGTGTCTCCAAGACCCATAGCATCCAAATGAATCTCCGCATCCAAAATCCACGATAGATAATTTTTTCTCGAAATGTCAAGAGCCACAAACTCTAACTTTGAAAGATTGGATATAGTAAGAATCTATTACAAAGAAAACTAAATTATTAATAATAATTATCGTGTATCATATATATATTTATTAATAAATGATAAAACATGATATAATCAAAAGATGATTTGGTAATACTTAACTGTAAAATATTGTAAAAATTTTAAAACGTTGCAAATCATACAAATAAGTAACTAACTAGTAGTTAATCGGATAATAGCAAATAAATGATAAAGAAACTATAAATTTAACTTCTTGGCATGTGAATAATTTTGATTGAGAAAATATATATATATACATTTTTTTTGATATTACCTATAACTGATTTAAAAGAAAAAGTAGAGCTCTTTGTGTTGATAACGTGTTATAAAATTATATAAACAACTTTATATGAAAAGGAAATATTATTAACCTTTTCTCTTTTTTCTCTCTTTTTCTTACTTCATAAAATGAGCATATACATATGTATTTATAGATATACAATCATATTAAACTCCTCGTGAATTTATATAACTTAGGAGTTTAAAAGAGGATAGGTTATGTAGATGAGGGAGTTTATGAAGTCATTGGGGGTTATGAACATCCACATACTTTATTTTACAACAAAAATGGCTATTATAATGATATATTAGCTACGCTTTTATAATTGTTATAATATAATATTAACTAGTGGAATGAGAAATAAATTATTTATATGATGGAAATTACAATTCATAGTCGCTTTAATATAATATTAATTAATATTGATTAAATATGAAATATCTATAATAGTTATAATCAAGAGCGGAGTTACGATATTGATTTAGTGTAGGCGATTGACGTGTCTCTCCCTAACCTCCACCATTGGATGGGCGTTGCTTCGTCCCTCATCCACGATTGCGGATGACATCATGAACTTGACATAGGCTAAAAAAAAGGCGTGGTTAGTTCGGCTCCGGGGTGGGAGAAGGAGGTGGTCCGCGGGAAAGGGTTGTCGTTGGTAAGGTCTTTGGTGAATTTACCTCCTCGGGAGGAGCTTATGGTGGACTCAGTGAGGCACATGCGAAGGTCCACGAGGTTGGTGGAAAGCAACTCGAAGCGGTAGTCGAGGCTGTCACCGGATGGATCACTGTGCTCGGGCCAAGCCTTGAGGTGGGCCCAAGGGTGTCAAGTGCCGACAATACAGGTTGGAGTATGAGCTGCTAGCGGGATCAGTGCCAAGGGAGGTGATGAAAGGGGTGACCATATTGGAAGCGAGGGCTATGAGAGTAAAACTGGTTCGGTATGAATATGATATATCGGTACCGAAATCTTATACTATATAGCATACTGAAAACTTCAGATACAACAAAATTATACTATTGAAATTTTGATATATCTAAACTTTGGTATATCAATTTTTGATATGGTACAAATTCTATATCGTTTACACTCAAATTTTGGTATCAATATGGTATATCAAATATCAAACTATTAAATTGCATATCAATATCGTACTAAATTTTTTCGGTATGGTATAATATCGTATCAAAATTTTTGATATACCAAATTTTTGATATAATTCAGTATATTTCGATACGATATATGCGATATACCAAAATTTTTAATATTTTTTCTCACCACTACACGAGAGTGCCAGAGAGGTCGTGGACATTGACGGACCAACCCTTTCACTCCTTTCCTGATAATAAAGTTTAGAATAAGTATTACATTAGTTATTATTCATTTGTTTTATTCAATTAAGTTGCCACGTGTATTATTATATACCCTTGGTGTTCAGAGATGTATAGAAAACCTAATCTTAATAATAATCTTGATTATTTACTCCGCCACTTCTTCTTCGTCTCTTTTCTTCTTCGGCCTTCTCACAGAAAGTTCATCATGGTATCAGAGCTACTGCCGCCACAGGCAAACACGGTCGTTTCTCCAACATCACCAACCACACAAACAAATTTGGGTATGATTTATCAAACTCCAGTTTCTACTCAGCAAATTCCTGTCATTCAATCTACTCTCAATCCTCTTCCAACACTTCCTTCAATGAATCAATCTCTTTCTATGAAGTTTGACAAAAACAATTATTTGATTTGGAAAATCAGCTCTTGAATATAGTGATTGCTAATGGATTAGAGGAGTTTATAGATGAGACTCATTCTTGCCCTCCCAAATTTCTTGATCTCAACAATCTGGTTGTTAATGTGGAGTATACCAGTTGGCAATGCTACAATCGTCTGATAATGAGCTGGATTTACTCATCATTGATTGAAGAACATGTTGGGTATTCAACAATATGAGATATTTGTTTAGCTCTTGATTAGATTCATTCTGTCTCATCATTTGCTCGTTTGGCAAAATTAAAGAGTATATTGCAAAATCTGAAGAAACACGATCTCTCGGCAATGGAATACATTCAGAAATTAAAAGGTATTTTCAACAAGCTTACTTTCATTGGAGAATCTGTTTCTTACAATGATCATTTGTTATATCTATTGATTGATCTTGGGAGGGATTATAATGCTTTTGTAATTTCTATACAAAATCGTAGCGATCGACCCTCCATTGAAGAAGTGCATAGCTTATTGCTGAGCTACGAATACAGATTAGAAAGGTAAGATTTTGAAGATCAATTGAGCTCTCTTTTGTTGGATATAAGTGATGTGAATGGAGAAGAAGTGGAAGCGGAAAAATGTTCCATTGTGAATGAGACTTTAAGACCACATTGAGAGTTTCTGGGCATGTTGGTTGGTTTATATTGATTCACATGCATTGATAATGTGAACAAATGCATGGGGAGAGGCTCTCTCTCACGCGTGGGTGTGCAGGGGGTGCAAATCAAGGGTCCGGATTGCACTAAACCATGTTGACTTGTGTGCGGGCATGACCTGCGCACGCCGAATGCCAGATCGGTCGGGGCAAAATTTGCCCAAGTAGAGCAATCAACATTTTGCCATATAAACCTTTTTGCTGCTTGTATAATGGATGCATTAAAGTAAGATTAATGCAAAATCAAAACGGCCGAGTGAAATACTGGTGTTTCACAACTCGACGACTAATGATCATTAATCGATCATTAACGTTGTCGTTCATCTTAGCTCTTATATAAAGAGGCTACAATCATAGGTAAAGAGAGACATACAGAAAGTAGCAGAAGCTCTCCACCTACTTTTCCTCCTCCTCTGTCGAGGGCAACTTTTGTTCGGTGGAGTGCCCATGATAATTCAGGTACCACTCAGTTCGCCGTGACCACCAATACTTGGTAGGAATCACGGTTAGTTGTTATATCCTGAGAAACAAACGACTCGCAGAAGCCTCGAAGCATAGCCAGAGGTGGGCGAATCTGTTTCAAGGAATCTGTGACTCTCGCAGGCCTCGGTCCATTCGCCAGCTCGGTTTCCCAGTTCGCTAAGACGCTCGGCCTTTCTGCTCACCTGACCGGCCACTCGCTCAGTCGCTTGGCCTTTCTGCTCGCCTGACCGGCCACTCGCTCTATCGCTCGACCTTTCTGCTTGCCTGACCAGCCACTCGTTCAGTCGCTTGACCTTTTTGCTCGCCCGACCGATCACTCGCTAGGTCGTTCAGTCTCTTTGCTCGTCCGACCACTCACATTAGTCGTTTGGCTATTCGCTCAGCCGCTCGATCTCTCTGCTCGTCTGACCGCTCTCGTCACTCACTCGGCTAATTTGTCCGGTCGGCCTAACTACCTAGCTGCTCAGCTTGCTCGGTTACTCTGCCAGCTCGACCACACTATCCAGTCGACACTCAGACGCTCGGTCTAGGATGCTCAGACTCGGTCACTCAGACTTTGCTACGTGCACGCTCTACTCGCTTAGCTACTCCGCGGACAACACTTGGTAAAAATCAGCCCCTCCTGGCAGCCTGAGATTATCAGCTTAGGTCATTTCAATAGATAAGTGAATTTAATTAGGTGAATTTAAATTCATCTAATACTCGTAAATCTCTGACAATAGATTGGTTTCTCCAATAATCTTGAAACAGATTCACTTCTGTTGAGATGACCATCGAACAGAATGTTAAGATGCAACAGACTCAACACATGATGGCCCCTTCTGCCCCGATTGGAACTATACCAATCAATCACGGGGAGAAGCCAGATAAGTTCAGTGGACTAAACTTAAGAGGTGGCAGCAAAAAATGCTCTTCTACTTGACCACACTCAATCTGGCTCAGTTCTTGACCGAGGACTCTCCCAAGCGTGTTGAGAATGTTGATGTGTAGACCATTAGTGCAGTGGAGGCATGGACTCATTCTGAGTTCCTTTACTGAAACTACATCCTCAACTGCCTTGTCGACTCGCTGTATACTGTGTATAGAATGAAGAGAATATAAAAGGAGCTGTGAGTGTTCCTGGACAAGAAGTATAAGATAGAGGATGCAGGGGCTAAGAAGTTTATCTTGGGTCGATTCCTGGACTATAAGTTGGTTGACTCCAAGACGGTGATCAACCAAGTCCAGAAGCTTCGGGTGATCTTGCATGAGATTCACTCAAAAGGGATGGTTCTGAGTGAAACCTTCCAAGTGGCTGCTATCATTGAAAAGCAGCCCCCCGACTGGAAGGACTTCAAGAGCTACCTGAAGCACAAGTGGAAGGAGATGAATGTGGAAGAACTTATTATTAGACTTCGAAACAAAGAAGATAACAAGAGTTCAGAGAGAAAGCTGCTTTCTTAGACTACTGTGAAAGCCAACGTGGTTGAGCATGGTCAAAGCTCGAGATGGAAGAACCCCAAATCTTCCAAGATGGGACCCAGAGGAGGCATCAGTAAGAAGAAGTTCTCTAGGAAGTGCTTCAACTATGACCGAGTGAGTCACAAATCTTCAGAGTATAGGAAGCCGAAGAAGAAGCACGAGGCCAACCTGAATGAGAGACTATAAATGGATGACCTCTACGTTGTGATCTCTAAATTGAACCTGATGGGTTCAAACACGCGATAATGGTGGATTGATACTAGAGCCACCAGACATGTGTGCTGCAATAAGGAGCTGCTCCACAACTTCAAAGAAGTCACTGGAGATAAATTGTTCATGGGGAACTCGACAACCTCGGACATCATAGGCCAAGGAAAAGTGGTGCTAAAGATGACCTTGGGCAAGGACCTTACTCTGAACAATGTGTTGTATGTTTCGGAGATTCGGAAGAATCTAGTGTCCAGATCACTATTAAGCAAGCATGACTTTCGCATTATTTTTTAGTCATGACAGAGTATGGAATGTTTGTCAGGAGAGGCTATGTATCTGATGGGATATTCAAGCTCAATTTAATGACCATTAGGTCTAAGATAAATAAAAATGAAAGCTCTTCCACTTATATGCTTGAATCTTCATATTTGTGGTATAGTAGACTAGGACATGTTAACTACGATATGTTGCGTTGATTAATAAATATGCAAAGTATACCTGCATTTCACCTTGACCTGAAACACAAATGTGAGATTTGTGTTGAAGCAAAAATGATAAGATCACCCTTTCAACATATTGAAAGAAGCAATGAACGACTCGAGCTAATTCACACCGACGTGTGCGACCTCAAAGGTACACCAACACGTGGTGGGAATAAGTACTTGATCACTTTTATAGATGATAACACAAAATACTATTATGTGTATCTTCTCAAAAGTAAAAATGAAGCTATAGAGAAATTTTCACTCTATAATGAGATTGAAAACCAACTTAATAGAAAGATTAAGATGGATCAAAGTGACCGAGGCGGTAAATATATATCATCATTCGCTGAGTTATGTGCTGAACATAGGATTAGACACGAAACAACATCTCCTTATACTCCTCAACAAAATGGAGTTGCTGAGCAGAAAAACCAAACTCTAAAGGAGATGATGAATGTTCTTCTATTGTGTAACGACCGCCCTTCTTATTACTACTATTCTAAGGGCGACCGCTACCTAACTACTAACTATACTAAGGTTGCTCAAAGCAATAAAAGCACTACTTAAGATTTCGGAAAGAAACTCTGCATTTAAAATAACCTCCTACTAAACATGCAATGTATACAACCCAAGTAAAGCATGGCATATTACCAAATTTAAACATTTTTAACTGTAACTGCATGCTAAAGACTTGTGTAGGAATTTTAAACTTAATAATAACATAGGCAGGCTACGACTTCCATGAAAACCAAACCATAACTCGAATTCTAAGGGAACTAGCTTCCAGCAACTAAATAAGACAATGCTTCAACCATATCAAAAGCATATAAGAAAGAAGCCATTCTAGCAACATAATTTGCACAAGTTTAAGGCAGCTGATCAAATTTACAATCAAACTGGAGGCTAACATAATTTGCTCAAGTTTAATCACGGCAACAGCAAACTGAAGGCTAAGAATAAACTAACATGCATGGCAGTATAGCACTCAAGCTACTTCATCACGACAGCTGATCAAAAATCAAATCCAGTAGCAAGTAACAAGAATTATTCCAACAAAATCCCAGTCTAGAACCAGTATTAAGAAGAAACCTTTCAGCTATACTAAAGGAATCCAGCCATAAGAAAGAGACAAGTTAAATGGATTAATCTCTAGCAATACAAGAAATCAATTAAACTTTTTCTTGGTCCCAAGGCTGCATACTTCAACATCACACACTTCTTTCATCACCACCACCATCCTGTCGCCTCCCTTTCATATCTTAGCTTTTCCTTTATCTGCAGTAGGAGGAAAAAAAATAGATCTATAAGCGAAAACGCTTAGTAAGTACTAATCTATCTTACAAAACTCGCAATGCATAAATGTAATGCAAAAGTACTGAAACTGAAATACTAGAGCAATCTGCATGTGCTCATGGTATACATAAAATAAACTAGATACAAGTCATACTCACTATCTAGCAGGATAACAAGAAATTAATACTATAAGCTTAGAATTTCAAAAACTAACTTTTTATTTATTCTAAGCATGTAACTTGTTTCATTTCTTATATCCTTGTGTTAGAAATTAATCTTTTAATTCCTATCTTTTACTCTCTTCTTCTTTCTTTCTTCTTTCTTACTTCTTTCTTACTTCTCTTTTCTTTGGGCCCAGGCTTAGTACCATTTCATGCGCGTTCCCTAATAGGTTGGGGTTCCGAGACACCAATCCTAAAAGAGCATACCTCGGTCTACCAGGGCCAAGACCTCAGAAATGGTCACCTGGATTTGTTTAACGACAAGCTCTTGGATGTCAGGTACTAGCCTCTTGCTTTACTTACTTGTTATCTTTCTTATTCTGATATTAAAAATGCCTTGGCATTTAATTAAGCTTTTAGTGTGCTTTTAATCCTAAACTACTTCAAAAAAAATGGTTTCAGAAATTCTAAAACATGGTAGTAGCATGGGAGTAAACTAATTCCAGCAACCTAAATCATGGTAACTCAGCTGGAATACACATAAAAAGCATGGCAACAACATAGAATTTCTACACAGCAAGTTCTAAAGGAAATTTAGCATATAATTCTGCATGTTACAGTGAACTAGCATGCATATTCAAAAAAAAGAAGCTTAGCATGTCAAATTCTAAAGGAAATCTAACATAAAATGCCTCTTGGGGCAAGAAATTCCGAAAACATGCTAATCCGTAATCATATAAATCTCAAAAGATACTTATATGCAAACTCAGCAAAGGGTCTATAAAACAAAACTAACTTAAAGCTTATCCTAAAGTTTTGGCACAGCTAAAGACCCAAAACAAGGAAACAAACCCTTAACATAAGAAAAATTCAGCATCCTAATGCCTTAGAGGAGGTTTGGCATAGCCACTTTGGCACAACTCAGGGATCCAAACAGCCACCTTAAAACCTTAATTCATTCTCCCAATTCGGCACAGCATGGAATACAATCCGACCCTAGCATGAATCAAATTTCGGTACAAGGGAGCCCTAGAGTAAAAACTCAACAAGGAAACCAAGCGTACGGAGCAACTCCTACCGCAATTTATAAACTCACTTGGTTACCAGGATTTATAAACTCTAATACTTAAGCCTGGAGGTTTAGAGTTCGAATCCTGGGGGAGGCAAAAATCCACTGCCAGGGGTGGAAAGTCCTAGTGAGTAACGGCACGGCCAAGGGTCGTCGGTCGACGACATTAGAGGTCACCAAATGGGCCGACGACATAAGGGCCGATGGTCGACGACCCGAGGGTCGCCAAATGGGCCGCCAAATGGGCCAAGAGGGTCGGGTCGTTACATATTGAGCTCTGGACTGCCAGAGTTCATGTGGGAGGAGGGGGGGGGGGGGAAGCTATGTTAACAGCTATTACTTTTTAAATAAAGTGTCCCGAAAGAAAATAGATAAGAGCCCTTATGAGTTGTGGAATGGAAGACAACCGTCCTATAAATATTTACAAATATGGGAGTGTCTTGCTAAAATGTTGGTGCCTGATCCGAAAAGGACTAAGATATGACCAAAGACTGTTGATTGCATATTTATTAGATATGCACAGAACAACAATGTGTATTAGTTTTTTGTGTATAAGTCACAAATACCGGTGATACACAAGAACACGATAATAGAATCGAGAAATGCTTCTTTCTTTGAGCATGTGTTTCCGTATAAGACCCGAGAGGATGCTAACTCCTCAAAGTGGCATATGAAACACAAGGTGAAGATAATGACGAGGAACTAGTGGTGGTTGAGCTTAGACGAAGCAAAAGAGCTCGGGTAGAAAAATCCTATGGGTCAGATTTTATCACTTTCATGTTAGAAAGTGAGTCACGAAGTTACTCAAAAGCTGTAAACTCTCTGATGGACCTCACTAGAGAGAGGCAATTGCATCTGAGATAGACTCTATCTTACAAAATCACACTTGAGAACTTGTGGATCTTCCTCCTGGAAGTAAACTACTAGGTTGCAAGTGGATCTTCAAGAAGAAAATGAAGTCGGATTGCATAATTGATAAGTATAATGTCAGATTGGTAATCAAAGGATACTGATAACAAGAAGACCTCGATTACTTTGATACGTATTCTCTGGTATCGAGAATAACTTCCATTAGAGTATTGTTGGCTATTTCCGCTCTATGGAATCTCAAAATACATCAGATGGATGTAAAGACTACCTTTCTAAATGGGGATTTAGAAGAATAAATCTACATGGAGCAACCTGAGAGATTTTCTGTGTCAGTACAGAAAAATAAGGTTTGTAGATTGGTGAAGTCATTATATGACTTAAAATAAGCACCAAAGTAGTGGCATAAGAAATTTGATAATGCTATGAAGGAATATGGATTTAAGATAAATGAATGTAATAAATGTGTCTACATGAAAGCTACAAAAAATGACTACATCATCTTGTGCCTATATGTATATGATATACTTATCATTGAGAGTAATGATAAGATAATCAAATCCACTAAAAATACGTTGAACTTAAAATTTGACATGAAAGACATGGACCTAGTTGATGTGATTCTAGGAATCAAAATTCTTAGAACAACAGAAGGACTTGTTCTTAGTTAGTCCCATTACTGGCAACTAAGGTTCACAGTTAAGTTAATAACATATGCAAAGATAAATAATAGGTAATTTTTTACTTACAATTTTTTACTTAACACTCCCCCTGAGTTTAATAACTCCCCCTGAATTCACTATCTCTCCCCCTTTGACACATATCAAAAATAGGAGAAATACACACAACAAGTTTGAACCAATGAAGATGTTAAAAATATAGTTTTGAAAATAAGGATTAGTTAAAAAAAAATTAAGCAAGATTCTAAGATATTTAGATTTAAAAAGTAGACTTTTGAAAACTTATCTAAAGATTATAAAAATATAATTTGGAGATAAATATTGAAAAAAAGTTTAAAAATTTTGAAAGTCAAATAAAAATTTGAAAGTAAGTTTGAACATTTGTTAAAGTAAATTTAAAAATTTGTTAAGATAAATAAGTTTGAATTTTTTTAAGAATAATTTTAAAAATTTGTTAATTTAAAAGTTTTTTTTAAATAATTTGAAATTTTGATAAAGAAAAATCTGAAAATGATTTTGAAGAAATTTTGTAAAGATAAAGGTTGAAAATAAATTTGAAAATATGTTAAAGAAAAAAATTGGAAATAATTTTGAAAAAAATTGTAAAGATAAAGGTTAGAAATAATTTTAAAAATATGTTAAATTTGAAAATAATTGTAATTTTTTTTTTGTAAAGATAAAGGTTAGAAATAATTTTGAAAATACTTTAAAGAAAACAATTTGAAAAAAATTGTAAAGATAAAGGTTAGAAATAATTTTGAAAACATGTTAAAGAAAAAAAAAATTAAGTTTGAATATCCTTAATCTTGAAAATTTTCAAAAATGATATTGAAGTTCCCCTAAAATTGAAAAGTACCTAAAAGTTCAAGCATAGTTTTAAAAATTAAAAAAATATCCTTATGATGAAATATCTAACCTACATACTTAGCTAACTACCATAAAATATTAGCTACTTATTCAGGTTGGTCAGTTTGAGTATTTAGGTCTAACTAGTTGATTACTAACCAGATAACTCAAAATTGATCAATATATTTGTTTAAAGTCCAGATTTATAGCAATGCACTGACATAAATATCTGAATCTTAGGCTAAATCCTAAGCATCTCACACCAGTCTATGTTTCAAAATACACAAGGAAGATATCCTACTATGCTTGTGAGATACTGGCTACTAAAACTATAGGAACGTGTAATTCTACGGTAAGACCTAGGCTATTCTAAAAAGATAAAATATTTTGAAAACAAATTTTGGAAGGGGAATTTTAAAAATATAATTTTGAAAAACTAATTAATAATTTTTAAAAATGTGTTGAGAAATAAAGAAACATATTCTATAAACCACATGCATAATTCAATAAAAATGCAGATTGAAAGTCATAACTAAAAAGTACCCATAACTAACAAGTATCAAATCTAAATACACACAGACATAATGACATAATGTCAACAAGTCATAAATGTATCAAACTAAGTATCTAGTCCTAAAAGTCACTCACCCTCATCATCATCTATAGTACAAAGAGAATTAAACATCCTACGCTGCTCCTTCTCAAAAGAATCAGCTCAATCAGCAATCTCTTGATGAAAATTTATAATTTATCCTTGGAGAGAGTTGTGCTGATCAATCATCTTGGTTTCTAATGAGTTGAACCGTCCATAAATGTCATCTCGAAAATGGCTAAAAAAAATTACTGGACAGTGGAGGAGGTGCATAAGAACAACCCTGATCATAATCAAAAAGAGGTGTCAATGTAAATCCTGGATCAAAAGGCGGCTGATGGTGCTCCTCGACTGCAATCAGCTCATCCTCAGCTACATCTTGCTCGGCTACAAGTGGAATATATTGTGGATGGGTCCGCTTATACACAATTCCCTCTTCACTAGTCCTAATCCCAACCAAAGACAATAGTTGAATCTCAATGAGATCAAAATAAGATAACTCGATTAGTTCACCCCGATGAACTTCTACCCCTAGAAAAGCAATGTAAGTAGTGAGGACATGACACTGGATCATATGAACTTTATTCGAGGTATTGTACCCTGAATAATAGATAATAGATCTGAACACCTAGTAACCCAAGTCAAAGTCAAGTCGGTGCCTCAGTGCATACATCAGAAAAAGATGCACTGGATGTAGAACTCCCTGATCTCTAGAAGATAGAGGATGAATGCAAGATACAACAATTTTATAAAGAGCATTGACTTGCGGACTTAATGGCACGGTTGACATCTTTTTGGGACGTGGCTCCTAAAAAAAATCAACGTACATGAGATCAAAAGTCAGATGAGCGAAAGGGGTGGGTAGTGTGTCAGGAAGGAAAGTACTGAAAAAAGATACGGTTAGCAGAAGGTCTTTGCAAAAATATGAGAAACATATCAAGATCAAATAGCTTATCCCTGGTTGCGACTCTAGTCTTATAATGATGGAAATCAATTTCATACAAGTTATGATAAAATTCAGAACACAGAATAGGATTATATGCATGTCGACAGAAGACAATGCTATCAAGTTGAAAATGTTGGGGAATATCGATGACCTCCGAGCAATATGTTTGATAGAATGGAAGGTCAGGACAATGAGTCCCTATAACCTTAAAATTTTTATTAGGAAAGGATTAACGTAGATCTTCGGTTGAAAATCTAGGGTTTTGGTTGGGATTTAAGGAGCTAGCCTCCCTTTGTGTAGTTGTACAACACTTTTCACTATTATTAAAAGAATTTAATAAATAAATCATAATTAGTAAAAGAACTAAGGTATGGATAGAGAATACTGAGGCATAATCGCGTTCCGAGGATGGTTCTAGGTGGCAAAATGGGCTTGGAAGGCAGAGAAGGAGAAGACAGTGAGGAGGGGTGTAACAACCGCCCTTCTTAACCTTAACCTAAGGCACGGACATTACTCTTTTCATACCTTCTAAGGACATTGTTATTTGCACATCACTCGATTCAAAAATCTAGTATGAACTTGTTTCGACTGTTAAACCATGGTTTGGAGGAAAGCAGAGCTGAGAGTTACTCCATAGTTGTGAAGGGGTCTGGACCGTGTGACCCTAACCAGCCCTATGACCCTACCTGTAAAGGGGCATGCTATGACCGTGTGGTGATGATCGGCCGTGTGGCCTTACCAGACCCAAGTTTGGGCACGGTCGTGTGCGCCACACGGCCGTGTAAGGCCTTCCCTGCTGGAGCAAGGCACGACCGTGTGACTTCCACATGGCCGTGTCACCTGGCAGTGAGGAAGAGGGGCACAACTATGTGTCTCACACGGCCGTGTCATCTCGACTGTGATGAAGGGGTGCATGACCATATGAAACCACACGGCTGTGTCATCTTACCCGAGAAGAAGAGGTGCATGGCCGTGTGCTTCACACGACCGTGTCACCTTGACCGAGACCAAACAGGAAGAGGTGCACGACCGTGTGAAACTACACGGCCGTGTCACCCTGGCCGAGAAGGAACTGGTGATGGCCGTGTGAATCCACACAGCCATGTCACCTAGGCCGAGAGGGTCAGGTGATGGTCGTATGAATCCACACGGTCATGTCACGGGTCGTGCAGGAGTCACACCCAGCACTACAAAGGAGGTCGGTTCTCCCCTTTGTACTCTCTCTTGGCTTATCGTTCTCTCCCATTTCTTTAGGAAGAGTCTTTGACATGCTAATTACTAACAAACTGTCAGTTTCATCATACACAACTCTTAATAACATTTTTATACTAAGCGAAATAAGACAATAGGTCCATCAGTACCAAAATTTAACATATTCCATGCACTAGCAAATTCCAAGATCACTTCCCACTGTTCCGTCACACACACCAGCAAACATTGCTCCTGCTGCCCCTCCTTACTCGAGCTTTCCTTTACTTTTATCTGCAGTATAAGGAAAAGTAATCTATAAGCCAATTACTTAGTAAGTACCATCTACTCACAAAACAATACATTAAAAAGGAAAAACATGCTTTGCAAAACTGGTTGAAGGAACACAAAACATGCACTCAATAATTACTCATGCTAACACCCATAATTTGGAAATATGTACATGACATGTATTTTCAAATAGACTCATTATGCAAACATCAACATTTTTAAATAGGATTATCATGAGACGTCAACATAAAACCATGCTTGTATTGAAAACAAGTAATGAAAATCATATACCTTGCCATACAATAGAGTTCATCAAAACTGCACCTTATAGTCTCTAATTCCCAAACTTAAGAATGCCTTCACTTAAATAAACAATGAACTTGGGAAAACTTCATATTACGTACTAGTGAAAATAATAATCAACTTACTTTGGGTCCGACATTGTACCACTTTGCGCGCACCCTTAATAAGATCTGAGGTAGCTAATCCCGAACCTATTAAGGTACTACTAGGCGATCTAGGGGCCTAGGGGCGATCTAGGGACCTAGGGGCGATCTAGGAGCCCACCCATGGATCTTGTATCCAGTACATGTCATCTTAAAGTAAACTACTTTCTTTTTAATACTTCTTTCTTATACTTGTACTAACTTGTCATTTCAACAAACACCTTGTGTGCACTTAATCCCTCACACTTATAGGGAAGCAGCTTGGGCACTTGATTATGCTTCTTAGTCCCAAAACTTAATGGGAAACAAATCAAATACTCTAAACGTGCTCTTAATCCCAAACTTTGGAGGGCATCTTACCATCATAACATCTATCTCCTTTAACATACATAAAACATATCATGGCATGAATCTGTTGGGTTTTTCGGGCCGCGAAAACCATTTTTTGCGTCGCGGAAACCCCGAAATCCCCAGCCACGGATTCGTGCGAAGTAAAAACTTTCGAAAACAAAATTACGAGTACGAGTTTACTAACCTATAGATCTACACTAGAACTATATGTTAAGAGTTTTACCCTTGATGCGTGCCTTTCGCGAATCCCACTAGTCCAAGATGCTGGATCTCAAGTTGTCAAGGTAGACAACTCTTTATGCGTATCCACACGAACACAAGAAGGAGATCATCAAACTAAAGTGTGCTAGCACCTTAGTAGGGTTCGGCAAGATGAGGAGAGGAAGAGCAAGAAGAGAGAGCTCTAGGAGGAAGAAGATGAGAGTTACTTTACAAATGAAAACCCACCATGCAATTCATGTGGCCGGCCACATTAAGAGGAGTTGTAACCTCCATGGAATGCCAAGAGTCACAACTCTTGGTAACTCCCATGAGGTGGCATCCCACTTAAGCAACCATGATGATGTGGAGCATCATCATTGGCCCACTCAATGCCAACTCACCAATGAGGTGGCATAAAGTCAAGTCAAACTTGACTCTTCATCTTCCTCTCAAGTCAAGTCAAACTTGACTTAATCTCTCTCATGGTTGATCTAATCCAACCATTTAATTCAAGCCAATTTAATATATAATGAATCTAATTCATTTAATTAAATTGATTCAATGAGTCATAATCTAAATTAGACTCATTGAACACATGAATCAACTTGAGTCCAACTCAATTAGCCCAATTAGGATTACTCTTAATCCAATTTGATTCATCACATGAATCTAATCCTCTTGGTTCATCATATGAACCTAATCTCCATCTAATTGTCCTTAGTGTGTGACCCTATAGGTTCTTGTAACGTTGGCAATGCCCCTAAACCCATTTAGGAGCATAAGTAATGAGCGGTATCTAGCAACACATCATTACTACCCAAGTTACAAGAATATTGAGATCCAACATCACCTTGTGTAACACCCAAAAATTCTCAAAACTATTTTAGAAATATTCTATGATTTTTCTGGAATTTTAGGATATTTTTACAGAATTTTTAGAATAGCAAAAGTAGCAAAAATAAATAGGACCGTAAAATAGCCTACGCGGGAATTGAACCCGAGATCTATTGGGTCCTATGACTTATGGTGAACCATGGTAACCAAGTGAACCCAGCAGGGCCGTGCTGAAAGAAAAGAGAATCAATTTTATTTAAGTTGGAGTTGGGGTGAATTAGATCACTTAATATAAATAAGAAATAATTAAGTGAAGGGTTATTTGGATCGTGATTTTTCCTCTCCTCAAAACCTCATCGCCGCCCACCTCTCTTTTCTTCCTCTCTCGGCGCCAACCACGAGGAAGGCTAGGGTTCCGCCCAAGGGCACTTTCCGGCGACGACTTCGACACGAGGACGCTCCCCTCCGCGAGAGGAACGCATAGACGCGAGAAGATCGTCGAAAGGATCGTCTCCTCCGGAAATCTAGCGATTAGAATCGTAAGAAAATCCGAACAGGAGGTTAGAAACCCCTCACCTGCAGTATAAGTAGCTTTCGTGTGAATTCCATGTCTTAGTTTAGTAATATGTAGACTATCGACACAAAAGATGCGAATTAGTGCATACCAAGTGTTCGATTAAATGTTTAGCACAGAAAAATGCAACTTAGGCATTTTAGTAACTTAGATAAATGCAATAGAAGCATTTTATAGCTTATTTAGTCTTGCTCCAGCTTTTACAGGACTAGATGTCCAATGGGTGGGCTCCCACAGTCGCCTCTAGGTTTAGATAACCTAGTTCTAGGTTTAGACAACCTAGTAAAAGCAAGACAAGAATTTATTAGCTTATGTTCAGTATTTTACTTTTCAGTGACACTGTACTGGATTAGATATCCATTGGGTTGGGCTCCCACAGTCGTCCCTAGGTTCAGATAACCTAGTAGCCCTACTAAATTCGGGACTTGCAAACCCGGGTCTAGTTAGGGATGCGCGCATAGCACGTACAGTTGCCGGGCCCATTAGCAGCATGATTATATTTTCATCTATTATATGTATAGTTTTTTTTTAACTCTCACAAATCGGTTGTGTATACAGTTTAAATTCAGTACTAGCTTAGTTTAGTTTAGCTCAGTTCATGCTTCAGCTCAGCTCACTCTCATGATTATGTATGATAGCTCTATGTTCAGTTCATGTTACACATGCTTTAGATGATAGTATGCCATGATTAGCTTTTGATTGCTATGTATTGTATGATAGCATGCCATGTTTTAGTTCAATCAGTACATGTTTTAAATAGCATGTTTTCAAAGCATGATTTGCATCGATTGCATGTTTTAGTGAGGTAGATGGTTTCTTACTAAGCGAAAGCTTACAGATACTTTCTTTTCCTTATACTGCAGATAAAGGTAAAGGAAAGATGGACTAGCGGAGGCTGGAGGGTAATGCTACGAAGATGTGTGTGGATGGAACATGGAATAGAGATCTTAGGGAATTTCAGCAAGCTTGTTTAAGCACTAGAACTTTTTAGCATTATGTTATTTTGCACCTTAGCATGTTAAATGTTATGAATTAGTTAATCAAGCATCCTATCATGTTTAGAATACTATTTTTGTGATGTTAGAATGTTTAGCATTTAGTTTAGAAATGTTATAAGTAGTTTTGGCACGAACAAGTGCTGAAATCAGACAATTGGCACGAAATCAGAAACTCGAATCGATCAGCTGATCGATTCGAGGGTTTCCAATCGATCGAAGGATCGACTGGGCAATTCGTCTCGCGAACAGTAGGCCTCTGGAACGATCAGCCGATCGATCCGGACGCTCTCTGTCGCGAACAAAAGGCCCT
Source organism: Zingiber officinale (assembly GCF_018446385.1). Classification (NCBI taxonomy): domain Eukaryota; kingdom Viridiplantae; phylum Streptophyta; class Magnoliopsida; order Zingiberales; family Zingiberaceae; genus Zingiber; species Zingiber officinale. The sequence continues at coordinate 12,583,826 of NC_055988.1, read as the reverse complement.
GGGATCGATCACTGGATCGATTGGCCAGTCTGGATCGATCAGCCGATCAATCCAGAATATCGTCCCGGGCACAGTAGCGTGCTGGATCGATCACTGGATCGATCCAACCTATGCCCCACATACAGTAGCCGGTTGAATCGATCACTGGATCGATCCGACTATTCCAATCAATTTGTGGATCGATTGGGAGGTCTGATAACAGTTGGAAAACATTTATTTCAGTTCAGTGACCATAGGGGACGTAGTATATGCTAGGTATACTCTAGATGACACCCCTTAGCACATGTAGAATAAAGAAATGACAATAGTTTAGCAAAATTTTGATTAGTACAGTTTCCGCATCTAGATTTAATGATGGTCATGGATTAGTTAGCACAGCATAATGTGACGATCGGCCTCACAGCCTAGTTAGTAGGAGGTGGGTCGTTACACCTTGTGACTACTAATTGTGACTCCTCACAATATATGACAAGTGTCCTTCTATCCTAAACATCTAGATTGATCAATCTGAGGCATAGACCGTGTCATCCTCTGACCAATCTAAATCTTGAACTCCAAGTAGACTCACTAAATCAAATGAACTCAATATCTCATATTGACTCATTTGAGCATGGTCATGCACTTCGTGGTCTCACTCTATCAAGAATATCGATGTCGCTCCTGTCATATAAGAGGGATAGATCCCATCTACATCACTCACATCCCTCTGCATAATTCATTACATACCCAGTAATCGCCTTTATAGTCCACCCAGTTACGGGTGACGTTTGACGAAACCAAAGTACATAACTCCTTATGTAGGGAACCATGGTGACTTAAGGTCTAAGGACTGTTAGTCATACTAATAGCCACATGAGAAAGTATATGACACTCATATAAGGATCCATGATACTTTCTCATGGCGGGTTATTCAGTATACATTCTCTAATGCATACCTATGTGTCAACTTGATATCTCTATATCCATGACTTGTGAGATCAAGTCATCGAGTTGACCTGCATGCTAGTCTTATTGCATTAACATTGTCCTTGAATGTTAATACTTGACTAGGAATGATTAAGAGTAGTGTTCCCTATATCATCTCACTATCGGTTCAACTAACCGATTGATATAGGTGAGAACCTTCTACTCAAGGATGCTATTATACTTAGTTTATTTGGCACCAATACAAGTAAGTATAATAACCAAAACAAATGTCTTTATTTATATATAAGAATATGATACAATAAGTCCATAATACAATCATCAAATGATTGGCTCTAGGGCTCTAACTAACAATCTCCCACTAGCACTAGTGCAAATCAGTGTAGGCTCTTAGCCCCAATGACCTAGTGTGACCATCATGCTTCCTCTGTGCCAAAGCCTTTATCAAGGGATCTGCGATGTTAGCCTTTGTAGGTATTCTGCATATCTTCACATCTCATCTCTCGATAATCTCTCGAATGAGATGGAAGCGTCGTAGTATGTGTTTGGTCCGCTGGTGTGAGCGAGGTTCCTTCGCCTGTGCTATAGCTCCATTGTTGTCACAATAGAGCTCAATAGGGTCAGCGATACTGGGAACCACCCCAAGTTCAGTGATGAACTTGCGGATCCAAATCGCCTCCTTTGCTGCCTCCGATGCAGCAATGTACTCGACCTCTACTGTGTCCTGCTTCGAACTCTTCCAGCTCACAGCACCACCATTAATGCAAAATACGAACCCTGACTGCGATCGATAATCATCCTGGTCGGTCTGGAAGCTAGCATCACTGTAACCCTTTACAGTTAGCTCGTCATTACCTCCATATATCAAGAAATATTCTTTAGTCCTTCTCAAGTATTAAGAATATTCTTGACCGCTATTCAGTGACTTTCACCTGGATCTGACTGGTATCTGCTCGTCATGCTCAAAGCATACGAGACATTAGGACGAGTACATAGCATGACATACATGATAGATCCTATGGCTGAGGCATAAGGGATCTGATCCATGCGGTCTCTCTCCTCTCTAGAAGAGGGACCTTGAGTCTTCGAAAGACTCACGCCATGTGACATCAACAGAAATCCCTTCTTGGAGTTCTGCATGGCAAACCAAAGGAGTACCTTGTCAATATATGTACTCTAACTTAGGCCAAGCAATCTCTTAGATCTATCTCTATAGATCTATATTCCTAGAATGCGGGATACTTCACTTAAGTCCTTCATTGAGAAACAACTCTGTAGCCAGGTCTTGACAGACTGAAGCAAAGGGATGTCTTTCCCAATGAGTAGTATGTCATCCACATACAATATGAGGAAGACAACTATATCCCCTACAACCTTCTTGTAGACACAAGGCTCATCTTCATTCTTGATGAAACCAAACTATTTGATTGCATCATCGAATCGAAGATTCCAGCTCCGAGAAGCTTGCTTTAGTCCATAAATGGACCTATGCAGCTTGCATACTCTGCTAGTATGCTGTGGATCTACAAAACCCTCAGGTTGTGTCATGTACACATCCTCGAGCAGGTTTCCATTCAGAAATGGAGTTTTGACATCCATCTGCCATATCTCATAGTCATGGTAAGCTGCAATAGCAAGCATGATCCGAATAGACTTAAACATCGCTACTGGAGAAAAAGTTTCATCATAGTCAATACCATGAATATGCTTGAAACCTTTAGCTACCAAGCGACCCTTATAGATAAGTCCATCCATGTCAGTCTTTCTCTTAAAGACCCACTTACACCCAATGGGTTTTACCCCTTCAGGTGGATCAACCAAAGTCCATACTTGGTTGGTGTACATGGATTCTATCTCGGATCTCATGGCCTCAAGCCATTTCTCAGAATCTGGTCTCATCACAGCTTCCTGATAGGTGGTAGGCTCATCCTCTATAAACACAATGTCATCATGGTCAGACAAGAGAAATGAGTATCTCTCAGGCTGACAACGTACCCTATCAGACCTGCGAAGAGGTATGTCTACTTGAACTGGTTGTTGTTCCTCAACTCCTTGTAGAACAACATCATCCACAACACTTTGTGGTTCCAGTTCAATTTCCATCGAGGCTTCAGTGCTATGGTCCACATCTTGAACTTCTTCAAGATCGAACGTACTCCCACTAGTCTTTCTAGAAACAAAGTCCTTTTCTAGAAAGACCCCAGTCTTTGCCACAACTACCTTGTGTTGACTGGGAATGTAGAAGTAATATCCCTTAGTTTCCTTGGAATATCCAATGAAATAGCACTTGTCAGATTTGGGTCCTAATTTGTCTGAGACTTGACGTCTAACGTAAGCCTCACAATCCCAAATCCTCATGAAAGACACCTGGGCATCTCTCCCAGTCCATATCCTATATGGTGTCTTTATCACGACCTTGGATGGAACTTGGTTGAGTATAAAAGCTGCCGTGTCTAGAGCATAGCTCCAAAGGTATGTCGGAAGATCTGTGTGACTCATCATAGATCGTACCATATCTAATAGGGTACGATTCCTCCTTTCAGATACACCATTCATCTGTGGTGTTCCAGGAGGAGTGAGTTGGGATAGAATCCCACACTCAGCTAGATAGTCATGAAACTCATAGCTAAGGTATTCTCCACCTCGATCTGATTGAAGTATCTTAATACTCTTGCCAAGCTGGTTCTGTACTTCATTCTTGAATTCTTTGAACTTTTCAAAGGATTCTGACTTATGTGTCATCAAGTACACATAACCATATCTACTGAAGTCATCAGTAAATGTGATGAAGTACCTATAACCACCTTTAGCAGCGACATTGAAAGGGCCACAAACATCACTATGTATAAGACCTAACAAATCAGTCGCTCTCTCACTGTGCTCACTAAAGGGAGTCTTGGTCATCTTGCCTAGTAGGCATGACTCACACATCTCATAAGATTCAAAATCAAATGAGTCCAGCAAACCATCCTTATGGAGCTGGGATAAGCGCTTGTCATTTATATGACCTAAGCGACAGTGCCAGAGATAGGTTTAGTTCAGATCATTTGACTTGAACCACTTGGTATTTATGTTATAGATAGGGCTTTCAAGGTCTAGAATGTAGAGTCCGTTTATCAGAGGTGCACTACAATAGAACATATCTTTTAAATAAACAGAACAACATTTGTCCTTTATAATAAAAGAGAAACCTTTCTTGTCCAAACAAGAAATTGAAATTATGTTCTTAGTTAATGCAGGCGCATAACAACAATCATCCAACTCTAATACAAGCCCAGAGGGAAGAGATAGAAAATAAGTCCCTATAGCAACAGCAGCAACCCGTGCTCCATTGCCTACGCGTAGGTCCACCTCGCCCTTCGCCAATGCCCTGCTATTTCTCAACGCCTGTACATTAGTACAAATGTGAGAAGCACATCCGGTATCTAATACCCATGATGAAGAAATAGATAGATTGACTTCTATAACATATATACCTGAAGTGGAAGTCTCACTTCGCTTCTTCTTAAGATCTTCCAGGTACACCTTGCAGTTCCTCTTCCAGTGCCCGGTCTGACCGCAGTGGAAGCAGGTATCATCCTTGGCGACCCCTCCTTTAGGCTTCAGTGCCTTGCCTTTGCCCTTGGCTTGAGACTTTCCCTTGCATTTGGGCTTGCCCTTGCCCTTGTGTTTCTGAACCATCAGAACAGAGTGGGGCTTTGCCTTCTTAAGGTTCAGCTCAGCAGTTCTCAACATACTAAGCAGCTCGGGCAGTGACTTGTCAATTTCGTTCATATTGTAGTTTAGAACGAATTGACTATAGCTATCCGGCAAGGATTGTAAGATCAGGTCAGTGGCCATCTCTTGGCCAAGTGGGAATCCCAACCTCTGTAGGTTTTCTATGTACCCAATCATTTTGAGTACATATGGGCCTACGGTAGCCCCATCTGACATCTTGCACTGAAATAGTGCCCTTGAGATCTCAAATCTCTCATGTCGCGCTTGTCCTTGATACAGTTAACGAAGATGCTCAACCATATCGTAAGCGCCCATTAACTCGTGTTGCTTCTGAAGCTCAGAGTTCATGGTCGCGAGCATTAGACAGGACACATCTAATGCGTCATCTTGATGCTTCTTGTAAGAATCTTTGTCTGCTCGCGTGGCATTGGCAGGAGGAGTCTCCGGAATGGGCTACTCCAGAACGTACAGTTTACGTTCCTGGGTGAGAACTATTCTCAAATTTCTGTACCAGTCCAGGAAATTTGCTCCGTTGAGCTTGTCCTTCTCAAGGACAGAACGCAGAGAGAAGGTGTTCGTATTCGACGTCATGGTTATCTACAACAGAAAAATACAGAAAAATAAATATCATATTCTTTTAAATCATTTAATTAGGTTTTTAACTAAATGATGCTTCCACTGAATTCTATAATTCATGTGGGACAAGATCCACATCATACTAACCCTTGAGTTAGTTTTGGCTCAGGGGTCGATCCCCGGGGTGTCACTGCCTGGGGTTAACGTCTCCGTCATGCACTTTCCACATGTGTACCTACATTTACCTCCCTCCATATCCGTGGGACCGGCTCTAGGGGGGCCGCTAATGTGGTGGTTCCACATTTTTTTGAGTTAGCTTTGGCTAATACGCCCAAGACTTAGTATGATCGGTAGCTAACGATTTACCAATTACATCTCTATGCAACTCTTGTTTATAGGATCATTATCCGCAGTTATATTAAAACTTGAGTTAGCTTTGGCTAATACGCCCAAGAATTAATATAAATGTGATTTATGTCCTATCTTTCCAACCATTGGAAGAATACCTATAGTTGTACTCGATCCAATCGAGCAAACTAGGAATACTCAATCTAATTGAGTTTGTACTCGCCCATGCGTTGATAAGCGGGACCAAGATTGTCCCTCCGTACCCTACCAAGATAATATGTGTTGCTCTGTTTTGGCAGATTCAACAACACATGTGATCGAGGTAGTGATAGGTATCACGACACGGTAGGCATTAGAGTTGACGCGATTTAGATCTAATCTAATCGTCGATGTGTATCAAATACGTGATAGATCTAATCTAATCGAAAGGGTGCATATTGTACACGATTTAGATCTAATCTAATCGTTAGGCACTAATTAATTACTAATCATGCATCACATACACACAAGCAATTAATTAAATTTATTTGTGATTAGTCATGGCCCTACTACGATCTTTTCGAGCCAATGAGAAGATCAGATGGTCAACTTAAGGTCAACAACTTCTCAAGCTCCTTCCTTTGACCACCTTGTGTTGCTCGCGCCTTCCTCGTAACTCCGTCTCGAGTGGACCTTCCACGGCTCCAATTTTGTACATTACAATTTTGAAACTTGAGTTACATTTGAGTCTAAACTAATTTACAACAAGAATATATAAGAAAGGCACGACGCGCAGGTCGTGAATCAAACGTACAACACGCACAACACAAATGACGGCGCGCAGGCCGTAATATGAATTACAACACAAATCCAATCAGATTGGGTCTTTTGGGCCATGACTATCACAAATTATACATAATTCTAAATTATGTAATTTCCATAATTTTCTATAATTTTAATACTAATTTTTACAATTTTTACGAGTAAAATTTCCCGGCGGTCCCGTTTAGGGATTTTCGGGCGTAATTGCGGAATGAATCCCCTTGCGGGGCTAGGGGCAGCGCCCCTACCCGCGATCTAACCATCGCGAGTGTCCCTAAGCGATCCTACAGTGCCTTAGTCCGCTGTCCCAAAAGGATTTGAGGCGAAACCTTGCCGTTTCAGAAAAATCTTCTCGGTAGTCGAAGCCTACAAGTGTATAAACACTTGTGCTTCGCTTCTACGAGAAAATTACTCATAAAAATCCATAAAAACTTAAATTTACAGAAAATCACAGAAGCTATATTTTTCATAAAAATCAAACTAAACTCGTACAAGTCTTCACACGTGGCTCTGATACCACTGTTGGGTTTTTTGAGCCGCGAAAACCGCTTTTCACGTCGCGAAAACCCCGAAATCCCCAGCCACGAATCCGTACGAAGTAAAAACTTTCGAAAATAAAATTACGAGTACGAGTTTACTAACCTATAGATCTGCACTAGAACTATATGTTAAGAGTTTTACCATTGATGCGTGCCTTTCGCGAATCCCGCTCGTCTGCCTGATCTCAAGTTGTCAAGGTAGACAACTCTCTATGCGTATCCACACGAACACAAGAAGGAGATCACAAAACTAAAGTGTGTTAGCACCTTAGTAGGGTTCGGCAAGATGAGGAGAGGAAGAGCAAGAAGAGAGAGCTCTAGGAGGAAGAAGATGAGAGTTACTTCACAAATGAAAACCCACCATGCAATTCATGTGGCCGGCCACATTAAGAGGAGTTGTAACCTCCATGGAATGCCAAGAGTCACAACTCTTGGTAACTCCCATGAGGTGGCATCCCACTTAAGCAACCATGATGATGTGGAGCATCATCATTGGCCCACTCAATGGCAACTCACCAATGAGGTGGCATAAAGTCAAGTCAAACTTGACTCTTCATCTTCCTCTCAAGTCAAGTCAAACTTGACTTAATCTCTCTCATGGTTGATCTAATCCAACCATTTAATTCAAGCCAATTTAATATATAATGAATCTAATTCATTTAATTAAATTGATTCAATGAGTCATAATCTAAATTAGACTCATTGAACACATGAATCAACTTGAGTCCAACTCAATTAGCCCAATTAGGATTACTCTTAATCCAATTTGATTCATCACATGAATCTAATTCTCTTGGTTCATCATATGAACCTAATCTCCATCTAATTGTCCTTAGTGTGTGACCATATAGGTTCTTGTAACGTTGGCAATGCCCCTAAACCCATTTAGGAGCATAAGTAATGAGCGGTATCTAGCAACACATCATTACTACCCAAATTACAAGAATGTTGAGATCCAACATCACCTTGTGACTACTAATTGTGACTCCTCACAATATATGACAAGTGTCATTCTATCGTAGACATCTAGATTGATCAATCTGAGGCATAGACCGTGCCATCCTCTGACCAATCTAAATCTTGAACTCCAAGTAGACTCACTAAATCAAATGAGCTCAATATCTCATATTGACTCATTTGGGCATGACCATGTACTTCATGGTCTCACTCTATCAAGAATATCGATGTCGCTCCCGTCATATAGGAGGGATAGATCTCATCTATATCCCTCACATCCCTCTGTATAATTCGTTACATACCCAGTAATCGCCTTTATAGTCCACCTAGTTACGGGTGATGTTTGACGAAACCAAAGTACATAACTCCTTATGTAGGGAACCATGGTGACTTCAGGTCTAAGGACTATTAGTCATACTAATAGCCACATGAGAAAGTATATGACACTCATATAACGATCCATGATACTTTCTCATGGCGGGTCATTCAGTATACATTCTCTAATGTATACCCATGTATCAACTTGATATCTCTATATCCATGACTTGTGAGATCAAGTCATCGAGTTGACATACATGCTAGTCTTATTGCATTAACATTGTCCCTGAATGTTAATACTCGACTAGGAATGATTAAGAGTAGTATTCCCTATATCATCTCACTATCGGTTCAACTAACCGATTGATATAGGTGAGAATCTTCTACTCAAGGACGTTATTATACTTAGTTTATTTGACACCAATACAAGTAAGTATAATAGCCAAAACAAATGCCTTTATTTATATATAAGAATATGATACAATAAGTCCATAATACAATTATCAAATGATTGGCTCTAGGGCTCTAACTAACAGAATCTTCTTTTAACTTATATAGATATATACTACAACATGCATCGACGAAGCAACTTATACTGCAGGTTAGAAGTACTTACTTCCTTTCGCTAAATCTTACTAGTATAAGATGTAGGGAAAACAAATCCCCTCTTGCATGCCTAAATTCCCAAAACACCTTTCCCGAGCGTACCACCTCCTTGGGAGAAACCTTCCCTTTTGATTCTTCCCCTTGCAAAGCTTTAAGGCTTGGAGCCCTAGGGTCCTTGACTGAAACTTGAAATGAGGAAAGGAAAAAATTCGGCTAGAGAGGAAAGGAAGAGGAAGATGAAAAGTTAGGTTTTCATCTATTCCTTTCCCTTTTATACTAAGTGGAAGTTGAAGCATCTCTTCACACAAAATCTGCTTATAATCAATTGTTTCCTACTTCAAATGTGATGCTTTACCACCACCTAATGACTACTTAAACTAATTTCAAGTAAGAGATCTAGGGTTCAATCCTAGCCTAGACCATTTATAATTGTATTTTAATTTCTTTTTCCCTTCTTCTACTTCTTTTTGCTTTATTTCAATATAGGAAATTTATGGGCGTTACAATCTCTCATACCTTATAAAAAGTTCGTCCTCAAACTTAGAACAATTGTGGATACTTCTATTTCATATCATCCTCACGTTCTCATGTTACTTCTTTATACTGTTGACTTTGTCACAATACTTTTACTAACGGTATCTCTTTGTTTCTCAGTTTCTTAACTTCTCGATCTATTATCTGAATAGGTCGACTTTCATAACTGAGATCCTCTTGAACTCGTACCGTCTGTGGTTCAATCACTTGGTTTGCATTGGGAACATGCTTCTTCAATATTGAGACATGAAATACATTATGAACAGCTGACATTTCTTGAGGTAATTCCAACTCATAAGCTACCTTGCCAACTCTTTTGGTGATCAAGTATGACCCCACATATCATGGACTTAACTTTTCTTTCTTCCCAAACTGCATTACTCCTTTCATAGGAGCTACTTTGAGGAATACTGAATCCCCTACCTCAAATTCTAGCGGTCTACGACGCACATCCGCATAGCTCTTCTACCGGCTCTGAGTAGTTTCTATTATCTGGAGAATGTTCTGAATAGCTTTGGCGGTGTCTTCGATGAGGTCTGTCTGGAGTCCTATTTCTTTCTTTTCACCACCTTCATACCAACAAATAGGAGATCTACATCTCCTCCCATATAGAGCCTCATATGGTACCATTCCGATAGTAGCTTGATAGCTATTATTGTATGCAAACTCTGCTAAGCATAGGTATCGACACCAGCTCCCTTTGAAATCTAAGGCACAAGCCCGTAGCATATCATCTAAAATTTGGTTCACCCGTTCTGTTTACCCGTCAGTTTGAGGATGAAATGCAGTGCTGAATCGTAACTTAGTACCAAGAGCTCTTTGAACACACTCCCAGAAGTGTGAAGTAAAACGACCATCTCTATGAGAAATTATGATCTTGGGATCTCCATGCAATCTGATAACCTCTTTCACATATAATTATGTTAACTGCTCAATAGAGTAGGATGCTCTGATTGCTAGGAAATGAGCAGACTTGGTCAATCTGTCTACTATTACCCAGATAGCATCATAACCGTTCGTAGTTCTGGTTAATCCTACTATAAAATCCATAGATATATCCTCCCACTTCCACTCTGGGATCTGGATAGGCTGCAGAACTTTGCCTGGCCTCTGATGTTCTGCTTTAACCCATCGACATGTCAGACAGGTACTGATATATCTAGCAATATCTCTCTTCATTCCAGACCACCAGAAGTGTTCCTTTAAATCTTGGTACATCTTGGTGGAACCAGGATGCATTGCATAGGGTGTTCTATAGGCTTCATCTAGAATTTTCTTTCATAGTTCTTCTTGATTAGGGACACAAAGACGATTACCATGATATAGCATCCCATGGTCTGATATTCGAAACTCCCCCATTTTCTCCTTCTTGTATTCCCTGCTTGATCTTCTGAATATTAGGATCTTCATCCTGCCCTTTCTGTATATCGTCAAGAAAGGTTGACACTAGTGTCAAAGTGGAGAGCTGTCCAGTAATAATTTCTAGCCCAAAATTTACTACTTCCTTTCGTAGGGGTTGGGACATGGAAGATAAGGACAATAAAGTTGCGCAAGATTTCTACTTATTGCATCTGCTACCTTGTTCGCCTTCCCTGGATGGTAGAGGATTTCACAATCATAGTCTTTGACTAACTCAAGCCATCTCTGTTGTCTCATGTTTATGTCTTTTTGAGTGAAAAAAATACTTCAGACTCTGGTGATCTGTGTAGATCTTGCACTGAGTTCCATATAAGTAGTGCCTCCAAACTTTGAGAGCGAAGACTACTGCTGCTAACTCGAGGTCATGCGTGGGATAGTTCTTCTCATAATCTTTGAGTTGTCTCGAGGCATAGGCAATGACTCTGTCATTCTGCATCAGTACAGCTCCGAGTCCCAATTTAGAAGCATTGCTATACATATCGAATCTCTCGCCATTTTCTGGAAGAGTCAGGATTGAAGCACTGGTCAATCTCCTTTTTAGTTCAATGAAACTCTTCTCACAATTCTCTGTCCACTCAAATTTTCTATCCTTCCTGACTTTTGGAGTATATAAGAATATCGTCTATAAAGACGATTACAAACTTATCCAAATACGCTTTGAACACCCTATTCATCGGATCCATAAACGTAGCCAGAGCGTTTGTCACTCCAAAAGGCATGACTACGAACTCGTAGTGTCCATACCTCGTTCAGAATGATGTTTTCGGTACATCATCTGCCCTCACTTTCACTTGATGATATCTGGACCGTAAGTCTATCTTGGAAAAGACTGTGGCTCCCTTTAACTGATCAAATAGATCATCAATCCTCGGCAAGGGATACTTGTTCTTGATTGTTACTTTGTTCAGCGCTCGGTAGTCCACACACATTCATATAGACCCACCCTTCTTCTTTACGAACAACACCGGAGCTCCCCATGGTGAGTGACTAGGGCGAATGAAGCCCTTGTCGAGTAGCTCTTGTAACTACCCTTGCAGTTCTTTCAATTCTGCCGGAGCCATGCGGTAGGGTGCTTTTGAGATTGGATGGGTACCAGGGATGAGTTCAATCTCAAATTCAATTTTCCTATCCGGCTCTAAACCTGGCAACTCCTTGGGAAACACTTCTGGGTAGTCACACATGACTCTAACTTCCTCTAGCTCTTGATTTCTTTTTTGCTGGGTATTAACCACATGAGCTAGAAACCCGACACATCCATAGGCCAACATCTTCTGAGCTTTCAGGGCTGATAAAAATTTTTGGGTTCTCTTCTTTGAATCTCCGATGAAGTCAAACTTAGACTCTGCCTCAGGTTGGAATAGAACCCTTCGCTTACGACACTCGATGGAAGCACCATACTTGCTCAGGAAGTCCATCCCAAAAATAACATCATAATCAGACATGTTCAGCAAGATCAGATCGCTGTTAGTTCTCTGTCTGAAATTTTGACTGACACAGCTTGCAGCCAGTGCGTATATGTCATTATCTCTCCCGAGGTAATGTCGTCAAGAATTGTCCGCTTAGGACCTCCAGGGGTATACCTATTCTTTCAGCAAATACTATGGAGACAAACGAATGGGTTGTCCCGGTATCAAATAACACAGTTGCATATTGATTAAAAATGCATATCTGACCTATGACAATGGTGGAGGCATTTGCTACCTCCTCTCTTGTAAGGGAGAAAACTTGAGCATTTGTAGAATTTGGTGGAGCTTCCAGTCTATCTTGGCTAATATGAGGACCCTCCAACGTGGCCTGCATCTGGTGTAGCTATGCCTGCTTGCCTCCATATTGCACAGGTTGTGCAGGAGGAAGGTTGATCTTGGTCGGGCAATTCTTGGCCATATGCCCCTCTTGACCACATGTATAACAGCCACTCGTGCCCTTGTGACAGATTCCAGGATGCATCTTTCCGCAGGTGGAACATGTGGCATACTTAGGTTACTTGTTTACGGATCCTCCCTTCTTATTACTCCATTGTTTCCTCTTGGAGCTCCCTTTCCAGGTTGACCCATGACTCTGGGGTTTCTGAGTGACAGAACTCCCTTGACCTTTGTTCTCCAACAGTACTAGCTTCTGTTGCTTGATACTGTTCAGATAATGCTCTGTGATTAGGGCACTACTAATCAGCTCTTCTGCAGTCTATTAATTCCGCCAGCTACATTTAGAGCTATCTCTGGCCTCATCATCTTGAGCATTAGTTTTACCCTTTCTCTTTCTGTGCTGAACAGCTCGGGACATAGGTGAGCCAACCTATTAAATTTCTTCACGGCTTCCTCTACTGATAAACTTCCTTGTCAGAATTCCGTGAACTCATCGTAATGTTTGTTCGTGACTCGCATATGGAAGAACTCTTCGAAGAACTCAGTCTCGAAGTCAGACCAGGTCATTTGATCTACCTTTCATTTTGCCTTGACTCGTTTCCACCACATTCTTGCATCCCCAGTGAAGCAGAAGGAGGCACACTTAATCTTTTCTACCTCCGGCCAGTCCAATAGCTCCATTATGCTCTCCAGGATTTTGAACCATGCCTGAGCATCCCATGGTTCATTGGTGCCAGAGAAATTCTCTGGTTTTAGTTTCTGCCACTGGATGAGGTATGCTTCTTGCCTCACCACCTTTGCTAGGGTTACAGGTGTAACGGATGGTACTTCAGCTATAGTAGGTGTTACCATATTGATTTCTGGTGGAACCATAGAGGGAGCTTGCTGGTAAGCAGTCAGGGCGACAATAACCTGTTGTTGCTCAGCCACTTGTCTCTGAAGTTGAGCTACTACTTCTAAAAGGTTGGGTTGTGGTGCAGACTCATTTTCCTCTGGTTGAGGTTCATTAACCCTCGACTGTCTAGCTGGTCATCCTCTAGCCACTCTACATATCATAAGTCAAAACCAGTGAAAACATACATCAGCCACTCCTCATTCCTACTTGTTATAATTACTACTTTCATCTATAAGCATGCTGAATCTTAACAAGCATTTCTTACTAATCATAACAAAAATAAAATGCATAAAAGTTGTGAGCAGATACTTTCTTACTTGGGAGCTGCAAGATCAATGCTTACTGTGTGTGTGACGGAAGGATGGAACCGCTTTGATACCAATCAGTAACGACCACCCTTCTTAACCCTAACCTAAGGCACGGACATTACTCTTTTCATACCTTCTAAGGACATTATTATTTGCATATCTCTTGATTCAGAAATCTAGTCTAAACTTGTTTCGACTGTTAAACCATGGTTTGGAGCGAAGCAGAGCTGAGAGGTACTCTATAGTTGCGAAGGGGTCTGGACCGTGTGACCCTAACCAGCCCTGTGGCCCTTCCCGTGAAGGGGCATGCTATGGCCGTGTGGTGATGACCGACCGTGTGGCCTTACCAGACCCAAGTTTGGGCATGATCGTGTGCGCCACACGGCCGTGTAAGGCCTTCCCTGCTGGAGCAGGGCACGACCGTGTGGCTTCCACACGGTCGTGCACTCCTTCATCACAGCCGAGGTGACACGGCCATGTGAGACACACGATCGTGCCCCTCTTCCTCACTGCCAGGTGACACGGCCGTGTGGAAGCCACACGGTTGTGCCCTGCTCAAGCAGGGAAGGCCTTACACGACCGTGTAGTGCACACGGTCGTGCCCAAACTTGGGTCTGGTAAGGCTACACGGTCAGTCATCACCACACGACCATAGCATATCCCTTCATGAGTAGACCCACAGGGCTGGTTAGGGTCACACGGTCCAGACCCCTTCACAACTATAAAGTACCTCTCAGCTCTGCTTTGGTCCAAACCATGGTTTAACAGTAGAACAAGTTCAGACTAGATTTCTAAATCGAGCGATGTGCAAATAACAATGTCCTTAGAAGGTATAAAAAGAGTAACGTCTGTGCCTTAGGTTAGGATTAAGAAGGGCGGTCGTTACAAGGGGATTGGGTGAGACTCGACTTCTACCTGATTACCATTTTTATAGAGCTCGCTCGGCCGACTGATAAATGGATCGATTGACCGATCCCTTAAAATTGACCGGTAAGAAGTAGGTGAGTCAGTATTTGGTAGATCGAAACATATGACCGGTCGACCGATAAATTGAATAGTGGTCAAATTTTCTTCGTAACCGATGAGGTCAAGTTAAAGTTTCAGTCGACCAAACCTGGTTTTCGGTCGACCGAATAATTAAAGAAAGATCGACCTTTTTGTTATTGTTGATGATGAATTTACTGTTAGGGTCGATTTGTAGCGAGAGAGGGGTGAATAGCTCGTCGCATTCATTATCTTGATGCTTCGTGATGATGTGCAGCGGAAAAGAAATCGAAGTAAACACTCACAACGCTAACAAGAGGATTTACTTGGTATCCACCTCAAGAAGAGGTGACTAATCCAAGGATTCACACATGACACACTCTCCACTAAGAAAAGCACTCCTTCTTGGTAACTACCGGAGGTGGAAAAACCTCGTACAAACTCACACAAGCATACAACTCGAAACAAGAAGTAAATACAAGATAATACAAATGAAAAACCTTCTTGTTTAAACCCTTGTATCTTGTAGATGCCTCTGGACCCTTTGGAAAGTGCAACAACACTTCTCTTTCAAGCTCTTAGTCCGACGATGAGTCATAGTGAAGAATCATGTAAGTGCGGATGAGAAGAAAGCTCGCCACGGGCTTTATACTGTGCACTCCTAGGGCTCCCAATCGATTGCTTGCTCCTAATCTATTGCCACGCCATATCACAACAATCTTAGCCGTCGAAAACCTGCATCCAGCGCAACGGTCGTTTCTCAATCGATCGGTCGATTGATTGGGAAGGCTTAAATCGATCGGCTGATCGATTCATCCTTCCTCGCATCCACGCGTGAGAAACAACCTCCAATCGATCACCTAATCGATTGGAGGTGCCCAATCGATCAGCTGATCGATTGGGGAATGTTCTGTGCTCATGACATTTCTTCCCAATCGATTAGCTGATCGATTGGGATGCTGTTTATCACAGCATTATACCCAATCGATCAGCTGATCTATTGGGCTCGGTCCAATTTGATCACTTGATTAAATTGACCAACCCTAGCTTGCCCGAGTCAAGTCTAAGGTGCCCCAAGTCCAGCATCTAGTCAATCGTGACCTGTTGAGACTCCTCGTGCTTAGCATCCGATCAACCTTCACCTGCTGGGACTTCTTCGCCAAGTGTCCGGTCAATCCTTTGACTCACTTGGACTTTTTTTCTTCGTGCCAAGTGTCTGGTCAACTTTGACCCACTTGGACTTATCATCTTGTGCCAACTGTCCGATCATCCATGACCCACTTGGACTTCCACCAGATGTCCAGTCACCCTTGACCCATTTGGATTTCCTCGTACCAAGTATCCAATCAATCCTTTGACCTACTTGGGCTTCCCAACCCCAGGTGTCTGGTCAACCTTGACCCACCTAGATTTTCATGTGTTTGGCTTCAATCACCATGTCTTTCTATTTGCTTAACTTCACTCACAAGGACTTTCCATCTGCTTGGCTTCACTCACCAGGATTTTCCATCTGCCTGGCTTCACTCACAAGGACTTTCACCGAGCTTCACTCACTAGGGTTTTCACCTGACTTCACTCACCAGGATTTTTCCACTGCCCGACTTCACTCACCGGGACTTTCACCTGCCTAGCTTCACTCACTAGGTCTTTCACCTGGCTTCACTCATTAGGATTTTTCACTGCCCGACTTCACTCACCGGGGCTTTCACCTGCCTAGCTTCACTCATTAGGTCTTTCACCTTGCTTCACTCATCAAGATTTTTCAACTACCCGACTTCATTCACCGGGACTTTTGCCTACCTAGCTTCACTCACTAGGTCTTTCACCTTGCTTCACTCACTAGGATTTTCCCTTGCCTAACCTCCAGTTAGGACTTTCCCAGTCAAGTATTCGGTTAACATTGACCTATTTGACTCTTCTTTACATCTAACTGGTCATTCTTTGACCAGAGAGGAATTGTATCAACAATCTCCCCAATCTGATGATTACATCTGTAATTTCCATGTATTGTCAAGTATCGAAACTCAAATATCAAGACTCAAGCTTAGTTAACCAGGTCAGCATTGACCTAGGGATATTGCACCAACATTTACATTATCAGTCGATTGAATCAGGTGTTCGGTCGACAGGTAAATATTTTCTGTTTTGCAAAAGTTACGCTATGTTAGGTCGATCGAACCGTGGCTTCGATCGACTGAACATTTAATTAATTTAAGTTGTTAGTTAATTATGTTTAGTTTAATTTTAATATTAGTTGTAGTTTAATTTTAGTTTAAGTTTAGTTTAAATTTAAGTTAATAAATTTAATTTTTAAGTTTAATTTTGATTTAATTTTGTAGTTTGATTTTAATTTAATTTAAGTTTTATTTTAATAGTTTTAATTTAAGTTTTCAGTCTTAATAATTTTAATTTAATTTTAAGTTTATTTTAATTTTATTAGTTAAATTAAGTTTAGTTTAATTTTAATTGGTTTAATTTAATTAAGTTTAGTATAGTTTAATTTTAATATAACTAAGTTTGAAGATTAATTAACTTTTAGATTAATTAAGTTTGAAAATTAATTAAATTTAAAATGAATTTTTCATTTAGTTTTAAAATAATTAAATTAGAAAATTAATTAAGTTTGAAATTATGTAAGTTTGAAATTAATTAAGTTTAAAAATTAGTTAAGTTTATAATTAAGTTAAAATTATTAAGTTTGAAAATTAATTAAGTTTGAAAATTAATTAATTTTTAAATTTGAAATTAATATTTAATTTAGTTTTAGAATAATTATGTTTGAAAATTAATTAAGCTTGAAAGTAAGGAAGTTTGAAATTAATTAAGTTTGAGATTAAGTTTGAAATTAATTAAGTTTTTAAATAATTAATTTTAATTAAGTATTTTAAAAAAGGTTGTTGAGCTCATGTTAGATTCAAACTTAGCTTTGGTTTAATCAAGTAAACTTCCTAAGGATAAGTTTTCAGTCAGTGGCGAGACATATGACCTTGTGTATCAATGGTAGACCACTTTGTGAATACTTTTCAAATTAGTCTTGCCTAAAAAACTTAATACTTGGTTTTGGTCTAACTAATCCATGTTTGTCTAGGGTAGCTTCGGTAAGATCCACTAAGTCTAGTACACTAGGTAGAATACACAAGATTTAACCTAGACGTGCCTTCGACAAAGCTTCCTTGACGTACTATCATCTCAATCCATTCCGATGCTATGTTATTAGGGTTTGGTAAACCTTTTTAACTAACCATTCTAAGCAAAAAAGTAAACCTAATCCTAAGCATACAAAGTTGGTTAATCAAGTTGGTTGAACAGTTTTTCTATTTGCTCCCCCCGAGTCATAGCTTAGATATGATCTATCTAAGTAGTGAATTTGATTCTTAGGGATTAAATAAAGATTTAGTTTGATTGGTTTGATTAAGCATTTTATTGGATCTCATGCTTGGACTTATCTTCTAACATTTAGACTAATTAAAGATAGGTATGGTTTGTTGATTTTGTTTGGTCTATATATAGTCAAGTCTTGATTTGTTGTACACGGCTCGTTGCAACCCAAGTACCATGTTTAGACATTTGGATCCTAATTCAAACTTTTCAATGTTTTCTTGAGTTGCTCGACTTGACCTTTCAAATTGAAATTTTCTTTTTCAAGTTTTGCAACTTGGGTTGAACTTCCAACTTGAACATGATTAGTCGAGTTACTCAAGTTAACTTTCTCCTTAAGGTGGTCTATTTCCTTAAATAGTAAGTTATTTTGTTTTTCGGATTTTTTTTAAATTTTTTAAACAAGCATTTAACTACTTTAAGTAAGTTTGACTTGGAATAAAATGTTACCATATCGAGACCTTCGGAAACGGATACAGATCCGTGGCTTCCCTCGGATTTGGTGTCGGTCTCGGACTCGTACTCTTCCTCAGACTCGGAATCTTCGTTTCTTGTCATAAGGGCAAGATGGCTCAAATGCTTCTATTCTTCCCCATCGGATTTCTCGGAAGATGATTCATCCCACGTTGCTTGGGAGGCCTTCTTCCTTCTTGCTGATTTTGGCTTTTCTTCCTTCAGGTTAGGGCATTCATTTTTAAAATGCCCCTTCTTGTTGCAACCATAACAAATCATTTCTGATTTGTTTAGCGTATGGTTAATTAGTGCCTTCTTGGTGCTCCTTTTGAACTTCTTTCTTGTTAGTAGTTTTCGGACCATGTTGACCAGCTCTTCTTCATTGGTTGAGTCTGAGTCCAACTCATTTTTTGGTTCCTTTTGGATTCTGGTCTTGGTTTCTTTACTCGATCCTGTATACAAAGAAATCCCTTTCTCGACTTCACTCGAGTTAGACTATCCGTGTAATTCTAATTCATAAAAAGGTTCATCTAATTTAAGAATTGAAAGATCCCTAGAAACTTGTATGCATCTATTATTCATGCCCACAAAGCATTTCTCGGGAAGGCATTTAGTGTGTACCTTATCGTGTCGCAATTCTCAAGGTTGTGTCTGATCAGATGTAGGTCGTTGAGTATGTCCTTTAGTTGAGCGTGTATTTGTGTGACCATCTCTTCGGGAAGCATTTTAGTATTAAATAAATTATTTAATAGTAAATCTCTCTTATTTACATTAGATTCATCGGTTCCTTAGTGTAGCTTTATCAAATGGTCCTATAGATCTTTTGCATTTTCGTACAGCCCGACCCGGTTTAGTTCTTCCATGGTTAGCCCGCATTAGATGGTGTTGATTGTCTTGTAATTTAGTGTACCTTCTTGATCATTGGGGAAGTCCAGTCTTCTGGTTCTATTGGTTTTCCATCAATCATTGGAGGAGTGTGTCCTTTGATTATGGTGAACCAGAGCTCAATGTCGGACTTGAGGTAACACTCCATTCTGTTTTTCCAGTAGCTAAAATTTTCTGCTTTGAACAATGGAGGGTGGATGGTGCTATACCCTTCTTGGTAGGAGTTCGACATTCTTGCAATCAAAGAGTTCAGAAAAGAAAAAATTTCCCAGACTCTCGCCTTGGAATTAGTAGTGCAGGATAAAAAGAGATAAGCGTATAAGAAGAATCTTTTTGAAAGAAATAAAAAGTTTTTAAAATTTGCTCGAAAAACAATTAAGTAAATTCAGAACTACCAGACTCTGATACTAATTGAAGGATCGAAAGATGTGATAGAGGGGGGTGAATATCACACGTTAAAAACTTTTCTTTTGCTTGTAAAATAAATCAGAATAAACAATGAAAATCAAAATGAAAACAATACAGATGACACAAGTTGGTTATTTGGTTCGGAGCCTAGGTCGACTCTTACTCCAAGACCTGCGATCCTTGATCGCACCGTTGGACAATCCACTAAAACTCTTTTTTTTGAAATCTTCATAAAGAAGCAATACGTACAATATGAAGAATGTAAGATAGTAACAAACTACTATATTTTAGAAATTAAAACAATACAAGCATAAACAAAAATTATACCGATACTAGATAGAAGAAGAAGTCGGTCGGTACTTTTGGATGGAGCAGCTTGCTTGTGAAAGTGAAGCGCAGGGTAGCAGAACGAACAGGAGCTTTACACAATGTTGACTTCAAAATTGATTACTCGCCTCGAGCCTCAAGCTCTGCTTATATAAGTCTCGATCGGTTGATTGATAAACCGTTCGATCGACTGAACTTTCTATCAGTCGACTGAACCCTGTGCTTTCCTTCTGTGCTGAGATCCGATCTTCACACATTTATTAACTTTAATGGTTCAGTCAACCGATCACCATGTTCGGTCGACCGATCAATCTTGTTTCCCTGTTCGTCGAGATCCTCCATTAATGAACTTTAATTGCATTTAATGTTCAGTCAACTAATTCTTGTGTTCGGTCGACCGATCATGCCGTCTTCTAATTTGCTTCTAATCGATCTGATCTGTGCTATATTAACTACGTTCAGTCAATTGATCTACTGGTTTAGTCAACCGATTAAGCTTTGATCAGACCTTCGCTCTGCTTTGGTTTGATCTCTGGTATGAGTCAAATTAGTTCGGTCGATCGATCCCTAGGTTAGGTCGACTGATCAAGCAGGTTCTTGCAAAATAGAGTTAAACATAATATATCCCTGCAAAACAAAGGTTAGCACAATATAGTATGATGCATGAGTAGAAATTGACATTAACACTATCTTGATCTCAAGTTGGAAACTTTCTAACTTTTTTCAGTTGGATCAGCGACCTAAGGTTTGTTTCTTCCCGGAACACGACCTCACTATCGCTCCTCTCCAGTTTGTTTACCTCAACCTACCTGCTAAACATTTATCCTCCTGACATGTTTGGACTTTGCTACTTAGCATTGGATCGGCTTACCAGGACTTTCCCTCGATCTATGGTCCTCCATACTTATCGAGCTTCTATGCCAAGTGTCGGGTCCTCTCGACCCACTTGGGCTTCCTACCCGGCTTCTATGATCTGCTAAGATTTCTCCGGTTGAGTAAATATCCTGCACATTTAGTTAACTTGTTAGATCATAACATGACTTAACTTGAACCTTTGACAATACCAAAACTGTAAAATACCGAAAATGGGCGAATCACCATAACAGAATTTTTTAGAATTTTTAGAAATTTTCTGGGAATTTTTCAAAGACTGTATGACTTCGGTTACATAGATAAAATTTGGGTCCCGGGAAAGCCTGTTTAGGCTACCCCGTTTTAGCGAGGAAATATTTGATTTTTCTTTTTTCTTCATTTCCTCTTCCTTAGTCGCCGATTCCCTTCTGCTTGCGCCCCGCTTCCCGACCGCCGAACCCTGCTGTACCCTAACTTCTCCAACCGCTGCCGCCCGCGACGCTCCTTCCCTCGTGATTAAACCCCTCGGCCAAGGGTTTCTCTTCCTCTTCGTGGCCGAAACCGAACGCTTTCCTCGCCTCTACCTAATCCTCTCACTCTCTTATCTGTTGGTGCAATCGACCTAGGTTTTGATCGGTACGATCATAGTTTTGATGTGTGTGTCAAAGAGTTTAAGTTAGGTTCACCCTTGTATTTGATATGTGTATTTGAGTTGTGCAAGTTTGTAGGATACACATGCGACTCAGGTTGATAGCTTCAGGTCCGGTGAAGGATGAAGCATCCGAGGGACCGTGGTCAAGACAGCGAGGACAAGGGCCGAGGGAAGCGACTTCGAGGCATACGCGAAGGATGGCATTGGGGACGAGCCGCGGGCTTGAATGCATCCCAGGGACGAGAGCCAAAGGAAGTAGGCTTGAAGGCAAGAGGTTAAAGCTGCAAAGGAAGCGTCAAATGAGTCGTAAGGGTGAGGGTACGAGTGTATGAGAAATTATACTCGGAGTAAATTCTAGTTTTAGGGTTTTAATGTAGCAGTATTGTAGTGTTACTGTAGCAGTACTGTAGCAGTCGACTGCATGTTTCAGTAGTCAACTGGTGCACTCGACCGCGCAGTCGACTGGGTGCGAACAGAATTGTTCTGTTCATTCGGTCAGTGTGGATCAGTCGACTACATGTTTTAGCAGTCGACTGGTAAATGACCGTTGGCATACTGTTGGTGCTGCAAAGTAGCCGTTGGCTACCTCCAACGGTAACACCAGTCGACTGATGGCTTTGCCAGTCGACTGATGCCGAGATGATTTGATATGATGATCAACTCTCTCCTCTTATTTAAGGAAAGCTTTGGGGCTTGAAGGAGGTTACTCATGCTTGTTGAATAACTCCTTAGCAATTGTCAAAAGCTTCCAAGTCATTCTCTTCCTCCTAATCTAAGTCTTCATCTTGTAAGAGGAAGAGAGCTTTGTGAGAGGTTATACTCCACCGAGAAGGAGTAAGAGCTAGCCGGAGATTGTCGGAGATTGATCCACCGAAGGATCAAGGGTTCGTCCACCTCAAGGACACGCCGTGGAGTAGGAGCAAGCAATCTCCGAACCACGTAAAGGATTTGTGTTAGCGTTTGCTCTTACTTGTTTATTTTCATTGCTTTAGTTTTCGTATTTCGCTTGCTTAACTAACCTTGTAGAGAAGAATCGAAATTGGGGGTGACATAGCTATCCAACCCCCTTCTAGCCGGCCACCGATCTCTTACATTATCCTCCGTCCCTGCCCAAGCATCGGCGAGCGTGAGCCACCGCCAGCCGAGCCACCCTCCCGATCCTTCCTCTTTTTTCTTCTCCCCCGAGGGTATTAAAGTCGTGTCCGACTCTTTCTCTCCTTCTCTGCTTCCCGTCTCTGCCAGCCTCTCCACGCGATCTCCCCTGCTCTGACGCTGTTCCCTAGTCCCGAATCACCGCCGAGCCCTAGCTTCCGTACCCGACGTCGGTAGAGGGCTTGCCGCACTGACCTTCGCCAGAGCAAGCCGAGACCAGGGATACGACGACCACTATCTGCCACTGGCGAACCACTGCCGCCCTGCCGTGGCCACCATTCGAGGTCCTTATGTCATCGCCATCCCTCTGCTCCGGTTCACTTCCTCAGTAGCCACCAACTTTGACCTAGCATCGTTGTTTTTCCCTTCCTTACCCTCTGCCTTTGCCGAAGAGAATCATATTCTGGCAGGAGCTCACTGTGCGTTGGCGTCTTTTGACCTGTGCCACCACCAGCAACTGATTTCTTACTGCCATCATCGAAGAAGAGGAAGTTAGGTAAGGATTTTTGTTAACTTCCACAGCAGTGTAAATTAGGGAAAATTATTGTTAGAATTCCTAACTATTGAATTAGGGATGTTTGTGTTGAGTTGTTGGATGATCACAGTGGATTCTGTCATTGTTTGTTTCTGCAGCAGCATCTCCTAGTTCCGTCCACTATACCCCCAAAGCACGCGTCTCCGATAGTGACTCAACAGCCGGGTTTACGGATTTGGGTGAGTCTTGATGTTATTTCATTTCTATAAAGGATGATAATAGTGTGATGTGGATTAGGGTTCTTGGTTTAATAGGAATTTAATTTAGCTACTGGATACAAATCGGAATTAGCTAAAATTATATGTTTGATAATACAGGACTTTGACGCGAGACGAGTATCTTGATTACCAGATTGGACCTTTCTATTGGAGGTGGGTACTTTGACTTATCTTTTTAGATTTGTCATTTGATATGAGTAATGTTTTTAACAAATAGTAATGATTATGTTTCTTATCTACTTTGGTTGGTCACTATCCGATACCTATTACATGCTTGTTTTGTTACTTGTTATGCACTTCATGTTAGTATCTACCTGATTATACATGCTTATAGGGGTAGTGACATAATCATGCTTCATTATGTTCAGGACCTAGGTTTTTATACCCTATCTGATCTATGTGCCTAGACATTTGATTTGATTCTTTGTCGTATGGTACACATTATGTAGAGATGGATAAGTTTAGGATATTCCCATGCTTAGTATCATGCACCATCTTGCATGATTGCATGCTGTGCGATTGGTAGCCCCATTATTGTTGAGTTCATCGCCAGTTTCATGGATCTGCACACACAACCACTCATGGGTTAGTGGTATATCAGGCAGGGTGTGTGGTAGTTTGCTCTGTCAGTGCTTCCCTGGTCCACTCATGGGTAGCGTGACGCAACGTGGTAGCACATCAGGGATCCCTCATCTGGATTGTCTTAGGGAGATGAGAGCATTGCGCTCCCCCACTTATGATTTGGGGTAGGAGGATAGGTGTACTCCGATAGCATCCAATCCACTCGGTCACTCATCAGGAGTAGTGATGGCAGAGTGCACGGTTGTCACAGCCCTACCCACTCGGTCTCACCATCGTGTGTGAGACGGTTGACTGGAGAGTAGGGGTGACCAGGACATATCATTGGCATCATACGCACTGATACATTTATTGCTTGTGTTTGCTGCACTTGTATGTTGCATATTGGATGGATGCATTTGTTTGACATGCATATAGGATTCCTCTTCCTCTCGGTTGATTATCCATACACCAGGTCCTGATTAATACATTTTTCTTCTGTTTATTTCAGTTGTATTTATCATTTTTATACCAGGAGACTGTACGCCTGATTAGTGCTAGTTGTTATTTTCTTACTATGCATGTCAATATACCTGCTGAGGAGTTGACTCACCCCGTGGATATTTACTATTTTCAGGTTGAGGCTATTCGGAGGAGTTTCAGTCGCTAGTCCTCTGCAGATCGCGAGGATGTGTTTTATCTTTTGGTTTTCCTATTGTACTTTTTAGACTTGTTCTAATTTTGACACTTGGATATTGTGTTATATTTATTGTCGATGAGTTTTATTTAGATGTGTTTTTGCTACATGCCTACCTTGATGGCAAAAGAGGTGAGTTCGTTGTAATTTGTGTTTTATGGGTGTAGTGGAGTAGGATATCGGTTTTGAGCTTTATAAGTGTAGTTGAGTAGGATTTTTGACTTAGTTTTCTTATTATTGCATTTGTATAGTTTTACTATTAAACTGTACGGTGATTACTTGTTTTTATATATATTGTTCCAGCCGTGTTGACGGAGGTATATGTGGCCCTGAGGACATTGTAGAAAGTTTCAGATTGTCATTCGTACAGGGGATATGTTGCCGAAATTTCTTCTGACAGAGACTCTCCCGGGACGTGACAAAAACTCAAATTCAATTCTAGTACATCCTGCACCAATATAAAGAAGCAAATAAATCTTTCTTGCAGTGAACCAGAAGAATTGAAGAATGTTGATTCTATATCAAGAAGCCCAGAAGCTACTATATTTGTCAGCAAGGATGCACAGACAGAGGAAAAAGTAGTCGAGATCAATCAAGTTGTTGTTGTATCAAATTCTGTTGACTCAACATCTACATGAGAATTGTCACCAGACTTCTGAGAATGTCAAACATGATGTTACTGATTCAACAATAGTTTCTTGTAACAATATTGCTGAGTATCAAGACTATGCTTATAATCTCATTTCCGATCACAATCTCAGAATGAAGTATCAAACCAAAATCCAGGGAGTCTCGAGAGGGAAAGAACTGCTGAAAAGATGGCAATGGAGATCATTCAAATTCTTTTCTGATCAGCTATCGTGATGAACTTCTTCCATTGATTATGTGCGCAATTGAGCGTCATCCCAATAGCACAATGAGAGATTCCTTGACACATTCATTGTTTAATCTTGTAAAAAAATCTAAACATGACACGCTACTGTTGATAAAGTTTTTGTGCCCCACGAGAGGATGGAGGTGCATATGCTCAGACCAACAGGCCAAACATACCTAACCTCATCCTCCCCCTAACTCCCCCCTTTCATGCTTGCCCAAAAGAAAGGTACAACCACAACCACATCATTCATTCCTTAGTTTAGTAGCTTTACCCACCACATTACTCTTCTCTCTCCTTCTGGGTCTCATAAGCTGCCATGGAGTTGGCATCTGGTGACAGCAGTGACCATGTGGACTTCATCTTCTTCCTTCCCAGACAACTCTACCTAATTCCCTGCAACACAAACCAAAAATGTACGTACTCCCCTAACTTCTGTGAGTCTGCCTAGCTCTGGTGTTGCAGTACTCCACTGCTTTGTGCAGAACAGATAAGTACTGGATCCCTTGTAGGAGGAAAATCTAGTCACTACTGAAAGGCACAACCCTCAAGTACTGCATCATTTAGTGAGAGAGAATCTATGCCCACTCATGTAGCTAGTCAAAAATAATAATATTATCTAAGAACTTTCATACTTGCGTTTGTAGGTTTTTGTTTGGTTCAAGTTGTTAAGATGCGATAAGTTTTGAGGATAGCATTAGTATTGTTATTGATACTCAGACATGATCTTTAGTGATACATGAAGTCACAAACTTGCAGCCATCATTTAGGTTAGATACCCATTGCTATCCTTAGACAACATGTGATTAATTTGTTTATAAGGGTTGATTTAGTAATTAAGTAATATTCTTATCCATTTCTCCCCCCAAAATCAAGCTAGGGATTAATCAAAATAATTATTTTTTAAATTTATCTTTCTTAAAATACTTTTTGTCGTCATAAGTCCATGTATCCTAAAGGAGAAAGAAACGGGGAGAGAAATTAGGTGAGTGAAAGAATAGGTGGGAACTACCATTCTTTGTTTGCTTTATAAAGGAAAGGGGCACAGGGAGAAATGCAAGGGAAGTGATTCTCCGTAAGAAACATCCAAATAAAAGAAGAAAATGACCAAGGTACCTCTTGATCCTAAACTTTTGAACAAAAAAATCTATCTTCCATGTTTAGATCCTTTAATCCACAATCTCTTATTTTCTCATGGTTTCTTCCGTAATTTACACGTCGGATCAAGGTCGGAATATGGTAAAAATTAACTGTGATCTTCTTTGAGTTCATCTTCCCACTTAGGTTATAGTTTGGGTTAAGCCAAGCCGCCAGAGATCGCCGGTGATTGGATGAACTATATGATACTGACCAGGGGGACGACCCGCCGATCGCTGGTAGCCTCCAGCCGTCTAGCTCAATCCAAACTATAATCTAGATGGGAAGATGAACTCAGAAGAGATCGTAGTCAATTTTGGTCAAATTCTGATCGCGATCAAATGTGAAAATTACGGAAGGGACTAGGAGAGGACCAGAGATTACGAACCAAAGGATTTAATTTCTCCAAGATATACTTTAAATAAAAATATTTTGTCTTAAAAGAGAATCTGATGCATGAAGTTCTCGTGGTCTTGAGAAAAACTAAAGCTTTTTATTGATCAAAGATTAGAATTTTAAATTTATGTAATTAACTTCTTAACAAATGATCAATGATAAATTTAATTCAATTAACATAAGGTAAATTAAGATGGGCCGTAAGTAAACAGAATTCATTGTCGAGTCGTGTAAGATAGGAAACTCTCAAAGTTGGAAGGGAAGAAGCTACCTATTCTGAATTTTTATCGGGGACAACATATTTATCGGGGACAACATATCATTCTACAAGATGATTTTGTAATTACATAGGCTTGGTACGATCAAGCTATTGATATAAAGCTAAGCTATTGATAAAAAACTCTCGTCAGTGCAGAGTCTCGAAGAAAAGTCGAATCACAGGATCCCTAGAAAGGTCAAATCATTTTTTTTATGTCAATCCAGATAGTCAACTTTTTGAATCGGTCTGGCACTATAAAAATTTTTCATTGACTACTAAGATAAATTCGGAGGTGCAAATAGTTCTTCGTCTAGCAACTAACGTCCTAGATTCTTCATCTCAACCGAGAAAAATCTTTACAATTTACTATAACTAGGAATCGAACAACAATATACTTGAGAACTGCTTAGGCGTCTCTGCCACTGCATCTTAGCCCGGGAGTGAAGGGTTAGATCACATTGGAAGCCGTTCGGTATGATTTACCTCCTTTCATCTCGCGTTCGGTGTGTTTTTTAACTGTATTTTACAAGAAACTATTTCCGCGACGCTAAGAAATAGCGCATGGCGTTGATTGAAGGACGACAGATGGGAGTCTCAATCAGCACTAGCTCGAGGCCGAAAAGCAAAAAATGCAGTCGGTACTGCTACTGGGTTCGGCGACCAAACTGTAGTAATGCGAGCCATATGCTTCACATGAAAAAAAAAAAAAAAATCGGGTAAGGATGGCCCTCTCACCCTCTTCCCGGCCAACTCCCCCCGTTTATGGTAACTTGTTCTTGTCACACATCCACCACAATTCGTCTCCTTCTGAATATGCATAAAACTCAGGATGGATCAATTAGTAAGATATAGCAAGGTAATTAATTAATTAACATTAGCTGCTTAGATTTTGCTGTTACTGCTGTTCCTCCCCTTAATTCGATTTACAGTTTACACCTACCTACCCACCTCGTTGGCCGGTCATGGCGACCAATCATGAGGTTCATCCCAAGCCTTATAGTTGTAGGGTACGCCTACCTTCCTTTCGACCTCCTCCTACCTTTTCCTCACCAACTCGATCGATGGATCCTTCTCTTCTCTAGGACACGCAGTACCAGTTCTGATCGCTCGGGCTCATCTTTAATTCTTTGGCTGTATATAAGTAGTAGATGGATTGAGAGAGATAGCGGTGAGGTAGGCCACAGTAGTTCATAGATATAGAAGCTGATGGGCAGGTCGCCGTGCTGCGAGAAAGCGCACACGAATAAGGGAGCGTGGACTAAGGAGGAGGACGACCGGCTGGTGGCCTACATCCGCGCCCACGGCGAGGGGTGCTGGCGGTCGCTGCCTAAGGCCGCCGGCCTCCTCCGATGCGGGAAGAGCTGCCGCCTCCGTTGGATCAACTACCTCCGCCCCGACCTCAAGCGCGGCAACTTCACCGACGACGAGGACGAGCTGATCATCAAGCTCCACGGCCTCCTCGGCAACAAGTACTCAGTCGTTTGTTTGTTTGTTTTTGTTTTTTTTTTTTTGCAGAATTTAAAGTGATTTGTGCATTTATGATCGCAGGTGGTCTCTGATAGCTGCGCGATTGCCCGGGAGAACCGACAACGAGATCAAGAACTACTGGAACACTCACATCAGAAGGAAGCTCTTGAGCAGGGGAATCGATCCGGTGACGCACCGGCCCATCGCCGGCGCTGATCATGCTTCTTCCGACGCGGCGCCGACTCCGACTTCAGTCCCAAAGAGAACAACAACTCCTTTCGCGATTGGATTTGTGGACATTGAAGACAAGAGCAGCAGTACCGGCGGCTGCGAAGAGGAGCCATCGCCGTCGGCGTGGCAGCTGTCGGAGTTCCCGGACCTCAATCTCGAGCTCTGCATTGGCCCTCCCTCTCAAGCTCCGGAGCAGCAAAAGAGCTCGAGACGGCAGGATTCCTCGTCCTCAACGCTTAGAATTCAACTACTGTAGCTTCTCAGCAGCTTAATTAAGCCATGTAACATCAGTGAATATTTAAAATATATATATATATCGGCAATTGACAAAGGGCTTATTTAAAATTATAAAATTCTTAACTTTGGATTTTTTTAAGGGCGCAATAATTCTCATTTTGGAAAAAAAAATAGTAATTTTGAGTGCGCTTTTTTATCAATAGAGTTCTAATTGTGGGGAATGGAACATTTCTACTTAATTAATTTTGGAATCTAGTTGGTGTGGTGGTGCCGGTGAGATTAAACAATTGATTACATACTAAGTGGATGACAGGGACAGTATCTGAATTTCTGTTGGGTGTGCCTTTCTGTCACCCGCTCTACTCTTCTTCTGTTCAGCCTTTTAAATGCATGTAGGTACGTGATCAGGGGAAGAAGAAGGAAGAAGAAGAGGGGGATGCACAGGTCGATGGTAAGTAAATCAGGGAAATGTGACCAGGCTGATTCAATTGAAAATCACTTGCTGTTAGCATGGTAGTTAGACTTTTATCTTGACATAATGAATTCCATTTGATCAGTTGTGAATCGTGATCTTGGCGATTATTCTCCAAGGTCGTAACGCTTGAATGATCTTTTAGTGATGATCCACTCTTCTTATTCACAAGTAAAATCCATGAGATCACGACGACAACTAGGAGATCTTTAACATCCCTCATTTTCACTTATCCTTTGGATCAATTGACCATCTTAGCTCTTAGAGGTGTTAACTTGGTTCAATAAATTTTGAAATTGGGTAGTTCATCATCAACCACGGGCAAAAGAGGATTGATGATCCAAACTAAATTAAACACTCCGGACCGTGGCTCCATCCATCCACTGATCACTACTCATTGAAAGAAGCAAAAATTCTCTAATATCAATCATAAGTTTGCAATAAAGGATATTATATCTCAATATGAGTAGGATTAGAAAAAAATATTAAAATTTTAATAAATCATACATATCATATTGAAATATATAAAATCATACCGATTTAATTGCACATTAAAAATTTTGATATGATATAATATCATATTGAAATTTTCAGTATCGATATCGATAAAAAATTTATATTGAAATTTTTAATATATTATACCGATACTATATATAATATAAAATTTATATCATATTAAAAATTTGATATAATATCAATATAAATGTTTGTTATATTAAAATTTTTAATACCGTGTATATATATATATATATATATATATATATATATATATATATATATATATATATATATATATATATATATAATTTAAATTTTGATATATCTCATCCGAACCACCATGTTCAATCCCAATAAATCAGGATGCCCCATACATGGTACAAAACGACCAAGAATCTTTGAAACTCATTAAATAAATAGTACAAATTGGAAGACACCAACCTAAAGAGTTAATAGTTGGCAAATTTCTATATGATTGATATTAAGTTTATAATTAGAGTCCATAATTGCCATCATTCTCCTCCCTTCCCTGCTCCAGAATTGTTGATTCCACGACTCCCCTGAGACTCTCTTTCTACCTCTGCCGTCGCTCGTCCGACGCCTCCGTAACATGTCAGGGGAGGAGGAAGAGAACGTTGCCTGCTGGAATATCGAGGATGGTGAGTGATCCGGTGATAAGGTAGGGCCCGTTTGACAGGTGGTCAAAGTGATCAACGTTAGGTGGACGTCCGATCGGATGAACTACCTTCCTGGTTACCAGATAGAGAGTAGTCGGTCCAACACTTCGACAGCTCGGTCAGACACCAAGCTTCCGACGCTCATAATACTCAACCAGGGAGACACGAAGGCCGAGCAACCATCCTGCTCGGCAAACAGTGGATGCAGCCTCGACTTGACAAGAAGGACTCCTTCGACCGACGGGGTGTAGCCGGCAGCAGCTCATCGGCCGAGCTGACGCTCGGCCCGGCCGTTGCATTGTCCGGATGGCCGACTGGCCGAGCAGCTCTCCCGCTCGACCCAATAACAGAAAAAGAGAGCAATTGGCAATATGTTCCTGGGGATCAGTGTCATTGATAGGCGGCGTGGTCGGCGGCATGGGCAGACAGAGAATCGTACGGTGGAAGCTTCCACTGTCACGTCAGAGATATGCCCGGGCTGTTAAGGTATGACGTCAGGCACGCTTTTTCGACACATCCTTTCCAGGTATACTTTGAGAAGTGTGCACGCCTCGGGAAACATGTGCGCGCCTCTCAGGAACCCTATATAAGAACTCGACCCCCAGACTTCGTCGGAGGTATGTTTTGGGATTACTGTAGCTACAGTTGCGCTGCTCCTTTCTACTTCATCCTTCATTCGCTTGTCGGTGACTGACTTGAGTGTCAGAGAGTCATCGCTGTGGAGCCCCTCCCTGGCTCGGCACTAACGATTCTGTGGTTGCAGGCTTAGCTCGTCGGAGGTCCACATCGTCTTCAGCCGACATCCAGTCAACGTGAGCGCCATCTTCCCAGCATCCGTCTACTCGCACTCGGACAGAATCAAATTTGGCGCCGTCTGTAGGAACGCACTTGAATCCGAGCGGAGAAGATGGAGGAAGCTAGACGTCTCCACACCGTGACGCTCACTCCAGAAGAGCTCGATGTGCTCATTCAAGTACGAGCCACAAAATTAATTGAGCAGCAGCAACAAAAGGCGCTGGCCGATCGACTGGCACAGCAAGTAACATCGGCCTCGGGAGGCCGAGCAGCGCATGAAGACCGACCGGAGCAACTCTCTATATGGGGACAGAACAAGATGCCAACCGGCACTCCTGGAGAAGTTCCGCCAGCGCCCATTCCATTTCACCGGGCGTTATTTCAGATGCCCTCAGAGATCACTCAGGCCAACCTAGATAGGGGTTCCTCAGATGAGGCCCCCGCTCGAGACGAAAGAAAAGGCAAAGCCCCCCGAGCCGATTCATCACCCGAGCGGATCAACCGACAATTCTCGGAGGTCATTCTGCAGGATCCGCTGCCGAAACACTACGCTCCCCTAGTGATCAGAGAGTATAACGAGTCGACCGACCCGGATGACCATCTCAGCAAGTTTGATAATGCTGCTACCCTTCATCAGTACACAGATGGAGTCAAGTGCTGAGTCTTCCTCACTACGCTCTCCGGCTCGGCCCAACGGTGGTTTAGAAGGTTGCCGGACGGGTCTATCCGGAGCTTCAAAGACTTCCGAACGACTTTCCTTCACCACTTCGTGAGCATTAGGTGTTATCAGAAAATGAGCGTCAGCCTGTTTTCCATGAAGCAAGGCTAGAGAGAAACTCTACAACCCTACATCCAGCGCTTCAACCAGGTGGCGATGGATATCCCCTCGGTCTCGTCCGAGACCATGATGAACGCGTTCACGCAAAGGCTTGTGGACGGGGACTTCTTCTGATCGCTCGTCAGGAAGCCGTCTCGCGACTACGACCGCATGCTGGAGAAGGCCAATGAGTACATAAACGTGGAAGAAGCCCAAGCGGCCCGAAGGAAGGAGGCTCCATCCAAACCATCGGCGCCGACTGAACGACGACCGCCATCCAACCATTAACCTCCAAGAGGGCCCCGAACTGAGTGTTGGGACCGAAATGTAGCTAGAGGGGGGGTGAATAGCTCGTCGCGATCATCGTTGCTTGCTTCTTGAGATGATGTGCAGCGAAAATACAAGAAACACAAACAACAACGCTAACTCTAGGGATTTACTTGGTATCCACCTCAATAAGAGGTGACTAGTCCAAGGATCCACACACTCATGCACCCTCCACTATAAAAACACTCCTTCTCGGTAACTACCGAAGGCGGAGAAGCCTTACAACCTCACAATATAACAATGAGAAAGAAACAAGCAAAATACAAATGAATCTTACAAGATTACAATGAAAACCCTAGCTTCTTCTGCTTCTTGTTGCAACTCACCTCTTGACTTGGATGAGCCTCCAAGAACCTTCAAGAACTGGTGGTGAGGAAGAAAAGATCTCTGTAGAGAGTTGTTGTGATCGCCCGTGAAGAAGAATCGAAGAAGTACCGAAGAAACGCTCGCTAACGGCTAATATCTGCGCCAATGGTCGGATCCCAATCGATTGGATTGCTCCCAATCGATTGGGGAGGCTTTGGATCGATCGGCTGATCGATCCAAAGCGTCTCTGTGCTCTCTGGAATTGCCTAGATCGATCGGCCGATCGATCCAGGGCTTATCGCGCAAACTCGCAGCTCCCAATCAATCGGGCGATCGATAGGAGGCTCTGAATCGATCCGCCGATCGATCCAGAGCTGGTCTGTGCGATCGCGAGCTTCTCCCAATCGATCCACCGATCGATTGGGAGGAAGCTTGTCGCTGACCGATCTAGCTCATGGTTTTTGCCAAAACCAAGTCCAAAGTCCCCTAAACCAGCATCCGGTCAACCATGACCTGTTGGTATATCATGCCTAGCATCCGATCACCTTTGACCTGCTAGGACTCCCTCACCAAGTGTCCAGTCAATCCCTTTGACCCACTTGGTCTTTTCTCCTCGTGCCAAGTATCCGGTCAATCCCTTTGACCTACTTGGACTTTCACCAGATGTCTGGTCAACCCTGACCCATCTGGATTTCCTCATGTCTGGCTTCACTCACCAGGTCTTTCGCTTGCCTAACTTCACTCGCCAGGACTTTCCTTCTGCCTAGCTTCACTCACTAGGACTTTCATTTTGCCTAGCTTCACTCACTAGGACTTTCACCTGGCTTCACTTACCAGGATTTTTCCACTGCCCGGCTTCACTCACCGAGACTTTCACCTGCCTGGCTTCACTCACCAGGACTTTCACCTAACTTCACTCACCAGGACTTCCCAGTCAAGTATCTGGTCAATTTTGACCTACTTGATTCTTCTTCAAACTCAGACTGGTCAAACCCTAACCAGAGAGGAATTACTCCAGCAATCTCCCCAATCAGATTATTACACCTATAATCTCCACGTATTATTTTTATTGTCAAACATTGAAACTCAAACATAGAGACTCAAGCTTGAGCCAACTCAAACTTAGTCAACCAGGTCAATCTTAACCTAGGGATATTGCATCAACAATGCCCCCCTTTTTGATATTTGACAACACCTTTAAGTTAGGCTAATCTCATAGCCTCAATTTCCTTCATGTCAATGTATGAATGAGGGTTTCCTTCATTCTCCCCCTTTCCTAGAGGGCAAACTCCCTCTTTAGGTAATGAAGGCCTAACATAACCACACATTCTCCCCCTATTGGCACACATCAAAAACTCTCTCCCTGAAGAGTCACTCACCGTTGTTCACAACTTCACTCGTTGTGTTCAACACGATAATGAAAGTCTCATACCCTTCATTATCTTTTAATGCTCATCGTTGAGCATGAACACCCAAACAATGAAGATATTCACTCCTCATTATATTTAAAATGCTCAACCTTGAGCATTTACGCTAAGGAAGGTTAACCATCTTCCAAGGTGTATAAAAAATAGATTTTCATGTCCTTAAAGAGTAACTCCCCCTAAAGACATGTACGTAACTTCTGTCATTGCACCAACAATGACTTGGAATCCCTAAACATATAGGAAACCTAAATTTAGAAGTTTTGAGGTTCAAAAATTCAATATTGAAACCAAACCTTAATCTAAACCTCTACTTAGTCTTCATTAACCAATCTATCCTTGTTTTCATCATGAAACTCCTCCTAAATGTATACAAATGTGTTTTAAGGGGTAAGGAGGGGTTATATAGACAAAAAATGCTAAACTCTAGCTTACCCAGCCAAAATCAGCATTTCAATCGATTGGAGTTGAGTCCCAATCGATTGAACCCAGCTGAATCGATCCGCCGATTGATTCAAACTGTGTGGATCGATCCAACGAGCTTTTGCTAGTGAGAAATGCCTTCTCAATCGATCGCCCGATCGATTGAGGCGCTCCAATCGGTCGGGTGATCGATTGAAGCTCTGAAAATGTTGAAATTCACTTTCAATCAATTTCAGAAACTCCCCAAAAATTCTACAAAATTCGAAAAATCATGAAAATTCATGTAGTCATTACTTAGGGCATATACTATCAAGAAAAAATAGTTTTCTATGAAAATACTTTCTATTTTTCAAGATTGACACAAACTTGAAAACTTGTAAAAACTTTAGTGTTTTCTTCTAGTTTGTGTCTAATTTTTCAATGATGATTACTATCAAAATATAGTCTTCATCAAGATTTTCTAAAAGCATTTTAAAACCTTTTTCAAAACCAATATCCAACCATGTTCTTTGGGCTCAATGCACATGACTTGTACATTAGTTTTCCCAATGATTGGAAAACACATAACTAGTGTTGTTTTGATGAACTTAAAATTCAAAAGAATACACTTAATCAACACCTTGAGTTTTGTTCATCACCCTAACATCTCACTTGTATCTAATGTGTACGAAACCACATACAAGTCACCTTATAGTTCTTTAGTGAGATGTGAACTTTGGTTTTGCCCTAATCTAGGGATTATGCATATCTATCTAGGCATTTTGAGGTTAGGAACATCCACCAAGGATGTTGCTTGTTAATGAATGTCATTTGTCCTTAGTTTGCAAGGAATTAAAATAATGCATGATGCGTTATGACATACATTAAAGATAAATAATTTTCAAAAGAAAATTTCCTATAACTACATGATGTATATGTATAACATGACATGGTATTTTGTGTTTTTCATACTAAGACATGAGTGCAAGAATAAATATGATATCATGACATATGATGGGCAAACAAAGCATGGTAACTTAGCATAAATAAAATACCTAAAATGACTATCTAAGTATTCTTAAACCTTAGCTAACTTAAAGTTTAAACCTAGATCGCCCAATATTTCCCAAAAAAATGTCAAACCCCAATTTTGGCATTTCCTTTGCTTTTCCTACATTGTGCCAATTTAAATTAAGTATATTCCTCAAATTTTGGCACAAATTACTCTTTTAAAGAGTAACAAATTAAAATAGGGCTTAGATTTGCCTTTAACTTCCCAATAAAATGTCAAAATCCCAACTTGACATTTCTTTACGATTCTCCCACTTATGCCAATTTAATTTAAAATCAATTTTCTCAAATTATGGCACTTTTTACTCATTTCAAGAGTAAATCATAATCCTTTTCATTTTCAAAGATTAAAAATAACCTTGAAAATGCTCTCCGAGTGTCAACTTCATCAAAGTTGGGTTAACTGCCCTTCTAATCGGAGTTGACACTCTCTAACCCATCTAAGGAGTAGAGAAAATGATCCTAGGAACCCAAAACCTATTGGTGCTCCTTGGATGCTCTAGGTATTCACTAGGGATAACTTCCCTAGATACCTTCCTAGTGACCTTGTTAGGTTTCTTAGAGTCTTTGGTCATCTTTTCTAAGTCAACGTTAGGGATTTCTTCCCTTGTGACATTCTTTGTGACTTTCTTAGACTTCTTAGAAGTCTTAGTCACGTTTGTTGTTGCAAAGATACTTCTAGGGATAACTTCCCTTATATTTTTGACTTGACCACTAGGCCTAGGGTTAGTTCCATAACTATATGGAACTCTATGGTAAGAAAGCACATCCTTTTTGGTTTTAGGTTTGTATCTCAAACCTCTATGACCCTTGGATGCCCCTTGTTGTCCTAAACATAGATTTTGCTCATTTTGCCCTTTTTGGATATTTTTCATCCTTTTTAAGGTCTTTTCTAATTTATCAAGTCTTGACCTCAAAACTTGATTTTCTCTCATTAAATCCTTAGTTTTTGGTTTTTTATTTAATCCTTGAGCAATTTTATTTTTAGGCTTGTAACTAAAATCCTTAGAATTCTTGCCTAAATTTTTATCTACCTTCCTAGACCTAGGTGTGGTGGTTTTAGCATGAAGCGCTACATGTTTTTCCTTAATGCTATCATGCTTCCCATTTTTATGGTAAATAGCATTAAAATGATATAAATTAGAACTAGCATGCTTTTTACCATTATTTAAAAGGGTAGGTTCAACAAATGATACCTTGCGTTTTACCTTGGAGGTTCCCCCTTGAGTTGTGCTTCCTCCTTGAGCTTTGACCACTTTCTTCCCCTTGGGACATTGACTACAATAGTGTCCCTTTTGATTGCAAGAGAAGCACACAATGTGCTCCTTGCTCTTCTTTATTCCAGGAGTGGTCTCTTTGGGTTTCTCCTTGCCCTTTAGTGCCACTTGACTCTTCTTCTTGGCCAATTTTGGGCATTTGCTTTTGTAGTGCCCATGTTCCCTATACTTAAAACATATAATATGATTTTTATTCTTAATTGAACCATTTTTACCTTTATGTGTAGGGATGACACTTGCTCCTCCATTTGATGTTTCTTGATTTTTGGAGGATGCAACATATTCTTCTCCATTTGACCCGGATGTAGAAGCTTCTCCTTCTTCTTGATCTGATGTCAACAAAGGTCTCTCTCCCTCAATCCTAGAGGTGGAGACTTCATCTTCCTCTTCATCCTCTTGTACATGAAACAAGGAATATGCTCCTTCCTTGCTCTTTTGGTTGTACTCCTTTGAGGATGAAGCTTCTAGGACTTCTTTTTCCGATATTGAGCACCTCTCAACCTCGGAGTCCTCTTCTTCTTCTTTTTTATCTTAATTCGATGAATCACCCTCATTTGATTCTTCTTGGATTGGTACAGTGGAGGGGATATCATGAATCGTTGCCAATTTGCTCCAAAGCTCCTTGACATCCTTGAATTCTCCAGTTTGCTCCAAAATGTGGCTAGGTAATAGATTGACCAAAAGCTTGGTCACTTTATCATTTGCCTCGCTCCTTTGAATTTGTTCTTGGCTCCACTTGCTTCTCTTGAGAACTTTTCCCTTTGAACTTGTTGGAGCTTCGAAGCCTTCCATGAGAGCAAACCATTGCTCTATCTCCACCATCAAGAAATTTTTGATCCTTGATTTTCAAAGATCGAAGCTCATCATTGTGAACGGTGGAGGCACCCTTGTATCGAATCCAAGTCCATCTTGGAAATCCATTTGAAGTTGAGCTTCTTGAATGAAGTCTTCGACTTGTAGAATTGCTCCAACTTCTTCACCCTCTAGTTTTTTGCCCCTTCCGGCGATGATTCCGGTGAAGAGCAACCTTGCTCTGATACCACTTGTTGTGACCGAAATGTAGCTAGAGGGGGGGTGAATAGCTCATCGCGATCGTTGTTGCTCGCTTCTTGAGATGATGTGCAGCGGAAATACAAGAAACACAAACAACAACGCTAACTCTAGGGATTTACTTGGTATCCACCTCAATAAGAGGTGACTAGTCCAAGGATCTACACACTCACACATCCTCCACTATAAAAACACTCCTTCTCGGTAACTACCGAAGGCGGAGAAGCCTTACAACCTCACAATACAACAATGAGAAAGAAAGAAGAAAAATACAAATGAATCTTACAAGATTACAATGAAAACCCTAGCTTCTTTTGCTTCTTGTTGCAACTCGCCTCTTGACTTGGATGAGCCTCCAAGAACCTTCAAGAACAGGCGGTGAGGAAGAAAAGATAGCTGTAGAAAGCTTCTGTGATCGCCCGTGGAGAAGAATCGAAGAAGTACCGAAGAAACGCTCTCCAACAGCTAATATCTGCGCTAACGGTCGGATCCCAATTGATTGGATTGCTCTCAATTGATTGGGGAGGCTTTGGATCGATTAGCTGATCGATCCAGAGCACCTCTGTGCTCTCGGGAATTGCCTGGATCGATCGGTCCAGAGCTGTTCTGTGTGATCGCGAGCTTCTCCCAATCGATCCACCGATCGATTGGGAGGAGGCTTGTCGCGGGGACTCACCCAATCGATTGGTCGATCGATTGGGCATGAGCCAATCGATCGGCTGATCGATCCAGCTCATGGTTTTTGCGAAAAACCAAATCCAAAGTCCCCTAAACCAACATCCGGTCAACCATGACCTGTTGGTATATCATGCCTAGCATCTTATCACCTTTGACCTGCTAGGACTCCTTCACCAAGTATCCAGTCAATCCCTTTGACCCACTTGGACTTTTCTCCTCGTGCCAAGTATCCGGTCAATCCCTTTGACCTACTTGGATTTTCACCAGATGTCTGGTCAACATTGACCCATCTGGATTTCCTCGTGTCTGGCTTCACTTACCAGGTCTTTCACTTGCCTAGCTTCACTCACTTGGACTTTCCTTCTGCCTAGCTTCACTCACTAGGACTTTCCTTTTGCCTAGCTTCACTCACTAGGACTTTCACCTGGCTTCACTTACCAAGATTTTTCCACTG
Source organism: Zingiber officinale (assembly GCF_018446385.1). Lineage (NCBI taxonomy): Eukaryota > Viridiplantae > Streptophyta > Magnoliopsida > Zingiberales > Zingiberaceae > Zingiber > Zingiber officinale. The sequence continues at coordinate 12,544,074 of NC_055988.1, read as the reverse complement.
CCCCCGCTTCACTCACCGAGACTTTCACCTGTCTGGCTTCACTCACCAGGACTTTCGCCTATCTTCACTCACCAGGACTTCCCAGTCAAGTATCTAGCCAATCTTGACCTACTTGACTCTTCTTCAAACTCAGACTGGTCAAACCCTAATCAGAGGGGAATTACTTCAGCAATCTCCCCAATCGGATGATTACACCTGTAATCTCCACGTATTATTTTTATTGTTAAATATCGAAACTCAAACATAGAGACTCAAGCTTGAGCCAACTCAAGCTTAGTCAACCAGGTCAACCTTGACCTAGGGATATTGCACCAACACTGAGGGAGTACGCCCACACCAGGGAGCAAGGCCACATGTCGTCCAGCATGTTGTCGCAGAACTGCCGAAGCCCAAGGGGTAGGTATGAACCCCCTTTGTTCTGCTCATTCCATCAGTCTACATCTCACAACACTCGCGACTGTCGCGGGTTCGATCCGGTCGCCCAACCGGTGCCTAAGAGTTATCGACGTCGATCCCCTTCTCCTGACCGGCGACACGAGCATCATCAGGCCGATCGACGAGAAGAAGCAAGGCGATCACCAAGGCGGCCTCATCGGAGAAGCGCGGAGCCGACAAGAGCCGGGCGCGAGCAAAGCAGGTCGTCCGCTCGGGAGGAGGAAAATCGGAGCAATACTGCTCGAGGCGAGATCAACATCATAGCAGGCGGGCCGACCGGCGGGGATTCTAATCGGGCCCAGAAGTCACACGCCCGGCGGTTAGAAATCCACGCGGTGGGCTGTAGTCGAGAGCAAGCCAGCGGACCTGAGATAAGCTTCGGTCCCCATGATCTCGAGGGAGTTGAAGTTTCACACGACGACGCACTCATTATTCGAGCGGTAATCGCCAATTATACTATTCATCGTATATTCGTTGACACAGGCAGCTCGGTCAACATCATTTTCAAGAAGGCGTTCGACCAGCTCCAAATTGACAAAGGCGAACTGTTGCCAATGACGACCCCTCTATACGGGTTCACTGGCAATGAAGTCTTACCGATCGACCAAATCAAGATGGCTATCTCGGTCGGGGAGGAACCACTCCGGAGGACAAGGGCCACCAACTTCATCGTAGTGGATGCCCCCTCAGCCTACAATGTCATTTTGGGTCGTCCGACCCTCAATGAATTTCGAGCAGTCATTTCAACCTTCTGCCAGAAGATTAAGTTTCAAGTAGAAGATCGAGTTGGAGAAGTAAAGGGGGATCAGCTGACTTCTCGGAGATGCTATGCCGAGATGGTCAAGATCAAGGCTAAGATCGCTCAGAAGACACCTCGGATAGAGGTAAACACCATAACCGAGAAGCCCCCTACTTTAATTTATGAAGAAAATGAGGAAGTACAGATACATCCAAGCCGAGCAGAGGTGACAACTTTCATAGCGTCTGACCTAGAGGCTGGGCAGAATGCCAAGCTGATTAGTTGTCTCTAGTAGAACCATGACGTGTTCGCCTGGTCTACCCATGAGCTGCCCGGCATTTCCCCAAACGTCGCACAACATGAGCTCCACGTCCGACCGGACGCTCGGCTGGTGAAGCAGAGAAAAATGGACTTCAGCGCCGAGCATAACCTAATTATCTGGGCGGAGATTGAGAAACTGTTGGTGGTCGACCATATACACAAAGTTCAGTTTCCGAGCTGGTTCGCCAATGTGGTGCTAGTCTCCAAACCGGGCAATAAATGGAGGGTCTATATCGACTTTCAGGATCTTAACAAGGCGTGCCCGAAGGACTTCTATCCCTTGCCCAGGATAGATCAGATGGTGGACTCCACGGCCGAGTGCGAGCTGATATGCATGTTGGACGCATATCAGGGGTATCATCAAGTGTCGCTTGCCCAAGAAGACCAAGAGAAAGTTAACTTCATCATTGCCGACGGTATGTACTGCTATAACGTAATGTTGTTCGGCCTAAAGAACGCAAGAGCCACCTACCAAAGGCTGATGAACAAAATGTTCTGGCAGCAGATCGGCCGTAACATGGAGGTATATGTTGACGACATATTAATTAAATTCCTCCGAGTTGCCGATCTCTGTACCGATATCAAGGAGACCTGCCAGACCCTCCGGGCATACGGAATCAGGTTAAATCCTCAGAAGTGTCTGTTCGGCGCGAAGAGTGGGCGCTTCCTTGGATATATAGTCACCGAGCGGGGTATTGAGGCAAATCCTAACAAGGTGAAGGCACTCCAGGACATGCCGCCTCCAAGAAACTTGAAGGAAGCTCAGCGCCTCACTGGTCGGGTAACAACATTATCGCGGTTCATCTCTAAGTCGTCTGACCGGAGCCTACCTTTCTTCAAGATTCTGCGCCGAGCCACCAAGTTCCAATGGGACAAAGAATGTGACCAGGCCTTCGAGGAACTCAAAGTATATCTGAACTCACTACCTGCACTAGCTAAGCCTACTGCCGGTGAACCGCTTCAGATTTATCTGTCTTCGACCGAGCACGCTGTCGACTCGGCTCTGCTTCGACAGAACGGCGAAGAACAGCCAGTGTACTTCTTGAATCATATATTAAAGGATGTTGAATCTCACTACACCAGTCTTGAGAAGTTCGCATTTGCCTTGGTACTCGTCTCTCGGAGGCTTCGCCCTTATTTCCTTGCCCACACTATCGTGGTGATGACCAACAACCCCTTGGGAAGAGTCCTGCTTAACCCAGAGGCGTCCGATTGGCTGATCAAATGGACAACGAAACTCAGCGAGTTTGATATCCAATATCATCCCCGAATGGCCATCAAAGCACAATCCTTGGCCGACTTTGTCACAGAGGTGCAAAACCCTGAGCCCGACTCAGTATGGAAAATATATGTGGATGGGTCGTCCACCCGACAAGGTAGTGGGATCAACATACTGCTTATCTCCTCACAAGAAGAGCGGGTGAAGTTATCCGTTTGGCTAGAGTATTGGGCAACTAATAATGAAGCCGAGTACGAGGCTCTTATAGCCGGCTTACAAGCCGCTCGACACGTCGGCACGGGCAGAGTTCTTATCCACTCTGATTCTCAATTAGCCGCTCAGCAGTTGGTTGGAGCATTCGAGATCAGTAACACGCGACTCAAGTTGTACGCTGAAGCCTTCGAAAAGCTGAAGGCAAGCTTTCAGGAGGTAATCATCCAAAATATCCCCCGAGTGGAGAACCAAGCAGCAGACGAGCTGGCCAAATTGGCGAGCTCACTCTCACCAGTCGTCATTACTCAACCGATCGAGCAAGTATCCTTGGTGGCGCATGTCGATCGGATGGAGTGGCTCACTTTCCCAATGATTGGAGAACGACCATAATAGAGTTTCTACGATCGGGAGCTACGCCTACCGATCGGGAGGAAGCTCGCTTATTGAGAAGAAGGGAAAGTCGCTTCACCTTAGTTGGGGACCAGCTCTACAATAAGGCCTTCTCCAGGCCATTGCTTAAATACATCGGATCAGAGGATGTCGACTATATACTGCAAGAAGTGCATCAAGGCTCCTGTGGAGGGCATCCGGGCGGTCGGTCGCTAGCAAGGAAGATCCTACTGGCCGGGTACTTCTGGCCGACTCTACAGGAAGATGCCGCTCGGACAGTAGCCAACTGTCTATCCTGCCAGAAGTATCACCACCTTTCCCACCGGCTGACCGAAGAGATGAAGACCTCCACTGCGTCGTGCCCATTCGACCAATGGGGCATGGATATTGTGGGACCCTTCCCCATGGCGATCGGGCAGCGAAAGTTCTTGCTCGTCGCGGTGGACTATTTCTCCAAGTGGGTTGAAGCCGAGCTACTGGCCAAAATAATCGAGCAGATGGTCCAAAAGTTCATCTGGCAACATATCATCTGTCGGTTCGGCATTCCGCGTCGACTCGTCTCAAACAATGGTAGACAGTTTGTCGGACGGAAACTCAAAGAGTGGTGTGAGGGGTATGACATCAAGCAGGCCTTCACCTCCGTAGTGTACCCTCAGAGAATGGACAAGCTGAAGTCGCCAATCGGGAGATATTGTGGATTTTGCGAGTTCGGCTCGACCACATCTGAGGGAGCTGGGTTGACGAGCTCCCCAGTGTATTATGGGCAATCCGAATGCCTCCTAAGGAAGGCACGGGTGTAACCCCGTTTCACCTCGTATACGGCAGGGAGGCGGTTGTCTCGGTCGAGGTGGGAGTCTAGCTCCAAGCAGAGGCTTCTGGAGCTAGACTTCGTGGATGAGACACATGACAAAGCAGTCGTTCGGCTGATGGCTTATAGGCAAAGGATGAGGCAGAACTACAATCGACGAGTGGTCCCGAAGTCATTCCAGGTCGACGACCTCGTGTGGAAGAAAGTGAAGTCGGTCGACGATGTCCATAAACTAGAAGCTCCGTGGGCCGGACCATTCAAAGTCGTGGAGAAGCTCCGCTCAGGCGCCTACTACCTAGAAGATGCAGACGGACGGCAACTAGAACGTCCTTAGAGCACGAACCACCTCTAGCCATACCGAGCTGGATGAAAGGTGTGCCAATGTAATTGAAGTGTACCTTCCGTTTTTCCTGTGCCCTCTGATTGCAGGATTGAAATGAAAAATGAAAGGTTACCCAAATCGTCGAGCGGCGACGTTAAACCTATGTCTCCATCGACGGTCGAGTAGCGACCTTAAACCTCGGTCTTCACCAAATCGTCGAGCAGCGACGTTAAATCCATGTCTCTGTCGACGGTCGAACGACGACCTTAAACCCCGGTCTTCACCAAATCATCGAGCGGCGACGTTAAACCCATGTCTCCATCGACGGTCGAGCGGCGACCTTAAACCCTGGTCTTCACCAAATTGTCGAGCGGCGGCTTTAAACTCATGTCCCCATCGACGATCGAGCGGTGACCTTAAACTCCTGCCTTGGAAGATCATCTAGCGGAGACGTTAAAACCTAGAGTCGAGCGGCGACTATAAACCCCGGAGGTACAAGCCTAGCGAATATTTCAATAATGAAAGTACGATCATAATATCCGATCAAAACCATACAGCCAAATACTTAAGCAAACAGATGGAATATGAAGAAAAAGCCCAAAAGGATTTCATTGATAATTGGTCACTATCGAACGGCAGGAGTACATTCAAAACATTCTCTACCGACGTCTCACTCACTTGATATATTCGAAAGCCTCGTCGGGAATGGACTCAAGGAGCTAGATGCGGTTCACGTCTTTATCAGATAGGGCCTCGGAGATATGACTGTTAGCCTTCAGTTGGTCGAGTGTCGCATCGATCGCCAGCTCAAACGATCGGACGATCCGATCGGTCGCCTTCTCCAGAAATTGGTCCGTGCGAAGGTATTGTTGCTTCAGGACTGCGAAGCGACCTAGCTCGGCCACCTGTTAGGTAGTCAGAGCAGCACGGGAGGCCGCCAGCTCATCTTCAAGGCGCTTCACTCAATCCTGAAGCTCTGCCTCCTTGGCCGAGCGGCTCTCCCGCTCGGCAACTAGGAAGTCCTCTACCTTCTTCAGTTTCTTGGCCAACTGTCGAGCATCCTGGTTTTTCTGCTCCAGGTCGACGATGTCTCGTTGTTTCCTTTTGGTAGCCAGCTCGAGTTTATGATCGTAGGTCTTCAATTGCGCCTTGATCTGATCCATCCTACTGGCTTGTTCGACCTACTTCTGCTACTTCTCCGCGAGGAGCTGTTGGGCCTTCTTCAGGTCGCCCTGCAGACCGGTGGTCGTTGGCCCGTGGGAGGAGGCTTCTCCAGAAATTTTGAGTTTCTTCAGCTCGTCCTCCACTTGTGCCAGCCGCTGGCACATGACAATATTCTCCACCCAGTACTACAAGCAAATATTAGTGCCGAGCGGAGGTAAATTATGAATTGATTGTTAAAGATACTAACCCTAGTGGACATCTCCAGATGGCTATTAGCAAGCGTACCCGGGGGTTTCATGGTCGTTCGGGCCCTTGCTTCCTCCCAGATGCGAGCGAGTCGGCCACGAAAATAGACTTGATGCTGGGGAGAGCTGGGCTGGTCGCCTGGTGCAAGAAAGTCCTCCATCGGCAGGTGAAGAGTGGCGGTGACGAATAGTCGCCCGCTCGGCGCCGAGTGAGAAGAATCACTCGGTCCTGAAGTATGGGCAGGGTGAACTGGAAGGACAACGGAGCGGGTTATCTTTCGCCTAGTTGGTGGCAAGAAAGCGATTGGCTGCACGACGAGCGGCTCTGATAACTCAGCCACAGACGGAGTCCGATCGGAAGAGGTAACCTCCACTGTTGCGGGAGCTGGGGATGGGGTGCCTCCCCCCTGCAGAGGCTTGGATGACCGAGGTAGTGGAACGGGAAGGTGCGTCCGTTTGACGTCTCTTGCGGGAAAGCGACACTTCATCGCCCGAGGACCCCGAACCCTCAGCAGGGATGACAGGTGGCGCTGCTCGGACTGATCCTGGGTCGGTCGTCCCTCCCGCGCTGGGCGACCGCTCGGCGGTCCCGTCGCCCACAGTTGCGGTTTCCCCAGCTATGCCCTCCTATGAGTCGACAGGAGGCAGGCTGAGCCGTTCCATCTCCTTAGCCACGGCTGCTTCAATCTCGGCCTGCTTGGCCTTCATAATGTCGGCTGCTCGGGCGCGCATCATGATGTCAACTGTAAAAGAAAAACAGAATCATTTAGATTCAAAGGAAGCAGGTTGAGAAATTCCATACTTAGGCTGCTCGGGAGCTTCGTTCGGATTGGACTTAGCCCGAACGCGTACATGACACCCTCTGACAACAGTTTGTGAATATCGAACTTCAGGCCGGCCAACATATTAGCAACGTGGAGGTAATCCGGTCAGGTCTTGTATCTCTTCAGATCAGGTTGAGTAGGGAGCCCGACCTGCCACTTGGTCCGAAAGCAGGGCCGCTCGGGGAGTCTCAGGAAGAAGAAGTACTCCTTTCAGTGTTTGTTGGAGGTAGGCATTTTGTCGAAGAAGATTAGGTCGATCCGAGATTGGAAAAGGTACGTGCTCAGCTCGGACTGCTTGGGATAGTAGAAGTAGTGGAAAACATGAGAGGTCAGTGGAATGTTGTGTACTCGGAACAACACTACCACGCCACACAGCAGGCGGAAAGAGTTAGGGATGAGTTGGGCGAGTGGGACGCGGAAGTAGTTATAAACCTCGGTTATGAAGGGGTGAATGGGAAACCGAAAACCGGCCACAAACTGGTCTCGGAAGAAGCAAACCGTGCCGTTCGGCGGGCCGTTGGGCCGGTCGAACGGGGAGGCTAAAACTATTTCATGGTCGGGCGGGAGGTCAAAAGCATTTATCAGATGCGCGGCGTCGGCCGTGTCGAATCGAGTCTCCATGGTGGCGTATCAGAGACTGGAAATGGGGTCGGACGGCTGCGAGGAGCTTGCCATGGCCGGGGAATGAAAAGGCAGAAGATACGAAAGGAAAGATGGCCAGAAAACACAAAACTGAAAAGTACGGCGACCGAAAAGGAGCAACAGGAAAGCAATAATGTAGATGGAAAGGGAGAGCTTACAAGAGGGAGAGGATCGCTGGAGCACTGAACACAGAAGAACCGCCGGAGCACTAGACGCAGGATAATCGTCGGAGCAGAACTGTCCGAGAACACGGAGAAAATGCAGAGGAAGAAAGGGTGACGCTGAGACTTTATAAAAATGGGCGTGGCCGACCAGAGTCATCCGATCTAGGGCATGGGAATCGGAGTGCACATCCAGCCTTTGAATTCGAACTGCCAAACATCACATCAGCAGCTGTCACCTCGAACGTGCGGCGCCTGCGCCGGCAACACGTGGCGCTCTCCCACAGGGCAGCATTTAATGGGTGTGGGCGCGTGCTCGGCCGAGAAAGACTAGTCCTACACGGGTCGATCAGGATCCAACCGGCTCATTAGCTGATCAGCCAATTGGTCACCAGACTGCTTGTCCAGTCAGTCAGACTTGCAACCTCTTTCGATTAGACTTAAGGGGGAGGCATGTGATCCGGTGGTAAGGTAGGGCCCGTCCGACAGGTGGTCAAAGTGGTCACCGTTAGGCAGACGTCCGATCAGGCGAACTACCTTTCCGGTTAGCAGATAGAGTAGCTGGTCCAACACTTCAATAACTCGGTCAGACACCGAGCTTCCGACGCTCATAAAGCTCAACCAGGGAGACACGAAGGCTGAGCAGGCATCCCGCTTGGCAAACAGTGGATGCAGCCTCGACTCGATAGGCAGGACTCCTTCGCCCGACGGGGTGTAGTCGGCAGCAGCTCATCGGACGAGTGGACGCTCGGCCCGGCCGTTGCATTGTCCGAACAGCCGACTGGTCGAGCGGCTCTCCCTCTCGGCCCAATAACAGACAAAGGGAGCAGTTGACAATATCTTCCTGGGGATCAGTGCCATTGACAGGCGACGTGGTCGGTGGTATGGGCAGATAAAGAATCGTACGGTGGAAGCTTCCACTGTCACGTCAGAGATATACCCGAGCTGTTAAGATATGGCGTCAGACACGCTTTTCCGACACATCCTTTCCAGGTATACTTTGAGAAGCGTGCACGCCTCGGGAAGCATGCACGCGTCTCTCAAGAGACTTATATAAGGACCTCCAGATTTCGTCGGAGATATGTTTTGGGATTACTGTAGTTATAGTAACGTTGTTTCTTTCTACTTCATCCTTCATTCGCTTGTCGGTGACTGCCTTGAACGTCGGAGGACCATCACCGGGGAACCCCTCCCTGGCTCGGCACTAACGATTCTATGGTTGCAAGCTTAGCTTGTCAGAGGTCCACATCGCCTTCAGCCGACATCCAGTTAACGTGAGCGTCATCTTCTCAGCGTCCGTCTACTCGCACTCGGACAAGATCAGTGAGTGTTCCTCTTTCATCCATAATTTCTTTTGAATAACCTTGTTACGACCTCGTTGGGGATTCCGCTTCAGTTCGGAGGGGGAACAGCCGCTTATCGGTCGGAGAGACGCGCACAGGCCGGATCGACGTTGTATAATTGGAAGCCACAATCTGCAAGAAGATGCGCTGCTGCGCCGCCTATGGTGATGTCATGGGAAGGACAGCGGCAAGCGGCGGCTGGGAAACGAGCCACCATAAGAGGGAGGGAGAGAAAATACAGAGTAGAGAATTTGCTGTTACTGCATGATTCCCAATATTAGGTTTTCTGTTATTAATAACCCGGAAGGAAATTTGCTGTCTTTGACATGAGCATATATCCTTCTACAGCTTGATTAGGTCAGAATTGTTGAAGGGAATTTTAAATTATTGATGTGGTGATCTCTGTTCCCATTGCATATCTCAACCTGATGGGAAGGTCTAATTCCTAGTCTGAGGGTCAGAATTGTTCCTAGAGATCTTACCTAGAATATGACTATTATATTACAGTTGAGTATGCAGTTTGGAGAGAACATTTTCATGTGCCTTCTTTCTTATTTCATCTCGCGGGTTTACGTTAAACACTATGTTTTTTTCCACTGCTTTATAGCATGGTCACATAGCTCATTGAACTTTGAATATGGCATGCACAAGAAACTACCGAACCCTTCTTGTTTAATGGTTCCAATGCTAAGCAGATCTTGTTTGTTTGTTGTTCAAATCCAGTGTCAATGTGACTATTAATAATGCTAAACTCTCCATAATCAAATATTACGGTAAGATTTTGTCTAATTTGTGTTAGTGTGTGGTTAAAAGTATAGTTTTTTTATTTGAGACATGTGCTGCCTTCTCTTTCTCTTGTTTCTGTGGGTTAGCATAGGTTTAAAAGTTCTCTTTCAGGTGTAATAATGTAGAACTTATTTTTAGAGTTCTGAGCAGATACAAATTGGCTGAATTTGAGGTCTGACCCTACTAATTTTTTACTTCGTTTTTTACAACCATTTCGAAACATTTACCATAATAGTGTGCATTCTTGGTGATAGCTTTGTGTACTTGGAAAACTGTCCAGAAACAGTTGAAGAAGCTATTGCGATTGTCCCATCTATCAAGGTAAAGATTGGATTACTTTACGACGAGCTGTTTTCTTTAGCACTAGCGTCTTTGTCTCGTGGATTAGTCCCAAGTCTTAACTCATCAAAGGAGCCTGTCTGATATTTATTTTGGATTGTTCTTATCCAAATTTATAGTTTGTTGTTGTGTCCTGATATGAACTTTACCATTTTTAGTTGGTAGAAAAATTCACCCTATAGTAAGGGGATCTGCTTGTCATGGTCCATTCGTGCTTCATGCCTCCGAGCATGGCGCAGATTGGTTTTGGGTTTGTGTGGAAGCCATGCGCATTCCATTATTGCTAAACTGAATCTTATATGTGGTTACCTAGTAAATTCCATGCATTTGTTTCTAATGTTGCATTTCAAGGTTGATCATAGTTTGTGACTAATGGATCTGCTCCGTGTAACTGGTTTTGGGGGCAGAGCAAAGGGTGAATGCTTGAAGACGACGCAATTGAGAAAATGCTGCATGATCTCTCACTGATCAAGAAATTCGAGTAGTGAATTCATCAAATTGCTGCTGCTGGAGGCTTGAGCTGCAACTGCGTAGTAGAGTTTGGAAAGCAAATCATCTGTGTGTATTCAGAGTTGATAATCCAACAAATTGTCGAAAATCTTAGCTTAGCTTAGATCAAAAGCTAAGCTAAGCTTTTCAAGAAGTGCAAAAGAAGTCACTACATAACTACAAAGCTTAGCTTAGATCATCAAAACAAACATTAGAGACGAACAATCTCCACCTTCGGCAGCGAAGGAGGTCACATCAAAAGATGAATCCAATCTACAAACAAATTAATAATATGATTGAAAGAATGCTTACGTGATCCAGACAACTTCTTCGCTCGATCTGCATCGGTATTAATGGATTTGGAATAAATAATGGAGGAAACAAGAAACAGAGTATATTGGATTAACCTACATGGTAATTGTTTAGTTTAAATTGCTACAAGGACTTGAAAAGACCACCCGCCTGAAGCCTCATAGAAACAAACTTAACTCTTTGAAAATTTGCACAACTTGAGGGTGCCAGTTCTGTTTAACTCCTCTCTGGGATCTTCAGCATGAAACACTTAGTTATCAGCTGCAGAAGTATCATCTTCTAGTCTTAGTGGATTGGGTGGTATTGATTTAGCCCGCGTTTAGGAGGTAACTTCCTTAAGATAAAAAGTACCAAGGAAGATGGCAGGACTTCAACAAGCTGTAGGAGACAAAAAGAAACGGTGAGAATCATGCAAACATCAAGCTGTGCAGACCAGTAAGGAAGAATATCGATCATACCATGTAGTAGATAAAGTTCAGAATTGGGTGGTTTAGAACATCAAGGTTTGCAGCTTTATCAAAAGCATTGATGCACATCTGCAAACTCAATAATTAGAATTGATAAATCTGATATCTTAGCAAACAGATTATGAAGCGAAACTACCTTACCAAAACACTTACCATAATGCATCTTAATAAGAAACAGAGGAAACATATAGTTGTAACATAGCCGACCTATACAAGGAAAACAAGGTAATCAGTATCTATACCAATGCTCTGAGAAGTGAACATTAGTAGCTAATAAATACCTCCTGCAACTTCTTTTGACGCCCTTTTGACTCCACAGGGAAGCGTTTCAACATTAAGAAAAGCCTATCCGTAACATAATATCAGTTCACAAAGTAAATGCAAAAAGGAGTGCATGCAACAAGGAGTTCCCATGATAAGGACATCAGCTATGAAGATATCTTGAAGCATTGAACTATTTCTAAGCTAAAGAAATGTATTAGCTTTCCTGAATGTCCTTAATCTTATTTACACACATGGAACAATAAAATTACTATAACAGCATGTGCCTTTTGTTCATATAATAATAAACAGATCGATGAGAACATCACGTTTAAGTTTATTTGTCTCAGAAGTTTGTCGTCTGTTTCTAGATATTATGCATGACAAAGACACCAAAACAAGAATCAGCAAAATGAGTAGAGCCTTTGCATAACTTTTAGCTGCAGATGCATTGTAACTAGCAGGACTAAACATGGATTATCCTTTTGATATTAAAACCAACCCCTCTACAATTCCCTACCAAGTTTGTGAAGCACTTGTAAGTCATAACAATCAGAAAAGGCACTCTTATACCTCATATCACCATGAATTTTACCAAATCCAAAAGGAACTATAATAATGAAGCATTGTGTATTCATATAGCAGAAAATGGTTTAGTAACAGAGAAGACATTTTTCCCCTCTATCCGGGAGGAAGCCTTTCGGCATTTTGCATGTTTGTTTACTAATTTTAGGTTTCTCAGAAACTAGGAATTGCATGTGGGCCAAAACCAATAAGCTTTCAAATATGTAAACACATAATACTGAAAAAGCAAAGGCCCAAACCTTCCCTCGACTAAACTGGATACGGTGGAAACATATGCAAACTAAGGGGGTGTTTGGTTGATGGGTTTGGGAATGAGGGAATGGAATGATAGTAAAAGATGGTGTTTGGATTGTGGGTTTGGGAATGACAATTTGGGAATGATTTCTAGATTTATGGGAATCAACCAAACCCATATAACTAGGTGGGTTTCATTTCCATTCCCATTCTCATTACACCTTACTATCAAACTCATACCCATAGTCATTCCCATCATTTAACCAAACGCCCCCTAAATAAATCATACTAGAGACCAGCAAACAAACGGTGCATTAATGAGATTTAAATCCCCAAAACATGTTACCGAAAAAAGAATGATACAAAAAAAATGAAATATCTATCGTATAAAGCTGCTCAAACAGTGCATCAATGAGGCATAAATCTCCTAACATGTTACAGAAAAAAGAATGATGAAAACAAAAAATTGAAGATCTCTAGTATGTATCTGTTCACAAGGCAGATAAGAATGAACATACCTCCCTCCGTATAGAAGAAAGGCAAGAGCAGCAAGCAATGAGACAACTGACAAAGAAGATGATGTTTCCATAATACCTTGCAGTTTACATTGATTAAAATGGGCCATAGAAAAATACAGTAATAAGAAGCAAACCTGCCAAGAATATCTTGGAGACAATGACCATGGCACCAATTGGCTTCCACCACATGACAAACCATAGAGAGATCTGCATACAATTGAAAGAAAAAGCTGTCACCACAAAAGGCTGAGGTTTTACCCACAACAAATTTTACAGTTATCTAGTATTTTAGTTACAAAGTTGTTGATAATAATTATATGAAAAATTGTCACAAAGTTGTGACTATCTTGTATCAGTTAATGATGATACCATAATAATTGTCAATTAGTAACTTAAAAAAGTTGCCCCTAACGTTAAATTTATTGATGGATCAATTGATGCCATCAATAATATACTTTTAACCACAGAATCTACGAAATATATGGACAAAATATTTAATGAAAAATTACTAAGTTTCAGTGACAATTTTTTTTTTGGTCACTAAAACACACTTTTGTAGCAGAATGAACAAACACCAATCTTGTAGAGACCTAAACATTGTGTGGAATAATAGGATAATCATAGAAATCATCCCAACTAGACCTGATCCTCAAGTCTAATTTCAAACTACCCAAGGTTAACAATATGATTCCATGGCCAATAAAACTACCATAGGACAAGCCATATGAATAGTTTGAGTATTGACAGAGATGTGCACCATATGCTGTGGAACAATAAAAAAAAGGTATAGAAAAGATACACTAACAAAGAAAATTTTATGTAAGCAAAAGACCCAAAATATATATATGATATGATCCAAATTTTTATACTCTTGACATAAAATTTTATGTAAGCAAAAGACCCAGATTTATATTGAGACTCACAAATAAAGTTTACTGAAATTTAAGAATTTTTTTGATTAGTGAACATAACAAATAAATAAGAATACGAGACCATAACAATTATCATACTAATATATCTCTATATACATATTATAAATACCTTAAACTTTACGGTTTAGTTAGATTTTAATTTTACCTACTTTGTAAACCAAAATCAAAATGATATACCATCGAACCAAATTTTCTGATATGAATTGGTTTGTTGGTTTCAGGTTGTAGATTCCTAGTTGTCAATGTTGTGTGCAGATCTTGCACGGAGGGGATATTAGAATCCAGGAATCAAGAGGATTTTTTCCTCAAGAAATGGCATTTGCTGAGAAGGCCATTGTGGAAGGAGGTGGCTTTGAGGATGAGACCTAGATGTGAGGGGAGGAACGCTCAACTATAGATTCATTCAAATCTACTTCTGCCTAGAAATGATATGTGAGAGGGAAAGTTGTTGGCATTTCTTGATAATGACGAGGTTAGAATACTGCTTTGTTAAGGAACTACATGGAAGATGTTGTGATGTCATGACATAACTCCTCTATCGAGTGAATGCCACATAGTGGACAAGGGAGAGAAATAGGGTTTACACCAAGACAATTTAAGAGGTGGAGAGGCAACCGTGTGAGGTGCAAAGGAGGCTTGTTGTCACATTCAAGTTGTGGAGTTCCTCTTAGGAGGGAAAAAACTATGAGAGCTTGAGAAGACATGATAATAAACCAGGTTGAGAGAAAAAAAATATTGTATTATTTATAAAAGAAAACTATCACTTATGGACAAAAGCTTGATATAAGACCCAAAGACTAGACCGCAACCTCTAAAATATTAAATCTAATAACTCTAACACCTAGAAAAACTTACATATAGTGAATGAGAGTAGACTATTAATCTGCAACCTATATATAAAGACTATAAGAAATCCTTTCCCAGCATAGAAGGGATCACTATATGCATTGTAGAAAATACCCTGTGAAATTACCTGTATAACATAGATAACTGCATTAATTGCATAGAAGGTTGGCTTAAGCCCATCAGTAGATACTGAACGTGCCTGAAGGTAGCATCAAACAAGAAATAAACACTACTCAGTCAACTTTCTGTCAAAGAATTACTAGCTAAAATTGTGAATACCAACCTGATAATAGATTTCTGCCCAAAATAACACCAGCAAAGCATAGGTTGTAAAAAATGCAAGACCAGGAAAATCAAGAATAATATGCTGAATTATCTGAAGCACCAACATGTATATTTAGATAACATGGAGAACCATCAAAGACACATTAGAAAAAAGCCAAATGAGACCCCAAGCGCACCTCTGGCTGTATTTCATCGATTCTCCAACGAAAAACAAAAATCAGTGACCTAACTGCAATGCAGGAGTTACAAAGCAGCAGCAGGAAATGAGTGTATCATGGCTACAAGTAACGATTATGGAAGCTAGAAAAACAAAATAATTACCCCCATTCACAAGGAAGTTCAATAAGTGGAAGACCTTCTGCGTCGTCCAACCAAACTCTGATGCTCGACATTCAATTCTAACCAATTGAATCTGCAAATTAAGAAATATGAACATTGACCACAACATGATACACGCGCCGGGATATTGCCTATACCCTATCAATTAGTCAAATTGGCCGTTCGAATAAATATTAGCAGCTAAATCAAGACGAGATAAGAACAGAAACCCTCGATCCAGAAATACAATCGAAAATAAGGGAAGAGGAAATTACGAGGGCGACAGCGGACACGAGGCCGTAGAGGACGGCAAGGGTGTGGAAGATCCGATCCTGCCACGAGACGGAGTTGTTCACCTCGTCCCACCAATCGTCGCCGCTCCGAAGCAAGAGAAAGACCGATGGCGAGGCCATCAGGTGGCGCATCCGCCAGGGCTAAAACTTTCCGGCGAGGAGAGGTTACTCTGCGGAATCTGGGAGAGAGAGAGGAAGAGGAAGAGCCAGAAACAAAAATGGAAAAGACAAAAAAAAACAGAAGAAAAAAAGAGGGAAAATGGAGGAGAAAGGGAAGGACGGAGAAAGGCTCTCGCAGGCGTCGCCGAAACCGCGGGGCAGCGAGACGAAGCAGAAGTCGACACGTTTCTGGCTGTGGGAAAACGACGACGCTAGAATGTTTCCAAAATAGGATCTGTCAACAAATAATATCAGGAATATTTTGTAAAAAGAAACTTTTATATATATAATCACGTTAGCAATACGTGAGGTTCTTGATGAATATGTTCCTGAGTTTCTAAATGAATATATTAGTAAGTTTTAAACGAATATATTTATGTGCTCATGAATCAAATATTATTGAACTCAAGTTTAGTTTGATAATATTTTCGAGCTTGAAATCAGGCTCGACTAGTTCATTAACTTAATCGAATGAATTCAAATGAACTTTTTTTTCAAATTGAGACCCGAATAGTTTGTGAGCATCTTGACTCGTTTACATCCCTATCCATGGTACATTTATCCTTCTCCCCCTAATTAACTGCTCCATTTGAGTTTAGGTAGTTTGCATACTGGTTCAAGGTGGGTCGAGGCATATAGGCGGGAAAAAAATTCAATATATTTCGAACCCAACTCTTTTGAAATACCTCGTTCGCCCTTCACTATCTTCATTGATCAACTCCACTGCACTGCCTCGCCTACCTGCCTCCTAAGCTTCCTCTCCTCTCTAAGCCTGTCTAAAGCTATCAGACATATAAGAAAAAAAAATCTATCAATCTTCTATTATTTATCTTTTAACTACCCACTGCTAGAAAAAAATTAAAACAATTTGAACTCTCCTCCTTCGAAATCCTCGTTCATATGCAATGTGTTCCCCTATATATATGATAATCATCTATTATTTATCTTTTAACTACTTGTTGTTGTTTCGTGTTACTATTTAGGGTTTTCATAGCTACTATAATGTTCTTAGACCAGAATGTTGTAGCAGTTATAAAGTTGTAGCTGCTACAACATTATGGTCTAATCACATTGTGGCATTTAACTAATCATAACTACTATAACATTTTGGTCTAGCTAGTAGTGTAAATTATTTGTTGTTCATAAATAATTTTTATATTATTTCATTCTCATAACTCACTTTATTTGTTTTTAGGGATTCATCAATTTCTACTGATTTACTATCTTATATTGATAATCTTAAGCAACAATTGATGTCTTTCTCATCCACTAGGTAATCCATCAACTAAGGACATCCTTATGAGTCAAAAAAAAATGTACATGAGGAAGTTGTACTGTATTCCAATACCCAACAAGTTGTCATTATACTACAACAGAGGAGGAAGATAGATCATCATATGAGCTAATGAGGACCCATATAATTTAGAAGGGGATACAAATTATTTTAACTTTGTATCCTTAGATGTTGAAAACCATTTTATATTTGAGCACTAAAAACAATGATTACTCAAACACTAATAATTTATATATATATGACATTGAGAATGAAAACTTTAGTGTGAATGAGTCAAACCAAATTGAGATGATGATCCAACCTAATGTAGTCAATGACGCTATCACAATTGATTTAGCTAACGTAATGTAGTCAATGATCCTCTAGGAAAGGGAGAGGATGAAGGAAATCTTCATTCATGCCTTGTCATGAAGAGCTTAAGGCTATGGGATTTAGCCTTGGTATAAAGAAGAGGTTAAGGCTATGGAATTTAGCCTTGTGATAAAGAAGAGGTTAAGGCTATGAGATTTAGCCTTGGTATAAGAAGAGGTTAAGACTATAGGATTTAGTCTAACTTAGAGGTATTGTCAAACATCCAAAAGGGGGAGATTGTTGGGGCAATTCCCCTAGGTCATATTTGACCAGTTTGACTAAGCTTGAGTTGAGATTTGAGTTTTGATATTTGACAATATAAGGAGATTACTGGAGCAATCATCCGGTTGTGGAGATGGTCAAAGGATTGACTAAGATGATGAGAATACAAGTCAAGTAGGTCAAGGTTGACATGAGACTTTACTAGGAAAGTCCTAACTGGAGGTTAGGCATTTGAAAAGTCCTGGTGAGGAGCCAGGCAACGGGAAAGTCCTAGTGTGGAGCTAGGCAGGAGAAAATTCAAGTGTGATCTTGGTAAAGGAAAAGTCCTGGTGAGGAGTCAGGCAATTGGAAAGTCCAAGTGTGATCTTGGCAAAGGAGAAAGTCCTGTTGAGAAGCCAGGTAATTGGAAAGTCCAAGTATAATCTTGACAAAGGGTGTAAGTCCAAGCATGTGGTCTTGGCAAGGTAAGTCCTAGTATGACTTGGCAAGCAAGACCCGACAACTAGGATGAGGTCAAAAGAAGCTCCTGAAGACAAGGCGTGAAGGATGGGGAGATATCCGAGGGACGCGAGGCTGATGGAGGAGACTAGAGGCTAGTTCGAGGTTGGTCGGGTGTGGCCAAATGCTAGGCATGGAGACCCAATAGGTCACGGTTGATCGGGAGTGGGTTGGAGACTTTGGACTTGAGATTGAGTTAAGTTCAGGATGGTCAATCGATTGAACCAAGGTCCAATCGATCAATTGATCGATTGGAGTGTGCTGCGAAGGAAGAAATGACCCAATCGATTGGGAGCATCAGTCGCGAGCACAGAGGTCTTCCCAATCGATCGGGCAATCAATTGGGAATCTCCAATCAATCGGTCGATCGATTGGAGCTGGGAGTTCTCGCGTGATCGCGAGAACACAGAAAGCATCTGAATCGATTGGTGGATCGATTCAGAATGTCCCAATCGATTGAGATTCGACCGTTGCGCAGGATGCAGGTGAGGGACGGCTGGGATTGTGCGGAGCTGACGTGGCGATCGATTGGGGTTGATTTCAATCGATTGGGAGCACAAGATATAGCCGTTGTGGAGCGTTTTTCTCCGCAGATCTTTGCGATCTTCTCCTGCAGGCTTACAGCGATCTTCACAGCGATTTCTCCAGCACTCACGCCAGTTCTTAAAGGCACTTGAGGAGCATCTTCAAGGTTCAAAAGGCAACAACTAGTAGCAAGAAGAAAGGTGTATTCACTTGTATTCTTAGAGTTTCTTCTTGTATTTGTGTTTGTGTTGTGTGTGAGTTTGTACAAGGCTTCTCCGCCTCCGGCTGCGATTGAGAAGGAGGTTTTCATTAGTGAAGATAGCGTGTCGTGTGTAGATCCTTGGATTAGTCACCTCTTCTTGAGGTGGATACCAAGTAAATCCTAGGTGTTAGCATTGTGAGTGTTTGTCTTCGAGCATTCCGCTGCACAACAACAAGACGAAGTAAACCGACGCAAGCGTGATGAAACGCTATTCACCCCCTCTAGCGGGCACATCGGTCCCAACAATATACAGCCGTCAAAGTGCCTCTATCTTAGTGGCAAGCATGGAGACACCTGTTGTCTAAGGTGCCAGGTTCGAGCCCTCCTAGCAACATATTAATGTTGCATGCGGTGCCATGTCCAAGCCCTCTTAGCAATAGTGTGGTATTGTGCCTCTCCAAAAAATCTCTTCGGGGGTTTCTAGAGTATGGGGCCGCTCTGCGGTGGGGACAGTCACGTTAAAAAGTTTACCCAACACAATTTGTGTCCCCTCAAGATGGTCTAATGATTAGCATATGAGGTGCTGCCACCATTAGCGGGGGCACTAGGGGCAAGCGTAGTCGCCTTTTGCCACCATATAGTCATATACAACCTTACACTAATTAAATCTATCAAAATTTTTAAAGTCATCTACATAATCAAGTAGTGATTGTATTAGTAGTCTAAATATACTGCTAATAGTAGTAAATAGCATGCCAATAAACAAATACAAAATAACAAGTTGATAAAATAAAAGATCAAATTCAAGAGATGATTATTTATTGATATTGATTAGCTTGTTCTCTAGTTCATTCTTTGAACAATCTTGATCCATAAAATGTTGAAGGTAGAGGTAGACGATATCCAAATACAAAGGAACTGCATCGCTATGGTCTAAAAGTCCTGGAATCAAAACAACATCTTTTCTTGTGAATTTAATCATCTGATTTTGAAAGATGAAATACTTAGCATGATGGTCCCAATTGCCAAACATATTTTATACAAAATATTTGCATTATGTGGTATGCCTAGAGCCCAAGCAAATGAGCTTCTACTTATTAACTTCATCTATCAGTCATTTAATTGTAGTGATGATATGAAGGACTTAAACTGGTGGACACTACTTTTCCATTGTATTTTCTTACGATATGCACGAGAAGTAGAGTTTAGGTAGGAGGTGTTGGTGCAACCTTAGGTCAAGGTTGACCTGGTTGACCTGACTCGAGTTGTGTTTTGATGTTTGACGATGTTTGACGAGAAGAGAGTTGTATTCTTGATGTTTGACAAGAATAGGTGTTTGGGAGATTGTAGGTGCAACCTTAGGTCAAGGTTGACCTGGTTGACCTGATTCGGGAAAAGTCCAAGCAGGGAGCTTGGCACGCGAAAAGTCCAAGTATGGAGACTTGGCACTGGAAAAGTCCAAGTACGGAAACTTGGCACGGGAAAAAAGTCCAAGCAGGGAGCTTGGCACGCGAAAAGTCCAAGTGTGGAGACTTGGCACGGGAAAAGTCCAAGTATGGAGACTTGGCACTGGAAAAGTCCAAGTATGGAGACTTGGCACGGAGAAGTCCAAGCAGGGAGCTTGACACGAGGGAAAGTCCTAACTGAGATGTTAGGCAGGTGGAAAGTCCTGGTGAGTGAAGCCAGGCAGCGGGAAGTCCTAACTGGGATGTTAGGCAGTGTGGAAAGTCCTGGTGAGTGAAGTCAGGCAGTGGGAAAGTCCTAACTGGGATGTTAGGCAGTTGGAAAGTCCTGGTGAGTGAAGCCAGGCAGTGAGAAAGTCCTAACTGGGATGTTAGGCAGTGTGGAAATCCTGGTGAGTGAAGCCAGGTGAAAGTCCGAGTGAGTGAAGCCGGGCAAGGGAAAATCCAGATGGATCAAGGGTGATCGAACATCTGGTGTTGGGAAGTCCAAGTAGATCAAGGGAGTGATCGGATACTTGGCACGAAGAGGAAAGTCCAAGTGGGTCAAAGGGATTGACCGGACACTTGGTGGAGAGTCTTAGCAGGTCAAGGGAGTGACCGGATGCTAAGCATGATGTACCAATAGGTCAAGGTTGATCGGATATTGGTTTGGAAGGTTTGGGACTTGGTTTGGGCAAAAACCAAGCTCTGGATCGGTCTGCAGACCGATCCAGTGATACGCTTGTGTATTAGATCGGTCTGCTGACCGATCAGATGACAAACAGAAGGCAGGCATCGATTCTGTGAGCTTGCTGATCGGTCTGGGGACCGATCAGCATGGACCCTGATCGGTCTGCAGACCGATCAGGCGATATCCTGATCGGTCTGCCGACCGATCAGGTGACGATCTTGAAGAGTGCGAGGAACCGCACTCAATAAGCCCTGATCGGTCAGCAGACCGATCAGAGCACGATCAGTAGCTAGCGGAGTTCGGGAGAAAGCGCTGATCGGTCTGTGGACCGATCAGGGAACTAGCCGTTGCGACGCAACGGCTAGATTCCTTCGTGTTTTTCTTCGCAGGTATAAAAGACGCTACAGGGTTTCGTTGCTACTACTGCTTCCTCCTTAGAACTTCTGTTCTTGTGCTCTAGAGCTTCTGCTCTTACCTGCTATCAGAGCTTTGCTGAGCTCCTCGCAGCTGAAGCTTCGCGTGAGCTTCTCGACTGGATTCTCGTCAGCTGCTGCTGGTGTGAAGCTGCTGCTTCATCACTCCAGTCAACAAGAAAGGCAAGCAAGTGTTTCATATTGTCTTTTGCTTTCTTGTATCTGTTGTACTCCTATCTTGCTTGTGCAAGAAACATTGTGGCGAGGTTTCTCCACCCAGAAGGAGTATATTGTATTAGCCGGTTCTCCGGGGACTCATCCACCGACGGATTGGTAGGCTTCGTCCACCTTACGGACACGCCGAGGAGTAGGAGTTCATCTCCGAACCTCGTTACATCGGTTTGTTTGAGGTTTGTCTTCTTTTCCTTCGTTTCTACGTGTTATTTTCCGCTGCGCTAACCCTAGTTTGTAGAAACGCGACGATTTGGGGTCGGCTATTCACACCCCCCTCTCTAGCCTCCGTACGAAGGATCCTAACAGGAGGTTGAAGCACTAGACGTCATTTAATTCTATAAAATAAATGCTTAATATCTTAGTAATACATTACAATGTTAGTTTTGAATAATAAAATGATATTTCAACTAATTTTGCCCAAAACATTATAGCAGATAAAAAATGTTTTGGTCTAACCACATTGTAGCAACTACGAAATTATAGTTGATGCAATGTTCTTGTTGAAGAACGTAGCAGCAGCTATGATTCGTAGCTTTAACAACATACTTAGACTACAGTCTAGAAGGTTATAGCAGCTACGAACTCGTAGTTGCTACAACATGGTTTAGACCAGGACATTGTAGCAGCTACGATAAATCGTAGCTACGAACTCGTAGTTGCTACAACATGGTTTATCGTAGCTGCTACAGTGTGATTAGATTAGAACGTTATTGCAGCTAAGAAATCATGGTTGCCACTACGTTTTTAGACTAGAACGTTGTAGCAGTAGAAAATTGTAGTTGCTACAACATAGTAAGACCATAGATAAAAACATTATAGCAATTACGATTGGGTAACTACTACAATAATATATTTGCTACAACAATGACAATTGGATGGAGGAGGAAGATGTTCGGAAACTCGAATGGTAATTCAACTGACATTAAAATTTAAATCCTAAATAATAAGATGAGACAATAGTAGACAGTTAAAAGATAGATAATAGAACATGGACACGTAGATTGGAGAACACATTACAAATGAACGATGATAGACAAAAGAGAAGGTGCAGTGGTGTTGATTGGCGAATGATACGGATATGACTTAATGGTAGGAAAGGAATTATGAGGGGGAGGAGGGGCAATTTTGTCATTGCACTATTTAGGGCTTTATTAGGGGAAAGAGAGCACTGTTGCAGGGGGGGGGGGTCTTCTTCGTGGATTTACGCCGCCGCCGCCAGAGGAACTTCCTCCCTATCACAATCCTCGCCGACGACGATGCCGGTCGCCGGATGCTCCTCTCCTTTTCTGCCTCTGGTCGTCCCTTCTTCTCACCCACGCGAGCCGCTCTCAAACGCCTCCGCCGCTTCTTCCTGCGATGCCCAGCCACCTCTTCCCCTTCTCTGATGCCGCTGCCGGCGACGCTAGCAGCCGGCGCCTACTTCTCCCCATCGCAACGCCGCCACCAGGGAGGAAAAAAGAAACGACCTTCTTCTCTCTCTCTCGCCGCCACCCTCTAGCAACGACTGTCGGGCAGACCACTGCCCCTTCCCTCCTCGCAACGCTGCAATCCTTCTCCTCTTCGCAACGCATTCACTAGACCAACATCGCTCCCACTTTCTTCCTCCGCTGCGACCAGCCGTCACCACTGCGATCATTGCCCGCCCCCTCCAGTGTTAAGGGCTTAACTCTTTGCCTGCCAGCCCCTTATCGCCATCATCGACTATCGTTCACAGCCGCCTCTAGTGTCGCATACGACTCCCAAGTCGTGGCCGAGTCCCATCATTGTAGATGCTTTCGATTAGCGTTTGTAATATATTTCCAAAGCCGATCCGGTAGCCGACCCATGTTGACGAGCGTCTTCGGCACTATTCCAGCCATCGAGACCTTGTTGTGTTTCGGCCTACGAGCCGCGGTTATGTTTCGGATTATATGCGTTGTGTCTAACTTTGGGGTTGCTTTATTTCTCGACCTGCGTGTCGGTGTCTTATCCTGGTTTGCGTGCCAGTATCTTATCCCGTCCTGGGTGTCAGTGTCTTATCTCGGTCTGCGTGTCGGTGTCTTATCCCGACCTACGTGTCGGTGTCTTATCCCGGTCTGTGTGCCAAGATTTTATCCCGACCTACAACTCGTCTTCCTGTTCCATGCCGTGTGCGGCTTCACGTCGGCAGATCCAGCTCTCCAGTCTGATCGGAGTCATCTACTCTTCTGGGTCACAACAACTCGAGCCGCATCCTATCCGAGGGCGCCCCCTGGGCCAGGGTATGTTCTCGTAATCACTTTCCTTTCATTTTATTATTCTAGTATTAATTTGTTACTCATATATTCGTTGGATCCGTCTCGAGCCTCGAGGTACCAGATGTTGGTAATATATTTAAAGCAATATAAACAGCAGTATTATATTGACACAAAAATAGCATGCAATAGACAGATAAATAAAGTAGTCGGGTTTAGAATATAGTTATCCGGTTGAAGCGTCGACACGCCGATTGTCCTTAGAGAATTTATTGTCGCCTCACGGTGCAAAGGTTCCTCGGCAAAATTCCCCCAAGATCTGACAACCGCTCATCTTGTCCGTAGGTGCACTCCAAAACGGACGCGACACTCGGACCCAACCTCAGATCGCCGAAAGACCAAGCCTCAGGACATAACAAAGGCGCAGAAAGACTCGAACTCGAAAAGAAAAACAGAGGAGGTGCTGTGCAGAATGTATCGCATAGAGAAGGGAGAAGAAGGAAGATTGAGTGAAGAATAGAGGCACTGCTTGTCCCCTTTTATTCACTCTGAGGAGGTACGAAACACTGCTTCGCTAGCGAGGAAACGCGTCCGCGTCTCCTCACGCGCGGTGTCGCGTTCGCGTCTCCTCTCGCGCGGTGTTGTGTCCGTTCCTTACGCGGAACAAAAACCAAACTCTGGTTTGGTTCGAACCAACCGAACCGGAAACCAAACTGGTTTAGTTCAGACTGAACCAAACTAGCAAAAACAGACCGGGCCGCCCGTGAGCGCAAGGCCCACGGGCTGGGGATTTGCACCCCCCCTGCGCGCGTTAATCGCGTACATGATGCCCGGTTTATGGATTTTCGGCTCGAACCCCCCAAATCCACTCGATTTGGGCTTGGCCCGCGCATGCGTGTAGGTCCCCTTATCATTGCTAAGCAAGGATGGAAGGGCTTCCTATATAAGCCCTTCCAAGCTTCTCCACTTAGCAATGTGGGACTAAAAACACTACCAAAAAATATTTTTAATTTAATACAAAATTCAACAATCCCCCACAAATTCAAATCATTTCGGTTTAAAAGATAAAATATGTCCTGAGGCTAGGTTGCAATGAGCTTTTAGTGAAAATACCTTCCGGTTTGAATTTTCACCTAAGTACACCAATCTTATTCACATAGGTTTGAAGTGAACTAGGTCTTGAACTTAAACCCTTTTTTTATATGTGAAGTCAATTGGTAACAACTCATCACGGGCGACGGTTGAATCCTTCTGGGTTGGTGCATTACGGTCATGCCACCGAATCTTATTTCATAAGTGCTAAGGGGAGTTGCCTAGACCCCCCACACTGCGGCCACACAGTTACACTTACATAGGTGAGTTCTCCAAGGATGTACTGCAAGCATCCTGTAATTAAGACCTTGAACTCATTAAGAGCTCCTAAGCTCATCCTTACTGGCAGTCAAGCATCTATCCAAGGAAGAGACTATGAGATTACATCTCAATCAATTTGATTCTTACGTTTCACCCTTATAGCTTGTTTGTACCACATTGAACATACTTTTTGGGATCTCCAATCAGATAGGTTGGGTTGCCGCTATAGATGAAACCAGGATAGGCCTCAGTCTCATTCCCTTACTGGATCTCTTGATTTTCTCAGAATCAAGTCCTTTAGTGAGTGGGTCAGCAATATTGTCTTTTGAACTTACAAAGTCCAATGACACCACTCCAAGAGACACTAGCTCACGAATAGACTTTAATATTATTCGTACATGTCTCTTCTGTTTCTGGTTATACTTGGAGCTTCTAATCTGAGCTATTGTTGTTTGATTATCACAGTGTACTGAAATAGAAGGTATTGGCTTCATCATCAAGGGAATTTCAGAAAGAAGACCCTTAAGCCAATCAGCTTCAGTTACTGTGGTATCCAAAGCACACAATTTTGCCTCAGATGTAGATCGGGTTATAATCGTCTGTTTAACAGACCTCCAAGCAACTGCACCGCCTCCAAGTGTAAAGACATAACCAGTAACGCCTTTACACTCAGCAGTGTCAGCTATCCAACTAGCATCACTATATCCCTCCAGGACTGCAGGGAATCTCCCGTACCACAAGCCCAAGGATATAGTGCCTTTCAGATATCTGAGTACTCTGTCTAATGCATCCTAATGCGTTCTGTCCGGACAGCTGGTAAACCTGCTCAATTTCGATATAACAAAAGAAATATCAGGTCTAGAACAATTAGCTAAATACATTAGACTACCTATTATTTGTGAGTATCTTAATTGAGACACTGTCACACCACTATTATTCTTGTGGAGAGTTTTTGAAGGGTCATATAGTGTGACAACAGATTTAACTTGGCTATAGTCATATTTCTCTAATACTCTCTCAACATAGAGTGACTGAGAAATTGCTATTCCATCAGTTGATCGAGTCAACTTCAGCCCTAAAATCATATCAGCACAACCCATATCCTTCATATCAAACTTACCACTTAAGAGGGTCTTAGTCTCATTTATAATAGAAAGGTTAGTTCCAAACAGTAGAATATCATCTACATATAAGCATAGGATAATACAATTATCACCTTTCATTTTAGCATATACACATTTATCAGAGTCATTCACTTCAAAGCCAAATGATAGCATAGCTCTATCAAATTTTTCGTGCCACTGCTTTGGGGCTTGCTTCAAACCATAAAGAGATTTGACTAACCTACAAACTTTGTTCTCATTTCCAGAAACTACATATCCCTCAGGTTGATCCATATATATCTCTTCTTCAAGATCTCCATTAAGGAATGCCGTTTTAACATCCATTTGATGGATCTCAAGATGATATATGGACGCCAATGCTATTAATACTCGGATTGTAGTAATTCTTGTAACAGGAGAATAAGTGTCAAAATAGTCAATCCCTTCTTTCTGTTTGAATCCCTTAGCAACTAGGCGGGCTTTGAATTTATCTACTGACCCATCAGGTTTTAGTTTTCTTTTAAACACTCATTTACATCCTATAGTGGTACACCCAGGAGGTAAATCTATCAACTCCCAAGTGGCATTAGAGATAATAGAGTCCATTTCACTTTTAATGGCCTCTTTCCAGTGCTTAGCTTCAGGAGAAGTCATGGCATCTCTATATGTCACAGGGTCACCTTCTATATTATAGGTGATAAAGTCCTGACCTAAATCCGTAGACACACATTGCCTCTTGCTCCTTCTCGGTTCTGTATACTCACTAGATTCATCTAATCTAGAGTAACTTGAGGAAGGTGTACCCACTACGGATAATGGGATCTCCACGGAAGAAGGCTCATTTCTAGTAGAAATATTAGATTGAGGTGTTTTCGTCTCCATAGGAAATATATCCTCAAAAAATGTAGCATCACGAAGTTTTACAATAGTATTTGCATCTATTCCAGGAATTTCTGATTTAATAATCAAAAACCTATATGCAACACTATTTTGATCATAACCTAAGAAGATACCATCTACGGTCTTTGGACCAAGTTTTTTCCTTCTGTGTTCAGGTACTAGTACCTTTGCCAGGCACCCCCACACTTTAAGGTATTTCAAACTTGTCATTCGGCCTTTCCAAAGCTCATATGGGGTCTTATCCCTTGACTTCATTGGGACTCTATTTAGCACATGACATGCAGTGTATAGAGCCTCCCCCCACATAAAGTTGGGTAACTCAGAACTGCCTAACATGGAATTAATCATATCTTCAAGGGTTCGATTTTTCCGTTCTGCTATACCGTTGGATTGAGGACTATATGGAGCAGTTACCTCATGGATTATACCTGTATCTTGACAAAATTTTTGAAACAGGTTCGAGGTAAATTCTCCACCCCTATCAGACCTTAACCTCTTAATTGTTTTATCGGTTTGATTCTCAGCTTCAGATTTAAAAATCATAAATTTATCTAAAGCTTCATCCTTGGTTTTTAGCAAATAAACATAACAATAACGAGAGTGGTCATCAATGAAGGTAATGAAATACCTTTTATGATCTCTCGTTATTACACCGTTAAA
Source organism: Zingiber officinale (assembly GCF_018446385.1). Classification (NCBI taxonomy): domain Eukaryota; kingdom Viridiplantae; phylum Streptophyta; class Magnoliopsida; order Zingiberales; family Zingiberaceae; genus Zingiber; species Zingiber officinale. Next base: position 12,516,323 of record NC_055988.1, on the reverse strand, counting down.
CTCACAACAGTCAGTATGAATCAATTCTAAAATATCAGAATTTCTATCAACTGATTTGAAGGGTTTACGGGGTTGTTTATATTGCATGCAAATTTCACATTTTTTCTTATCATTTATAGCATGCTTAGGGATCATGTCAAGATTCATCATCCTTTTTACGGTATTAAAATTGACATGTTCTAATCTGTCATGCCACATATCATAAGACTCAATGTTATATGAACAACCAATATTAGAAGTTTTATTTAAAGTAGCATTTTCTACATTGAGTTTAAATAAACCTTCATTAAGGTAACCTTTTCCAATAAAGGTTCCTAAATGTAATATTACAACTTTATTACATTTGAAGTTCAACTCATAACCAGCACGAACTAACTTTGATCCGCTAATCAAATTCCGACGGACCGCTGGAACATGATGCACCTCATGCAGTGACAGGACTTTTCCAGAGGTGAACCTCAGGTCAACTTGCCCTATCCCAAACACCCTGGTTGCAGAATGATTCCCCATGGTCACGGAAGTGCCTTCAATTACCTGATAAGTAAGGAAGGCAGATCGATCAGCACAACAGTGTACATTAGCACCTGTATCAACTAACCATTCATTGGGTTGATAGATCAAGTTTAGTTCGGGTTTGAAGGTAACAAACCTATCGCTGGTGTCGTCACTAGCAGTCACGACATTTACTTGTGCCTTGGTGTTGGACGTATTGCTTTGGTTCTTGTCCTTTCGCTTAGGGCAGAATTTGGCATAATGTCCAACCTGTCCACATGCCCAGCCTAATCCAGTTTTCTTTTGAACCTTTGGGTTGGGTTTCATCTTGTTCTTCATTTTCTGATTTTTGAATTTCTTCTTGTCAGATGAGACTACTACATTTGCCTTTGAAATAAAATCCATAGGCATTCTTGTATCATCATTTTTATGTTGCTTCCCATGTTCTTCTTCGATATTTAAGGCAATCATCAAATCTTCTAGAGAGATTTTACCTCTCTGATGTTTAAGAGTCATGACAAAATCTTCCCAACTCGGAGGTAATTTTTCGATGATAGACAAGACCTGAAATTTTTCAGGTAATGGCATATCTCCTTCAGCAAGACCATGAATTTGAACTTGGAATTCATGTGTCTGTTCAACCACAGATTTGCCTTCAACCATTTTGAAGTTCAGGAATTTTGCCACAGTATATTTTTCTAAACCAGAATCTTTGGAGTTATATTTTTTATCCAAAGATTTCCACAGCTCTTTAGCTGAAGAGGTTGAGCAGTATACATCAAATAGTGCGTCTGAGAGGGCAGACAGGATTCTCCCATGGCAGAGATAATCCCTTTGCTTAAACCTCTCTAAGGCAGCACTACGGGCAGGTTCCTCTTCAGTAGGTGAAGGAGGGTCTGTTTCTATAACGGAGAATAACCCTAGGGTAGTAAGCCAAAATTTCATCCGTTGTTGCCAACGTCTGAAGTTTTGCCCATAAAATTTCTCGGGTCTAGCACTAGCCTCATCAGATCCTATTACCCTATCATTCATCATGTCTATTGATACAAGCAATAAATTCTCTAAGAATGTTGGTAATATATTTAAAGCAATATAAACAGCAGTATTATATTGACACAAAAATAGCATGCAATAGACAGATAAAAAAAGTAGTCGCGTTTAGAATATAGTTATCCGGTTGAAGCGTCGGCACGCCGACTGTCCTTAGAGAATTTATTGCCGCCTCACGGTGCAAAGGCTCCTCGGCAAAATTCCCCCAAGATCCGACAACCGCTCGTTTTGCCCGTAGGTGCACTCCAAGATTGAGTGAAGAATAGAGGCACTGCTTGTCCCCTTTTATTCACTCTGAGTTCGCTAGCGAGGAAACGCGTCCGTTCCTTACACGGAACAAAACCAGAAACCAAACTGGTTTGGTTCAGACTGAACCAAACTAGCAAAAACAGACCGGGTCGCCCGTGAGCGCAAGACCCACTGGCTGGGGATTTGCACCCCCCTGCGTGCGTTAATCGCGTACGTGACGCCCGGTTTATGGATTTCCGGCTCGAACCCCCGAAATCCACTCGATTTGGGCTTGGCCCGCGCATGCGTGTAGGTCCCCTTATCATTGCTAAGCAAGGATAGTAGGAAGCCCTTCCAAGCTTCTCCACTTAGCAATGTGAGACTAAAAACACTACCAAAAAATGCTTTGAATTTAATACAAAATTCAACACCAGAGACCGGGGCGATTCGGTCGCTGACTGCAGGTAACATTGAGCAGAGGACTTTTGACGAATTGGTCAACACAGAAGCCATCTCAGCAATACCCCCCTCCGAGACGTCGCAACTCGGTCAATATTCAATTCACCTTATCCGACGATCCGTTTGACTCAGATTCCGGATAGGATCAACGAAGATAGAGAATTGTGAATGGCGAACGAGGGATTTTGAAGGAGGAGGATTCGAAATATTTGTAATTTTTTTCGAGAAGCAGCTTTGCAAACTACCCAAACTCGGACGAACCAGTAGATTGGGGAGAGAAGGATACATGTACCAGGGATGGAGCGTCCTTTAATATTAAAGTAAAGAAGGGTCCTCTTTGACGATTCATTAAAAAAAAAAAAACCACCATTTTGATTTTTGATCATAAATAGATGAACAATTTATGATTTTCAAAACAAGTATATAATCAAAACATGTGTAATTATAAATCAGATTAATGACTCGACTAAACTGATATAAACGCTTAAGGAAGGCTAAATCGAAAGCTTTACAATTTTCATTCCAACACCGAAGGTTAAACCTTGTTTGATCGATAGCGAGGCCAAAAGACGCATTTAAAATTATGAAAATTTTAAAAAATGTATCTAAGTTTTAGATTTTTCAAAGGGTCACTTATTTTCTATTTTTCCCTTCCACCAAATATTATGATACTATCAAAAATCAATATCATTATAGTGTTGGTTTTAACAAAATTAATACTATAATAATACTGTATTTTAAAAATCAATACAATTTTACTACGTTGTTCTTTACAAAATAACATCATTGTGCGATGACGAAAATGATAAAATAAATAATACATGCGTCTTTAAAAAAAATTTGAAAGTTAAATATATCTTCGATAATTTTAAAGTGCGCCTTTCAATCATGGCCGTTTATCAAATATAAGGGTGCATTCCCCGTTGCTGATCATTAAAATTTGGACACTTGTCCGTATCAATAATCATTACGAGTTTATTGCTTGGCTTGTCATGAGACTCTACCTCCGGCCTCACGCCAGCTAGACGAGCTGCATCGATTCAGAAACAATTATTATTTACCTTCTCTCTCTCTCGCTGTTTTTTCCCTTGGAAGAACTTTAAATCGGTCCACTCCTTCCTTCCCCAAGATTTGAAAGAGATGCCACTGTGCGTCTGCGGCTGACTGTGAGCACCCTCAGTTACCTGTTACCTTTCAGTTCTCCACGTTTCGACCTTCTCCTCGCTCTTCTCCATACATTTCCAGCTTCAGCGGCGGAAGGTCCATCGGATCCCATGCCATTGAAGAGGAGCGAGGAAGGTGGAGGAGGTGAGGGGAGACAGAGGAATTAATTGAGCTTTTAAGAAGCCGAGGTGTGAGCGTACTGGGGAATGGGGATGGTAATTAATATCGGGGAGTGGCAGTGGTAAAACGAGGGACGATGAGCGACCACACCCATTGCTCTGTTTTTCCCTTTCGCTGCTACTGAGTGAATGAGTCACGTGAAGGCAGACCCGTGCTTTGAGGACGACGGGCTCGCTCACTTCCGAGTTCCGCCTCCCGCCGACAGCGCAGCCTCTCGATCTCGCGCGTCAATGTCCAAAGATCTCAGCTTTCTGTTTCTGGCGGGTGCAATGTGATTCAGAAAGCCACTCCTCCTCCTGCTCGGCCTTCCTGCGGCGGCCTTCTGATGAAGGCTACCCCGTTTGCAACTCCAATGTGCAGTTTTTACCTGTGTTTCTTCTTCTTCTTCCTCTGCTTCTCGACCTCGTTTGCCGCCAATGTGCCGAACGGCGGCGACGTTGCCGCGCTCTTGACCTTGAAGAACTCTATAGATCCTCAGGGCTCCCTGCCATGGCGGCGGGAGACCGCATCGGGGCTCTGCGGCGGGTGGAATGGAGTGAAGCAGTGCAACCCTGGCGGTAGAGTGACAAAGCTCGTGCTCGAGTTCCTCAACCTCACCGGGACCATGAGCCGGGACCTCCTTGCTCCTCTCGACCAGCTTCGCGTTCTCAGTTTCAAGTCCAACTCGCTCTCCGGTGCCATTCCCGACCTTTCCCCCCTCGTCAACCTCAAATCTCTCTACCTCAGCGAAAACCAGTTCTCCGGCCAGATTCCAGCCAATCTCGACGTGCTACACCGCCTGAAGGTGATTGCCCTCTCTGGAAATCTCCTTTCTGGCCCAATCCCGGTGTCTCTCGTCAGCCTCCCGCGGTTGTATGAGCTCATGCTCGAGGATAATCGCCTCACGGGGCAAATCCCGGCATTCAACCAACCCAGTCTTCGATACCTCAACGTCTCCGGGAACGACCTCTCCGGCGAGATCCCCGCCACCAGAGCCCTTTCACAGTTCAATGCTTCCTCTTTCCACGACAATGCAAACCTCTGCGGGGCTCAAATTGGGGTTCCCTGCACTAAAAAATTGATCTTTCCGCCGTCTTCCATCAGCCCGGGATCGTCTTTGGATCATGTAAATGCCTTCCCACCTTTCCTGCCTCCCACCGGCAGCAACCACAGCAGGAGGCGGGCCATTGCCATCGTCGCCGGGTCTGTCGCGGGGGCTCTCTTCTTGTCAATTTGCTTGGCCCTCGCGTTGCTTTGGTTCTGCAATAGGAACCGGAGGCGGCCGGTGGTTGAGACCCGATCAGTCGGTTACGAATCAGGTGCTGGCCGCAACAAGCCAGATGAAGAAGGCGGGGCAGCCGTCGGCGGGAGTGGAAGAGGAAGAGGAGACAAGGGCGGTTTCTCGTGGGAAGCGGAGGGGCTCGGAAAGCTCGTATTCTGCGGCGCTGTCGGTGAGATGTACAGTCTGGAGGAGCTATTGCGGGCTTCGGCGGAGACGCTGGGGCGGGGGACGGTCGGAAGCACCTACAAGGCGGTGATGGAGTCCGGATTCATCGTGACGGTGAAGCGTCTCAAGGATGCCTCCCGCCCGCCCCCAGAGGAGTTCGGGCGGCGCATGGAGGAGCTCGGCCGTCTGCGCCACCCCAACCTCGTCCCCCTTCGCGCTTACTTCCAGGCCAAAGAGGAGCGTCTCCTCGTCTACGACTACTTCCCCAACGGCAGTCTCTTCTCCCTCATTCATGGTTTGTCACCCCTCGATCCTTCTCTAATTTGCTCATTACTCCTCTGTTAATTTAACTAATTCTCCGTTAAGCTCCTCCATTTAAACTGACAAATCATGGCAAAATGCAGTTTAAAACAATATACTCAACAAGATATCTCATGCAATTAACAATCTAACCATTGCAACAATCTTGAAAATCAAAATTATGAAACAGTAGGATGCCATGCATAAAAAACTAACGAGCCTATTTAGATGTGGGTAGAAATAGGAGAGTAGATTGATATGGTTAGATTTGCAATTCTTAAACCAAAAGCTCCCGTACAATATTTGGCATTCAATGCCATCAACAGCTCAAGTGATAGGGTTGGCATGAGGCCTGTTGATACAAATAAGAAATTTAAGAGCTACCTCACTCTGTAACAGTGACCATTAAATGACCATCATTTGGTGGGCATAAACTCGGAAAACAGAAACTTAATATTAATATCAGTAGTTGTTTGAATTTGATTCTGAGAATTTTTTGGTAAAAGTAGAGAGACTGAGAGAGAGAGAGTTCAAAGCTCACAGAATTGCAGTATGGAAAAGTAACTGCAGGGTTGCCGCTGCTCAGCCCTGTAGATAGATTCTTTATCTCGGGCTTGACTGTGACTACCTGATTCAATTTAAAGTTTATCCCATCCTAGTCTGACCTCTTTGTCCTATTATTATTGCATGGAAAGAAGAAGCTTTCCATTCAAACTTGAGATCCACCAAATCTTGAAACCTCACTAATTCATTCCCGGATCCACCATGCCTCTGCCTCCATTAAAGCAGAGCTGGCATTGTTTTTGTCTGGAGCCATCGAAGTAAGCGACAAGGATGCGCGCAGGCGAGCCATGAATTGAGCATGGCCCCCTGTTTGCGCTCTTCGCCATTTTAACAAACACCTTGTCGGCTTTCCTCGCTACTGCGGTTGCTTAAGAATTCAGAGCCCCCTCGTTGTACTTACCCTTGTGCACTCACGTGGAGATGCTGCTTCTGCTTCGGGAAGTTAAACAAGAATCTTTCACCGACTTTCACAGGCGTGTTTGATCGAGATGGTCAAAGCTACCAGTTTGTGAAGAACGTTGAATTTATTTATTGATTCTAATGGATGGCTTGCTTACTTGTGGCAGGGTCGCGGCCATCGGGGAGCGGGAAGCCGCTTCATTGGACGTCGTGTTTGAAGATTGCGGAGGACGTGGCAAGTGGGTTGGCCTTCTTGCACCAGACTAGCCCAGTAACGGTCCATGCGAACCTGAAGCCCGCTAACGTGCTCCTCGGCCCAGATTTCGAGTCTTGCCTTGCGGACTACGCCCTGATCCCGACCCTGCTCCTCCACGACGACGCCTTCCCTTCGTCGTCCTCCGCCGCAGCCGCCTCCTCCTCCTCCCTCTTCTACCGCGCCCCCGAGGCACGACGCTTGCAGTCCTTCACCCCGCTCTCCGACGTCTACAGCTTCGGCGTTCTCCTCCTGGAGCTCCTCACCGGGAAGGCGCCCTTCCAGGACCTCCTCGAGGAGCCCGGCGGCGACGTCACTCGCTGGGTCCGATCCGTGCGCGCCGAGGAGCGGAATGACTCCGGGGAGGAGGCCGGCGGGGGATCCTCGTCCGGGAACGAGGCGGCGACGGCGGCGGCTGCGGCGACGGCGGCGGCTGCCGCGACGGCGGCGGCTGCCGCGACGGCGGAGGAGAAGCTGACCGCGCTGCTGAACATCGCGGCGGCGTGCGTGGCGGTGGAGGCGGAGAGGAGGCCGGCGATGCGGGAGGTGCTGCGGATGATACGGGAGGCGAGGGCGGAGGCGATGGTCGCGTCGTCCAACAGCAGCGACCACTCGCCTGGCCGGTGGTCGGGCACGGTGCAGAGCCTGCCGAGGGAGTACGGATCGGAGGGGTTCACGGAGAGGGATTAGATCCGAATAATCAGCTTCTCGCCGGCGATCGATCGGCGGGTTGAGTGGCGTGTGAATTGAATTTGTTGAGATTTAGTCGTGGTCATAAAAGGAGAATTAATTTGTTTTCTCAGAGTGATCGAACGACTTCTGCCATGTTTTTAAGTTTTCTGTTTCATTTTCTGAATGGCTCGATATGTACGAAGACAACTCTCTCCGAAGATAACAAATAAAAAGCCTCGTGAATTTATAATGAAGTTTTGATATAATAATAAAATTATTATCAGTTTGAGTTGTGAAAATAATTTTTTATAAAAATATAAGGCAAGACTGTGGTCTAAAGGAAGGAGTTTAAGTTGGATAGTGTTTTTAATTGAATTGAGTCTGAGTTGAGTTCTGTCAAACTAGATTTAATTTGATCATGACAGATTGGGCAAAGTGATTTTAGCCAAAGTTGGTTTGTTGATCATGACAGATTGGGCAAAGTGATTTTAGCCAAAGTTGGTTTGTTAGCTAATGGACAAATGCATCTTTGATAGAATTAGAGGATATAGTTGCTTTAGAATTTCGGCCTTAACAATTTATGGATCAATCAAACCCACAGGATATCACAATCCATTCGATTTTAGCCCTAAAAGAGGAAGGTAATTCATCCCTTGATCTTCCTATAAACTTTTTATGGAGATTGATGCGGCGACAAAGGGAGATCCACTTGATACGGGATCAACTGTCAAGGTGGAGATCAAAGTTAAGAAGGTAAACGTCCAGATGTCAAATGGTCGGACGAAGGACAATTGTAATGCTCTGTTGGGATGGTCAGAGCTCGTCTGACGAGAGGCATGTCCGATCCGACCACCTGTCTAGCTCGAGATGATACGTAAGACAGTCGATACTCAATACAGAGCAACAGGGCGCCAAAAGAGACCGGATAGCTTGTCCAAACGGAGGAGAGCATGTTATTACATAGTCACTGCACGGAAGAGCAATTGAAGTCGACAAAGTGGGGGGGGGGGGTCCCGCCCGAGCGACTACCTTGCTCGACCAAGCAACGGGACTTGGTCAAAGACGGAGTAGAATCCCGGCCGCTATCCTGCTTGGCTAAACAACGAGACCACTATAGTATCTCTCGACATCCTTTTGGGAAATAATGTCGTTGACACAAGACATGATCGACAGACAGATTGTACGGAGGAAGCTTCTACTATCTTGTCGGGGACATACATGCCCTGTTAAGGTATAGTGTTAAGGGTACTTTCTTGGCAAATCCTTTCATGGGATGTATTGGAGAACACAATCATGCCTCGAGGAGCGTGCACGTCGCTCACTAGAGCTCTATATAAAGGGGGGCCATCATTGGCAGAGGTGTGTATTATTACTGTCTGGTGCTAGTTCTACTGTTGCTCCACTTTTTCTATAATTCCGATGATTGACTTGAGCGTTGAAAGGTCAACGCCGGGAACCCTTCCCTGGCTCGGCACTAATGTTACTTGTTTTGCAAAGCGGAGCAAGATCTACAGCCGATTAGCGAAATCTGTCACATCCTCAACTTTTCACCTTCTTTCTTTCAGACAGGATCATAGATCATTCTAGTTTTTTTCATATAAATTTTTTGATTTTTTTATATAAAAAACATGTTAAATAGTTCTAAATAATATTAGAGAAGAATCTCCAAATATCTAATCTTCTTTCACTTAGTTGAGAGTAATAATTAGGGTTTAGTTCGTGAGTAATTTGGTCAAAATCTCAATGGAGAACCTGCAACATAACTAAGGCTGTAAATGGGTTAAGTCCAAATTTTATATGGATCTGAATGGATTAAGTCCAGTCAAATTTTTTATCTGTCAAGTTTCTTTGATAAAATAATTGGTTAAACCTAAAACAAATCAAGTTGTCGAAAATATTATCAAACTTTTAATTTTTAATTTTTAATTTTTTGTATTTTATAAATTATTTAGTTGATGAGTAAATTTAATGTTAAAATTTATTTATTTTATATTTATTTTTAAATTAGAGCTAGGTATAACCCAATCACAATTATTTTTAGTCAAAACTGCATCGCTCATGATATTGCTAAACCTAGAGTGACGGGTGATGGGGAAGCGCGGGAAGAAGCACCGCGAATCACCAAGGCACCGAAGCGGCGGCGGCGGAGATGATAACGACGACTCCTTACCCTCCGCCGCTTACGACCTTCCGTTGCCAACCGATCAGCAAGAACTAAGCGATCCGGAAGAAAAAGAAGACAATGATGACGGAGAGGGAGCCGATTGGAGTTCGACTGCTCTCTCCAAATTCCATCTCTATCAGCTCTCTGTTCAGGTGACATCATAATCTCCTTGTGCTGAAATGGGGCTTTCTCTAGGTTATTGAGATTTATATATATATATATTCCCATTTCATGGCGGGTCGTTACAGTCGCCAAAGGGGGACATCAGCTACATGCAAAAATTCTTTCTGATGTATGTCGGCGGACGGTTTCCCTTACATTTGCAGGAAGATTTCTGTGGAACCGCACTTTTGAGGTATATATGCAAACATTTTGTGCGCACAATTTCTTTCCTTTCATGTAGTTCTGTAGCTCCTTCCCAGAGAATATGTGAAGCTCAAATGACTAGGGTTCGTGGGACTAAGATACTAATAGTTGTTAGTAATTGTAAGGATTTTGCTCTTAATTGCCCTCATATGGATCTTCAGTTCAACTCTTGATAAAGTATAATGTGATTAGCATATAGGATCTTAAGTCCTGGAATTTTTATTTTTAAGATCACATTGGCCTTCTCTAAATTTGTCATATCGAAGTGCTTCAATCATAAAGATCTATGTAATAAAATACTAGCGACATAATAAAAAGATGGAAGAACAAATTTCCTCTGTATTAAAACCAATTAATCCCTTCTAACAGGAATATTCATTGTGATACTCTCATCCAATTTGCTAAGGAAGCTCCATCTAGATTTTTCTTCAAAATCTCTACGGATTAGTCCCTCGAATATCTCCATGTAGATCCTCTCCCAAATCTCCATGGACAGAAAGCTGTTCAATATCTATTTGGCGAATAATCTACTTATAGATGAATTCTATGCAAGTGGAATCAGTATGGTGATAATTGTTCTAATGTTTTTTTGTTAAAGATCCACTTGCACCCAATAGGGTTACTCTAGATGGGAGGTCAATTCAAATAGAAGTTTGTTGTTATTAGGGGTTTACTTAAATTCACTCAATGTAATTGGAAGGTTTATTGAAGATCTTTTGATTGGAAAAATTGCTTCTCCAAATTATGCAGTTGTGAGTGGCTACGTAGTGACCCTAGACGAACAGCTGTTGGTGTTGATTTGGACCTTGAATCACTTAATTGGTGCTTTGATAATAACTTAGGTAAGCTTGGGGCTGATGGATATTCCAGGATCTCCCTTTTCCATGGTAATGTCTTGCGTCCCCAGCAATCTTGCCTTGTGACACGCCAAGAACAAGATCTCATCAATGATCCATCTTTAAGTGCACAAATTGGTTCGTCAGCAAGTGCGAATGCAACTGAGGGTAATGGCTCTGTTAACCAAGTAACCTCCATGACTTCATTGATGGAAAAATATGCACTGCCCAATAGAGACATTGTCTGTGCATTCAATTACAGCTGTTGCTGCCTCCACAAGCGTAAAGACTTGATTTTGTACTTCAAACACGCTCTGAATGTTCTGTCAAAAAAGGGTGGCATTTTTGTTATGGATTTGTATGGTGGTGTTTCGTCAGAGTGCAAGTTGCGGCTTCAAAGAAGGATTTCTAACTTTACAGTAAGTTGTGTTACTGATCTCTCAGTTACTGGAAATATTGGTTATCCATATTGAAATGACATGACCTTAGTAAGGTTCGTCATACAATAAATCTAGGTACCCTTCACCTAGTAATATAATGTGAGGTATTGATCTAAATACTCTAAAGCCATAGTTCTAAATGCTCACATCCAACTGCAACATTTTTGATCTATTGATGCAAGTTTCTGTGTGTGTACTTCTGCCATACCGTTAAATTGTTCATTATCAAATTATGCTGTTTGAGTAGTTTGTAGATATATGATTCAACTCTTTAGCTGCTTAATTACCAAGGCTTGGTTCATGGAGCAGAATTTAGTATTTCTAGAAATGATTCAGAGACTGTGGTCGCAGAGATTTCATTGGTAGGAAGGGTCCATTTAATAATGTCTAGATTGCTGATTGATTTACTGAATCAAAGGTGATAAATTCTGGACTGCTATTATACAATGCCTATTGCAATTATCTAATAATGTTCAACATGCATCGCAAGCATCCTTTTCTTTTTTTAGCTGATTTCTCTGTTTTGCCTGATTGCAGTATGTTTGGGAGCAAGAAGAATTTGACATACTAAACCGAAAGACAAGAATTAGCCTCCATTTCCATCTCGGAAAGCAGCATAGTATTCGACATGCATTTTCCTACGATTGGCGCTTGTAAGATTCTCGCCGTTCCTACCATCGGCACTTGTTTTCTTGGTTCCCGCTTGAGTTTTGTTGATAAAAACTGATAATAAAGCAAATGCTTAAGAATTCTTCCTTACTCAGGTGGTCGATACCAGAAATCAAGGATTGCTTGGAGGAGGCTGGATTCCGTTCCATACGTGTTTGGATTCGCAAAATGCCGGATACATTGGACGATCACAATAGGCAGGAGTTTAACGCAGATAGAGATGTCAAGTATGAAGAACTGTCATCGTTCCAGCAACAAGATGCATGGAATGCTTACATTGTTGGTGTGGCAAACGCTTAGTTAACGTTCAGTATCCTTGAATTTTCTTTACAAATTTGGAGACTGAGAAATTGCCAATTACTTGGAAGATTTACATATGGAGTTGTATTACCTTTTTTTTTTTTTGATAAAATGAATGTTTACTGTCGCATCAACATCAACGTTATCGTTGAACAATCGAAACAAATGGAAGCGCACAACCCAGGGAAGGACAGCGAAGACTGACCTATACTAAAATATATGTGTACTTACCCATGGAGCAACGGAATTTCCAAGGGATATCTCCGATGCGTTGATCTCGATTGCGGGTGCGAAACGAGTAAACACGAAAACGACAATCCTGATCTCGTTTTCTCTTCTTCGAGCTGTGACCTGCTGAGATCCCCGTCCATGGCGGCCAAGAACCCCTCTTTGTAGCTGCCTCCCCGCTGGAATTTCTCCCGCTTTTTTATTGATGTGCCTCCGCTCCTAAAGATGCGATCTTGCTGGAGAAAGCAGCGCTCTTCCTCTTCCTCGGTTCCGTACGTTTAGCGGCGAGGATGAAGCGGTCTCTGCGCTTGCCCCTTATCTTTCTGATCGTCTTCGCCGTGCTCTCCGTTTTCAGCTTCCGGGCGGCGGTCCAGGACGGGTTACGCCGCGAGCGGTCGGCCGAGGCCCCGCCGGCGGCCAACGCTTCTATTGTCAGGCTGGCGGCGGCGGAGTCTGGGGATGGGGAGCTGCGGAAGGATGTGGACGATCTTCTTGACGGGTCCTTTATCTCCTCGGCTCGCCGCCGCGGCACCGAGGCACGGCTTGTGAGCCACTCGGACTGGCGGCGCGAGGGCCACATCGATGTGCTGCGGCGTCAGGCGATGCGGTTCCCGCAACGGCTTCGCGCACCTAAAGACTACATGGCGCTGCCCGACTTCCGCCGCGCCCTCCGCGACTGGTTCCGACGCCGCCGGTTCGATCCGGGGGTTATGCACGACCTCGTCGATCTTGTCAAGCGCCCCATCGACCGTCACCGCGGCCTCTCGGACACAGGCGGAATTGAGAATCGGCGGTACGGCTCCTGCGCCGTGGTCGGCAACAGCGGGATTCTCCTCAAGACCAGCCATGGCGGGTTAATCGACAGCCACGACCTCGTGATCCGCCTCAACAACGCCCGCGTCAACGGGTACGGCCCACACGTCGGCACAAAGACCGACCTTTCCTTCGTCAACAGCAACATCCTCCACCTCTGCGCTCGGAGGCAGGGCTGCTTCTGTCACCCTTACGGCGAGACCGTCCCTATCGTGATGTACATCTGCCAAGCCGTCCATTTCCTCGACTACGCCGTCTGCAACTCGTCCCACAAGGCGCCGCTCCTCGTCACGGACCTTCGATTCGACATGCTCTGTTCCCGTATCGTCAAGTACTACTCTTTGAAGAGATTCGTGGACACGACAGGGACGCCGGCGGAGGGGTGGGCGAAGGCCCACAACGAAAAGATGTTCCATTACTCATCCGGAATGCAGGCGGTGATGCTTGCATTGGGGATCTGCGATCGGGTCAGCGTTTTCGGGTTCGGGAAGTCGCAGGAGGCAAAGCACCACTACCACACCAACCAGAAGGCAGAGTTAGACTTGCATGATTACGCGGCCGAGTATGCCCTGTATCGCGACCTGGTTGAGCAGCCGCAGGCAATTCCATTCCTCACAGACTCAGGATTTAAGCTTCCTCCCGTGGTATTCTACCAATGAACTCAAATTGATACTTGTGAAAGAGCATGAAGAAGGTAGTTTTAGCATCCTTATTTGTTTGCAAGGAAATTGAATGAAGAAGGTAGTTTTATTCATCCCACGCTCTGGTAAATACTTGCGAAAGAGCATGAAGAAGGTAGTTTTAGCATCCTTATTTGTTTGCAAGGTAATTGAAAAGTATTGTTTGGTTCCCTGATTCAAAGTTGTGGTTATTTGAATGAAAATTTTGGAATTTGCTTGTTCATTTCAGTTGAAAGTATAAGTATGCAGAATCACACAAATTCTCTTACACTGTCCATCCCATTCTAGACTTGAGGATTTTAGCCTCTTTATTTGTCTGCAAGGTAATTGAAAAGTATTGTTTGGAAGATTGTTCGCGGATTCAAAGTTGTGGTTACTTGAATGAAAATTTTGGAATTTGCTTGTTCATTTCAGTTCAAAGTATTTCACTGTTCATCCCATTCTGGACTTGCTGATTTTAGCATCTTTATTTGTCTGCCAGGTAATTGAAAAGTTTTCTTTGGAAGATTGTTCCTTGATTCAAAGTTGTGGTTATTTGAATGAAAATTTGGAATTTGCTTGTTCATTTCAGCTGAAAGTATAATTAAGCAGAATCACACAAATACTCTTTGCTGTTCGTCCCATTCCAGACTTGCTGATTTTGCTAGTTTTGTTTAAATCTAATCATATGCTAAGTCAAACAAACAAGTTACTTAAATTATTCAGTTCTTATGTGTAAACTCTTGTTATACTGGTTAATTGCTAATGCTTAGTACAATGACATTATGGTTACTGCATCCCCCAAGTGTTCAGTATGTTTAATTAGTTCAGCATGTGTTGAAGATCTGCTAAACATTTTCAGAGGGATTTTGATGGTTATCACCATTCAAATAACTTAACTTGTGCTTCGACTTGGTATTGCCTTAAGAGCTAAAATCATTTGCATCTCTATTTATATAATCTGAATATTCATTCTGCTGCCATGGCATTAACCTCGGTTGAATAGATTTCTAGAGATCAACAATCTATCTCCCTTCAAAGGTTCTCTAATAACCATCCATGTCTGCATAAGAAAATCTTCAGATTTTTAGTTCATTACTTCACTGCACCATTCATGTTACTCGGTTGAGGTTGAAACATGAGTCAGTTATTTGCTAAGACCAAGTAATATGTATGTTTGCATTCCTTGTCACTCTGGTGTGCATCCCTCAAGGAGTGCTCTTTCTTGGTTCAAGGAATCAATTCTTTTCTTGCTCTGCCTGGAATATGAGATTTTGAGAAGCTTCCTCAATTACAATTGTAATGCTTTTTAATCGAGTTTTAAGTTACTTTTGATAATACTGTGGAAATTGTCTCCATTTTGATGTCTTTTATTTTGTTCAAAGGTTCTTTCATGTACTTGAATGATTAGGCAGGAGATAATACTATTGCTCAAAAACCACTTGATTGATCTCCTTAATTTATATTAATTTGAGCAATGCACTTTGGGATTCATCATGGTTTGATATTCCTATTGTCACTCTGGAGTAATGGAATATATTTTCTTTCTTTATTTTGCTTGGCCTGCCACAAAGTGGTGGTGAGGAGCTATCTATCTATGTACAAAGAAATTCTCCACTACGAAAATAACTTTAGATCTAAAGTGAAAGGAGAAGAGAAAAAGGACATTTCATTCAAGTAAACCAACCTTTAGCTTTCACTTTCAAAGTTAAATTACTCTTCAATTACAAATTGTGTTTTTAGTTATAGTTCATGCACAGATGTGAAAGTTCTAAAGATATTAATCTTTAAGACAATACATTAGTGAGAAAACTAGAAGCTATGAAGCCTCAGAGGCAAAATAAGCATACATGTACATAACCCATTTCATGCTAAGGAGGAAGGACCAAGGAGGAAGTAGGAGAAGCTAACAAAGATTTGTATGGTTGAAGGGGCTTTGAGAGGGTTGAAAGATGTTGATATAAATGAGTTTTCACATCATAGAAGTTTGGGCAACAATCAGGTTCGTCCTATTTTTTTTGGAATCTTTTTTATTATTATTATTATTATTATTATTATTATTATTAAAAAGACACCTCTATCCACTAGTAACTCATGTAATGTAATCAATTGTCTTTCATTATATATTTTTAGTATTATCTCTTACTATATGCATTAAATCCTGAACTAGTCAGACTTGTTATAACAATTATAATTTTATACTTGCTATAATATATATTTAATTTGTTTAAAAGTATTTTTATTGTAATAGCTATGATTTTATAGCTGTTGTAATATAGAGTTAATCCTCTTCATCTATTATTCACGTTGTAATAATTATAAATTTCAACATTTATGTTATAATAATTATAAAATTGTAGTTGCTACAAATTATGAAGAGTAGTGAAAAATTTAATACATGTGATAAGAATTTGAAGATAGCTGTGACATTTAATACATGAATAGTATGAGAGGTTCTTTTTGATAAAAATTAAAAAGGTATACTTTGCGATGATTTCAAAAATTAAGGGCAATCTTTTAACTTTTGATTTTTGTCCTAGAAGTTTTCACTTTGTTCTTATTTTGCAACACTGTAATGAGGGATAGCTTTCTTTATGCTAGATCATATTTAAACATACACCTCAGTCATCCCCATAATGTCTTATTTTCAAATGTATTGAATGATTATCCCATTTAAAAACTCAAAAAAAAGCCTGTGCCTCTCGTTCCACCGCATCCTCCTTGCCAAGTGCCTTTTGAATCAAGATAACAAAACCGCATCATTTTGGCATTTTAAAAATAAGAGGGTTGACTCTGAAATGCACATCCAAAAATTTATCATACATTTTTTTTTTTTTGGGGTTGTTGTTTATTTAGGTTTTCAACTTATTGAATTACTTAATTTTAAATATAATTGATCTGGTAAAATTTTTTCATTAATAACCTAAATAAATTTAAGAAACGCAAATAAATTATGACGGACGGTTGAATATCAAGAGTAGTTTGAATACCACAAATATATGATATATTTTAAGAGAAATTTGAACCATCATTATAAACTAGTATCTATTTTTTAATGGAAATATTATTATTTTTCTTAATTAAAAAAAAATTATTCACAATATGCTGCCACGCAAACTGCCAGTCAAACCGCAGATCAGCGTGTTTTATATACCTGATCCCAACCCAGTGGTCTTTCGCTTGACCTCTATTGTATTTTGGAGATCCTCTTCCAGGCTTCGTGAAGCCTCGGCGGTCTCAGATCTGCCGGGGTTCGCTGTGAATCCGGTGCGTTTCGGAAGTCTGAATCTTCTGGCTTTATCGCGGTCAAGAAATGGGGAATGGGGCAGTGGCTTTGGGGTTGGAAGATAGAGAAGTGATTGATAGTGAGCATCCGGCGACGCTTGCTGCGCCAATTGCTGGCGGCGAAGTTTGCGGCGAGGGGGACTGCGGGGAAGGGACTGGTACTTCTTCCGATGTAGACGATGGAGCTAGCGATTCTTCAGGCAAATCTTCGGACCTTTATGCCTCCGACTTATGGGTCACTCGCTCTTGGACATCGTCTCAGCTAGGTTAGTTTTCTGTCTGGTATTTTTCGGATTGCCTTTCCCATCCTTGTTCGTGATACTGTGTGTGGATTGTGGAAGTAGCTACTTGAAGTCTGCAAACGTTGTGTGTGAACCAAATTTGGGAACCTTTTCCCTCCTCTTGGGCGAAACAAAAGTAGGACTTGAACAGTACTCCATTTTTTTTTTTTTCTCTTCTATCTTTATGTATGTAAAGAAAACCTTCATCCACCAGTTTCGATCCGTTCCTTACGCTCCTCTCTATTTTATGCCCGAGTAAACAGGCCCTACGTATTGTCAACATGCCCCTTGCACATATTCTCTAATCGTCTGTGTAAGTACATACATTCACAAAAATATCTTCAAGCTTTAAAAGGTATTTACATTTTTCTTGTCGGTGTCATAGAGGCCATCTTGAACAACAAGGTCGTCAGGATTGATATCCTACCTAGGAATGGAGGTTCATAGATTCAGATCATATGATTAAAACATAGAATCTGAATGATAATGCAATAGTTGAAAAGATTCTTCTACTTAGGAGTAAAAGGAATCTTATACAATTGTAAACTTTCTCAAATAATATGACACAACAGAAAATTATTTATTATGGTACATGTCAATCAGTAAAATGTGCAATTGAGATCCTATGTAGGAATGATAAACATATATAGAATTGGATCGGATCTTAAGATCCTAGCCCAATCCAGATCCTACTTTAAATGTTGATACCTATTCATGTGCTTTTCTTACATTTAGAACGTTGTTGGAAGCTTATCTTTTGTAATTGTTGAATTTTCAGGGTTGGAGTATTGTGGTGCTGAACAATTGAGGTCTAATAGCTGCAGTTTGTTGTTTAAAGGGCCCGAGCTTACTTTGCCTAGGTCAAAACTACAAAGAAAAGAGATTCCGAAGTATGACTTGAAATTGGACAGGCTGTCAGAGAGAGAAAAGGTAGATATCTACCAAATGATGTATCTATTCATTTCAATAATAATTGTTTGATCATTTTTTACAGCTACCAAAATTCTCACATGCTTTTGTTGGAGTGCTTGGCGTGCTTTATGTTTACTGACTAGTTGCACAGGGACAGTATTAGAGTTAATTGTTGTTTTAAATCATACTCCATTATCAGTACCTCTGTCCATCTTCTGATTGGTTCTGGTTTCTTATTCTTTCAAATGCCTTGGGTTTAACAACCTGCAAAAATTCTATGTTCTACACTTTTGTTTTGATGCCTTTATTTCTGTTTGGTTTCCTATCTAATTCTTTGTTCCACTCTTTTCAGCAAAAGATAATTGAAGATCTAATAAGGATCCAGAATGATGGTACAGTGGAGGTAGATGTTACCCGAACTGCTCCTGTAGCATCAGAACTTCTGGAGTTTGATGGTTTTGATTCTGCACCAGAAGATGTCGAAGGGAATGCTTCTCAGATCAGAAAATCAATTCCGAGACTAATGATAGCAATGCTTGTAGTTGGAACAAGAGGAGATGTGCAACCTTTTATAGCTTTTGCAAAGAAGCTTCAGGCAAGTAAACACAAAAGGAACCTTTTGAAGGTTAATGTTGCCAATTTATAGTATACTTTTCTTGAATATAGATGTGGCTTTAGAACATTCAGAAACAACCTCTTGCAAAGCAGGTAAGGTTGCGTATGATAGACTCTTCCCGGGACTCCGCATTGGCGGGAGCTTTGTGCATCGAGCTGTCCTTTAGATGTAGTTTTAGAACATTCCTTTGTGAAAGTATATGTTTGTTATGAAATATCATGAGAAAGCTAGAAAATTCAAATGCATCTATTGCTTTTTTTAGGAGCTTCATGTTCATATATATCATTTTCTGCAAACTCTGTATGGTTCTCTGACAAAATTTAGGATTCCTTATCTATCTCAATCGTTTATAAGATTGACTCTGGCATTCCCATTCTAACAAATCAGTGTGTATAATCTTTCTTTTAGTGGAGAAGTTGTGTTCCAGAGTAGAATATACAAATCAAAAAATATGGGTTGCTGCAGTTTTCAGCAAGTGGTTGTTAATAATTTATGATTTCCAACTATCTTCAGTGTTCAGAGTATTTCAATTTGATATTTACCAATTTAATTCAAAGAACAAGAAAACAATAGTTAGAATATTAAGTACAAAAACAAAAAGAGATTTAGATTTTAGATATCTTTTAAAATAAAGGACATTGCTACCTTCTGAAAATAACCTCTTGCAAAGAAATTTTTATTCCTCTCTTTTATTTGGAGAGAAGTTATGTAGTTACATTTTTTTATGTTGATTATTTTGTGCCTTTCTATTTCGTAGTCCCTTGACAAAAACCTGACTGTTTCTCCAGGAGTTTGGTCATCATGTTAGATTGGCAACTCATGTGAACTTCTGTAGTTTTGTAAGATCATTTGGTCTGGAATTTTATCCTTTGGGTGGCAATCCACGAGTAATGGCTGGATGTAAGTATCAAAGATTTAGTTAATCAGAATATACATATTTTGGCTTCTGTTCACCTTAAGAGTCATCATTTTTCACACTTGGATTTTCTTTTGTTAAATTCTAATTTCCATGCTTTGGTGACTACAGTTTAATATAAGCACATCTTCTTATAATAATAAGTCTTAATAGCAATGGACTCAAATATCATTATGTACGTGCTATTTATCTTCAATGGTTGGCAGGATACACAATTGATCAAGTTTTCTGAAATTTGCAAGGAAAGCCACGTGCAATCAGACTGGTTAAGTAGTTCTAAGAGGACATAAGAATATAGTGGGCATTTATTGGCTAATCACACTACAATGAAGATTAAAATGTAGGCATTTTCTATGCAAATAAATTTTATATATTACAAATATTGCTTGCAAACTAATGAAATCTGTATTTGAATAAAAAAATATAATCAGTTATTGTCATGATTATTGAATTCTAATATTCATCATAGCTTCAAGTGATTGTACCCATTCTGATCACAGATGGATACCCATACTGATTATGAGCCTCTATCTGTTGATATTTGAACAGGTCTCACTCTTTGGAATTGGGTGCATATACTCTCCCCTACACAGTAGTGGGCTTCACAAATTGGGGATGTGGTTGATGCGTAGAAAATCAGTCTTCTATATGACATAGCTCACATAATTATGTGGTTTGTTAGGAGAGACTCTGGGATATAAATGACACTCAAATTAAGCAAGACAAACTTCGCAAGTTAGAACTATTATCCAATAAAAAAACTTGTTAGGTTCTCAAAGGAAATAGTACAGGCAATAGGGATAGGCTCAATAAGAAACTAAAAAATGCATCAAATCCCTTGCATATACTTTGTATATGATATTAAGTTGTTCTTTAGAGTGATATCTATAGCGAATGCAGACATACATAGATATTTGATGACTGTTATAACAAAAAGAAATTAAAAACAGTGAAGCAGAAATTGAGTAATGAGTGTTTACTGTTTGACATACAAGCGAACCAGCAAGCTTATGTTCCAGTCTTAGTCTAGTTTCTTACTATACATTACCTATTACAATTACTATAATTCTAAAATACATCTAACATGTTTTCTACAGGTTGTATGCTTTATCTTGTATAGGCTTATAGATTCTTTCCATCTGGCCTAATTTATTTCAACATTAAGGGCCCAATTACTTGAAAGGAAGATATAAAGGAAAAAAGGGAAAGCATCACAAAATATCATGGGGAACTCTATCATTTGTCGGGTTTTTTTTATTACTTGTCCTCATCTCCCTTGTATCTTCCATCTAAGTATCCAGACCCTAAATATCAAGTATTTAACATAAGTTTAAACATTGGACACAACTTGATACTTTAGCCACACACGATTTGCATTACTGAGCATTGCAATCTGTACAGGACTTGGTTTAATATTCCATTGCCTACTTGCAAAGGATAATAAGTTACAGATCTGTCAAATTGATATTTTAGAATGTTTACGAATACAGATATGGCACGAAACAAGGGTTTTATATTATCAGGACCTGGAGAAATTAATGTTCAAAGGAAACAACTGAAGGAGATAATTGATTCTCTACTCCCAGCATGCACAGAACCTGATTTGGTTACTGGGATGCCTTTTAGAGCACAAGCAATTATTGCAAATCCTCCTGCTTATGGTAAGATATGTACATTGATTATTAGTCTACATGCTGAGCTTGAACTTTGATTAATAATTTAGTAACACTAGAAAGTGGGTTATCTTAGATGGTTAGCATCCAGATGACTCAGTAAAAGCATTACAGAACTCTGTCATGTTTGAAGGCAGTCTTCTATGTTACTCATAATGAATCATAAATCATAATTTGTTTTGGTTAGGAACAAGTATGTCTCTTCTATTTCCTTTCTTCTCTTATGATTTCTCTTATCCTCTTCTCTTTGTTTTCCTCCCCCTCTTGTTCAGAGCTACTCACACCATCTCTTTCTGTCCAACCCAATCCTGGTGCCAAAATGAGATTGTAGACCTTGCGGCA
This sequence comes from Zingiber officinale, assembly GCF_018446385.1. NCBI lineage: Eukaryota > Viridiplantae > Streptophyta > Magnoliopsida > Zingiberales > Zingiberaceae > Zingiber > Zingiber officinale. The sequence goes on along the minus strand of NC_055988.1, from coordinate 12,494,636 downwards.
TGCATGCAGAAGTCTATTGCATTTTTTAGAATGACCAAGTATGAAATAGTTAATTGACTTAGTTAGGAGACAAGGGATGAGCCATTTGAATTTATCATATAATCTTAATTGTTCTGATATTATTTATCTACTATATATTGGATGTGTTGAATTAGTTAAGAGTGGGGAGATAACACAAAAGCTATATTTATGGATGTGTGTATTTGTACGCTCTCACGCTGGGTTGTAAAATACGAATAAAATAAGCAATTTTAAACACGGAAGAAATCTGTCTCCTCTTCATTGAAGATCATCAATATTCTCATCTTCTGTAGGATTCAAACCTTAGATCTTGCATTCTTAGCCTCAAGCAAAGCTAGTTATTCAATTATTCGAAACTTTCTATAAATGAATATAAATTGATTTTGAAGATCTATTTTCTGAATTTTATGCACTTACTCTAACTGACATCAAACATCTATGAGAAAACTCCCTCTGTTTTCTGCCTTAAGTTTCTTTTGACATGCTTGTTTGTGACACTTGAATAAGAGAGTTCTCTTGGTTGATTCTAAACTTATGCTTTATATAGTTGCACTGCCCTTGAACATAGACAACGGTAGTGTTATAGTCTCTGTCATACATTATGGTTAAAGTGAGGTTATACGTTTTTAACTCTATGGTGCATAATATTAGAATTTGTTGATTTATATAGATCTCAATAGAAAAAAACTGCACAATTTTTTTTTGTCTCTTTTGATAAAATTCATTCCTACAGGACATTTGCATGTTGCTGAAGCCCTTGGTGTACCTCTCCACATCTTCTTCACAATGCCATGGACGTAAGCTTCCTCCAAAGTTGTTTCCAACTTATTGCTGTTTTCACATGTAGTGCTGTATGCTTCCATAAGCTTTGATTGATTTTCCCATGCTGTTTTAAAATGTTCTTTATGAGGCGTCATATTTATATCTAGTGACTGATGCAGTACATGTATTCCTTCCCGTGGCAATTTGCTAGAACTTGTATATAGTAAATGCATGGTGTAATTAGACCACTTGACTACTAGGTAGTTTGCTATCAAAAGATACCAACTAAGATAGACGATTCTCTATCATGGCTGAATTTGTTCTTTGATTCCAAGCATTCTATTTATTGTTAAGTTATATGGAGGAAGCAAAATATATAGTAATTTTTGTTGTGCAGTTTCATGAAATATGATGCACTATTGATGGGGGATTTCCATAATTTTCATGTGCAAGTGAAGTTATTGGAGAAGTGCAGTGCTAAAAACACACATCAGGACACCTTCCTGAAAGTTAAACTTTACAGTCCTAGCAGTACAAATAGGAGGCATTGTGTTTGTCTAGGTTCCTAGGTTGCATCCTTCAATAGTTCATGCTTCTGTCTGATAGAGCATAATTTTGTGACTTGATTTTGGAAAGGGATGCACTTACCTTTCTATTTTTAGGCAGGCCAACTAATGAATTCCCACATCCATTTGCTCGTGTGCCTCAGAGTGCAGCATACAGAGTAAGTTTTTTTTGTTACTGTCCAATTTGTGTTTTGGCTTTGTTAATAAATTGTATCTTGTTTATTCAGCTATCTTATCATATTCTGGACGTAATAGTCTGGTGGGGTATAAGGGGATTTATTAATGACTTCAGAAAAAGGAAGTTGAAGTTGCCTCCGATTGCTTACTTCAGTACATATCATGGCTCTATATCACATTTGCCAACAGGATACATGTGGAGTCCCCACCTTGTACCTAAGCCAAGTGGTAAGTTGGTGTTGTCTGGTAATTAGAGTATTTACTCAAATTTTAATTACTTATTCTATTTCAGGGTTTATGCTATAGTGACTAGAACTATCTTGACATCATTACCATCTGCATGAATATCTATGTATTACTGAAATTAAAAGTATGCATCCTAAGTGCAACTACTAATGTTCTGTCAGGATCTATGATCTTAATTCTTTTGGAACAAGAATTTATCTTCAATATCTCCTATCGTTTAGCTAAATTGTTGGGTTTACTGATGTAGATAGGCTACTCTCATTTATGATCCATGTTCCTTGCAGTGACCATAAAAGTATGCTCTCAGCTATCAACAAATTATTGTTATGTACATCTCGACAAAAGATGTTTATTAGTTCAGTGAAAAATTGTCTCTTGCTTAAGGATGTACAAATTGATTTGTTTCATTGTTTAGTTGAGGTCTACTTTGTAGGCAATCATAAGATAACTCTCTTCTCTTGTCTCTAATGTATAGGATTCAGAGCTGCTTAGTCAGAAATGCATGACTTTAACTAACTTAGTTTTTGGATTTTTGATTGTTTCTACCCATTGCTAATGTTAGATTAATTTATCTCAGAATCAAATTGGCCAACTTTGATAATAAGGGCAATGCTATTCTTCCACTTGATTGCTAATGGCTGATTGTGACAAATTGGATCTTATCCTTGTGATTGAATCTATGAAGCTATTCTTCCTTTTTTGTTTTAGTTATCTCCTGCTAAAATTTCCATTCTTATGAATTGTTTAAAGGTGAATTGTCTCTGTATATTTGCTAATAGAACATGAACCAAATACATAACCATTTTCCACCTTTGTCAGATTGGGGTGCATTAGTTGATGTTGTTGGTTTCTGTTTCTTGAACAATGGAATTAAGTATCAACCAAAAAAGGATTTTCAACAATGGCTTCAACAGGGTCCAAAGCCCATATACATTGGTTTTGGCAGTGTGGTAGTCCTCTTTATCTCATGTAGTATGTCTGTTGGACTATTTCACTTGTTTCTTTTCTATTCTTTTTTTTATCTGTGTACACTAGGACTTTCTTATTACAACATTTATGACAAGGGTAATCACTTTAGTTAGGATTATACAGTTCGAGTAACATGGAGTTTAAAGGCCTAAGCATATATTGTTTTTATGATACTATTACACGATGGGAAATCGTAAGAAAACAAGCATATTACTTCGTAGACATTTTCCCATTCCTGTGATCTGAAATTTAGCACGGTGGTTATAACAGTAAAAGTGTGATGGACAATTGAAACTAACCGTGCTTGCAATTGCTTGTGATCCAGAATTTGTTACACTGTAAGTATGAGCCTGACGTGTTCCTCACTTAGCAATTAAATTTCTGAAAAATATAATACTGTGTAAACATGGGCCTGTGTTAAGTAATTATTTTATTAATTTTCTTCATTCTGTTGATGCTAAGTTAATACCAAGGTTTTAAAAAGTATATACAAATGTTATTGCAAAGTGCATGCGTGGTATTAACAATGCATAAAAGGCTTACAATAAGTATATTGATTGATATACCCAATTCATGCTTCCACATAGAAAAAGATATATGGCAATCATACAAAAAATTACATAAAATGTAACAATCAATACTGTTTAACAATCTAAAAGTAGATATGTATATATAAGTAGCACGCACATCATCACTATCTAGAGCAATGCTACTCGAATACTTGTATTCAACATGAATGCAAATCTAAGTCTCAACTCTTTCAAAGAATTTTACACGTGATCAACAGAATGTTTTTTACTCGGAGTGTCGTGTTTATCTATCATGGGTAAAGAGTGGTTCATGAAGAGTCCAAGTAATAGAGATCAAAACTGAATCTCTTGTAAAACAAGTGTTCAACAAAATAGGGTAACCATTTTTTCCCCTCTTTTTGTTTTGAAAACATTATGCGGCCTCTTTCAAATCTACCTAGGTGCTGCTTTTTAACATCAACATAGAAGTGCTAAAAATCAAATTACATCTTCAGCTTAGGGCTATAACAAAACTCACTTATTTACATGTTCTTTCATATTTTTCATACTAATGACTCGTCTATGTTAAAATGAAACTCAAGCATATATGTAGGAAGGCTCATTCTTGGTTTCGCTCATTCTTGGTTTCTGACAGTGAATAAATTTAATTCCCATTTCAAAATATTTTTCTTGTTCTCTGGTATCTAGTTATCATACTGCAACATCATGAAATCTTCATATTTATTTTCTGCAAGGATGATATATCTTATTCATCATTCTAGTTTGATGTCTTGATTTAAGTTGTATTCGATGAAATATTTATGCTTTATATTTTTCTGCTAGCCTCTTGAAGATGCAAGGAAGACAACGACTATCATTTTAGAAGCACTAAAATATGCGGGACAAAGGGGGATCATTAGCCGTGGATGGGGAGACCTTGGATGCTGTATGTACTTTATATTATAGTTTACTACAGACATTGAAATTTGCTGGAATTTGTGAATAAGTTAAATGATCATATCATGCAGTTACCTTGATATTTTGTTCCTCTTTTTTCCAATATTCAGATAATAGTCAAACTCAATTAAGTTACATAAAATTCATTATTTCAAATATTATTGAAATATTTATTTACTTCTTTTGGTGAAAGAAACTATGAATATAATTAGTGTATATGCACTACAAGTAAAATTAGATGAAACTACCAAATTAAGATTTTGGGACAACTTAGATGAAATATTACAAAACATTCTACCAAATAAAATGTTTTTAATAGGAGGTGATTTAAATGAGCATGTCGGAGTAAAAAATGAGGAATATGAGAGGGTACATGGGGGTTATAGGTTTGGAACGAGAAATGAGGAAGGGAAAACTATATTAGATTTTGCAATAGGATATGACCTTATATTAGCTAATACGCTTTTTAAGAAAAGAGAAGAACACTTAGTGACGTTGAAAAGTGGGAATAATAAATCGCAAATTGACTTATGGTTAGGAAGAATGATAGAAATATTTGTAAAGATTGCGAGGTTATTCCTGGAGAAAGCTCAACTACCCAACCTAGGTTAGTATTGTTAGATATACGCTTCAAACATAGTATCAATAGAAAGAAAATATATACGACTCTTAGAATTAAGTGGTGGAATTTAAAGGATGGGAAGCAAAATATATTTAAGGAGAAGGTAGGAGTACAAGCATTAGGTAAATATACGATGATTCTAATACGACATGGAATAAAATGGTATCAAAGTTGAAAATAATAGCTAAAAGTGTACTTGGTGAGTCAAAGGGACATGCACCATTAAGTACAAAAGAAAGTGAAGGAAAAAATGAAAAACTTATAAGGAATTATATATTTATAAGAATGAGAAAAACTTAAATATACAATAGCCAAAAAAGAAGTTAAGAGAGTAGTGAATGAAACAAAAAAAATAAAATTTTTGAACGATTATATCAAAAATTGGATACAAAAGGAGAAATAGACATTTATAGAATAGCTAAAGTGAGAGAAAGGAAGACAAGAGATTTTATCAATATAAAATGTATTAAAGATGAATGTAATAGGGTAGTTGTAAACGATGGAGAAATAAAAGAGCGGTGGAAGATGTATTTTCATCAACATTTTAATGAAGGTTTAGGTGACCAACTTAACTTAAGTAATTTAATTAGGCCAAATGAGTATAGAAATTTAAATTTTTATCGTAGAGTTCAAACTTCAGAAGTAGAACAACCTTTAAATGGGATGCATAATGAAAAAACCATTGAACCAGATGATATTTTGATAGAGGTATGAAAGTGCCTAGGGAAATAGGATATTGAATAGCTTATAAAATTATTTAACATGATATTGAAAATAAAAAAATGTTTAATCAATGTAGGATAAACACTCTAGTTCCCTTATATAAGAACAAGGGAGACGTACAAAATTGTGCAAACTATAGGGGTATTAAACTAATGAGTCATACCATGAAACTTTAGGAAAAAGTAATAGAAAAAAGATTAAGGAAAGAGACCACGGTGACCGAAAATCAATTTGGGTTAATACCTGGAAGGTCGACAATAGAAGCTATACATCTTATTAGACAATTAATTAAAAAATATCGGGATCAAAAACAAGATCTACACATGGTATTCACTTAGAAAAAACTTATGATAGAGTCCCAAGAGAAATTATATGGAGAATTATAGAAAAGAGAGGTGTTAGCGTAACATATATTAAACTAATTAAAGATATGTACGAGAATGTAATGACTAGAGTAAATACTTCAGATGAAGTAACTGAAGCATTTCCAATAAAGATAGGATTACATCAAGTTTCAAAATTGGTTCTAGAACATTGATTTTATGTATCGTTCACTGTGATTTTTTACTTTGCAGGAACTTTTCTTGTTAGTGCATATCAATTACTACTAAATAATTCATTTGTCATTTAAATATGTAATTTTAATTTGTATCATGTTAATGCTGCATCGGAAGAATAAGTGTTTTGGCTTTCTTTTTCAAGTCATGTTATTAAATTCATTCCTGCAGTCGAATGATTTCGTCTTACTAATGCAGTCGATGAAGTCCCCACTGATGTCTATCTTCTTGGAGATTGCCCTCATGATTGGCTATTTCCTTATTGTGCTGCAGTGGTGAGGTTTCTAACTTTATATCTGTTTTATTTTGAATGATTTATGAAATCGTATACAGGTCAATTATTAATATATACACTTTGATGTAGGGATCTGTATTCTGCAGATGTATAAGTTGACTTGAACACTTGTTAACTTATGGTGCCATTAATCAAGGGTTATCTTTCCTTAGAATCTTAAAAGACAATCTTGTCACTGTTTTATAATTCTTAGAAAACTATGACATTTGGGGATGTAGAATCATGTTCATAGCGTTTAGACAAATGTTAAGGCCCAATCTTTCAAGGATGAAAAAGGTAGGGATGGAAAAAAAATGGATTTGGAAAATGGGGGGAAATTAGTCAATTTCTCTTGTTTCTTTGAGAAGACAAAATATGTAGTTAATATTTTCACAAAGGAAAATAATTAACCCTTTTATGCTAAAGACCAATCTAGGCCCAACGGATAGGAAAATGGCTTGTGAGCTTCATGCTCCCAACTCAATTGCCTTCCTCTTCTGTACGCATTCTCAACCCTAAGACAACCATTTTCTATGAGAACATATTCTTTTTTGACAAGGGAAATGGCGATAAGGAAAGGCTTTGTAGCAAACAACAAAGGGGAGGGGAGCGATGACGACAAGGAAAAGGTTGATGCGCCAAGAAAAATCATACTTGTGCATGTACAAGCAACCACTACCAACAATGTGGGTTACACGCAGACAAACAATGGAGGGGAAATGAGCAGCAATGACATAACGAGTTATGGTGCCCAACGAAATTGTAACTATGCATGCATGAGTGGATGACTATGACGACGTGGGCTATGCTAATGAATGGTGAAGGGGTTGCGAGCGGCAACAAGGGTCCCTCGTACAATCACAAGATTGAGAGAGAGAAATGAGGGAGAAGGATATGGATAAATGAGGAAATTTGATTATTTTCTAAGAAGTTCATCTACGTAATTATCCATAAAGGGGATAAACTTTTCTGCCCTTTTCCCTTCCTTCCCATGAAACACAACCTAAATGTCTATACCTAACCACTCAACGTTTTTCACTTAGGCTTGGCTTGACATTATTAGTAGGGTTACAAATGAACTAACTAATCATATTCAAGATAAACATTCTTAACATTAGTACCAGATGAACTTATCAATCACATAAGTGTACGTTAGTTGCAAACAATAATGTTAGTTGATCAGAGTGTAATTAGATTAAATTTGAAGCTTGAATTGCAAAGAAAAAGTTTAGGAACTAAAGGTTTTCAAATAATATATCTAAAATTGAATATATGAAATGTGATTTTGTAATAAGAAAAAAATAATGGAAAATCTATTTAACTAAAAATCCTGTAAGATTTTTAGGAATCTTGGATCCAGTATTCAACAAGGAGAGGTATCGATGAAAATATAAATAATAGGATTAAGAAATGGGTGGTCGAAGTGAAGATAAGCTTTTGTGATCATTTTATCCCATTAGGATTATAGGAAAATTTTATAAAGCACTGGTATGACCTACCATACCTATGGATTTAGAGGTTCATGTTATTAGGTAGCAACATGTATAAAAAGTTTCGTTTGTGTTGATGAAAAATACTGAGATAGATGTATGGTAGAAAGGCTAAAATATATTTTTGTGAAATACAATGTGGTTCCCATGAATAAAATGAAAGAAAATAAGTTGAAATGTTAGAAATATGTCCAAAGACAACAAATAAAGGATATAGTTTGAAGAGTTGAATTTATGAAAGGTGTAATACTAAGATGGATGAATGAAATTATTCAATTACTAGAAGGGCCAAGATATATTTCTGAGAAGCTAAATGTAGTTCCCACAAATAAAATGAGAGAAAAAAAGATGGTAGAAATATGTTCAAAGGCAACCAATAGAGATTATAGTTTGAAGAGTTGAATTTATGAAAGGTGTAAGGAGTAGTCAGAGAGCAAAGAAAACATTAATTAATGTAATAAGAAATAATTTGATTATTCTAAGTAATATTGCCTCACTTATAGCTCAATGAAGCATAAGACTTTGCCTGAGCTTAGACAAACATGGCTTGATAATGTGCACATGTGACATGATGCATGTTATGCAACAAGCTGTTTATATTATAATGTGAATAATTTGCAGTGAACTTTGTACTTGGACATGATTGTTTGGTTAGTGTGTTTGAGACAATGGCCTAAATCCCTGCTCCTAATAGCTTTCTTGGGTAATCATTTTCTAGTTTATGAATTGACCAGTGGCAAGATTTATATGGTTGGCCTTGAATAGTGAGATTTATAGTTGGCTGTTGTAAGTGAATCATATTCTTTCAATGTTAACTATCAGAATTTCCACTTTTTTTTTCAAAAAAAAAAATTATTGGATGAGACCACTTTTAAGTTGCAGTAGTACGTCAAATGAACATTAAACTTTCTCACTTGGTAACAGCTACTCATTCTGGAATATATGCTCCAGGTTCACCATGGTGGTGCTGGTACTACTGCTTCTGGACTAAGAGCTGGGGTAATTATTTTCTATGAACTTGTGCTAATCTATGCAAGCATTTACGCAAACATATGCATGATCATTAAATCATTAAAATCACTATGTTCTTTCCTTCAAGGTTCTCACTTTTTTTTCTTTCAATTTCATTTGCACGTGCTTAAAATTTTAAGTTCTTGATGGATTTTATTCAATATCTATTCGTTTCCCCCTAGGCATGAGAAAAATAACTGATTAAAGGAGGTTAAGACTTTATGGTTTTAATAAAGTGAATACAAATGCAAGGAAGAGGACATAAAGGGATGCGAAGTGTAATTGCTTATTTAGTTTAATATCCTGAATTCTTACTTCTTTAGCAGCAATTCGAGATTATATAATTTATTGCAGATAAATGTGGGCAATAGTGTAGTGCACGCATATCATGCCTCTTGGTATTGCATGAATGATCAGCAGTATAGTTTTGGTTTTGATGTTGCTATGTGGTGGAGAATTTCTAACGTTTTTAGTTTATTGTTGGTGCCTGAGTTGATAATTGACCTGCTGTTTTTAGCTTATGAACAATACCTTTCTGGCAGTGCCCAACCGCAATTATTCCTTTCTTTGGTGATCAATTTTTCTGGGGTGAGAGGATTCATGCAATAGGGGTTGGACCTGCACCGATTCCAATATCCGAGCTCACCGTGGAACGCCTTGCAAATGCAATAAAATTTATGCTTAAACCAGAGGTAAGTAATCTACAATGCCTGAGTTTTTTCATTCTTAATTTTCTATTGCACAAAAGGTGTTACATTTCCAGTCTGTAGAGCCCATCTTATCCAACGTTTGGAACAGGGTGGATAATTGCTTCTTGCCATTAAATTGGTATTTTCATCATCGTATTTTCTCCTATTGCCTCCAACAATTTCCTTTTTCGTTTTGTTTATGAAGGTCAAATTGCGTGCTATGGAGTTGGCAAAGCAGATACAGAATGAAGATGGTGTAACTGCTGCAGTAAATGCATTCCACAAAAATTTGCCTCCTGAAATACCAATAACCAATGGCACAGATGAAGAACCTAGAAATCCCATTCAATGGCTGGTTCAGTTCTTGGAGAAATACTTCTGTCTTCCACAATAATTATAGTCATTCCTGGACTTCATCTGTACATATCAGTTCATCTATTTCTTGGTTCTTGGCTAGAATTTGGTTATTTAGTTATCATTTATTTCCTTGTGAATATGGAGGCGAGGGTGATAAAGAAGTTACTTAGTTTTCATTAAGCTTCATAGTGCTTGAGTGATTTGTGCGGTCTGGCTGCTTGTTCAATTTTCGTGTGCATTGATGTGAGAACTGTTACTAATGACTTGAAATCATTCCATTGCTTGATGAGGCTTAGCTGGGTTCATGTGGTGTTATGATTGTTGAAGTATAATTCTCTGTATACAGCCTTGGTATGTGATTGTCAAAAATTATTCGTTTGTATTGTTATTATTATTGTTGAAGTAAAAGGGGAAGCCTTCACCCTAGCACCCTTCCAGGGGTATGATTATTGTTACAACTGCTGGGGGATAGGTCAATGTTTAACTTGGTCCAGGCTGCTGCGAATGTTCTTTGTCGGTCACCTTTTTTCTTTTAAACATATTCCTGAAGAAAACAACCTTCCATGTTTAGACTAATTTGAAATGTTGGTAGGATCTAGTATGACTAGAAAAATGACGACCAAAAGGAATAAGGTAATTTGATAGGGTAGTCTAGGTGCCGCTCAGTCTAAGTCGTTTGGGTGGGTTCATCCATCTGGGTGGCTTGATTAGGATTGTTTGAGATTATTATATTGAGTCCAGTGTTTGTAAAATTATGATCTTGAATCCAATCAATTCTGAATCACGTAGGATCATTTTTTGCAATGAAATTAGCGTAAGATTGGTGGGATCGGAGTAGGATCGGAGTATAATCTGTGGTAGAAGATTTAAGAGATCATAAATTTTTATCCGGATTGAATTACGAGACTTTGATATATATCAAATTGAAGTATTTTCAAGTTTCAGATTAAAAAAATGCATTAAAATTTTTTTTATGTCCGAAAGATTTTTGTTTTTTTATCTTTTGATTATTTTATAATTTAGGTTGTTTTTATCCTTTACAAAGTTAGGATTAGAGTTTTCATATTATTTAAATATCTATTTAATTATTTTTGAGTTATTTATTTTTTTATCAATAATGTTCTTGCTCGTAAGCGTTGATGGATAAATCATTGGTGAATTAATTCTGTTGGCAATTTAATAGTCAATCGTTGAAGAATAATGGGGATGATGATATGATGGAGAACTTGAACAAAGACAAACAATGAGAGGAGAGTTAGAATAACAGCCAGAGAGTTCCCTGGCGAAACCACTCTGACACTCAAGTTAGAGATGAAAGAAGATGAATATTAGGATTTTAATATATGTAGTGATGTGTATAGGTATGCATACCTTAGAGATTGAAAATGACTATCTTTTATAAAGAGAAAGCAGACATTTTCCATCAGTTATGTTCTTCATGTGATCATTATTTAATTTCTTAAATAATGTAAAATTTATTCATGCTGCTAGCTTTTTCCTAAAATAATCGAGATTGACAAACTTTTTCTTTCTATTCTAATTCTCACGTTGGTATTATTTAATTCCTTAAATAATGTGAGATTTATTCGTGTTACTATCTTTTTCCTAAAATAATCGAGATTGATAGGTTTTTTTTCCTTCTGTTCTAATCTTCTTGCTAGTGTCGGGAGACCCGAGAGGATATGGAATCAGAAGGTCTGAGTAACCATGAAATCGGAAGGTTCGAATAGCTATATAGTTGGGAGACCCGAATAGCTATGTAACTGAGAGACCAGAATAACTATGGAGTTGGGAGGCTTGAGTAGTCATGTAATCTGAAGACCTGAGTAGCCATGTAGCCGAGAGATTCGAGTAGCCATGTTGCCAGGAGACCCAAGTAGCTATGTACTCGGGAGACTCAGTACCTAGGCACCTATCTAATCTTAAAGTCATCTCAATAGATTTACTAGCCTCTTATCCATGTGGCGTTCTACTGATCATTCCTCGAATCACAAGTTTTTCCTTCAAGTCTAGTCAAAGAGGTGAAAGTCCGGCTGACTAGATAATTATGTAATCAAGATGATTCCTATTAACTTTTCTCCTTAAGCCACGTGGCAGATCCATTTCATATTTAATAGATAATGATCACCCTTGAGTTTTTCTCCTCACTTACTAGATCCTATGGTGGAAGGTCCATCCCACCTTTTGACAACATAGATCCAACACTCCCTCTTAAATGAATCAAGCTATATTAGGTCGGATAAGGATGTTTATATATATCTTAGTTGATGATCAACCTGTCTCTTCTTCATCTCCTTCATCTTCCTCATCTACAAGTTTTCTTCTTCATCTAGTAAATGATTTCAGTCTTTTTTTTTACGATCTTTCTTCTCTATTCCCTTAGTAATGTCTTCTATGGCTAGCAAATCTTCTTTTGTTCCTTGGTATAGATCTACTACTTGGAATTTTACCGATGTCTCCTTGATCGACTAAGGATGACTTATGAAATCCCAACCGATCATCTATTAAGGCTTTCAAACGGTAATGATTGACTTGACCGTCTCCTCTAGGCTTTATAACCTTCTTTCGAATACATATGCTGAGCAGTCATCCTTTGCCCATCCCTATCTTCTTCGTTGAAGTGTCATGATACTTTCGTATCCCTTTATCATAGCTTGACCCGAATTCCTTCCGCATTCTAACAGCGGTTGTGATTCTTTTTTGTTTGTATCACATTCCAATTTCTCATGGCTTCTTTCATTTTTTAGTTTTTCCCAAGAGAATGAAAGATGGAGTTTTCTTCTTTTGCTCTCGTTCTAGTGTTAGTCTGATTAAAGAGATTCCTTCATCTCATAAAGGATGGAAACCTCAATTTTTTTATATTAAACCTCCAGGTTCTATTTCCTGGCTTACTCGTCGGCAATGAGAATTGTCATTGTCTCTTACTCCGAAAGATTATCATTTAGAGCGAGGCTACTATAGTGTATCTCAAAAGCAGTTTGGTTAGCAATTCAACAACAACATTTTACTTGAGGAAGGGCTCCTTTACATGTTTGGTCTTAGCTCTTGACCGGCTCCTCTCATAGCTTCATTTGGTAAGAGTCATTGTCTTCACAAGTTTTGATGTCTAACTGAAAGTATGATACATTTTGCAGTTGACACCATGATGAGGTATCTCTTAACAAGGTGATGAAGCTTGCGGCCATGGAGTTGGAAGCGTGCCGCATGGAAATTGTAAACCTCACGGATGAAACTCCCGAGGAGGGAGCATCACCAGTGCCGGCTACAACCCCAACGGAGGGGACTTCTCGACCAACAACAAGGGTATCGAGTACAATTAAGGAGTCAGGACCTCCTGCTAGTCTACCCAATGCTCTCGTACCAACTTCATCCACAGAGTCGAAAGTTCCTCTCCAAATCTCAAGGAAGAGGCGTCGCTCGTCTGGTCCCTTAACTGAACAAGCAAGCCCTTCCTCCCCTATACAAATTCCTGTCGAATCATCAACATACATAGGATCCAGAGGTCGCCCAACCTCCACTGACCTTCCTTTGGTACACCTCTCCTCCTCCCCTTGAACTCCAATTTCTCACCCTCTCGTTGAAGCAAGAACTCCCTACATGGGAGTTGACTCTTCTCATACACTTGAGAATTTACCAAATGAAGTCATTCCTTTGTTGGAGCCCACCCATAACTCGACTCAAGCCGAGCACCAAATAGACCTTTCTATCTGTGGTCCAGCAACCCTTGGTTGGAGGGAAGGGAAAGCAACGACCGAAAACATGCTCATCTGAGACCTAGTAGAAGAACTTCTGCGAAATGGGACCATACATATGTCTCAGTTGATGGTTTTCGGCTGGCAATATCCCAAGATCCAACAGGGCCATTGGGATTTAAAGGCCCACATAGATGAACTAGAGGTCCGACTGGTCACAGCTCCATCCCTAGAAGTTTTGGTCATATCCCAACAAGAAATAATTGTTGCACAATCAAAGATTGATCACCTCAAGAAACTGCAAATTGATCCTTCTTTTGATCAGGCAACAATTTCCCGACTATGAAAGGGGATAGCAGAGGCAACAATCAAATGAATTAATCTGGCACACGTGAGTCAGCTGTAAGTGGAGTTCGACACCCTGACCACCGCCGCAGCTGACAATCAAGAGAAATTAGAAGCAGCTGTAGCCAGGTAGGAGACCACTCGAGCTGATTTGGAGGCCAACCAATAGGAGTTGGGGAATCTAAAGGTGGAGTTGAGAGTCACCCAGAGGGAGGTTGATGTAGGATTGGTGTGGTTGAGAGAGGGGGGAGGGGGGGGGGGGGGGAATCTCGACTTATCGTTTTCTTTTCAATTTCGTCCGTTCTTTCAATCAAAGTCATTAGTAGCAGCGGAATATAAAATAAAGTACGGGAAAAATAATACTCGCGGGATTTACTTGGTTCCCAACTTCCCAGGGTCAGTACCTCCAAGGCCTACACACTCAAGCCTGAGTCCACTAGTGGTCTCCTTTCCGGCGGTGGAGAAACCCGTCTTACAGTTTATCAAATACAAGCATAAAAGAATGAAACTAAATATAGCTTGTAATAAAAGAAATACAAACAAAAACTTTACTGAACCGATCCGGAAGTCCTGAGCGCGATGCACCCTTCCTAGAGCTTCCTCGATAGCAAAGCTTTGTGTTGTAGCCTTCCTTTTGAGCACACGTAATATGAGTAGTAGCAGAAACGATGTCTTGAATGTAGAGCCTTCATCTCCTTTTATAGAGTTAGATCAAATGCTTATCTGGATCAACTCTTATCTAGATGAAATTATATCTAGATGAAGCATATTTGGATAAAGCAATATATGGATCAAGCCTTATCTCTATTCAAATCATCTAGCTTATCCTTATCCTCATCGAAATCATAAAGATAAACCAAATCTTTTACTACATTTTTCATAACAATATTTCACAACTCAGCAATTTTGGACCAAGCCCAGTCGATCTATCAAATCGCTAGTTCTGTCTATTGAACCAGTTTGGGTTCGGTTCGACCTGAGTCAGGTCAGATTCATCCATTTATGTTTGTTTCTCTATGTTTTACTTCCAGCTCCAGATTCCTGCAAAATAATCATACAAACATAAACAGACAACCTAGCCTATATATGTAAGTCTACCTGACCCAATAAGCTTACCTTTTGCTTGGAGGTCCCTCCTCCAAGTCTACCACCTAAGGGTCAATCCCTTAGGATCAAGCCACACTCCTGTAAGTCTACCCGACCTACTAGGCATCCAAGACTTTACCATTACCTAGGGCTACCTCTCCCTAAGATTTTCACTGCCTAACTTTACTCACTAGGACTTCCACCACCTAAGGTTACCTCCCCTTAGGGTTTTCACCACCTCGCTTCACTCACTAGGGCCTAGCTTCACTATTTAGGACTTCCACCACCTAAGGTTACCTCCCCCTAGAATTTTCATCACATAGCTTCACTCACTAGGGTTTAGCTTCACTTACTAGGGCTTCCACCACCTAAGGTTACCTCCTCCTAGGATTTTCACCATCTAGCTTCACTCACTAGGGTCTAGCTTCACTTACTAGAACTTCCACCATCTAAGGTTATCTTCCTCTAGGATTTCCACGGCCTAACTTTACTCACTAGGACTTACCCTTGCCTAAGTTAGGAATTTTGCTAGTCATCTAGTCTTGATTAGACTTCTTTCTTCCAAATATTAAGTTTTGTTTGGATAAATCCTTGGTCAAACTAACCAGACTTAGGTATATTATCAAACATCAAAACCCTGGAAGTTGATTGCACCAATAGTTGATGCAGCCAAATCTTTGGCGGAAACCCGCCATTGCGACCTAGAGGTTGTTCTTTGTAGGATGTAATGACCCGACCCTTTGGCCTCTTGGGCGACCCTTGCGGCAACCCACTAACAACCCTTATTGTTGGATCGAAAGTGTTAGGGGGGGGGGGGGGGGAATAACGCTCATGGCTATTTCATTCGTTTTGGAATCGTAAAATACGAGTAATTAAATGTAGCGGAATAATGAAAAGGAAAAAAAAACAATACAGAAAGACACGAGGAGTTACTTGGTTCGGAGCCTGTGACGACTCCTACTCCAAGGCCTGCGATCGTTGATCGCTTCTGGTGGGCAACAAATATAAGCTTGAAAAATTGTTACAAGATTGTTATAATTAGAACTATAAAAGAAAACTATACCAACAGTAAGAATATCAAAATTTGGAGTTCCGAGTCGTCGGTATGTCGTCACAGCACTTCGGAATGAACTCGTTAGCAGTTGAACGCAGAAGGATCGCTTGTTAATTCTTATTCTAAGCTGTTGCTCAAAGTCCCCTTTTAAACAGTGTTGGAGGCGCCTCCAAGCCTATCCGAGGTGCCTCCAGGCTGCCGAGTCGCACGCGTGGATCATCTCTGATCTGGTCACACCTTATCCCACTGAAGGCGCCTCCAAGTTGCTCCAAGGCGCCTCCAACGCCTGGTCCAAGGCGCCTCCAGTGGCCTCCGAGGCGCCTCCAGCGTCTCTGGACAGCTGCGGCTAGCACCCGAGGCGCCTCCAAGCCCCATGGCGGCACCTCGGATACTGTTCATCTGAGGTCTAAGTTGCTCTTTTGTTCCTGCAAAATGTGTTAGTCTCAAACACAAACCCTGCAAAACAAAGTTAGCACAGAGACAAAATGATAGATATACTTGACAGTCGTCGGACTGTCCGGTTTTGACTTCGGATTTCCAACCGAAAACCCTAGGTTGACCCGGCGCCTATTGTTCCCTCTACGAGGAACGCGCCCTCACCTACTCCACTTAGGAGATTTACATGTTGCCAGTGTGATCCTCCAGATCGACTGGACTTTTGCTCAGCGTTCGAAGCTTCCATACTTTCTGCTGGACTTCCGCTTCCCAGCTAGTCCAGTCTTTCACCTGGTTCGCGACAACAGGACTTTCCACCTAGGGTTACCCCCTAGGACTTTTACCTGAAGTTCTCGACTCGCCAAAACTTTCCACATAGGGTTACCACCCCCTATGATCTAGGGTTACCACCCCCTAGGGTTTTCCACCTACCTAACCGTAGCTAGGACTTTTGCCTAAGTACCACTTAGGACTTTCCTGCAAACTCCATGAACTTGTTAGATCACACCATAACTTAACTTTAAACCCTTTGCCATAATCAAAACTCAGGTTCGATCATCTGGTGCTCACTGCACCAATATTTATGTCGTCGACCCATTTGGCGACCTCTAATGTCGTTGACCGACGACCCTTTAGCCATGCCGTTACTCACTAGGACTTTCCACCCCTAGCAGTGGATTTTTGCCTTCCCCAGGATTCGAACTCTAGACCTCCAGGCTAAGTACGGAGGAGCCACCCTCGTGTCGAATCCGAGCCCATCCCGGAATTCCATTGTAGAAGTTGAGCTATTGAATTTCTTTGACTTTGACAATTTTGTTTCAACTTCTTCACCCTCTAGCTCTTCTTGTTATGCTTGACCCTTCCGGCGATGATTCCGGTGAAGAGCGGCCTCGCTCTGATACCACTTGTTAGGACCGAAAAGTAGCTAGAGGGGGGGTGAATAGCTCTTCGCGTGCTCGTTGCTCGGCGTTGCTTGTTTCTTCAAGGATGCGCAGCGGAAATACAAAGAAACAAATACAAACACGCTAACACTTGGATTTTACTTGGTATCCACCTCCAAGGGAGGTGACTAATCCAAGGATCCACACAACGCACGCACCCTCCACTAATGAAACTCTCCTTTATGGTAACTACCAAGGGCAGAGAAGCCCTACAAGACTCAATACAAGAAGAAGAAAGGGTAGTAAAGAAATACAAGCTTACAAGCTTACAATGAGTGCACAAACCCTAACCCTAGTTTCTTCTTCTTGCTTTGATCCGCCTCTTGACTTGGAAGAGCCTCCAAGAACCTTCAAGAACTGGCAATCTCGAGCTTGAGAAGAGTTGTGGAGGAGCTGGTGAAGATCTGAAATGAATCTGTGAAGATGTTCTGAAGAAATCGCATGCCAACAGTTATAAACGACGCCAACGGTCGAATCCCAATCGATTGGATTGCTCCCAATCGATTGGATTGCTCCCAATCGATCGGGGAGGCTTTGGATCGATCCACGGATCGATCCAGAGTGCCTCTGTGCTCTGGAAAAATGCCTGGATCGATCCACGGATCGATCCAGCGCTTATCGCGTGAAGCAGCAGCGTCCCAATCGATCCACTGATCGATTGGGACCTCTGGATCGATCCACGGATCGATTCAGAGGGGTTCTGTTCGCGGGGACTCACCGGATCGATCGGCGGATCGATCCAGATCTTCTGGATCGATCCACTGATCGATCCAGATCTGCTGGATCGATCCACGGATCAATTCAAACCTGCTAGATCAATCCACGGATCAATCCAAACCTGCTGGATCAATCCACGGATCAATCCAAACCTTAGTTTTTGTCCAAAACCAAGTCTAAAGCCCCCTAAACCAACATCTAGTCAACCATGACTTGTTGGTACATAAGACCTAGCATCCGGTCACCCTTGACCGGCTAGGACTCTCTCACCAAGTGTCTGGTCAATCCCTTTGACCCACTTGGACTTTTCTCTTCTTGCCAAGTATCCGGTCAGTCCCTCTGACCTACTTGGACTTTTCTTTCTCGTGCCAAGTATCCGGTCAATCCCTTTGACCTACTTGGATTCTCACCAAATGTCTGGTCATACCTTGACCCATTTGGATTTCTCTTGCCTGGCTTCACTCACCAGGACTTTCCCAATTGCCTAGCTTCACTCACTAGGTCTTTCACCTGGCTTCACTCACCAGGACTTTCCCAATTGCCTAGCTTCACTCACTAGGTCTTTCACATGGCTTCACTCACCAGGACTTTCCCAATTGCCTAGCTTCACTCACCAGGACTTTCCCAATTGCCTAGCTTCACTCACTAGGTCTTTCACCTGGCTTCACTCACCAGGACTTTCCCAGTCAAGTATCCGGTCATCCTTAACCTACTTGACTCTTCTTCAATCAACCTTGCATTGTCAAACATCGAAACCCAAACAAAGACTCAAGCTTGGTCAACCAGGTCAACCTTGACCTGAGGGATGTTGCACCAACACGAGGGACGAGGCACTGCGGAAGAGTACATCGGCGGACGAGAAGGAAGCGTGCGGGGGTTCCGAGGGACGAAAGCCGGAGCGGAAGACTGCTCGAGGAGCAAGAGACGCAGCTAGCGAGAAGGACAGCACGCGGTGCGTCCGAGGGA
Source organism: Zingiber officinale (assembly GCF_018446385.1). NCBI lineage: Eukaryota > Viridiplantae > Streptophyta > Magnoliopsida > Zingiberales > Zingiberaceae > Zingiber > Zingiber officinale. The sequence continues at coordinate 12,475,470 of NC_055988.1, read as the reverse complement.
CGAAGACCGCAGATGAGTACGCCGGCGGACGAGAAGGAAACACGTGGCGATTCTGAGGGACGAGAAGCCGGAGGGAAGCCCGCTCGAGAAGATCGGAAGTTGAGTTCGGTTGAGCCCTTTTCCAGATGGCAGAGATCACCCATGCGAGCGGATCCGGAGTAGAAGACCCGGACCGAGGTGAACTGAACCGAAGTAGTGGTCCTCGGATGAAAAAGTCAACACTAGTTGACTTTAGGGTTCGGGGCGCCCCGGGCTGGGTAGTGGTCCTCGGATGAAAAAGTCAACACTGGTTGACTTTAGGGTCCGAGGCGCTCGGAACAGTCCGGGGCGCCCGGACCAGCCCGGGGCGCCCGAAACCCTTCCGGGTGCTCGGACCGTGAAGTTTGACCATATTGAGCTTTGACTCGATTTGAACGTTGGGGGATAAAATTTATCCCCGCAGGGCGCCTGGAACCCTCCAGGCACCCCGACCAAGGCTATAAATATAGCATTGGTTCAGAAGCTTTTCAATCAGTTTAGAAATTGTAACAACGTTTGTGCGCTTCCACTGTTTAGAATAGCCTTCTTCTTTCTGTGCCTACATTGCTATAAGAGAGGCTTCTCCGCCTGAAGGAGACAATAGTGCGATCATTTTCCTTGGATTAATAACCTCCCCGGTTGTAACCAAGTAAACATCTGGTGCATCGTCTTTTTCTGTTTTGATTTATCGCTTTTCTATTTTATATGCAAGTGTTAGTTTGAAAAGTGGGGAAGGGTTGTGTTTTATTTTTACAGGGCTATTCAACCCCCCCTTCTAGCCGGCAGCAACGGTCCTACAGTTACTACCTTCTAGGACTTAGGGTTACCTCTCTCAAGAGTTTTCCACCCGCTTAGAATCCACCAGAACTTTTTGCCTAAGAACACTTAGGACTTTTCCTGCAATCTCAATCACACTTGTTAGATAACAAGTAAACTTAATTTTGAATCCTTTGTTATAATCAAAATACAGGTTCGATCGTTTAGTGCTCTCTACACCAATACTCTTATCGCGATTGAGGATGCCCGTACTGAGGTGCGGAGCCAAGAGGTTTTCTTGAACGTGTTGCAAGATTTTGTGGAGGAGTTAGAGGCTTAGAATTGGTGGTACAATTTTCCTTGGGTCAAGGTTAACTAAGGTAAGTAGGGAGAAAGTCCTAGTGAGTGAAGCCAGGTGAAAAATCCTAGTGAATAAAGCTAAGCAGAGGAAAATCTTAGTGAGTGAAGCCAGGTGGTGAAAATCCCTGGTGAGTGAAGCCAGGCATATGAAAATCCAAGTGGGTCAAGGTTGATCAGACACCTGGTGTTTAGAAGTCTAAGTAGGTCATGAATGATCGAACACTTGGCATGAGAAGGTAAGTCCAAGTGGGTCAAGGTTGACCGAACATTTGGCACAGGGAGAAAAGTCCAAGTGGATCAAGGCTGACTGGACATTCGGTGTATGATAAGTCCAAGTAGGTCAAGGTTGACCGGACACTTGACATGAAAAGAAAAATCCAAGTGTGTCAAAGGATTGACAAGACACTTGGTGGAGAAGTCCCAGCAGATCAAGATTGGCCAGATACTAGGTAATGTGAAGTCCTAACAAGTCACGGTTGACCAGATGTTCGGTAGAGGAACCTTAGACTTTGGTTTGGAAGTCAAGGGTGGTAATCGATTACATCATGTTTTAAGTGATTAAGCTTTTGGCTTTATCGGAGGCTTTTTTACCAAGGATTTGAAAAAATCTCTATCAATCATGCCTTAAGAGAAGATACTAACTTATACTTCGGGGGTAACCGAGGGGGCTCCATGAATACTTGATTAAATTGTTGTAAGTATTCTTTCAAGGGTATTTTGAATTTCTACCTAAGAGTGAACAGATCATGCGGTGTTTTCTGGTATCTCCGGCTTATTACAAAGTTTGCATAAATACGACTTTAAATTCTTCAAATGTCCAAATTGAAGAAGGGGGAGTTGACAAAACCACCTCTAGGCCGAACCTAAGAGCGTAGTTAAGAAAACTTGACATTTGACACCATTTGTATATTGGTGTAATAAGGAAGCGTTCTCAAACTTACATATGTGATCTTTAAGATCCGTAGTGCTATTATATTCCTCAATCTATAATACTCGAAAGTGTTTTGGTAATTCATCCTGAAGGATGTCTTTTGAGAATGGAGGACCTCGGGGAGCTTTCTAGCTACCAAATTTGAGATCAGTTCCCCTTAGAAAGCCTTGATGAGGAGTTTTGTTAGAAGATTCTATAGAGGTTTCTCTAATTACAAACTTACTTATCGGTAGAGGAGAAGCAGTTCGTAGTGTGCCCATTGGCCAGGACTATTGGATCGTGAAGAACGCTAGAGGGGGGGGGGGTGAATAGCGATCGTCGAAAATCGAGAATTAATCGAGTACGCATCGAAAGAGAAAAATAAGAACAACGCTAACAAACCAATTTTTACTTGGTTCGGAGCCTTCGTCGACTCCTACTCCAAGGCCCGCACTCGTCGAGTGCTTTTGTTGGGCGATCCGCTAACAATTCTCAAATCTTTTCAAGAGGAATACAATGAATGTATAATTTAAGTGCAAAAATAAACAAATATACCAACAACTTCTTAGAGATCTGGAAGGCTGTGTTTTCAGTTGTTGGAGTCACGCCACTCTGTCATCAGAGTTGTTTTGCTCAGTCGTCGGGTCAGTGTTACTCAACCATAGGAGTCGCAGGGACTTCTTTGGAGCAGCGTGCAAGAAGGCAATCGCAGAAGAAAGTTGTGTTTCGTGCTCCTGGTGGAAGGCTGCTTATATAGGTAGTTCCAGACTCCTGGATCCCTTTCGGGCGCTTGGACCATGACGTCGGTCAACCAATCAGATAAGCCTTGGGTATTCCGGGCGCTTAGACCAGTTTCAAGCGCTCGGATCCCTTTCGGACGCTCGGACCACCTTTTCCAGCAAACCATTTTCCTGCAAGAAAAAATTAGTCCGAAGCAAATAAAAATTATACTATCCTGCAAAATAAAGTTAGCACAATATATAATAAGTAGAGTAGTAATTAGATTTTGTCACCTCGAGACCAGAATCTAGTTAAGATCTCAACTTAGATTTTCTAAATGGATCTAAGTTGGATTGACGCCTACTGTTCCCTCAAACAGCGAACGTGTCCTCACCAAGTCATTCCCCTCCAGTGACTTACCTTAACTTACTGCTTTGCCAGACATCCGGTTAACCCATCGACCTGTTTGGACTTCATGCCAACTATCTGGTCAGCTCATTGACCTAGCTGGACTTCGTGCTAGATATCTGGTCAGCCCGTCGACCTATCTGGACTTCATACCAGTATATCCAGTCAACCCATCGACCTAGCTGGATTTCTTGCCAGATATTCGGTCAATCCGTCGACTTATCTGGACTTCTCCTGCATACTTAGTTACATCATAACAAACTTAACTTAACTTACTTTGTCATTCATCAAAATCTGAGTTCGACCGTTAGTGCAACCTGCACCAACAAGGACACCTTTTGATGCACTAATGTCGCTATAACTGATTGGGGCGGTGGTTCGGTTGAAGGATTACTTGTGGGGAGGTGTGAGGGTTATTCCTTTAACCCCACTTGTACTGTCACAGACACCAACTTGTCAAAATCCTCTGTCGCCATGGATATGACATTAAGTTTTCTAGCATCACCCATCTTTACGCTTCATTTCAGGTCTTATCTCAAAGTTCCCACAGACGACGGCAAGTTGATCCTATTCGCGAGCGTTAATGGATGAATCACTGGTGAATTAGCTCTGTTTCCAATTTAATCAGCGATGACATGGTGGAGAGCTTGGATGGAGACAAACAATGAGAGGAGGGTTAGAATGACAACCAGGGAGTTCCCTAGCAAAGCTACTCCGATGCTCAAGTTAGAGATAAAGGAAAATGAATATTAGAGTTTCGATATACGTAGTGACACGTATGAGTATACGTACTTTAGAGATTGAAAAAGACTATAAAATATTTTATAGAGAGAAAATAGACATTTCCCATCAGTTCCGATCTTTCTTAATTTCTTAAATAATATAAGATTTATCCATACTGTTACATTTTTTCTAAAATAACTGAGATTGACATGCTTTTTTCTTTTATTTCAATTCTCACATTAGTATTATTTAATTTCTTAAATAATATGATATTTATTCATTTTGCTGTCTTTTTGTTCCGATCCTGATGTGGTATGTGTAGATTAATAATGTCATATCTAAATAATTTTTAGATATGTTCTTTTAATTATTAGTTATTCATGATCAAATTTTAAATATTTTTGATAGGATATTTTACGAACCCATCCGATGTTATCCTAAATTAATACCGTGAGAGATACTAAATTATGGTTGAGTCCATTGGACGGCAAGTCGTCTAAATAGTCTTTTCGAGTCCGTCGAGCGACGCCGTCACTCGGAAGCTTGCGAAAACTGTCGGCGAGGACTCCACCCGATTGCATTCCGAGCTGGGCTGTCTTCTACGCTTTCCTCGTCTTCTCGCCGTTACGGGCTTCTCGTGCGAAGCAAGCAAGCCCTTTTCTTCTTTCTCATCAAAGTAAATAAAACGCAAGCCGCTCCTCTCGGCAACCGGATCGTAACCCTCGCTTGCTCGCCCCCTCCTCCGACGCTGCGGTTGCACCGCCCCACCGTCGCGGCCGGTCAATATGTCGCAAGAGGACACCATCCCCCTCCACCACTCCTCCCAGTCCGACATCGACGAGATCGAGAACCTCTTCAATGTCCACGCCGCCACCGTACTCCCCGCCCGTCCCCCCAGCCCTCCTCGCGTCTCCATCCCCGTTTCCCATTCCTCCACCCCCTTGCCGACCTACCAGAAGGTGCCGCCATCCTCCTCCTCACCCCCGGTCGTACCGGCTGTGCCAGCCGCTGCTGCTCCGACAGGAAGATCTAGTATTGGCGTCGCCGCAGATGCCTTCGGCTCGCCTGCCGACACGCTGACGGAGCCCGTTTGGGATACGGTGAAGCGGGATCTAGCGAGGATCGTGAGCAATCTGAAGCTGGTAGTGTTCCCGAATCCGTTTAGAGAGGATCCGGGAAGGGCACTCAGGGATTGGGATCTTTGGGGGCCCTTTTTCTTCATCGTGTTCCTCGGATTAACTCTTTCTTGGTCTGCGTCGGTGAAGAAGGTAAGAGCAGATCTCCAGCTACAGCTTTGATTTGTTGCAAGTTTAAGATATTGTTCTTACTTTGGATATCATCACGGTATTGCAAATTCATTTATCATTGATTTTCTGTTTGTTCTTGGCAATTTTTTTTTTTTGCAATCATGTTTTCTAGTTTGAAAAAAAAATAAATCAAAATGCGCATATATTTTCTTACCTATCCAAATTCCCCAAACTTTGCAAAATTAATTTTCTTTTCTTTCTTAATTTTTTGGAGGCTCTAAATTTGTGCCTAATTCACAATTTACACACCAGTTCATTGTTTGCCTATCCTTTTTATCTATCTAGGAATCTGTCGTGGTGGCGTGATCAGTTCTCTTTCAAACGTCTCTATGCACTTGCAAATTTTCTTGCCTTTGCCACTACTGTCTTAAGCAACTGTTCACCAAGCTCATGTCAATTTGGAGCATTACAGCCTGGTATGATATTGATCACTCATTTCTTCTGTGATCTGAAAAGATTTATGTGTGTAAATGAAATTGGATGCCTACTTCACCGAATCATCTAACTACATATTAATTGAGTCTCTCTTTTTTCCTTAGCAAATCTATCTTTTATTTTGCTCTACCTTAGTCTTTCAATGCCACTATTTTTTGCGAGATCAGTAGTTGTGAATCAATTTATTTCTCTTTTAGTCCTTGAATATTTACTACCCACTTCTTGAATCTCTATATCTTTCTCTAAGTATTTACCTTCACCCTTGCTTCACCCAACACCTCAAATATTCACCTCTACCCTTTCTTCATCAAGCAGTTTTGCTTGTAAGTTTTATTGTCAGCTCCTCTACTTATTCAAAGCAAGCTTTACCATCTTTAGAGGCAAATTTTTTGACATTGTGAATATTACTCTGAACATGAGCAAGGTGTTGCTCAAATCTGTGTATTTCTCACCTAGATATCTTCCCATAAAACTTGCGTGCAATGGTATTATCATCTTTCTTGTTAGTTAGATATATTCCATATTTCCATGCAGGATTGTCCCGGGTGGTCTACATCTGATGAAGAGTCTTGTTCTAATGGTAAACTCTAATTAACTAAACAATAAACACTGAACAAATAAGAAGAATCAAAGACTTTTGTGGGATCCTATTGAAAGTAAACATAGTCAAAGCAATAATAAGTTAAAGAAGATTAAAATATTATAATAAGCAATTCAAGGCATGCGAACAAGAATATCTGAAGCAAACTTGCAAGTGAAGAGTCAAGTTGAACAAAAGCTATTGTAAGGAGGATTACTAACCTTCATTGGCTATTTCAGCTGTTCTTTTTAAGGAGAGCCACTGTAAATATTAGAGTGATGAAAAAAAAAGATGAGAGAATATTGAGAAGAAGACAGATATCTTACCTTGGAGAAGGAGAAAATTTGTCTAGCCTCCAACAACCATTTCAGCAACTATTTTGAAGGGAAACAACTGTAATTATGTTCACAGAACTAAGGTATATTATTGTAGCTTGTCAATAAGTTGGATCGAGACATTTATTCAAAAACATTTGCTAGCCTTGGAAAATGGGAACTAGTTTGGGTTGTGCATGCTAGCATTCTTTTAGTAACATGATATTTATCCATTTGGATGCATAGAAATTTACTGATTCAAGAAGGTTAAGGGAGTGTTATTTTCCTATGATTTGTGGATTCAACTAAAATTGTAATTTGTTTTTTCTTTTTCAGTTTGGTAAAACATCTATTAATTTCATACAAATGTAACAGCCGTAATTAAACTTTTTCTTCTTCTTCTTCTTCTTAGTCTATCCCTTCTAACAATTTCCTCTGGTTTAGCAAATCTTCAATGAAGAGATATGTGTGCGTACATGTATTTGCAATAGTTATGCAGTAATTTTTGGAGGCTTATCATATGCCATAGTTGGATATGCTAAAATATTGTTATGATTAATCCCTTATGATTTATATGGTTGAAAAGATCCATTATGCCAACAAATTGATTTAAAATAAACAGTCCACTGTTGTTTCAGCAGAAGTCCATTATGATATGGGCTCGAGAGAGACTAGGGTAAAGTTGTACAGGCTACAGAGATGAATATATGAGCGAAAGGCTTATTCTATAAATCAGTTTCCTGAACTTGCTGAGAAAATGTCATGAACAAATTAACTGGGTTGCTCAGATTTTTTTTTTTTTTTTTTTTGCCTTCTTCTGATCCCTATTCAAAGCTTCAGAGAGTGGTCCATTGCCCAAGTTGACCAGTTGAAATTCCCCAATTTTGTAGATAAATTCACTTTCACTTTCTACAATAAGGTCTGAGTTCTGATATATCCTTTAAACACTGGAATGAGATGATACGAGCTTTGCTTTTTCATTTTGATTCTCTTACTGTCCCTTACATGATCAATTCTTATGGTTCTCAACTATCTTTTTTTCTATTGTTAAACAGTTTCTTCTTGGATAAGTCACGTATGTTTTTGTGCTCATATTGACAGTCTGAAGTCTTTGCTGTTGCGTTTGCAATCCTTGCTGCTGGTGCCATTATTCTCACCATGAATGTTCTACTTCTGGTGAGCAGCCTGCCATGCTTACACTACCTGTTTTTATTTATTTATTTTTTATTTTGTCTTGTAATTTTCGTGTGGTAAATTGAACTGACAATATGTTTTTTGTTTATCAGGGTGGCCATATCATATTTTTTCAAAGCCTCAGTCTTCTTGGCTACTGTCTCTTCCCCCTGGATGTAGGAGCCCTAGTTGGCCTGTTGATTGGCAATGTTATAGTCAAGATAGTGGTCGTCGCCATTACATTCGCATGGAGCTGTTGGGCAGCATATCCTTTCATGAGCGCAGCAGTTAATCCCAGAAGGAAAGCCTTGGCCTTGTATCCCGTTTTCCTAATGTACGTATCTGTTGGCTTTTTTATCATTGCTATAGATTAAGACCTCGAACATCTAAGTGCTTGGTGGTTAGTAGTCAAACTGTCTTTCGTCGAACCACGTAAACATAATTCAGAGAGATTTCCCGGCATTGTTTACTTTTCATACTACTTCAAGATCTTCCGTCCGTGTTGGTTGAGTGGAAAGTTGTGTTTAATCTATGCGATTCGACGTCATGGCCCCCTGTTGCAGTATTATCATCACAAATTAGTTACGATAGAATATAAAGATATTACTTTTTTCAGTAAACCAAACAATTTATACTGTTAGCATCTTGTGAGATAGCCTTCTTTCTTATATCTGTTTGCACTGGTTTGCTATTCTTAATTTATTGAATTGCTAGTGAGCCAATTGCTTTTAGTTGCATTGTTTTGACTTGGTGTGTCATTTCTTATTTGCATGACAAGAGATGGCTTGTTCGTGCAGTGGGCTTGATCTTATTAAGAAACTCGTGATTCATATACGTTTCGTTCTCGACATGTTTTATTATCAAATAGATGTTAATTATCTGGTGTCAAACAACTGCCACCTTAGTCTTATTTAGCTTATTTTGATCAAAACTATTGAAAATATTCATATTAATAATTAATTTTAAATTTTTTAATTTAAAAAAAAAAGTTGGATGGACCTACGGTAGGAAGTAGGAACGACTCAAAGGAAAACAGGTAAGTCCGCCTTTAATCATTAACAACCTCCTATCTCTTGGAGATCAGATCCTCTCTTAAACAAAAAAAAAAAAAAAAAATCAATAGATGGATTACTAATAATTATGATTGGATCGTGGTCTGGATCGTGGTCGTGATCCAATTAGTTATGATTTCGTACTGAATTTACCATCTCTTTATAGCCTGGGTGGCCTTGTCACTCATTTTCCCAAGATGGAATAAATAATTGTAATTAAAAATAATTCTAGATCCATATTTTTTAATATATAATTTAAAAGAAAATTGCTGTAATGTTTTAAAATTTTATATAAATTTTACTTTAAAAAAGTAGTCAGGTAGCCTTGAATTATATTGAAGATTAAACAAAATCAATTGTATAAATATCTTTGCAACATTCCATAGCCATCTGTAAAAAAGTAAATCGAGTATTTTTACCACATATATAGACGCGATGCATTGACATTAACTATGAAATACTAATATCAATAAAAAAAAAAGAAATAGATTTATCATATAAACATATATGTTAACAATGTATTTACATTATTTTTGCATCATATAGATGAACTTTGCTACATTATTTATACACTATTTTCTAAATACTTATCATTTTAATTTATTAATTTTTGATACCATTAAAAAAAATTATCCACACAAAAGCCCGAATATATAGATTATATATGATCAGAATGACAATGTGGAGCTTAGAAGCAATACAACAACACCTGCCCAGATAAACTCGGAAAAAAAGAGGGGGAAACGACACTCAAATTAACACGGCAGACGATCGAGCATCTCGCGTAAATGTTTGGAAGCAGACAAACAACATTCGAGTAAAACAAATTTGTACGACGATGACGAATGAATGCATATCAAGCTTCCCTGGCCTGCATCATGATTCATGAATCCACAGGTGCTGGGGCGACGGGAGCTGTCTGTGCAGGGCCATGTTTATTGGCAAGCAGAGGTGTGAGTGCTTTGACCACAATGCTCATGTTGGGCCTGAACTCTGCTTCGTATTGCACACACAGAGCTGCCACAGCAGCGAACTGCAAAGACAGTAGCGATTTCATCAGCATCGCCTCTTAGTACAAGTGAATACATTCAGCAAGAAACATAAAAACAAGTTGAAGGTGATTATTGGTAGGAGACCTTGGCTACTGCTTTTGGTGGATACTCTCCGTTCAGTCTTGGATCCACACATTGTTTGACCTTGTCCTCACTCAATCTAGGAGTGGCCTGCATTAAGTAGAGAAGAAACATGATACTAGATTGGTTGCTCAAGAAAAAACTTCAAAAGTAAAGCTCAAGATACTAGATTGGCTACTGCTTAAATGGTTTTCTACTGTATAATCCAGCCAATGTAGATCAGCAGTTGGTTATATGATTATTAGTAATGCTCAAGAGCAGGTGAGATATATAAAGATTTACTTTGGTATTGCTTTCTTTTTTTTCTCTACTATTTGCTGGGATTTTTTTTTATGTACACCTAGATTTTACTTGTGAAATAAATGCATACCCAGGTGACAAGGCTTTGTTGTCCTCTAGGCATTGTGTGATCAACTGGTTTCCTGCCAGTAAGCAGCTCTAGAAGTACAACACCGTAGCTATATACATCGCTTTTTTGTGTCAATTGGCCTGTCATAGCATACCTGCCCAAGTTTTGGAAGATACGAAATATATACTCGTCAAAATTTTGAAGTACTTTTATTTATACAAGAAGAACAATTTAAGTAGTCAGCAGATGAAACCAACAAAGATCTAGATGGAACATTCTGCGTTGCATCATTCATAGATGGTATTGTGCTAATTGATGAGAGAGTAGATGCATTAAAGTAGAAGCTTGAATCATATGAGATTCAGAATGAAACTTAAAATCCAGAGGGAAAAAGCACTTTCAGAATTTGTTCAGGTACTTCTAGTTTGCTTCACATTCCACAATAACAGAGCTTCAGAACTTAAGAAATTCGGTTTTCTATAAATGATTGCAGAACGTTTACTAACTCGAGGCATATTGTTAAGTCTGTGAGCATTTCTCTGGAATCATTTTACAGGTATAAGATCAAACTAAAGTTTCCATTCATAGATCCAGCATGAGCCAAATCCAAAGCCTACAATTCACAACATGTGTCATCATACTAAAGGCTGGTTGATGCAAACCTATCTACAAGCACAACATATGTTAACCTTGCACTTAAGCAGCTTGCAGCATTTTCTCAACATCATAGATAATAGATACCATGAATGCGAAGGGGGTAGATGAAGAATTCAATAATCTGAGTATGGCATCTCTCTCTCTCTCTCTCTCTCTCTCCATATCAACATTAATTGCAAGTCCCTAATCCACTTGACTCAATGCAATTTCGAACAGTTAAAATATATTGCTTTGTGATGTTACCGCTTCTGTTCTTCATGTTCATGACCCCAAATCTCTGTATGACCCTAATAAACCTCTGAATCTATATTTGCTAAAGGTATATAATCAAGAGTGGAGGAATTTCTAATACCATATGTAGTGACTGTTGTTAGTAATACCTAATGTATATACAAGAACAAGAACAGTTGTTACCTGTTACAGCAACTACCTGAACAAGAAGAAATTCAAGCAAACATTATCACTGTGCTTAATGTTAATAGGAAAAAACCCTCAGCAATACTGTGGTTGTTAATATAATTGGTTGCCAATAATAAATGGGTAATGAAAATATGAAAAAAAAAACACACACATTGAAACAATACAGAAGTTTTAAGATCAGAAATTACTCTGGTGCGTGATAACCAAAAGTTCCAAGGACACGGGTTGAATGAAGACGAGCAGCCATATCTGGTGCCTGATTTAAGAGATTAAAATCTGCTACTTTTGCTTTGAAGTCCTCAAACAAAAAAACGTTGCTTGATCTGATGTCACGGTGCAGTATTGAAGGCTGAACCTTGTCATGAAGATACTCCAGGCCCTTTGCAGCATCAACAGCAATCCTCACTCGCTGCAGCCAATCAAGTGGGCGGCCTGGTTGTGCACCTTGAACTCCTTTTTTACCTATACTTCCAAGAAGAAAAAATATATGTTTATAAAAACATATATGCTATAAATAGGCACCAAAACTTATAGCATACATACCATGAAGAATGTCATGTAAAGAGCCCATTGTAGCAAACTCATAGGCCAACAGTCTAATATTTCCTTCAACACAATATCCTAACATCTGCAGAACATTTTCATGCTTCAACCTTGAAACTGTGGACACCTGATGTTTATACAAGGTGCAGTTAGTTCTTCAAGGTTCATGTACTAGGATGACCATAAAATGATGAATTTTATTCTTTTTCCTGCAAATTCGAACACAAAAAAGAAGGAAATGAACTATTAAGAATAATACTGTATGAGAGGAAAACCTGAGTCAAAAATTCAGTATTTGCTTCAGGCTCTGATGTAGAATCAAATTTTTTCAAGGCCACTTGCTTTCCATCATCCAAAACTGCAAGGTAGACTCTTCCATATGATCCCTCACCTACCAAAGCTTTTGGTCCAAAATTATCAGTTTTCTCTTTTAGTTCGTCTAATAGCAATGCAGTCACTTCAATAGGAAGAGGTGCTTTTGGGGGTTCATTTTTTGTAACAGCAGAGTACCTAGAACCCCTTGGCATTCCTGAGACATGGAATGAAATATCATCTAATGCAAGAACAAGAGCAAAACACATAGACCAAGAACCACAGAGTTTAACAAAATCGGAGATCACACACCAATGAAGTGATTGCATCAAAATAATATTTTCATCAATTTTTAAGAAACTAAACTAAATCCAACGAACATGGAAACATAATAGACCAAAATTATATGTTTTGTTGATGGTTTGAACCAAATTTGCATTCAAATGTTCTGATATTTAAATTTGTTAATAAAATATAATATTTTATGAATTAATCTTTCCTTAATAATATAATTTGATAAACTAAATAATCATATTGTAAATTTTTATTTTATTATCGCAAATAGAGAGATTTAATAACTAATTGGTCCGAAAACCAAGCTAAACATAATTTTTTGAATGCAGTTCGGTTCAGTTTTCGATTGAAATCACACTTGCGGGAGCCATAGGCAACCTGTATTAAAATATATAAAAAAAAATTACATTGAACAATCACAGAATTATTAAGAAAAAGATATAAGTCAATCATACATTGTAAAACACATAAAATATATAAAAAAAAAGCAGCCTAGTGCACGAACTTCCCGCCATGCGGGATCATGAGGAATGATTCATTGTACGCAGCCTTACCTTACTTTTTGCAAAAGGCTATTTTTAGGATTCGAATCCATGACCTTTAGGTCACAAAGCAACAACTTTACTGTTGCACCAAGGCTCCCCTTCTAAAACACATAAAATATATCATTTAATATTAGTCAACAATACACACTTAGATGATCTATAAGTAATATACATTTATGATATTTAAGCATTTATCACTTGCAAAACGAGTGTTTAGGTCAACCTACAAGTTACAAGCTACCAGAAAGGGCGGGCAAGTAAAGTTTTTAGATTAATTTGTTCAGTCTAAACTAGTTCAAATGAACTAAATAGAACCTTTTCAATTGCATATTTTGTCGTGTATTATGCCATATGTAATCATATTGTCCTTGATATGATTCCTCCTAACTCTAACGGCTGCCTTTTAAAACCATGCTTAGTCAATCTCATTTTTGAATATTTCTATATAAAATATTGTACATGAAATACAAAATTTTAACATTTTTGCTTGTTTTATACAATTTATCTATTTATTTTTAAATTATTTTGGACAATTATAGCTCCTCATGAAGATAGAATTGAGTCACACTTGCGGGGAGGCCACGTCGACCTTGGCAAGTCATAACGAAGCCGCTACGTCCTCAACGGCCTCGTTGTGACCTCAGCGGCCTCGTTGTGACCTCAGCGGCCTCGTCGCGACCTCAACAGGTTGCATGCGGGGTGCAGGTAGAAACATAAAAAAAATAATTCTAGATAATCTAAATAGGCTTAATCAAAGCTTAATAAAATTATCCCATTAATTTAACATATATATATATATAGTTTATTTTCAAAAATATATAATAATGCCGCAATCTCATATATTTTTTAAATATTTAAATTAATTTTTTTAAATTAATATATTTTATATTTAAAAAATACCAAAACCATATTGACACAACACGATGAGCTACCGAAACCGTATCGTTTTGATCCAGGACCAAAATCTAAATATGGATTGAGATTTTAAACCATGGTGTTAGGGTTTCAGCCCCTTGTTAAAACAAGATATGCTAGTGATACAGACAACCTATAGAGTTTGTGTCCGTTGATGTCAATCAACAAGAGGGGGAAATTAGAGCTTGCAAGCCAAAGGAGTTGGAGATAGTGGACACAAGCCAACAAATTTGCTTGACATAACCCTAAACCCATTGGGGGAAGTCGTAACAAGCAAGCTCCATCATGGTAGAAGTTGTCAAAACGAAGCTAGCCATAAAACCCTTGAAGAAGCAATTATACACGAGGAAAGACTATCACCTATCAGATGTCTCAATCTATTTTGCATTCTGACCGACATGGGAAAAACTTTAAACATTGAATTAACCTAGTATTACTTTTTATTTATTTCTATATGATTTTTAAATTCTAAAAATAATCAAAGATCAAAATGATGTCATTAAATCTATATTTATCCATCCAATAAACTAAATCCAACCATGAACAAACTTGAGACTTAGATAAAGATCTAATTCAATAATGATATCTCTAGTTGCAAGAAAATGATTTTCTAGAGTGTCAAATTCTTAACCTTAAATTTGAATTTTCAGCTTCACTAAAAAAAGAATCCAGTCATGAACATTTTTTGTCTTTTGAGACGTTAAGACATAACAAATTCCTAGATATTTTTAAGTGAATCATATCAAGTCTGCATGTATTCTAGTAAAGTCTTGCAGAAGCAAAAAAAAAAAAGTGAGGAACATAAAGTAAAATTGTTTGAGATGTTGCTTTAGGAAATATTTCCAATATGGATATGCATTTTCATTGCATTGGAAATGCCATGATTCATTGTGATGCTATCAGAATATAGGTGTATATTTGTCTACATATCCTACTAAAAACTATCTTTGATATTCCTAAATACCTAGGTGTCTCACTATTAATATAGTCTTACTTTGGAAATTATGAAAGGTGTGCATCGCTAACTTTGCTACTGTGCAATTAAGAGTATTTTCATGCGATCACATATGGATAATCATTTCCATTGCATCAGAAATTTCATGTTTTATATCAATGCAATCAAGGTGGTTATTTTGTGTATACATCCTACTAGAACTTATCATTGATCTTCCGAAGTGCCTAAGGCTCTTACTCCTAACATAGACATTAAATTAGAAATTCCAAGGGATCCCTATTAATTTCATAAAAAGTATAATTAAGTTGCTGATAGTACAGACATGGAATCAGCAGACAAGGACTCTAAAAACCACTTGCAGGACCAATCATTGACTACCACCCAAACTAGTTGTTTTAGACCACAATATTGAGAATGACAACATTGCAGAGCCTTCATATAAACCTGGTATTATACTTGAGGGTTGAAAACCAAAAATTAACTAAACAAGAAAGTAGAAAATAAGATAAACCAAAAATTTTAAACATAAGAATGCATAAATTGAACTTGAAGCCAAATCTAATTAATTATATATTCAGATAATGACATTCAAATTAAAACCTTAAGCCTTAAAACCTACATGAAGTCTTGTAAGGGACACCTAAACATACATGTATCTGAATATGAATCCTAATGAAGCAGGTACCTACAAATTCCTCTTGCAGGAAAAAAAAAACTCAAAAATAGGTTCACAAAGCTTAAATTTGAAATGTTCAATAAGACTACAAGAATGCAAATGATATATCCTACCAAGTTAATTATTGCACAAAAACCGAGCGCTTATATAAAGTATTGGATTGGAGGGAATTGTAAACCAAAGAAACACTAACGACAAAGAATGCCCTTCATTTTGTTGGGTACCAATTCAGACGGAATAGAAAATTTTCTCTTCTATTACTACAACAATTTAGTCTATATTTTGGGAAAATTTTGCATTATTTCATTTCATCACATTCAATCCCCCTCATTCAATCACCATGACACATCACCAATTCCATTCTTTTATTTTTGTTACTTATCAACTATAATCCCTGGAATACTAGAATTCTGAAATTGTCTAGTAAACTTATTCTAAATAAGCAAACTATTCCTAAGGCACATGGAAGTGAATTAAAAGCTATTCAACAAGTTATTTGAAAATAACAAATATAGGACAAAAGCAATAATTGATTCTTGATAAAGGATCAAAATATAAATAAATACAAGATGATTGGTTGATATAAGCTAGCAAGTAAAGCTCATTAGTTCAGTGATCCATTACATGATACACGAAATCAAAATGTGTGACAAGAGTAAAATTGATTTCATAGAGAACAGGATTCTTAATGTGCTTAGTCTAAACATAACCACTGTAATTATTGAAATCAACATGGAATATGAAATTCATAGAAACTGATCTTATATCGGAATTGAATGAGTCAAACAACGTACCAAATTTGTCATTTGATGGGCTTGTGAGACATTCATTTTCATGGGCATGGTAAGATCGATCGAAACTACTAGCACAGCAAAACCAGCGCCTCATCTTACCTTCTTCTTTATCTTTTTTTTCACCTTGTACTTATAAGCTGAGTAGCATAACAAGCTGTTAGAATTTGATAGCTCCAGTTTCTCATTTTGTAGGCATTTTACATATTTAAATGTGAGAATGCCATAGTGAAACATGCTTTGTGCTATCTAGAAAAAATGGATCCTAGGACACATCTGCATATGATTAGTATATCGGATATGGATTGGCTTCAAAGATTGAAGCAGAGCATTACTCATTCGAAGAAAACAAGAACAAACTCCAATGGTTAATGATTTCCAGAAATCATTTAACCGACAGAATATAAAATATTACACAAGAGAAGGATCCGATTGCGAGGGCGAGAAAAGCGACCATGTTTAGCGACAAGCTTATAAAATGATCGGAGGAAACAAATCTGATTCTCGATGAACGAAAGCTGTATTTTCACAGAAAATGTTGTAATCGGGAATGGAAGATAATGCGATCACCTGGTCGATGGAGAAGCAAAGGGACCTTTCTTCTCTCCGGCCACCGACCCCGCGAGGGTTGGCGTTGGAGTTCGGGGTCAGAGGAGGGAACGAAGGCGAAGAAAAGAGACGGCAAAGGAAGAGGAAGAGGAAGAGATAAGGGAGCACGACAATGTCGCCGCTCGCGACGCCAGCGGAGCTCAACCTCGGTGCGACCCTCCCTCCCTTCCTCTCTCTCTCTCCTATGCGGCCCCCCGCCTTGGCCCTTCGCGATGAATTTGCGGACTCCTTTTACCGTTTCACGCTCATTCGGTGGACCCGTCGCATTCTTATTCGAGAATTTCATGGGACCCGCAAGTTTATGGCCAATCACAAAGGCTGGTAGCTGATGATTCACGTCCGTTCTGCTTCTGATGGTGACCCGCTCCGGTCAAAGAGCTCTTTATTCGGGGGGAAAAGAGTACGCATAGAAAAAAGGAAGCCAAAATAAATTGAGAATTAATAATTTCTTAGAGCTTAATTATTGTCAAAATTAAGAGTAATTTTATATAATTAATTTAATAAAAATAAATATAATAATTAGATAATTAAGTTAAATTTAAACATTTTAAATTAATTCAGAAAAAATAATTAACTGAATCAAGTAATATCCAATCTGAACAGCTAACTCAAAAAATTTTCATCAATAACCATGATTAAATTAATTAAGAAGGAGCTTAGAGAAGGAACAATTTTGTAATTTATTTTACAAGACTTATATAACTTCTACAACATTGTAAAATTAATCAATTTTTAAATTAAAAATTTGTTAAAATGAAATAAGAGTTTCGATCTTGATAAAATAAATAGGACAATCAATAGTAGGATATCTTGATCGACAGGCTGATGTTGTTGTTGCCTCCCTATGGCTGATGGCCACCGACAGGCAAGACAACAACGCCTACAACAAGGTGGTGTTCAGTGACATCTCTCCGCACTCCATCCTTGGTTTTGTTGGATTCCCTTCTCCTTCTCCTTCGTTTCCCTTAATGTTCTCACGTTGGTTGGGTATTTAGTTTCCATGAATGTCATTACCTTCATCTACGCAGCCACCTCTATTCTCAAGGCTTGCCTTGGACACTTCGATGCTCACGGGCTCTTCTTTGTGCTAGACGTCTTTGGAGGAGATGGGCGCAGGCAGGGACGGATCCAGAGGGGGGGCGGCATCGGCAGTCGCCCTCCCCTTGCTGGTAATGGAACTCCTAGTAGTATGGGGTTCCACCAGTGGAGATAGGAGATACCGGCCCTTGTTCCACGTAAAAATCGTCCCTCCATGCATGAATTTTTGGATCCGCCACTGGGCGCAGAGGAGGTCGGCGGCACCGGATAATTAGAGGAACTTGACCTGGGACTTGGGAGGTTTGGGGGTTCAACGAAGACGACATTCTAGACTTCGAGGGTTTCGGTTTCGAGTGTAGGATGCTAGTGCCGACAAAGAGGTGGATATGACACTAGTGGGTCGTGCGATTGAGAACGAGAGAGAAAGGAATTTGCTTCCAATTGATTTGGGTGGATAAAAAAGCCTAAAAGTCGGATTTGTAAGTATGTCCGTTTATTATTTCATAACAAGTAAACAGTAGAAAAATAAATAATCCATCATTTTTATGTGGAAAATAGTAAAAATCTTTTCTCAATTTTCTGAATCCGTTATTCCAAATAAATAGAGCATGAAGGAGGAAGAGCAAAAGAAGAAAATGAAAAAAAAAATTATTTTTTAAAAATAAAAGTAAAACAAGAGACAATAAAAATGACTTTTGATAAGATTAAATTAATTTTTAAAAATGATTAATTATCTTGGGCAAAATAAAAAGGGCACCTTCAATAAATAGAAACATCATATTTACACTTTTTTCTTAAAAAAAAAGTTAAATGAGCACCCTCTATGCCTCTCTCATGATTTAATCTAAAAAATACTTCTAAATTTAGCGTTGTTGTAGAAGCTACTGGCTAGCTTCTACAAAGTGTAGAAGTAACTACTGGCTAGTTGTCATGTTGTAGATATTGTATGGTAATTTCTACGTACTTGATTATGATTAAATTATGTTTATTTAAAATATAATGAGTGTCATAGAAGACAATGTGGTCTGAGTCATTGAAGGCATTGAAGGCAATGTGGTCTGAGTCATTGAAGGCATTGAAGGCAATGTGGTCTGAGTCATCGGAAGAGTTAGACGAAGAAGAACAAACTCAACTAAGCTTATTGGCACTACTCGTACAAGCTCATGTTGCCGAGACTGAATTCGAGTCCAAGACAGAATCGAAAGTTGAGTTCGAACGAAGTCACGGATCCGTATCCGGTTTAGATGGTTCCCAATCCACTGTAAGTATTTCTTTAATTAGATTATATAATTTAATTTCCTACTTTTCGAGAAAGTTGGCTAAATCTAACCTCCAGGTCAAATCACTCCAAGAGAAGGTCAAAGTCCTAAAAAAAAAGACTAACCTAAGTTCATTAACTGAGAAGACGCAAATTAGAACTCCAACTCAAGTCCAACTTAAAGAAGAAAATTCTAATTTTAAAACTCAAGTTAAAGAACTTAAGGAAACGTTGAAACAGTTCACTTTGTATTCTAAGAATCTTAACCTAATTCTTGGGAAACAAAGGGTTGTATACAACTGATCCGGACTCAGAATAAGGCCAAAAGTCGATTCAAATCATACTTATCCTTAGTGAATCGATCAAATAAAAAACTAGTTCAAGCAAGGGTCCCTAAGTCTAACTTGATTAATCAAATTGGACTTAATCAATATTGGATCCCCAAGGATCAAATTCATTATCTTGATAGACCTTATCAAGGCTATGAACCAGGGGAAGCAAATAAAAAGACTATTTTTGCTACTAAATGAAATTGTTTGATGTTTGATTTACCGCTTTCCTTATATATGCTTAGATTAGGGCAGATAAGGACTTAGACTTGATCGACACTTAACTAGTTATACCTAGGATTTTCAGAAAGAAAATTTAAATGTTCAATTTCTTTAAAAGACTTTGTCTAGAAATAGTTATTGCTCCAATATTCAAGAAGACCTAGTACCTCGCCACAATCTGGAAGTTAATTATTGAAATGGATATTTAATTGACTAACTGTTAAACCTTAGGCCAACTCAAATATAAATCAATCATTAGATTTAAATCTAAATTGAAGATAAAATTAACTATCTCCTAAAACTTATAAGGTTCCTTGATTGATAATTTAGAAAAAGGTGAGATGAATTTAGATTTAAAATAAAAATTAGTAAATCAAACTTAACCTAAACTTAACCAAACTTAAATCGAATTAAATTAAACTTAATTTAATCTTCAGAAATTAACTTTCAAATCATAATTAATTTTAAAATTTAATTAATTTTAAAATCTAACTTATTTTCAAATGATTAATTAACATTTAAATCATAATTAATTTTCAAATTTAATTAATTTTAAAACCTTACTTATTTTCAAATAATTAATTAATTTATAAATCATAATTAATTTTTAAATTTTAATTAATTTTAAAATATTACTTATTTTTAAATATTAATTCATTTTTAAATCATAATTAATTTCTAAATCTTACTTAATTAAATATTAATTAATTTCAAATTTTAATTAATTTTAAAATCTTACTTATTTTCAAATATTAATTAATTTTAAAATTGTAATTAATTTCAAAATATAATTTAAGCTTAAATATTTTTCAAAATTCAAACTTAAATATTTTTTAAAATTTAAACTTAAATTTTAAAAATTCAATATTTTGAAATTCAATCTTAAATATTTTTCAAAATTCAAAACCTAAATATTTTCCAAAATTCAAAGATAATTAAAATTAATTTCATTTCACACAAACTCATAACCTTAACATGTTAGATAACTTAGAAAGGGTGAGATGAAAAATTAAAAAAATAAATTATTATTTTAAATATATTTTTTTTCTATTTTTTTCATGCTTGGACTCTAGGGTCATAATCATTAATCAAGGTATTAATTAAGGAATTAATTAAATTATTTAAGTTTACTGTCTACTACAACCTAAACAAAGTACTTAAAATTTTTTTAAGGGAGAGAGAAATATGGGGTAAAACTTAAATATTTTTAAAAATTAAGTATTTTCGAAGTATTTTCAAAAGTTAAGTATTTTTTTTAAAAGGGTTATATTTCAAAAGAAGATTTATAAGTTAAGTTCTTTCAAAATTAATTACTTCTTTAAAATTTTAAAGAAATTCTTTTAAAAGCTAAATACTTACTAAGTATTTTTATAAGAACATTCTTTTTAAAGCTAAGTAAGAAATTCTTTTCAAAACTAAATATTTTTACAAGGAAATTCTTTCTAAAGCTAACTAAGAAATTCTTTTCAAAGCTAAGTATTCAACTAAAATATTTTTTTAATGAAATTCTTTTTAAATAATTAGCTAAATAGTTAGCAACGAAACTTTTTTTAAATGTCAAGCTTTTTAAAAGAAAGTTAAAGTGATGATTCAGGGGAGCTTAAAGTTAAATTTTTGGGAAAAAATTTAAAAGTTAGTTTTTTTTATAAAAAAAATAACTACTATCTTTACAAGTTAATAATTTTCTCCCTACTTAGTATTCTTGTTTATTTATGTCAAAGGAAGAGAGAAAGGTTAAAAGTTAAGTTACAAGTTAAGTCACAAATAACTTAATAAGTTTTCTCTCAAAAGATCAAGGAAGAGCATAAGAGGGAGAGTTTTTTACTTTGTTAAAATTGTCAAATTGCTTTACTTATGCTCAAACTTCTTATGTTGCACTATTTTTTTTTGTTATACTTAACTTTGAATTATGTTGCCATAATCAAAAAGGGAGAATTTTTTATATAGGAAGCACCACATGATCGAACCTAAGTTTTGATTATGATAAAGTGTTCAAAGTTAAGATTTTTTGTTGTCTAACAAGTTAAACTAAGTGTGCAGAAAAGTCCTAAGTGATTTTAGGCAAAGGAAAGTCATAGTTGACGCTAGGCAGGTGGAAAATTCTAGCTGCAGTTAGGAAATGAAGTCTTGGTTCAGGGGACTGGACAAAGTCTTGGCGGGTCGAGGACGTTGGGTGAAATCCTAGAGTTGAGGACACTAGGTAAAAATCCTGGAGGTCACGGACACTAGGTGGAAGACTATAAGGGTCCGGAATCAGACGTCCAGCATGAAGTCCTGATGTCTCAGACGCTGAGCAAAAGTTCAGATGGTCTAGAGTATCAATTTGGCAAAAGGTAATCTCTCCTGAAAGGAGTAGGTGAGGACGTGTTCCCCGAAGAGAGAATAGTAGGCATCGGTCCTACCTAAAGTTTCAACGAAACTCAAAGTCAAGACGAGACAGTCCGAAGGCTGTCAAAACTTATTATGCTTTATATATTATTGCCTGGACTAACTTTATTTTGCAGGAAGACAATGATTAGATATATTATTTTTGGATTGATATGTGGTATTCTCCATACATTTGCATGTTTTAATTTACAATTTTTATCATGTTTACAAAGCAAGGTCCGTTATGAGCTAGATGATGGTTTTTCTCTTAATTCGTGATTTATTCCTCATAATTTGAATTCATTCTTGTAGGATGTTGAAATTTATACATGATTTGATTGAAATCAAGCCAATTCAAGAGGAACTAACCTAATCCAAAAAGAAGTCTTTGTCTTCATCCAACTAAGTCAAGGAGCGAACCCATTGAGCTCAACCCAAGTTCAATCCTCCCACCAAAACCCTAATTCTCCACTGGACCATACCCAAGTCAGTCCCCAAAAACCTGAACCAAACCCAATATAAAATCCAAAACCTGGCAGGATAAACAATGGCTTGCGCTATTATTCATCGTGTCGATTCTTCGACGCACGATCGCAACACCCCATTCTTCTTACTAGATCTGCATCTCATTCATCTTCATTAGTGTTGAAGTCCTCAACAATCGACGATCGACTTTCGATCATCTGGAAACACCGACAAGTGTTCTCTTCGGCGGAATTATGTTTCTGTGATTTCTGCTTCTGCCATTGATCGGAGGCGTTCTTCCGAGCTAGTGGATCCTCTACACACTAGTAAACATCGGTGGCGTTCCTCCGATGATAATGTGTCATTCCCAATGATATCCACTATCCACAACCCCCACTAGAATAGCGATTCCAGTTTCATAAATTCCTGTGTCGACAGTTGGCAGCTTCAAATTATGCGAGCTTGCTGGAGGGTTTCTTTGGTGTGCTGAGCAATTCTGGATCTGAGCTGGGAGCTGAAGATTTCTTCTCTAACACTAGTTGGAGTGTTCTCTATAGTTCCTTGTGTGATGGTAAGGGGAAGAGGAATTGAACTGTGATTTGGGTGTAGGGATGTTTAGATTTCCTTTTGTGCTTGTTCTTTAGTTTATAGAATTTCATTTATACAATTTATAGTTTCATAGCTTCCATTCTGAAATTCAGTTTATCACAAATTCTGTTCTGCATAGCAACATTCACTCTCTTAGTTTAGAATTTAGTTACATTTGATTAGTTAAATTCAAGCTTAGCTTAGCTCCATGTAGTTTAGGTTTTGCTTCTTAAGTTGCAAATAGTTTAATTCCATGAATGATTAGTTAAGCTAGTTGACAATGATCATGTTGCTAGGTTACTTTCTAGTTTAGGTTTAATTCTGCATTAGAACAAATTTATTTCATTACAATAGATTTTGTTAGTTTGCCATTCAATTTCCAACCTAGGATTTAATCTTAAAGCCCAACCCCCAATTCTACAAGAAATTTTAAATCTAAAACCAACATTCTACTATTAGTTTTCCTCACGAGATTCGACTTGGGCCCTATGCTATATTATTTTTCTATGTAGTTGTGGGTTTTCAAACATCATATCAATTTGGGAGTTCAATTGTAACATTAAAATAGAATCTGCCAACGTCTAAAATAAAGTTTTAATGTCTCAGACGCTGAGCAAAAGTCCAGACGGTCTAGAGTACTGGTCTGGTAAAAGGTAATCTTTCCTGAGAGGAGTAGGTGAGGACGGTTCTCCGAAGAGAGAATAGTAGATGTCGGTTCAACTTAAAGTTTCAGCGAAACTCAAAGGCAGAACCAGACAGTCTGAAGACTATCAAAACTTATTATGCTTCATATATTATTGCCTGAACTAACTTTATTTTACAGAAAGCAGAGCTTGCAAAAAGTTGGTTCGGGCACTTAGACAAGTTTTCACAAGAGAGGTGCTGGCCAGGCACCTTGGCGGTCCAGGCGTCCGAAGTTGCTCTAGGCGCCAGGATGGCTAAATTTTGATTGACACGCAGAGCTGGAGCACGACGACTGGCCGACCCATGTCAACGGTCCAGGAGCCTGGAGATGGTCCAGGCACCCAGACATGGATAAACTTTAGGGATGAAGTTTCAATGAGAGATCGCCACGTCAGCACAGTTCAGACACTCGGAAGGGGATCTAGGCGCCCGGACAGGGCTATAAAAGGAGGCTTCGACCAGTAGGTTCAGTACATCATTCCAAGCATCTTCCACTTTTGTGTGTTGCTCCGATAAAGTCTTTACAATGCCCGAAAGTTGCTCCGATGACCACTACACTAAAAATCTGATTCTCCAAGTCATCGGTGTTGGTGCAGGAAGTACCAGATGATCGAATCTAAGTTTTGATTATGTCAAAAGCTTTAAAGTTAAGTTGTCTTGTGATCTAACAAGGTTGATTGATCTTCCAGGAAAGTCCTAAGTTGTCTTAGGCAAAAGTCCTAGTGGATTCTAGGCAGGTGGAAAACCCTAGGGGATGATAACCCTAGGTCATAGGGGGCGGTAACCCTAGGTGATGGAAAGTCTTAGTTGCGGTTAGGCAGATAAAAAACCCTAGGGGGTGGTAACCTTAGGTTCTAGGGGTAGTAACCCTAGATCTTATGGGGTGGTAACACTAGGCGGAAAGTCTTGGTGGGTAGAGCGCTTTGGGCAAAATGCTAGAGTCGAGAACTCTAGGTGAAAACCCTGGTGGTAGCAGACTAGGTGGAAGTCTGGAGAGGTTGTGGAGCGGATGTTCAGCATGAAGATCTGAAGTCTCAGACGCTGAGCAAAAGTCCAGTCAGTCTGGAGGACTGTCTGTGTTGGTTGCTACTTGGAAAACCTAGAGGTTCCATTGTACAAAAATTTTGTACAAAGGTCTGAACCTTTTCCTAGCTACCATGTGTTCTTTTAAATTAAATTTTGGATCGCCTGCGGAACTTAACACGTTTGATCCAAAACTTAATCTATTTGTTCTTTTAGGTTTTGACTTGGATCTCCTGCGGAACTTAACACGTTCGACCCAAATCACCTTAAGTTATTAATTCCATTAAATATTAATTTCCATAATTGGTTCCCAGTACTGACGTGGCGAGGCACACGGCCTTCTTGGATATGGGAGCAACCACCACCGACTAGACAAAACCTTTTATAGAAAGCTAATATTTAATTTCCTAAAATAACTTTAGGTTAACCGAAAAGAACAATCAAATCACAAGGAAAAGAAAAAACAAAAGAACACAACATCGAAAAACATATTCGAAATACTAGAATCGTAAGCCTCTTGTATTTGGTATTATTTCCATAAATAACTAGTATGATGCGGAAAGAAAAATTACTAGTTATACCTTGTAGAAAAACCTCTTGATCTTCTACCGTATTCCTCTTCTAACCTCGGACGTTGTGTGGGCAACGATCTTCCGAGATGAGAAACCACCAAGAACCTTCTTCTTCTCCTAGCTAGGTTTGGCCAACACAAAGAAGCTTCACCAAGGACGAAGAACAAAACACCAACCAAGCTCCAAGGGACACAAGCTTTCTCTCCTTCTTCTTCTTCTTCTCTAAGTAGTATCCGGCCATCACAAGAACTCCAAGCAAGAGATAAGTTTCGGCCACCACAAAAGAGGAGGAAAGGAAGAGGATGGCCGACCACAATAATTTTCTTCAAGGATGAATAATTTCGGCCACCACCAATGCTCCAAGGGATGCTAGAGATGAGACTTGCTTTCTCTCCTTCTTCTCCTTCCTTGATCCGGCCACAAACAAAAGCTCCACCAAGAAGATAGGTTTCGGCCAACAAGAGGAGAAGTGAGAAAGGGAAGGGCCGGCCATCACACCAAGGAAAAGAGGGAGAAAAATAATAGAGGTTGTTCACCATGAAGGCACCCCTACCCCTTCTTTTATATTCCTTGGCTTTGGCAAATAAGGAAATTTATTTATAATAAAATTTCCTTAACTTTCCTTGACAACAATTAATTAAGAAAAAATTAAATAAATTTTCCTAATTAATTGTATGTGGCCAGCCACCTCATGTAGAGCAAATAGGATAATTTTAATCAACAATTAAAACTTCCTTTTTTGTCTTTGGAAATTTTAAAAAATAAAATTTCCTTTTAAAATCCCTTCATGGTTGATAAAAAAAAATTTCTATAATTTTAATTTTCAACATGTGAATAATTTTTTAGAGAGAAAAAAAATAAAATATCTTTCCAATCTACAAATAAGGAAAGAGATCTAATCTCTTTCTTTTAATCTTTTTGTAGATCTTTTTAAAGAGAGATATTTTAATTTTAATTCTCTGTAATAAATTATATCTTCCACATAATAAAAATTAAAATTAAAATTCTTTTTAATTTAATGGGGGTCGGCCACCTAAGCTTGGGTTCAAGCTAGGGCCGGCCACCCATGAACCAAGGCTTGGCCGGCCCTAGCTTGAACCACAAGCTAGCTTGGCCGGCCCCTTTCTCATGGGTATGAAGGTGGGTATAGGTGGGTATAGTACTCTATAAATAAGAGGCTACGATAGAAACCGAGAGGAGGAATTGGTTTTGGTCTCCCGATAAAATTAATGTTCATTTCGAACACACAACTTAATTTTATCAATAATAATTCATTCCACTAGAGAACTATTATTGAACTACCGCACCAATCCCAAATTACATTTTTGGGCTCCTTCTTATTATGAGTGTGTTAGTCTCCCTATGTTTAAGATATCGAATGTCCACTAATTAAGTGAGTTACTGACAACTCATTTAATTAATATCTTAGTCCAAGAGTAGTACCACTCAACCTTATTATCATGTCGGACTAAGTCCACCTGCAGGGTTTAACATGACAATCCTTATGAGCTCCTCTTGAGGACATTATCAACCTAGTATCTCTAGGACACAGTTTCTTTTTATAATCAACAACACACACTATAAGTGATACCATTTCCCAACTTATCGGGCTTATTGATTTATCGAACTAAATCTCACCCATTGATAAATTAAAGAAATAAATATCAAATATATGTGTTTGTTATTATATTAGGATTAAGAGCACACACTTCCATAATAACCGAGGTCTTTGTTTCTTTATAAAGTCAGTATAAAAGAAACGACCTCAAATGGTCCTACTCAATACACTCTGAGTGTACTAGTGTAATTATACAGTCAAGATAAACTGATACCTAATTACACTACGACCTTCCAATGGTTTGTTCCTTTCCATTATGGTCGTGAGCGACTGTTTATAATTTATAAGATACTGATAACATGATCCTCTGTGTGTGACACCACACACCATGTTATCTACAATATAAATTAATTGAACAACTACATTTATCATAAATGTAGACATTTGACCAATGTGATTCTTATTTCTAGATAAATGTTTATACCAAAAGCTAGGCTTTTAGTATACACTCTAACAGTCTGACAATAGGTAACTTCTCTTGAGAGGAGTAGGTGAGGTCGCATTCCCCGCTGAGGGAACAGTAGGCATCGGTTCAACCTAGGGTTTCCAGAGAAAATTCGAAGTCAGACCCGGACAATTCAAAGGCTGTCAAGTTATTGATTTATATATTATTTGCTATTTTATCTAACTTTGTTTTGTAGGAAATAAATAGTTTTGTAGGGTTGGACTTAGCCTTGATCGGTCGATCGAACGTCTGGATTGGTCGACCAAACCCCAGTATAGTAGGATCAGATTTCCAGAGATCAGATAGGGTTCGATCAAGGGATCGGTCGATCGAACAGGGGATAAGCGGTGATCGGATCGAGCCAGGTCGATCGAATCAGATAAGGTGGAGACCATCAACTAATCGGTCGATCGAACGGAGGGATCAGTCGATCGAACGAAGGCTTATCCAGAGAGATTGCATCTGGACGGAAGGCCAGGTGGACTCAACAGGTTCGGTCGACCGAACCTGGGGATCCGGATCAAGTTAAACTTGATCCCGAGATCATAGAATCTGTATTAGGTCTGAAGAGGTTATAAAAAGGAGTCTTGGCCAGCTACTTCGAACATCATCATTCACAGCGATCTTCTAAGCTGCGCGCTATGCCAAAGCAACTCAACAACGCTCAGCTGTTGTTTCGACAATTGACGAACAAATTCCTAATCATTTATTGTTGCTATAATCTGTTTTTAAGTTCAGTACTTGTACTTATATATTTGTAAAGAATTTTAAATCTATAGTGATTGCCCAACGTAAGCGATCAACGATCGCGGGTCTTGGAGTAGGAGTCATCACAGGCTCCAAACTAAGTAAAAAAATCGTGTTATCAATTGCTTTTGTGTATTTCTTTATTCTATTGCGTTCTTACTTTGTGTTTTCCAATAAACGAACGAATTAGCCACGAGTGTTATTCACCCCCCGCCCCTCTAGCACATCATCGATCCTACAATTGGTATTAGAGTTAGGTCACTCTGAATTGATGAAACCACCAATTGAGTAGGGGGTTCTTCTTTGAAAAACAAAATTATATATTGTTTTTGCTTAAAAAAGATTCTTACGTCTTTTATTTTTTCCCTTCAAAATTATTTTTGAAAAATTTATTTTTATTTTTTCACCATTGGTCAGTATTAGCAAAATATCGCATTTATCAAAATTCGTAATAATATTTTTTTAATATTTGTTTATTTTATTATCTTTTTTGAAATTAGTGAAATATTATATTTTCTCCCGCACTATTAATCCAAGACCAAGTCTTGGAACATTCGTTATTTTTCTTATTGTGTGCAAGATTTCTCCTTTTTAATGATCCACCAAGAAGGCTACAACACAACTCGTCCACCTCTTTTCTCCGGTGAAGACTTCGGCTATTGGAAGAGTCGAATGGAGTACTATCTGAAGACAGAGGTAGAAATGTGGATCATCATTCAAACGAGCTTCTCCCTACCAATCGACAACACTGGAGCACTTGTGTCATGCGAAAACTGGAACACACACCTGATGAAAAAGATAGAGGCTGATGCAAAGGCAACTCAAGCCCTACAATGCGGACTAACCAAAGATGAGCTAAATTGAGTTAGACCATTCAGCAATGCAAAGGATCTCTAGCAAAAGTTGATCAAACTTCATGAAGGAACCTCTGATGCTAACGTATATAAGAAAGATTTGTTGTTAAATAAATTACATAACATCAAAATACAAAACGGAGAATCAGTAAGTCAACTACACGCCCGAATCCAAGATCTGCTGAATGACCTCCACGCGATCGAACAAAAATTAAAGAATCGCTATGTCATCAGGTACGCACTGAATGCTTTTTCGAGGAATACCTTGTGGGCATCGATGATAGATCTTTACAAAGTATCAAAGGATCTTTCAATTATTAGATTAGATGAATTATTTTTTGATTTTGAGTTACACAAACAAATTAATGCACGCTCGGTCGAGAAAAGTATTACGTTGGTTGCAGGTACAAGTAAAACAAAGAAAACCAAGAAGAAGTACCAGATCGAACCCGGGTCTAGAGATGAATCAGACTCAGACGAAGATGATATCACCACTAAACTAGTCAAACTAGTTCAGAAAGCACCTAAGAAGAAGAAGGTGACACAGTCGAACACGAAGGTCAAGTCTGAAGTTACATGCTATGGCTGCAACAAGAAGTGACACTACAAGTCTGACTGTCCAAACCAGAAGCAAGGAAAAAGGAAGGCGTTGAAGGCAACGTGATCTGAGTCATCGGAAGAGTCGGACGAAGAAGAACACAAGTTGTCACGCCCCAGGTAGTCCCTGTCTGAAGAAATTTCGGCAACATCTCCCCTGTACGGCGGACAATATGAATCTCAGTATACATATATCTATACCTCGGCCACACTCGGCCGGAACAATACAGTACAAATAAGAAACAAACCACGCAGTTTATATCAATATTCCACACAGCTCAACATATACTCAATCCACGCAGTTTAATAAGGAAGAACGATATAAAACCAACAAAGATATACGTACACATCATACTTCACTACAACGAAGAAAACAAATCCACGAAGTAGTGTGAAAATCTGCAGCGGAAAACAAAAGCAGCAAACCCAAAGGTTCGACATAAAGTCCACAATACAAACCCACAATACCAGTATATAAGACGCAAAAGCAGAATAAATCCGACAAAGAAAATCCTCGCGCTAAAGGGGCTAGCGACTGGAATATCTCTCGACGGCCTCAACCTGAAAAAAATAGTAACAACGGGGTGAGTTCAAAGAACTCAGCAGGTAAACCAATAGACATGTACAGCAATATATATCCACCAGTAATAGCCTAAGGTACAGTCTCCTAAACCATGGGATCAAGAGTACAGTTCTCTAGCCATACAACCTACGGTATAGTCTCCTAACAGAATAACAGATATGCATAGCTGAAATAAACTGTAGTAACCAGCAATAGGCATAAAGTACAGTCTATAGCAAGAATAATAAGAAAATGCATAACTGAATTAAACTGTACTCACCTGCGAGGCTTGTGCAACTGACTGTAAACATACACAGATAAAGATAGTCAGAGCAAAAGCATATAACCTGTATGCATGTCAATCATATGCAATCACCAAAATGCATCAATCATAATTAATGCAATCTGTGCACATGATGCAAATGACATGGTCACCCCTGACGCTAGTCAGAATCTCACACACAATGGTGAGACCGCGTGGGTAGGGCTGTGACACCGTGCACTCTGTCGTCACTACCCCTGAAGAGTGACCGAGTGGACGGGATGCACCGGAGTACACCTATCCTCCAACCTCAACGATAGGAGGGAGCGCAATGCTCTCATCTCCCGGTACACAATGACGGGGAGGGACCCCGGTGTGCTACCACACTGCCTATCACACTACCCATGAGTGGAGCCTCCAGCGCAGCACCACCGGGCAACCTACACACCCTGTGTGCTGTGCCACTACCCATGCAGTGGTCACGTGGTGCGCAGGTCAATGTAGCCGGCCGACGAGCTCAACAATAATGGAGTCGTCAATCGCCCAGCATGCAATCATGCGATATGGTGCATGCGGCTACAATATGACATACCTGAACAAAGCCTCCTCCATATGTGTAGATGCCAAACAGACAAACACATATATAACAATGATAAGAAACAGCATAAATCCAAAGACATCACATATAACAATGATGTAGGTATCATGAATCCAAGAGCATGTATCACTCATGTAAAGCAACTAATCCAGTAGAGTAGAGCACTATAGATATGCATCTCTATGAACATATATACGCATGGCAAGAGATAAACTATCCAATCCTGAAGTAAAGCAACTAGCAGATGAAGCATGTGATAGGTATCAACTAGCTAAGCCCAAGAGAGAGAATAATCTACTATCTACCACTAGTAAGTATATATAAGCTACACATATCATAAGACATTATCAAAAGATAAGTCAGAGGGTACCCGCCTCAAATAGAAGGTACAATCCGGTCCTAATCCAATATCGAGATGCTCGTCTCGAATCAGAGTCCTGTGTAAATAAATACATTTACATTTATTTAGCTAGAATACAAACAAATAGCTAAATAAATCCTAAACAGAAATTTAGGGGCAAACCCTAACCTATAACCCTCCACCTTTCTAACGGTTAATTAGGAATAATTTCCTAATCCTTAATTACCAATTAGATTAGTTATCTAATACCTAAATTAAATCCAATAGTCGATTAGGGTTACTTGTCTTAACCCTAATCATTCCATTTAGGTTAATCTAAGCGATTAGATCTAATCACAAACAATCACTACTAGAATCCAAACCTAAATAATCAAATCCAACAATGGTCTACATCTAAGATCAAATCTACATCCAACTACTCAACCAATACATAAACCCTAATTCATCCACACTAAGATCAATCATCTAAAACAAGACAAACCCTACACACCTTACCTCGATCCAATTGCTGTTGATTGCTGGAACTAGAGAAGCTACTGGTTGAAGTGTTGCCGGAACCAAGAACAACTCCACAGCAAGAACAGAACAAGACCTCACCTTGCTGCTATCAATCTGATCAAGCAGGAGGTCAAGCGGTGGGGATCACCAATCAAGCAAGAACTCTCCTAGCCTCTGCCGACAGCTCAAAGGATCCCATCATCTTCCACCGAGACCTAATCAACCACAAGAAGATGAGGATCAAGAACAGGGTATCGGTGAACAGAGAAGAGATCGGGGGAATGGCTCCTGGCGATCTAGGGCACAGATCAAAGAACAGGAAAGAGGAATAAGGTTCGGATTGCTTACCCATTGAAGCCCTAATCGCCCCTTCCACGCCGGTGATCGGGTGGCACGGCTCGATCCAGATCTGGCCAAGGAAGAGATGGATCGCACTGTGAGCGGTGCGAGGAAAGGAAAGGGAAGGTCGATTGGCTAGGAGACAACACGAATCAACCCCCCGCCGTGCCCTAGTTGCCGTATCGCCGACGATCGATCGTTGAATCCACCGAACCGCAACCCCTCGATCGAAGGAGATCGGTACTCCACCAATCCCGTCGTGCTCCAGCAAGCTCCGGTGACTCTACTG
Source organism: Zingiber officinale (assembly GCF_018446385.1). NCBI lineage: Eukaryota > Viridiplantae > Streptophyta > Magnoliopsida > Zingiberales > Zingiberaceae > Zingiber > Zingiber officinale. The sequence continues at coordinate 12,442,799 of NC_055988.1, read as the reverse complement.
GTTTTCGTCGAGGTCGACAGCCGCTGGAACCGTCGGCTGCTTCGTCCGCAAGAGAGAACAGAGAGAAGGGAGGGGAGATCGGGATCGCGTCGGGGCAGAGAGGGGAGGAAGAGCTCGGTTAAAGGTTTAAGTCGGGTTCGGGAAAAAGAAATAAGAAAGGAAATTTATAATTAAACTTTCCCTCACTTAAACGGGTATCCCAAACAGGCTTTAATCCGAACCCGAAATTGATCCCCTCAAAATCCGTCATACGAGCTCCGAAAAATTCCTAGAAAATTTCTAAAAATCCCGGAAAAATTCTGTAAGGCTATTTCTCAAATAACCCTATTATTTAAATTTTCCGAGATCTCACATCCTCCCCTACTAATAAAAATTTGGTCCCCAAATTTCGCTATAACTAACAGCAAACACTAAAATGTACCCAAACAGTATAAATGCTGAAAGGAACTCTAACCCACATACCTCAAGTAAAAAGATGGGGGTATCGAGCTCGGATCGTATCCTCCAGCTCCCACGTAGCCTCCTCGTCAGAATGATGCTGCCATCCGACTTTAACCAGTCGGACAGTCTTGTTCCGCAGCTGACGCTCTCTACGGTCCAGAATCCGTACCGGAACCTCCTCGTAAGTAACATCAGGCTGAATAGGCACAGATATATCTGACAGAACATGTGCCGGATCGGATACGTATCTCCTCAGCATAGATACATGGAATACATCATGAATGCCAGCTAGAGATGGTGGTAGCGTCAGACGGTAAGCTACTGCTCCAATCCTCTCCAAGATCTGGAATGGTCCAATATATCGGGGAGCTAGCTTACCTCGGAGACCAAATCTCTTCACCCCTTTCGTGGGTGAAACTCTAAGAAATATATGATCACCAATGGAGAACTCCAGGGGTCTCCGTCTCTGATCAACATAACTCTTCTGACGGTCCTGGGCCTCTGACATCCTCCGTCTGATAGTGCGAACTAACTCTGCATCCTGCTGAGCTCTCTGAGGTCCTATCAGCTGGGCCTCCCCAACCTCTTCCCAGAGGATGGGTGTCCGACAAGGCCTACCATACAGCGCCTCAAACGGTGCCATCTGGATAGCCGAATGATAGCTGTTGTTGTAGGCGAACTCCACTAATGGCAGGTGGTCCTCCCAACTGCCTCCGAAGTCCATGACACAAGATCTCAGCAAGTCCTCCAATGTCTGAATAGTCCGCTCTGACTGCCCATCTGTCTGCGGATGGAATGCCGTACTGAAACGAAGCTGTGTGCCCAAGGCCTGCTGCAGACTCTGCCAGAATCGGGACGTGAACCGTGGGTCTCTATCTGATATGATGCTCAAAGGAACACCATGTAATCTAATAATCTCACGACAGTATAACTCTGCTAATCGATCCAGAGAATCAGTCTTCCGGATCGCTAAAAAGTGTGCGGATTTGGTTAATCGATCAACGATTACCCAAATCGCATCATGGCCTCGTCGAGTCCTAGGCAAACCAACCACGAAGTCCATAGTAATGTGCTCCCACTTCCACTCGGGAATAGGGATCCTCTGAAGTAATCCAGCAGGTCTCTGGTGCTCGGCCTTCACCTGCTGACAGACAAGACATCTAGCTACAAAATCTGCGATGTCTTTCTTCATACCGTTCCACCAATAGGAACGCCTCAAATCATGATACATACGGGTCCCACCTGGGTGGATAGCAAATCTAGAACAATGAGCCTCCTGAAGTAACTCCTCCATGACCGGGTGAGGCTGAGGTACACATAATCTGCCTCGGAAATAAACAATGCCCCCGACATCTCGTGTAAATTCGGTCTGCTGTCCGGAAGCTATCTGACTGCTAATGAACTGTAAATGCTAATCTCCGGCCTGGGCCTCTCGAATCCTCATCCTAATCGACGACTGAGCCACCATGGTAACAAGAATACCCTGCTCTGTCCGTCCCTGCTCCTCAAGGCCCAACTCGGCGAATCCCCGAATCAAGTCCGTGACTGTAACTCGATGACAAGCTAAAGTCCCTCTGGACTTCCTGCTCAGTGCATCAACAACCACATTAGCTTTACCCGGATGGTAGCTAATAGTACAATCATAATCCTTCAAGAACTCCATCCATCTCCTCTGTCGGAGATTGAGCTCCTTCTGGGTGAAAATATATTTGAGACTCTTATGATCAGTAAGAATCTCAAAAGTAATACCATAAAGATGATGTCGCCAAATCTTCAAAGCAAAGATAATAGCGGCTAGCTCTAAATCATGTACTGGGTAGTTCTTCTCATGCTCCTTCAACTGACGAGAAGCATAGGAGACTACCCTACCGTGCTGCATCAAAACAGCGCCCAAGCCCTGAAGAGATGCGTCTGTGTAAAGTATGAATCCGTCATCACCAGAAGGTAAAACCAAGACTGGTGCTGATACTAATCTCCGCTTCAGCTCCTAGAAGCTGGTCTCGCAAGCCTCTGACCACGTGAACTTCACGCCTTTCCTAGTCAGACGTGTCAATGGCATAGCAATGCTGGAGAAACCCTCAACGAATCGTCGGTAATATCCAGCCAAGCCCAAGAAACTGCGGATCTCCTGGACTGACTAAACTGTCCTCTCGGAACAGAAACTCCGGACTCTACATGATGAGCCTTCAGCGAATAGTTTCGGCTCAAGTGCCCAGGCAGTTTGCAATAATAGCAAACTGACTGCCCCATGGTGCATGCAGAGGTGATGTGATCTGGGGATCCATATCAAGTGCATTAAGAGTCACCAGTAGACTATTTTCGGTTCTGCCTTGAAGACCGGGAACGTCCTGAGGAAGACCTTCCTGATTTCTGGGATTGGCCAGATGACCCAGAAGTACCCTGACCCGTCTGAGTGTGACTGCTTTGCTGCTGTCCAGTAGTCTGTGGCTGCTGGCTCTGTCCGGAAGTCCGATCAGTCTGTTTCCTCTTCTTATCTGCATTCACTCTCCGATGAGTAGACTCAATCATGAGAGCTCTATCCAGTGTCTCGGTGAATGATGAAGTACCAGAACCAGAAATCTTCAGCTGAAGATGCCCGTCCAGTCCCTGGACAAACTGAAGCATACAAGATCTGTCCTCGGCAACCAACTCAGGACAGAATCTGGCCAACCGATTAAATTCGGCATTATACTCCAACACTGAGCGGTTATTCTGTCGAAGACTCAGGAAATCCCGCCGACGTGTCATCTGATACGCCCGGGGAAAACACTGACTCTCGAATGCCTCTCTAAATCTCATATATATAACATGTTGCTCGCCTATAATTGAGCACTGTGTGTCCCACCAGATCTCTGCCCCATCTCGCAGGTGGTAAGCAGCTAGCTCGGCCTTCTCCCACTCGGAGCAGGCCATGTAAAAGAATGTCCGCTCCATAGTCTCAATCCAGGACTGAGCTATGCTCGGATCAGTCTCCCCGCGAAATAGCGTGAATTGGCTTTTCACCAACTCCGCCAAGGCTGGGATCCATGCTCGTGCCACAACCATATCCGTAGATATCGCTGCGGTACTGGGCAGAATCACTGGAGTTGATCTTATAGGTGGTACTGATGGATAGGTTGGAAGAGGTGCCACTGGTGCTGCCACATAAACAGGGTAGGAACCACTAGTGGAACTACAGAGTAGGCATAAGTAGGGATGACTAAAGGTACGATGGGCGGTACCGGGTAAGATGTAACCGGTACTGCTGGTGCGGGTACCGAGTATGTAGTAACCAGCGCAGGTATCTGGGGTACCCAGTACGTAGTAGCAGGCGCGGCTGGAGGGGCTGCCGGGTATACTGCGGGTACTACTGCGGTACCTCTGAAGTCGGAACCGTCAGGATCTGACAGTCTAACGTGGTCACAATACCCTGAGGAGTCTATCCCTGACGGACAGGCTCAACCCTAACAGAACTCTCTGGAGACTCTGTCTCTAGAGAATCGATCGCCCTCATACATGTGCGACCACGTTTAAGTACTAGAACACGTATCATATATGTAAAAAAAAATGTTATCCAGATATCATTGCAGGTATGAAAACTATAAAATTACCTGATTTACCTATTGCCGTCTGGAGATGTCCTGTCGCTGCATAGCCCCCAAATAGATCCAATAAAACCTCGTCAAAATGCCTCGGAATTCCGAAACGAGAAAATCGACGGAAATCCGTACAATCCGAAAATATCCAGATATGCTTACAAACTCCGGAACACAAATCCGAAATCGGAGCCTAGCTCTGATACCAAAAATTAATTGGTATCAGATAAACCTCGAAAATCCAAAACGAAGTGCAAGTATCGTGAGCCTAGCTCTGATACCAAATAAATTGTCACGCCCCAGGTAGTCCCTGTCCGAAGAAATTTCGGCAGCATCTCCCCTGTACGGCGGACAATATGAATCTCAGTATACATATATCTATACCTCGGCCACACTCGGCCGGAACAATACAGTACAAATAAGAAACAAACCACGCAGTTTATATCAATATTCCACACAGCTCAACATATACTCAATCCACGCAGTTTAATAAGGAAGAACGATATAAAACCAACAAAGATATACGTACACATCATACTCCACTACAACGAAGAAAACAAATCCACGAAGTAGTGTGAAAATCTACAGCGGAAAACAAAAGCAGCAAACCCAAAGGTTCGACATAAAGTCCACAATACAAACCCACAATACCAGTATATAAGACGCAAAAGCAGAATAAATCCGACAAAGAAAATCCTCGCGCTAAAGGGGCTAGCGACTGGAATATCTCCCGACGGCCTCAACCTGAAAAAATAGTAACAACGGGGTGAGTTCAAAGAACTCAGCAGGTAAACCAATAGACATGTACAGCAATATATATCCACCAGTAATAGCCTAAGGTACAGTCTCCTAAACCATGGGATCAAGAGTACAGTTCTCTAGCCATACAACCTACGGTATAGTCTCCTAACAGAATAACAGATATGCATAGCTGAAATAAACTGTAGTAACCAGCAATAGGCATAAAGTACAGTCTATAGCAAGAATAATAAGAAAATGCATAACTGAATTAAACTGTACTCACCTGCGAGGCTTGTGCAACTGACTGTAAACATACACAGATAAAGATAGTCAGAGCAAAAGCATATAACCTGTATACATGTCAATCATATGCAATCACCAAAATGCATCAATCATAATTAATGTAATCTGTGCACATGATGCAAATGACATGGTCACCCCTGACGCTAGTCAGAATCTCACACACAATGGTGAGACCGCGTGGGTAGGGCTGTGACACTGTGCACTCTGTCGTCACTATCCCTGAAGAGTGACCGAGTGGACGGGATGCACCGGAGTACACCTATCCTCCAACCTCAACGATAGGAGGGAGCGCAATGCTCTCATCTCCCGGTACACAATGACGGGGAGGGACCCCGGTGTGCTACCACACTGCCTATCACACTACCCATGAGTGGAGCCTCCAGCGCAGCACCACCGGGCAACCTACACACCCTGTGTGCTGTGCCATTACCCATGCAGTGGTCACGTGGTGCGCAGGTCAATGTAGCCGGCCGACGAGCTCAACAATAATGGAGTCGTCAATCGCCCAGCATGCAATCATGCGATATGGTGCATGTGGCTACAATATGACATACCTGAACAAAGCCTCCTCCATATGTGTAGATGCCAAACAGACAAACACATATATAACAATGATAAGAAACAGCATAAATCCAAAGACATCACATATAACAATGATGTAGGTATCATGAATCCAAGAGCATGTATCACTCATGTAAAGCAACTAATCCAGTAGAGTAGAGCACTATAGATATGCATCTCTATGAACATATATACGCATGGCAAGAGATAAACTATCCAATCCTGAAGTAAAGCAACTAGCAGATGAAGCATGTGATAGGTATCAACTAGCTAAGCCCAAGAGAGAGAATAATCTACTATCTACCACTAGTAAGTATATATAAGCTACACATATCATAAGACATTATCAAAAGATAAGTCAGAGGGTACCCGCCTCAAATAGAAGGTACAATCCGGTCCTAATCCAATATCGAGATGCTCGTCTCGAATCAGAGTCCTGTGTAAATAAATACATTTACATTTATTTAGCTAGAATACAAACAAATAGCTAAATAAATCCTAAACAGAAATTTAGGGGCAAACCCTAACCTATAACCCTCCACCTTTCTAACGGTTAATTAGGAATAATTTCCTAATCCTTAATTACCAATTAGATTAGTTATCTAATACCTAAATTAAATCCAATAGTCGATTAGGGTTACTTGTCTTAACCCTAATCATTCCATTTAGGTTAATCTAAGCGATTAGATCTAATCACAAACAATCACTACTAGAATCCAAACCTAAATAATCAAATCCAACAATGGTCTACATCTAAGATCAAATCTACATCCAACTACTCAACCAATACATAAACCCTAATTCATCCACACTAAGATCAATCATCTAAAACAAGACAAACCCTACAGACCTTACCTCGATCCAATTCTTGTTGATTGCTGGAACCAGAGAAGCTACTGGTTGAAGTGTTGCCGGAACCAAGAACAACTCCACAGCAAGAACAGAACAAGACCTCACCTTGCTGCTATCAATCTGATCAAGCAGGAGGTCAAGCGGTGGGGATCACCAATCAAGCAAGAACTCTCCTAGCCTCTGCCGACAGCTCAAAGGATCCCATCATCTTCCACCGAGACCTAATCGACCACAAGAAGATGAGGATCAAGAACAGGGTATCGGTGAACAGAGAAGAGATCGGGGGAATGGCTCCTGGCGATCTAGGGCACAGATCAAAGAACAGGAAAGAGGAATAAGGTTCGGATTGCTTACCCATTGAAGCCCTAATCGCCCCTTCCACGCCGGTGATCGGGTGGCACGGCTCGATCCAGATCCGGCCAAGGAAGAGATGGATCGCACTGTGAGCAGTGCGAGGAAAGGAAAGGGAAGGTCGATTGGCTAGGAGACAACACGAATCAACCCCCCGCCGTGCCCTAGTTGCCGTATCGCCGACGATCGATCGTTGAATCCACCGAACCGCAACCCCTCGATCGAAGGAGATCGGTACTCCACCAATCCCGTCGTGCTCCAGCAAGCTCCGGTGACTCTACTGGTTTTCGTCGAGGTCGACAGTCGCTGGAACCGTCGGCTGCTTCGTCCGCAAGAGAGAACAGAGAGAAGGGAGGGGAGATCGGGATCGCGTCGGGGCAGAGAGGGGAGGAAGAGCTCGGTTAAAGGTTTAAGTCGGGTTCGGGAAAAAGAAATAAGAAAGGAAATTTATAATTAAACTTTCCCTCACTTAAACGGGTATCCCAAACAAGCTTTAATCCGAACCCGAAATTGATCCCCTCAAAATCCGTCATACGAGCTCCGAAAAATTCCTAGAAAATTTCTAAAAATCCCGGAAAAATTCTGTAAGGCTATTTCTCAAATAACCCTATTATTTAAATTTTCCGAGATCTCACACAAGTAAACAAGCTTGCTCGCTCTACCGATACAAGCATACATTGCCGAAATAGAGTCCGAGTCCGAAACTGAGAGCGAATCGAAAATCGAGTCTGAGAGAACCCACGGATCCGTATCCATTTCCGAAGGGGCAAACAACATTGTAAGTTCCCTAAATTCTGTATTCAGATAGATGACTTACAAAATTTAGTTGCACATTTATTAAGAAAGCTGGCTAAATCTAACGTCCGGGTAAAGTCACTCCAAAACGAGGTAACAACCCTTAAGGAAGCGACTAACTCGAGCTCTTTGACTAAGCAAGTTCAGGAAGAGAATTCCAATTTTAAAACTCAGGTTAAAGAACTCAAGAACTCATTGGAACGGTTCACTTTAGATTCCAAGAACCATGACCTAATTCTTGAAAAACAAAGGGTCGTATACAACCGATCTGGACTTGGATATAAAGCTAAACATAAATTCAGATCTTATTTGCCTCTTGCAAATCGATCAAATAGAAACATAGTCCAAGCATGAGTCTCCAAGTCTAACTTAACTAATCAAGCTGAACTTGGCCAATATTGGATCCCCAAGGATCAAATCTATTACCTTGATATACTTTATCGAGGCTATGATCCAGGGGGCCAATAAAAGGACCATTTTTATCATAAAATAGAATTGTTTGATGTTTGATTTATTATTTTTTATTATTCATGCTTAGACTAGGGTAGATAAAGACTTAGGCTTGATCTACGCTTGACTAATTAGACCTAGGATTTTTCATAAAGAAAATTAAATATTCAATTTCTTTAAAAGGTTTTGTCTAGAAGTGGTTCATGATCCAATACCCAAGAAAGTCTAGTGCCTCGCCACAGCTTGGAAGCCAATTATTGAAATAAATATTTAATTGACTAATTGTTAAACCTTAGTCTAAATCAAATGTTGATCAATCCTTATATTGGAATTTAAATTGAAGATTAAATTAACCATCTCATAAAACTATTAAGGTTCTCTGATTGAAAATTTAGAAAAAGGTGAGATGGACCTAGGTTTAAAGTAGTTAACCAAACCTAAATTAATTAAATTAAAAGTTAACCCAATTAAAATTCATAATTAATTTCAAAATCTAATTAATTACAAAATCATAATTAATTTCAAAATCTAATTAATTACAAAAGTTTAATTAATTTCAAAATCTATTAATTATAAAATCTTAATTAATTTCAAAATATAATTAATTGTAAAAATTTAATTAATTTTTAAAATCTTAATTATTTTTAAATAATAATTAATCTTTAAATCATAATTAATTTAAAAATCATGATCAATTTTTAAAAATATAATTAATTTCAAATTCTAAATTTCAAACTTAATTAATTTTTAATACGATGTTAATTAATTTTCAAATTATAATTAAAATTCAAAATTTTAATATTATCAAATGTTTAAATCTAATTAAACTTATATTTTAAAATTCAAAATTCAATATTTTTGAAATCCAAATTTAACTTAAATTATTTTTTTTGAAATATTCTTTAATATCATCATAGATAAAATCAACTTCAAGATTAACTTAACTCCATCTCATACAAACTCATAAGCTATACATGCTTGATGATCTAGAATATGTGAGATGGAAAATTAGGAAAATAAATAATAACTTTTATATTTTTGATTTACATGCTTAGACTCTATGACCCTCAAATATTTGTAGCATTAATTAAGGGGGAGTGAAAGGAAGGTTAAGACATTAATTTTTATTTTGTTAAAGCATAGTTTTTCAAAGTTAAAATTTTTAAAAGTTCAAAATACTTCTGAAAAAGGAAGTTTAATTTTTTTAAAATTATTTTTGAAAAGAAAAATAAATTATTTTTGAAAAGACAGAAACTAAATATTTGATAAAGTATTTTTCAAAGAAATCATTTACTTAGCTAAGTATTTTTATCAAAATCTTTTTAAAAGCTAAGCTTTTATAAAAAAAAAATTTAAGCTAAGTACTTAATTAATTTTTTTTTCAACTTTTTTTTAAAGCTAAGTACTTAACTCAGTTTGTATCAAATTTTTTAAATTAAGCTTTTATCAAAATCTTTTTTAAGTTGAGTACTTTTAACTAAGCTTTTTTCAAAACCTTTATAAAACTAAGTATTAAAGCTAAGTTTTTATCAAAGTCTTTTTAAAGCCAAGTTTTTATCAAAATTTCAGAAAGTTAAGTACTTGACAAAGTTTCTTTTCAAAGAGTTTAGCTAAGTGTTTGTCAAAATAATTATTTTTCAAAGCTAAAATTTAGCTAAGTTTTTTTTTAAAAATCTAAGACAGTTTTGAAACTTAAAATTAGCTAAGTTTTTGTTTAAGTGCTACCCTTCAGGGGAAGCTTAACAGAGTAAATTTATTTTGTACTATCTTTACATGTTAAACAATCTCCTCTCTACTTATTATATTTTTGATTTATGTTAAAGAGGGAGAGAAAAGTCAAAGTTAAGAGTTAAACATAGTTTTTGTGAAAGAGGTAGCATAATGGAGTTTTTTTTTTCAAATTATTATATTTATGCTCATGTTAAAAATCCTTTAATTATTGTTATATTTTACTTAACTTTGAACCAGATTGTCATAATAAAAAAGGGGGAGATTGTTGGTGCAGGAAGTACCAGACGGTCGAAACTGAGTTTTGATTATGTCAAAGAGTCCAAAGTTAAGTTGTCTTACGATCTAACAAGATTGATTGAGCTTGTAGGAAAGTCCTAAGTTGTCTTAGGCAAAAGTCCTAGTGGATTCTAGGCAGGTGGAAACCCCTAGATCCTAAGGGGTGGTAACCCTAGGTGATGGAAAGTCCTAGTTGTGGTTAGGCAGGTGGAAAACCCTAGGGGTTGTAACCCTAGGTCCTAGGGGATGGTAACCCTAGGCGGAAAGTCTTGAGGGGTCGAATGCTTTGGAAAAAAATCCTAGAGTCGGGGACTCTAGGTGAAAACCCTAGTGGTCGCGGACCAAGTGGAAGTATGGACGGGTCGTGGAGTGGACATCTAGCATGAAGATCTGAAGTCTCGGGCGCTGAGCAAAAGCCAAATCGGTCTGGAGGACCAGTCTGGCAACAGGTAACTTCTCCTGAGAGGAGTAGGTGAGTACATATTCTCCGTTGAGAAAACAGTAGACGTCGATTTGACCTAGGGTTTACAAAGGAAATCCGAAGTCAGAACCGAACAGTCTGAAAGCTGTCAAGTTATTGATTTATATATTATTTGATATTTTGTCTAATTTTGTTTTGTAGGAAACTAACAGTTTTGCAGGGTTGGACTTATCCTTAATCGGTCGACAAAATATCTGGATCGATTGACCGAACCCCAGTACAGCAAGATCATATTTCCAAAGATCAGACCGGGTTCGATCAAGGAATCGATCGACCGAACCTCGGGATCGGTCGATCGAATCGGGGATAAGCGGTGACCAGATCGAACCAGGTTGATCGGATCGGATAAGGCGAAGACCATCAACTGATTGGTCGATCGAACGGAGGGATCAATCGACCGAACGAAGGCTCATACAAAGAGACTGCATCTGGATGAAAGGCCAGGTGGATTCAGCAGGTTCGGTCGACAGAACCTGGGGATCGGTCGACCGATCCAAGTCGAATTAAACCTGATCCTGAGATTAGAGGATCTTGATCAGGTCTGAAGAGGCTATAAAAAGGGGTCTCTGCTAGTTATTTCGAACATCATCATTCACAGCGATCTTCTAAGTTGCGCGCTATGCCGAAACGACTCAACAACGCTCAGCTTCTATTCCGACAATCAACGAACCATTTCCTAATCATTTATTGTTGCTATAATCTATTTTTAAGTTCAGTACTTGTACTTATATATTTGTAAAGAATTTCGGATCTATAGTGATTGCCCAACGTAAACGATAAATGATCGCGGGTCTTGGAGTATGAGTCGTCATAGGCTTCAAACCAAGTAAAAGAAATCATGTTAGTGATTGCTTTTGTGTCTTTCTTTATTTCGCTGCGTTCGTACTGTGTTTTCCGTTAAATAAACGAATTAGCCACAAGTGCTATTCCCCCCCCCCCCCCCCCCAGCACATCATCGATCCTACAGTCAGTATTATTTTTATTCAAGTTACTTGTACTCAAATTGTAATCATTCTTGTAACTTTCTGATTGATTAGTATTTGTCCAATGAAAGCACTCTCACGTACCAGCCTTGGAGTAGGAGTCGTCATAGACTCTGAACCAAGTAAATCTTGGTCGTGTTAGCATTGTTTTTTCATCTCTTTCTTTATTCTGTTGTGCTTACTTTTTACGCGAACATTTTCTAAAAAACGTGAAAGTCACGACCGCTATTTACCCCTCCTCTAGCGCTTTCAATCCTACAACTTATGTATTTACTTTCTTATGTCATGCGATCATGATGAAACTGGATCTTTCTTATTCTTGTTTCTTATGTTCGAGTTTTTATTCATTGTTTAGAATCCACGCGACCTGGGTTTTTATAAGAACCAACAGTGCACAGGCATGACCTTCAGTTCAATGACTTCAGAATTGGCATTATCGCAGCTTCTCTTCTAGCCTTTGAAGACCTTCACGTAGAAGAGAAGAAAAGAAGAAGCTATTTAATTTGTTGAAGCATGATCAAGATAATCGGCAATAAAGTTTTAACCAAAACAAGTAATGTATTTTGTTTGTTTTATGAATATTAATGTTCATTCGAAAGAAAACACTGTCAAGTGAAGCTGAAGACCATTTGGATCTTCCATTCTCATCTTTTTCGATTGCAATAACAAGTCGTAAATATTTCATTGAATAAGAAAATAAACAAGTACATAATTCATACATCAACATTGCATCACAAATACTTCTTACATCCTAAGAATCGGAGGATCTACTCCATTACAAAGGTATTACAAACAAGAGACATGAAGTGATAGTAAAATGAAGAGGAAGCTTGAACCTACTAGCTAGAGGTGCAAGCTCAAGTCTAAGCCAACATCGAGATTAGCTTTATCGTAATCACGATCCATATCATTGGCACACATCCAATCTTTTTGAGATAAATCAGCATCGAGAAAGTTAATGGTCGCTACTTTAACCTTCTCGTCATCCTTTCTTGCAACCTCTTGAACCGGTGAAACAAACCGGAAATGGTGAGGCCGATGATCTTCTTCAAGAGCCTCCTGATAATGATTTTGATGATCTCGTAACGACCAAACCACCGAGTGATTCATTGCGTTTATAGAAGCCGTTGGTTTGTGTATAGAGTTGATCACCGAGAAGTTTTCGGGAATAGTTGAAGTGGCACGATGCGGGAAGGTGGACATCATCAATTTCTTCTCGTAGTTGTGGCCATTTTGGTGTCCACCTAATGCTTGCTTTGTTGAAAATCTTTTGTGACACTTCTTGCACCGGTAGGGATAGTAGGGCATGGACACTTTTGCTCGCACTTCTTCTTCCGAGTTCATCCAAAGCCTTTCAACCAAGGAACAATCGACTAGACTAAATGTCTTGGAAGAGTTTTCCATGAGGATTCAAAGATAAAACAAATATAAAGAGAGATGCCAAGGTCTATAGATTATTTATAAAGATTCATTAAGGTAACATAATGTACCATTAAGGCTTGATTATGATCATTGATTTTGAATTAATGTTAAAATTTAATCATGATCAAATAATGAAATTCTAATTGGAATGTATATATATCCAATTTCAAGTTAGAAATTATTTATTTAAAAATATGCGAGGAAACAAAGTTAGGCAAATCAAGATGGCTTAGATTAAAGGGAGGTTTGTTAAGACATGACATAAGAAGATATTTCGATCATTTATAACCTTCTTAATCCTTTTTTGAACAAAAAAATAATTGCAATGTGATATATATATATATATATATTTTTTGTAAGTTGGTACTAAATATTCAGCTTAGGCTTTTTAATACTTATTCGGCTTTATAGAAATTTCTCACCAACCACTATTACGGGTGGTTCATCAACCCAATATTATTAGATCAACCACCTATTAAAAAAATTTCATTCATTAATTCGTCGAAGTTTGGACTCAATCTTTAGACGTCTGAGAAATTAAGAAGGTATTCAGCTATTGCACCATTGCCTTGGAAGCAATATATTCTCTTTTTATTCATATAAGTATCAATTAATTTGACTTCTAATGTTAGATTTACATTCCCTTTGGTTGTTAAGTAGTTTCCTATATAACTATCTTAGGAATTCAGCTTTAAAATCTATTAATGAACTCTATTTTTGTTTCAGATGTTGTTATTTTAGAACATAAAAATCTTAAATTACACTAAACAATTATTAATGTGTATATGTGGAGGAAAACATAATTCAAAAGATATCACAACTAGAATAATGGCACCTACTCTCTTTGTAACATTTGTGTTCATTGAATCTTGAATTACCTACTGTCTTTGTAGATTTCTCTTAGCTAAACCCTAAATTATCAAGAAATTTAAACCTTTATGCTTTAGTCTTTCTTAGGGGTGGGCATCGGCCGGTTTGGTCCGGTTTTACCTTACTACGGTTTTATTTTTTCGGTTTCGGTTTTAAAGATTTTTGATCCAAAACCAAACTATTTTATTACGGTTCGGTTCGATTTTTATTATAATACGGTCCGATTTATACGGTCGGTTATATACGGTTTATACAATAAATTAAATTGATTTTGTGCTATTACAAATATTAGTTTAGAGACCAAGAAAAACTATCAATTTATTAAAATAATTATGAATTTAAAGTAATACTAAAATTTTGTTATCCGGTAACAATAAGTAAATATAAATATATAATTTGATTATGCTATTATATTATAAATGATTAGAAACTAATCCACTTGTATGATCCAATATCCATAAAAATAATGTTTTAAGTATAATACGGTCGGTTCGGTTTTTTCGGTTTTTTGGGAGTCAAAACCGGAAACCGAACCGAATAACCGAATTTTTAAAAACTTAAACCGAAACCGGGCGAAACCCCGAAAAAACCAAAAAAAAAAAACCGAAAATTTTCGGTTCGGTCGGTTTTTCCGGTTTGAACCGAATTATGCCCACCCCTAGTCTTTCTTCAAGCCCTTAATCTATTTTTTTTAACTAGCACCATATGCCTTTCAGGTCGATTAATACTGTGATGATCAATTTGATTCTATGAAAATTTTCATCGATTATCAGGATAAATTCAAAAGTACTCATAACGGATGGTTCAATAACCTAATATCCTAAATTTGTCATTCCACTAAAGAAAAATATTTTACAATATATTATAACTGAGAATCAAACTGTGAATATCAACTTATCGCTGAAGTATGAATTATTCATTCACCTTTTATTCAAAATAAATATTTTGTACACCTAACATTTACGTTTAGTCAATTGAACAACTTAGACTAAATCATAGATGAACTCACATATATGGTAGGGTTAAAACTACCAATAAGATTTTTTTTTATTCTCAATATGTCATGTCATTATCATCTCAAAAATATAAAAATTTATTATCCTCTCTACAATCAAAAAATTTTCCTATAATTTTTTTTAGACCCTACATTATAAATCATATTTCTTTTATTTTTTTATTTTTTATTTAATGTCTCTATATAATTTTTAATTAATAATTTAATTAATTATGATTTTAAATTTAATTTATAATTAATATATTAATTAACTTATGATTTTTAATTTAATTTAATTTTTAATTTTAGTTAATATTTAATTAATTTATAAATTTTAATTTAATTATAGTTATTTATATTTTTTTAACTTATAGAATGTATTTATTTTTAAAATAATAATTTATTAAGAATTTATATTATTACAAAAGGAAGAAGGAATGATTACTTTACACTTTACCATTAATTAAAGACTCTATCTTTGAAAGAAAAACATAGACTTTAAATTTTTTTATTCAATTTTTTAAATTATATAAATCTCTTAAAAATTTTGTGGTATTTGGCATCGGGACAGATCCTCTAATCCACGAAAAAAAATCAGGAGATGAACTACTTACAATTACGACCGTGATTCGATCGTAATTGGTTGTGATCCCTCCATGGTTCACCGCCCCTTTCAGGATATAGTTTGGGTCAGGACGGACGATCGAAGGCCGCCTTCCGCTAGGAGTCAGACTACCTGACCATTTGCCCACTATCGGCAGCCTTCAGATGACCTCCGATCGTCCGTTTTGATCTAAACTATAATATAAAAAGGACGATAAATTTAAGGAGGGATCATAACTAATAACGATCATGATCCGACCAATGGCAGATCCAAGAATTTAAGAATGGAGGGATGATTTTTACACGGAACAAGAGACGATATCCTCCATCTCCATTAATGAAACTCCATAATACTAAAGATTCCACTAGATCTACCTCTAAATCTGACAGTAATTACAACTGATTCATCCCTTTGTTAGACCGGGAGATCTGACCTCTTTCAACACCCACCCCGTTGCTTTGACTTGTCAATCTACCTCCGTATCTCATCAAAATCTAATGTTCTGTGTACTCCAAGGAATGGAATGTGACCCACGGTGGAAAATTATACTGTAGAGGAGGGAAGGGAAAGGGTATGGAAAACATATAAGAGCATCCATAATGCTCTAACATTATAATACTCATCATCTCATCAAAAAGTATGGGTCCACTACCATATACTCATTATAACAACATCCTTCTTTCACCCACATCCCTTTTAATATAATACTCATTATTCATGGGCCCCACCGTCCACTCACTCATTTTAATATTATATCATATTAAATAAATATATTTTAAATATGTTTTAAAATATTTAAATTATTATTATTTTTAATAATAATCTTATGTTTAAAAATATAATTTTATTATTTTTCAAAAATAATATTAATTTTTAAAATATATTTATTAAATAAAATATATGTTTGTGAGAAAACGAAATTACAATGTTAAGAAAATGAAATTATAAAGTTGGGAAAACGAAATTACAACTGAACATCTAAAATTATAAAGTTGGGAAAACGAAATTACAACTGAATACCTAAAATTATAAAGTTGGGAAAACGAAATTACAACTGAGCGATTAAAATTACAAAGTTGAGAAAACAAAATTTATTTTAAATATTAATTCACGGATTGTTATTGTATTGCCCCCAGATATGCTCAACTAAGTCGACGCGAAGTTGGTGATGAACTTGAGTGTCACGTAGCTCAGAATTTGTTCGAAGATAATCCTGAAATCCTCGGTTTGAGCCATGGATAGGTTGTGCGGGTTCGTCACCTTCTTCGTTGTACCAATTTGTCACGTGACCTCCCTCATCCTCAACAATCATATTATGCAAAATAATGCATGCT
The DNA here is from genome assembly GCF_018446385.1 of Zingiber officinale. NCBI lineage: Eukaryota > Viridiplantae > Streptophyta > Magnoliopsida > Zingiberales > Zingiberaceae > Zingiber > Zingiber officinale. The sequence goes on along the minus strand of NC_055988.1, from coordinate 12,426,035 downwards.
AACATGATTTGTTTTAAATTTTTCCTATACCAATACCGAGCTGGACCTCTGACAATCACCCATCGAGATTGGAGCACCCCAAATGCCCGTTCAATATCTTTTCTTGCAGACTCCTGTCTTTCCTTAAACAACTTCCTCTTGGGATCCTCCGGACAAGGAAAAGCCTTAACAAAAATAGCCCACTCGGGATATATTCCATCTGTTAGATAATAGCCCTTTGTATATGTAGTGTCGTTCACCGTAAAATTAATCTCCGGCATATTTCCTTGCAAGTCGTTGTTGAATATGAGAGATTCATATAACACGTTAATATCTTTACGTGAATCGGCGACCCCAAAAAATACATGTCATATCCACAAGTCATGTGACGCGACCGCTTCAAGTATGATTGTTGGTGACCCATGTCCCCTTGTAAATTGACTTTTCCAAGCAACTGGACAATTTTTCCATTTCCAGTGCATACAATCAAGGCTACCTAACATACTAGGAAAGCCATGTCTCTCATCATACATTTGAAGAAGACGTTGAACATCATCAGCATTTGACCTTCTCAAGTATCTATCACCAAATATTTCAACAACGTATTCGCAGAACTTGAAAAGGCACCTGATGGCAATTGATTCACCCATACGTAGGTACTCGTCAAGATGATCGGCGGGGACTCCGTAAGCCAGTTGACGAATCGCAACGGTGCATTTTTGTAGTGGTGACAACCTTTTTCTTCGTACAGCATCATCCCTTTGTTGAAAAAATGCTGAATGATTCTCTAATGCATTTACTATGCGGAGGAATAACTCTCTTCGCATTCGAAATCGTCTTCGAAATATTTCATCGTGATACACCAGGGTTATAGAGAAATAATCATTGACGAGTCTCTCATGTCCGGCTTCACGATTTCTTTGGACGAACCTTCTTCCGCGCGTGTCCCTCCTCTGATATGCTTCCATAAGTTGTTGGTGTTGTTGAAGAACCCATAACATCAGTTCTTCACCCAGATCATAAGTTTGCTCATCGATTTCAACATGGACTTCGTCTTCGCTTGTCGACCTAGAACTTGAGCTAGAGCTGCCTCTAGAGTGAGACATTTTTGGAGGAAACACGTTTTAGTATATGTGTTTGAGAAATGGTATGATGGTCTATATATATTGTTTTTCTCATGCAACGGCTAGTTTGCAATGACTAGTATGCAACGTCGCATTGCAACGGCTAGTTGTAACAGCTAGTTTGCAACGGCTAGTTTCCAACGGCTAGTTGTAACAGCTAGTTTCCAATGACTATTTTACAAACTTCTAATAATTAAAAATCATATTAATCGAAATGAGAAATACAATAATTAAAATTACAATCACTTGAAAATATAATAATACTAGAAAATGGACGTTAAGTAAACAATTTAGATATTCCATCTCGACTTAATATCCTTGCATAGACATTCATGTATGATAAGCTGCTCCTTTGTCATCTGCGAGGTGTCTTTGTTCAATATTTCGTACTCCTTCAACTTCAAGCGACGATTCTTAGCTTCAGATTAGGACAATGCAGCTTTTGCCTTAATCTCCTCTACTTCGAGTTGTTTTTGTTTCAAATCGACTTCGGACTTCTTCACGCTTGTGTACTCAGTGAACTTTGTGATAATATTGTTGTAGTTTACTGTCAAATCCTCCATGGTCTATTTTACTTTATCTTTTCCCTTTCTTTTTGCTGCCTTTTGCCCCATTGGACGAGTATCTTCATAATTCAGGTCTATACTCACATCTTTGTTGGAGGAGGTGTTGCTTACTCCCGACTCTGAGGTCCTCGTCTTCTTTGTGGCCACAAAGTTATCAACGGACTATGGAGTAAACATTGGACAGTCTTTGACAATTCTCCACACATGTTCGAGATTGAATGCAACACCATTGTTATTGGATAGATATTTTTCATACGCAAACCTCAATATATCTTCATCACTGTGACCACTTCGATATGAACTATAAATACTATTGTAATTTACGTTGAATCGATATACCTTCTTTTGGATTGTATTGTGCCAATGTGACCGTATAACATTTGCACTTCTGGTGTTTGAACCTAGGGGAAGATTCTCATTGTAGTAGCTTGCAACCCATCCCCAAAAAGCATCCTCCTTTTGATCATTGCCGATTATTGGATCATCACTGATAGTGGCAAAACTTCTCGCTAAGACCTCATCTTCTGTTGGATTTTTCGGGCCGCAAAAACCCAACATTGGTATCAGAGCTTGAGGAAGAAGAAGGAGTGAATGAGAATCAATTCTCACTAGTAACTCCCAAAAAGTGGCCGACCACCTTCAAGTGAGAGGTTATATACTCTATAGGATTTCAAGAGTCAAAAACTCTTGATCACCCTCATGAGGTGGCACGCCATGAAGTGATCTTGATGATGTGGCACATCATCATTAGCCCACTCAATGCCAACTCACCAATGAGGTGGCAAATGGTCAAGTCAAACTTGACCCTTCATCTTCCTCTCAAGTCAAGTCAAACTTGACTACTTCTCTCCCATGGTTGATCTAATCTAACCATTAATTCAAGTCAATTTTAATTTAATGAATCTCTATTCATTGAATTAAATTGATTCAATGAGTCTAAGTCCAAATTAGACTCATCTAACACATGAACCAAATTGAGACCAACTCAATTAGCCTAATTTGGATTACTCTTAATCCAATTTGGTTCATCACATGAACCTAATCCTTTAGGTTCATCAAATGAACCTAATCTCCATCTAATTGCCCTTTATGTGTGACCCTATAGGTTCTTATAACGTTGGCAATGCTCCTAAACCCATTAAGAAGCATAAGTAATGAACGATATCTAGCAACACATCATTACTATCCAAGTTATAAGAATGTTGAGATCCAACATCACCTTATGACTATTAATTGTGATTCTTCACAATATATGACAAGTGTCCTTCTATTCTTGACATCTAGATTGATCAATATGAGGCATAGACCGTGTCATCCTCTAATCAATCTAAATCTTGAACTCCAAGTAGACTCACTCAATCAAATGAGCTCAATATCTCATATTGACTCATTTGGGCATGGCCATGCACTTCGTGGTCTCACTCTATCAAGAATATCGATGTCACTCTCGTCATATAGGAGGGATAGATCTCATCTACATCACTCACATCCCTCCACATAATTTGTTACATACCCAGTAATTGCCTTTATAGTCCACCCAGTTACAGGTGACGTTTGACGAAGCCAAAGTATGTAACTCCTTATGTAGGGAACCATGGTGACTTCAGGTCCAAGGACTAGTAGTCATATTAATAGCCACATGAGAAAGTATATGACACTCATATAATGATCCATGATACTTTCTCATGGCGGGTCATTCAGTATACATTCTCCAATGCATACTCATGTGTCAACTTGATATCTCTATATCCACGACTTGTGAGATCAAGTCATCAGTTGACCTACATGCTAGTTTCGTCACATTAACATTGTCCCTGAATGTTAATACTCGACTAGGAATGATTAAGAGTAGTGTTCCCTATATCATCTCACTATCGATTCAACCAATCGATTGATATAGGTAAGAACCTTCTACTCAAGGATGCTATTATACTTAGTTATTTGACACCAATACAAGTAAGTATAATAACCAAAAACAAATGCCTTTATTTTATACAAGAATATGATACAACGAGTCCATACAACAATCATCAAATGATTGGCTCTAGGGCTCTAACTAACAATCTCCCACTAGCACTAGTGCCAATCAGTGTAGGCTCTAAGGTCTAATGACCTAGTGTGACTATCATGCTTTCTCTGTGCCAAAGCCTTGGTCGAGGGATCTGCGATGTTAGCCTCTGTGGGTACTCTGTAAATCTTCACATATCCTCTCTCGATAATCTCTCGAATGAGATGGAAGCGCCGTAGTATGTCTTTGGTCCGCTGGTGTGAGCGAGGTTCCTTAGCCTGTGCTATTGCTCCATTGTTGTCACAATAGAGCTCTATGGGATCAGCTATGCTAGGAACCACCCCAAGCTTAGTAATGAACTTACGGATCGAAACTGCCTCCTTTGCTGCTTTTGATGCAGCAATATACTCGGCCTCTGTTGTAGAATCAGGTATTGTGTCCTGCTTCGAACTCTTCCAGCTCACAACACTACCATCTATACAAAACACGAACCCTGACTGCGATTGATAATCATCCTGATCAGTTTGGAAGCTAGCATCACTGTTGTTGGATCGTGAAACGTTGATAGAGGGGGGTGAATATCGATTCAAAAAATAGCGTTAATAAGAGTTAAGCACAGCGGAATAATAAAAAACTTAGACAAACTGAACACGGTATTTTTTACTTTGTTCGGAGCCTGTGACGACTCCTACTCGAAGGCCCGTACTCCGTGAGTACTTTCGTTGGGCAATCACTAACAGTTCGAAAATGATTACAATTTAAAGTACAGGAATGCTAGCAAAATAAAGAAAATACCGACAAGAATTAAAGAAAAGGAAAGGAGCATATTGTCGGATCTTTGTTAGCGTCGCTGGAGCGCAGAGCAGTAGAGCAAGCAGTAGAAGACTTTCTTTTCGTTGTTGTTTTGAAGCTCCCCTCTGACCCTCCTTTTATATGAGGCTCGGGGCGCCCTGGATCCCTTCCGGGCGCCCTGGTGGGACGTGGCAGGTCCAATCAGCAAGCTCCACGTGGCGATGCGCGAGTTTGGATAAAACTTACCTCCGAGCGCCCGGACGTCCTATTTCCAGGAACTCCTTCTCCTGCAAAATAGAGTTAGTCCGAGGCAAATGTATATCCTGTAAAACAGATTGTTAGAACAATTAAAGTTCAACAAAGTAATAGCAAAGAGTATGACTTAGATTCCGTCTTTCCGAGACCGGAATCTAGTCACGATCTCGACTTAGATATCTGAAATGGATCTAAGCCGGATCGACGCCTAATGTTCCCTTCCCAGGAACGCGTCCTCGCAATCACTCCCCTCCAGTGACTTACCTCACTTACCTGCCAGACGTCCGGTCAGCCCGTCGACCCGTCTGGACTTCGTGCCAGCTATTCGGTCAGCCCGTCGACCTAGCTGGACTTCTCGCCAAGCGTCCGGTCAGCCCACCGACCCGCTTGGTCTTCTCGCCAGTTATCCGGTCAGCCCGTCGACCTAGCTGGGCTTCGTGCCAGACATCCGGTCAGCCCATCGACCTGTCTGGACTTCTCCTACACACTTGATCAAAGTGTCAGACAACAACAAACTAACTTAACCTGATTTATCATTCATCAAAACCTAGGTTAAATCGTTAATGCTAACCGCACCAACAATCTCCCCCTTTTTGATGGAATAACAACCTGGTTAAGTTAATGAAAACATATGCAAGAAACAACATGCATTTATGTGGTTTTAAAGGTTAGTTTGTATTTTCAAATTGGTTTAGCTAACTTAACCACCTAACCCTCCCCCTTTGGCATTCATCAAAAATAAGTATGGATTAAGTAAGCATAAACATAGACTTCAGACAAAGTAAGAAATAATGTCAAGTTAATCTGGGGGAGTTTAAAACATAGATTATTTTGCTTTTATTTCTTAAATCTTTGAAAAAAAAACCAAGTCTTGAAAGATAGCTAATTTTTTTTTTAAGTATAGTTTTTAAGGTCAAAGTTAAAAATTCAAGGTTTCAAACATAAGTTTTCAAAATCAAAATTCCAAAACTAAGTTTGAAAAAATCTATTTTCAAAACTGATTGAAATTTATTTTTCAGCACTAAGTTTGTAAAAGATTCAATTTTCAAAATTAAGGAAAATGATTTTGAGAAGCTTAGTTTGTAAACTTAAGTTTTGAAAAATTTAATTTCCACAATTTTCAATAACAAAGCAATTTTTAAAACTAATTTTTGTAAAATTTTAACTTTCAAATCAAATTGTCAAAATTAAGTGAAAAAAATTCAATTTTCAAAACTAAGTTAGATATAATTTTCAAAAAAAGTAAAACCCAAAACAACTTAGTTTTATAAGAGTTAGTTTTCAAAAATAAGTTTAAGAAACATTTTTCAATCACTAACATAAAATGTTGACAGTATTTGCTAAAAATATTCAAAGCAGAATATTTTTTTTTTTTAACAAAGGAGTTTTCAAAATAATTTTGTAAAATTTTTTTTTTCAGAATCAAATTTTCAAAAATAAAAAAATTGCACATTTTTAAGCAAGTTGAGTTTAGACTTTGATTTTCAAAGATAAGTTTAACAATTCAATTTGAAATACTGAAGTAGTTTTATTTCTCCCCCTGAACCTGACATTAACTCAAATGTCTAACCAGTTTGTTACTGACTGACTTATCAGAAGATAGCAGCTTTCACTTGGTTAGTCAAGTTAAGTTCAATCTTAACTTGATTAATGTATATTTTGTATTTAACGCTCAGACTTATATCGATGCACTGAAATAAGCATCTTAAGTCTTAGGCAAGTGGCCTATACATCTCACCCCTTTCTATGTTCGTCAATCACAAGCAAGTTAAGCCTAGAGTTTTGGTGAGATGCTCAAAACTAGTCCTATGGGTACATGCTTTCTAAGGATTTTGAACTAGTCTAAGGCTAAAAATATATTTAAAAATCTAAAAATAGGAAAGTTTTGAAAATGAAATATGTTTTAACCTATAATTTGAGAATAACCATTTTTGAAAGATATTTTTGAAATTTGAAACTCCTAGTCTATTAAGCACATTCCTAGATTTCTACGCAAATTGCTAAATTCACTTTCAGGGAGTGGTTTAGTGAATATGTCAGCTAAGTTTGATTTGGACTCAACGTATTTGAGTTCAATGTCACCCTTAGTAACATGATCCCTGATAAAGTGGTGTCTGATTTCAATGTGTTTGGTTCTTGAATGATGCACTGGATTTTTTGTTAAATTTATTGAGCTAATATTGTCAATTAAAACTTTGACATTTGTGATTTTTAAGTTGAAATCTTTTAAAGTGTGCATCATCCATAATAATTGGGCTACACATTCTCCTATGGCTATGTATTCTGACTCAGTTGTAGATAGTGCAACACAATGTTGCTTTCTATTAAACCAGCTAACAAGTGATGGGCCTTGCATCCACCACTTGTACTTTTGCGATCTAATTTGCATCCAGCATAATCTGAATCAGAATATCCTATTAATTCAAAGTCATTGGTCCTAGGATACCAAATTCCTACGTTTGTTGTTCCCTTAAGATATCTAAAAATTCTTTTGACTTGAGTAAAATGAGATTCTTTAGCACAGGTTTGGTATTTAGAACACATACTAACTGCAAATAGGATATCAGGTCGACTTGCAGTTAAGTAAAGTAGACTACCTATTGCACTTCTATAATACTTTAGATCCACTAGTTTTCCATTTGGGTCATTGTCTAAGATTGTGTTTACTGCCATGGGTGTTTTTATTTCTTTTGTATTTTCCATTCCAAATTTTTTTAAGTAATTCTTTAGTGTATTTATGTTGATAAATGTAATTTCCTTCATTTGTTTGTTTAATTTGTAATCCTAGAAAATATGTCAATTTTCCTACTAAACTCATTTCAAATTCTTGTTCCATTAGGTTGATAAATTCTTCTAAAAAGTCTGAGTTAGTTGAACCAAATATTATATCATCTATATATATTTGTGCTATAAATATGTCATTATTTAGTAATTTAACAAACAAGGTTGGGTCAATTTGTCCTTGGTTGAATCCTTTGGATGTTAAGTAAGATGTTAGCCTTTCATACCATGCCCTGGGTGCTTGTTTAAGTCCGTTTAATTTACTTATATTTCTAAAGTTGGTGTGAGACATTCTCCTATGCCATAACCAAGTTTCTTCTTTTTGTGTTAAATAACACTTAATTGAAGAGGTGGTTAAGTTGATAGCATAAATGTTGTCTTTTCTAAAACCCTTTAGACTTATAGTAGGATTATCTAGATGTTTGATTAAACACTCCGTGGATAGAAATTTAACCTTATACCTAGTATCACACAATTGACTTATACTCAGGAGATTATATTTAAAATTCTCGACAAGTAGAACATTTGTAATTATGAAATCTATTTTTAATTCAATATTACCTATTCCGATTACCTTGAGTTTGCCGTTGTTTCCAAAGGCAACTGTTCCTAAGCTTTTGTAAGTGAGTTGAGTGAACTTGGTGTGATCTCCAGTCATGTGTTTGGAGCAACCACTGTCCAAAATCCACTTGGTTTCCTACAATGAGTAGGAATTAAGGTTAGTCTTTTATTTTTAAAGTTAATTTAATAATTCTTAAAATAATTTTTAAAGTTAAAATAATTTTAAAATAATTTTTAAAGTTTAAAAGAAATTTAGTTTTAATTCGAAATTTAATTTAAATTTGAAATTTGAAATTTAATTTTAATTTAATTTAATTTGAAATTCAAAATTTAATTTGAAATTCGAAATTTAATTTCAATTTAATTTAATTTGAAATTCAAAATTTAATTTTAATTCATTTGAAATTCGAAATTTAATTTGAAATTTGAAATTTAATTTTAATTTAGTTTAATTTGAAATTCAAAATTTAATTTTAATTCATTTGAAATTTGAAATTTAATTTTAATTAATTTAATTCGAAATTTAATTTTGATCCTTAGTCATCTCACCCGATTTAAGTTTTCAATCAGGGAATCCTATAATTTTGTGAGATGGGTTGGATTTTAATTATGGAGTTTGGTTTAACTTGTGTTAGATTCAGGTTTAGCTTTGGTCTCTACAAATAGGCATCCTTCGGATAAACTTCTAAGCTTGGTGATTCACATGGACGTCATTAGAAATAACCAACCTTTCGAGGTTTCCCAAATAGTCCTATCCACGGAGCTTAGTACTAAATCTTGGTCTAACTAGTTAGGATCTATTTAAGGGTAGCTTCGATCAGTTCCACTTGGCCAAATGCACCATATCGAAACCATATCTTTCTAGACATGCGATGCCCAAGCTTCCCTAACGTACTATCATCCAAAAACTTCACCAGTACCATGATTCAAGTTAAACTTGGTCTCTTTTTAACTAATCCTAATTACCCTGCCGGGTTAGTTTGTTTAGGTTATCTTGTCGGGTAAGTTAGTTTTGGAGGTGCCAGCTATTCTGGAGCCTCCCCCTGAATTATTGACTTTTAATTTAAATTTTCGCTTTAGGTTTGTGTCGATTTCTTTTATATTATAATTAACTTGGTGATAATTTATATTTTGTTGAGTTTTTGATTTCTTTGACTTGTATTTTGGTTTTTGAATTGGTTTATTCGAGTTTATATAATATATTTTTTCTTTAGGTATGTAATATTGATTCATTCCTACTTGCGTGGTCAAACACGCTTTCGGAACCCAAGCTTGATTAGTTGATTTATATTGGGTTATTAATGACTTAAAGGTTTTATTTGAGTTCGACTTGTATCCAAGTCCGATTTTATTATAACATGTTTTTTTATTGTTCAGGATTAAGTCTAGATTTTTTGATCTTGTAGTGAATTTTTCTAGTATTTCTTTTAAGTTATTAATTTCTGATTTTAATGATGAATTCTCTTCAAGTATTAGATCTTGAGTTGGATTTGAATTTTTTATTTGTTCCTTGAGGTCTTGATTTTCCTCAAGGAGTGATTTATTTTCATTTTCTATTTTAATTAACTTACTATTTAAGCAAGAAATAATTTTAAAGAATTTTTTGTTTAAATTAAAATATACCTCATCCGGGCCTTCGGAAACGAGTACGGACTCGTGGCTTGATTCGGGTTCCGACTCGTCTTCCGATTCATCTCCTGACTCGTCTTCCGTTTTAGCTTCGCGGGCCATCAGCGCGAGGTGGCTCTGGTGTTTCTGCTCTTCTACCTCCGATTCGTCCTAGGAGTCATCCCACGTTGTTTTGAGGGCCTTCTTTTTGGTTGGCTTCGGTTTGTTGAACTTCAGTCTTGGACATTCGCTCTTGTAGTGCCCCTTTTTGTTGCATCCGAAGCAAGTCACATTCTTTTGTTCCGCAGGAGGACTGATCTTTTGAAGGTCCTTTTTGCTGAAGCTCTTTTTTCTCCTGGTGAACATTTTCTTACCAAGTTCACCAGGTATTCTTCGTCTTCTGAATCTTGACCGGAATCCTCTTCAGATTCAGACTTGCTCTTCTTTTCTTTGGATGGTCCTGCAAATAAAGCAATACCTTTCTCGGCTCCAGCATTAGTTTGTTCATGTAATTCTAACTCACAGAAAAGCTTGTCTAATTTTAACTTAGATAGATTTTTCAAAATTTTGTAGGCATCTACGATTGATGCCCACAAGCTATTACGAGGAAAGGCATTTAGTGCATACCTTATTAAATCTCTGTTTTCCATCTGATGGCTTATCGCGTGGAGTCCGTTGAGGATGTCCTTGATTCTTGCGTGCAGTTGACTTGCCGTTTCCCCTTCCTGCATTTTTATATTAAATATTTTATTTAAAAATAAATCTCTTTTTGTTACCTTTGCGTCGCTCGTTCCTTCGTGCAGCTCGATCAATTTGTCCCACAATTCTTTAGCATTCTGATGCGGTCCGACCCGGTTCAGCTCTTCTCGTGTTAGGCCGCAGTGTAGCGTATTGATTGCTTTGTTTTCTGTCGACGCCTTTTTCCTCATGTCCGGAGTCCACTGTTTCGTGTCTAGTGGATTTCCGGAGTTGTCGGTTGGAGCTCGGTAGGCCTTTATTGTTGATGCAGTGAGCACCAGATGATCGAACCTGAGTTTTGATTATGGCAAAGGGCTCAAAGTTAAGTGGTGGTGTTATCTAACAAAGTTCATGGAGCTTGCAGGAAAGTCCTAAGTGATACTTAGGCAAAAGTCCTAGCTGCGGTTAGGCAGGTAAAAACCCTAGGGGTTGGTAACCCTAGGTCATAGGGGGTGGCAACCCTATGCGGGAAGTCTTGGCAGGTCGATGGCTTCAGGCAAAAGTCCTAGGGGGTGGTAACCCTAGGTGAAAAGTCCTGGTGTCGCGAACCAGGTGAAAGTCTGGACTAGCCGGGAAGCGGATGTCCAGCAGAAAGTCCGGAAGCGTCAAATGCCGAGCAAAAGTCCAGTCGATCTGGAGGATCGTACTGGCAACAGGTAAATCTCCTGAGTGGAGTAGGTGAGGACGCGTTCCCCGTAGAGGGAACAGTAGGCGTCGGGTCGACCTAGGGTTTCCGGTTGGAAACCTGAAGTCAGACTCGGACAGTCCGGAGACTGTTAATACTTCATTTATAATATCTGTTGTATTATGTGCTAACTTTGTGCTGCAGGGTAGTGTTTGGGACTAACGTATCTTGCAGGTGCAAAGGAGCAACTTAAAGCCTCGGATGCAAGGCTGGAGCTGGCTGCGAGAAGCTGTTCAAGGCGCCTTGATGAACAGTGGAAGGCGCCTTGAACAGATGAAGGCGCCTGGTGAACAGTGGAAGGCGCCTTGAGTCTGTGATAAGATTCGACCAGTTCGCTCCTCATCTCCCCGGCTGACTCGGCTGTTCAAGGCGCCTTGGTGAACAGTAGAAGGCGCCTTGAACACCCTTTATAAGGGGTTTCGACCAGCAGCTCCTAATAACAACTTCCAAGCAATCTTTCTGCTACAAGCTACTCACGAGACGATCCCGAAGTGCTGCTACGAGACACCGACGACCCGGAGCTCCGAAATCTTCAGATTACGATATTGTCGTCGGTATAACTGTACTTTTTCATTATACTTAACTGTAATACTTGTACTCTTGTCGAACTTATAGTTGTTGCCCACGGAAAGCGATCAAGGATCGCGGGCCTTCGAGTAGGAGTCGTCACAGGCTCCAAACGAAGTAAATTCTCTTGTCTTTCTGTGTGGTTGTTTACTTTCCGCTGCGTTACTTCTCCGATAGATTTTACGATTCCGATAATTGAACGATTTTAGCCACGAGCGCTATTCACCACCCCTCTAGCGCGTCTCGATCCAACAATTGGTATCAGAGCGGGGTCGCTTTGAACTGGTGCAACCACCATTCAAGCATTTTTCGTGGCTTTGTCGTGTGTATAGGGTAAAAATAAAACCTTACGCGTTTCATTTTTTTTCCTCCAAAATTATTTTCGAAAAATTCATTTTCATCCTTTCACGGCTTATTAGTTTGGCAAAATTTGAAATAATATCTTTTAAAATATTTTTTTTAATAATATTTTATTATTTTTCAAAACTGGTGAACTTCTGTTTCTATCCTTCCATACCGCACTGCTAATCCAGGATCAAGTCCTGGTACATAGTTTTTGCTATTTTTTTTGTGGGCAAGGTTCTTTTAAATGGCCCTCCAAGAAGGCTTTAGCACTTTTCGCCCCCCGCTCTTCTCCGGCGAAGACTTTACCTATTGGAAGAACCGGATGATCTACCATCTCAAGACGCAAGTCGAGATGTGGATCATCATCCAGACCGGTCTCGAGCTACCACTTGACGGCGCTGGAGAACTCGTTTCATGCACTAACTGGGATACCAGCATAAGAAAGAAGGTCGAAGCTGATGCCAAAGCAACCTGTATGCTGCAATGTGGGTTGACAAAAGAAGAATTGAATAGAGTCGGACCATTTTCAAGTGCGAAGGAGCTGTGGAACAAACTAATCGAGCTGCACGAGGGCACGTCAGACGCTAAAGTAAGTAAGCGTGATTTAATTTTAAATAAATTATATAATATTAAAATGCAGGAAGGTGAGACGGCGAACCAGCTTCACGCACGCATCCGGGACCTACTCAACGGGCTTCATGCGATCGGCCAAAAAGTGGAAAACCGCGACGTAATAAGGTACGCGCTAAGTGCTTTTCCGAGGAACACTTTGTGGGCATCCATGGTTGATGCTTACAAAGTTTCCAAGGATTTATCCTCAATAAAACTAGATGAATTGTTTTCTGAATTAGAATTGCATGAGCAGACTAATGCACGCCCGGTCGAGAAAGGTGTTGCTTTGGTTGCAGTACGCGAACGCGTGAACCGACGTCAAGGCGCAAATCTAAAATATCAGAGGACGAAGACGATGAATCAGACGCAGAAGACGAAGACGAAGTTATTTCCAAGTTGATAAAACTCGTACGGAAGATGTGCAAGTCGAAGAAGGCAACTCAAATGAACACAAAGGACAGATCAGATGTCACCTGCTACGGCTGTAACCAAAAAGGTCACTACAAGCCAGATTGCCCAAACAAGAAGAAAAGAAGAAAGGCATTGAAAGCAACCTGGTCCGAGTCGTCAGACGAATCCGAGACTGACAAGGAAGAAGAACCAACGAGCTTTCTCGCATTACCGGCGCAGGCTAACATAATTGACGAAATCGAGTCCGAACTCGAGTCCGAAGCCGAGAACGAGTCAGAAACAGAGTCCGAGCGAAGCCACGGATCCGCATCCGTTTCCGAAGGCCCGATCCCCACTGTAAGTTCTTTTCTCGCCGAAACTCAAATAGATGACTTAAGAAATTTAGTTCCTTATTTGCTTAAAAAATTGGCTAAATCCAACATCCGGGTTAAGTCACTCCAAAAGGAAGTAATAGCCCTTAAGGAAGCGACTGACTCGAGTTCTTTAACTGAGTCAGTTCAAGTTGGAAGTTCAACTCAAGTCCAACAACTTGAGGAAGAAAATTCCAATTTGAAAACTCAAATTAAAGAACTCAAGGATACGTTAGAACGCTTTACTTTGGGTTCCAAGAATTTGGATCTAATTCTTGGAAAACAGAGTGTCGTTTACAACAAATCCGGACTTGGATTCAAGCCCAAAACTAAATATAGATCATATCTGTCGTTGGTAAATAGAAATAAAAGGAACATAATTCAAGCATGGGTCCTCAAGTCCAACCTAGTTAATCAAATTGGACTTGGACAATATTGGGTCCCCAAGGATTAGGTCCACTACCTCGATAGACCATATCGAGGCTATGATCCAGGGGGAGCAAGAAGGAAAACAATTTTAATAAATTAAATTCAAAATTCATAAATCTAAAATTCACAATTAAATTAAAATTCAAAAATTAAAATTCGAAATTTAATTAAAATTCAAAATTCGAAATTAAAATTCAAAAATTCAAAATTCAAATTACAAATTACAAATTCAAAATTCGAATTCAAAATTAAATTCAAAATTTGAAATTTAAAATTCAATAGAAGGAGGATCCAGAATAGCTGGCACTCCCAACTAAATTACCCGACTGGGTAACCGAACTTAATCTACCCGAAATGGGTAAACAAGAGTAGACTACCCGGCAGGGTAATTAAGGTTAGATAAAATAGGCTAGGTTTAACTTTACTAACAGTACTGGTGAAGTTTTTGGATGATAGTACGTTAGGGAAGCTTGGGCATCGCATGTCTAGGAAGATATGGCTTCGACCTGATGCATTTGGCCAAGTGGAACTGACCGAAGCTACCCTTAAATGGATCCTAACTAGTTAGACCAAGTTTTAGTATTAAGTTCAATGGGTAAGACTATTTGGAAAACCTCGAAGGCATGGTTACTTTAATGAGTTCCTTGTGACTCACCATAGCCCAAAAGTTTATCCAAAGAATGATTACTTGTTGAACCCAAAGCTAAACCTGAATCTAACACAAAGTTAAACCAACCCCTTAAACTGAACCACAATTCATCTCACCACAATTATAGGATTACCTGATTGAAAATTTAGATCGGGTGAGATGACTAAGAAATTAAAACTAAAATTAACTTAAATCAAGTTAATTCAAAATTCATTTCAAAAATCTTTTAAAACTTAATTTCAAAATTCATTTCAAAAATCTTTTAAAACTTAATTTCAAAATCAATTTCAAAATTATTTAAAAATCATTTCAAAAATCTTTTGAAAATCAATTTCAAAATTATTTAAAAAATATTTCAAAAATCTTTTGAAAATCAATTTCAAAATTATTTAAAAATGATTTGAAAAATCTTTTGAAAAACTTATTTAAAAATCCCTTGAAAATTCATTTCAAAAATCTTTTGAAAATTCTCTTCAAAATCTTTTAAAATTAATTCAATTACTATCAAAATATTAATTTAAAAGGATTTAAAAATATTTAATTATCAAATTCTGATTGGTAAAGTTAACTCTAATTAATTTTCAATAAATTCTCAAAAGTTTAGCATTTTCTCATTTGGAACTTAAATTTTCAATAATTTCAAATAATCTCATCTCAAACTCATTCATAAGCTGCACATGTTTGATAATCTAGAATGGATGAGCTGGAATTAGGATAATATAAAGTTCTTCTCTTGTACTCTAAGACCCTAAGAATTTGGCATTAATTAAGGGGGAATAAACAGAGTCATGCTAGTACTTTAAGGCTAAACAAATTCCTTTAGGGCTCTGATACCCAATCAAGTTAAATAATTTAATTTGATTCATGCTTGGACACCTAAACTCAAAGAAGTTATTAAGGCATTAACTTAAAATTTAAATTATCTATGCAACAATTCTTCTCAAACACCTTATGAATTGAGCTAAGTACTTCACCTAATTTTTTTTTAAGTCTGAGTACTTAACTATGCTACCCTTTAGGGGGAGCTTAAATTAACTAGACTATTTCTCTCTTCTTAATTCTTTTTGATTTATGTCAAAGGGGGAGAGAAAAGTCAAAGTTAAGAAATCAAGAATGAAAGGGGGAGCATAAACTTTAAATTTTATTGATGCTTCTGGTTAACTTTCATTATTTATTCCTTTATTTAAAAGTTATGTTTTACTTAACTTTGAACCAAGATTGCCATAATCAAAAAGGGGGAGATTGTTGATGCAGTGAGCACCAGATGATCGAACCTGAGTTTTGATTATGGCAAAAGGCTCAAAGTTAAGTGGTGGTGTTATCTAACAAAGTTCATGGAGCTTGCAGGAAAGTCCTAAGTGATACTTAGGCAAAAGTCCTAGCTGCGATTAGGCAGGTAAAAACCCTAGGGGGTGGTAGCCCTAGGTCATAGGGGGTGGCAACCCTATGCGGGAAGTCTTGGCAGGTCGATGGCTTCAGGCAAAAGTCCTAGGGGGTGGTAACCCTAGGTGAAAAGTTCTGGTGTCGCGAACCAGGTGAAAGTCTGGACTAGCCAGGAAGCGGATGTCCAGCAGAAAGTCCGGAAGCGTCAAATGCCGAGCAAAAGTCCAGTCGATCTGGAGGATCGTACTGGCAACAGGTAAATCTCCTGATTGGAGTAGGTGAGGACGCGTTCCCCGTAGAGGGAACAGTAGGCGTCGGGTCGACCTAGGGTTTCCGGTTGGAAACCTGAAGTCAGACTCGGACAGTCCGGAGACTGTTAATACTTCATTTATAATATCTGTTGTATTATGTGCTAACTTTGTGCTGCAGGGTAGTGTTTGGGACTAACGCATCTTGCATGTGCAAAGGAGCAACTTAAAGCCTCGGATGCAAGGTGAGAAGCTGTTCAAGGCGCCTTGATGAACAGTGGAAGGCGCCTTGAACAGATGAAGGCGCCTGGTGAACAGTGGAAGGCGCCTTGAGTCTGTGATAAGATTCGACCAGTTCGCTCCTCATCTCCCCGGCTGACTCGGCTGTTCAAGGCGCCTTGGTGAACAGTAGAAGGCGCCTTGAACACCCTTTATAAGGGGTTTCGACCAGCAGCTCCTAATAACAACTTCCAAGCAATCTTTCTGCTACAAGCTACTCACGAGACGATCCCGAAGTGCTGCTACGAGACACCGACGACCCGGAGCTCCGAAATCTTCAGATTACGATATTGTCGTCGGTATAACTGTACTTTTTCATTATACTTAACTGTAATACTTGTACTCTTGTCGAACTTATAGTTGTTGCCCACGGAAAGCGATCAAGGATCGCGGGCCTTCGAGTAGGAGTCGTCACAGGCTCCGAACGAAGTAAATTCTCTTGTCTTTCTGTGTGGTTGTTTACTTTCCGCTGTGTTACTTCTTCGATAGATTTTACGATTCCGATAATTGAACGATTTTAGCCACGAGCGCTATTCACCACCCCTCTAGCGCGTCTCGATCCAACATTTATAACGCTGAACCACTGATCGTAATCCGTCTTTAGGTACATTTCCATTCTTTTCTTCCAGTAGGAGAAGTCATCCCCGTTGAATAGGGAAGGACGTACTGTGCTGAAGCCTTCTAGTTGAGACATTCTGCACACAAGTAAACAACGAAAAAATATTCCAAGACTTGGTCTTGGATTAGTAGTGCGGGAAAAAATAATAGCTGTGTCTAAGTTGGTGTTGCACCAATTTAGATTTAATTGCAACGAGAGAAAAATCCCAAATTAGTAATAATATCAACTTAGAATTAAGCGTAAATAAAAAAAGAAAAAAAAATCTTTTCACCCCCTGTCTGATTGGTGGTTGCACCAAATCAGAGCGGTACCTGCTCTGATACCACTTGTTAGATCGTGAAACGTCGATAGAGGGGGGGGGGTGAATATCGATTCGAAAAACAGCGTTAATAAGAGTTAAGCGCAGCGGAATAATAAAAAACTTAGACAAACTGAACACGGTGTTTTTTACTTCGTTCGGAGCCTGTGACGACTCCTACTCGAAGGCCCGTACTCCGTGAGTACTTTCGTTGGGCAATCACTAGCAGTTCGAAAATGATTACAATTTAAAGTACAGGAATGCTAGCAAAATAAAGAAAATACCGACAAGAATTAAAGAAAAGGAAAGGAGCGTATTGTCGGATCTTTGTTAGCGTTGCTGGAGCGCAGAGCAGTAGAGCAAGCAGTAGAAGACTTTCTTTTCGTTGTTGTTTTGAAGCTCCCCTCTGACCCTCCTTTTATATGAGGCTCGGGGCGCCCTGGATCCCTTCCGGGCGCCCTGGTGGGACGTGGCAGATCAAACCAGCAAGCTCCACGTGGTGATGCGCGAGTTTGGATAAAACTTACCTCCGGGCGCCCGGATCCCTTCCGGGCGTCCGGACCTCCTATTTCCAGGAACTCCTTCTTCTGCAAAATAGAGTTAGTCCGAGGCAAATGTATATCCTATAAAACAGATTGTTAGCACAATTAAAGTTCAACAAAGTAATAGCAAAGAGTATGACTTAGATTTCGTCTTTCCGAGACCGGAATCTAGTCACAATCTCGACTTAGATATCCGAAATGGATCTAAGCCGGATCGACGCCTAATGTTCCCTTCCCGGGAACGCGTCCTCGCAGTCACTCCCCTCCAGTGACTTACCTCACTTACCTGCCAGACGTCCGGTCAGCCCGTCGACCCGTCTGGACTTCGTGCCATCTATCCGGTCAGCCCGTCGACCTAGCTGGACTTCTCGCTAAGCGTCCGGTCAGCCCGTCGACCCGCTTGGTCTTCTCGCCAACTATCCGGTCAGCCCGTCGACCTAGCTGGGCTTCGTGCCAGACATCCGGTCAGCCCGTCGACCTGTTTGGACTTCTCATACACACTTGATCAAAGTGTCAGACAACAACAAACTAACTTAACCTGATTTGTCATTCATCAAAACCTAGGTTAAATCGTTAATGCTAACCGCACCAACAACTGTAACCCTTTACAGCTAGCTCGTCATCGCCTCCATATATCAAGTAATATTCTTTAGTCCTTCTCAAGTACTTAAGAATATTCTTGACCGCTATCCAGTGACTTTCACCTGGATCTGACTGGTATCTGCACATCATGCTTAAAGCATACGAGACATCAGGATGAGTACATAGCATGACGTACATGATAGATCCTATGGCTGAAGCATAAGGGATCTGATCCATGCGGTCTCTCTCCTCTCTAGAAGAGGGACCTTGAGTCTTCGAAAGACTCACATCATGTGACATCGACAGAAATCCCTTCTTGGAGTTCTGCATGGCAAACCGAAGTAGTACCTTGTCAATATATGTACTCTGACTTAGGCCAAACAATCTCTTAGATCTATCTCTATAGATTTGTATCCCTATAATGCGGGATGCTTCACCTAAGTCCTTCATTGAGAAATAAGTCCCTAGCCAAGTCTTGACAGACTGCAACAAAGGGATATCTTTCCCAATGAGTAGTATGTCATCCACATACAATATAAGAAAGACAACTGTGCTCCCAACAACCTTCTTGTAGACACAAGGTTCATCTTCATTCTTGATGAAACCAAACTATTTGATTGCATCATCGAATCGAAGTTTCCAGCTCCGAGAAGCTTGCTTTAGTCCATAAATGGACATATGCAGCTTGCATACTCTACCAGTATGCTATGGATCTATAAAACCCTCAGGTTGTGTCATGTACACATCCTCGAGCAGGTTTCCATTCAGAAACGCGGTTTTGACATCCATCTGCCAGATCTCATAATCGTGGTACGCTGCAATAGCAAACATGATCCGAATGGATTTAAACATCGCTACTGGAGAAAAGGTTTCATCATAGTCAATACCATGAATTTGCTTGAAACCTTTAGCTACCAAGCGACCCTTATAAATAAGTTCATCCATGTCAGTCTTTCTCTTAAAGACCCACTTACACCCAATGGGTTTGACCCCTTTAAGTGGATCAACCAAAGTCCATACTTGGCTATTGTACATGGATTCCATCTCGGATCTCATGGCCTATAGTCATTTCTCGGAATCTGGTCTCATCACAGCTTCCTGATGGGAGGTAGGCTCATCCTCAATGAGCACAACGTCATCATGGTCAGACAAGAGAAATGAGTATCTCTCAGGCTGACGACGTACCCTATCAGATCTGCGAAGAGGTAGGTCTACTTGAATTGGTTGTGGTTCCTCAACTCCTTGTGGAACAACATCATCCACAACACTTTGTGGTTCCAGTTCAATTTCCATCGAGGCTTCTGTGCTATGGTCCACATCTTGAACTTCTTCAAGATCGAACGTACTCCCACTAGTCTTTCTAGAAATACCCCAGTCTTAGCCACAACTACCTTGTGTTGACTGGGAATGTAGAAGTAATATCCCTTCGTTTCCTTGGGATATCCAATAAAATAACACTTATCAGATTTGGGTCTCAGTTTATCCGAGACTTGACGTCGAACGTAAGTCTCACAGTCCCAAATCCTCATAAAAGACACCTGGACATCTCTCCCAGTCCATATCCTATATGGTGTCTTTATTACAGCATTGGATAGAACTCGGTTGAGAATGAAGGTTGTTGTGTCTAGAGCATAGCCCCAAAGATACATGGGAAGATCTGTGTGACTCATCATAGATCATACCATATCTAATAAGGTACGATTCCTCCTTTCGGATACACCATTCCACTGTGGTGTTCCAGGAGGAGTGAGTTGAGATAGAATCCCACACTCAGCTAGATAATCACGAAACTCATGGCTAAGGTATTCATCACCTCGATCTGATCGAAGTATCTTAATACTTTTGCCAAGCTGGTTTTGTACTACATTCTTGAATTCTTTGAACTTTTCAAAGGATTCTGACTTATGTGTCATCAGGTACACATAACCATATCTACTAAAGTCATCAGTAAATGTAATGAAGTACCTATAACCACCTCTAGCAGCGACATTGAAAGGGCCACATACATCACTATGTATAAGTACTAACAAGTCAGTCGCTCTCTCGCTGTGTCCACTAAAGGGAGTCTTGGTCATCTTGCCTAGAAAGCATGACTCACATGTCTCATATGATTCAAAATCAAATGAGTTCAGTAAACCATCTTTATGGAGCTGGGATAAGCGCTTGTCATTTATATGACCTAAGCGACAGTGCCAGAAATAGGTTTGGTTCATGTCATTTGACTTGAAACTCTTGGTACTTATGTTATAGATAGGGCTCTCAAGGTCTAGAATATAGAGTCCGTTCATTAGAGGTGCACTACAATAGAACATATCATTTAAATAAACTGAACGACATTTGTTCTTTATTATAAATGAAAAACCTTTCTTACCCAAACAAGAAACTGAAATTATGTTCTTAGTTAAAGCAGACACATAACAACATTCATCTAATTCTAATATAAGCCCAGAAGGCAGAGATAGATGATACGTTCCTATAGCAACAGCAGCAACCCGTGCTCCATTGCCTACATGTAGGTCCACCTCGCCCTTCGTCAATGCCCTGCTATTTCTCAACGCCTGCACATTAGTACAAATGTGAGAAGCACATCTGGTATCTAATACTCATATGAAGAAATAGATAGATTGACTTCTATAACATAGATACCTGAAGTGGAAGTCTCACTTCTCTTCTTCTTAAGATCTTCCAAGTACACTTTGTAGTTCCTCTTCCAGTGCCCGGTCTAACCGCAGTGGAAGCAGGTAGCATCCTTGGCGACCCCTCCTTTGGGTTTTAGTGCCTTGCCTTTGCCCTTGGCTTGGGACTTTCCCTTACCTTTAGGCTTGCCCTTGCCTTTGCCCTTTTGCACCATCAAAATGGAGTTGGGCTTAACCTTCTTAAGGTTGAGCTTAGCAGTTCTTAACATGCTAAGCAGCTCAGGCAGTGGTTTATCAATTTCGTTCATGTTATAATTTAGAATGAATTGACTATATCTATTTGGCAAGGATTGCAAGATCAGATCAGTGGCCAACTCTTGGTCAAGTGGGAATCCCAACCTCTGTAGGTTTTCTATGTACCCAATCATTTTGAGTACATATGGGCCTACGGGAGTCCTATCTTGCATTTTGCACGGAAACAGTGCCTTAGAGATCTCGAATCTCTCGTGCCTCGCTTGTCCTTGATATAGTTGACGAAGATGTTCAACCATATCATAAGCGCCCATCAACTCGTGTTGCTTCTGAAGCTCAGAGTTCATGGTCGCAAGCATAAGACATGACACATCTAATACGTCATCTTGATGCTTCTTGTAAGCGTCACGGTCAGCTCGCGTGGCAGTGGCAGAAGGTGTCTCCGGAATGGGATACTCCAGAACGTACAGTTTATGTTCTTGTGTGAGAACGATTCTCAAATTCCTGTACTAGTCCAGGAAATTAGCTCCGTTGAGTTTGTCCTTCTCAAGGACGGAACGCAGGGAGAAAGAGTTCGTATTTGACGTCATGGTTATCTACAACAGAAAAATGTAGAAAAATAAATAAATATCATATTCTATTAATCATTTAATTAGGCCTTTAATTAAATGACGCTCCCACTGAATTCTATAATTCATGTGGGACAAGATCCACATCATACTATGCCCTGAGTTAGCTTTGGCTAAATCGCCCAAGACTTAGTATGATCGGTAGGTAACTAATTACCAATTACATCTCTATGCAACTCTTGTTTATAGGATCAAGATCCGCATTTATATTAAAACTCGAGTTAACTTTGGCTAATATGCCCAAGAGTTAATATAAACGTGATTTTGACCTATCTACCAACCATTGGAAAATGCCTATAGTTAAACTCGATCCAATTGAGTTAACTAGTTACTCGATCTAATTGAGTTGTACTCACTTATGTGTTGATAGGCGAGACCAAGATTGTCCCTCCGTACCCTACCAAGATAATATGTGTTGCTCTGCTTTGGCAGATTCAACAACAACATGTGATCGAGGTAGTGATAGGTATCACGGCATGGTAGGCATTACGAGTTGACGCGATTGAGATCTAATCTAATCGACGAGGTGTATCATATACACGATTTAGATCTAATCTAATCGTTAGGGAACATCATGTACATGATTTAGATCTAATCTAATCATCGAGGTGTATCATATACGCGATTTAGATCAAATCTAATCGTTAAGGCACTAATTAATTACTAATCTAGCATGCATCACATATACACACACAAGCAATTAATTAAATATTTTGTGATTAGTCATGACCCTACTACTATCTTCTCAAGTCAATGAGAAGATCGGATGGTCAAACTAAGGTCAACAACTTCTCAAGCTCCTTCCTTTGACCACCTTGTGTTGCTCGCGCTCTCCTCGTAACTCTGTCTTGAGTGGACTTTCCACCGCTCCATTTTGTACATTACAAAAGTGAAACTCGAGTTACATTCGAGTCTAAACTATTTACAACAGGAATAAATAAATAGAAAGGCACGACGCGTAGGTCGCGTATCAAATATACAACACGCACAATCACATCACGGCACGCAGACCGTATTATGAATTACAACACACAATATCCAATCAAATTGGGTCTTTTGGGCCATGACCATCACAAAATAATACATAATTCTAAATTATGTAATTTCTATAAATTTCTGTAATTTTTCTTACAATTTTTACAATTTTTATCAGTAAAAATTTCCAGCGGTCCCGTTTAGCGATTTTCAGGCGCAATCGCTGAACGAAGCCCCTTGCGGGGTCAGGGGCAACACCCCTACCCGCGATATAACCATCGCGAGTGTTCCTAAGCGATCCTACAATGCCTTAGTCCGCTGTCCCAAAACGATTTAGGGCGAAACCTTGCCGTTTCGGAAATATTTTCTCGGTAGTCGAAGCTTACAAGTGTCTAAACACTTGTGCTTCGCTTCTACGAGAAAATTACCCATAAAATCTATAAAAATCATAAAAACACAGAAACTTACAGATCTGTAGAATTTCATAAAATTCAAAATAAAAATCGTACGCGCTTCGCACGTGGCTCTGATACCACTGTTGGGTTTTTCGGGCCGCAAAAACCGCTTTTTGCATTGCGGAAACCCCGAAATTCCCATGCCACGGATCCGTGCGAAGAAATAAAATTTCGTAAAGACTTTCACGTACGAGTTTTCTAAGCCTAGATCTACTTTAGATCTACAAGATAAGAATTTACCCTTGATGCGAAGCCCTTCGCTTAATCCCGCTCGTCCAAGGTTCGTCGGATCTCGAGAGTATCAAAGTAGATACTCCTCTATGTGTATCCACACAAGCAAGAGATGGAGAAAAAATCTTGAGTGTGCTAGCACTCCAAGAAGTCACGGCCAAAGAGGAGGAGAGGGAGAGAAGAGAAGAGAGCAATGAGGAAGAAGATGGGAGTTACTCCACAAAATGAAAACTCCCACACAAGAATGAATGTGGTATCATAGCTTGAGGAAGAAGAAGGAGTGAATGAGAATCAATTCTCACTAGTAACTCCCAAAAAGCGGTCGGCCACCTTCAAGTGAGAGGTTATATACTCTATGGGATTTCAAGAGTCAAAAACTCTTGATCTCCCTCATGAGGTGGCACACCATGAAGTGGTCTTGATTATGTGACACATCATCATTAGCCCACTCAATGTCAACTCACCAATGAGGTGGCAAATGGTCAAGGCAAACTTGACCCTTCATCTTCTTCTCAAGTCAAGTCAAACTTGACCACTTCTCTCCCATGGTTGATCTAATCTAACCATTAATTCAAGTCAATTTTAATTTAATGAATCTCTATTCATTGAATTAAATTGATTCAATGAGTCTAAGTCCAAATTAGACTCATCTAACACATGAACCAAATTGAGACCAACTCAATTAGCCTAATTTGGATTACTATTAATCCAATTTGGTTCATTACATGAACCTAATCCTTTAGGTTCATCAAATGAACCTAATCTCCATCTAATTGCCCTTTGTGTGTGACCTTATAGGTTCTTATAACGTTGGCAATGCTCTTAAACCCATTTAGAAGCATAAGTAATAAACGGTATCTAGCAACACATCATTACTATCCAAGTTATAAGAATGTTGAGATCCAACATCACCTTGTGACTACTAATTGTGACTCTTCACAATATATGACAAGTGTCCTTCTATCCTTGACATCTAGATTGATCAATATGAGGCATAGACCGTGTCATCCTCTAATCAATCTAAATCTTGAACTCCAAATAGACTCACTCAATCAAATGAGCTCAATATCTCATATTGACTCATTTGGGCATGGCCATGCACTTCGTGGTCTCACTCTATCAAGAATATCGATATCACTCCCGTCATATAAGAGGGATAGATCTCATCTACATCACTCACATCCCTCCGCATAATTTGTTACATACCCAGTAATCGCCTTTATAGTCCACCCAGTTACAGGTGACGTTTGACGAAGCCAAAATATGTAACTCCTTATGTAGGAAACCATGGTGACTTCAGGTCCAAGGACTAGTAGTCATACTAATAGCCACATGAGAAAGTATATGACACTCATATAACGATCCATGATACTTTCTCATGATGGATCATTCAGTATACATTCTCCAATGCATACCCATGTGTCAACTTGATATCTCTATATCCATGACTTGTGAGATCAAGTCATCGAGTTGACCTACATGCTAGTCTCGTCGCATTAACATTGTCCCTGAATGTTAATACTCGACTAGGAATGATTAAGAGTAGTGTTCCCTATATCATCTCACTATCGATTCAACCAATCGATTGATATAGGTAAGAACCTTCTACTCAAGGACGCTATTATACTTTGTTATTTGGCACCAATATAAGTAAGTATAATAACCAAAAACAAATGTCTTTATTTATATACAAGAATATGATACAACGAGTCCATACAACAATCATCAAATGATTGACTCTAGGGCTCTAACTAACATCTTCAACCTTTGTCCAACTTGAACGCTTTCTTGTACCCTCAACATTTGAAACCGCCTTTTCTAAATTGACCATCTCAATTGGGGATTCACGGTCGGAAAGTTGAGTCTCCGGGACAAAAGTCAGAGTTACAGGTTCATTCGACATTGAAGGAGTGAAAGACATACCAGTTGTGTGGGGGGTGTCATATCCATGAACAACCGACGACGTGAAATATGGATGGCTCATGTTTTGCCTATATTCGGCTGGAAGCGGTTGATATAGACCTCGAGGGGTATAATTCAGATTATTCATAGAATTTCCAAAACCTTGGAAATTTTGAAGATTTTGTGGAGGAAACGACATATTGAAAATGGATGTGGGTATTGATAATTTGGTGAAATTTGTGGATTTTGGGAAGATGAATATTCTTGCGAGTTGTTTGTAGAATTCAAGAAATTTGTAAAAAAATATCCTATTATTTTCATCCATTTCGGATAGAAAATAAGATGGTAGGAACTTGAAAAAATAGATGAGGAGAGAATTTAGAGAGTAAAATTGAAAGAGTAGTGAGTCGAAATGAAAATATATACACATATGGGTGAATATTTATAGTCGAAATTTCAAACTAGCCGTTAAAAAATAATCGTTAAATAACTAGTCGTTATTTAATTTTTAATTCAAAAATTTACATTTTAAAAAATCCGTTATTAAAAAAAATAAAAAACACACAGATTTTACACTTGGCGTGGGCCCGCCCTGGGCCACCCCTGAACGCTTGAACGCGTTCAAGCGTTTTAACGCGGTACATTCATATGCAACGCGGCGTTAAATGCACAGTCTCATTATAACGCGATATTAACGCCGCTTTGCATATGCTCTAATAGGAAAGAAACAATAAGAGGAATCCTTCGAGACCCAAAATTTTGTTGAAGGAACCCTCCACCAGGAAGTCTCCTTGGCTTCCATTCCACCTCCAAGCCAGTGTGATGCTTCTCCATATCTCTTCGTACCTGTCCACCAAATCGACTTAGTACCCACACATCCAGCAGTTCCATACTCCACTAGCAATTGCGCTGCAAGAAGATGTCGTGGTGAGGGCGATCCAAGCATGCTTCTCGAAAATTAGGTGTGGTTAACCGAGGATGGCGAGATTGTGGGCGGCGTAGCGTCAGAGAGGGATTTCGAAGGCCATTTCGATGAAGAAGGCGTCGCGATTCATCCACCAGAACCATTCCACCTCTTGGTGGGACAACATCAACCGCCGAATCAATGAGAGCTTGGCCCAATCCTCGGCGAGCTTGTGGTCGAGGTGCATCGTGTTGTAGATGATTCGATCCCGTGGAGGCTGCAATAGTCGATTTGGTTCTTGGTCCCTTTCAGAAAGTAGTGGTCGCCCGTGGGGTTTTTGTTGGGATTGGGCATCGATCCAGTGACGAGGAGGATCCGTGGCTTTCCGTCAGGGCGCCAGCTCGGGAACCCCGGGTTCTTGTCCAGCCACCTTCGCCGATGCTCGTCCCAGTCCGAGATCTTGGGTCCTATGGTGAACTTGGACATGAAGGTGGAGAGAGCTGCGACGGCATCGACAACAGAGCTGTAGTTGTGCGCCCGGGTACCTCCCCTCGCCAACCCAATCTGAAGCGTACAAGTTGAGTTGGACGGCTCAGATGTCACCTCCAAACTTTCCAATTGTTTTTGCTGAATCTTATTAGGATTATTCAACATCTCATGGTGCGTGTGGTGGGACGGCAGCCTTAGGGCATAGTACGGTGGGACATTTCCTCTTAAGCAAGGTCCGATTTCCATGCAAAGCATTTGATTAAGTTTTAGATGATTCATTGGACCGTCTATTATAAAATTAGCTTTCTGAATTAATTTGAGGGGAAGAATATGAAATTGGATAGTCTATTTTGAAATTAATCAGTTTGCAACATCTGAATATCTGCTCCTGGAGGTGGGCGTCCACCCTAGCGACGCCATCCGAGAGGAGGCGGGCACCGAAGAGGAGCGTCTCCAACACCGTGAGCAGCGATAACAGAGTATTCATCTGGGTGGCATAGCCGGAGATCCGCCGGAAGTCCGACATATCCACAGGCCTGCAATTGATCAGTATGGTAGGCGTGCACTTAGGGACCGCCTCGATGGGTCTACGTTGGATGAACATGAAAGAAGCTAAAGGCAGAGTTAATGAAGAATCTCAGAAGTATCGTTCGGTGTGCAGCCTCGATGGGTCTACGTTGGATGAACATGAAAGAAGCTAAAGGCAGAGTTAATGAAGATCTCAGAAGTATCGTTCCGTGTGCAGCCTCGATGGGTCTACGTTGGACCTATCTGTGCTACAATCAGTGCAACTCGTGCGGCCCTTAATTACGTAGCCCTCCAATGAGGGAAACGAATGCTTCAATGTTGCTTCAATGTTGCCCTCACCATGTGAGAGGTGAGGGCAGTGCCGGTACAGGTAGAATCGAATTTACCGCCAACGACCAGAGCTTGTCAGTGGCTATTCAAGTCAAGAATCTAATTGCCCCCCGCCAAAACAAGAGGAATGATGAATAGTTTAGACAATGATGTGACTGCACTCCTGAAAAATATCCTTAGTTAATAAGTGAGCTATAGCAGATGCTGTCGTAGATAGATAGACGGGCATTAAATTGTTATTGACAGGCCGACAAGAGCAGGCTTACTTTATAGAGAAGAAGCTTCATCAGTTCTCTCCAAGAGAACAGAAGATGGAGGGGGAACTGTTCTGTGTTCTTCTCATGGCCGGGTTGTTCGTGGTGATGTTGATTCTGGTGTTGAACCATTTCCTTCCCCTGTTACTGAATCATGGAGTTGCTCCAGGAGGGAACTTTGGCTGGCCTTTTATTGGTGAGACCTTAAGATTTTTGGTTCCACATGCCTCTTACACTCTTGGACGTTTCCTGGAAGAACATTGTGCCAGGTAATGATTTTTCCTCCTGCACAATTGTCTCTACATGTCCATCAAAGAAAGGAAGTAAAAGTTTGTTTTGAGTATAAGCAGGTACGGGAAGGTGTTCAAGTCACATCTCTTCTGCACACCGACGATCGTCTCATGCGACCAGGAACTGAACCATTTCATTCTTCACAACGAGGAGAAACTCTTCCAGTGCAGCTATCCCCGTCCTATCCATGGCATACTTGGATATCTTATTGACATAGGCAGGATCGCTCTTGAAGTCATCGCCGCCTGGAAGGGCAAGCAAAGGATCTTCCTCTGTGAAGAGGCCAGAAAGGTTTACTTCAAGATATTACGACAGAAATTAGTGTTGCATGCTAAATCTAATGCTTTACCTTGTTGATAGTTCACTTTCAGAGTTATAGTGAAACAAGTGCTTGGGATGTCGCAAGGTGAGTCGGAGACTGAAAGAATTCTTGAAGACTTCCTTACCTTCATGAAGGGGCTCATCTCCTTCCCCCTTTACATTCCAGGGACCTCCTATGCCAAAGCTGTACAGGTAAATTTTGTTTCTTATTTGATTGGAGATAATCTCCATATCCTAACACAACTTTACAGGCAAGAGCTAGGATATCATCCACTGTCAAAAACATACTTGTACGAGACAAAATGGAGGAGATTCCAGCAAGAAGGGTGACTTCCTAGATGAATTGCTGTCAGCTAGCAACCTATCTGAGGAGGAAAAGGTCAGTTTTGTTCTGGATGCTTTGTTGGGTGGCTATGAGACAACCTCTCTTCTGATCTCCATGGTTGTATACTTTCTTGGGCAATGTCCATCAGCTCTAGAGCAGCTCAAGGTAAGATCTCTATCTCTCCATCTGTATTAGTTAATTATTGAAACTATTCCTGCAATGTTTTCAGTCGGAGCATGAAACCATTAGAGCCAACAAAAAAGAAGAGGATTTAACTCCAGAAGACTACAAGAAAATGGAATTTACTCAGAATGTAGGTCAGAGGATGAATTACATGAAGCCTTATACACAGTGTGGATTAATAAGATAGGTTCTCTTTTAGGTCATCAATGAGACTTTAAGATGTGGAAACATTGTCAAGTTTGTTCACAGGAAAGCTCTGAAGGATGTCAGATACAAAGGTGTACTTCCACTTGCTCTGAAGCATGGATGCATTAGATGAATCTTTTTCATACACATAGTTTGTAATTATATAGAATATTTAATTTCTATGTTCTTTAACCAGATTACTTTATCCCATGTGGCTGGAAAGTCCTTCCAGTGTTTAGTGCAGCACATTTGGATTCCTCTCTCTACAAAAATCCTCATGAATTTTTCCCTTGGAGATGGAAGAAGGTAATTTGTCACAAGAATTTTGTTGCATTCTTACATTGATTTCGCTTATCTTCTATGAGAACCCTCATTTTTCCCTTGGAGATGGAAGAAGGTAATTTGTCACAAGAATTTTGTTGCATTCTTACATTGATTTCACTTATCTTCTATGAGAAGCCTCATCTTCCAGACCTGAATCATTGATGATGCAGAAGTAACATTATGCTGTATTATCAGTTTCACTTTTGGAGTATGAAATGCCATGCATCCAAAAATTTTATACTTATGATATTAAGACCTCAAAACAAGTTGAACATTTTTCTTGTAAAATCAAACTAATATTGGTAATCTAAAGTCCAGCTTTTTCATGTAAATGGTGAATAGGATCAGAAACAAACAAGCAAGAAATTTACACCATTTGGTGGTGGTCCAAGGCTTTTGCCCAGGATCAGAACTTGCCAAGGTAGAGGCTGCTTTCTTCCTCCACTACATGGTACTCAACTTCAGGTATGCTAAAAGCCATTTTTTTGGCCTAAACACTGCATGAAAATGAATTCATGTAAATGGTGATTTGCGGCATGGGATTTATCTTCAGGTGGAAGGTAGAGTGTGGAGACATCCCCATGGCCTATCCATATGTGGAGTTCAAAAGGCAGCTGCCCCTGCAGATTATACCAACATCATCAAAATATTGAACTAGCTATAAGAGAAACAAATCATTTCAATGAACTGTAATTTTTGTCAGTTCCAGAACTTCAAGGATTAGTTGTTTACATTGACGTAGCAGTAGTTAGATTAAAAACAGAGCAAGGGAAGTGAGAAAGAAAAGATGAAGCTCTGCCTCTTAATTTCAGTCTTGACATTGTAAGATGAATTAAGCTTCATTTATAAATTATATTCAAGTTCTCTTAGGATAATTATGGCAGTATAGGCAAGTCAAGCTTGTTTAATAAGCTAAAAACTACTTATATCTTAAACTATGTTATCAAAACCAAAATTTAGCGTATTTAATAATTTATAATATGTATATTTTTAAATTTATTTGAATTGTTAATGAACTTGGTAGCTTATTTTATTTAAAAGTCTAACAAGAACTTTATAAAGTAAGAAAAGTCGATACACTCACCAAAACCAACCATTATAAAGAAAAATTTAAAAAAATCTTATCAAACCAAACATAATCTTACTAATAAATTTAGTTGATTTACAATCATAATCAAAGTTAAGTACAACATTCAATAATTTAACCATTTTCAACTAGACACTCACTTTTCTTCGCATATAAACATGGATAATTCTTCTCTTCTGTTCTTCCTTTCCAAATGCACAACAATCATCAATCTCATATCCCATGAAATAATCTCAAAATGCAATATTAGTTTTAAGATGTGAACAGGATTTAGTAACAGGAAGCACACTTACAAAATGAGCAACCAGTGTCGCAAGGCCTGTCCTCCCTTCCATCTCTGCCATTTTCACGAGGTGCTCAGCCATAAATTAACAGAGCACCAGATACCTCGTGGCATCAACATATTACAGGTAAAAAATTCTCAATAAAACTTGAAAAAAACGAGTTCGTGCAATCTCAGCCGAAAGATGGTGATAATTTGTTAGAAATAATCATGGAAATCAGCATCATAATAACTTCATCCTTGATTGCATATCGTATTTACCAAATCAAACAAAAATCAGATTCAGCTTTAAAAAAAACCCAAATGACAAAAAAAAAAATTACTTGAAAGGGAGATCAGATGGTAGTGCATGTATAATGATGATTCATCATCTGGATTACAGAATGAAGTCTATGGATCTGGAATCATCAGTTCTCCAATAAAACAAGAGACACAAGCAATAAAACGAAGAATCAAACGAATATAATCAAAGAGAAGCTTGAGAAGGAATCAGATAGAAATGTCCATCACCATAAACAATCCGATCGAAGAACGACAGGATTCGTAAGACTGGGGCGACATTTATACAATCATCACGCTCAAAACAACGAATTGAGAAGAGGAAACGATCTCAGATCGGAGCAAAGGAACCCAAATAAACGACTACAGACGGAAGACGGTGGTGGCGCTGCTCCGATAGTAACGAGAGAGAGAGAGACGGGAAGGAAGCGGTATTTAAAGAGGAGGGTTAGGGTTTTTTGATAAGGCTGGCGGATCCAATTTTACCGGGTCCCTCGCCAACCGGGCCGAAAAGACAATCGAACGGGTTGGATCGGATCCGGCGGGGCTGCTTAGCCCTTTTATGGGGTGACCCAATTGATTGTGTTAAAAATAAATGCGTAAAAAAAAATTCTAAAAAAACAAAAATAAAATAAAATCAATAAAATCAAGGCAACGATGCTATATGATTTAAAGACTAGTCTGACTCTAGAATGAGTTGCAGAGAAAAAAATCTAAAAAAAAAAATTCAAGAGGAGACACCTAAAATAATAAGTCTATAAAAATAAAAATAATGGATTATAAATTTATTTATCTATTCTTGAATTTTTTTTTTTAAAAAAAAATTACTCTACATACCATTTCTCTTAAAGTTATCTGGCGCAATTAAAATTATGGAATTTTTAAAATGTGCATCTAATTTTTAAATATTTTATTTGTTTTTTTATTTATCTCTCCCGTAAATCATAATGGCGCATTGAATTTTAAAAAATAATACTATTGTGTTAATGCATTTTAAATATTAACACTGATATGATACTTGCTTTGATACTATATTTTACAAATCAATATTAATTTGTAAAATATAGTTACAATGATTAGCAGAAGGGATAAAATAAAAATAAATTTATCTTTTAGAAAATCTAATTCCCTTTCACAAAGTTAATGGGAGTTAAAAAAAAATTTATAAATCAAATAATATCGAATTTAAGGCGATTTATCAGTTTCATAGATATTTTCTAACGGACGTTAGGATAAATAAAAAAAATACTCATTAAAGAAAAATATATATAAATAATTTATAATTGAAAATTAAATCATGAATATCTAAATAATAACTAACACTCTTCACTAATATGAATAAAAAAATGATAATTTTAATTAATTTTATTAATTATTTTTAGAGTAATCGATCAATCCACTAAATTTTCACACAAGTAAACCGTTTTCACAAAATGATCATCCAACATATGTCAAATTAATAATTATTTATTTTGAAAGATTACTTAATTTAGTGAAAAATAAATTAGCCAAATCCATATGGAGGTCTAGCCAAATATGAACACAATCATTGAAAATCTCCCACAAGATTTTTCTATCGAAGGTCTCTATCGAACCGTCCGGATAAGATTTTGACTACCAGTGACAAAATGAATCATCAATGACTCGAATTCAGAGGCTTGTGTTCCACAGGTCGCTGGGCGTGATGCTGATGGCGAGGAGGAGCCAACACAGCCAGCAGGGCCGGCTCTAAGGAAGCTATGCTTAGGCCATATAATATATATATAAGTTAAAATGGTAAATATTTGAATTATGATTACAATATTTAAATCAAATTTTTTTATCGATAATTATAATTTTTTATTAGTTAAATTAGATTTATCAATAATTTTTAAATTTTAAATTTGATCATTAGTTTTTAATTTTGAATATATTAAAATTAAATTTGTTTTTTTTACTCGTTAAAGTAAAAAAAAACGAAATTAATCATAATAAAATAAAATTAAAAAAATATTTAAATATAAATAATATTATAATAGGAAATAGAATATAATTATATAGAAGGATTTACATAGCACACCTCATTTATTATTAATTTTTTATTTATTAAATCTAATTTAATTGATAATTTTAATTTTTATCGTTAAAGTTAAAATTAGATTTGATTTGTAAATTATTTTTAATTTTTATTAAGATCCGTAATTTTTTTTATCTCTTATTGATATGAATTTAATTTATCCACCAAAATTAAGTTTAATTAATAAATTAAAAATATTTATTAGTTATAAATCAGCGACTTTAACGTCTTCTATGAGTCACATAATAATAATAATTTTATAAATGCATCTAGACTTTCTACATCAAAATTAAAATTGATATCTTTTTTATAAATGACAATTAAAATATATTAATATGGTGGTAAAAAGAGTCCACAGTCAGATGTGAGAAAAGTAGTTGACGTGGAGGTCAAAGTCAAAGCGCTCAAAGATATATAATCGTCAAGTCATCAAAGTTAGTCAATCTAGGAGCAACAGGGCGATCGGGCATGCCCGCCTACTCAGTGAAAGGAGGGCCTAGTATCATGATACCCGCCCAAAGGCTCGTCCGACCAGATCGCTCGTCTGGCCGAGAGATAAGCATCGACCTGATAGCACAACGACTAAAGAGAGGAGAACATATATTCGCAATTGTGACGACCCTACAAGTGCTAGTTCGATCGGACCACTCGTCCGGTCATACGAGGAACAACCTACCGAGCCGAGCGATCGTGGAGAAGAATAACCCAGAGCGACTGGGCAGGGAATCCCGGCCGAGCGACTCCCCCGCTCGGGCAAACAGTGTGACCTCGTTTAGCTCATTATATCTTTCTGAAAGCTAGTGTTGTTGCCACTAGGGCATGGTCAACAAACAAATCGTACAATGGAAGTTTCTATTGTCATGTCAGGGATTTGCACGACCTGTTAAGGAATGATGTCATAAATACATTTCTGATCTATCTTTTATGCGATCAAGCTCTTGTTGCTACAGTTTCTACTATTCTGGTGACTGACTTGAGTGTCAGAGGGCCAACGTCGGGACCCCTTCCTTGGCCCGAAACTAACATCCTTGGTTTTGTAGGGCAGAGTGGAGTCTTCACACGGTCAACTGCAGAGCCACATCCCCAGTCAACTGTCTTCACAATTTTCGGATAGAATCATATTAACGCCGTTTGTGGAACTTAACCTGTATCTGAGACGTGAAGATAAAGGGCGTTGGACGACTTACGACCATGCCATTGACGAAAGAAGAATTGGATATGCTTATACAAGCACAAACGACAAAGATGTTGGAGCAGAAGCAACATGCGTTAGCCGATCGCCAAGCTAATGAACTCACGGTGTCAGCAACCGCCTAGCAATCCGGCTGTCTAGGTTGAGCGGAAAACACCGCCGCTCACAAGATAAACAACAAGTCGATCGACACATTTGGAGATGCACCAAATTCATTGATCCCCTTTTACTAGGTGTTGTTCCACACCCTTTTAGAGAAACAAGACTGAGCGGATAGAGAATAAGGATCCTCCTCAGATGACACGCTTATCCGGGACACAGAAGGGTAAAGCACATAGGCTAGATGACTCCCCTGAACAAATAAATAGACTGCTCTCTCAGATGATCCTGGAACACCCAATACCACGATATTACACACCATTGACGATCGGAGAGTACAATGGAACAACCGACTCAGAGGACTATCTGATCAGATTCGACAACACAACCACACTCATCAATACATTGATAGAGTGAAGTGTTAAGTCTTCCTCACAACTCTTTCTGGATCTGCACAGAGGTGGTTTAATGCCTGCCAATTGGATTAATCCACTACTTCAAGGACTTCCGAGCCTTGCTTCTACACTATTTCGCTAGCATCCGCTGTTATCAGAAGACGAACATTAATTTGTTCGCTGTAAAGCAAGGGCCCAAGGAAGCTACATCAAAAGGTTCAACTAGGTAGCCATGGATATCCCATCTAGGAGTGTAAATTAACCAAACCGCTCATGAACTATTCGAAGCTCGATTCGATAAAAGCTCGTTTGAGCTTGTTTAACGAAACTTGTTAAGATAGACAAAACAAGGTCAAGCTTCACAATATTCGGCTCTTAGCTCATGAACATATTCGTTAAGTTCATGAATCAACTTTTAAATTAAAAAAATAATAGTTTTGATATTGAATTTATAGATTTTACACTCTATTTATGAAACATATAGATAAATATATTAAATTTATTTATTAGACTAAAATTATAAATTTTAATAAGAATATTATAATTTTTTCTAAATATATAATTTAGTTTTAATGGATATTTAAATTTATAATTTATATTTATTAACCTCGTTTTGGCTCGATAAAAGCTTATGAACTATAAATATATTCGTTAAATAAAGCTCGAGCTCAATTCGATTATAAATGAGCCAAACTCAAACATTCAATAATTCAGCTTGACTCGGCTCTATTACACCCCTAATCCCATCGGCCACCCCGGAAATCCTGGTAAGCGCCTTTTCGTAAGGACTTACAAAGGGCGAGTTTTTTCGCTCACTCGTCTGAAAACCACCAAAGGACTTCGACCGGCTGCTCTGGAGGGCTAGCGAATACATCAACGTGGAGGAGACCCAAGCAACTCGAAAAAAGAAAACCATTCCTGAGCCGACAAGCGCACTTGAGCGTCGGTCGGCTCTAACCCATCAACCACCAAAGTGCCCCCGAGTGGGAGCGACTCAACCACACCAGGAGCTCTGAGCCCATGCTGTGTAGCATGTAGAAGCTACTACCATTGCTATTTTACTCCTACCATGGACATCATTATTCTTCTCCTACCATCGCTCGACGACACATAATACCTGGGACTACTACCACTTGAGGCCAGTTTCAAGACAACTTGCTCCTCCAGGATATCATCGCTGGTCACGCTCTCCCGATCTACATCATCAACGTCGATCAGGTGGACGATGAGAAGAAGAAAAGTTGACGGCCGAGTAGCATCAACACCAACATCAATGTAGAAGCAATGCAAGTCTCGCCCGGGTGTCAGCCGAGCGAGCTCAACTTTCAGCTCGGGAGGAGGAGAATAGGAGTAACACTGCATGGGGGCGATATCGGGATGATCCCTTGAGGGTTAACCGACGGTGATTCTAACAGGGTGAGGAAATCACATGCTCAGTGATTAGAGATACACGTTGTCAGGTGCAATAAGGAGAAGGTCGAGTGATCAGAGATCAGATTTGGTCCTCAAGACTTATAGGGGGTGGAGGCCCCTCATGACGATGCCCTGATTATCCGAGCGGTAATAGCTAATTATAATATTCATCAAATTTTTGTAGATACGGGTAGCTCGGTAAATATCATCTTTAAGAAGGCGTTCGACCAGCTGTAAATCGATCGGAACAACTTGCAGGCCATGACAACCCCGCTGTACGAATTCACGAGTAATGAAGTATTGCCAATCGGTTAGACTCGGCTAGCCATATCACTCAGAGAGGAGCCATTCAAGCGGACAAGGACCACAAACTTCATCGTGGTGGATGTGTTGTCTGCCTACAACGTTATATTGGGCTGACCAGCCTTGAATGAGTCCCGAGCAGTAGTGTCCACCTTCTGTTAGAAGATCAAGTTCCCAGTGGATAATAAGGTAGGTCAAGTCAAAGGTGACCAACTGGCTGCTCGACGGTGTTACATTGAGATGGTCAAGTCCAAGGCAAAGGCCGCTTGGAAGACATAGCGATTGGCGGTAAACACGATTATAGAAGGAGCTCTTGTTGGTCTACGATACAAAAGAGGAGGTCCAGATACACCTCAGCCGACCGAAAGCCACAACTTTCGTTACGGCTGATCTGGCCGACACAAAGGAGGCTAAGATGGTGGCTTGCCTTAGGAAAAACCATGACGTGTTTGCTTGGTCGACACACGAGCTACCGAGCATCTCGTCGAGTGTGGTGGAGCACGAGTTGGATGTCCGACCGGATGCCTAACCGGTGAAACAGAGGAAGAGAGACTTCAACTCGGAGCGGAACAAAATTATCTAAGCGGAAATAGAAAAATTACTAGAAGTAGGCCACATTCGGGAAGTCTAATTCTTAAGTTGGTTGGCCAACGCGGTGCTGGTCTCCAAGGCAGGCAACAAGTGGCGGGTCTGCATCGACTTCTGGGACCTGAACAAAGCCTGCTCGAAGGATTTCTATCCCCTACCACACATCGATCAAATAGTGGACTCCACGGTAGGCTGCGAGCTGATTTGTATGCTTGATGTGTACCCGGGTTACCATCAAGTTCTGTTCGCCAAGGAGAATCAAGAAAATGTTAGCTTCATCACGACTAATGGGACCTACTACTACACTGTGATGTCGTTTGGATTGAAGAACATCGGCGCCACTTACCGAGGGATGATGAACAAGGTGCTCCGACAGTAGATCGATCATAATATGGAGGTATATGTCGACGACATATTAATAAAATCTCTCCGAACAACTAACCTTTGTGCAGACGTTGAAGAGACCTGCTGGACCTTGCGGACATACGAGATCAAGTTTAACCTGAGTAAGTGTTTGTTCGGGGCTAAAAGCGGGCGCTTCCTTGGCTACATTGTGACCGAACGAGGGCTAGAAACAAATCTAAGTAAGGTGAAGGCGCTGCAGGACATGCCCTTACCCCGTAACTTAAAGGAGGCCCAGTTTTGACCAGATGGATTGCTATTGTCGAGATTTATATCCAAATAGTTCGATTGGAGTCACCTTTCTTCAATATTCTGCATCGAGCAACAAAGTTCTAGTGGGACTCGGAATGCGATAAGGCGCTGGAAGAGCTTAAGAAATACCTAACCTCCTTACATGTACTGGCTAAGCCTATCGCCGGTGAACCGCTCTGGATATACTTGTTATCCACAGAGCGAATGGTCTGCTCGACGCTGGTGTGGTAGAATGACACTAAACAATAGTCGGTGTATTACTTAAGTCATATATTGAAAGATGCAAAATCTCGCTATACCTGCCCCAAAAAATTAGCGTACAGGTTAGTCCTCGCCACTCGGAGACTTCGTCCATACTTTCTCTCACATCCCATAGTGGTGTTAACTAACAGTATGCTAAAAAAAAGTCCTCCTTAACCTAGAAGTATTCGGACAACTGATCAAATGGACCACCGAGCTAAGTAAGTTTGACATATAATATCAAGCTCAAATGGCGATCAAGGCTCAAGCCTTAGCTGATTTCGTCACGGAGGTACAGAACTCCGAGCCAGACACGACTTGGAAGATATATGTGGACGACTCGTCCACCCGGCAAGACAGTGGAATAGGTATCCTCTTAATATCACCATGCAAGGATAGAATGCAACTATCTGTGCGATTGGACTATCGGACCATAAATAATGAGGCAAAAATATGAGGCCTTAATAACTAACCCGCAAGTAGCCGTGCATGTTGGAGCCAAAAGAGTCCCTATCCACTCAGATTCTCAGCTGGCAGCTCAGCAACTATCGGGAGTGTTTGAAATAAAGAACGCCCAGCTTAAGTTGTATGTTGAAGCTTTTAAGAAACTGAAGGTAGGTTTTCAAGAAGTGATCATACAGAAAGTACCCCAGTTAGACAACTAGTACGCGGACGAAATGGCCAAGTTAACAAGTGTTTTATATCCAATCATTGTAGATAAGCCGGTCGAGCAAGTTCTTCTGGTGACACATATCAATAGGACGGATGGAATAGTCATACAAAGTGACTAGAGGATGCCACTGGTCGAGTTCCTCCGATCGGGTGCCACACCGGACGATCGGGAGGAAGCTTGGTCGTTAAAAAGGAGGGTCAACCGGTTCACCCTAATTGGAGATCACTTATATAAGAGGGCTTTCTCAAGGTCGTTGCTTAAATGTATCGAATCGAATGATGTTTAATATATATTGTAAGAAGTGCACCAAGACTCCTGTGGTAGTCATTCGGGTGGCAGGTCATTGGCACGCAAGATCCTACTAACAGAGTATTTTTGGCCAATATTGCAGGCAGACACCATTTGGATGGTGACCACAAGCATGCCCAGCGAGAAGTATCAGAACATATCGCACCAACCTACTGAAGAGTTGAAGGCGCCCACTGTGTCTTGTTCATTCGACTAGTGGGGTATGGATATCATTGGACTATTTCCCTTGGCGACCAGGCAAAGAAGATTTTTACTGGTGGCAGTCGATTATTTTTCAAAATGGGTGGAAGTCGAATCGGTCGCCAAGATAACCGAGCACATTGTTATCAAATTTATATTCGGCATCTCTCGCAAGCTCGTCTCGAACAATCGTAGGCAGTTTACAGGGTGGAGACTCAGGGAGTGGTGTATGAGCTAGGACATTTTGCAGGCCTTTACATCAGTGGCCTACTCATAGAGTAATGTCCAGACAGAGGTTACCAATTGAGAGATCCTCAGAGGGCTCCGGGCTCGGCTTGACCACACCAGAGGCAGCTGGGTTGATGAACTCCTGAGCATGCTATGGGCCTACCGCACCACGCGTAGAGAAGCAACCGACATAACCCCATTTCACTTGGTGTACGGAGGCAAGACAGTTGTGCCGGTCGAAGTAG
Organism: Zingiber officinale; assembly: GCF_018446385.1. Lineage (NCBI taxonomy): Eukaryota > Viridiplantae > Streptophyta > Magnoliopsida > Zingiberales > Zingiberaceae > Zingiber > Zingiber officinale. The sequence goes on along the minus strand of NC_055988.1, from coordinate 12,386,185 downwards.
GGGTAGAGTCTGACCGGGTGCAGCTCTATGACGAGGAAAACACCGATCGACGGCTTATGGAGCTTGACTTGATAGACAAAGTTAGAGAAAAGGCAGCTGTCCGACTAACGACCTACTAGCAGAGAATAAAGCAAAGCTACAACCGAAGAGTGATTCCCAGATCGTTCTAGGTCGGCAACCTAGTGTGAAAGAGAGTGAAGCTGGTCGGCGATATCACCAAAATTAGAGGCGCCATGGGGAGGCACATACAAGGTCATCCAGAAGCTCAACTCGGGATCCTACTATTTGCAAGATGAGAACGGGGTGAAATCTCGAGCGACCTTGGAGCGTGAACTACCTCTAGCCCTACCGAGTTAGATGAGAGGTGCATGGTCAGAGTCATATAAAATATAAAAAGTCCTATTTTTGTGAATGTAGGGAAATGATGAATGAAAAAACCAAGGTGTTCCAGACTCTTGTGTCGATTAGCCAAGTTAAAAGTCGAGCGACGATTATAAACCCTTGTGAAATAATATCAAAAAGTTGAGCGGCGACTATAAACCTGAGCATAGTGCAAATGCGACAGCCGAGTGACAACTATAAACCTAGGCATGTGAAAATCACAACCGAGCGACAACTTTAAACCCTTGCATAATATAAATCAGAAAGTCAAGTGACGACTATAAACCCTTGAGCATTGACGATTAACACGCAGCGGCGGCTATAAACTCTCAATACTAAATTATTGAAGTAAAGTCGACAGCCGAGCAACGACTATAAAATTGAGGTGCGACGAAAAGTATAAGTTGAGTGGCGGCTATAAACTCTCGTTACGAATTTACTGAAAGTAGAGGGACAGTTATAAAACCTAGCCTGCGAGAATTACAGTCAAGCAGTGGCTATGGAATTTGACAGTCGAGCAGTGATTATAAACCAAGGTTCAAGATTAGAGTATAAGTAAGCCGATCGACGGCTATAAAACCTTGAAAATGGATAATCAAACAGCCGAGCGGTGACTATAAATCCAAGCATAAGCTAAGAGTAAACTGTCAACAACTGAGCAATGGTTATAAACTCAAGCGTAAGCTAATAGTAAATTGTTAACAACAGAGTGGTGACTATAAACCCGAGCACAATGGCAACTCAACAGTCGAGTGGTGACTATAAACCCTTAGATTGCAAATTATAAATAGGTGAGCGGCAACTCTAAACCCATAGTAGAGAGCAGTTACAGTATTTACAATAGCCGAGTAATGACTCTAAATCCTAATTAAGTCAAGCGGTAACTATAAACTCTTGGTCAGCAAAGGTGTAAGCCGAGTGGCAGGTCTAAACTGAGAATGTTCGATCAGGCAGAAAGGCTGCTGAAGACACTGCTTGTCCAATCAGTCGGACTTATAGTCTTCTTCGACTAGACTTGAGGGGAAGGCTTGTGATGCGGTAGTAAAAGGAGCCCACCAAGGATGAGTCAAAGGTGGGAAAAGCAGTTGACGTGGAACTCAAAGTCAAGGTGGTCAAAGGGATGTAATTGCCAAGTCATCAGAGTTGGCCGAGCGGGGGGCAACAGGGCGATCGGGCATGACCGCTTACTCGGCGAAAGGAGGGCCTAGTATTATGATGTCGCCTGGAGGCTCGTCCGACCAGATCGCTCGTCCGGGCAAGCGATAAGCATCGATTAGATAGCCAAACGACTAAAGAGAGGAGAACAGATGTTTGCCACTGTGACGACCCTATAAGTGCTAGTTCAACCGGACCATCCCGTTCAGCCATACGAGGAACAACCTATCGAGCCGAGTGATCGTGGAGAAGAATATCCTAGAGCAATCGGGAGGAGAATCCTAGTCGAGTGGCTCCCCTGCTCAGCCAAACAGTGGGACCCCTTACTTAGCTCATTGTATCCTTCTGGGAGTTAATACCGTTATAGCAGTGCATGGTTAACAGATAAATTGTACGACGGAAGCTTCTATTATCATGTCAGAGATTTACCCACCTTGTTAAGAAATGGTGTCAGAGACTTTTCTAACCTATCTTTTCATAGAAAAGATGGGGAAACGTGCACGTACTGAGAAGCATGCATGTATGTTACATGACCACTATATAAGGGAGATCCATACACTAGAGGAGGTATACATTATTTTGTGATCAAGATCTTGTTGCTATAGTTTCTACTATTCTTCTACATTCCAGTGATTGACTTGAGCGTTGGAGAGCCAACGCCGGAACCCCTTCCCTAGTCCAGCATTGAAGTCCTTGGTTTTGCAGAGCGGAGCTGAGTCTTCACACATCAACAATAGAACCATATTCCCAGTCAATTGTTTCATCATTTTCGGACATGATATATATATATAACTTGAGAAATATAAAATTATTATTCATCGACTATAATTATGAAAATAATCTTTTATAATAAATCAAATGGTCTTTTTTTATTTTTATTAGTAAAATTAAATCTGTCTAATAATATTATTTTATACAAAATTTATTTTTTTAAAGAAAATAATATTTATTTTAAAAAAAGAAATATCAAGGCTTTAAACAGCCAACGTGCATTCATGCCCTCCCGGACAAATTAAATACCTAGTTACCTAATCATGACGCACCAATCGGGTCATTTGGCGATTAGATTAGGCGTCGATCAATCATTTGGAACGCAAACAAGGACGTCGTCAACAATTCCGCTACTAGCACAGTTCGTTTCCTACTAACCCCCACTCACCTCTTCCTGTTTAATTTCTTCTGCCGTCAATCTGAAATCGATCGTATATAGACGCCACGGCTTTCCCCTTCTCTGTCCCTTTTTTGTTTTTCTCACACAGCGCAGGACCTAGCAGCAGAATGGCAGACGGCTGCGACACTCACCTTGCTCTTGCGCTAGCTACGCCTCCATGGCCCTCGCCCCGCCGACGGCAGCCTTGTTCCACACTACTGCAGCGAGAGGGAGCTGCTGAATTAGCAGCGAGAGAAGGCGATGAGGAGGAAGACGCCGACGTGAGGAAGAAAATTAGACTCACCAAAGAGCAGTCTGCCATGTTGGAGATCAGGTTCAGGTTGCAAACCAATCTTACCTCAGTAAGTACAATTCATACCCGCCCACTTGGATCGATCTTTAACTAAATAACTGATATATAGCTCTCGTAATAAATGATCAGAAGCAGAAACAAGCGTTGGCTAAGAAATTGAAGCTTCAGCCACGGCAAGTAGAAGTATGGTTCCAGAACAGGAGAGCCAGGTTCTTCCTTGTCATATTTATCTCTCTCTATATATATCACATCGGCGTTTAATTAATTTGGCTGCGACGTGTAGGAAAAAGCTGAAGCAGACAGAGATAGATCGTGAGTTCCTCAAGAAGCGTTACGAGGCGCTGAGCAAAGAGAACCAGATGCTGCAGAAGGAGTTGCAGGACATGAAAGCCCTGGAGCTGCCGGCGGCCGGCCTCTCAGTTTGTCCGACTTGTGGGAAGATAAGCGGAGGCGATGCAGCTCCCTTGGTATAAATTTTTTAAGCGACACATATCAGATTGCGTTCTTAGTGTGCGTCTGATCTGTAAGTTGATTGGATGGAAGGAAGGTTTGCGGATCTAGTGAGTAGATTTTGTTTGCCTCGGATGCGCTGTTTGACCCGGTCAGGCCAATGATTCGGGTTGCTGCTTATGACGCCTGCATTTACACGATTGATTTTGCAGTCTTCCGGGGGGCAAAAACAGTGAGTTGTCATCTTGAGAGATAAATCATGAAAACTTATTCAAGTTTAATTTAAACGGGAAACACGAAATAATCCAAAACAATATTTTCGCCGTTGAAAATGGAATCATAAATTTTGCATTCTTCAACGCGCAGAAACAATGGATGATGACAAAGAAACTAAACGTAGCATCTATCACAAAATCCATTGATCCCGGGAAGCGTGATGGCAATGCCACGTCAGTTTGGTCAGTGAAGGACCACCTACATTGGATGAAAAACTATTTTAGGGTAACCATAATGAACTCCATGAGGCCTGGGACCTGAAAATCTATTCCCAGTTAATTAACCTCCAAAGGAGTTGGGTAAAGAGTAAAGGGAAAATAAGCGGACAAAAGTAAAAAAAAAAAAAAAAAACTCCTATATTTTCAAATCGTTCACAGTAAATTATCCTAAAATCGTTAAAAGAAAATTTTTATTCCTATTCTCTACGTACACTTTCTAATAAATACTGATTTATCTATAATTATTTTTATTTTTTTAAGTAAAAATAATTTAAAATAAGATATAATTCTATTTAAATTCAACATTATTTAATTATAATTTACTATATTTTTTATCAATTAAGTAGCTCCGATTATTTAGGAATCAATCATCGATCAATTTATTGCGAGGGAACAGAAGTCTTCATTATTTTTTATAAGTATAAAAAATTTAAAATGAGATATAATTTTTCTTAAATTCAGTATCATTTAATTAGAATCAAATATATTTTTTATTCAATTGAATATGTCTCTTGTTCCACATGAGGACCATTGTATCTAAAAAAAGGTGAGGGTAATTAAGTAAATCGATGTGCATTAGGAGTTGAAAATGAATTGAAGCAAAAAAAAAAAAAAAAAAAAAAAAAAAAATTTACATGTAGAGTGTGAAAATAAGTTTTTTCTAACATAGGGAATGAGGAGGAAATTGAATTTGCATGCATACAGTTTAGGTCAATTTGCCCAACGTGCACTCTACTTTCAGCAAAGTATAAATCGTCGACGTCATTTTTTATTTTATTATCAAATGGTCATCTCACCCCTCGTTAATTTATTCTTTTCTCCTTAAGCTACAATTCATCTGGGTTTTAGTTATTTTCAAGGGCGGGAGGACATGAAAACAAAAATATATTTAGGTTTTAGTACACTTCTCAAAAAATAAACTCAAATATTTTGAACCCTCAAACTCCCTCGTTCCACCCTTAATCATCTTCACTGATCAACTTCCGCCTGCCTCTCTTAAGTTTCCTCTACAGTGTGACCCCCTACCCATATTCTATTATATATTTTTTAATTGTATGTTGCTACCTCGTCTTATTATTTAGCATTTAGATTTTAGTGTCAACTCAGTTCTCATTCAAGTTCCCGAACATCTTCCTCCATCCAAATGTCATTATTTTAGTAAATACAACATTGTAGCAACTACGAAACTGTAACTGTTACAACGTTCTTGTTGTTGGTGCAATAAACCTTTAGGGTGCGTTTGGTTCAAGTTATCATGTATAACCTTAGTTATGTGATTATCAGGTAATCGCATAACCAAAGTTATGGGGAATAAAACATAATCAAATATTGTTGGTTCAATCTAGGTAATGCAACAAAAATTTATTTGTTTAAAGGTTTTAATGAATAACCTAGTTTAATATTTTACTATATTACACTCAGTTACAAAACCAACTATACTTAACTCTACATTTTTTTAAACTTTTTTCACGTTTTTCTTTATTTATATATATATTTTTTATTTTTTTTATTTTGTTTGTTTTTTTATGTTTACGGTGATAAGGACAGGGGACCCTCGTTGGCTGGAGGCCAACGACACGTGGAGGTCAATGGTCAAGAGGGTCAACCCTAAGGTCGTGCCAAGTGGAGTGATGGGGCCGACCAAGCATCTGGCAGACCGGACATCTGGCCAAGGGTCTCCCGGACCGGACGAAAGATAGCCCGACCAGGGGTCGGGTTTCCGATGATCAGGTAAAAAGGTCTATGGGCTGGGCGGATAGGCTGCTCGGCCGAGATGCAGGACAATAAGGCGCAATCCCAGCCAAGCACGTGAACAGGGCTTCCCGGAAGCCATGAGCGCCGAGCGGCTGGTCCGCTCGGCCTGGGAACAGATAAGAACGCTAGAAGACAAAAAGGACAACTGGTAGCTTCGTCCTCGAGACAACTGCCGCCGACAAACAGCATGGTCGGCGGCCGGAGTGGACAGAATATCGTACGGTGGAAGCTTCCACCGTCACATCCGGGATATGCTCGGACGATTGCGGAATGACGTCAGACATGCTTTTCTGACACAACCCTACTGAGGTATGTTTGGGGAAGCGTGCATGCATCGAGAAGCGTGCCCGCGCCTCCCCGGGTCATATATAAGGACCCCCAGACTTCGACGAAGGTATGCAATCTTGATCACTGTAGCCACAGTAACGTTACTCTGCTTCTTCGCTGCCAGACTTGAGCGTCGGAGGGTCGTCGTCGGAAAACCCCTCCCGGCTCGACTTCTTTGTAGGTTCGCCGAAGATCTACGCCACCAGTCGGAGACAGCGGAGAGTGCCACGTCCCTAGCGTCCGTCGACTCAGTGCTCGGACATGATCAAATTGGTGCCGTCTGTGGGAACGCACCTGAATCCGAGTATCGAAGATGGAAGAAGCTGGACGTCAACTCCTGGTAACACTCTCTCCTGAGGAGCTCGAAGCACTCATTCAAGCGCGAGCTGCAAAGATGGTTGAGCAACAACAGAAGGCTCAAGCAGAAAGGATAACGCAGCAGGCCGCATCCATCTCTGGAGGCCGAGCGGCAATGGAGGACCGATCGGAACAATATTCTACGTGGGCTCAGAACAAGGGGCAGACCGACACACTAGGAGACGCACCGGCCGCCCCTATTCCATTCCATCGAGCACTATTCCAGACGCCATCAGAATTGACCCTAGCTAACCAGGGATCGTCCGACGAGGCGCCTATCCGTGACGCTAGGAAGGGCAAGGCGCCCCGGACGGATTCATCCCCCGAGAGGATCAATCGGCAGTTCTCCGACGCCATCCTGAGAGACCCACTACCAAAGCATTATGCGCCTCCGGCGATCGGAGAATACAACGGGACCACCGACCCGGATGACCATCTGGGTAAGTTCGACAACACCGCCACTTTACATCAATATACAGATGGGGTGAAGTGCCGAGTGTTCCTCACCACCCTTTCTGGGTCAGCACAACGGTGGTTCCGGAGGCTGCCGGACGGATCAATAACAAGCTTCAAGGAGTTCTGCACGGCTTTTCTTCACCACTTCGCGAGTAGCAGACGCTATCAGAAAACCAACGTTAGCCTATTCGCCATCAAACAAAGACCGAGGGAGTCGCTCCGGGCCTACATCCAGCGCTTCAACCAGGTGGCCATGGATATCCCGACGGCCACCTAGGAAACTATGATGAACGCATTTACACAAGGGCTTGTGGACGGGGATTTCTTCCGTGCGCTCGTCAGAAAGCCGCCCCGCAACTATGACCATATGTTGAACAAGGCCAATGAGTACATCAACGTGGAGGAAGCTCAGATGGCAAGGAAAAAGGAAGCACCGGCCGAGCCACTAGTCCCCGCCGAGCGGAAGCCGCCTTCCAATTATCAACCGCCAAGAGGACCTCGCACAGAGATGGCTTGTCCCCATCAGCAAACGAGGTCGCACGCCGTTCAACAAATAGCGGCCGATCGGCCTAAGCAAAAAGGGAAGGTGTGGACTCCCATGTTCTGCTCGCTCCACCAATCCGCCACACACAACACCCGGGATTGTCGGAGTCTCCCTTCGATCACTCATCCTGCTCCCAGGAGTTATCGTCGCCGATCCCCATCGCCTGACAAGCGACATCGGCACCAAGAGGCCGGGCGGCGGGCAACCAGAGAATCACTAGAGCGGCACCTTTACCAGCCACATAGAGCTAATCCCCGAGCGTCGCATGAACAACCTAAGCTGTCCGCTCGGGAGGAAGAGAATAGAGGAAATGCCTCAAGGGGCGAAATCAACATCATCGCCGGAGGCCCGATCGGAGGAGATTCCAACAGGGCACGGAAGGCGCATGCAAGGCAGCTCACGATCCATGCAGTTGGCTGCAGTCAGGAGCGGGCGAACGAGCCCGAGATCAGCTTTGGGCCTAGGGACCTCGAAGGAGTCGAAGCCCCGCATGATGACACCCTCATCATTCGAGCGGTAATAGCTAACTATACTATTCACCGTATTTTTATTGATACAGGCAGCTCGGTCAACATCATCTTCCGGAAGGCATTTGACCAATTGCAAATCGACCGAGCCGAGTTGCTGCCGATGATAACCCCCCTCTACGGATTCACCGGTAACGAAGTTTTGCCGGTCGAACAAGTCCGGCTGGCTATCTCGCTGGAGGAGGAGCCACTCAGAAGAACGCGGACTGCCAACTTCATTATGGTCGACGCTCCCTCCTCATACAATGTTATCCTGGGGCGACCGACTCTCAATGAGTTCCGAGCAGTCGTCTCCACCTTCTGCCAGAAGATCAAGTTCCTGGTGGAAGACAAAGTGGGGGGAGGTTTGAGGAGATCAACTTGCAGCCCGGCGATGCTACGTAGAGATGGTCCGAGCCGAGGCTAGATCCACTCGGAAAGTGCCATGAGTCGAGGTAAACGCTATAACCGAAAAGCCACCTTCTCTAGTTTATGAAGAAAAAGAGGAGGTACAGATCAACCCTTCCCAACCGGAGGCCACGACTTTTATAGCAGCCGATCTGGAAGCATGTCAGAAAGAGAAGCTGATCGGATGCCTCCAGAAAAACTGCGACGTTTTCACTTGGTCGACCCATGAGCTGTCAGGAGTCTCGCCGAGCATAGCGCAGCATGAGCTTCACGTCCGACCGGATGCTCGGCCGGTAAAGCAAAGGAAAAGGGACTTCAGTGCCGAACAGAATATCATCATCCGGACGGAGGTGGAGAAGCTCTTGGAGGCCGGCCACATACGGGAGGTGCAGTTCCCGAGCTGGCTCGCAAACGTGGTGCTGGTCTCCAAACCAGACAACAAGTGGAGAGTCTGCATCGACTTCCGTGATCTGAACAAGGCATGCACAAAGGATTTCTACCCCTTGCCCTGAATCGATCAACTCGTAGACTCCATGACCGGATGCGAGCTGATATGCATGTTGGATGCATATCAGGGCTACCATCAAGTGCCGCTCGCTCGAGAAGACCAAGAGAAAGTCAGTTTTGTCACTGCAAACGACACTTACTGTTACAACGTAATGCCGTTCGGACTGAAGAATGCCGGAGCTACCTATCAGCGACTGATGAATAAGGTATTCCGGGAGCAGATCGGGCGCAACTTGGAAGTGTATGTGGACGATATACTTATCAAATCATTCCGAGTGGCGGACCTTTATGCGGATTTGGAAGAAACTTTCCAGACACTGAGGAGATACAGGGTCAAGCTGAACCCCCAGAACTGCTTGTTCGGAGCAAAGGGCGGACGTTTCTTGGGCTATATTGTGATCGAGCGGGGCATAGAAGTGAACCTCAGCAAGGTAAAAGCATTGCAAGATATGCCTCCGCCCAGAAATCTTCGAGAAGTACAACGCCTCACCGGTCGGATAACGACACTATCAAGATTCATCTCCCGAACGACCGACCGAAGCTTCCCTTTTTTCAAGATTCTGCGCAAGGCTACCAAGTTTCAATGGGACGAGGAATGCGATCGGGCGTTCGAGGAGCTGAAAATTTATCTCAATTCTTTACTCGTGCTGGCCAAACCGGCTGTGGGAGAGACACTCCGTATTTACTTGTCTTCGACCGAGCATGCTGTGGGCTCGGCATTAGTAAGGCCGAACGGCGAAGAGCAGCCCATGTACTTTTTAAGCCACATTCTAAAGGATGTTGAAGTTCACTACACTGGTCTCGAGAAATTGGCTTTTGCCTTGATCCTCGCCGCGCGGAGATTACGCCCTTATTTCTTGGCGCATACAATCATCGTGATGATGAACAGCCCACTGGGAAGAGTGCTCCTGAATCCAGAAGTGTCCGGGCGGCTCATCAAATGGACAACGGAGCTGAGTGAGTTCGACATTCAGTATCAACCCCGCTCGGCGATTAAGGCCCAATCCTTGGCAGATTTTGTGACCGAAGTACAAAATCCTGAGCCCGAAGCTATGTGGAAGGTATTTGTGGATGGATCGTCCACTCGGCTCGGAAGCGGAATTGACATCCTGTTGCTTTCCCCTCAAGAAGAGCGGATGCACCTATCCGTCTGGCTGGACTATCGAGCAACCAATAATGAAGCGGAGTACGAAGCCCTAATAGTCCGCCTGCAGGCCGCACAACACATGGGAGCCAGCCGGGTGACTCTGTTCTCAGACTCTCAGTTGACCGCTCAGCAACTCTCAGGGTCCTTCGAGATAAACAATGCGAGGCTCAGGCTCTACACGGAGGCCTTTGAAAAGCTCAGAACCAACTTCGTAGAAGTTGTCATACAGAAGATCCCCCGAGCCGAGAACCAGTCTGCGGATGAGCTAGCCAAGCTCGCCAGTTCGATATCACCGGTCGTCATCCAGCAACCAATCGAGCAAGTGTCCCTGGTGGCGCACATCAACCGGATGGAAGGTCTCACATTCCCAAGCAATTGGAGGACATCCATAATTGAATTTTTGCGATCGGAGGCCACGCCGTCCGATCGGGAGGAAGCCCAACTATTGAGGAGGAGAGCCGGCCGATTCACGCTCATCGGGGACCAACTCTACAAGAAGGCATTCTCCCGACCGCTGCTAAAGTGCGTCAGCTCAGAGGACGCGGAGTACATTCTCCAAGAGGTACACCAAGGATCTTGCGGAGGTCATCCGGGCGGCCAATCTCTGGCTAGGAAGATCCCGCTGGCCGGATACTTCTGGCCAACTCTACAGGAAGACGCCGCTCGGACCGTCGCTACCTGCCTTTCTTGTCAAAGGTACCACAATTTCTCCCATAGGCCTACGACGGAAATGAAGGCGTCCACAGTATCCTTCCTGTTCGACCAATGGGGCATGGATATCGTAGGGCCTTTCCCCATGGCGACCGGTCAGCGGAGGTTTCTACTAGTGGCAGTCGACTACTTCTCCAAATGGGTCGAAGTCGAACCACTAGCCAAGATAACCGAGCAGATGGTCAAAAAGTTCATCTGTCAGCATATAATCTGTCGGTTCGACATCCCTCATCGACTCATCTCGGATAACGGTCGACAATTTGTTGGTCAGGAGCTCGGAGAATGGTGCAAAGGATATGGCATCGAACAACACTTCACTTCCGTGGCGTATCCTCAGAGCAACGGTCAAGCCGAAGTGGCCAATCGGGAGATCTTGCGAATACTCCGAGTTCGACTCGATCACATAGGCGGAAGCTGGGTGGACGAGCTGCCCGGCGTACTATGGGCCATCCACACAACCCCAAAGGAGGGTACGGGAGTAACACCGTTCCACTTGGTGTACGGCGGCGAAGCGGTCGTCCCAGTCGAGGTCGGGGTGGAGTCCGATCGGATCCAAAGCTACGATGAGGACAATGTCGAGCGGGGGCAGCTGGAGTTGGACCTGGTGGACGAAGCAAGAGCTAAAGCAGCCGTCCGGCTAATGGCGTACAGGCAGAGAATGAAGCAGAATTACAACAGGCGTGTAATTCCCAGAGCATTTCAGGTCGGTGATCTTGTATGAAAGAATGTGAAGCCGGTCGGCGATGTGAGCAAAATGGCAGCTCCCTGGATGGGGCCCTTTAAGGTCGTCGAGAAGCTCCGATCGGGTGCCTACTACCTGGAAGATGAAGGCGAACGGCGGCTAGATCGACCATGGAGCACAAACCACCTCCAGCCATACCGTGCTGGATAAAAGGTGCACCATTGTAATTCATTTCATGTACGTTCCGTTTGTATGTATCCATTGGTTGCAGGATTGAAGATAAGAAAAATTGTGAAGAGTCTGGCCGTTATTCGCCGAACGACAACCTACCTGAAGACCGTCGAGCGACGACGTTAAACTCTAGAGTCGAACCGGCGACTATAAACCCCCCCAGCTTGAAGACCGTCGAGCGGCGACGTTAAACTCTAGAATCAGACCGGTGACTATAAGCCCCCCGGCTTGAAGATCGTCGAGCGGCGATGTTAAACTCTAGAGTCAGACCGGTGACTATAAACCCCCCTGCTTGAAGACCGTCGAGCAGCGACGTTAAACTCTAGAGTCTAACCGGCGACTATAAACCCCCCGGCTTGAAGACCGTCTAGCGGCGACATTAAACTCTAGAGTCGGACCGACGACTATAAACCCCCCAGCTTGAAGACCGTCTAGCGGCGACGTTAAACTCTAGAGTTGAACCGATGACTATAAACCCCCCGGCTTGAAGACCGTTGAGCGGCGACGTTAAACTCTAGAGTCGAACCGGCGACTATAAACCCCCCGGCCTGAAGGCCGTCGAGCGGCGACGTTAAACTCTAGAGTCGGACTGGCGACTATAAAAACCCCGGCCTGAAGACCGTCGAGTGGCGACGTTAAACTCTAGAGTCGGTCCGGCGACTATAAAAACCTCGACCTAAAGACCGTTGAGCGGCGACGTTAAACTCTAGAGTCGGACCGGCGACTATAAAAACCCCGGCCTGAAGACCGTCGAGCGGCGACGTTAAACTCTAGAGTCGGACCGTCGACTATAAAAACCTCAGCCTGAAGACTGTCGAGCGGCGACGTTAAACTTTAGAGTCGGATCGGCGACTATAAATCCCCCGAACGGGACAGCTCCGCGCAAATATATTGAGGCCCAGCATCTAGGGCCGATGATCAGCAAGCCTTGATCCTAAGGACAAGCAATGGCGTGTGCTTACCAGCACCGATCAACGAACAACTAATGGAAATTCCATACGGAGGGAAGGCCGATGGACCGAGCGGCGCAGTTGGAAAGGACGCGAACAAAGAACTAACCCCGTAAGAGATAAAGGTCGTTTGACCGAGCGAGGAAGTTAAGAAATTACATGGCGGGAGAAGGGTCGAGCGACCGGTCGGAGTAGTTACAGGAAGCACTCAAACGAAAAGCTAACAAAGCAAAAGTTGGCATTCCAAAATTACATTTAAAATCTCGCCGAACAAGGGCAAAGTTACAAACGCCATTCACTAAATCAAGGCTGTTTAAGCCAACCGGGAGAAGTACAGAAAAAAGAAAGCAAGTCTTCATTAAAGGTAAGGCTGTCGGAGCCGACCGAGAGAATTACAGAAAATACTTTCACTCAAGAACGTCGAAAATGGGCTCGGGAATGTGCTCCAGTAGCCCGGTCAGATCCTTGGGGGGAATAGAAGCCGCCTCCGGAAGTTGGCCCTTGGCCTTCAAGTACGTAGTTGTGGCTTGGATGGCTTCTTCAAAGGCAAGGACTAGCCGATCGCTGAATTTGTTGCCAAAGTCATCTGACCGAAAGTAATTGTGCCTCATCGTCACGAAGCACCCTGGTTCGCCATCTTGGTATTCTCTGAAGGCGGCTCGGGCGTCTTCTAAGGCGTCTTGGAGATCTTTAATGTCTCCTTGAAGTTTAGCCTCAGTAGTCGAGCGGCCCTCTCTCTCGGCGGACAGCAGGTCGGCCAACTCGTTTACACACTGCTTCAGCGCTCGGGCCTGTTGATTCTTGGCCTCTAAATCGGAAATGGCTGTATTTTTTCTATTGGTCGCCAGCTTCATCTCCCGGTCGTGAGACTTGACCTGGGCCTCAAGTCCAGCTACCTTGGTCTCTTAGCCAGAGGACTTGTGCCGTTCGGCCTCCAGTAATTTCTCAGATTTGGTCAGTTCGGCTCGGAGCATGACATATGACGACCCCTGAGCTGGCGCCCCTCCGGAAATTTAAAGCTTTTTTAATTCTTCCTCCAGGGCAGCCAGGCGATGGCTGACCGCAATGTTCTCCACCCAGTACTGTTCGGATGGAATAATGTCAAGAACCAAGATTAAACATACAGTAGGTTAAAGATCATACCCCGGTTGTTTGTTGTAGATGGCTGTCGCCGAGCTGCCTGGGGGTCATCAGGGCAACGCGAGCCCTCGCATCTTCCCATACTTTGGCGAGCGGTCCTCGTATGGTGATCTGATGCTCCGGAGCAGTTGGCCGATCAGCGGCCAAAAGGTACTCTTCAGTGGGAAGATGGAGGACGACCTTGATCGTTCGACGGCTGCTCGGATCGGATTGGGAAGAGATGGATCGACCGGATGACTCGCCGAGCAGAGCAGAAACTATTCCTGAGCGCCTGAGCCGAAGACGAACCCGCGGCAGGGAACTAACGGGTCGCGCTTTGAGGGAGGCTACTGGTTGGTCGAGCTGGGAAGGAGTTCGGTCCGAAGAGATGGCCTCGGTTGAAGCAGGGACTGGGTTGACTGCTTCAGAGGGGGCATCAACTGGCTCGGTCACCGGTTCCACAAGTGTGAGATTCGTTCGGCGCCGTTTGCGTGTTATCAAGGGGGAGTCGCCGACCGACTGCCCCACGTCTTCAGAGGTAGGCTTACCGGCGGACGAGATTGCGTCGCCGATCGCTCCGGTTGCAGGGATCCGACCGGTAGACTCTCGGGCCTCTGTTGGAGCTTCTTCGCTCTCGCCCTCACGCGAGCCGACCGACGCAATCCCCAGATCGGCCATCTCCCTAACGGCTGCTGCTTCTATTTCGGCGGCCTTCAATTTCATCCGCTCAGTGGCCTTCGCGCGCCACATGATGTCAGCTGCATAAAAGAAGAATAAATCAGTTAGACCAAAAGGAGCGGGGACAGGGAAAGCGCTTACCCAGGCTGCTCGGGAGCTTCGTTCGGATCGGGCTCAATTCGAATATGTACAACACCCCCTCGTGAAGTAGCTTATTGATATTGAACCTCTGGCCGGCTAATAGATTGGCTGCATGAAGATAATCCGGCTGGCTCTTGTATTTACCGAGGTCCGATCGGCTTGGCACAGCAGTCTGCCATTTAGTGCGGAAAGGTGGCCGTTCGAGAAAGCGAAGGTAAAAATAATTTTCCTTCCAATGCTTGTTCGAGGTCGGCATCTTGTCGAAAAAGACAAGACCGATCCGTGATTGGAAGAGAAAAGTACCCCATTCGGACTGTTTGGGATAGTAAAAATAATGGAAGATTTTGGGGACTAAGGGAATGCCGTGCAGCTTGAAAAGGACCACTACGCCGCACAACAACCTAAAAGAGTTGGGAACAAGTTGGCCGAGCGGGAGGAGGAAATAATTACAAACCTCACGGATAAAAGGATGTAGGGGGAAGCACAGACCGGCCACAAGTTGGTCGCGAAAGAAACAAACAGTGCTGGATTGTGGGTCCGATCGGAAGAGGTGGCCAAAACTAATCTATGGTCAGGAGGAAGTTCGAATTCGCGAAGGAAGTGTCCTGTGTCATCCTCGTCAAACCGGCTTACCATGGTTATATACCATAGGCCAGGAGAAGGTCAGAAGGTTGTGAGGTGCTAGCCATCGCCGGGACAATACCGAGGAAGAAAGGGCTGAGGGAAGAACGAAAGGGTTGACGGAGGGGGTCGAAACTGTATTGAACGGGCGCAAAGGCCACCGGAATGGAGAACACAGAGGAAGGTAAAGATAGGAGAGGGCTTACTGGGAGGCGAAGTGTGAAGAAGAGGGAGGCCGAAAGTTCGTCGGGGCGCCGAGGCAAGCGAACGTCGGGAAACTGAACGAGAGGAATCACCAAAAGCACGAAGGCAAGAGCGATAGAAGGAAAATCAGCGTCGACGCTTCATAAACCCGGGGCTCGGTCCACCGCAGCCGTTCGATCCAGGTCATCGAAAGGAACCTTGGCATCGGACCGTCAGATTTGAACCGACGTCTGTCCCATCGAAGCTGACGCCCACTCCGTACGATGACGACAGACTTGCCAAGTGGCAATCAGTGATTGGGTAGCATTTAATGAACATCATTACTCGCGTGTGGGCAACTTAATGAGGATTGGCATGGACTCCGAGGAGACCCGATGACTCCGACCGCCCTTAAAGCGGTAGCGCGACAAGCGACAAATAGAAATCAAAACTACCGAAGGCATAGCCATCAACTCACCGGTCGGCCGAATGGGCCTCCCTAGAGCCGAGCGGAGATATACTTTCAGATGCGGCAGAGTGGATGTCGCTCTACCTAACTCATAGTCCAGTCAGTCGGACTTAGAGCCTCCTTCGACTAGACTTGAGGGGGAGGCATGTGATCCGGTAATAAGGACGGGGGACCCTCGTTGGCTGGAGGCCAACGACACGTGGAGGTCAATGGTCAAGAGGGTCAACCCCAAGGTCGTGACAAGCGGAGTGACGGGGCCGACCAAGCATCTTGCCGACCGGACATCTGGCCAAGGGTCTCCCGGACTGGACGAAAGATAGCCCGACCAGGGGTCGGGTTTCCGATGCTCAGGTAAAAAAGTCTATGGGCCGGGCGGACAGGCCGCTCGGCCGAGATGCAGGACAATAAGGCGTAATCCTAGCCGAGCACGTGAACAGGGCTTCCCGGAAGCCATGAGCGCCGAGCGGTTGGTTCGCTCGGCCCGGGAACAGATAAGAACGCTAGAAGACAAAAAGGACAGCTGGTAGCTTCGTCCTCGAGACACCTGCCACCGACAAACAGCATGGTCGGCGGCCGGAGCGGACAGAATATCGTACGGTGGAAGCTTCCACCGTCACATCCGGGATATGCTCGGACAATTGCGGAATGATGTCAGGCATACTTTTCTGACACAACCCTACTGAGGTATGTTTGGGGAAGTGTGCACGCATCGAGAAGCGTGCCCACGCCTCACCGGGTCCTATATAAAGACCCCCAGACTTCGACGAAGGTATGCAATCTTGATCACTGTAGCCACAGTAATGTTACTCTGCTTCTTCGCTGTCTGACTTGAGCGTCGGAGGGTCGTCGCCGGGAAATCCCTCCCGGCTCGGCTTCTTTGCAGGTTCGCCGGAGATCTACGCCACCAGTCGGAGATAGCGGAGAGTGCCACGTCCCCAGCGTCCGTCGACTCAACGCTCGGACAGGATCAATCTTCACTGATCAACTTCCGCCTGCCTCTCTTAAGTTTTCTCTACAGTGTGACCCCCTGCACATATTCTATTATATATCTTTTAATTGTATGTTGCTACCTCGTCTTATTATTTAGGGTTTAGATTTTAGTGTCAACTCAGTTCCCATTCAAGTTCCCGAACATCTTCCTCCATCCAAATGTCATTATTTTAGTAAATACAACATTGTAGCAGCTACGAAACTGTAGCTGTTACAACGTTCTTGTTGTTGGTGCAATAAACCTTTGGGGTGCGTTTGATTCAAGTTATCATGTATAACCTTAGTTATGTGATTACCAGGTAATCACATAACCAAAGTTATGGGGAATAAAACATAATCAAATGTTGTTTGGTTCAATCTAGGTAATGCAACAAAAATTTATTTGTTTGAAGATTTTAATGAATAACCTAATTTAATATTTTATTATATTACACTCAGTTACAAAACCAACTATACTTAAATCTACATTTTTTTTACTTTTTTCATGTTTTTCTTTATTTATATATATATATATTTTATTTTTTTATTTTTCTTATTTTTTATGTTTTTATTTATTTTTTTTCATTTTTTTATTTTTTAAAGTTTTTTTTTTACTTTTTTTATTTTTTAAAGTTTTTTTTACTTTTATTTTTATTTTTTTATTTTTTTTACATTTTTTTGTTTTAAAATTTTTTATGTTTTTTACATTTTTTTCTATTTTTTATGTTTTTTTACATTTTTCTATTTTTTTATTTTTTATGGTTTTTAACATTTTTTATTATTTTTTTAAAAACATTTTCTATTTATTTATTTATTTTATATTTTTTCCTCATTTTTTAATGTTTTTTCTATTTTTTAAAGATTTTTACCATTTTTATATTTTATTTTTTTATGGTTTATTATTTTTTATGTTAATTTTATTTTTATATTTTTCAATTTTTTTTCTTTATGTTTTCCTTTTTTGTCACATTTTTATCTTATCCGAGGGTATTTTGAGTAAAAAAAATTCGTTAACCCCAGAATTAAGAAAAACGTTAGTTTTCCGATTCCTGGTTACATGCCCCTTTTGCTGACGTGTCGGGAATGGAACATTACTCAGGAATCATCAATTACTTAAACCAAACAGGAGTTTTGGTTATAACATTCGATGGATAACTAAGGTTATCAAGAATAACCCCAACCAAACACACCCTTAAGGTTTTGATGTTTGTTTGACAAAATGTTTAGAGTAGTCAAATGAGCTAACTCGTAGCGGGACGGGTCAGCCCATGGCGGGCTAGCTATTTGGTGAGATGGGGCGAGCCGACCCATTATCTTAGGATGTGTTTGCTTCAAGTTATCATGTATAACCTTGATTATGTGATTACTAAGTAATCACATAACCAAGTTTATGGGGAATAAAATATAACCAAATGTTGTTTGGTTCAACGTAGGTAATGCAACAATAACTTATTTATTTGAAGGTTTTAATAAATAACCTAATTTAATATTTTACTATATTACCCTTAGTTATAAAATCAACCATATATATCTTTTAAACTTTACATTTTTGTTTATTTTTTCTTTTTCACATTTTTCTTTATTTCTATGTGTTTTTTATTTTTTTTATTTCTTTTTGTATTTGTATTTTTTATTTTTTTAAAATTTTTGAAGTTTTAAAAAAAATTTCGTTTTTTTATTTTTTACGTTTTTTTAATTTTTTAAATTTTTTATATTATATATATTTTTTAATTTTTTAATGTTTTTATTATTTTTTATGTTTTATTATTTTTTTTTTACATTTTTCTATTTTTAAAAATTTTCAATGTTTTTTTTATTTTTTTTAAGTATTTTATTTTATTTTATATATTTTTTATCATTTTTATTTACATTTTTTTTATTAAAATTTTCTTTAATTTGAGGGTATTTTGGGTAAAAAATTTTGTTAACTCCGGAATCAAGAAAAACCTCAGTTTTCTGATTCCGAGTTGCATGTCTCTTTTGCTGACGTGTCGGGCAAGGACATTACTCGGGAATCATCAATTATCTAAACCAAATTGGATTTTTGTTGATAACCTTGGATAGATAACTAAGGTTATCAAGGATAACCCCCAACCAAACACACCCTTAAGATTTTGATGTTTGTTTGACAATATGTTTAGAGTAGTCAAACGGGCTATATGACGAGTCAACCCATGGCGAGCTAGCCATTTGGTGGGGTGGGGCGAGTCGACCCATTATCTTGCCGGGTTGAGAACTCCCCAACCCAACCCAATCTAAGGTGGGTTGCGAGTTAGATAGGCCAAACCGTGGGCCCATAATTTTTTTTTAAAAAAATAAAAAAGTTCATATTTTCAACATTTTACTTCGAAAAGATTTCATCAATCAAATGTATCCAGAAACAGATATTTTAAATATAAATAGACACAAATGAGTAATCATGTTTGATAAAAAGTACTATTTTTATTTCAAAATTATAAAAAAATAAATATAATAAATTGATATAAAACTTGACTTACATGTTTCAACTTGCGGGCCAACCCAAGTATGTTGAGGGCTGACCCACACAGGTCGTGAGACTTGGCAGGTCGGTCCGCGCTAAATTTGGGTTGATAAAATTCTAACCCAACTCGCTTAAATTATTTGGAGGGGCGAGCCATCCCGACGAGCCCAACCCTAATTGGCGTCTCTAAATATGTTTAATGGAACTTGGTCAATGTTGACATTGTCAAGTGTGTAGTCAACCGAATGACATTAAGGGTAATGAGAAGTTTTGGAGGAGTGAACTCCAAGCAAAGTGGAAAAGCCCTAGTGAGTGAAGCTAGGTAATGGAAAGTCTTGGTGAGTAAAACTAGGCCATAGTGAGTGATTATAGGCAGTGAAAGTTCCAGTGAGTGAAACTAGGCCCTGGTGAGTAAAGCCAGACAGTGAAAGTCTTAGTGAGTGAAACTGGATAGTGAAAGCCCTATTGAGTGAAACTAAGCCCTAGTAAGTGAAGCTATGTGGTGAAAGTCTTGGTGAGTGAAGCCAGACAATGAAAGTCCTAGTAAGTGAAACTAAGCCATAGTGAGTGAAGCTAAGAGAATGTCTTGGAGGAGTGAACTCCAAGCAAATTTAACTGAAAGGTTTTTGGTCGACTACGTACGGTCGACCAGACAGTAGATTTTGGTAAACCCTAAGCATAGTTTTACCAATACTGTTTTGCATTACTATTGTTGTCATGCTAATTTAATATTACAAGAAAAGTCTTAGTGGATCAGGCGATCAGACACTGAGCAGAAAAAGTTTAAATATGTCTAGAGGACCAAATATTTGGCAGGTGAGTTGAGGTAAGCTCCTAAAGTGAGTGTAGTGAGGTGGTGCCCTAGTAGGGACAAATCTTAGGCATTGATCCTATTGGTGCAGTTAGCACCAATGATCAAATTTAGGTTTTAATAAATGACAAATTAATTAAAGTTAGATGTTATGTTATCTAACCTTGATACCAACTATGCAGGAATTGACAGGTCTAGAGGACTTGACACCAGGTTGAAGTTCAGTTAGGTCTGAGAACCTGATAACTGACACAAAGTTTAGATAGGTCAAGGAGTGACTTGATATCTGGCGGGAAGTCCGGCTGGATCTGTGTGACCTGACAGTTGACCAAAGTCCAGTTGGGTATGCGGACCTGATAACTGGCAGGAAGGCCTAGTAGGTTAAAAGGTAAGTCAATTAATTGTAAATGGTAAGTAAAGGTAAACAACCCCAGGAGAGATCCAACGAGGATGTGTTCGTGGTTGAGGGAATAATAGGCGTCGGTTCGACGTTTACCTTAAGACAAAATCGAACTAGGGGGGGGGGGGTTATTTAGGGGTTGTTCTCTAAACCTAATGTAATAAATGAAATCCTAACTACCTAGCAACGATGAAACCATAGCGCATTGTTACTCTATGCTACAAGCATCAACTTCTTCAGAATAAATATGTAAGGACCACCCTTCTTACTACTACTACTCTCTAAGGATGACCGTTACTTAACTACTAACTCTACTTAACCGGTATGATTAAAAATCACATGGAAACCCTACCGAAAAATTTCGGCAGAATCTCCCCTGTACCGGTAACCATATTCAACAATACATGCAATATATACTCAGCCACAAGCGGCTGGAACACATATCAATTAACCACGCAGTATAATAAATCCAAAATAAAGAAAATAATACCACAACTCATCACGCCATATCACAATTCATCTACTATGTCTTAATCACATCAAAATATCATGTACTATCTTAAATACTTCTAACATAGCAAAAGACAATAGAAACTAAAAGAAAACTTCTTTCTTAGTCCCAAGGCTTCCATAGTCCTGGCATCACACATCCTTCGACCACCTCCTTGTCGCCTTCCTTTCTATATCTTTTCCTTTCCTGTATCTGCAGTAAGAGGAAATGCAGTCTATAAGCAAAATTTGCTTAGTAAGCGCTATCTAACTCACAAAAACACGAATATGCATGTATACAGAAAGAACTAGAAACTATATGCTCTAAAAGAAAGTAAAGCATAAATATAACTGCTCATGCCAAACTAATAGCAAAGAAAACTAAGGAATCATGCTATACAAGGAATCATGCTAAATGACTAAGCAGGAAACAAATAAAACTAATACTGCATGCTTCAAATTAAAAGAAACTAAACTTACTAACTCTAAGCATAAATAGTGCTTGTTTCATTTGTTTCAAAACTTATACTTTATTACTTTAAAATAATAATCAACTTCTCTTGGGCCCGACATTGTACCAATTTACGCGCATCCTTAATATGAGTCGAGGTAGCTAATCCCGAAACTACTAAGGTACTTCTAGGCGATCTTGTGCCTAGGGGCGATCTAGGAGCCCACCCAATGGACCTTGTGTCCGGTACATGCCATTAAAAAGTAAAATACTTATTTTCTTTTTAACTATAACTTCCTTATACTTGTTATTCTTTAATACTTCTAATATATAATGCTTTGGCATTTTAATAAGCACCTGGTGTGCCAAAATCCCTAAAGTCTTGACTTTGGGATCTTTTTAAGCCTTGCCCTTTTACTTTCTTTTCTTTATCTTTTTTATACTTTTCTTAAACTCAAAATACTGTTAGAGTATTTTTAAATATGCATCTATAAGTGAAATCAACTAGGTAACACACAATCATGCATATTTAAAAGAAATCTAAAGTCTTGTTCTACAATGCTTTCTATAAACTATCTGTATTTTAAAAAAATAAAGACTACAGCTTTAGTTGTTCCATAATTCCAAACCTCCTAAGCAGTTAGGTGAAGCAACTACATTAAACCTCGATAGTACTGTAACATTCAAATATCGTAAAATCGATGGATCACAACTGCACAAATTCAGCTAACATGAGGTAAACTTCAACTCTACTCATTCTACAATCTTGCTCATTTAGTCATGATAAAGAATTATCTAAACCAACCATTACTCTATCTAGAAGAAAGATTTTATCATTAAACAAGTATTGTACCAGCATTTAGAGTCATCAAGAAAGAGTAGAAATCATACTCAGAATTGATGTAACATTTAAATCTCTTTTCTCATCTTCCAAACTAAACTTCCACTCTAAAGTTACTACTTGCATATCTAAATCAATCACATACTTCTTACCTGTTAAATTCATTACATCACTTCAAATCATCTTTTAGTCTTAATACATGATACTCACCAAAACATCATATTACATATGCTCATCTTCACCCTTTCATCCACACTTCTGCACTAAGGGAATTACACTACCTACTTCATCATAAATATCCAAAAATCACTGCCGGATCAACCTCCAATTAGCCTAATAAACCAGTACCTAATCCAAGCCATTCTATATTCATTGCCTAATAGCAAAACAAAGGGAAACTAAAAGCTTAAAGAAAAATCTAACTATATACTTGAAATAACACTACAAGAAATTATAGATTTAACCACACCTAATAGACAACAGTTTTTTGAGAAACTGTTGTCTTTTTGTTATTTAACAACGATTTTGTTGAAAACTGTTGTTGTTAGTCGTGTTTTTTAAAAAAGACAACAATGTTTAAAAAACCGTTGTCTTTGACATACATAAGACAACGGTTTTATGTCAAAGACAACGGTTTTTTAAATATTGTTGTCTATGAGATATCTTTATTTGGCATACGACAACAGTTTTAATAAACCGTTGTCTATTAGTGTTGTTTAAAACTATGTTGAAACTATGTTGTCTATTAGTTTTAATCAACAGTTTAATCAACATAGTTATTTGCCTATGTTAAACTATGTTGTGTATTAGTTTTAATCAACAGTTTAATCAACATAGTTATTTGCCTATGTTAAACTATGTTGTCTCTAAGATGGATGGATTTTAATCAAACTAGGTTTTAAGATGGATGGATTAGCAACACTTCACGTTTTCTTTTTACCACATCGCGCGCACCGCCACCAAAAACCCGCGCTAACCCTAATCGCCATCTTCTCCCCGACGGCGACCGCCATCTTCTCTCCTTCCAGTCCACGCCGTTCACAAGTTCGCGATCGCCGTGGCTCATTTTGTCCCGAGGTGCATTTTTCTTCTTCTAATCTGGTGAAGAATCATAGCTCCCGAACGCTTTTCTCTCTTCTTTGTGCTTTTCTCGGAGGTATAAAAGTGTCTTGTTCTCTTTTAGTCAATATATCATTTCCTTGAAACCACACTGCCAAAGAACACACCATCAGAAGCATCATGAACCTACGTGCCATGTATTACATATATCTTCCATTCTTCCACTTTCATTATCTTCTGTCTTCTCAAAGTTTGAAGTAAACCTACGTGCCATGTATTACATATATCTTCCATTCTTCCACTTTCATTATCTTCTGTCTTCTTAAAGTTTGAAGTAAACTTTAAGGGCCCAACATTGTCAATGTGTGCAACATCTTTAGCCAATTGTAATTCTAAATCATCATCATTTTCTGGGTGGGCATCCAAATCTTTGAACAGAAGGCTTCCCCTGGCATCTGAATCTATGTTTAAAATGTCACTGCTAGCTGAAACATCTGGATTTGTTGGGTTTGCAAGGATCCTTTCAATCTTTTCATTTCTGCTAACTTCCTTGTCTCCTTGCAGCATTGTTTGCTTCATAGATTTTTCCAGCAAACAAGGATCATGAACTGCCTGTGGCATCTCATCATACTTATGGTCTTCACCTGGTAGTTGATTTACCCTGAATTCATTGCAATCTTGTGAGAAAGCACCGACTGCTTTTGCATTATTGTGTTCTTCATATAGCATAACTCCAGTTTCTTTTCGGTTGATCTTAGTTTCCTCCAATTTCATCTGTATCTTCATCAACTACCAGCCCAGATACAAATTTCTGAGACATGGATGACTCTTTCTTTGAGCATGGTTCATGCCTAGCTTCCTTCAGGGTTTCCACTGAATTTCCATTATCTTCTTTTATTTCAAGATGTGTCATGAGTTTGTTTTTCTTGTCAATGATTTGCTCTTATATACCTACACTAGATGTTATTCAAACATGATAGGCACAAGAATTTGGTCATCTATGAATGTAAAATAAGATCAGTATGATATTGGAATATTAAAAGTGTCAAGCAATCTATGTAATAGTTTCAGTGGCACTAGACAACCTCCTAGTTTGTAGAATAGCTTCCTCTTGTAGTTTCTCAATATGCTGAATATTAGAGGATTTCACCATATATTGAATGTTAATTGACAAATTGTTACCTTAAGTTTCTCATAGTTGCCTGCAGACTAGCTTCCTGTTTCTTTATTCTTCAATGAAACAATAGTTGCCTCAAGTTTTTCAATATGCTTGCTTGCTTGACAAATTTTTAATCTGCTTTTGGTATTCATTAATAGTCCTATCTTTGAGCTAGAGTTCACATTATAGTTTATTTCAAATATTTTTTCATCTAAGGTGGTTTTGAACCCTTCACGTTTTTGCACTAAACCCTTCCCTTTCTTCACATCCATAGATAGTTTTTCTCTTATTAGCAGATTCGCTTATTTTAATAATTTAGTTACTTGATTGTATAGATTGTATGCTAAGAATATCTTATGTTTCTTGTTCATTGTGTTAAGATCTTGTTGTATACTGTACAATTGTTTTGAAGGTAGGTGTTATCTCATTTCTAGCTGATTAGTACTTATAACAAGAATGGACAAAGAATGGATGTCAAAGGATAGACTATCTAGTGAATATGATATTGGAGTAGAGTCTTTCTTGCAATTTGCACTGGAAAACGCTAACTATCCTAATGCAATACCTTGCCCATGTGCAAGATGTGGTAACATAAAGAAGAAAAATGTTGAAACTATAAAGGCACATTTGTATTGTAATGGTATAGATTTGACATATCATACATGGATATGGCATGGGGAAAGAACTATGACAGAAAACTCAATGAACAGTAATGATCGCGTGGGGCAAGATGAATACAAATATTTTGCCGAGGAGCCTATAGATATGGTGCAAGCTGTATATGATAGTTATGTTGAGAATCCAAGCGAGTTCAATAAGCTACTTGAAGATGCCGAGAAATGTTTATATCCTGGATGCACAAAATTCACAAAGTTATCTGCAGTTGTGAAATTATTTAACTTGAAGGCAAAATATAGTTGGAGTGATAAAAGTTTTACCGATTTACTTATTTTGTTAGGAGAAATGCTTCCAGATGACAATGAATTACCCTTATCTTTGTATGAGGCAAAGAAAAGCTTACGTGCATTAGGGATGGATTACGTGAAAATTCATGCTTGTCCTAATGATTGTATCTTATACCGGAAGGTGGAAGTTGAGCAACAAATCCAAGATAAAAGAAGGAGTTCCTGCAAAGGTCTTGTGGTATTTCCCACCCATGCCAAGATTTCAAAGAATGTTTCGGAATAAGGCGATATCCAAGGAGTTAACCTAGCATACTGATAAAAGAATTCATGATGGATACTTACGTCATCCAGCTGACGCACCTTCTTGGAAATTAGTTGATCGCATGTGGCCTGATTTTGCTTCTGAGCCTAGAAATCTGAGATTGGCTATATCAGCAGACGGGATTAATCCCCACAGTTTGTTGAGGTTTACATATAGTTGTTGGCCAGTTTTAATGATCACATACAACCTTCCACCATGGTTGTGTATGAAGAGAAAATTTATTATGCTCACTTTGTTGATATCTGGTCCTAGACAACCAGGAAATGATATTGATGTTTACTTAGCACCTCTGATTGATGATTTAAAATGTTTATGGGATAAAGGTGTCGAAACATATGATGCATATCGAGAAGAAAGTTTCTCTCTTAAAGCTATTCTGCTATGGACAATCAATGATTTTCCTGCATATGGGAACATGTCAGGATGTGTTGTGAAGGGATATCATGCATGCCCTATTTGTGCAGAAAAAACTTATTCAACAAGGTTGAAGCATTGTAGAAAAATGTCATATACAGGTCATAGAAGGTTTCTACCTTTATGTCATCCTTATCGAAGGCAAAAGAAGACATTTAATGGAAACCAAGAATTTAACCTTGCACCAAAGCCATTGAGTGGCCATGAAGTTTTGGAAAGAGTTGAAAGAAATAATTATCAGTTGGAAAAAATCAGCGGAAAGCTATCATCAAAGAGGAATGATGGAGAAACATGTTGGAAAAAGAAATCAATATTCTTTGAACTTGAATATTGGAAAGAGCTACATGTTCGACATGTTCTTGATGTGATGCACATTGAAAAAAATGTCTGTGAAAGTCTCATCGGTACATTATTTGACATTCCAGGAAAAACAAAGGATGGAGTCACAGCAAGATTAGACCTTATGGAAATGAATTTAAGAACTGAACTGGCACCAAGGATTGGGGAGAAAAGAACGTTTCTGCCAGCTGCCTGTTACACTCTAAGTAAAGCTGAGAAAAGAAGTATTTGCAATTCTTTGTCAGGAATAAAGGTCCCTGAAGGTTACTCATCTAATGTTAAAAACCTTGTGTCGATGAAGGATTTGAAACTTGTTGGCCTTAAGTCACATGACTATCACACTTTAATGCAACAATTACTTCCAATGGTTATTCGTGGTGTCTTGCCAAAACATGTCAGAGATACTATCACTCGGTTGTGTTTCTTCTTCAATGCGTTATATAGTAAAGTAATAGACGTTTTAAAGATGGATGACTTGCAAAGAGAGATTGTAATGATATTGTGTTTGCTTGAAAAGTATTTCCCCCCTTCATTTTTTGATATAATGATTCATTTAACTGTTCATCTCGTGCGAGAGGTCAAATTGTGCGGACCCGTTTGGTATAGACACATGTACCCATTTGAAAGATACATGAAGATTTTGAAAGGTTATGTGCGCAATCACAATCGGCCTGAAGGGTGTATAGCCGAATGTTATATTGCTGAAGAGGCTGTCGAATTTTGCTCAGACTATCTATCTAATGTCCACACAATTGGGATACCATCAAGTCATCACAAAGTAGAACGTACTAAGCCTTTATCGGGTGCAATAGTGCACTCCGCTAGGCATGATGAGTTGCAACAAGCATATCGTTACATATTGACGAATGATGATGAGATTGATCCTTATATCGAGTATGTTCTCTAACTTATCAATACTTTTATGCAATTTGAATTCATTCTATTGGTTTATTTATTTAAAATAATTCTATTAGGGCACACATGGTGGAGTTGAGAGCAAGATTTCCTCAAAAAGCTAAGTCCAAAAAGTGGCTACAAGATGAGCATAACCGAACATTTATTAACTGGTTGCATGATATTGTACGTTCCAAAACTACTATGTATTAGCATACATACAACTCTTGGTATCTTACACAAAAATTTAAATTTTATTATATTGTTAACTATAGGTTGAACGTGCGGTTGACCATTCGACCCTTCAAATATCTGAAAGATTAAAGTGGATAGCGCGTGGACCTAGCAAGAAAGTGTTAAAGTATTCTAGTTATTTGATTGATGGGATTACTTATGCTACGAAAGAACGTGATGATGTACGAGTTGCTCAAAATTCTGGAGTAAGCTTAGTCGCAAAGACAATGCAAGTTGCCAGTGCAAAGGATAAAAATCCAATTGTGTCGGACATGATTTTTTATGGAGTTATTGAAGAAATATGGTTACTTGATTACCACAAATTTCAAATTCCAATGTTCAAATGTAATTGGGTGGAGAATAATAATGGTATAAAAGTAGATGATCTTGGTTTCACATTGGTAAATTTGAAACGAATTGGATTCAAATCAGATTCTTTTATCTTGGGAAGTCAAGCAAAGCAAGTATTTTATATTGAAGATCCTGAAGATCCTGTATGGAGTATTGTACTTGCAACTCCTACTAGAGAGTCATTTGAATATGCAAATGGGGATGAATTGGAAGACACTATAGTCCACTATCAATCTTTTACCAGAGAGTTACCATCAATGGATGCTTACGGAGTAGATGACAATGAACCCCAATGCCTTCGTGAAGATTGTGATGGCACTTGGGTTGAAAATGTTTAACCAATTATAGTTTTTTTTGAAGATATGTTTGTAGACAATATTGATATGTATCTTGTTTTTGAATATGATTTTGTGCACATGATGGTATTTCAAATTTTTATCTATGTATGCTGATTTTCTTTTGTAGGTGAATTTCTTATTGTGTATTTTTTTTAAATATTGATATGTTGTTTCACTTTTTTATCAATAGATTAAATTTGAGATCTATGGCATCCTTTGGAAAGCTTAAAATCAAATCTGATGGTGATGACACAATTCATGCTTCAAGCAAGAGAAAAGGACAACCTGCAACGATTGGGAAGGGCAAAGGAAAAATTGCATCTACATCCACTAACAACGGTTTACAGGTTGAGACAATGCTGGAATCTACAGACACTGAAACAACAAGAACATCTAGAGGTCGTACCCATCTGGATAAGCTTACTAAACAAAGGGTTCAAGGAATTCGAAATGAGGTAAGATTTAATAAACTTGGACAGCCAGTAGGAGGAGCTGCTATTGCAATGCAAAGTTACATTGGCTTGCTTGCTCGAGAAAAGGTCAAGATATCTTACAAGACGTGGAAACAAGTTCCAAATGAAGTTAAAGAATTGATATGGGAATCAGTTAATGTAAGTAAGTTAAAGAAATTCTGGTCAATTATCATGTTGCAAATTTTATTTGTCATATCATGGCATGCATGAAAAGATGAGTTAAAGATAGTAAAACAGTATGAATTGCCTGCTGTTCTTGCTACTCCAGCATTCAACAGTATGATTTTTATATATACAAGTTAAAGATTGGTTTTCTATTTCAAGTTGCTCTGCTGCATTTGCTCAGGTTTAGATAGTTCAGTTGAAGGTTCTTAAATTTCACAAGGTTCTGCTTCCTTTCTTTCAGCTTCGTATGTTTCAGTAGGTTGTTCTTCTGTTGTTCGTGATTCTCCTTGTTCCATTTCAGTTTTAGATCCCTCAGTAGGTTCTTTTTCTATATCAGTGGGGTTTTCATTTGTACTTAGTTCTGGTAGCTTTGTTTCTGCATTAGCATTGAAACAATTGTAAAGCAAAGAGAAAACCAGGATTGCATTGTCGTCCAGTGTCTCAACAAGAAATTACCAAATCTACAAACATTGTAAGACCTGATTACCAACTGCCAATCATCAAACAATTTCAAAACGAATGTTGCTCCAACTAGAAAACTTAGGATTATAAGTAACCAACAATCCTCAAAGGATCCTAACATTGTCCTAGGTTAATTGTACGAAATCAAGAACAAATCCATTTGTCTGTCATATCAGTGTCCAAAGCTAGTGCTGTTTGTATATGTCTTTACTTGCACTTGATTCTTCAAACAAAATGTTAAGGGCATGATTTTATATCTGATATACACAAATATCCAATATGTGCAATAGCACAACAACTGAACTTAAGGCTCTAGACATGTTAAATACTAAAGCTCAATCTTCCTAACAAAACTATACAAATACAAGAGAAATGGTTGTATATCTCATTGTTTGTGGTTGTCTACTACAATCCAAAGCTTCCATCCATCTAATAACTTGAATATCAAATGTTTTCTGTTTTAGATATTACAACCCTACTATCAACCAAATTATTATGGGTGTATAATAACCTCCTATTTTAAGGCATTAGTTTCATCATATTCGGAAGTGGATACATCCATGCGAGTTACTACTTGCCTATAATAAGGCGAACGATGTTAACAGCGCTGAGACTCTATCGTTAACTAAATCATCCAGATTGAAAATAGATCCACAATTAAACTAATAAACAAATAGGGCAAATCAAAAGCCACGAGCACTCCTGCATTAGCTTTGTTTTGGTAATTTCAGATCTCCAAAACACTCAATGATGAGAATGCCTTAAACTTAATGTATGTGTGTGTTGTTTCAATGCTAGAATAATTTCCAGAAATTGTGTTTGCTTATGGTGTCAATGATGAATATAGGTACTAATCAGTTTATTGTATTCCCAATTGTGTTTTATAGCTGACATATGATGTTCCCCCAAGTTGGAAGAAGGGATGTTTGAATTCAGCAAGTAATAAGTGGAGTCAGTTTAAATCCCATCTCACTCAGACATTCATTTCGAAGAAGCTTGACAAACTCGAAGAGTTGGATGAACCACCTAGCGGCTATGGTCTTGCAAGAGATGATTGGATTTCTTTTGTCAGGACTCGCATGTCTGATGACTTTATTGTAAGTTTAGTCTTTTGTTCTTTCAAAATAAGTAGATATTAAGGTAAATGATGAATTAGTAAATTTGATATGTGGAATGTTTCACTTGACTAGAAACTAAGTGAACAACAGAAGGAGAAAAGAAAGAAGAACATATACCCCCATCGCCTTGCTCGTAAAGGATATGCACGATATGCTGAAGAAATAGTAAGTATATTTTGCTTATAAAATTCGTATAACGATTTTGTTTAGCATTTAATAATCATTCTTATTTAACATATATCATTCAATTATTCTTGTTCTTAGGCAAATGAATTATGTGACGATGATGAAATCAATAGAGCTATTATTTGGAAGAAAGGAAGGGTTAATAAAGAAGGTAAATTTGATGGCCAAGAGTTGAAACAAACAATAGACAAGATTGTGAGAAGCTATGAGTAAAAATCAATTATTGTATTTCAATGAAACTTTTAAAGTAATTTTTTTTATTTGGATGACAGGATGATTATATACAACAGAAGCGTGAGGGTACACTCGAAATTAATGGGACAAAAGAAGATATTCTTACGAAAGCACTCAATTCAAGAGAACATAGTGGACGTGTGAGGGCTGTTGGAGGTCATATCACTCCATCATTGTTCTTTAATGGTAGTAGATGGAAGACTGACCATGTTGATAGAGAGCTACTGATTGAGCAAAAGAGAGAGTTGGTGGAGGCTAGAAAATTAATTCAAGACCAAGATACACGCATTCAAAACCTTGAAGCAATTGTCTACAAAAAGGGTGGATGGGGCAGTGACATTGATGACAAAGGAAGTTGGTCGGTAAAGTTACCTCAGCAAAATGACAATAAACTGAACACCGATAAGACTTTCCCCAGTCATGAAGAGTTCAATGATGTCGAAATGCAAGTTGTGGATAAAGAAGTTGCTTTACAGGTATATAAGTTGTGGTTATATTTATTATTAAAATAAAGAGTTAGTATAATTCAATGACACAACTATTTATCTTTTAGGTTAAATCAGTTATTTTGACATTGGATTCTAGCACAGACATTGTTGCATATGGTACAGTTGTTGAGGTCATTGGAGTTAATCACTCTCTCCATGGTGTTCCGTTACCCAAGAATTGTATGCGTGTATCCATCGATGAAGCAATGCAGAAATCAGCATGTTTGCCAGTTTCGATTCCCAATGAATGTGAAACTATTGGTGATGCTGTTGGAACCCATGTGGCTTGGCCAAAACACCTGCTGATGCTACGACAAAAGGTACATCTAAGATAATATTTCAAAGTAAATATCTGTGAAACTATTTAGTATTGCACCTATCTAAAAAGTTTACAATTACAATTATTAGAAGCGTCAAATGAAGAAAACAGCACATGTAGAAAATAACCAGACTTTGTTATCAAGTGTGCCAAGATCATTGCGCGTGGTGTATTGTTATTGTAAGCGTGCTCTTGAGAATGAAAGGAAATTGTCAATTGCTTTAGGTCATGAGGTATTTCAAGATGATTATGAACTGAACTTGCATCTTGAGGACATTAGTGCTTTGTATCACTTGGAGCCAATTTCAGGAAATTGTGTGGTTGTTTACATATGGTAAGTCTTCGAATTACCTTGTAGTATTGTTTGTTCTTTTTTAAATTTAGTATATAAGAAGCACATACTTTATTAGATCAGTATTTAATATCTAATATAGTTCTGATTTTTTTTATTTCAAATGGCAGGCATCTTTATAAAAAGTTGGTAAAAGAAAATAAGATTGATAAATTCAGATTTGTAAATCCGCATAGCATCCCAAACTTTCAAAAAACCACACAAGACAAAATAGGTAAAACTGAACGGTTGAACCAGAGGGCAAGTTTCTTAGCAGATAGGATGAGTGGTGCATCAATTAATCAATTAGTTTTGGTGCCAAGTTGCAATGGGTAATGAACATCTTTAATATCATTTTCAATTGATTATTTTAGTGAATTGTATGCACTAATTTTGTATTTGTGTGTAGTTTCCATTGGAATTTGACTGTCATTAAACCTCATAAGGAGATTGTTTACTTGTTGGATTCTTTAAGTCATCGCATTCGTGATGAAGATTGGAAATATGTTGTGGAAATGTGAGTTTATATATGCTTTTTATTATGTATTTAATTTAGTCATAAAACACTTATATATCAACTATGTTGAATGTATATATGAAGGGCGTTAAGATTGTTTAATTCGAACAATGGAAGGAAAGGAAGAAAGCATGTACAATGGGAAGTAATCAAGGTATGGGTACTTCTATTTCAATCAATCAAGGTATGTGTATATTTATCATTAACAATATCAATTGCCTTTAACGTAGGTTCCTAGGCAGCCAGATGCGAAACAATGTGGTTATTACGTGATGAGATTTATGAGGCAAATTACTGAAGAAAATGCAATGATCGAGGGGGATACACTACCATCGATAGTAATATTATCTTTATCATCTCAAATAATTAGAAGTTATTTAGTTATTATTTTTTTCCAATTAATTATATTTTGTTCTTTAAGATCATATAATTTATGTGTGTTCACAGTTCACAAAAGCGGAGTACTCTCAAGAAGAAATTGATGAAGTGCGCTCTGAGATAGCAGAATGCATACAAGATCATATTTATGAATAGGTATATACATGAGTTCATCTTATTGCATTTGACAATAATAATATTCAGTTAAATTGAATACATGCTGCTTATACTTGATTGCACTTGATTTGGAGATATCTGTCTCTGAGTCCATTTACCAAATCCAATCGGCATGACTAAACTGCACACATGAGTTCACAAAACTGCACAGGACGTTACAAATGAGAAACGTAGCAGAAGAGTAGATTAGATGGCGTTTAGGTGAAGATCATATTAATTTCTGGTTTGATACATGGTTAGATGCAGGTCCTTTGTTTAATCCCTCAGTCTCATCGTTAAATCTTGGGCTTTTATGTTCTTTACTAGTTCTATGTGATTTCCATGATCTAATTAGCGGTATCCTCTATGATATTGTCGGAAGTTTGGATTGCTCTTTTCTACTCTCTATTCCGTGTAAAAACTAAATAAACCATCTCTATGCTTTTGCATGATTGTCGGAGAATTTTATTCGAATATGAATTGGGGAAAATGCTAATATAGTTAGGAATTTTGATTCGTGCTAGAAGTTAGGCCGTTTACTGAGTCTATTTGAGTATCAAGAGAGTAGATCCTTATGATAATTGTGGGTTGATCAATTTGCTTGCTCTGTGAATTTAAATTAGTAAAGCTTGTTTGTTTAATTCTCTGTGTGCTGCTTTGTTGCTTCAGCCCTTGTTTGTATTTGTGATTTTGTATGCTCCGGAAATAAGTTGGAACTTGATTTTTCATGTCTAATTTAGCTAGATTCTATAATGCTTTTTTGATGCTCGATGATAGAACCAGAATCTGGTTGTTGCTCTAAGTCATTGCTTGCTCTGTGAATTTAGCTAGATTCTATATGCTTCAAATTGGATAGAATTTTTTTGGGTATATGTAAAGTTGATAGGTTTGGTTTACCATACTTAAGAGTTACTTGTAAAGCCATATAGCTGGTCTTTTAAGACATACTACTCTGAGTTTTTGTAAAGCTGTAATAAGGTCTGGTACGTGTGAAATTTCCAAGAGATCCATTTTTTATGCCATTTACTCCTGGGAAATGAATTAACTTGCAATCTTATGCTGCAGTTTCTGTGAAAGGAGAAGAAAAGAGAAGCTAGGAGGGAGGAGAAACTAGAAAAGGCTGCAGTTTAGAAGATGCACAGGCTGTTTAGAAGATGCACAGGTAGAGAAGACGTGCTCCAACAAAACATGATATTTTGGACTATATGTGTGATATATATAAACTTTTGGCTGTGTAAACTTTTGTGATGTTTGAATGTTGATGTTTGGTACTTTTGTGATGTTTGAATGTTGGAATATTTGCATTGTAAATATTGATTATGTAGGTTTTTTATCAATGAAATTTGCACTGGATGTTTTTTATAAACCATTGAGTAGGAAAAGATTAATAAGTTTTTTATTTATTGTCAAAATGTTGTATATTGTACCCAAAGACATCAGTTTAAATATGTCAAACTGTTGTCAATGGCGTTAAAAGACAATAGTGACAAACTGATGTTATTTAACATCGTTGCCTAAAAAGACAACGGTTTTTAACCGTTGTCAAACCGATGTCGTTGGCTAAAAAGACAACGCTTTTTAGCCGTTGTCGTAGACAGTTCAAAACTGTTGTTGAAGAGCCTAGGCATACGCTCAAAGACAACGGTGAAATACTGTTGTCTTTGTAGGAAAAGACAACAGTTTTTCACCGTTGTTAAAATGTTGTCTTTGCCTTCGCAGACAACGGTTAAAAACTGTTGTCGTTTGCTACCCCTTTTAACAACACAGCCTTTAACAACAGTTGAAAATGGCCTACGACAACGGTGAAAAACCGTTGTTGTATGTCTTTTTTCTTGTAGTGTAAAAGCCAGTTCGTTGCATATATATATATATATATATATATATATATATAAACTAAAACTGAAAATCTACAACTGAAATGTTTTCATGAAATCTGAAACTAACATGCTCCAAATTAATCTAACTCGTTCTAAACTGCAAGACTTCCTCGATTCTTATCATATCATGTAAAGAACATCTTTAACCCAATAGAACCTCACAAATCTACAAAGGAATATACTTGAAACCTCTTAATCTACACCGGAAATTTCTACAAGCAAGGAAAGAACTAAAATGTTTCTTATCTTCTAATTCTTTTATTATAGAATGCCTCGGCATTTCTTCGAGCACTTGGCGTGCTGCTGATCCCAAATTCTGAAATTTAGAGATCCTATCAAGACCTTGGTCCTTTCTTTACTTATAACTACTTATAATCTTCTAAAAAGATTTAATGAAACACATGCTTTAAATTAAAGAACTATTCTTGCTCATTAAGGAAGCGAAACTCCTCTGCACACTTAAGAAGTTCTACACTAAAATTCTGCACTACAATAGATCTACACATGCCGAATTGTTTCCAACAAAACAAAGCATAAGGAAAGGGTGCTTCTATTAAACTAGAACTCACTAGAATTTTTGGATCCTATATAACTTGTTTCGTTTGTTCTAAGCTATTACTTCTATTTCCTCCCAATTGCTACTCCCAAAACTAAATCCGTTTATGTAAATTGCTTAGCACAAACAAAACTAGAACCTGCTGAAATTTAAACCTATGCAAGGCTTGTTCTTTTCTATTACAGCAAGGAAAAATCCAAACTCATGTGCTACACAATGCAACTAAACTGCATATTCCAGCAATATCATTGACCACTAATCAAGCAAGACCAGAGCATAAACTTGGTAATCCCATTTTGTCCTACCAGATAGCTATCCGTGAACATGAAAGCTAACATGAGGAACCATAATCATCTATCATATGCCTAAACTAAACAATTCATTTCCTTTCAATAAACTAAATTATCTGATAGAAAGCTTACTGATATTACTGAATATTAATACCAAACTTTAAACTATGTAAAATAATCTAGAAGGAAAAACATCTAGCCACCGGTTAACTAACTTATAATTAACTAGATGTAAACTAGATTGGGAAATAAACAGTATAATAGCATCACTACTAACTTATAGAAAGCAGCAATTAAACTAGTTTATGTTAGCCTTGGGAACTTAATACTAACATAGTTTATTCCTCACACTTATACTGATTTATTAAGTTTGTTCATGTCAATTAATCTGACAATCTAGTTTTACAAGTATCAAACTAGATTTATTCCCTGATGTTTATTTATAGGTGAGGTTTTATTAATTAGATGTGCTTGATCAGTAATAGGATTTTTAGTAAACTTGGTCTGTTCTTTTTCATTGCAGCAAGGAGAAAGAAAGAACAAAATCTAAAACTGAGATAAACAAATCTATTTCCTTTCATGCTCACTGCCTAAACAACAAAACTAAAATTTTCAAGGCTATATATAATCTGATCAACACTTATATAACAATAGAACCAACTAAGCATCTTCGGTCAAGGCTTGAACACTTCTACAGTGTATCCGAAATTTCATGAACCAAAAAGGCAACAACCAAATCAAGCCACACCTATCTGTACAGAATCCAGGAAATAGGAGGAACAAGAGCAGCTTCGAAAACTAAAGGAAGATTACTAAATCCTTATCAACTAAATTCTGCAAGGCATATTCCGGAAGCAAGTAAAGAAACTAAATCCCTAATCAACTTCAATTCTGTACAACATGATCCGTAGGCAAGGAAAAACTAAATCAAAGCTTGAAACTGATCAGATCATCTACATGTTCCAAAACAAGCAAGAAAAGAGGGCTAAATCCCTAACAACATAACTGGTTATAGCAGGAA
The DNA here is from genome assembly GCF_018446385.1 of Zingiber officinale. Lineage (NCBI taxonomy): Eukaryota > Viridiplantae > Streptophyta > Magnoliopsida > Zingiberales > Zingiberaceae > Zingiber > Zingiber officinale. The sequence goes on along the minus strand of NC_055988.1, from coordinate 12,349,421 downwards.
ACAACAAATTGCTAATTCAATCTAAAACCTTGTAATGATTTCTGAAAACAAAACTAAACCATCTCGAAACAGCAAATCTCATAGCAAGGAATCACAAGCTACTAATCTTATCCACCGAATTCATACTACAATTCAAAGCAATACAATCTGTATCCCTTCTTCGTTCCCTTTTGAGACTCACGGCAACAACCTCACAACAAGCTCCTTACGGTATTCATCACAGAAAACAACATGTAAAGCAAAAACTCGATAGCTACTCTTACCGCAGGTGAGTAAGCAACTTACTCCTTGTATCCTTGAACTCACAGCCGGAAAGGGAGGTCTAGGATTTCAGATAGATGAGAATCCCAGTGGCTTCTTTGCGTTTCTGAGCTCCTCTCGTCGAGGTGGTCACGGACGGATGAAGACCGACCGGAAAACGATGCTAGTCGACCGCCGGAGACGTGCCCTAAGTCATCCTCGTTTCCACCCGAGAGAAAGTCGTCGCGCAGCGTCGTGAGCGTGAGAGAAGAAAGGGAATTTCGGGAGAAATTTTAGGTTTAGGGAAAAGAATTTAAATCTTATACTTTATCTTCGTTTCCAACTATACCTTATATACATTTTATTCCCTTCTTGATTAACAAAATACCCGCAGACCAGTTGGTTGGCTGAGTTTGGTTAAGGTCTGGTTCGGGTCTGAGGTCTTGGGTTTAAAACCCGGCTTCAACATTTTTTTTTAAACTTCTTCCTCTTGGTAAACATACCAAACGAACTCCAAAAATTACATAAAAATACTCCAAAAATTTCTAAAAATCTCTAGAATTTTTCTATAGCATTTCTAAATATTTTTAAATTATTTTTGGGGCTCAAAATGAGAAAATTTGGGTTGTTACAAAATATACATAAAGAATTAACCAACAATCCTATCTAACTATCAACGATAGACCTGCATCGCATTGTCACCCTATGTCACAAGCCCATCCATGAATAGGCATAACATGAAAACATAACAAATAACACAAACAAGCATAAATGAAACTAAACAAAATGCAACACTAAACAATCAAACATGGATAAGAGAATAACACATAAATCAAACAAGAAAGCCAACTAAATTAACCAACCTTTTCCATGATCAACTCCAAAGACCACCCTTGTCATCACATGGAGGCCCGGAGATGGAACCACCAACTCCAATGGATGGCAACAAAGATGCTGGTGGCGCTTGCGTCAACAACAATGATGGAATGAATCTTCCACCAAAGAACCACTCCGATGGAAGTTGATTGGAAGAGGTGGAGGGTTGTCGGTCTCCATCAATATGTGATTGCCCACGCGAATCACGTGATAGAACCCATGCAACCGATAAGAGGGGGTGAATTTCCATTCTAAAAGAAAATGAAACCTTTCTCTCCCTTTTGAAATATTAAAGCATGTGTATAAACAGAATTGATAAACTAATTAAAAGAAAGAGTCTACTGATTTTACATGGTTACAACCGGGAAAGTTGTTAATTCAAGACTTTAAAGCACTAATCAAATTCTTCTTTCATCATAGGAAGAGAAGTCTCTTACAAGCGTTGGAAGTGTTGGTTGCTACTCGGAAAACCTAGAGGTTCCATTGTACAAAAATTTTGTACAAAGGTCTGAACCTTTTCCTAGCTGCCATGTGTTCTTTTAAATTAAACTTTGGATCGCCTGCGGAACTTAACACGTTTGATCCAAAACTTAATCTATTTGTTCTTTCAGGTTTAGACTTGGATCTCCTGCGAAACTTAACACGTTCGATCCAAATCACCTAAGTTATTAATTCCATTAAATATTAATTTCCATAATCGGTTTCCAGTACTGACGTGGCGAGGCACATGACCTTCTTGGATATGGGAACAACCACCACCGACTAGACAAAACCTTTTATGGAAAGCTAATATTTAATTTCCTAAAATAACTTTAGGTCAACCGAAAAGAACAATCAAATCACAAGGAAAAGAAAAACAAAAGAACACTATATTGAAAACAAATTCGAAACACTAGAATCATATGCCTCTTGTATTTAGTATTATTTCCAAAAATAACTAGTATGATGCGGAAAGAAAAAATACTAGTTATACCTTTTAGAAAAACCTCTTGATCTTCTACCGTATTCCTCTTCTAACCTCGGACGTTGTGTGGGCAACGATCTTCCGAGATGAGAAACCACCAAAGCACCTTCTTTTCCTTTCTTCAAATTTCGGCCGAGCACAAAGCTTCCAAAAGATGAAGATCTTTTCCACCAACCAAGCTCCAAGGGATGCAAGAAACAAAACCTCCTTTCTCTCCTTCTTCTCCTAGCTAGAACCGGCCACCATCAAGAGCTCCAAGAGGGGTTGCCGCCGGCCATAAGAAGACGAGAAGAGGAAGAAGTTAGGGCTGGCCACCAAGGAGGAAAAGAGAGGAGAAGAATAATAGAGTTATTCTATCATGAAGGCACCTCTACCCCCTCTTTTATAATCCTTGGTCTTGGCAAATAAGGAAATTTTAATAAAAACTTCCTTAATTCTTTTGCCATGAAAAGGAAAATTTATTTAATTAAAAAATAATTTCCTCCTCATAAATATCATGGCCGGCCACTTCTAATCTAAAACAAGGAAAGTTTAATTCACACAAGAATTAAAACTTCCTAATTTGTTTCTAGAAATTTATAAAATTTTTTTAATAATTTTAATCCCTTCATGATTGATTAGTAAAAAGGAAATTTAAAATTAAAAAATCCTCTCCTTTTAATTCCACGTGATCGGCCTTAGCATTAATCAATATTGGCAAGCTCTTCTCACGTTGACTTAATTTGCAATCAAAAACGTGAGTTGCTTAAACAAGCTTCTCATGTGAATTTGCAATCAAATATGTGAGTTGCTTAACATTGATATCTCAAAGCTTCTCAAGCTTCTCACGTTGGCATCTCAAATTTCTCACGTTGACACATCACAGCTTCTCACGTTGATACATCAACGTTAGCAAGCAAAATGTTCACAAGCTTCCCGTGAGTTGTTGTTCTGTTCATGTTAATTTCAGCAGTGTGAAGCAACACCAACAACATGAACTAGAAGATGGACTTGGATGGATATAATTTTCTATATACAAGAGGCTACGATAGGGATCGAGAGGAGGAATTGGTTTTTGGTCTCCCGATGAAATTAAGCTTCCTGTGTTCGCCCCGAACACACAACTTAACTTCATCAATAATAAGTCATACCACTAAAGAATTATTATTAAACTACCGCACCAATCCCAAATTACATTTTTGGGCTCCTTCTTATTATGAGTGTGTTAGTCTCCCTGTGTTTAAGATAACAAATGTCCACTAATTAAGTAAGTTACTGACAACTCACTTAATTAATATCTAGCTCCAAGAGTAGTACCACTCAACTTCATCGTCATGTCGGACTAAGTCCACCTGCAGGGTTTAACATGACAATCCTTATGAGCTCCTCTTGGGGACATTCTCAACCTAGATCACTAGGACACAGTTTCCTTCTATAATCAACAACACACACTATAAGTGATATCATTTCCCAACTTATCGAGCTTATTGATTCATCGAACTAAATCTCACCCATTGATAAATTAAAGAAATAAATATCAAATATATGTGCTTGTTATTATATTAGGATTAAGAGCACACACTTCCATAATAACTGAGGTCTTTGTTTCTTTATAAAATCAGTATAAAAGAAACGACCTCTAATGGTCCTACTCAATACACTCTAAGTGTACTAGTGTAATTATATAGTTAAGATAAACTGATACCTAATTACACTACGACCTTCCAATGGTTTGTTCCTTTCAATTATGGTCGTGAGCTACTGTTTATAATTTATAAGGTACTGATAACATGATCCTCTCTGTGTGACACCACACACCATGTTATCTACAATATAAATTAATTGAACAACTACATTTAACATAAATGTAGACATTTGACCAATGTGATTCTTATTTCTAGATAAATGTTTATACCAAAAGCTAGGCTTTTAGTATACACTCTAACAATCTCCCACTTATACTAAAAGACTAAGCTGCCATATCTGCTGCCATACATCTGATTCCCAACCCTTCAACATGTCCATCAAAAGCTCTCGCCTTAAGGACCTTAGTGAAAAGATCTATAGGTCATCATCTGATGCATTCTAGGCAGCAACAACTTCTCCTCGTTTATACGATTTCTCGTATTGGGTGGTACTTGCGCTCTATTGTGTTTACTTGCCTTTATAGACTTATGGTTTCTTCGAGTTTGCTACTGCACTAATATTATTACAATAAATTGTAATAATCTTTGGACAAACCAGAAATCATATCTAAGTCTATCTTGAGGTTATTGAGTCATTCAGCTTTTATGGCTACCTCAGAGGCTTGCCATATACTAAGCTTCTATGGTGGAGTCCAGAAAAACACCTATGCTTATCACTGTTCCATAGTTATGACTTTACCTCCTAAAATAAACACAAAACCCCGAGGTTGACTTATTATTGTCCCTATCCGATTGGAGGTCAAAATCCGTACAACCCATAGGAACCAAATTAACTGCCTTTTAAGCTAGCATATAATCTTTAGTGCCTCTAAGGTACTTTAATATATGCTTTACTGCAGTCCAATGTCCTTGTCTAGGGTTACTTTGATATCTGCTAACTATGCCCTTGGCAAAATAGATTTCTGATCTCGTGCATAGCATACATTAGGTTGTCTAACTGCCAAAGCATAAAGAACTGCCTACATGTCCTCAATCTCCTTTGATGTCATCGGAGACATCTCTTTAGATAAAGACACTCCATGCTTAAAAGGTAAGAAACCTTTCTAGGAGTTTTGCATGCTTAAAATGAGCAAGGATTTTACTGATGTATCAAGCTTGGGATAAGTAAAATATATTTTTTCTTGCGATCCCTTATTACTTTGATCTCAAAAATATATACATTCTCCCAAGTCCTTTATATCGAATTATTTGGACAACCATACCCTTACTTCTGACAACATTTTGATATTGTTTCCAACTACCAAAAATGTTATCTACGTATAGTACAAGAAATACCACCGCGTTTCCATCACATCTTTTGTATACACAAGACTTATCCGTTTACTCAATAAATCCATAGGTCTGGATTACTTTGATAAACTGGATGTTCCAAGATCTTGAAGCTTTGTATCAGTCCATAGACTGATTGAGCTTGCACACAAGATGCTCTTAGCCCTTTGCTATGAACCCTTCTGGTTGCTTTATATGGATGCTTTCTTCAAGACTTCCATTAAGGAATGCTGTCTTGACATCCACTTACCAAATAGATAAAAGAATCCGGATAGACTTAAGCATGACTACCAGTGAAAAAGTTTCCTTTTTCATCTAGCCTTGCTTTGAAAGTTTCTACCTTCCTGTCTATCCCTCTTTTCCTATTATAGACCTTTTTATACCCAAAGGCTTTTACACCATTTGGTGGTTCTACAAGCTTCCAGATTTTATTAGAATACATATATTCTAATTCTGTTATTCATTACTCTTTGCCAAGATGCTTGCATCTTTATCTTGGAGTACTTCATCATATGACCGGAGATCAGGTTCATGTCCTCCAGGGATCGAATCCAAAAACTCTCCCAAAACATGAACCTATTTAGGTTGCCTAACAACCCTCCCACTACGACAAGGCACTTTCTGCAATTGTGTATCATTTGTGATACGTGTTGCAGTTTTCTTGTGATATCTCATCTTGTACAGTTGGTACTAGGTTAGACATGTCCTTTATTATTTCCTTAAGAACAAATTTACTTATGAGCACGTGGTTCATTATATAGTCCTTTTCTAAAAATCAGTCATTGATACTAACAATGACCTTCTGATTTTTAAGACTATAAACCTACTTTTGTTTATCTAGGATAACTTACAAACAAGTGAACTCCTATCCAACTTATCATTGTCTCTCTTTAACATATGTGCTGGATTACCCGAATCCGAATATGCTTCAAAATAGGTTTTCACCTATTCAGCAATTCTATATGAGTAGAGAGTTCTAACTTGGAAGGTACTATGTTCACTTTCGTTTTCAGAGTTTATCCTTAAAACAAATTTGGTAATTTTCTGAATAACTCATCATCTATCTAATTATTCCATAAGAGTCCTTTACCTTCTTTCTACTACACCATTCTGTTGGGGGTGTACCAGATGTAGTTAGTTGGGATTGAAATCCAACTTCTGATAATTGACTCCTAAAATCTCTCAAGAGGTACTTGCCACTACGATCTTCCATAGTGACTTTTTACTTTAACATTTCTCCGCATCAACCATGTACTCTTTGAACTAATCAAAGTACTTAGTCTTGCGGTACATTAAGTAAATTTGTTTGTATCTTGAATAGTTATCTATAAAATAGACAAAATATTCAATACTACCTCTTGTCTGGATAGTCATAGGATCACACAAATCAGAATGAACCGATTTCAACATATCTTTGACTCCATACCCCTTGGACTTAAAAGCTTCTTGGTTATTTTCCTTCCAAGTAAGACTCGCAGGTTGGAAAGATTTCCACTACCAATGAACCCAAAAGTTCATCAGCTACCAATGAATCCTACTCAAGTATAACCTAGCTTTAGATGCCAAAGATATAATTGGTTCATCTCCGAAGGTTGCTTTCTCTTAAAATTAGAAGATGTGTTACTAATTTCCATTTGTTGCATCATGGGAGTTATTGGATTATAAATTGTCAACCATCATACCAGAATAGATAACTTCCCTATTTTTCTTGATAACAACTTTGTTATCAAAATAGACACAATATCTATAATAGTTTAGAAATTGAAATCAGGTTCTTTCTAAACTTGGTACGTTAAAACAATTACTTAAAATCCATATTTTATTCTTATCAAAGGATAAACATCTCCCACTGCAACCGCTACCACTTTTACAGTAGTGCCCATGTGGACGGTGATTTACCTTTCATTTAGTTGTCGGGTTTCCTGGAACCCTGCAATGAATTGCAGACATGATTAATGGTATCTTGTATCTACACTCCAGGTTCTGGTAGATAACACCACTAGACATGTTTCAACTAATGAATTAAATACACCTATATTGTTCTTAGTTCTAAGAAGGCAGTCTACCTTAATGTCCAAGTCCTATTTCCAATCATTACAATTGGGACTATTAAGTCTTTTTCTATAGTATGACTACTAGGGATTGACAAACATCCTAAGAATCACAAAAATATTTGGTCAAGATCAACTTCTTAAAATCTCCATGAATTTTGTGTATTCAAAATCGAAGAGGAGATTTTATTCATTAATTTTATTATCTCGTCAACTTTACTTTATGACGAATAAAATTAATAGTTGATCTGTCTTTGATCAAATATTTGGTCAAAACTCTTTGAATTTAAAATAACATTAATTCCTCAAACAATATTATTTAAATTCACCAACACCTCAAACACCGTGAATTTTGCATGCCACGTTAGTGTGGACGTATACAAATTCATCATTTGTAAGAGGAGGGTTTTACCCATTGACTATCTTGTCAATATAACCTTTTGACAAATAAAATTATCTCAAACACCATGAATCTTGTATGCCACGTTAGTGTGGACGTATACAAATTTAAACATTTGTAAGAGGGGTTTATTAATTTTATTATATTGCCAATATAGTTTTATGACAAATCAATAGTTGGTTTCCCTTTGGTCACACAAGTGATAGTAGTGACTCTGTTGGGGAGGATACTATTAAATGTGTCTAAGTGTATACCATTACTTGACACTAAGTCCATTAATAAGATTATGCCCCTTCCGTTGGGGAAGATCACACGCTCTTAATTAACTTCCTATAGTCATCCAAAAATGGAAGTCTGTTCTAGTGATCCACAAACAAGCTCATCCGTTATGGAGGAAGGCACTCAGAGCCAACGCGCAAGCTTGTTTGCATCACTTACAAACCAGTAATGGAGACCATGGGACTTACTTAAAACTCCCTCTCCCACTTAGTTATTTATAAATGAGGAATTTTAATTATGCTAGCCTACTAAATATGTAAACCAACATGCACACACAGCACAATATAAAAGCAATAAATAGAAAATCTAATTTTCAACTATTATGGCTTTTATCTCTAGTTGTCCTCCGTGTGTTGTCATCCCAAGCTGCTGCCATATTTGGCCACCGCCACCGGGTCTAGCTGTCGCATCCATCTTGCTCCTAGTTCCGCTGTGCCTCTGGTCCTTAGAAGGTTCCACGCGTTGCAAGATTCGATCCGCGACATAAATAGAATTTTACATTTTGATCCTATATTCCATAAAAGGAATGTACATGTATCTAGATCAAAAATAAAATCCTAATAAAACTAAATACAGCTCCTGTTGTATTTAAATACAATCATGCACACACATATAAATGCTCTTGACATGTCCAAGGGTCCAATCACACACATAATAACTAAAAGCCGTAATAGTTGGATCTTGCATCCACAAAGTTAGCACATCCTACTATTAACCTGCCTAAATTATGTATGACATGTGTATAATTAACCTAATACCAAATACACAGAGGCAAAACCCTAGCTCTGATGCCAATTGTTGGTTGCTACTCGGAAAACCTAGAGGTTCCATTGTACAAAAATTTTGTACAAAGGTCTGAACCTTTTCCTAGCTGCCATGTGTTCTTTTAAATTAAACTTTGGATCGCCTGCGGAACTTAACACGTTTGATCCAAAACTTAATCTATTTGTTCTTTCAGGTTTAGACTTGGATCTCCTGTGAAACTTAACACGTTCGATCCAAATCACCTAAGTTATTAATTCCATTAAATATTAATTTCCATAATCGGTTTCCAGTACAGACGTGGCGAGGCACATGGCCTTCTTGGATATGGGAACAACCACCACCGACTAGACAAAACCTTTTATGGAAAGCTAATATTTAATTTCCTAAAATAACTTTAGGTCAACCGAAAAGAACAATCAAATCACAAGGAAAAGAAAAACAAAATAACACTATATCGAAAACAAATTCGAAACACTAGAATCATATGCCTCTTGTATTTAGTATTATTTCCAAAAATAATTAGTATGATGCGGAAAGAAAAAATACTAGTTATACCTTTTAGAAAAACCTCTTGATCTTCTACCGTATTCCTCTTCTAACCTCGGACGTTGTGTGGGCAACGATCTTCCGAGATGAGAAACCACCAAAGCACCTTCTTTTCCTTTCTTCAAATTTCGGCCGAGCACAAAGCTTCCAAAAGATGAAGATCTTTTCCACCAACCAAGCTCCAAGGGATGCAAGAAACAAAACCTCCTTTCTCTCCTTCTTCTCCTAGCTAGAACCGGCCACCATCAAGAGCTCCAAGAGGGGTTGCCGCCGGCCATAAGAAGAAGAGAAGAGGAAGAAGCTCGGGCCGACCACCAAGGAGGAAAAGAGAGGAGAAGAATAATAGAGTTATTCTATCATGAAGGCACCTCTACCCCCTCTTTTATAATCCTTGGTCTTGGTAAATAAGGAAATTTTAATAAAAACTTCCTTAATTCTTTTGCCATGAAAAGGAAAATTTATTTAATTAAAAAATAATTTCCTCCTCATAAATATCATGGCCGGCCACTTCTAATCTAAAACAAGGAAAGTTTAATTCACACAAGAATTAAAACTTTCTAATTTGTTTCTAGAAATTTATAAAATTTTTTTAATAATTTTAATCCCTTCATGATTGATTAGTAAAAAGGAAATTTAAAATTAAAAAATCCTCTCCTTTTAATTCCACGTGATCGGCCTTAGCATTAATCAATATTGGCAAGCTCTTCTCACGTTGACTTAATTTGCAATCAAAAACGTGAGTTGCTTAAACAAGCTTCTCATGTGAATTTGCAATCAAATATGTGAGTTGCTTAACATTGATATCTCAAAGCTTCTCAAGCTTCTCACGTTGGCATCTCAAATTTCTCACGTTGACACATCACTTCTCACGTTGATACATCAACGTTAGCAAGCAAAATGTTCACAAGCTTCCCGTGAGTTGTTGTCCTGTTCATGTTAATTTCAGCAGTGTGAAGCAACACCAACAACATGAACTAGAAGATGGACTTGGATGGATATAATTTTCTATATACAAGAGGCTACGATAGGGACCAAGAGGAGGAATTGGTTTTTGGTCTCCCGATGAAATTAAGCTTCCTGTGTTCGCCCCGAACACACAACTTAACTTCATCAATAATAAGTCATACCACTAAAGAATTATTATTAAACTACCGCACCAATCCCAAATTACATTTTTGGGCTCCTTCTTATTATGAGTGTGTTAGTCTCCCTGTGTTTAAGATAACAAATGTCCACTAATTAAGTAAGTTACTGACAACTCACTTAATTAATATCTAGCTCCAAGAGTAGTACCACTCAACTTCATCGTCATGTCGGACTAAGTCCACCTGCAGGGTTTAACATGACAATCCTTATGAGCTCCTCTTGGGGACATTCTCAACCTAGATCACTAGGACACAGTTTCCTTCTATAATCAACAACACACACTATAAGTGATATCATTTCCCAACTTATCGAGCTTATTGATTCATCGAACTAAATCTCACCCATTGATAAATTAAAGAAATAAATATCAAATATATGTGCTTGTTATTATATTAGGATTAAGAGCACACACTTCCATAATAACTGAGGTCTTTGTTTCTTTATAAAGTCAGTATAAAAGAAACGACCTCTAATGGTCCTACTCAATACACTCTAAGTGTACTAGTGTAATTATATAGTTAAGATAAACTGATACCTAATTACACTACGACCTTCCAATGGTTTGTTCCTTTCAATTATGGTCGTGAGCTACTGTTTATAATTTATAAGGTACTGATAACATGATCCTCTCTGTGTGACACCACACACCATGTTATCTACAATATAAATTAATTGAACAACTACATTTAACATAAATGTAGACATTTGACCAATGTGATTCTTATTTCTAGATAAATGTTTATACCAAAAGCTAGGCTTTTAGTATACACTCTAACAGGAAGTACACAATCAAAGTAGTAGAATAGTAAAGAAACTCGTGTACAAGAAGTGATGATCTGAACTACTGAGACCAGGGCTCTATTTATAGTCTGCTGGTCGAATATATCTGTTTACTGATGTGGCAGCTCCAGGCACCTGGAATGGGTCCGGGTGCCTGGGCCTGGATAAAGATTTTGTAGGATCGGAAAGAACGCTAGAGGGGGGGGGGTGAATAGCGATCGTCGAAAATTCGATTTAAAACTGATACACAGTGGAAGAATGAGAAGCAATGCTAACATGACCAAGTTTTTTACTTGGTTCAGAGCCTTCGACGACTCCTACTCTAAGACCCGCACTTGTCGAGTGTTTCATTGGGTAGTCCACTAATATTTTGAAATGGTTACAAATTGCAAGTACAAGAACTATATATAAAAATTATCAACAATAAAAAGAAATAATTAAAGCTGAAGTCCGGTTGTCGGTGGAGCCTAGTAGCATTGCAGGAGCCTTTCGGAGCACCGAGCAGAAGAGAAGGGCGTTGTAGTTGTTGTCCTAAAGCTCCGGGTCGAAGACCTTTAAATAGGTCCGTTTTGGGTGTCTGGAACCCCTCTGGGCGCCTAGACCACGTGGCCCGGTCAATCGATGCGCTCCACGTCAACTTATGGATGATTTTACGATTTTGGGCGCTTGGACAAAGTTCGAGCGCCCCAATCGCCTGGGCGCTTGGACTGAGTCTGGGCGCCGAGATCGCCTAGGCACTCCGGCACCCACTGGGCGTGCCTGCTCCGGATGCCCGGACCCTTTTCTTCAGTAACTTCCACCTGCAAGAAAAGGTTAGTCCAAACAATCAAAAAATAGATTTTATCCTGCAAAACAGAGTTAGCACAACATGATAAAATATGAGTATTAATTATATTCTATCTTCTCAAGACTAGGATCTAGTCAAGATCTCAACTTAGGCTTCCTAAATAGACTTAAGTTGGATCAACGCCTATAGTTTTCTCAACGGGGAACACGTCCTCACTAGTTTTCTCCTCCAGTTGCTTACATTCACTTACCAACTGCAGTTACTTGACTTGTCTCTGACTCACCAGGTCTTTTCGCCAGTTGTCAGGTCCGCTGACCCAACTAGACTTCGACCGATTATCAAGTCCCATAGACCCAACTGAACTTCTCGCCAGATATCAGGCCCTGCGGAACTATCTGGACTTCCCACCAGCTATTAGGCCCATAAACCTAGTTGGATTTCAGTCTGGTGTCAGGTCCCTCAAACTAGTCAACTACACGCTTGGTAGAAAAGGTTAGACAAATATCACATCTAACTTTAATCTATCTGTCATAAATCAAACCAGATTATTAGTGCAACATGCACCAACAATCTTCCCTTTTTTGATGTAATGACAATCCGAGTTAAAGTTAAAAAAATAAAGCAATAACGCATGAAAAAAATGGGTTGATTGGATTTTTTTTTTAACGTGACCCACTATCCTCCCCCTTTATCATATATCAAAAAATACATGCATAAAGCATAAATAACTAAGTAATAATTTGGGCAAAAGAATTTTACAATCTTAATTTTTCAAGCAAGCCTCAACCAAATATGTCAAGTAATTTTGAAATAAAATAAAGTTTTGAAAAACCAACTACTTAAAAGAATTGCAAAGTGATGGTTTTAAATAAAAATTTAGCTTTATTTGAGGGAGGAGTAAATGTTTTAGCAAAAAATAATTGCAAGTAAGTTTTCAGAAGTAATAAATTTTCAAAAATATTTTAAAGCTCTTTTTCAAATTAATTTCCAAAGATTTAAATTCTTTTAAGTAGGACGTTTTAAAGAATTTAGACAGAAAAGTTAAGAAACAATTTAAGGAAAAATATCTTTAAGTAAAATTTTCAAAAGAAAGTTTAAAGAGAAATTTCTCTGTATTATTTTTAAGAAAAGTTTAAGGCAAACTTCTAAGGAGTTATTTTTAAGAGCATTTTTTGAAGTAAAGTTTTTTCTTTAAGTTTGAAAAATTTTTAAAATAACTTTGGCAAAATAATGTTAAATAAAATTTTTTAAGTAACAATTTCAAAGTGATTCAAAATTTTTTTCTAAAAGTAATTTTAAAGTAATTGCAAAGAAAATTTTCTAATAAAGATTTTTAAAGTTAAAGATAATAAATAAATTCTTTAAATTAAATTTTCTAACATTTTAAGAGTAATTTTCACATGGAACAACTTTTCAAAATATTTTAAAATGTTTTTCAAAAGAGTTTTTAGAAAAAGTATTAAAATCATATTTGAATGCATAATTTAATAAGAGATTTTCAAACGATAAGTTAAAGCAGTTTTCAAAACACTTTCTAAGTTATCTATTTTCAAAGTAATTTTGTAATTTTTAAAAAGTTTAGTCTCTTTAGATTTTCAAATTTTGAAATTTTGCAATAATTTTGAAAAACATTTTCAAAGAGAAAAAATTAGTTTTGAAACATTTCATATTTTTCGAACAAAATTCAACAAAGCATGTTATAAGGATTATTATATATATTTTAGGCAAATTTTAGAAGAGTTTTTTCAAATCGATGTTTCAAATAAATTCAGTAAATTAATTTTAAAAATATTGTCAAAATGTATTTTAGAATAAAAAAATATTTTTCAAAATAATTTTGAAGAAAAATTTTCTAAGAAAGATTTTCAATATAAGTTTGAAAAGATTCAAGGTAATTTTACAAAAAAGATTTAAGAAATATTTTCAAAGTCGAAGAAACATTTTCTAAAAAAAATGATTTTATTTTTCAAGAACTTTCTCAAAGCAAATATTTTTTCGTAAGTTGCAAAATTTTTTAATTTATTTTAAAAAAAATTTCACATCGATGTTTCAATATATTTTTAAAATAATTGAACCCTTTCTCCCTCTTAAGTTAACACTCTCCTTTAAATTGTACTAAGGTTTGGTCATATTAAATTGAAGATATTTTCAAGGGCCTTGCTCCCCTTTAACCTAGCACCTTCTAGTTATCTTTGTTAGTAACAAGGATTTCTATCTTAGTGCTTAAGGAATTTACTATTTGTAATATAATTGTTTATCAAATATATTATTTACACCTTATTATGATAGTTTACTTAAGTTTGATTAATCATTAATAAAAAATAACCTTAGATTTAGATGTATTAAGTTAAAATTAAGTTTTAGGTTAAAAGAAATAATTTGTTATTAATTCAATAATAGTTAATCATTATCAATGATTTATTGATTAAATTTTACTTGGCTCAATTCAATAATTTACTACTTATTTGATTAAAACAACTTACATTTCATATTAACTGATTGAGTTAATTGACTAATGGCTGAAAGTATTAGTTTTTGATCCGGTAGTAAGAGCGGGCCCCCCCTTCTTGCAAAGTCAACGCCAAGTGAAAGTCACCGGAGCAGCCGCCCATCCGAGGAGAGTGTGGTCCGACCGGACGGACGACCGTAAACGGCCGGCCCGACCGGACTGCCGGCCGGCCGATGGAATCGAATACCCGGATGGGTCCGGCCGGCTCGCACTTATGGTTAGAAGACACCCTGTCAAATCGGGGTTCTGACGCTCAGTTAAAAAGGTCACGGACCGAGCTGACCTTTTGACCGGCCACAGTCATAAAGCGCCCCTGTTTATTAGTCTCCACAAAGCACAGGTAAACCACTGCGTATGTCCGGTCGGATGTTGAGGGAGCTGTCCGCTCGGACGACAAGTTTGGAGCAAGGAAAAAGACCCGAGGATTTCTCCTCTGACAACCGGTAGGTTTCACGTGTGTGTCAGGCTCCCAATCTTGTGACAGGGGATTCTGCTGTCCCATCGAGGGCATGCTTTGACTGTAGCGATATGGGTCAGGTAAATTTTCTGACAGCCACATACCTAGGAAAGGACAGGTAAGCTTTCTGACAGCCGCATACCTAGGAAAGGACAGAAGACACGTATGCACCTAGGTACGCGTGCCCAGACCCTTCATAGCTCTATATAAAGAACCTCAGGTTTCACCGGTGAGGTACGTATTCTGAGATTTTGGAAGCCACTTTGTTCATCGTAGCTTACCTGACTTGAGCGTCGGAGGGCCGTCGCCGGGATACCCCTCCCGACTCGGTTTTGCTGCAGGTTCACCGGAGTACTCGAGGATCCAGCAGGGAGCGCCGCATCCCCAGCGTTCGTTGACTCTTGGTTCGAATAGGATCAAATTGGCGCCGTCTGTGGGAACGCTCCTGCATTCGAACAAGAACAATGGACGAGGCTGGACGACAACACACGGTGGCGCTTTCAACAGAAGAACTCGACGCTCTGGTCGAAATGAGGGCCGCCAAACTTATGGAGCTAAAACAGAAAGCAGCTGCCGAGCGGCCGGAGCAACAAGCAACATCTGCGTCGGGTGGCCGAGCGGGAGCACCTCAAGCCACCGTCGCATTCCCTCAGGCACTCTTCCGTACTCCCTCAGAAATCGCGCCCGCTCACGGGGAGCAAGGATCTTCATCTGATGAGCCTCCCGTTCGGGAGCATAAGAAGGGCAAAACCCTCCGAGCAGTCGCTTCTCCCGAGCGGAAGCACCGACTGCCACAGTTCCATTTCCCTCAAAAGCAGATACTTCATCTCCCGAATTCGACTTATAGCAAGCCCCTCCTTCTGGAATCTCAAGAACGGGAGTTTGATGTCAGGCGATGAATCGACCGCATACGAGGGAGTTGGGTGGACGAGCCGCCAAGCGGATGAAGAGGGATTGGCACTTGGATCCACCATGAAGCACAAAGTATCTCTAGCCTGTCCGGGGCAGGGCAAGAAGTGCACTAATAGAATGTGCTGTATATTTTCCGTTTGGTTGTATATTTGAAATGTAGAAGGCAAAATGTTATAATGTGCGCCATTGGAATTATTGGCCGAGCGGCCTATCTTCATGGTGTATAAGATACGAGCCAAGCGCTCTTGGCTCGATGAAGAAGGCCTCGAGTCGTTCGGCTGGAGGTATAGTATCCTAGCCAAGCGCTCGATGACGAAGGCTCGTGGAGCAATGGGAGCGGAAGGCTCAAGTAAAAGGATAAAGCAGCAGGCCGCCTCCACCTCTGGTAGGCCGAGCGGCCATGGAGGACCGACCGGGAAGTTTCGCCATCCTCCTGGCCTTGATAAATTTCGACGAATTACATTGTATCCACCTCACTCCACGGGTATTTGGGAGTTGAGAAATTGCGTTAGATCTTATGCTGATCGGCAGGTTAGTTTTTCAGATAGTTTATTTCGGGCGTAGAATTCATCGTAATTTTCGAAATGAAGGCCCCCGAGCCGCTCGGCCGGGAGGTTGATATACTAGCCAGCTAGAGGCTCGACGACGAAGGCCCCGAGCCGCTTGGCCGGAGGTAAATGGTTCGAGCCGAGCGCTCGAAGATCGAAGGCCCCGTACCGTCTGGACGGAGGGAAATTAGCCGAGCCAAAGTGCTCGACAAAGCAGATCCTGAGCCGTTCGGCTAAGCGTACGTTCTCCAAGTCGGGCGAAAGGTGCGCTAAATACAAATTTATATACTTTTTGGTCGCCTATGTACTTGCGATACAGGAAGTAGAAAGAGGAAAGCACATTGAGTATTCTCTGCTGAAAGGAAGGCCAAGGTCGCTCGACCTGGCAAGGAGTTAGCCTTAAAGCCGTCTAGCCCAGACGTTAAACCGTAGAGCCGCGCCGACCGGCTATAAATATCCGCGCCGACGAGCTCCGTCGTTAAAGATCGAGAGCCGCGCCGACCGGCTATAAATATCCGCGCCGACGAGCTCCGTCGTTAAAGATCAAGAGACGAGCCGGCGTCTATAAACCCTCCGAGCGGAAGACCGACGAGCTCCGTCGTTAAAGATCAAGAGCCGCGCCGACCGGCTATAAATATCCGCGCCGACGAGCTCCGTCGTTAAAGATCGAGAGCCGCGCCGACCGGCTATAAATATCCGTGCCGACGAGCCCCGTCGTTAAAAATCGAGAGCCGCGCCGATCGGCTATAAACATCCGCGCCGACGAGCCCCGTCGTTAAAAATCGAGAGCCGCGCCGACCGGCTATAAACATCCGCGCCGACGAGCCCCGTCGTTAAAGATCAAGAGCCGCGCCGACTGGCTATAAATATCCGCGCCGACGAGCTCCGTCGTTAAAGATCGAGAGCCGCGCCGACCGGCTATAAATATCCGCGCCGACGAGCCCGTCGTTAAAATCGAGCCGCGCCGATCGGCTATAAACATCCGCGCCGACGAGCCCGTCGTTAAAAATCGAGCCGCGCCGACCGGCTATAAACACCGCGCCGACGAGCCCGTCGTTAAAAATCGAGCCGCGGCGATCGGCTATAAACATCCGCGCCGACGAGCCCGTCGTTAAAAATCGAGCGCCGACCGGCTATAAACATCCGCGCCGACGAGCCCCGTCGTTAAAGATCAAGAGCCGCGCCGACCGGCTATAAATATCCGCGCCGACGAGCTCCGTCGTTAAAGATCGAGAGCCGCGCCGACCGGCTATAAATATCCGCGCCGACGAGCCCCGTCGTTAAAAATCGAGAGCCGCGCCGATCGGCTATAAACATCCGCGCCGACGAGCCCCGTCGTTAAAAATCGAGAGCCGCGCCGACCGGCTATAAACATCCGCGCCGACGAGCCCCGTCGTTAAAAATCGAGAGCCGCGCCGACCAGCTATAAACATCCGCGCCGATGAGCCCCGTCGTTAAAAATCGAGAGCCGCGCCGACCGGCTATAAACATCCGCGCCGACGAGCTCCGATGTTAAACATCAAGAGACGCGTCGGCGTCTAAAAATAATCCGAGAGGAATATCGTCGACACAGCAATTACCCGCAGCCGATAGTTAGACCGACGCTAAGTTCCGCTCAGACTCGAGGTATAAAAGGTTCTGGTCGGCCTGTAACGAGCGAGTCTTGCTAGCAACACAGAATGATATTCGGCCGCACGGAAGGGCTGGGGAAAACACTTGCAAGAAGGCACCTCGAATGCCAAAGGGGTGATAGCGGACGAGCGGACAGCACGGGTATTAGCAAGTGGACAGTGCAATAAGATAGAGTACACGAAAGGAAAACATTTCATTAAAATTAAAAACCTTAGGCCAAGTGGCCTAAGTACAAAAAAGATTCATGTTCAGCCGAGCGGCGAAATTACAAGAATTACTCAATGTAGTCGTAGAGGTCCCTCGGAATGTTGCTCAAGAGCTCCATTTGATCGCCGGCCGGAATATTGGTGGACTCCGGAAGAAGGCCCTTCGACTTCAGATAGGTCATAGTAGCCGTCATGGCCAAGTCGAAAGCCGAGTACATCCGCTCGCAAATTTTCTCCGAGAACTCGGGCGATCGGATGTGGCTTTGTCGGAGAGCGGCGACTCGGCTCGGCTCAGCATCCTGGTATTCTTTGAAGGTCGCCTGGGAGCTTGTGAGGGCCTCATTCAGACTTTCAATCTTCTCCGCATCGGCCGAGCGGCCTGCCTTCTCCCGGTCGAGCTGCTCCGTCAGCTCCTTTATCTTCAACTCCAGGCCCCGGGCCTCTACGTTTTTCTTCTCCAGATCGGAGATGGCTGTGTTCTTCCGAGTGGTGGCCAGAGTTATCTTCGTGTCAAGCGACTTGACTTGTCGCTCGGACTCGGCTAGGGCGTGGGCCTGGTCAGCTGTTTTCTTCTGCTCAGCAGCCAGCAGAGTTTGAGCTTTCTTCAGCTCTTTTTGCAGCTCGGAGTAGGAAGGGCCTTGGGAGCCGCTCGGACCACCTGCCGCCTTTAGTTGCCTTATCTCTTCGTCTGCCATGGCCAGGCGGTTGGAAACTGCTATCTCTTCCACCCATCTCTGAAGCAAGAAGGCGCAGTTGTCAAAAGCCGAGCGGAAATATTATGACAAAACTTCAACAAGCTTACCCCCGTAGCCGCTTGCATGTGGCTGTTGGCTAAGTTCCGGAGGGGGATCAGTGCTACGCGCGCCCGAGCGTCGGCCCACATCTCGGCGAGGGGCCCCTTCAAAGTAATGGTGTGCTCGGGCACGGTTGGCTGGTCGGCTTCTGGTAGCAACTCTTCAGTTGGAAGATGAAGAGTAACTCGTATTGTGCGGCCGTGACCAGGGATCGCCCGACCGGGATCAGAAGCTGGCGCAGAAATTCGCGAATGGACGGTCGAGCGTTGGACTGAACGGCGAGCAGGGGGGAGAGTGTCGACCGGAGTAGCCTCAACCGGAGTAGGCAGCTCGTCCCAGTCAGAAGGCGTCCGATCGGACGAGATGGTCTCGGGCACTGGCGCCTTGCCTTTAGCAGTCGCAGCGGCCCGGTCGGGGGGTTGGACCGCGGAGGTAGCCGAGCGCAGCGGAGTCTCCACCCGGCGCCTCTTAGGCAGTGGCTGTTCCTCCTCCCGAACGGATCCTTCCTCGGTGGCCGTTGGTTCCCTGGAGGGGGCAGCTCCGCTGGCCGCCTGCTGTTGAGAGGTCGGAGCGGCCGATTCAGCCTGGGTGCCGCTCTCTCCTTCGTGTGAACCGACCGGCTTAATGCCCAGCGCCTCCATTTCCTTGGCCGCCGCGGCCTCCAGCGCCGCTGTTTTTCTCTTTAGAACGCCGGACATCACCGAGTCCATGACGATTTCAGCTGCATGAAAAGAAGAAGAAATCAGTTAGCAATTAAAGCAAGTGCCCAAGCAAAATTCTTACCGAAGCCGGTCGGAAGTGGGGTCCGTATAGGACTCAGCCCAAAAATGTACATCACTCCCTCGTGAAGAAGTTTGTTGATGTCAAGCCGCAGACCGGCTAGTACATTTGCGGCGTGAAGATAATCCGGTCGGGTCTTGAATTTCTTCAACTCGGGAGTAGGAGGTAGACTGACCTGCCACTGGGTCGGGAAGTTTGGCTGACTGGGCATGGGATGCAGAAATAATAGTCCTTCCAATGTTTATTGGAAGTGGGTAGTTTATTGAAGAAGACCAGACCGGGCCGGGCTTGGAACATAAAGGTGCCCGGCTCGGCTTGTTTAGGATAATAGAAATAGAAAAAGACCTCCGGGCGGAGGGGAATGTTATGGATCTTAAACAAAACGACAACACCGCAGAGGAGACGGAAGGTATTTGGTACTAAACTTCCGAGCGGCACGCCAAAATAATTACAAACGTCTACTATGAAAGGATGCACGGGGAACCGCAGACCGGCGGTAAATTGGTCGCGGAAGACACAGAAACCGCCGGGCGACGGTCGGTGTGGCCGAGCGGCGGGACCAGCTAGGCGAACTTCGAAATCCTCGGGAATTTCGAAATTGTCAGCCAAAATATCAAAATCCCGTTGTTCGAAACGGGACCGCATGGTGGTATACCATGGGCCCAGGGATTGTTCTTCGGGGTGAGAAGAACTAGCCATGATCCAGACAGAAGAAAGCAAAAAGGAAGTCTCAAAGAAGAAGAAATGGAATTTCAAAGACTGGAGCTAGGGGAAGAAAGGCGAATTCGATACCGAAAAGGAAGGAGGAAAGCTCTAAAACCTTACTGGAGGGAGATGGATCGAGGAGAGGCGCCGGAGAGCGTCAGAAGGCAGCAACAAGATCGCCGGAGCTCCAAAGCGCAGAGAGCAGCAGTAGAGGTAATGGAGGCGTGTGAAGGTGAAAAGGAAACGAAGAGTTTATAGGGTGAGGGCCGGGCGGTCTCCACCGTCGGATCCAGGTCACGGGAATCAAAGCACACATCTAGCCGTTTATTTCGAATTGCTTCGATCACATCACAATATCATGCAACCGCCTCCGTACTCTGGTGGCCTTGCTCCACGTGGCAGTCAATCATTCGGAGCATTTAATGAAGGTATGATCGGCCTTGATGGCGAAGATTGGCGCAGAACGCGAGGAGATCCGGTGAAGGCCATCGTTGATTCATTCAAGGATATTTCTACGGCTGACCGAGCGGAGAGTATTAGCATTGAGGAGCCGTTCGGCTAGACTCACAGTCCAGTCAGTCGGACTATTCGCCTCCTTCGACTAGACTTGAAGGGGAGGCAAGTGATCCGGTAGTAAGAGCGGGCCCCCCCTTCTTGCAAAGTCAACGCCAAGTGAAAGTCACCGGAGCAGCCGCCCATCCGAGGAGAGTGTGGTCCGACCGGACGGACGACCGTAAACGGCCGGCCCGACCGGACTACCGGCCGGCCGATGGAATCGAATACCCGGATGGGTCCGACCGGCTCGCACTTATGGTTGGAAGACACCCTGTCAAATCGGGGTTCCGACGCTCAGTTAAAAAGGTCACGGACCGAGCTGACCTTTTGACCGGCCACAGTCATAAAGCGCCCCTGTTTATTAGTCTCCACAAAGCACAGGTAAACCACTGCGTATGTCCGGTCAGATGTTGAGGGAGCTGTCCGCTCGGACGACAAGTTTGGAGCAAGGAAAAAGACCCGAGGATTTCTCCTCTGACAACCGGTAGGTTTCACGTGTGTGTCAGGCTCCCAATCTTGTGACAGGGGATTCTGCTGTCCCATCGAGGGCATGCTTTGACTGTAGCGATATGGGTCAGGTAAGTTTTCTGACAGCCACATACCTAGGAAAGGACAGGTAAGCTTTCTGACAGCCGCATACCTAGGAAATGACAGAAGACACATATGCACCTAGGTACGCGTGCCCAGACCCTTCATAGCTCTATATAAAGAACCTCAGGTTTCGCCGGTGAGGTACGTATTCTGAGATTTTGGAAGCCACTTTGTTCATCGTAGCTTACCTGACTTGAGCGTCGGAGGGCCGTCGCCGGGACACCCCTCCCGGCTCGGTTTTGCTGCAGGTTCACCGGAGCACTCGAGGATCCAGCAGGGAGCGCCGCATCCCCAGCGTTCGTTGACTCTTGGTTCGAACAGGATCAGTTTTAATTTTAAATTTTGATTAGGTTTAACTTAAACAAATTTATTGATTAAAGTTAAGTTAGGATTAACTAAGTTGTAAGTTTGAATTAATTCAGAGTTAAATTTGTTAAAGTTAATAACAAGTAAAGTTCAATTTGAGTCCATCTTTAATTAATATAAATTATAATTTAAATAAAGTAAAGTTAAGATTTTTCATTAACATTGAAATTAAAGTTAATTATGTTAAATAAAGGTTAAGCATTAATTAACTTGTAAATTCAGGTTTGTTTTAAAGTTCATTAGAGTAAAGTTAATGTTTTAATTTGATTAAACTAGGGTACTAATCAAGTTAAGTTAACTCTTAAATAACGTTAAACTAAACAATTAACTTTTAATTATTTACTTATTAATTACTTAATTGAGTTTAAAGTTTAAGTTAATTGAATTTTGATCATTTGTTAATAAAGATTTAAGTTTTAAGTTAAGTATTTTTTTAAAAGGATTATTTTTTTAAAAAATAAACGATTTTTTATTTTTAAAGGGGTTTTAAAATAATTTTTAAAATAATTTTTAAATGATTTTTAAAATAAATTTTAAGGGATTTTTAAAATAAATTTTAAAATAATTTTTTAAAAGGATTTTTAAAATATTTTTTTAAAGTATTTTTTAAAAGATTTTTTTAAAATATTTTTTAAAAGGATTTTAAAGAATTTTTAAAATAATTTAAAAAGATTTTTACAATAATAATTTTTAAAATATTTTAAAATAATTTATATATGATACATTAATTAAAATATGTTTAATTCAATTTTGATTTTGGTGTTTAATTAAATTAATGTTAGTATTTAATTTAATTTAATTTAATCCTTATTTAATTTTAATTTAATTTAATTTAATTTAATTTAATTTTAATTACTTAATCATTTCACCCGATCTATGTTTCCAATCAGGAAATCATGTAGTTTTATAAGATGAATTAAGTTTATTTCAGAGTTGGGTTTAACTTTATGTTAGATTCAAGTTTAGCTTTGGGTTCAATAAGTAAATATTCTTTGAATAAATTTCTGGGCTATGGTGAGTCACTTAGATATCATTAGAGTAATCATATCTTCGTGATTTTTCAAATAGTTCTATCAACTGAACTTAGTATAAAACTTTGGTCTAACTAGTTAAGATTCGTAAGGGGTGCTTCAGTTAGTTCCACTAAACCAAATGCACTAAGTCGAAGATATATTTTCCTAGACATGCATAGATAGAGTTTTCCTAACCTACTATCATCCAAAACTTCATAAGTACCATTGATCAAGTTAAACTTTTATCCCTTATTGACTAATTCTAATTACCCAGCCGGGTAAACTATTATTTTGGAGGTGCCAACTAATTTGAAGCCTCCCCAGAATTATTGAACTTTTAGTTTTATGTGGATTTGGTTTGGTTCTTCTTGCTCGGTTAGACAAGCTTTAGGAACCCTTTCTTTAAGTTTAAGTTAAGGTTTAATTAATTGTAGTTTAAGTTGAATTTACGTTTAATTTTGAATTAATTAAATTGGTTAAATTGTCCTTTTTTAAAGGAGTGTACTTAATATTTAAATTTTCTTTCAATTTTAATTTTATTAACTTACTTGAATTATCTTTCTTTAAGATATTATTTTTAATGCTTAAGTTTTTATTAATTATTAATTTTAAATTTGCTAGATTATCTTGTTTAGGATGTTATCTTTAATATTTAATTTCAAATTTCTTAAATTTGGTTGTGATTTTATCAAAGTGTTTGATTTTATCCTTATATTTTCTTTATCTTTTAAGTTTATATTATTAGTTGAATTTATTAGATTAGTTTTGTCTATATTCTTCTCTTTAAGATTTAATTTTTTGTTAATTAAATTATCTTTGTTTTGGATAGAATTTCCTAGATTGATATTATCTAGATTATTAAATAATTTATTAAGGTATTTATTGATTTTATCTAAATCTATTTTCTCATTTTTTTTAAGTTTTAAATTTGAATTTATTTTAATGTTTGAATTAATTATTTCTAAATTTTTATTTAATTTTAATTTTTTTTTAAGTCAATTAGTTTATTTGAATTGATTTGGTCAATGTTTTGTTTGACCAAGTCAAAATTAGTGTCTATTTGATCAAAGTTTTGATTGACTTGATCAGAATCTAGATTATGTTATAGTTCTAAATTTGAATCATGTAAATCTAGATTATCATGGACCATATTTGGAATAATTTCATATTTATCTAAATTATCATGCAGATCATTTAAACTATTACTGACAGGGGGCATTTGATAAATTATACTAACTTTAAATTCATCCCCTAATCCAGTAGGCTTTTTCGTTGGATTTGATTAGAGTCTGGATTCAGTTTTGATTTGCTCCTCTACCTTCATTGGCTCCTCATGAAGTTTGATCAGGTAGGTCCAAAACTCACGGACATCTTTGACCTTTCCTATCATGCTTGTAATTTTGTTAGGTAATAAGTCCGAAATTAATTTTATTACCTTTTGGTTTACTTATGTGTTTTGAGTTGATTGTCTCAGTGCCATGCCGCCATTGAAGTCGTTCACAAGGATGAAATTTTCCATCTACATCCTCCACAGATTGAATTCGTGTCTCTTATACATCTCATATGGTGGTGGTTCATGGATGCTCCGTCCTTCTTGATGAGACATTGGTATACTAGCAAAAATTATAGACGAGAAGTAATTTCCAAGACTGTCTTGGGGTAAGTAGTGTGAGAGATAAAAAGAAAATAAAGGTGTTTCATCAATTTAAAAAAATAATAATAAAATAATAAAAAATATTATGACAAATTTTGTCAAAAGGGTTATTTTACCAATTCTAACTAATGGTGAAAAAAATGACAGTGAATTTTTTTAAAAAATTTTGGAGGGAAAAAACAAAAGGTGTAAGAATAATTTTTAACCAAAAATGATATATAATTTTTCTTTCAAAAAAGGACCCCCCCTTTGCTTGATTGGTGGTTGCACTAATTCAGAACGGTACCTGCTCTGATACCACTTGTAGGATCGGAAAGAACACTAGAGGGGGGGGGGGGAGGGTGAATAGTGATTGTCGAAAATTTGATTTAAAACATATACGCAGGAGAATAATAAGAAGCAATGCTAACACGACTAAGTTTTACTTGGTTTAGAGCTTTCGACGACTCCTACTCCAAGGCCCGCACTCGTTGAGTGCTTTCATT
This sequence comes from Zingiber officinale, assembly GCF_018446385.1. NCBI lineage: Eukaryota > Viridiplantae > Streptophyta > Magnoliopsida > Zingiberales > Zingiberaceae > Zingiber > Zingiber officinale. The sequence continues at coordinate 12,324,426 of NC_055988.1, read as the reverse complement.
GGGCAATCCATTAATAGTTCGAAATGGTTACAAATTGCATGTACAAGAACTATATATAAAAATTACCGACAATAAAAAAACTAATTAAAGCTGAAGTCCGGTTGTCGGTAGAGCGTAGCAGCATTGCGGGAGCCTTTTCAAAGCACCGAGCAAAAGAGAAGGTCATTGCAGCTATTGTCCTAAAGCTCCAGGTCGAAGGCCTTTAAATAGGTCAATTCCGAGCCCCTGGAACCCCTCCGGGCGCTTGGATCATGTGGCCCGGATAATCGACACCCTCCACGTCAGCTTATGGATGATTTTTCGGTTTCAGGCACCCTTGACACCCATTGGGCATGCCCGGACCAGCTTCGGTCGCCTGGAGTCAGGGCGCCCGGACCCTTTTCTTCAGCAACTTCCACTTGTAAGAAAAGGTTAGTACAGGTAATCAAAAAATATATTTTACCCTGCAAAATAGAGTTAGCACAACATGATAAAATATGAGGATTAATTAGATTCTGTCTCCTCGAGACCAAGATCTAGTCAAGATCTCAACTTAGACTTCCCAAATGGACCTAAGCTTGATCGATATCTACAGTTCCCTCAACGGAGAACACGTCCTCACTGGATCTCTCCTCTAGTTACTTATCTTCACTTACCAGTTGCAGTCGCTTGACTTGCCTCTGACCCACCAGATCTTTCTGCCAGTTGTTAGGTCCACTGACCCAACTGGACTTTGGTCGGTTGTCAGGTTCCATGGACCCAACCGAACTTCTTGCCAGATATCAAGCCTCGTGGACCTTTCTGGACTTCCTACCAGCTGTTAGGTGTTGGTGCGGGAAGCATCGATGATCGAACTTATGTCCATTTAGTCCCTGAACAAACTGAAGCATACGAGATCTGTCCTCAGCAACTAATTCTGGACAAAATCTGGCCAACCGATTGAATTCAGCATTATACTCCGTCACTGTGCAATTGTTCTAAAGAAGACTCAGAAAATCCTGACGACGGGTTATCTGATACGACCGTGGAAAATACTGGCTCTCAAAAGCCTCTTTGAATATCACCCAGGTGATGTTCTGCTCACCTAGGATGGAGTGTTACATATCCCACCAAATATCGGCCTCGTCCCGTAAATGGAAAGCAGCCAGCTCTGCTTTCTCCCACTCGGAGCAAGCCATGTAGAAGAAGGTCCGCTCCATAGTCTCTATACAGGACTGAGCCACACTCGGATCGGTCTCTCCACGGATTAGTGTAAACCGGCTCTTCATCGACTCCACCAAGGCTGGGATCCGAGCTCGTGCCGCAACTATATCGGTAAGGTGTGTCGGGACCGCCACAGGAACTGGCAGAACCACCGGAGCTAGTACTTCAGGTGGTACCGCTGGATAGGCCGGGGGAGGTATCCCCGGTGCTACTGCATAAGCTGGGGCAGGTGTCGCTAGTGGCACTGCAGGGTAAATATAGGTGGGTACGACTGGAGGTACGGTAGGGGTAACTGGTGCTGCTGATGCGTGTGTCGGGTACGCAACAACAGGTACTGCTGGAGGAGGTGCCGGATACACCGTAGGCACAACTGGAGGAGGTGCCGGATATGCCGCAGGTGGCACCGCCGGTGGCACTGTGAATACTGCAGGAGTGGGTATGATGGGTACGGTCGGAGTAGGTACCTCTGAAACCATCGGAGTCTGAGAGCCCGATGCGCCCGTAGTACCATGTAGAGTCTGTCCCTGACCGGCAGGCCCGTCTCCAGCAGACACATCTGGCGAATCTGTCGCTAGGGATTCCAATGTCCTCTTGCGTGGACGTCCTACACCACGCCTCGGAGTGGGAACACGTGCATTTCTCCTCATCTCTGTTAAATTATATCCCAGATATTAATACAAGTATCAAAATTATAAAAATTAATATTTTACCTATTTGCCGTCTGGAGATGTTCCATCGCTGTCCAGTCCCCATTTATGATCTTGGAACTCCGAAACGAGAAAAATTGATGAAAATCCGTACAACTCCGAATATTACCCAAATTAGCTCGCTAAACTCGAAAATCCAAATCCCGGAAAGCAAGCATCGGAAACATGCAAAATTTCACTCTGATACCAAATAAATTGGTATCATATTAACTCAAAAAAAATCCAAAATGAAAAGCACGTATTGTATACCTTTCTTTGATACCAAAAATATTGTCACACCCCGGGGGAGTCCCTGCCAGAAGAAATTTTGACAGCATCTCCCCTGTACGGGTGACAATATGAAACTTTACTACAAAACCCTCTGGGCTATACAAACCTCGGCGAACACGGCCGGAACAATAATAATAAACATAACTAAAAATCCATGCAGTTTATATATTTCAGCCTCTGGCTAACACAACCATATAGTTTATATTAACTAAAACTGTAACGCCTGCCCTTACTCATACCCTTAACTTACAGGACAAACGTTACTCTTTCCTCGTACATCTAAATTTTCGGCATTCTTACCTATTTCATGCTACTTAGTTCATAGATCTATTCTAACCTGTTACGATTGGTAGGACATGACTTGCAGCCACGTAGGGCCAAAGGAAGTCTGAAGCTTCTAGTGGGTCTAAGCCGTGTGGCCCTGACAGGTATTGTACTCCCAACTGGCGCATGACACGACCGTGTGAGGGTCGCACGACCGTGACCCTTGGCAGAGGATAGGAGGGGCACGACCATGTGAACCCACACGTTCGTGTCACTTCGGCCGAGAGAAAGAGAGACACGCCCGTGTGGAATCACACGGTCGTGTAACATTGGCCAAGAGGAGGAGGTGCCCGGCCGTGTGATTCCACACGACCATGTCACCTCGGTCGAGAGGAATAAGGGCACAACCGTGTGTTTCCACACGACCGTGTCACCTTGGCCGAGAGGAGGAAGGGAACGACCGTGTGCTTCCACACGGCCGTGTCACCTTGGCCGAGAGGAGGCAGTGGAAGGCCGTGCGAACCCGCACGGTCATGCCACGGGCCGTGCAGAGGATCCCCTTTCTCTACCGAAAGAGCTTGTTCTCCCCTTTGTTACTTTCACTTGCCATTCAAAATTCTGCCAAGCCGTCAAATTTATTCTAAACCAATTAGTGCCAGTATTTTATGTAAAGCGGAGAGAAGAAAAAAAATTGAAGTTCTACATGTTCCCCATAATAACAAATTCTCTGATCTCTTTCCATTGTTCCGTCATGCACACACCCCTAAGCACTGCTCCTGCTGCCTCCTCCTACTCAAGCTTTTGTACGTGACATGCATTTTTAAAGCAGTTTATCATGCAATCCATTAACTTTAAAACCATGCTAATAATGTAAGGAACACAGGATTCTTGGCATATTATAGAGTTCATCAATGCTACACGATATAACTCAACTTCTCAACTTAGGAAATCTCCACAAGACAAACCATAAAGTTTGAAAACATTATCCTACTTAATTAGTGAAAATAATAATCACTTGCTTGGGCCCAACATTATACCACTTTGTGCGCATCCTTAATAAGATCCGAGGTAGCTAATTCCGTACCTATCAAGGTACTACTAGGCGGTCTAGGAGCCTAGGGGCGATCTAGGAGCCCACCCATGGACCTTGGGTCCAGTACATGCTTTTCTAAAGTAAAATACTTTCTTTTAACTACTAATTTCTTATACTTGTACTTGCTTGGCATTTAACCAAACACCTTATGTGCGCTTAATCCCCTCCCACTTATGGGGAAACACTTTAAGGCACTTGAATCTGCTTCTTAGCCCCAAAACTAAATGGGAAGCAATTCTAGATTCCCTACACATGCTCTTAATCCCCAAAACTTTAGAGGGCATCATACATAACATGACATGCTTCTTCCTTTACATGTCTAAAGCATATCTCTACCTGCATCTTCTAAATCATGCATAAAAGACATTACAAAACGCATCTTTAAAGCAACTTATACTGCAGGTGAGGGGTACTTACATCTTTTCGCTAGATCTTACTACTATAAGGTGTAGGGAAGACTATCCTCCCTCGTATGCCGTAATCTTCGAGTCGTCCTTCACCCGCGTACCAATCCTTGCGAAAACTCTCCTCCTAGATCCTTCACTTGAAGATCTTAGAAGCTTGGAACCTAGATTTATTGATCTTGGCCGAAAACCAAAAAGGGGGAAAAGAGGGAATTCGGCTAGAGAGGAATGGGAGAGGGAGATTAGGTTTTTGATCTCATCCAACCCCTTTTATACTAAGTGGAGTCGAAGCAACTCTTCACATATAATCTACATATAATGAATTGTTTCATGTCACTCATGTGATGCTTTACCATCACCCCAATGGCAACTTAAACTAATCTCAACTAAAAGGTCTCGGCTTCAAATTCTAGCCCTAACCATTTATGAATATATTTTTATTTCTTTTCTCTTCTTTTATTCCTTTTTGCTCTTTTTGGAAGAAAGGAAATTTACGGGTGTTACAATCCCCATACCTTATAAAAAGTTCATCCTCGAACTTAGAACAAGTGTAGATACTTCCGTCTCATATCATCCTCGCGTTCCCATGTTGCCTCTTCATACTGTTGACCTTGCCACAACACTTTCACTAACGGTATCTCTTTGTTCCTCAGCTTCTTAACTTCTCGATCTATTATCTGAATAGGTCGACTTTAATAATTGAGGTTCTCTTGAACTTGTACCGTCTGCGGCTCAATCACTTGATTTGTATCGGGAACATGCTTCTTTAGCATTAAGACATGGAATACATTATGAATGGATGACATTTCCTGAGGTAGTTCCAGCTCATAAGATACCTTGCCAACCCTTCTTGTGATCCGGTATGGTTCCACGTAACATGGACTCAACTTTCCTTTCTTTTCAAACCGCATCACTCCTTTCATAGGCGCTACTTTGAGGAACACTGAATCCTCAACCTCAAATTTAGTGGTCTATGGTGCACATCCACATAGCTCTTCTGCCGGCTCTGAACAGTTTCTATCCTCTGGCGAATATTCTGAATGACTTTGGTGGTGTCCTTGATAAGATCTGTCTGAAGTCCCATTTCTTTCTTTTCACCACCTTCATACCAACATATAGGAGATCTACATCTCCTCCCATATAGGGCCTCATAGGGTGCCATTCCGATAGTAGCTTGATAGCTATTATTATATGCGAATTCTGCTAAGCATAGGTATCGACACCAGTTCCCTTTGAAATCTAGGGCACAAGCCCATAGTATATCCTCCAGAACTTGATTTACTCATTCTGTTTGCCCATCTATTTGAGGATGAAATGCTGTGCTAAACCTCAGTTTAGTGCCAAGAGAGCTCTGAACACACTCCCAGAAGTGTGAAGTAAAGCGACCATCTCTATCAGAAATTATGGTTTTGGAAACTCCATGTAATCTGATAACCTCCTAAACATACAGTTACGCTAGCTATTCTATAGAGTATGATGTTCTGATAGCTAGAAAATGAGCGGACTTGGTCAATCTGTCCACTATTACCCAGATAGCATCGAATCCATTCGTAGTTCTGGGTAGTCCTACTATGAAGTCCATAGATAAATCCTCCCACTTCCATTCTGGAATCTAGATAGGCTGCAAAACTCCGTCTGGTCTCTATGTTTTGCTTTAACCTGTTAGCATGTCAGACAGGTACTGACATATCTTGCAATATCTCTTTTCATTCCTGATCACCAGAAGCGTCCCTTTAAATCTTGGTACATCTTGGTGGACCCAGGATGCATAGCATAGGGCATTCCATGGGCTTCATCTAGAATTTTCTATCGCAGTTCTTCTTGATTAGGGACATAGATGCGATCACCAAAATATTGTATCCCACCATCTGATACCCGGAACTCCCTATTTTCTCCTTCCTGTATTCCCTGCTTGATCTTCTGAATATTTGGATCTTCATCTTGCCCTTTCTGTATATCGTCAAGCAGGGTTGATACTAGTGTCAAGGTAGAGAGCTGCCCGATAATAATTTCAAGCCCAAAATCTACTATTTCTTTTTGTAGGGGATGAGCCATAATAGATATAGACGATAACGTTGCACAAGATTTCCTACTTAGTGCATCTGCCACTTTGTTCGCTTTCCTTGGATGGTAGAGGATTTCACAGTCATAGTCTTTGACCAACTCCAACCATCTTCGCTGTCTCATGTTCAGGTCTTTCTGAGTGAAGAAATACCTAAGACTCTGGTGATCTGTGTAAATCTTGCACTGAGCTCCTTATAAGTAATGCCTCCAAATTTTGAGAGCGAACACTACCGCTGCTAACTCAAGGTCATGAGTAGGATAGTTCTTCTCATAATCCTTGAGTTGTCTCGAGGCATAAGCGATGACCTTGCCATTCTACATCAGTACAACCCCGAGTCCCAATTTAGAAGCATCACTGTAAATATCGAAGCTTTCGTTATTCTCTGGGAGAGTCAGGATTGAGGCACTGGTCAGTCTCCTTTTCAGTTCAGTGAAACTCTTCTCACAATTCTCTGTCCATTCAAACTTTCGGTTCTTTCTGGCAAGTGCTGTCAGTGGTGAGGCGATCCTTGAGAAGTTCTCTACAAATTTCCTGTAGTAGCCTGCTAACCCAAGGAAACTCCTGATTTTACTGACATTCTTAGGTCTATTCCAGTTACTCACAGCTTCTATTTTTGTCGGGTCTACCATAACCCCATCCTTGGAAATAATGTGGCCTAGGAAGGACACTTGCTCGAGCTAGAACTCGCACTTGGAGAACTTTGCGTACAACTGGCTCTGCTGAAGAATCTGTAATACTGTCTTTAGATGTTCAGCATGTTCTTCCTGAGTTCTGGAGTATGTAAGGATATCGTCTATTAAGACGATTACGAATTTGTCAAGATACACCTTGAATACCCTGTTCATCAGATCCATAAAAGTGGTAGGAGTGTTCGTCACTCCAAAAGGCATAACCACAAACTCGTAGTGCCCATACCTCGTTCGGAATGCCGTCTTCGGCACATCATCCACTTTCACTTTCACTTGATGATATCCGGATCGCAAGTCTATCTTGGAAAAGACTGTGACTCCCTTTCACTGATCAAATAGATCATCAATTCTCGGCAGGGGATATCTGTTTTTGATAGTTACTTTGTTTAGCACTCGGTAGTCCATGCACATTCGCATGGACCCGTCCTTCTTCTTTACAAACAACACCGGAGCTCCCCATTGTGAGTGACTAGGGCGAATAAAACCCTTGTCAAGAAGCTCCTGTAGTTGTCCCTGAAGTTCTTTCAATTCTATCGGAGCCATACGGTAAGGTGCTTTTGAGATTGGATGCGTACCAAGAATGAATTCAATCTCAAATTCAATTTCCCTATCCGGAGCTAAGCCTGGCAACTCATTCGGAAACACTTCCGGGTAGTCACATACGACTCTAACTTCCTCTAGCTTTTGGGTTATTTCTTGCTAGATGTTAACCACATGAGCTAGAAACCCGGAACATCTATCGGCTAACATTTTCTGAGCTTTTATGGCCGATAAGAATTTCTGGGTTCTCTTCCTTGCTTCTCCAATGAACTCAAACTTAGACTCTGTCTCAGGTTGGAATAGGACTCTTCACTTACGACACTCTATGGAAGCACCATACTTACTCAGAAAGTCCATCCCAAAAATGACATCATAATCCGACATGTTCAGCATTATTAGATCACTGTATAGTTCTTTGTCTGAAATTTTGACTGGCACAGCAGGTAGCCAGTGCATAGATGTCATTATCTCTCTCGAGGGTAGTGTCGTTAAGAACTATCCGCTTAGGACATCCGGGGGTATACCTATACTTTCAACAAATACTATGGAGACAAACGAATGGGTTGCCCCAGTATCAAATAACACAGTTGCATATAGATTAAAAATATGTATCTGACCTGTGACAACGGTGGAGCCGTTTGCTACCTCCTCTCTGGTAAGGGAGAAAACTCAAGCATTTGTAGAACTTGGTGGAGCCTCCAGTCTGCCTTGGCTAATTTGAGGACCCTCCAATATGGCCTGCATCTGGTGTAACTGCGCTTGGTTGCCTCCATATTGAACAGGTTGTCCTGGAGGTAGGTTGCTCTTGGTCGGGCAATACTTGGCTATATACCCCTCTTGACCACACTTATAACAACCACTAGTGCCCTTGCGACAGATTCCAGGATGCATCTTTCCGTACGTGGAACACGTGGCATACTTAGGCTACTTGCTTACGAATCCTCCCTTCTTATTACTCCACTGCTTTCTCTTGGAGTTCCCCTTCCAGGTTGAACCTTGGCCTTGAGTTTTCTGAGTGTCAGAACTCCCTTGACTTTTATTCTCAATCAGTACTGGCTTCTGCTGCTTGATGTTGTTCAGGTAATGCTCCGTGATCAAGGCACTACTAATCAGCTCTTCTGCAGTCTGCAGTCTATTTATTTTGCCAGCTACATTCAGAGCTATCTTTGGCCTCAACATCTTGAGCATTAGCCTCACCCTTTCTCGTTATGTGCTGACCAACTTGGGGCATAGGCGAGCTAGTCTATTAAATTTCTTCACGGCTTCGTCCACCGATAAATTTCCTTGTCAAAATTCCGTGAACTCGTCATAATGTTTATTCGTGACTCGCATATGGAAGAACTCTTCGAAAAACTCAGTCTTAAAGTTAGACCAGGTCATTTGATCCACTTTTCATTTTGCCTTGACCCGTTCCCACCACATTCTTGCATCACCAGTAAAGCAAAAGGAGGCACACTTTATCTTTTCTACCTCCGGCCAGTCCAGTAGCTCCATTATGCTCTCCAGAGTTTTAAACCATGCCTGAGCATCCCATGGTTCCTTGGTGCCAGAGAAGTTCTCTGGTTTCAGTTTCTACCACTGGATGAGATATGCTTCCCGCCTCACTACCTTTACTGGGGCTACAGGTGTAACTGATGGAACTTCGGCTGTGATAGGTTCCACCATATTGGCTTCCGGTGGGACTACCGAAGAAGCTTGCTGATTAGCAGTCAGGGTGGCAATAACCTGCTACGGCTCTGCTACTTGTTTCTATAGCCGAGTCATAAGTTCCAAAAGGTTGGGCGATGGTGCAGACTCATTTGTCTCTAGTTGAGGTTCATTAACTCTTGGCTGTCTAGCAGGCCGTCCTCTAGCCATTCTACATATCATAAGCCAAACCAATGAGACATTTCGTCCGCCTATCATCATTCTTACTTGCTATCATTGTTGGGAGATTGTTGGTGTAATATTCCCCAGGTCAAGGTTGACCTAGTTTGACTGAGCTTGAATTGGATCAAGCTCGAGTCTTAATGTTTATGTTTTGATGGTTTGACAATACATGTTGACAATACATGTTTGACAATATATGTTTGACAATATATGTAGACAACACATGGAGATTGCAGGTGCAATTGTTCATGTGTGGAGATTGTGATGGAGAGTCAAGTAGGTCAAGGTTGACCGGATACTTGACTGGAAAATCTTGGTGAGTGAAGCCAGGTGAAAGACCTAGTGAGTGAAGCTAGGTAGAAGGAAATCCTGGTGAGTGAAGCCAGGTGAAAGACCTAGTGAGTGAAGTTAGGCAGAAGGAAAATCCTGGGGAGTGAAGCCAGGTGAAAGACCTAGTGAGTGAAGCTAGGCAGTGAGGAAAATCCTAGTGAGTGAAGCTAGGTGAAAGTCCTGGTGAGTGAAGCAAGGCAGAGGAAAATCCTGGTGAGTGAAGCCAGGTGAAAATCCTAGTGAGTGAAGCTAGGTGAAAGACCTGGTGAGTGAAGCCAGGCAGAAGAGAAGTCCTAGTGAGTGAAGCTAGGCAGAAGGGAAATCCTGGTGAGTGAAGCCAGGTGAAAGACCTAGTGAGTGAAGCTAGGCAGAAGGAAGTCCTGGTGAGTGAAGCCAGGTACGAGGAAATCCAGATGGATCAAGGCTGATCAGACATCTGGTGTTGGAAAGTCCAAGTAGGTCAAAGGGATTGACTGGATACTTGGCACGAGGAGGAAAGTCCAAGTAGGTCAAAGGGATTGACCGGATACTTGGCACGAGGAAGAAAAGTCCAAGTAGGTCAAAGGGATTGACCGAATACTTGGCATGAGGAAGAAAAGTCCAAGTAGGTCAAAGGGATTGACCGGATACTTGACACGAGGAAGAAAAGTCTAAGTAGGTCAAAGGGATTGACCGGATACTTGGCAAGAGGAGAAAAGTCCAAGTGGGTCCAAGGGATTGACCAGACACTTGGTGAGAGAGTCCTATCTGGTCAAGGGTGACCGGATGCTAGGTTTTATGTACCAACAAGTCATGGTTGACTAGATGTTGGTTTAGGGGGTTTTGGACTTGGTTTTGGGTAAAAACCAATGTCTGGATCGATCAACCGATCGATTGACTGATGCCCAATCGATCGGTCGATCGATTGGGAAGGTCCCCGCGACAAGCCTCGAGTGGGCAAGTCGCAGAGCACACAGAACGTCTCTGGATCGATCGGTCGATCAATCCAGAGACCCCAATCGATCAGTGGATCGATTGGGGTGGTGCGTTTGTACGCGATAAAGGTCGGATCGATCAGCCGATCGATCCAGGCATTTCCCTCAGAGCACAGAGGCACTCTGGATCGATCAGCCGATCGATCCAAAGCCTCCCCGATCGATTGGGAGCAATCCAATCGATAGGGATCCGACCGTTGGCGTCGTATTTAGCTGCAGGCGTTCGATTCCTTCGGTAGAACTACACAGAACTCGCACTGTTCATTTCAGATCTTCACAGCAACTCCACAGCTTCTCAGCAAAGTTCAGATCGCCAGTTCTTGAAGGTTCTTGAGGCTTTCCAAGTCAAGAGGCGGATCTACAACTAAAGAAGAAAGTTAGGGTTAGGGTTTTCAGTTGTAAAACGTGTAAGCTTTTGCTTGTATTTTATTCCCTTTCCCTTTCTTCTTGTAGTGTGAACTTGTAGGGCTTTTCTGCCTTCGGTAGTTACCGAAAAGGAGTGTTTATTAGTGGAGGTGTGTGTGAGTGTGTGGATCCTTGGACTAGTCACCTCCTTTGGAGGTGGATACCAAGTAAATCTACTTGTTAGCATTGTGTGTGTTGTTTCTTGTATATTTCCGCTGCACATCTTTGAAGAAACAAGCAACGCTGACCATGAGCACGTGATGAGCTATTCACCCCCCCTCTAGCTACATTTCGGTCCCAACAATCATCACTACTTTCACATATAAGCATGCTAAATCTTAACAAGCATTTCTAACTAATCATAACGGAAACTAGATGCATAAAAGTTATGAAAATGGTACTTTCTTACTTGGAAGTTGCAGGATCAATGCTTGAGGTGTGTGATGGAAGGATGAAACTTTTCTCTGATACCAAACTATAATGCCCTCCCTTACTCATACCCTTAACTTACAGGACAAACGTTACTCTTTCCTCGTACATCTAAATTTTTGGCTTTCTTACCTATTACATGCTGCTTAGTCCATAGATATATTCTAACCTGTTACGATTGGTAGGACATGACTTGTAGTCACGTAGGGACGAAGGGAGTCTGAAGCTTCTAGTGGGTCTGGGTCATGTAGCCCTGACAGGTATTATACTCCCAACTGGCGCAGGGCACGACCGTGTGAGGGTCGCACGATCGTGACCCCTGCAGAGTATGGGATGGGCACGACCATGTGAACCCACACAATCGTGTCACTTCGGCCGAGAGAAAGAGAGACACGGCCGTCTGGAATCACACGGCTGTGTAGCATTGGCCGAGAGGAGGAGGTGCCCGACCGTGTGATTCCACACGGCCGTGCCACCTTGGCAAGAGGAAGAAGGCACGACCGTGTGTTTCCACACGGTCATGTCACCTTGGCCGAGAGGAGGAAGGGCACGGCCGTGTACTTCCACACGACCGTGTCACCTTGGCCGAGAGGAGGCAGTGGAAGGCCGTGCGAACTCGCACGGTCGTGCCACGGGCCGTGCGGAGGAGATCCCTTCTCTACCGAAAGAGCTTGTTCTCCCCTTTTTCACTTTCACTTGCCATTCAAAATTCTGCCAAGCCGTTAAATTCATTTTAAACCAATTAGTGCTAGTATTTTATATAAAGTGGAGAGAAGAAAAAAAATTGAAGTTCTACATGTTCCCCATAATAACAAATTCTCTGATCTCTTTCCATTGTTCCGTCACACACACACCCCTAAGCACTGCTCCTGCTGCCTCCTCCTACTCAAGCTTTCCTTTTCCTTTATCTTCAGTATAAGGGAATGCAAATCTATAAACGGATGCTTAGTAAGTACCATCTACTCACAAAACGATACATTAAAAAGGACATGTTTTTTAAATTGCTTGAGGAAAATGCAACAATGTAAACATGCTTTTAAAACTGCTTAGGGAAATATAAACATGCACTTGACAGCAATTCATACAAAAACCATACTTCAGAAATATGTACGTGACATGCATTTTTAAAGCAGTTTATCATGCAATCCATTAACTTTAAAACCATGCTAATAATGTAAGGAACACAGGATTCTTGGCATATTATAGAGTTCATCAATGCTACACGATATAACTCAACTTCTCAACTTAGGAAATCTCCACTAAGACAAACCATAAAGTTTGAAAATATTATATTACTTAATTAGTGAAAATAATAATCACTTGCTTGGGCCCGACATTGTACCACTTTGCGCGCATCCTTAATAAGATCTGAGGTAGCTAATTCCGAACCTATCAAGGTACTACTAGGCGGTCTAAGAGCCTAGGGGCGATCTAGGAGCCCACCCATGGACCTTGGGTCCAGTACATGCTTTTCTAAAGTAAAATACTTTCTTTTAACTACTAATTTCTTATACTTGTACTTGCTTGACATTTAACCAAACACCTTATGTGCGCTTAATCCCCTCCCACTTATGGGGAAACACTTTAAGGCACTTGAATCTGCTTCTTAGCCCCAAAACTAAATGGGAAGCAATTCTAGATTCCCTACACATGCTCTTAATCCCCAAAACTTTAGAGGGCATCATACATAACATGACATGCTTCTTCCTTTACATGTCTAAAGCATATCTCTACATGCATCTTCTAAATCATGCATAAAAGACATTACAAAACGCATCTTTAAAGCAACTTATACTGTAGGTGAGGGGTACTTACATCTTTTCGCTAGATCTTACTACTATAAGGTGTAGGGAAGACTATCCTCCCTCGTATGCCGTAATCTCCGAGTTGTCCTTCACCCGCATACTAATCCTTGCGAAAACTCTCCTCCTAGATCCTCCAGTTGAAGATCTTAGAAGCTTGGAACCTAGATTTATTGATCCTTGCCGAAAACCAAAAAGGGGGAAAAGAGGGAATTCGGCTAGAGAGGAAAGGGAGAGGGAGATTAGGTTTTTGATCTCATCCAACCCCTTTTATACTAAGTGGAGTCGAAGCAACTCTTCACATATAATCTACATATAATGAATTGTTTCATGTTACTCATGTTATGCTTTACCACCATCCTAATGGCAACTTAAACTAATCTCAACTAAGAGGTCTCTGGTTCAAATCCTAGCTCGGGCCATTTATGAATATATTTTTATTTCTTTTCTCTTCTTCTATTCTTTTTTGCTCTTTTTGGAAGAAAGGAAATTTATGGGTGTTACAAAAACATACTCCACTACAATGGCGAAAACTTAAAAACCACAACAGAGAAACCAATGCAACGGAAAAATAAATGCAGTAGACCCAAAACTTGATAAAAATCCTTGAGTACAATCACAAGTATATAGATCGACAAGTAGATCAACACAAAAATAAGGAACCATGTCCGTAAGATGAAAATCCTCCCGATACGAAGTGGGGACTAGCGACTGGAACCTCTTTACAGCATCAACCTGAAATATATATCAATGTTGTGAGTTCAACAACTCAGCGGGTGATCCTGTCCGAGCGCTGAGTCAACAGATGCTGGGGACGTGGCGCTCTCCGCTGTCTCCAACTGGTGATGTGGATCTCCGGTGAACCTGCAAAGAAGCCGAGCTGGGAAGGGGTTCCCGGTGACGACCCTCCGACGCTCAAGTCAGACAACGAAGAAGAAGAAGGGAGGCAAAGTAACTGTGGCTACAGTGATGAGAATCTCACATACCTCCGATGAAGTTTGGGGTCCTTATATAGGACCCGGGGAGGCGCGGGCACGCTTCTCGATGCATGCACGCTTCCCCAAACATACCTCCAAATGAGTGTGTCAGAAAAGCATGTCTGACGCCATTCCGTAATCGTTCGAGCATATCCCTAACGTGACGGTGGAAAATTTCACCGTACGATATTCTGTCTGGTCCGGCCGTCGATCATGTTGTTTGTCGGCGGCAGACGTCTCGAGGATGATGTTACCAGCTATCCCTTTCGTCTTTTTGCATATCTTGTTGATTCCAGGGCCGAGCGGTCCGACCGCTCGGCGTTCCCAGCACTCGGGTACGTGTATGTATCGGACCGGGCGGGAAGACCCTCGGTCTTGTGCTCGGATAGGATCACACCTCAGTGATCTGTGCTTCGACCGAGCGACCTGTCCGCTCGGCCCATAAGCTCCTTTTCCTTAAGCGTCGGAAGCTCAAGTTAAAGTCGAGCTATATTCCGATCGGCCTGGAGGACATCCTGCCGACCGGCTCAGATGTTCTATCTGCTCGGTGGGACCTTGGGGCCACCCCTATTGACCTTTGCCCTTCACGTGTCGTTGACCACCGCCGACGTGGGTACCCCGTCCTTACCACCGGATCACATGCCTTCCCCTCAAGTCTAGTCGAAGGAGGCGCTAAGTCCAACTAACTGGACTGTGAGTCTGGCCGAGTGACAGCTGATCTGCCACCTTCGATAATGCTCTTCTTCCCGGCCTAAATGGAGTCACGTACTACTGTTCGGTCGACTACTGATGCCTATCCTGTCGACCCGCTAGTGGTCAACCTTGACGCCTCTTGGATCTCCTTGGAATGCGTGCAAATCCTTGCCATTAAGGCGGAGCACGCTGCCCCTGCTCCGTAATAGGGCTGATTAAATGCGCTCCTGTGACTAGATGCCACATGGCGCTGCTACCGTCATCGTACTGCGGCAGCGTCGCGTCCGATGGGACCTTCGGCGATTTGAAATTAACGGTCAGATATGGGCCTCGGGTTATGTGACATGCATCCGACGACTCGGGCAGATTGAGCCCATCCTTATAAAGCCTTCACCGCCTTCTTCCGCCGCACCTTTGCCGTCGTGTGTTCAGAAGTCTCCCCTTGCGCTTAGTGCTCCGGCGATCTCGCTTCTTAACGTTCCGGCGATCCCTCCCCCTCTCCTTTCGACAGCCTTCCCTTTTGTAAGAATCCTCTGCCTCTGGCTCCTTGGTTCCCGTGTTTTCTTTGCACTCTTAGCTAAGTTCGTGTTCGCTTTTCTCGCTTTTCCTTTTGTTTTCAACCGTTCCCCTGTTCCGGCGGTACTCGTGCCTCGTAAGAACTATTCTGCTCATCTTCTTTGTCGCTTCCTTTCCCCTTTTTCTTCTGTTCTTTGCCTTATATACTGTCCCGGTGATGCCTAGCTCTTCCCAGCCCTCGGACCTCACCCCTGGCCCATGGTACACGACCATGGAGTCATGGTTCGATCGGCGTGATGGAGAGAGCCTAATTAACGTCTTTGATATACCTTCTGATTTTGAACTTATTTTACCCTCTCCTTCCGCTCGGCCGCACAAACTGCCGCGCGGCGCTATCTGTTTTTTCCGCGATTAATTTACAGCCGGTCTGCAGTTTTCTCTCCACCCCTTTATCGCCGAATTCTACAATTTCTTCGGCATTTCGCTCGCCAGTTGGTACCCAATACCTTCCGCCTCCTATGCGGAGTCGTAGTATTATTTAAGATACACGACATTCCCCTCCGTCCGGAGGTCTTCTATTACTTCTACTATCCTAAGCAGTCCGAGCTGGGCACTTATCTGTTCCAGTCTCGGGCTGGCTTAGTCTTTTTTTATAAACTGCCCTCTTCCAACAAACATTGGAAGGAATACTTCTTCTTCCTCCGCTTTCCTGGACGGCTTCCCTTCTTGACCAAGTGGCAGGTCGGACTCCCCACCTCTCCCGAACTGAAGAGGTATAAGACCCGACCGGACTACCTTCAAGCGGCGAATATGCTAGCCGGTCTGAAGCTCGACATCAACAAGCTCCTCCCTGAAGGAGTGATGTACATGTTCGGCTTGAGCCCGAGCCGAACCAAACTCCCGAGCATCTTTGGTAAGAAATTTACTTGAGCCCTTGCCTTGAGTTCTAACTGATTTCCTTCTCTTTTCTTTGCAGCGAACATCGTAATGGAATCTGTACTGTTTGGGATTCTGAAGAAGAAGGCGGAGGCGATCGAAGCGGCAGCGACTAAGGAAATGGAGCAGATGGGTATTGCTCCGGTCGGCTCTCACGAGGGTGAGAGTGAGACCCACGCGAGGGAGTCGGCCGCTCAGACTTCTCCCGTGGAGGTGATGGGTGGTGCAGCCTCCAGCAGGGAACCGATCGTTCGGGATGAAGACTTCGATCCGGAGGACGAGCTCCCACTCAATAGGAAAAGGCAGCGCGCCGAGGTGCCACTTCGTTCGGCTACCTCTGCGGTGCAGGTGTCCGAGCAGACGGGCCCTCTGTCTCCCCCAGGCAAGGCCCCTTCCATTGAAGCACTTTCCTCTGACCGGACCCCCTCGCAGCTGGAATCGCCAGCAGGTCTCATTGCGGCTCAGCCGGTCTGCTCCCTACATCCGGTGTCTCAAAGGCCTCGCCGCTCGGTCATACTTTCGAAGCCGTCCACCCCCGCATCTGAACCCTCCGCGTCTGCTCACACGACGCCAGGCGGGCGCCGCACCATTAAGGCCACTTTGCATCTTCCCACTTAGGACTACCTCGCGGAGTCGGATCGGCCCAAGGCCCCTGAGCACATGATCGCCATCCGGGGGCCGCTTGCCGAGGTATGGGCGGATGTCCGAGCCCGCGTCACCACAATGCCTCCCGGCCTGCTGGCTAACAGTCACATGAAGTATGCTACCGGCTTAAGTCTTCTTGTTGGTGCGGGAAGCATCCGACGATCGAACCTTAGTTTTGATAATGGCAAAGGATTCAAAGTTAAGTTAGTGTGTGATCTAACATGTTTGAATAAGTGTTTCAGGAAAGTCCTAGCTGCGGTTAGGCAGGTGAAAAACCCTAAGGGGTGGTAACCTTAGGTCCTAGGGGGCGGAAACCCTAGGTGGAGGAAAACCCTAAGGGGCGGTAACCTTAGGTCCTAGGGGGCGGTAACCCTAGGTGGAGGAAAACCCTAAGGGGCGGTAACCTTAGGTCCTAGGGGGTGGTGACCCTAGGTGGAGAAAAACCCTAGGGGGCGGTAACCCTATGCCCTAGGGGGTGGTAACCCTAGGCGGAAAGTCCAGTCGGTCTGGAGGACCGGACTGGCATCAGGTAATCTCTCCTGAGGGGAGTAGGTGAGGACGTGTTCCCCATAGAGGGAACAGTAGGCGTCGGGTTGACCTAGGGTTTCCGGTTGGGAATCCGAAGTCAGACTCGGACAGTCCGAAGACTGTCAGTTATTCCTTACTGTGTTTTATCAGATTCTAACACTGTCTTGCAGGGGATTTTGCTCGGACTAACCTTGTTTTGCAGGTGAGGAACCTGCTAGAAAAAGGTGGTCCGGGCGCCCGGAGGTCCGGGTGCCCGGGACCAAACTTTATCCCTGCTGCGACTTCGCCACGTGGAGCATCCTAGTTGGTTGGCCACGTCACACTCCAGGTGCCTGGAAGGGATCCAGGCGCCCGAAACCGCATATAAAAGGAGGGTTGAGGTGCAGCTTCAAAGGACAACGAATTCCAAGCTTTCTTTTGTGAAGTGCTGCCAACGAGACGACCTTGAAGTGCTACTACTCGACGTCGACAACCCGAAGCTCAGACTCTTCAATCTTTTGTTGTCGGTATTAGTTTACTTATTGCATTAATTGTAATTCTAATTGTAATCTTTCCGATATATAGTTGTTGCCCACCGAAAGCGGTCAAGGACCGCGGGCCTTCGAGTAGGAGTCGTCATAGGCTCCGAACGAAGTAAAACACCTGCGTCTCTGTGTGTTTGATTTTACTTTCCGCTGAATTTCTATTCTGTGTTTAAAATCGTTAAAATAGCCACGAGCGCTATTCACCCCCCCTCTAGCGCTTTCGATCCATCACTTCTATCCCCTCAAACTTCTTTGTATCGCCCCCCCGTTCGACATTAAAAAGCTCTTTTTGTCAACGATGGGTGGAAGACGTAGCGGTTGCCGCTCGTCTGGCGCTGCTGGAAGATGAGCTGAAGCATCTCAAGATTTCTAGCGGGCCTTCCTCTTCTCAGGGTCCTTCATATGCCGAGCTGCAAAAGGAGCTGGCCAAGACTAAGGAGCAGCTAGAGGCCGAACGGAAGAAGACGACCGATCAAGCATACAAACTAGATCAGCTTGAAAAGCAGGTCAAAACTTATGACCTTAAGATAGAACTTGCAACTACTCGGAAGAATACTACTATCGCCGATTTGGAGGCGAAGAATGTGGAGGCCCGCGCCCTGGAACAACGGGTAAAGGAGTTAGCGGATCTGCTGGACTGTGAAAAGAAGGGTCGCTCGGTCGAGGTGGCCACTCTCAAGGATGAGCTGAAGACCCTGCAAGAGGCTCTCGACGCTTCCCGTGCTGCCTTTACGGAGTACCAGGCGGCTGAGCCGAGCCGCTTTGCTGTGATGAGGCAGTCCTACATCCGCTCGGTCGACTTCGTCCAGAAGGTGTGCGATCGGCTCATCCTTGTATTCGAGTTGGCTATCACTGCCACTGCGGACCACCTGAAGGCCCAAGATCATTTGCCGGAGTCTTTCGTCATTCTCGTTCGGGAACATGCAACTCTTCTCACTACCATACTGAAGAGCGTTTTTGACTATCTTGAATAAAGTCTTTGTAATTCTTCCGTCCGGTCGGTGAACCTTTGAATGTAACTTTTGAATGCGAATTTTGTTCTGTTATCTTGTTTTCCCATGGTTGTCGTTAATAATCTTATAGCCCGAGCAGATTCTATGCCAAAATACTTCTATTCGTTGGTCCTTTCTGGGCTTTTAGGATAGCTGTTCACTTGCCTTTAAGTGCTGGGCTTTGGTGTTGCAGCATGACGGCCTTCCGAGCGGAATGTTTATGGTCGCCACTTCGTCTCTAGAGTTTAACGTCCCCGCTCGACGGTATTCCGGCCGGGGGGTTTATAGTCGCCGGTACGACTCTAGAGTTTAACGTCGCCACTCGACGGTCTTCCGGCCGGGGGGGGGGGGGTTTATAGTCGCAGGTACGACTCTAGAGTTTAACGTCGCCGCTCGACGGTCTTCCGGCTGGGGGGTTTATAGTCGCCGGTACGACTCTAGAGTTTAACGTTGCCGCTCGACGGTCTTCAAGCCGGGGGGGGGGGTTTATAGTCGCCGGTCCGACTCTAGAGTTTAACGTCGCCGCTCGACGGTCTTCAAGCCGGGGGTTTTATATTCGCCAGTCCGACTTTAGAGTTTAACGTCGCCGCTCAACGGTCTTCATGGAGTTTTGTCGTTAGGCACCAAATGCTCATATCCTTGTCCTTTTTAATTTTTACTCCTACAGCCAAAGGATACAATCAAACAGGGTATACATGAAATAAATTACACTGGCACACATTTTACCTCGCTCGGTATGGCTGGAGGTGGTTTGCGCTCCATGGTCGTTCTAACCGCCGTCCATCCTCATCTTCCAGGTAGTATGCACCCGATCGGAGCTTCTCGATGACTCTGAAGGGCCCCGCCCAGGGAGCTGCCATCTTACTCACATCGCCGACCGGCTTTACCTTCTTCTATACTAGGTCGCCGGCCTAGAACGCTCTGGGAATTACACGCCTGTTGTAATTCTGCTTCATTCTTTGCCGGTACGCCATCAGCCGGACGACTGCTTTAACTCGTGCTTCGTCAACTAGGTCCAACTCCAGCTGTCTCCGCTCGGCGTTGTCCCCATCGTAGTTCTGGATCCGATCAGACTCGACTCCGATCTCGACTGGGACGACCGCTTCACCCCCATATACCAAGTGGAACGGTGTTACCCCCGTTCCCTCCTTTGGGGTTGTGCGAATGACCCATAGCACGCCGGGCAGCTCGTCCACCCAGCTTCCTCCCATGTGATCGAGCCGAACCCGAAGCATTCGTAGGATCTCCCGATTAACTACTTCGGCCTGACCATTGCTCTGAGGGTATGCCACGGAAGTGAAGTGTTGTTCGATGCTGTATCCCTTGCACCATTCTCCGAGCTGGTGACCAATGAACTGTCGCCCATTATCTGAAATGAGCCGACGAGGAATGCCAAACCGACAGATTATATGCTGCCAGATGAATTTCTTGACCATCTGCTCAGTTATCTTGGTCAGTGGTTCGGCTTCGACCCACTTGGAGAAATAATCGACCGCCACCCATAAAAACCTCCGCTGCCCGGTCGCCATAGGGAAATGTCCCACTATATCCATACCCCACTGGTCGAACGGGCAGGACACAGTAGACGCCTTCATCTTCTCCGTTGGCCTATGGGAGAAGCTGTGGAACTTCTGACAGGAAAGGCAGGCAGTGACGGTTCGAGCGGCGTCGTCCTGTAGGGTTGGCCAGAAGTATCCGGCTAGCAGGATCTTCCTAGCCAACGATCGCCCGCCCGGATGACCTCTGCAAGATCCTTGATGTACTTCTTGGAGAATATATTCTGCGTCTTCCGAGATGACACACTTCAGCAGCAGGCGGGAGAACGCCTTCTTGTAAAGCTGATCCCCAATGAGCGTGAATCGGCCGTCTCACCTCCTCAATAGCTGGGCTTCCTCCCGATCGGACGGCGTGGCCTCCGAACGCAAAAATTCTATTATGGCTGTTCTCCAATCGCTCGGGAATGTGAGGCCCTCCATCCGGTCGATGTGTGCCACCAAGGACACCTGCTCAATTGGCTGTTGGATGACGATCGACGATATTGAGCTAGCGAGCTTGGCTAACTCATCCGCTGACTGGTTCTCGGCTCGAGGGATCTTCTGTATGACAACCTCGATGAAGTTATTTCTGAGCTTTTCGAAGGCCTCCGCGTAGAGCCGGAGCCTTGCAATGTTTATCTCGAAGGACCCCGAGAGTTGCTGAGTGGCCAATTGGGAGTCAGAGTACAGAATCACCCGGTGGGCTCCCACATGCTGCGCGACCTGTAGGCCGACTATGAGGGCCTCATATTCTGCCTTGTTATTTGTTGCCCAATAATCCAGCCGGACGGACAGAAGCATCCGTTCTTCTTGAGGAGAGAGCAGCAGGATGCCGATCCCACTTCCGAGCCGAGTGGACGACCCGTCCACAAATATCTTCCATAAAGCTTCGGGTTTAGGATTTTGTACCTCTGTTATGAAATCTGCCAAGGACTGCGCCTTGATTGCCGAGCGGGGTTGATACTGGATGTCGAATTAACTGAGCTCCGTCGTCCACTTAATGAGCCGCCCAGACGCTTCAGGATTTAGGAGTACTCTTCCCAGCGGGCTGTTTGTCATAACGATGATAGTATGCGCCAAGAAATAAGGACGGAGCCTCCGTGTGGCCAGGACTAGGGCGAACGCGAGCTTCTCGAGACTAGTATAGCAGGATTCAACATCTTTTAAGATGTGGCTCAAGAAATACATAAGCTGCTCTTCTCCGCCTTCCCTCACCAGCGCCGAGCCGACAGCATGCTCGGTTGATGACAGATATATACGGAGTGGTTCGCCTATATTCGGTTTAGCCAATACGGGCAATGAACTCAGATAGGCTTTCAGCTCCTCGAACGTCCGGTCGCACTCCTGATCCCATTGGAATTTGGTGGCTCGGCGCAAGATCTTGAAAAATGGCAAGCTCCGGTCGGCTGTCTTAGAGATGAATCTCGACAATGTCGTTATCTGGCCGGTGAGGCGTTGCACTTCCCTCAGATTCCTGGGAGGCGGCATGTCTTGCAGTGCTTTCACCTTGCTAGGGTTCGCCTCTATGCCCCGCTCGGTCACGATATATCCTAAGAAGCGCCCGCCTTTTGCTCCGAACAAACATTTTTGGGGGTTCAGCTTGACTCCATACCTCCTCAGTGTTCGGAAGGTTTCCTCTATGTCAGTATAAAGATCCGCCGCTCGAAGTGACTTGATTAGTATATCATCCACGTAGACTTCCAAGTTGCGCACGATCTGCTCCCGGAACACTTTGTTCATTAGCCGCTGGTATGTGGCTCCGGCGTTTTTTAGTCCGAACGGCATCACGTTGTAACAGTAAGTACCGTCCGCAGTAACGAAGCTCACTTTGTCCTGATCTTCCCGGGCGAGTGGCACTTGGTGGTAACCCTGATATGCATCCAACATGCATATCAGCTTGCATCCAGAAGTAGAGTCTACCAACTGGTCGATTCGGGGTAGAGGGTAAAAATCCTTCGGGCATGCCTTATTTAGATCCCGGAAATCGATGCAGACTCTCCATTTGTTGCCTAGCTTGGAGACCAGCACCACATTGGCGAGCCAGCTCGGGAATTGCACCTCTCGTATGTGGCCGACCTCCAGAAGCTTCTCAACTTCAGCTCGGATGATGACATTCTGTTCGGCGCTGAAGTCCCTCTTCCTCTGCTTCACCGGCCGAGCGTCTGGCCGGACGTGAAGTTCGTGTTGCGCTACGCTCGGCGAGACCCCTGGCAGCTCGTAGGTCGACCAAGCGAAGACGTCACAGTTTTACTGGAGACATCTAATCAGCTTCTCCTTCTAGCTCGGCTCCAGGTGGGATGCGATGAACGTAGTAGCATCCGGTCAGACAGAGTGGATCTTTACTTCCTCCTTTTCTTCGTAAACTAAAGAAGGTGGCTTTTCAGTTATAGCATTTACCTCGACGCGTGGTGCCTTCTGAGCAGCATTTGCTTCGGCTTAGACCATCTCCACATAACATCGCCGGGCTGCTAATTGGTCTCCGCGGACTTCTCCAACCCGATCTTCTACGGGGAATTTGACCTTTTGGCAAAAGGTGGAGACGACCGCTCGGAACACGTTGAGAGTCGGTTGCCCCAAGATCACGTTGTACGTGGAGGGAGCGTTGACTACGATGAAGTTAGCAGTCCTCGTTCTTCTGAGCGGCTCCTCTCCCAGCGAGATAGCCAGCCGGACCTGTCCGACCGGAAAAACTTCATTACCGGTGAACCCGTAGAGGGGGGTTGTCATCGGCTGCAACTCGGCCCGGTCGATTTGTAATTTGTCGAAGGTCTTCTGGAAGATTATGTTGACCGAGCTGCCTGTATCAATAAAGATGCAATGAATAGTGTAGTTAGCTATTACCGCTCGGATGATGAGAGCGTCATCATGCGGGACTTCGACTCCCTCGAGGTCCCCGGGCCCAAAGCTGATCTCGGGCCCGTTCGCCCGCTCCTAACTGCAGCCGACCACATGGATCGTGAGCTGCCTTGCATACGCCTTCCTTGCCCTGTTGGAGTCACCTCTGGTTGGTCCACCAGCGATGATGTTGATTTCTCCTCGGGACGCGTTGCTCCTATTCTCTTCCTCCCGAGCGGATGGCATGGGACGCTCGTGCGATGCCCGAGGTTGAGTCCTGGGCTGCTGATGACGTTGCCGGTCGGGGGATTCTCTTTCTACACACCGACCAGGGCTCTGGTGTCGATGTCGCCGGTCCGGCGAAGGTGATCGGCGGCGATAATTCCTCGGCGTAGGATGAGCGATTGGGGGGAGGCTTCGACAATCGCGTGTGTTGTGGGTTGCTGACTGATGGAGCGAACAAAACATGGGAGTCCATACCTTCCCCTTTGGTTTAGGCCGATCGACCGCTACTTGTTGAACAACGTGCGACCTTGCTTGCTGATGAGGCCGACCTGCTTCCTCCCGAGGTCCTTTAGGTGGATGGTAGCTAGTGGGTCGCTTCCGCTCGGTTGAGGTCGGTGGTTCAAATGGTGCTTTCTTCCTTCTGGCCGCCTGCGCTTCCTCTACGTTGATATACTCATTGGCCTTGTGCAGCATATGGTCGTAGTCGCGAGGCAGCTTTCTGATGAGCGAGCGGAAGAAATCACCGTCCACAAGCCCCTGTGTGAATGCGTTCATCATAGTTTCTGAAGTGACCATTGGGATGTCCATGGCCACCTGGTTGAAGCGCTGGATGTAGGCTCGGAGTGGCTCCTTCGAACCTTGTTTGATGGTGAACAGACTGACGCTGGTCTTCTGGTAGCGCCTGATGCTCGCGAAATGATGGAGGAAGGCCGTTCGGAAATCTCTAAAGCTCTTAATTGATTCGTCCGACAACCTCCGGAACCAGCGTTGGGCCGAACCGGACAATGTGGTAAGGAAAACCCTGCATTTGACTTCCTCGGTGTATTAGTGAAGAGTCGCTGCGTTATCGAACTTACTGAGATGGTCATCCGGATCAGTTACACCACTATACTCCCCGATCGATATTGGAGCATAATGCTTCGAGAGAGGGTCTTGCAAGATCACCTCCGAGAACTGGCGATTAACCCGCTCGGGGGATGACTCCGCGCGCGGTGCCTTCCCTTTTCTGGCATCTCGTACGGGTGCTTCATCGGACGATCCTTGGTTGGCTAGGGCCAATTCCGATGGCGTCTGGAACAATGCTCGATGGAATGGAATAGGGGCGGCCAGCGCATCCCCTAGCGTGCCGGTCTGCCCCTTGTTCTGAGCCCAAGTAGAATATTGT
Source organism: Zingiber officinale (assembly GCF_018446385.1). Taxonomy (NCBI): domain Eukaryota; kingdom Viridiplantae; phylum Streptophyta; class Magnoliopsida; order Zingiberales; family Zingiberaceae; genus Zingiber; species Zingiber officinale. The sequence continues at coordinate 12,299,832 of NC_055988.1, read as the reverse complement.
TCCGGTCGGTCCTCCATTGCCGCTCGGCCTCCAGAAACTAAGGCGGCCTGCTGCGCTATTCTCTCGGCTTGAGCCTTCTGCTGTTGTTCCACCATCTTTGCGGCTCGTGCATGAATGAGTGCCTCTAGTTCTTCAGGAGAGAGCGTTACCATGAGTTGGCATCCAGCTTCTTCCATCTTCTCAGCTCGGATTCAGGTGCATTCCCACAGACGACGCCAATTTGATCCTGTCCGAGCGCTGAGTTGACAGATGTTGGGGACGTGGCGCTCTCCGCTGTCTCCGACTGGTGATGTGGATCTCCGACGAACCTGCAAAGAAGCCAAGCCGGGAAGGGGTTCCCAGCGACGACCCTCCGACGCTCAAGTCAGGCAACGAAGAAGAAGAAGGGAGGCAAAGTAACTGTGGCTATAGTGATGAGAATCTCGCATTCCTCCGATGAAGTTTGGGGTCCTTATATAGGACCCGGGGAGGCGCGAGCACGCTTCTCGATGCGTGCACGCTTCCCCAAACATACCTCCAAATGAGTGTGTCAGAAAAGCATGCCTGACGTCATTCCGCAATCGTCCGAGCATATCCCTGACGTGACGGTGGAAATTTCCACCGTACGATATTCTGTCCGGTCCGGCCGCCGACCATGCTGTTTGTCGGCGGCAGGCGTCTCGAGAATGATGTTACCAGCTGTCCCTTTTGTCTTTTTACATATCTTGTCGATTCCAGGGTCGAGCGGTCCGGCCGCTCGGCGCTCCCAGCACTCGGGTGATGTACGTAGATTATATACTCTTTTATGTATGTTTTTAGGCACATTTACATACTTTGAGCATGCTTGATCTATGCATTTTTATACTTCCAGCTTTCCTTTTAGCATATTTACTCTTTTTGTTCGGAGATCTGCTTTTGTGCATTTCCTGTACACAGGAGTCGATTTGGTGAAGAATCTACATCTTTGGGCAAGCCTTGGAGGAAACAAAGGGAGAAAACACCAGGCCGTGTACCTCACATGACCTTGCACTGGTATGGAGCTCGGGCCGTGTGGAGTTTGGCACAAACAGAAGAGGAAGATGACATGGCCGTGTGAATCTCACACGGCCGTGTCTTGATTTGAAGAAATCAGAGCAGAAGCCTTACATGGCCGTGTAGATCTACACGGCCGTGTGAGGTTTCCAGAGGCCAAGAAGGTGGTGGCCGTGTGCACCACACGGCCGTGTAGCATTTCCAGAGAACAGAAGGGTCCTGGCCGTGTGAGTCACACAGCCGTGTAGCTTTGGCAGAGAAGGAACTAGACATGGCCGTGTGAATCTCACACGACCGTGTCACGGGGTCGTGTGGCGCCCGATTTCCTCCTCTATTTAAACCCTCCTTCATGAATTGAAAGGGGATCTCTCCCCTTTTGGGAGAAGGCAAGATTTGGTGGTTTCCTCCCATTCTTGGGAGGATTTCTAGGCGATTCGAGGGGAGTTCTCGACGATTTCGACTCCGGAGCGAGGATTGGATCCGAAGACGAGGCTTCTTCGTAGATAAGTTTTCTCTTTCCCCCTTTTCTTGGTTTCTTGGATTGGGGATTTAAGAAATGCTTGTAATCTTTATTTCTTCGGGTTTTCTTCCTCGATTCATGGAGTAGATCTTGTATTCTAGGATTAAGGGAGTATTTGTATGATGGATTGATGTAATCTCTTATGGATTTGCCATTTTCTTGTTTCAATGACATTGTCTTGCTTGTATCAATTAGATCTTGAATGATTAATGGTGATTTGTGCTTAATTCTCATTCTTGCTTGATTGTTTGGATTTCTTGTGGACTTTGTAAAGATAAACTCTCACTCGATCATCCGAGGGATCCACGTGACAGGTGCAAGCCCGTGTAAGGACGTTTGAGAGATAATCTTGAAGAGGAAATAGGAATATTCAAGAGAGTAGGATGGATCTTGTGATTAGTTTCTTGTATCTTGATAGATTAATAAGTTGTGGGCTTCTATGTTGATATCCGAGGAAGGCATAATAATAGGTGCGCTTCTGTGTAAGGACAACGTAGGTTCACGTCTAATTGATCATATTTAGATACATTTCTCAGTCCTTAGCCGGTTATCTATTGTAAGAGAGAACCGGCAACTTTCTACAAGTGTTTGGCAATTGAGGGATAAGAATTGGTGAACCATTTACATTCAAGAAATCTTACAAAGAAACCGAAACTCCTAGAATCTCCCTTTATCATAACCCAAAACACTAAACTCTTGTTTGTTGATCTTTAATATTAGATTTGTTTACTTTCACTTTGCATTTGAAACAATTGGATAGTTGTTTAGCTAATTCGCATTGAGACATTTCTAGTGCTTATTCCAGTCCTTGTGGATACGATAATCTTTTATATTACTTGCGACATTTCCGTACACTTGCGGAGCGTAACAAGTTTTTGGCGCCGTTGCCGGGGATTGCGCTATAACATTAGGAACTATCAATTGAGTTAGACTAAACATAACATTTGTTTTCCTTTCATATTGCATAGTTGTAAGTAATCATTAGATTTCTATTTTTTTTACTTTCTTGTATAACTTTTACTTCTTGTTAATTCTTTTTGTACAAATTCAATTCTGCATTTTTGATTCTTTTATTTTTCTTTTTTTCTGTTGAATTGTCAATTGCTATCTTGTTCTTGTGTATGCGAAGATCTAACTTTGCAGGGGAATTCTTTCCTTTTGACCCTGAGATTGACAGAACTTTCCATAAAAGAAGAATTCTGCAAAGGCAAATAGAAGAACAAGAACATTTGAACATGGCGAATAGACCACTCAAGGATTATGCAGCACCTTATGCAAGAGGTTTTCGATCTAGTATTTCAAGACCTTCAGTGGAAGCTAATAACTTTGAGATCAAACCCGCAATTATATCTATGGTGCAGCAGAACCAATTTGGTGGAGGACCTCATGAAGACCCAAATCAACACTTAGAGGTCTTTTATGAAATATGCGGTACCATGAAAATGAATGGAGTTCCTTCAAAAGCAGTTAGATTATTATTATTTGGGTTTTCTTTAAGAGATAGGGTAAAGCAATGGCTGAATTCTTTAGCCCCTAATAGCATCACCACTTGGGAGCAGTGTGAGCAACAGTTTCTTGATAAATTCTATCCACTAAGCAAAACAACTCATATGAGGAATTTAATTGCAAGCTTCAAGCAAACTGACTCAGAATCTCTTTTTGAAGCATGGGATAGATATAATAGTATGCTCAGACAATGCCCACATCATGGGTTGGAAAGATGGTTAGTGTTGCACACTTTTTATAATGGTATCAACTATCATACCAAAGTGTCCCTTGATTCAGCTGCTGGAGGGGCACTTATGAATAAAATTTTAGATGAAGCTGAAGAAATTATTGACAGTGTAGCACAAAATCATCATCAATGGGCAAATGAAAGAAGTGGTGGCTATTCTTGTGTAAACCCAACAATTAAAGCATCGGGGAAGTTTGATGTAGATGCAGTCACTCTTTTGTCTGCAAAATTGGACGCTCTTACAAAGAAATTTGAGAATATGGGGACTAGTGCTAATTTGGTCAATGCTATTAGTACATCTTGTGAAGTATGTGGGAGTTCGGAGCACTCAAATGACTCATGTCCATTGGGAGCTATCACTGCACAAATCAATCAACTGGAACAATGTGATGCAATCATGAGTTACAATCAAAGACAGAACAACCCATACTCAAATACTTATAACCCTGGATGGAAGAGCCATCCCAATTTTTCTTACAGAAATAATCAAGATCAAGGACCATCTATGGGGGCAAGACCAAATTTTCAAGCTGGGCAACAAAATTTTCAACATCTATCTTCTCAAGACTTACCAAAGTCAAATATTGAAAAGATGCTTGAAGAAATTATCTCAAGTCAGAATGAAATGAAGCAAGATTTAGCAAAGCTCAATCAGAGAATGGATAATTCTGAAAAGCATCAAAAGATCCAGGATAGTCAAATTGCCCAACTAGCTTCCTCATCATCCAGAGCACCAGGACAACTTCCAGGAAAACCTGATGTGAATCCTATGGAGCATTGCAATAGGATTGAGCTTAGGAGCGGACGGACCTTGGGAGACTCCCAAGTGACTGCTCCAAAAAAGAAGAAGAGCTCTCTCCTCTTATACCAAATCAGATTCAAGCTAATGAGGAGAGTACCATTGAGGTTGAAGCGACTCTTCCACGGAACCATCAGAGCAAAGCTGTCCCTTTTCCTCAGAGACTTACAATGCTCAAGAAAGATGAAGAATTTGGCAAGTTTTTAGAAAAAGTTAAGGAAATTTGTGTAGAGGTACCTCTTATTGATGCTATTCTTCAAATGCCTAGATTCGCCAAATTCCTGAAGGATCTCATGTCAAACAAGAGAAGAAGAGGAGAGGTTGAGACCATTGCGCTTAGTGAGGAATGTAGTGCTATTTTGGAGAAGAACACTTCCCCAAAACTAAAGGACCCAGGGAGCTTTTATATTCCTTGCAACATAGGAAAAGAATTTTTTGAAAAAGCTTTTTGTGATTTGGGGGCAAGTGTTAGCCTCATTCCCTATTCAATTTGTAATAAATTAGGTCTCAAAAACATTAAACTTACTACTATGGCACTTCAACTTGCCGATCATTCCTGCAGGTACCCTTTGGGTATTATAGAAGATGTGCCAGTGGAGGTGGATGGGAATGTTATTCCCACAGATTTTGTCGTGTTGGACATGGAAGAAGACCCCAGGATTCCTATCATATTAGGAAGACCTTTCCTTGCTACAGCTGGAGCTATAATTGATATCAAAAATCATAAGCTTTCTTTGGTAATTGGTAAGGAAAGGTTGGAATATGATTTATCTAATATCTCTAACCATGTCTCGTCTCTTTTAAATGCTTGTAGCAGGACAAGCATTTATAAACTTGAGGAATGGAATTTCCATCCTCATGGAAGGCCACCAAACGAAGGAGACAATGTGGTGGAAGATGTTGGGAGAAGATCTCCCAACAAAAACGAAAAGTATATCTGCCCTCCAAGGGCGAGGAAAAGAAGTGAATGATCAAGTTTGGTCGAGCTAAAGACCTTAAACAAGCGCTTCTTGGGAGGCAACCCAAGGATTCTTTTAGTTAGTTTTGATTTATATTTTAATTTCTTTTAGTTTGATGCATTCTTTTGATTTTGTTTTCAGGTTAGGTGCAAAACAGAGCCCGACCGTGTGCTATACACGGCCAGGCAAAGGTTGCAGAGAAGGGAAGTGCTTGGGCCGTGTCATCTGGACACGGCCGTGTAGGATCTCCCGAGGAGAAAAAGGTCTAGGCCGTGTCCCAGACACGGCCATGTGAAGAATCCAGAGAAGAAAGATGGAGAGGTCGTGTCCCAGACACGGCCGTGCGAAGAATCCAGAGAAGAAAGATGGAGAGGCCGTGTCCCAGACACGGCCGTGCGAAGAATCCAGAAAAGGAAGAGGGGGAGGCCGTGTGGATCTGCACGGCCCGTGTAGGAGAGTTATTAAAGTCTTCTTTCTACCTTACACGGCCAGATCTTGGCCGTGTTCCGCACACCCCCAACTCTCCAAAACATCTCTTTCTCTCCCAATCTCTTAAAAACTCCTCTCTAATCTCTCAAGATCTCTTAGATCCGGATTCTCCTCCTCTCTAAGACTTGGACTTTTTGTTCTCCTAACCTAAGATCTTTGCTCTTTGAAGTTTTGTTCTTTGAGTTCCATTTTTTCCACCCTAGATAATTCTTCCCCTATCTAAACTCATCAAGATGTCCAGCATTTTGAAGAAACTTCGCAAAGGAGGTGGTGGATCCAGTGGAGACAAAGAGAAGGAGCCATCAAGGGACAAAGGAAAACAACCAGTGAAGGGCAAAGGCAAAAGGACTTCACGCAACGAAGGTAATGACAATGAATTCAATATTGTGTTTAGAAATGATGATCAAGTAACTAGATTTACAATTCTTGTCAATAGAAAATAGTGTGTACTAGATATATGGACCCAACCGTCGTAGACCTCCTTTCCCTCGTCCACCTCCTCCACCATATTGATTTCATCGGAACGATGAAGAGTTTAAGTCTGGGGGGATGTCATGTACTGTTTAGTTTGGTTTTCAGTTTTTAGTTTTTGTTAGTTTTTCATGTTGGTTCTTATTTTCATTGCTTGTTGCTTTATTTTGCTTGTTTTTGAAATAATCATGGCAAAAATTTTTGAGAACATCAAATCTTCACTTATATGCTTTCTTAGATTCAAGTGAAATGTTAGCACGATTATTGTCTTGATTCATGATGTTCGAATGATGCTAGTAGCAAACTTTGTGTAGTTCTTTTTTCTATCTTGGGAAGCATTAATAAGCTAAGAATCTTATGGTGATGAGTTTTAGTTTTGGTTCAACCTTAAGGATTTTATCTTCACTACACTTGTGCTTGATGCTTGAATAGTTGATGTCATTGAAATAGTCATGATTCATCTTGTTTGCTTAGTACTTGGTTTCCATGGTGATTTCTCAACTTTCATTTTGGTTACTGGATGAGGCTCAAATCATTAAAGCTCATTTGGAAAAATCAAAATATCCCAACATGTGTGCTAAAAGTACATTTGTGAATAAGTTTTGCACAATGCAAACACTTATAAAAAAAAGGATATAAAAATAGTTGTCATGAGTGGAATCTAGCAAGTCACCCCTTTGAGACCGAGTTAGGTTACTGGGGAAATGACTGCTTAGCTTCCCTTGAGATTGACCACACCTTTGAGACCTTGGGTTAGTTGAGAAATATGAACCAAGTGAATGGTGAGTAAGTGCCTATCACTGGTTACTTGTCTTTCACTGGAAACACTAGGAATTCAAATTTGATGACGACTTGACTAGGACATGGATTGAAACTTGAAGGGTGTTGAGTTACTTTTACACTGTGCACAAGATTCTTATGCTTGAACCATACTTTACTTGTTTCCATGATCACGCTTGTTAATGAAACTTTTTGATAGAGTTAGGAAAGTGCACTAGGTTTTATGAATGTGTTGTAAAACATATGAATTTAGACTGCAGCATTTTGCTTGAGGACAAGCAAAGGTTTAAGTCTGGGGGTGTGATGTGCGTAGATTATATACTCTTTTATGCATGTTTTTACGCACATTTACATACTTTGAGCATGCTTGATCTATGTATTTTTATACTTCCAGCTTTCCTTTTAGCATATTTACTCTTTTGGTTCGGAGATCTACTTTTGTGCATTTTCTGTACACAGGAGTCGATTTGGTGAAGAATCTGTTGGAGGATCGGTGGCCGGCTTGAAGGGGGGTTGGATAGACGGCGCCCCCAAATCGCTTGCTTTCTACGTATTTGTTAGTTGCGCAGCGGAATACAAATAATACAAACACAAATACAAAAGCTAAATACAAATACAAAGAACAAGAAAGAGCAAGCAAACCAACACGCGCCGATTTACGTGGTTCGGAGATAAAGCTCCTACTCCACGGCGTGTCCGTAAGGTGGACGATCCCTATCCGTCGGTGGATTACTCCCCGGAAGACCTCCGGCTAGCTCAAATCTCCTTGTGGGTGGAGAAACCTCACCACAAACTCACCAAGACCTCTTGGACACAAGGGAAACTGTTGAGCACTTGTAGACTACTAATTAGACCTTAACCAAGTCTAATTTCGTCAGGTTGACCGGCTATCCCAAGCTCCCTCTTATAGAACTTGGGGAAATCAGCCTTGCTAATTTGCCCGTTACCAGTCGACTGGTCCCAGCCGTTTTGGGCACAGAGAGCTTCTGTGCTCACCACCAGTCGACTGGTCCCAGTACCAGTCGACTGGTACAACCCTAAACTTAGGGTTTCCCATCCCGAGTACATTTCTCTCATACACTCGTACCCTCACGACTCACTTGACTCTTCTTTTGCAGCCTTGACCTCTTGCCTTCAAGCCTACTTCCTTTGGCTCTCGTCCCTCGGATGCATCCAAGCCCGCGGCTCGTCCCCAATGCCATCCTTCGCGTATGCCTCGAAGTCGATTCCCTCGGCCCTTGTCCTTGCTGCATTGTCCACGGTCCCTCGGATGCTCCATCCTTCACCGGACCCGAAGCCGTCAACCTGAGTCACATGTGTCACCTGCAGTCCTGCACAACTCAAGTACACATATCAAATAACGAGGGTAAACCTAAGTTAAACCCTTTGCCCAAACACCAAAACACATGGTCCCGCGGACCATTGGGATTGCTCCAACAATCTCCCCCTTTTTGGTGTTTGGCAATACGTTTAAGTTAGGGAAAACATATAGTAAATAAACATGCTAAAAACAATGGACTTACGATGCCAAAGCTACACACTTGGACTTACTCCGCCGAATGGATTTACGTTGCCAAGGCTACACACTTGGCAACCGCCGAATGGAATGTATTGGAACCTATCACAAGGCTCCCCCTACACCTATGCTCCCCAATGAGCTAGGATTTTTACAACGGGCTTTTTAAGAACCTATCCCAAGGCTCCCCCTATACATATGCTCCCCAATGAGCTAGGATTTTTACAACAGGTTTTTTAAGAACCTATCCCAAGGCTCCCCTTACGCAAAGGTACTAAAGGTTTTCCCAACTAAACCTTAATTCTCCCCCTTTGCCTAACATCCAAAAAGTTCTCCAACAATATCCCAATTGTTGAAAACTCATCATCCAAACTGACCCTAAACTCATGTATTAATCCCCATTGTATCCCATACATCTAAGTGAGTTGACATGGTCATAAACCAATGCTGAAAACAATTTCAGACTGGTATCAGTCGACTGCCCTAAGTGCCAGTCGACTGCCCCCTTCGACACAACCTTACAGAACCATGTTACCAGTCGACTGGTATCTGTACCAGTCGACTGGTACCCTATTTCTGAAAAAATCAGCCTTTTCATGCCAACTTCAGAAATGCACCAGAAATTCCCTAGACCTCCAAAAATTCCCAAATTTTGTGGAGAGGTCTATTGTACCCTTGTCTACTTGGGAAAAATATATTAAAAAATATATCTATCACCAATCCCAAGATTGACACAAAATCCAAAACTAGCTAAATGGTTCAATTGAACCTTGACCTAAAGTCCTAGTTTTGGCTTCCTTTTGATGTATTTGCCCATACCAACCCACAATGCATCCCTAGCATTGGTTTACATGGAATCTATACATCCAAAATCAATTATCATGCTATATGACCCCAAATGTCATATTTCTTGCATGAAACATAAACCATGTGTGCCAAATCCCTAGGTTTGAGACTCAAATTCATCTCCAAACCTTTTGGCACACACCATGGCTCCTCTAAACTCCCAAGTAGTACCCACCTGAGATCTATTGGCCATGGGTCCCAAATTGACTCTTAGAGCCCCCCCTAGAGCTCTTTGCCTTAGCCACCTCCCTAGGTGACTCATCCACAATGGCTAGGCCACATCGGTTCACCCCCGGTGACACTTGCCCTACAAACGTAACTTTCTTAACCTTGGACACCTTGTCCTTGGTTAATTTCTTCTTACCATTAAATGACTTTCCCTTGCCATTTATTGGTTTCTCCTTGCCATAGTCATATGTCACCCTAGCATAAGACTTTCCCTTAGCTTTGGAGGACTCTCCCTTGCCATGATCATTTACCACCCTAGCATATGAACTCTCATTGGCCTTAGAGGGACTAGATCGGTATCCCAAGCCCGATCTATCATTGTTGGATCTTTGGCTACCCAACATCATCCTTAATTCCTTAGATCCAACATTGAATCTCTTAAGGAATTGTTCTAACTTATCAAGCTTTCCCCTTAAAGCTTGATTCTCCTTCTCTAGGTTTCTAACCCTAGAGTTAATTTGTCCAAATTGGACATTCCTAGACCTACCCTTCCAGGCATGTGTCTCCCCTTCTTGGGATTAATGCCTTGGGTCTCCCTAGGTCTATTGTTTCTAGATTTTTCATGCATAGATTTCTTAGGGTTTTGATCTACATTAACCCTATTCCTATCATGATATCTAAATCCAAAATTTTTCATGGGTAAATAATAAGAATTATTTCTAACATGCATGGAGGAGTTTAAATTTGAATTAAACTTCAAGTTAGGATATACCTCCCTTACCCTTGAAGCTCCCCCTTGACACTTGCTTCTCTCCTTCTTCTCCCATTTCTTTAGATGCGCTAGCTTCTTAATTTCTCCCTTCTTGGGGCATTTGGTGTGGTAGTGTCCCTTCTCCCCACACGTGAAGCATATGATGCGCAATCTCCTCCTTTGGGCTTCTTCACTCCTACAACCATTGTTAGTGTTTAAATTAACTTGAATGGGTTTAAGAGATACCTTCTTCTTACCCAATGGACACCTACTCTTGTAGTGTCCCTTCTCATTGCAACCGAAGCAAATTATGTTGTTCTTTGACTTCACTTCGGTGGAGGTGCTTGCTATGTTTACTTCTAAGACTTAATCTTCTTCACTTGTCTTGGAATCTTCTTCAATTCTTGAGGATGTAGATGATACCTCATCTTCCTTCTCCTCCTCAGATATTGAGCGTGACTCAACTTCCGTTTGCTCCACCTCCTCTTCTTGAGCTACTAAGCCCAACTCCTTGGGCTCCACATCCGATTGGTCCTTCTTTTCCTCTTGGACCACTTCATCACTTTCTTCGGATTTTTCTTCTTCTTCTTGTGTAGGCGAAAATTCCTCCCATGGAAATTTCTTCACTTTGCTCCATAATTCGTGGGCATTCTTGTATTCACCTACACGACTTATCACGTTAGAAGGCAAAATTTCAATCAATATTGATATTACCTTTGAATTTGCCTCCGATCGTGTCGTTTGCTCCTCCGTCCAATGTCGTGGTCGGAGCTTCTTCCCGTTCTTGTCTTTAGGGATTTGAAATGGCTCTTCTACCACCATCATTGTGTCCCAATCCGTCTCGAAGAAGTTCTTCATCTTCACCATCCAAAAGGTGATGTCCCATAAGCTTCCTCCTTCGAACTTTGGCGGATTTATCAAGCCGGTCATCTTTGCTTCCTCGGCGGTTAGTCCGACGGAGAGCGACCTCGCTCTGATACCACTTGTTGGAGGATCGGTGGCCGGCTTGAAGGGGGGTTGGATAGACGGCGCCCCCAAATCGCTCGCTTTCTACGTATTTGTTAGTTGCGCAGCGGAATACAAATAATACAAACACAAATACGAAAGCTAAATACAAATACAAAGAACAAGAAAGAGCAAGCAAACCAACACGCACCGATTTACGTGGTTTGGAGATAAAGCTCCTACTCCACGGCGTTTCCGTAAGGTGGACGATCCCTATCCGTCGGTGGATTACTCCCCGGAAGACCTCCGGCTAGCTCAAATCTCCTTGTGGGTGGAGAAACCTCACCACAAACTCACCAAGACCTCTTGGACACAAGGAAAACTCTTGAGCACTTGTAGACTACTAATTAGACCTTAACCAAGTCTAATTTCGTCAGGTTGACCGGCCATCCCAAGCTCCCTCTTATAGAGCTTGGGGAAATCATCCTTGCTGATTTCCCCGTTACCAGTCGACTGGTCCTTGCACCAGTCGACTGGTGCCAACCCAACGTCTCTCTCAACGGCTATCTATCAGTCGACTGGTCCCAGCCATTTTGGGCACAGAGAGCTTCTGTGCTCACCACCAGTCGACTGGTCCCAGTACCAGTCGACTGGTACAACCCTAAACTTAGGGTTTCCCATCCCGAGTACATTTCTCTCATGCACTCGTACCCTCACGACTCACTTGACTCTTCTTTTGCAGCCTTGACCTCTTGCCTTCAAGCCTACTTCCTTTGGCTCTCGTCCCTCGGATGCATCCAAGCCCGCGGCTCGTCCCCAATGCCATCCTTCGCGTATGCCTCGAAGTCGCTTCCCTCGGCCCTTATCCTTGCTGCCTTGTCCACGGTCCCTCGGATGCTCCATCCTTCACCGGACCCGAAGCCGTCAACCTGAGTCACATGTGTCACCTGCAGTCCTGCACAACTCAAGTACACATATCAAATAACGAGGGTAAACCTAAGTTAAACCCTTTGCCCAAACACCAAAACACATGGTCCCGTGGACCATTGGGATTGCTCCAACAGAATCTACATCTTTGGGCAAGCCTTGGAGGAAACAAAGGGAGAAAACACCAGGCCGTGTACCTCACACGGCCCTGCACTGGTATGGAGCTCGGGCCGTGTGGAGTTTGGCACAAACAGAAGAGGAAGATGACATGGCCGTGTGAATCTCACACGACCATGTCTTGATTTGAAGAAATCAGAGCAGAAGCCTTACATGGCCGTGTAGATCTACACGGTCGTGTGAGGTTTCCAGAGGCCAAGCAGGTGGTGGCCATGTGCACCACACGGCCGTGTAGCATTTCCAGAGAACAGAAGGGTCCTGGCCGTGTGAGTCACACGGCCGTGCAGCTTTGGCAGAGAAGGAACTGGACATGGCCGTGTGAATCTCACACGGCCGTGTGGCGCCCGATTTCCTCCTCTATTTAAACCCTCCTTCATGAATTGAAAGGGGATCTCTCCCCTTTTGGGAGAAAGCAAGATTTGGTGGTTTCCTCCCATTCTTGGGAGGATTTCTGGGTGATTCGAGGGGAGTTCTCGACGATTTCGACTCCGGAGCGAGGATTGGATCCGAAGACGAGGCTTCTTCGTAGATAAGTTTTCTCTTTCCCCCTTTTCTTGGTTTCTTGGATTGGGGATTTAAGAAATGCTTGTAATCTTTATTTCTTCGGGTTTTCTTCCTCGATTCATGGAGTAGATCTTGTATTCTAGGATTAAGGGAGTATTTGTATGATGGATTGATGTAATCTCTTATGGATTTGCCATTTTCTTGTTTCAATGACATTGTCTTGCTTGTATCAATTAGATCTTGAATGATTAATGGTGATTTGTGCTTAATTCTCATTCTTGATTGATTGTTTGGATTTCTTGTGGACTTTGTAAAGATAAACTCTCACTCGATCATCCGAGGGATCCACGTGACAGGTGCAAGCCCGTGTAAGGACGTTTGAGAGATAATCTTGAAGAGGAAATAGGAATATTCAAGAGAGTAGGATGGATTTTGTGATTAGTTTCTTGTATCTTGATAGATTAATAAGTTGTGGGCTTCTATGTTGATATCCGAGGAAGGCATAGTAATAGGTGCGCTTTTGTGTAAGGACAACGTAGGTTCACGTCTAATTGATCATATTTATATACATTTCTCAGTCCTTAGCCGGTTATCTATTGCAAGAGAGAACCGACAACTTTCTACAAGTGTTTGGCAATTGAGGGATAAGAATTGGTGAACCATTTACATTCAAGAAATCTTACAAAGAAACCGAAACTCCTAGAATCTCCCTTTATCATAACCCAAAACACTAAACTCTTGTTTGTTGATCTTTAATATTAGATTTGTTTACTTTCACTTTGCATTTGAAACAATTGGATAGTTGTTTAGCTAATTCGCATTGAGACATTTCTAGTGCTTATTCCAGTCCCTGTGGATACGATAATCTTTTATATTACTTGTGACATTTCCTTACACTTGCGGAGCGTAACATCGGGTACGTGTATGTATCGGACCGGGCGGGAAGACCCTCGGTCCTGTGCTCGGATGGGATCGCACCTCAGTGATCTGTGCTTCGACAGAGCGACCTGTCCGCTCGGCCCATAAGCTCCTTTTCCTTAAGCGTCGGAAGCTCGACTTAAAGTCGAGCTATATTCCGATCTCCCTGGAGGACATTCTGCCGACCAGCTCAGATGTTCTGTCTGCTCGGTGGGACCTTGGGGCCGCCCCTATTGACCTTTGTCCTTCACATGTCGTTGACCGCCGCCGACGTGGGTGCCCCATCCTTACCACCAGATCAACGGTATCAGGCTGACATGCATAATAAGAAATAACTTATAGTAATAAGTATGTGTACAGTCTCCTGGAGTAATGGAAAATGTAAAACTATAAGAAAAGGAAAAGTTGTACTCACCAGGACCTCCTATCAAAATAATAAGGTCATCAGACCAAAAGTAACATGTCCCTGTATGCATATTAAACTTATGCATCCATCCAATATGCAGTAAATAAAGTGCAGCAAACACAAGTAATAAATGCAATCATGCATATGATGCTTATGACATGGTCACCCCTGATGTCAGTTAGCTATCTCACACACGATGGTGAGACCAAGTGGGTAGGGCTATGACCACTGTGCACTCTGCCATCACTACTCCTAAGTGACTGAGTGGACAAGATGCTGTCAGAGTACACCTATCCTCCTACCCCAAATCATAAGTGGGGGAGCTCAATGCTCTCATATCCCTGAGACAGTCCAGAGGAGGATCCCTGCCGGCTACTACGCTGCGTCACCACTACCCATGAGCAGACTAGCGGAGCCTAACAGAGTACAACTGCCACACACCCTACCTGATATACCACTAACCCATGAGTGGTTGTGTTGCAGATCCATGTAATTGGCGATGTGCTCAACAATAATGGAGCTACCAATCGCTTAGCATGCAATCATACGAGATAGTGCATGCCACTAAGCATGAAGATCCTGACCATATCTACGTCCATAAAATATGTATCTAAAGAAAATACATGGATCAAATAAGAAAATCTGGGTACACGTGGCTGATATGGTAAATGTCTAGTCTGGTATATCATAAGGTATGGTATGTCACTACCGCTATGAGCATAAATAATCATGGCAATAATCAAGAGAGTATAAAACATAAATGCAGAACAGCTAGAAGCATGTAACAGGTATCGTGTAGTAACATACTAAAGCAAAGATAAACATAATTATTACTAGAGGCTATAACCTACTACGCATATCAACATGACATTATCAAAAGAGATAAGTTAAGGTACCCGTCTCAAAAAGTGGAGATCGTCTCCAAAATAGACCCCACGTCGAAACGCTCATCTCGAATCAAAGCCCTATAACAACATATATATAATTAAGTCATGCTCGTTGATATCAAATAGCTTAATCAAAATTCCTATTAACCAGGAAACCCTAATTTTATTCATTGATCTCGGTTAATTAAATAAACCGGATCTAACTTGAAGCTTAGATTAGATCCAACCTTTTAACCCTAATTAAATATAACTCAACAGTCAACTAGGGTTAGTTTCCTTAACCCTAATTATTCCACTATTCAATTAGATTAACATCTATTCCTAATCTTTCCTAGCTTTAAATCTGGGTGCGCTATAACAAAAGATAATAATTTCTCTACTCCTTACCTCAATTCACTAAACCACTCCTGTGATCCATAGTCAAGTAGTTGCTGCCGGAATAGGGGTAGCTGTTGAAAACCAAGAAACATCCTACATTTCATTGTCCAGATCAAAATGGAACTCAAGAAATCATCACAGCCAACAACAACCTAATTCCAGAACAATCTATACACCTTACCTCTTCCTCTAACTACTTGTGAGGACCAAGGATTCCGACGAGGTGTTGTTGGAACTTTATAGCTTCTATGGCAGTAGCCAAAATAAAATGCCAAGGCAGATTAGCAAGCCACCGAGATGGAATTGGGTGCTCGGCTCTGCTCCCCAATGAGCACTTGGTGTTCACGGCCAAAAATCTAGAGTCGGTGACCCAGATCCAACCTGATGATGGCACTAGGCGTCGGATGAGGAAACCACGAGGAAGAGGAAATGACGACAGGGTGAGTTGGAGAGAAGCAAAAGAAGAAGAATAGGTCGAAGTAACTTACCCAAGGAGTCCTGAACGCCCTCCACTCCAGCGATTGGGTGGCACCAGCTTGATCTAGTGGCGACGAATTAGAAACTAGGGCAGAGGGTGCGGCGGTGTTGGCATCAACAATCGTTTGGCGAAGATGGTAGCACTAATTGGAGTGGCACCCGATGGTCAGTGGCGTCGGAGATCGGAGCAGCGTCGGCTGTGGCGACTGGGGGCGACGTGAGAGGGTGATCGACAATGTGAGAGGCGATCGACGACTTTGGGAAGAGGCAAGAGGAAGAGGGAAGAATCGGGAGAAGCTAGGGCAGAGAGGTTGTCGACGTGTCATGAGGAGAAGAGGAAACAGATTGTCGGCGTCAGGGAGAAAAAAGGGGAAGAAGAGAAGGCGCTGTGCGCTGCATGTGGGAGAAGGAAAAGGAAGGGGAATCAGGCGTGAGGATGGGGTTTGGTGATGGGAGAAGAAAAAGAAAAGGAAAAAAAGAAAATTAAAATAAAACTTTTCCTCGTTTAAATGGGTAGCTTAAACAGGCTTCCCATAGCCCCAATATTTATCCCCGTAACCTACACCATACGACCTTCGAAAAATTCCTATAAATTTTTTTAAAATTTTAAAAAATTCCGTTAAGGTTATTCCTCTATTTAACCTTATTATTTAATTTATATTTGTTGTCATATTTTACACTACCAATATCAATAAAGGTACGGGAAATATTATAATTAGCTATAACAGCTTTGATTATTAACGCATCATCATGAGGTACTTCTACCCCCTCCAGATCTTTGGGCCCAAAACTAATCTTTGGTCCTGCTGCCCTTTCATTGCTGCATCCTACTGCATGGATCTGTAATCGTCGAGCATGTGATTTCCTCGCCCGGTTTGAATCACCATCAGTAGGCATGCCCGTTATCATATTGATATTACCTCGGGCAGCATTGCTGCGATTCTCCTCTTGTCGAGCAGTTGTTAACTCGAGCGATGTTTGCTCGGATGCTCGTGCGGGTCCGACCGGTAATTGTAATGCTCCTTGTTGTGGTTCGGTCGCCCGATACTCCAGTTTGAGTGGACTAGTTGGCCTTGTATATGGTTGCCGGTTGGGAGATCGTCGACAATACCGAGTATTATTCGTCCGCTAGTTCTTCAGAGCAAAACAATTTTCTGTATAGTGAGTGCCTAACATATGATAAGTACACCACCTTCTTGGGACTCCCTGTGGTATTTCCACATGTTGGACTGCTTGGGGTCTAAGTTCAGGTTGGCGGTGTAGAGAGGGAGCAACATGAGGTCCCCTGGGTGGATGAACAGGAGTTATGGTTCGGTCATTAGTTGAAACTGGGATAGATACAACATTATCCTTCTTGCGGGCAGCTTGAGCCTCCTCCACATTAATAAATTCAATAGCTCGCTCAATTAATAAATCAAAATTAGTTGGAGGATTTCGCACTAGGTCCTTGAAGAAATTATTGTCATTGAGCCCTTGAGAGAAGGCACTCACCAGGATTTCAGTAGTTGCATTAGGAACATCAATGACTATTTGATTGAACCTTTTAATATATGCTCTGATACTTTTCTTAGCCCCCTGTTTAATAGAGAAAAGACTCCAAGAAGTTTTATGATATCTTTGATTACTGGAAAAATGATGAAGGAATACTTTGTGAAAATCCTTGAAGCGTCTAATAGAATTATTTGGTAATCTCTTAAACCATATTTGGGCCGCACCTCCAAACGTAGTGAGGAACATCCTACATTTCACACTGTCAGTAAATTGTTGAAGTAGAGCAGCATTCTCAAACTTAAGAAGATGGTCTTCTGGATCAGTAGTTCTAGAATACTCCCCAATGTTTAAATTCTGATAGTGCTTTGGCAACGGATCATCAAACACCCTCTGAGAGAAAGGGGTAATGATTCTCTCGGGGGAGCTATCACTAGTAGCCATATTTCCCTTACGTTTTTCCTTTGCCGGCACCTCACCAGAAGACTCCTGGGGCACTGTTCTTCGTCCTCCTTGCTCCATAGGAGTACGAAAAAAGGCTCACGGACGTCGGGTAGGGGAAACAATAGCAGGAGTTATATAATCATGATTATCTTCTTTCATACCTTTATCTTTCCAGTGATCAGTGGTTGAGAGCGCTGGGTTTGCGGCTACTGGCAAGGTACCTCCAGTATTCGCTTGTTGTTGCTGTTGTAATGCTCTCTGCACTCCCGTATTGATGGGCATTTCCAAATCTTCTTGAGTTACATTAATGGTGTTAAGTTTTCTAGCATCCTCCATCACGTAGTCTCAGATTCAGGTAAGAGTTTCCACATACGGCGCCAAATTTGATCATGTCTGAAAGCGTAACGAAATAAAGAGTTGAGGACGGCAGGCGATGACTCCAGAGAAAAGATAGGCGACGGCTCCGAGGAAGGTGAATAACAATGGATCTGAGAAAACCAAAATAGATACCGAAGAAATCTAGTCAAAAATACCTTTCAGCGACAAGAATAGCAGATGGAAGCTAGATCTGAGAAACCCAAAGCAGATCTAGGGAAGACTTCGACGAATTAGGGCACTGTGACGAAGAAAATCACAGGTCAATGTTTCGGCGGATGCTGTAGCCTCCTGCGCACTATGGAACCAACCGACAAAACGTTAGTGACCTAAGACCGGGGTGGGAATCCTTAGCTAGGCCCTCCGACGCTCAAGTCAGTCACCTCTATTCTTAGTATGAAGAAGAAGAAGAAGTACAGTAAAATTGAAGTGGAACTAGGGTTTTGGTGGTGGTGTTGCGCGTACTTTGCCAACAGAGAGGATTTCCCTTTTTATACCACCTCATATAACCTCCGCGATCATGAGGTGGACCTTGGTTTATTAGAGTTTGTTATGAGATGATGTAAGTACCTGCAATAATAGTTTAAGGAATATTTTTTGTACCCCAGATGTACCTTCTTTGTCGTCTAGCGCACTTACAGAAGTTTCTAGAAGCCGTTTCCTGCTAAATTAACCAAATTGTCATATGATCATATATTATTCTCATACATCACATATATTTAATTATAATACTCCTTACTGGCTATGTTTATGAGATTTAATAAATGTGAGTGTCTTTATGTCCGGCTAGATTTTGCCATGTCGATCTCATACTAATAGCCTTATAAAGGTGCGTGTTGATATACCCGCCCGGGATTGTATTACCGAGCGTATTGTGCCTATGTCTGATCGGATACTTCTAAGCCGAGTCCCTTCTGACAACCTTGGTTCGTATGTTTGCTCAATCGCCCGAGATTACATTACCGAACGAGTTATGTGTATGCTCGACTGGGCTTCTACTACCGAGCGTGTTATACCTATGTCTAACCGGATATTTCCAAGTCGAGCCTCTTCTGACAACCTTGGTTCATATGTCTGCTCGATCACTCAAGATTAT
Source organism: Zingiber officinale (assembly GCF_018446385.1). Classification (NCBI taxonomy): domain Eukaryota; kingdom Viridiplantae; phylum Streptophyta; class Magnoliopsida; order Zingiberales; family Zingiberaceae; genus Zingiber; species Zingiber officinale. The sequence goes on along the minus strand of NC_055988.1, from coordinate 12,280,765 downwards.
ATTACCGAACGAGTTATGTGCATGCTCGACCAGGATTCTATTACCGGGCGCAATATGCTTATATTGTGTTGATGCCCGCTCGGGCTTTGCCTATTGAGTCATGTTGGGCCTTATGATATGCAATCGGTCTTCGCTTGACTGACTACAGAGATTGCTTAGGGATGTACGCCTTTAAGCTCAACGGGGCTTTGCTTGCTAAGCGTTCCTAGGTTCATTGACCCTCTGTTATTTTAACTTGGCCGGTACTTTATGCTCAATCGAACCTCTACTACCGAGTGTATTTGAACGTGCTAATCCTTTGTCTGTTTTAGTTCAGTCAGGCTTATACTCTCGACCGGACTTATATTCTCGGTCGGTATTTCATGCTCGATTGAGGTTTCCCTGTTGGGCGTAGATGCGCTTGCTAATACTTCACCCATTTGGGTTCGTCCGGCACTATATGCTCAGCCGAGCTTTGTCTGTCGAATATACCTACTTGCATCATGCGTTCCATTAGTTTTATCCTAGCCGGTCTTATATTTCCGATCGGGATTTGCTTACTGAGCGCATTCATCTTATCCGGGCCTCCCTACTTCTTCCCTCTTCTCTTTATATCCCCTTTCACATTATTACACGGGATCCACTCCTTATAACCCATATCAAGCTCCTTTATTGACTATAAAAGCAGGACTTCTATATCTAGAATCTGATCTCTGGATGACTTGTAAAACCAAGAGTTGAGTATTATACATCTTGCATTCTTTGATGTCCCAATTTGAATATTTTAAGTCTTGTGCTTTAATGGTTAAGTCAGGATTGATAATATTTAGTTTACAATACACTTTATCTTTTTCCCAATATCTGAGGAGATTTTCACCAAGAATTTCTATTTTTTCTAGTCTAGGAATGACAGCATCTAATGACAACATCTAAGTAGTGTATTTAAAAAGAAGGGTTTAAAACCATCTTGATAATAAGTTTCTGGTTCAAAGATGACCTCAAAGTCAGGTATAGTGTCGCTAAAAGCTTCGGGGCTCCAAGAGCCAAGTATCTAGTTTTCCTGTAAGGAAAGCGTAAGCTAGGGTTACAGGGATAGGGTAAGGTAGAGGAAGTAGGATTACTTGATTTAGGTTGGCCAGAGGATGAGGAGGAGCAGCTAGGGTAATAGGGACAGGGTAAGGTAAAGGAAGTAGGGTTACAACTTTCAGTAGGAGAGGCACCACCACGCAGCTCAACGCTAACTTCAAAGGGATAAGCAAATAAAATAGGAGAGATAATGGGGTGGAAAGAAAGAAAGCATAATCTTTTGTAAGTAAAAGAGCTCTGTATGGGGAAATTAGAAAATTAAGACCAAATATCAAGGGAATAGATTTATGTGGCATAGGGCATGTCCAAAGTTGAGGTAAATGGAGTGGAGAACTAAAGGTGCCACAGTTGGTAAAGAAATGCAAATAGACATTGCGGACATATTTGGTGCAGCTTAATTGTTGCCCATCAAATTGAGTACTCAATAGAGGTGTATTGGTGGTTTTAATGAAGGTAGAAGGAAGAAAAGATAGAAGCAATGTTTCATCAATAGTGGAGGTGGTGGCTCCACTATCTAAGAAAGCATGTGATGTAAGTTCATGGCCTTGAATATTTAAGGTACATTGGACTCTAATATCAAGAGTAAGCCCCGTGTTACAGATACTAGAAGTTTGGATAAAAACAAACTCCGGATTATGGGGTGAGGAGTCCAGAATTAAAGGCTTTTTACCCTTATATGAATAGGGGTCCTGATAGGAAGAAGGACTAGGTTCCTCAGGTGGATAAGTTCCTTCCTTAAGGAGGGCAAGTTTTGTTTCTAAGAGATTAAGACGGATTTCTAGAATAGAAACTCTGGATTCTAATAAAGTATTGCGAGTACTTTTTTGAACAGCTTGGGTTTGTGGCATATGAATTTAGAAGAGAGTATTGAGACATAACTTATAACATTGTTTCTTGTATAGTTTGCAAGTGCCACGTTGTAAAATAGAGGGATAATAGCCACAAGTAAAACAAGGAAGATTATCGGAACCTTCTTGTAATTGCCAGCCTGAGTCCAAGTTCGTTGATCTGAATGTAGATCCGTAAGATTTTATAGTATAAAATGATGATACATAAGAGATAAATACTGGAAATCTTGTAAAGTTTCATCAAAAAGAGGATCAGAGAAAGGATCCTCTTCCGAATTTGAACTATATTGAGGATCTAAGAAGGAGTTGATTAAGGAATAGTCTTTTTGTACTGGGGAAGGGATGCCTTTGAGATCTAGAATAGAAAAAATGGAATAGATGGATGAAGTACTTAAGACTGTTGGACCGTGATTGTTCGATAGAGGGGGGTGAATATCGATTACTAAAATTCGTCGAGTGAACGTAGCGAAAAAAGAATAAGAAAAGAGGACACCGCTAACACAGTCAATTTACTTGGTTCGGAGCCTGTGTCGACTCCTACTCCAAGGCCCGCACACAAGGGTGCTTTCGTTGGACAATTACTAATAATTCAGAATCAGAGTTACAATGAAGGTACAGGAAATATTAGTAAAGAAAACACCGACAATTATGAAACAATAAGAAAGGAACTGAGCTTTGTCGGAGTAGCGTCACAACGTCGCAGGAGCGTAGGAGAGCAGATCGTCAATTCAGAGTTGTTGTGTTGAACTCCGCCTTTAATCCTCCTTATATAGGAGGCTCGGGGCACCCCGGATCCCTTCCGGGCGCCCTGGTGTGACGTGGCAGACCCAACCAGTGAGCTCCACGTGTCGACGCCGCGAACTGGGTAGAACTTGCCTCCGGGCGCCCGGACCCCCTTTCTCAAAAGCTCCTTTTCCTGCAAGATAAGGTTAGTCCGAGGCAATGTATATCTTGCAAAACAAAGTGTTAGCACAGTTTAGAGTATGACTTAGATTCCGTCTTTCTGAGACCGGAATCTAGTCAAGATCTCGACTTAGAGTTCCAAAATGGTTCTAAGTCGGATCGGCGCCTAGGTTCCCTTCCCGGGAACGCGTCCTCACAGTCACTCTCTTCCAGTGACTTACTTTTACTCATCTGCCAGACGTCCGGTCGGCCCTTCGACCCGTCTGGACTTCTCGCCAGCTATCCGGTCAGCCCGTCGACCTAGCTGGACTTCGTGCCAAGCGTCCGGTCAACCCGTCGACCCGCTTGGACTTCTTGCCAACTATCCGGTCGACCCGTCGACCTAGCTGGGCTTTGTGCCAGACATCCGGTCAGCCCGTCGACCTGTCTGGACTTCACCTGCACACTCGATCAGAGTGTTAGACAACGACAGACCTAACTTAACCTGATTTGTCATTCATCAAAACCTAAGTTAGACCGTTAGTGCTAACCGCACCAACAATCTCCCCCTTTTTGATGGAATGACAACCTGGTTAAGTTAGTGAAAAAATATGCAAGTAAAAAAACAAGCATGGTTTTTAAGGTTTAAGTTAGTTTTTAAATTTAACATTTTGTTGCTCTAACTTAACCACCTATCCCTCCCCCTTTGGCATTCATCAAATAAGGACACAGGTCAAGTAATCAATATTACAGAATACAGTAAAAATTGCAAGAAATGATGTCAAGCTGACTCGGGGGAGTTTAAATGTTAAAACATAGACAATTAAATTTTATCTTTTAACTTTTGTAAAATAGCTACGTTTTGAAACATATTTTTCAAACATAAGTTTTACAAAGATAATTTATAAAAGTAAGATTTTCGAAACCAAGTTGATAGTAATTTATAAAGCTCATTTTGCAAAATTCAGATTTTCAAAACTAAGTAAACTCTAATTTTCAAAAACAGGAAAATCTAATTTTGAGAAATTCAATTTCTAAAATAATTTTTCAAGGATACCATAAAGAGGAATTTTCAAAATCACAGCTTGCAAACTTAAAACATCTTGAAATATTCAGTTTTTTTTTTACTTAAAGAATTTTATCTTTTAACCTTTAATTTTCAGAAAAATGAATTTTCAAGACTGAGTAAAGGTTGTTTTCCAAAAACTAAGTAATTTTCAAAACAGAGTAGAGTTCAGCTTTCAAATTAAATTTTCAAAAGCAAGTAAACTCTGATTTTCAAAACCAAGAAAAAGAATCCAATTTGCAAAATTGAGTTTGTAAAATCTAGTTTACATAACTTATTTTGTAAAATTTATAAAAGTTTATTTTTCAAATTAAGGTTTATCAAATTAGATTTGCAAAAATAAGTCAGATTTGTTAAGTAACATTAAAATATCTTTAAGGAAATATTTTTTAAAAATTAATTTGAAAATATTTTTAATAAAGGAAAAATACATATGAAAATAGTTAACCCTCCCCCTAGCTAAAAATATTAAAAGTAGGATTTTTTTTAAAAAAATTGAGGTAGGATTTTCTAAAAAAATTTTAACTCTCCCCCGGAATTTAATATTTTTTTTATTTATTACTCTTCCTTAATTTATTTCTCCCCCTGAATTTGATACTCCCTCTGAAATTATTAGGATTAGCTAAGTTTGAAATTAGTATTAATTTATTAAAGTTATTAAACAATGTTAAGGTTCAATTTGAATCAATCCTTAATAATGATAAATTATGATTTAATTATAGTGAAATTAAGAATTTGATTAACGTTAAAATTAAAATTTATTGAGCTAAATTAAGGTTAAGTATTAAGTAACTGTTTAACGTAAGGTCAAATTTAATTTAGATTAGAGTTAATTCTTTGAAGTTCGTGCTTCAATTATTTACTTATTAGGTTTATAATCATAAGTTAATCAAATTTTAATTATTTGTTAATAATGTCAATAAGGTTTAGATTGAGTTTAATATATTTTAATGTAATTTACATTTAAAATTTTTTATATTATTCTAACTTTAACATTACTTGAAATGCTTTTTAAATTAAAAGAATTTTTAAAAGAATTTTTTTTAAAATGATTTTTAAAAGTTTTTAAATAATTTCGAAAAGAATTTTTAAAATGATTTTAAAAAATTTCAAAATAATTTTTAAAATGAGTTTTAAAAGTTTTTAAAATAATTTTCAAAAGAATTTTTAAAATGAGTTTTAAAAGTTTTAAAAATAATTTTTAAAAGAATTTAAAATGATTTTTAAATGTTTTTAAAAGAATTTTAAAAAGAATTTTTAAAATGAGTTTTATAAATTTAAAAGAATTTTTTAAAAGAATTTTTAAAATGATTTTTAAAAGTTTTTAAAATAATTTTTTAAAAGAATTTAAAACTATTTTTTAAAGTTTTTAAAATAATTTTTAAATGTTTTTTAAAATTATTTTTCTTTAAAAAATTAAAATAATTTTTAAATGTTTTTAAAATAATTTTTAAAGAATTTTTTAAAATGATTTTTAAAAGTTTTTAAAATATTTTTTAAAATAATTTTTAAAATGAGTTTTAAAAGTTTTTAAAAGAATTTTTAAAAGAATTTTCAAAATGATTTTTAAAAGTTTTTTAAAATAATTTTTAAAATATATTTTAAAAGAATTTTTTAAAATGATTTTTAAACTTTTTAAAAGAATTTTTAAAATGAGTTTTAAAAGTCTTTAAAATAATTTTTGAAAAAATTTTTAAAATGAGTTTTAAAAGTTTTTAAAAGAATTTTTTAAAATGAGTTTTAAAAATTTAAAAGAATTTTTAAAATGATTTGTAAAAGTTTTTAAAATATTTTTAAAAAAAAATTTTTTTTTAAATGATTTCTGAAATGTTTTTAAAATGATTTTTGAAAAAGTTCTTAAATAATTTTTGAAAGAATTTTTAAATAACTTTAAAAAGTTTTAAAAATGATTTTTAAAAAAGATTTTTAAATAATTTTTAAAAGAATTTTTAAAAGATTTTAAAGTAAATTTTTAATAGATTTTTAAAATGAATAAATTTTTAAAGAATTTTTAAAATAAATTTTTAAAAGATTTTTAAAATGAATTTTTAAAACGAATTTTAAAATGAATTTTTAAAGAATTTTTAAAATGAGTTTTTAAAGAATTTTTAAAATGAATTTTGAAATGAATTAATTTTAAAATAGAATTCTAAGTTAATTTTTAAAATGAAATTTTAAGTTAATAAAATTTTAAGTTGATAAGATTTTAAGTTAATACAATTCTAAGTTGATAAGATTTTAAGTTAATAGTATTCTAAAATTTTATGTTAAACGGATTCTAAAATTTTATGTTAATTTTTTTTAAAAAATAACTTAATTTTAAAAAGTTTTTTAGTTTTAAATTTTAAAGTAATTTAAAGTTAAATTACTTTTAACTTAATTTTTAATTTAATTTAACTTAATTTTAATTTAATTTAATTTGAATTGAATTTATGTTAATTTGAATTTAATTTAATTTGAATTTAATTTAATTTAATTTTTATTTGAATTTAATTTAATTTGAATTTAATTTAATTTGATTTTAATTTAATTTAATTTAATTTGAATTTAATTTAATTTAATTTAATTGAGTTCTTAGTCATCTCACCCGATCTACGTTTTCAATTAGGGAATCCTATAATTTTGTGAGATGAATTAGGTTCAATTTTAACGTTTGGTTTAACTTTGTGTTAGCTTCAGGTTTAGCTTTGGGCTCAGCAAATAGGTATTTTTTGGATAAACTTCTGGGTTATGGTAAGTCACTTGGACATCATTAAAGTAACCATGCCTTTGAGGTTTTCTAAATAGTCCTATCCACTGAACTTAGTACAAAACCTTGGTCTAACTGGTTATGATCCATAAAGGGTAGCTTCGGTCAGTTCTACTTAGCCAAATACACCAGGTCGAAGCCATATCTTCCTAGACATGCATAGACTAAGCTTCCCTGACGTACTATCATCCAAAACTTCACCAGTACCATTTTTCCAGTTAAACTTGAACCCCTTTCTAATTAATCCTAAGTACCTTGCCGGGTAGATTAGTTTGGGTTACCCTTCCGGGTATGTTAGTTTTGAAGGTGTCAGCTATTCTGGAGCCTCCCCCTGAATTATTGCCCTTTATTTTTTATTTTTATTTCTTGGTTTGTGTCTATTTCTTTCGTGATATTCTAAGTTTTGGTGCGTTTTTAGTTTTTGAATTCGTTGATTTAGTTTGGTTTTTGATTTGATTTATTCGATTTTATATAGTATATTTTTTTACAACGATTTTTGTATAATTGAAGTTAGTTTTAGTTAAGATTTAATGTTTAATTTATAATTTAAATTTAAGTTTTTAATTTTGAATTAATTAGATTAATCAAATTATCTTTCTTTAAAAGAGTGTATTTAATATTTAAATTTTCTTTCAATTTTAATTTTATTAAGTTAATTGAATTGTCTTTATTTAATAGATGATCGTTAATGATTGAGTTTTTATTAATTTTAAATTTTGAATTAATCAAATTGTTTAAATTATATTTCTTTAAAGGTTTATCTTTTAACCTTTTATTAACTGTTAATTTTGAATTTTCTAGATTTTCTTTGTTTAATATGTTATCTTTAACATTTAATTTTAAGTTTGTTAAATTTATTTTTGATTTTATTAGAGTGTTTAATTTTATCCTTATATTTTCTTTACCTTTTAAGTTGATATAATTAGTGGAATTTATTAGATAAGTTTATCTTTAAAACTTAATTTTTTGTTAATTAAATTATCTGGGGTAGGATAGGATTTTCTAGATGAATATTGTCTAGATTAAATAATTTATTAATTTTATCTAGATCAATATTGACTTTGTCATCTTTTTTGTTTGAATTTTCAAATTTGTTTAGGTTTAAATTTGAATTTTTGGATTTATTAATTATTTTCAGATTTTCTGTATTTTCTAAATTAATTATATTTGTTTTATTAGAAAATATCCTAGGGGTATTTTTGCAAGTATTGTCATGTACACTATTTTCACATATACTTTCAGACATATCCAAATTAACATTCACATATTTTAAACTACTACTAGCAAGGGCGTTTTGGTAAATATTACTAACCTTGAGTGCAACCCCTAATTCAGCAGGCTTCTCTGTTGGATCTGACTCGAGTTCGGATTCGATTTTGACTTGATCGTCTGACTCCAACGGCTTCTCGTGAAGCTTGATCAATTGGGTCCAAAGCTCACACGCATTCTTGCACTTTTCTAGTCTACATAAAACATTGTTAGGTAAAACACTACAAATAATTTCACTTACATTTTTTTTCAGTTCCGAGTCCTGAGAGGGTTTTCTCAATATTAGCACATAATCGAAATCTAAGCTTCCTAAGAAGCATTCCATTAATTGCTTCCAGTAGTTGAAATCTTGATCGTATGGTGGTGGTTCGTGGGGGTTCCGTCATTCTAGAAGAGTCATTGAATGCTGAAGATGGAAAACTAAAAAGTGGTGCTAAGACTTGGTCTTGGATTAGCAGTGCGAGAAGAAAAAAATATAGTATTGCACTAATTTTGAGAAAAATAATAAAATATTAATTAAAATATTAATAAAAATATTATTTCAAAATTTTGAAAATGTAATATTTTGTCAATACTAAACAATGGTTAAAGACAAACGATATCTAATTTTTCTTTAAAAAATACCCCATTTGCCTGATTGGTGGTTGCACCAAATCATAGCGATACCTGCTCTGATACCACTTGTTGGACCGTGATCGTTCGATAGAGGGGGGGTGAATATCGATTACTAAAATTCGTCAAGTGAACGCAGCGGAAAAAGAATAAGAAAAGAGGACACAGCTAACACAGTCGATTTACTTGGTTCGGAGCCTGTGTGGACTCCTACTCCGAGGCCCGCACACAAGGGTGCTTTCGTTGGGCAATTACTAATAATTCGGAATCAGAGTTACAATGAAGGTACAGGAAATATTAGTAAAAAAAATACCGACAATTATGAAACAATAAGAAAGGAACTGAGCTTTGTCGGAGTAGTGTCTCAACGTCGCAGGAGCGTAGGAGAGCAGATCGTCAATTCAGAGTTGTTGTGTTGAGCTCCGCCTTTGACCCTCCTTATATAGGAGGCTCGGAGCGCCTCGGATCCCTTCCGGGCGCCCTGTTGTGACGTGGCAAGCCCAACCAGTGAGCTCCACGTGTTGACGCCGCGAACTGGATAGAACTTGCCTCCGGGCGCCCGAACCCCCTTTCTCCAAAAGCTCCTTTTCCTGCAAGACAAGGTTAGTCCGAGGCAATGTATATCCTGCAAAACAAAGTGTTAGCACAGTTTAGAGTATGACTTAGATTCCATCTTTCTGAGACCGGAATCTAGTCAAGATCTCGACTTAGAGTTCCAAAATGGTTCTAAGTCGGATCGGCGCCTAAGTTCCCTTCCTGGGAACGCGTCCTCACAGTCACTCCCTTCCAGTGACTTACCTTTACTCACCTGCCAGACGTCCGATCAGCCCTTCGACCCATCTGGACTTCTCGCCAGCTATCCGGTCAGCCCGTCGACCTAGATGGACTTTGTGCCAAGCGTCCGGTCAGCCCGTCGACCCGCTTGGACTTCTTGCCAGCTATCCGGTCGACCCGTCGACCTAGCTGGGCTTCGTGCCAGACATCCGGTCAACCCGTCGACCTATCTGGACTTTGCCTGCACACTCGATCAGAGTATTAGACAACGACATACCTAACTTAACCTGATTTTTCATTCATTAAAACCTAAGTTAAACCGTTAGTGCTAACCACACCAACAAAGACATCGTCTTGTATGTCTATTAAATCAAAATTAGTATTTCCTACTACTTCTGCTTCTCTACTATATAAGTTTTTCCGTTCAGGACAGGCTGAAGAAAGATGTCCAGGTTTATGACATATAAAACAAGTAAGAGTATTTGTATAAGTTTTCTTGGGTTTAAACCTTCTTACATGTTTTTCTTTATTTAAAACGGGTTTTTGTTCTTTACTTTTTCTAATATAATAAGTTTTTTTAGGGGTAAGTTTTGGTTTTGGTGCAGGTATTCGTTTCGGGTGTTTAAAGTGTCTTCGTCTAGTTTATTGCTGTTGGTTTCCATACTGTTGGGGTGTATAAATTTGGCTACAGAAACCATATTGTTGATTTTTTTAAGTTGTTTTTGAATCTGAATGTAAGTGCATTTCGTTTTAAGTGCTGTTAAGATATGCATATTACTCAACTCCTGGCTTTACAAGACATCTAGAGATCAGATTCTAGACATAGAAGTCCTACTTTTATAGTCAATAAAAGAGCTGAACAAAAAAGAGGACAGTCTAGAATGATGTTCAACTATAAAAAACCTACTGATAATTGTCATGAAGATGGGTATAACATACCAGAGTAAGATCAATTACTCAATAAAATTCAATAATCTAAATGGTATTCTAAATTTGATATGAGATTAGGATTTTGACAAGTTAAAATACATCCAGAATCAATTCCATGGACACTTTTTCTTGCCCGAAAGGCCATTTTGAATGGCTAGTAATGCCTTTTGGGTTAAAAGGAGCCCCTCAGATCTTTCAAAGGGAAATGGATGACATATTTAGACCTGTAACTGACTTCACATGTGTATACATTGATGATATTCTGGTATTCTCTAAAACAAAAGAAGAACATTATACACATTTACACATGATTTTTAACCTTTTTGAACAACATGGTTTAATTGTTTCCAGAAGAAAAATAAAATTAGCTGTTCCTTACATTGACTTTTTAGGCAGTCTTATAGGTCAAGGTAAAATAACATTTCAAGCTCATATCACCAGCAAAATCTTAGATTTTCCAGATAAAATGAAAGATATCAAAACACTGAGATCATTCTTAGGCTTACTTAATTATGCAAGACCTTATTTAAAAGATATCAAAAAAATTAGTGGACCTCTGTATAACAAAACATCACAAACAGGACAAAGATATTTTAATCAACAAGATATAGATTTAGTAAAACAAATCAAAGTAATGGTCCAACAATTACCTCAATTAACTTTACCTTTAGATACGGATTACTTAGTAATTGAAATAGATGGCTGTGAGGCAGGCTGGGAAGGAGCTTTATTGAGTAAAAGATCTAAATATGATCCAAAAATTTCAAAACAATTGTGCAGATATGCCTCAGAAAAATATAAGGAAAAAGGAAGACTTACATCTTTAGACTTTGAGTTACTAGCAGTCATTTATTGTTTAGAAACATCACAAACAGGACAAAGATATTTTAATCAACAAGATATATATTTAGTAAAACAAATCAAAGTAATGGTCCAACAATTACCTCAATTAACTTTACCTTTAGATACGGATTACTTAGTAATTGAAATAGATGGCTGTGAGACAGGCTGGGAAGGAGCTTTATTGAGTAAAAGATCTAAATATGACCCAAAAATTTCAAAACAATTGTGCAGATATGCCTCAGAAAAATATAAGGAAAAAGGAAGACTTACATCTTTAGACTTTGAGTTACTAGCAGTCATTTATTGTTTAGAAGCCTTCATGCTATTTATTTGTAATAAATCTGAAATAACTATCAGAACTGATTGTGAGACTATAATAAAATATAACCAACAGAAAAAGGAAGTAAGAAAAGGATTAGGCTCTAAACGCTGGATTAAATTTACAAATACCATTCTTAATAATGGACTCAAAATCCATTGTGAACATATTAAAGACAGTGCTAATTCTTTAACAGATACTTTATCAAGATTATTAATTTAATATTATTTTGCAGTCATGGATACAAAGAGAGTTCGTACTTATGACTACCAAAAGACAATGAAATTCGGCAATCAAGAACTTCCTCAATTCTCTTGCAAAGGAGATATTTTTTAGTTTCCTTTAAGACTTCAACTTGATAACATTAACAATGCTTAATCGATAATATTTGGAATATTCCTATTTCACTTGGAATAGCTAGCCAAAAGATAACCATTATTAATGCTATGTCAAATTACTTCCTGACTACTATTCAGAAACCACTTGGGAAGAAATTCTCCTGTTATGCTATTTTCTCTGGGCCTTATGCAGACCTTTATGCTACTTGGGATGAAGTGAAAGTCTTACTTCCAGAAGAAGATAAACCTCCTTATAAAGAGTTTTATTTGTTGGGACCAATGTGCCCGCTAGAGGGGGGTGAATAGCATCTCATCCAAATCGATGGCTTCCTACGTATTCGTTAGTTGCATAGCGGAATAATACGAAACTAAATACGAATATGAAAGCTAAAGACAAAGAAAGAAAATGCAAACCAATGCACGTCAATGTAACGTGGTTTGGAGATAACTTGCTCCTACTCTACGGTTGTCCGTAAGGTGGACGATCCCGATCCTTCGGTGGATTAACCCCCGGCAAACTCCGGCTACTCAAGCAACTCCTTGTGGGTGGAGAAACCTCACCACAACACCAACCAAGAACACTTGGACACAAGAGAATCTTGAGCACGTTTGGTGACTACTAATTAGACTTTAACCAAGTCTAATTTCGTCACCTTGGCCGGCCATCCCAAGCTCCTTCTTATAGAGCTTGGAACAAATCAGTAAGCTGATTTGCCCGTTACCAGTCGACTGGTCCTTGCACCAGTCGACTGGTGTCAGCCCAACGGCTCTCTACAGTGCACCAGTCGACTGCTACAGTCACCAGTCGACTGTTACAGTAACACTACAGTACTGCTACAGTGACGCTACATTACTACTACAGTAAACCCTAATTCTAGGATTTTACCTCGAGTACATTCACTCAGCACTCATTCTCGCCCGACCAACCTAGACCTAGCCTTCTAGCCTCCTCCATCATCCTTGCGTCCCTCGGATGCCTCCCCATCCTTCATGTCTTGCCTTCTGGAGCTTCCATCGGCCTTGTCATTGTTGTCGAGTCTTCCTTTGCCAAGAGGTCGCGCCTCTGGGGCTTCATCCATTGCCAAGTCACACTTGGACTTACGTTGCCAAGACTACATGCTTGGACTTACACTGCCAAGACTCATCCTTGGACTTTCCTCCTTTGCCAAGATCACACTTGGACTTACGTTGCCAAGACTACATGCTTGGACTTACACCGCCAAGACTCACCCTTGGACTTTCCTTGTTGTACCTGTATCCTACACACTCACAATGCATATCAAATACAACAATAAACCTAACTTAAACCTTTGCCCAAACATCAAAACTTAGGGCACCTAGATTGCTCCAACAATCTCCCCCTTTTTGATGTTTGACAACCTGTTTAAGTTAGGGAAACATAAATGCAATACATATGCAAATAAATATGCAAATCAACTCATGCATAAATAATGGAACCTAAATCCCTAAGCTCCCCCTTCACCTAAGCTCCCCCTTGAGCTAGGATTTCCCGCAAAGGTAAACTTCTCCCCCTTTGCCTAAACAATAGCTCCCCCTTCACCTAAGCTCTCCCTCGAGTTAGGATTTCTTGCAAAGGTGTATAGGTTTCCCACTTAAACCTAGACTTCTCCCCCTTTTCCATACATAAAAAAGAGCTCCAACAATATCCCAATTTGTTGAAAATATGTCATCCAAATTGACCCTAAACTCATGTATTTATCCCCCATGGATCTCATACATTTAAACGAGTTGACACGGTCAAGAACAACGTTGAAAAACACTTTTAGGCTGGTAGCAGTCGACTGAACTAGGTACCAGTCGACTGCCCCCTTCGACAGAACCTTACAGAAGCATTCTGTGGTCGAAATCTACTGTTACCAGTCAACTGGTATCGGCACCAGTCGACTGATATCGACAAAATGAGCTTACAGAAACATTCTGTGCTCAAAAATACTATTACCAGTCGACTGGTATCTGCACCAGTCGACTGGCACCCTATTTCTACAAAAATCAGCCTTTTCAGGCCAACTTCAGAAATGCACCAGAAATTCCCTAGACCTTCAAAAATCTCCAAATTTTGTGGAGAGGTCTATTGTACCCTTGTCTATTTGGGAAAAATATATATAAAAATATATTTATCATAGATCCTAAGATTGACACAAAATTCAAAACTAGCTAAATAGTTCAATTGAACATTGACCTAAAGTCCTAGTTTTGGCTTCCTCTTGATGTATCTGCCCATACTAAATCGCAATACTTCCCTAGCATGGGTTTATATGACATCTATACATCAAAAACTAATTTGTATGCAATATGACCCCCAATGTCATATTTTCATGCATGAAACACATCCCAATTGTGCCAACCCACTAGGTTAGAGACTTAAGTCTGTCTCCTAACCACTTGGCACATTTGATAACCCATCTATCATGGGTCCCAAAGGATCTTCCTAACCTTAGGAATCTTAACCTTAGTCACCTCCCTTGGTGACTCATCCACTATGGCTAGGCCACTTCGGTGCACCTCGGTTGACACTTGGCCTACTAAACTCACCTTCTTAACCTTAGACACCTTGTCTTTGGTTAATTTCTTCTTGTCCTTAATCTTGGACACCTCATCCTTGCTATAATTATATGCTACCCTAGCATATTCCTTCTTATTGGCCTTGGATGACTCTCCCTTATCCTTGGTAACACCTCCCATACCAATGTCATGTGTTACCTTAACACTTGATCTCCTTTTGGTCTTGGAAAAGATTTTTATGTTTTCAAAGAGTAACTCCCCCTAAAAATATGGTCAAACTTCTATCATTGCATCAACAATGACTTGGGGTTTCTAAATAATTAGGAAAACCAAAACTCAAAGTTTTAAGGTTCAAAATTCAATAATGAAACTAAACCTCAACCGAAACTTCACTTTGGTTTTTCTTAACCAATACATACTTGTTTTCATCATGAAAACTCATGTAGACATTATTTAGGGTATACTTTATCAGGAAAAAATAATTTTCTATGAAAATACTTCATATTTTCAAAGATTGACACAAATTTGAAAACTCTTGAAAATTTTAATATTTTCTCCTAGTTTGTGTCTAACTTTCCAATGATGATTACTATCAAAAGATAGTCTTCACCAAGGTTTTTCAAAAGTATTTTGAAATCATTTTTAAAACCAATATCCAACCACTTTCTTTGGGCTCAATGCACATGACTTGTACATTAGCTTTCCCAATGATTGGAAGACACATAACTATGTGTTTTGATGAACCTAAAACTCAACAAGATGCACTAGATCAACATCTTGAGTTTAGTTCACCATCTTAACATCTCACTTATATCTAATGTGTATTAAAACACATATAAGTCACCTTATAGTTCTTTGTGAGATGTATATTTGGTCTTGCCCTAAACTAAGAGATCATGCATCTCTATCTAGGCATTGTAAAAATCATGATCATCCATCTAGGATGTCACTTGATATGATCCCTCTTGTTGGGACACTTCCATACATAATAAATGCCTTTTGTCCTTAATTACAAGGAAATTGACATACTGCATGATAATTAATGGCATACATCAAAATAAGTAATTTTCAAAAGTAAAGCATGCTATAGCTACATGATGTATGTATGACATGACATGATATTTTTGTATTTTTCATAATAAAATGTGAATGCTAAATATGATGTCATGGCATATGATGGACAAACAATCATGGCAAGTTAGCATAAATAAAATTTACCTAGATTACCTATCTAAGTATTCTTAACCTTAGCTAACTCAAAATTTAACCCTAGATTGCCCAATTTCATCAAGAAAATACCAAACCCCAACTTGACATTTCTTTAATCTCTTGATTTATTTATGCCAATTAAAATTAAGCACATTCCTCAAACTTTGGCATATTTATCCTTCCAAAGAGGTAATCACCTTATATTTTGAGCCCCAGATTTGCCCTTGGCTCCCTAGGAACATACCAAATCCCAACTTGGTAGTTCATATGATCATCCAAATTGTGCCAATTTAATTCACACACAATTCCTTAAGATTTGGCACATGTTACTCTTCCAAGAAGTAATTACATTTAATTAAAGTATGGGTTTTCTCTTAATTCCTTAAGAAAGTATCAAAGTTCTAACTTGATTTTTCTTATACTTTTCTTAGGTGTGCCAATTTAGATTAAGTTCAACTCTTCAAATTTTGGCACATATATTACTCTTTCAAAGAGTAACCTCATAATCCTTTTAATTTTAGAAAGTTAACAATAACCTTGAAAATGTTCTCAAGTGTCAACTTTAACAAGGTTGGGTTAACTACCATTCCAATTTGAGATGACACTCTCTAAACCTATCTAGGGTGTAGAGAATATGTTCCTAGGAACCCAAAACATATTGGTGCTCCTTGGATGCTCTAGGTACTCACTAGGGATGACTTCCATAGATACCTTCCTAAGGACCTTTCGAGGCTTTTTAGAAGCCTTGGTCACTTCTACTAGGTCACTTCTAGAAATAACTTCCCTTGTAACCTTCTTTGTGACTTTGTTAGACTTCTTAGAAGTCTTAGTCACATTGATCTTGCCAAAAGTACTTTTAGGGATTCCTTCCCTAGTATCTTTAACTTGACCTCTAAACCTAGGGTTGGTCCCATAACTATATAGAACCTTATGAAAGGAAGTCATATCCTTCTTGGCTTTAGGTTTGTATCCCAAACCTCTATAGCCATTGGATGGCTCTTGTCTAGCTTTTCCAAGGTTGTGCTCACTTTGTCCCTTAAGCAAGTTTTCCATTCTTTCTAAGGTTCTCTCTAAGTTATCAAGTCTTGACCTTAAGACTTGGTTTTCCCTTACTAAATCCATAGATTTGGATTTTTGTTGATTCCTATGAGCATTGCTAGCCTTAGGCTTATATCTAAAGTCCTTAGAATTGTTGCCTAAGTAGTTATCTACCTTCTTAACCTTAGGTATGGTAGATCTAGCATGAGGAGGTATATATTTGTCCTTAGGTTTATCATGCATTCTATTTTCATGATAAATAGCATTATAACGATTTAAATTTGAACTAGCATTCAAATTAGGGTTTACCTCCCTTACCCTTGAAACTCTCTTCTTCTCCCACTTCTTCAAGTGCGCCAATTTCTTGAGCTCTCCTCTCCTTGGGCACTTTGTGTGGTAGTGACCCCACTTACCACATGTAAAGCACCTAATGTGCTTCTTCTTCTTCTTCTTCTTCTTCTTCCTCCTACAACTCACATTAGTTTGTAAATTAACTTTAGTGAGTTTAGGGTTTACCTCCTTTACCTTCTTGAGCGAAAGACACCTACTCTTGTAGTGCCCCATCTTACCACAGTCAAAGCATTTGATGTGGTCCTTTGTGCTCTTCTTGGTAGTTGAGGTGGAGGGTTGAGCTTCCAATATCTCCTCTTCTTTGGATTGCTCTTCTTCCTCTTCACTTGAAGATGTGGACGGTTCTACTTCTTCCTCCCTTGATGATGTGGATGATACCTCCTCATCTTTCTTCTCCTCCTCGGATGTTGACCTTATGTCAACATCAGATTGGTCCTTCTCTTCTTGGACCAATGAGCTCTTCTCCTTGGGCTCCTCTACTCCTTGGAATTGTGACGGGTCTTCATGATAAGCAATGATCTTTTTCCAAAGATCACATGCACTTGTGCATTCACCTACACTCACAATGATATTAGAAGGTAATAGATTTAACAAAAATTTTGTTACCTCCTTATCCGCCTCCGCTTGCTCCCTTTGTTCCTCAGTCCAATGTCGAGGTCGGAGGGGCTTCCCCTTTTTGTTCGTAGGAGTTTCAAATGGGTCACTCAAGACAACCCATTGGTTCCAATCCATTTAGAACCATGTCTCCAACCGCTTCCTCCAATAATTGAAGTCTTCTTTGTCATACGGAGGTGGAATTCGGATATCCCATCCGAGCGGTCCTTCGGACTCCAACTTCTTCTTCCTCTAGCTTCTTGCTCTCTTGGCGGTTAGTCCGTAGAAGAGCGCCCTCGCTCTGATACCACTTGTTGGGACCGATGTGCCCGCTAGAGGGGGGTGAATAGCGTCTCACCCAAATCGATGGCTTACTACGTATTCGTTAGTTGCATAGCGGAATAATACGAAACTAAATACGAATATGAAAGCTAAAGACAAAGAAAGGAAATACAAACCAATGCACGTCAATGTAACGTGGTTCGGAGATAACTTGCTCCTACTCCACGGTTGTCCGTAAGGTGGACGATCCCGATCCTTCGGTGGATTAACCCCCGGCAAACTCCGGCTACTCAAGCAACTCCTTGTGGGTGGAGAAACCTCACCACAACACCAACCAAGAACACTTGGACACAAGAGAATCTTGAGCACGTTTGGTGACTACTAATTAGGCTTTAACCAAGTCTAATTTCGTCACCTTGGCCGGCCATCCCAAGCTCCTTCTTATAAAGCTTGGAACAAATCAGTAAGCTGATTTGCCCGTTACCAGTCGGCTGGTCCTTGCACCAGTCGACTAGTGTCAGCCCAATGGCTCTCTACAGTGCACCAGTCGACTGCTACAGTCACTAGTCGACTGCTACAGTACTGCTACAGTAACGCTATAGTAACGCTACAGTGCCACTACATTACTGCTACAGTAAACCCTAATTCTAGGATTTTACCTCGAGTACATTCACTCAGCACTCGTTCTCGCCCGACCAACCTAGACCTAGCCTTCTAGCCTCCTCCATCATCCTTGCGTCCCTCGGATGCCTCCCCATCCTTCACGTCTTGCCTTCTGGAGCTTCCATCGGCCTTGTCATTGTTGTCGGGTCTTCCTTTGCCAAGAGGTCGCGCCTCTGGGACTTCATCCATTGCCAAGTCACACTTGGACTTACGTTACCAAGACTACATGCTTGGACTTACACCGCCAAGACTCATCCTTGGACTTTCCTCCTTTGCCAAGATCACACTTGGACTTACGTTGCCAAGACTACATGCTTGGACTTACACTGCCAAGACTCACCCTTGGACTTTCCTTGTTGTACCTGTATCCTACACACTCACAATGCATATCAAATACAACAATAAACCTAACTTAAACCTTTGCCCAAACATCAAAACTTAGGGCACCTAGATTGCTCCAACATTATTCACTTAATGAAGCCTATGACTTACTCCGAGTGAAATTGGGCCCCAACTTTATTATAAGTCCAGCACTTCATCTGGATAACAAAATACAAGGAGACAAAACTTATTTAATGGCAGCTTCTTCCAATACTAGCCCAACAAGGCAAGAAACAGATATGCTTTCTGTACCAGTTAGGCCACTCCAGTATCAGTCCTTAGAAGTACTGCAAGACCACAAGAAGAAAGATAATCTTTTCTCATTAAAAGCCCTACTAGAAGACATTACTTTATACTTACAAACATTGGGCGATATTTCTTCTTATAAAACATTCTTAGAACTCTCAGATGTGTTAAACTGGTTTCATCAAAAAGAAACCCCCAAAATAAAGATTACTTATACAGAGGAATAATCGGAGAAAATCTCATGTACAAAATAGTTTTCTCAGTGCTCTACCACAAAACTTATAGACTTGGGTTATACATGCCAACTTTTATATTCAATACGACAAGCTAATATACAGTTGGAAAATTTTCAAAGAAAAAACTATAGAGGAAGACTTATTACTCCAGAATCTCTTATGACTTATGGACTGCTCCATCAATTATGGATCCAAGAATTAGACTCAATATGAGTAGTACCAAAGACTCTTGGAAGACTTATCCAACACTTACTTGAAGAAAAAGAAATCATCATTTTAGCTACTATTGGTAGTACTCCACCTGAATGACTCTCTATCCAAACAGAACCATCTAGACATTTAATTAAACTAGATGTGCAAGGATTAAACATACAATTACTTCCATTCGAAGACTATTCCTCTCATCCAGACAAAGACTAGCTCTCTCCAAAACTCATTTCTGAACAATTAAGCCATTAGAGGGCCTCGCTTCAAGGAAGCTCTTGGTTTTGGGTTCCTTATCAAGATCCAACTGAGTACAGTCTGATCGGAGAAACCTTCACTGAAAATATTTACCAACCAAAGGCATGTGGGACAGTACACTTTTCTTTCTCTTATACAACTCAACATCAAAACTTATGCCAATTTTATCAAAAGAAAAATTTGGCATGGCTAGAAAAACAGAAAACTAATTTTTCTGTAGCCTCTACATCAACAATACCTCCATCAATGGGCTCTATAGAAGAAGTAAATTTAATCAATATGATAGAAATATAACTCCTGACGGAAGCAATGACGACCACACTCACTTACTGCTCTCTGACGAATGCAATGATGTCAGCAACTTAAGAACGTCAGCCATGAGCTAAAACTCCACTAGAATGATTCTAGCTTATCTGCCACGTCTCTCTTCTAGTCTCTTCTCTTTCTCTATAAATAGAGAGCCTCTCTGCATAAGCGGGGCATTAATCAATACAAGAACCTGTAATCTCTCCTCTCTTCTCTGGCAGTTGTATTCCCTACTACATCTTTGTAAGTTTGTAAGCTTGTTTACGTTTGTAAGTTTGTAAGCTAATCCTAAGTTTGT
This sequence comes from Zingiber officinale, assembly GCF_018446385.1. NCBI lineage: Eukaryota > Viridiplantae > Streptophyta > Magnoliopsida > Zingiberales > Zingiberaceae > Zingiber > Zingiber officinale. The sequence continues at coordinate 12,260,481 of NC_055988.1, read as the reverse complement.
AAGTTTGTCCTAGTTTATATATGGCTGAGTAAGCTTTTCTTTCTAAGCCTCCTGGTTTTATCTAATTTTTCTAGTATCAATAGTCCTCGATTATCTGACTTTTCAGTAACTAGCTAAGAGAGAAGACGGACTTTAGTTTCCTGGTTCTGTAAAACTTGTGTTGGCTAAGGCAAAATAGCGAGAAAGCTACAGTAAGACCTGAAGAGCCGAGGAAAGAAATCAGAAACCATACAATAAGTCTAGAGGCTCTCTACTAGGTGAGGTTCACTGGTGTGAGCTAGAGGGATTAGATAAATACCTAAAGGCTTAGAAACCTCAACCAGAAAACTACAAATACCTCAAAGCTATTAAATATATATATATATATATATATATATATATATATTAAAATTGAACCCCAGTTTGGTATCAGAGCCAATAGACTTGGAAACCTATTGTGTACAACCTCTACCTCTTTTAAAAAACTTGATTATTTAGATCTTGCTCTACAACCTAGAAATATAATAACTCTAGACCATAATAAACATACGTGTTATATTAGAAGTAAGTAACTTGGTCATCTCTTACATTCTGATCAACCCCAGTTTGATATAAAAAAATTTTGCTGGTAATCTTGGATCTAGTGAGGTAAAAGAAGCCTTTGCAAAGCTGAATAAAGATCTTAGTAACTTATCTTTAGGAAAATCTCTTTCTAAACCACCACCAGTCACTTCTAAATTTTTAACATACAAAACCAATGAGTTTGACAAAAACTGAGCCTTTCTCAGGATCTTCTAGAGCTGTTAGACCATGGAAGCAAATACTTCTTCTTCTTGGTTAGATACCATAACTAGAAGAAATAGTATTTCTACTTTAGGCCCTCTTTGCCCAGAAGAAGTTATAGATGTGGATAAAGATTTGAGAATTTTCTCAAATGAAGAATTAAATGCATTAAATCCAAATAAATTTTATAGTCAAGGAATCTTAAATTTCTCTCTCTCTGTCTATCAACATCACAGACAAGAAGCTCTTCATCTTCCAAATGGAGGAGAAGTAAAACTAGGCCTTATGACTGAGGAGGCTGCTAAAAGTCTGTATCTAAGAAAACATAATTATATACATCTTGAACTGATTGTATTTGACCTCAGAGGCTTAACTAGAGCCAAATTAGGAGGAAAAGTTTTAATAGTCTTACATGATACTCGCTTTTTTGACACAGAAAAGGTCATCATAAGACTTATTGAGGTAGATATGAATGCTAATTTAGGCATTACGTACTTATGCCCTAATTTTAATATGACTATACGTGATTTTGTAAAATATATACAAATTCTCATCCAAGTCAAAGGGTATGGTCACTTCCAAGGGGGTAACCTCCAAGTAGACATTATGTTCTTAGGAAAAATAATGAATCATATGCATAATCATGTTAAAATCTCTGTTACAGACATGATTGAAGCCTTAACAACAAAAGACATGCACTTTTTAAAACCAAGAGAATACACTTCAGATACCTTAGCAGAATTAGAATAGAATATTAATTTACAAAACCATGATGCCACTCTAAAACTCACTATCTCACTTATGTATAAAGACAGAAATAATCAACTTTTGGTTAGATTTTCTGAATATCAACCAACTTCAATGGTACCTGAAATAGAAACAGAAGAAGAATTAGTACCTCATGTAAATTTCATGCATCAAACAGTTACTTACCAAACACAGTTAAAATAGCAACAACAATTACTTAAGTTTCTAGGTAATCAACATTTACAACTTCTAACAAAGCAAAGAATGGATGCCACTAATTTGATGAATCCTGCAGAATCATCAGCAACTTCTAAGCCATATGAAGTAAGATTACTAGAAAGTACTATGAAGACAATGGACTATGGTCAAGGACATCCACCAAGAACTAGGATAGTACCGTATACAAACAATAACCCTTTAGTTAGAACAACCAGAAAACATAGACCACCAGAAATGACTTTTTTTTTTTTTGGAAAAGATGTTGTACTACTTAATATTACAGAATGCGACCCATAACTCTATGACACCTATTTAGAGCAATGTATAGTCTCTGTGAAAAGAGATTACCAAGCTAAGCATAAAATAGATATTGAAACAAGCGAAGCTATGATTAAAGTAGGAGAAAATTATTTAGGAGATGTGGCCAAAGCAGTTTGAGAAGATTTTAAAACTCATTTTTCCTGAAGAAGTAACCCGTATTGCTTCTCAAGAAAATAATATATTAAATTTCTGTTATGTAATATATAGATTATTAACGGCAAGAGATGTAACACTAGTCTTGATATTAGAAAAAAAAAAAAGTCATGAGATATTAGATTAATTATAATTATTTAACTAGCATGGGAGACGCATGGGTTAGAAAAAAAAAAAAAAAAATCATGAGAGATTAGAATAACTACAATTATTTAATTGGAATGAGAGACGGGACGTGTATTGTACCATACTGGGAGTAATAAAGAGATACGAAACCAACGCTGGTAGCCTTAAAAAAACTAAAATAAAAAGGCACTGTAATGTTTATAGAATTACAATATAAAATGATGGGTACAGTAGGCAAGCAGATGGCCGTAAGATTTTTTTAAAAAAAGTGTTGAATAACAGGAACAAATAATCAAAAATGCCCTAACCTACAAATTCAACTATTTGTTGTAAACTAAAATTAATGACTGAACCTGAGATCAAATGCAGCAAGACTCGGCATGGTGGCATATAGATTCTAGCTTTAAGATTCAAGACTCAATCTAAGTGGAAATGTTATTACAGATGCGAACTAAACAGCAAGTCAAATTTAAACTTGGGTCAAACTTGCAGAAGGATTTTACTTTAGTCTAGGACTCTAGGTATGACATAGTAATTTTCAAGTTCATTTATCAAAGAAAGTTAAAACCATACAAAGATCCAATAGGAAAAATAATGAATTTTGAACAAAATTCCTATCCTTCAATTTTAGGCATGGAAGAATAAAAGTTGGTAAACAGTTCAAATGACATACAGAAAAAGAAGCATGAGAAAGTACCTCGAATGCCACTAGACTTTTTTCCAATAAGAATTTTTGATATCTGGAGACCTCGACTAAATGCTTGGTTGAAGAGCATTCTTGTCTGCATTTCCTGGGAACCAGGCAACCAGGACAGTAATGCCACGGGAGCCATGACAATTACTCCAAACATGATTTCATAGAACCGAGCCACAGCAATCACAGATTCCCATAGAACAGTGTCTTGGAGAAATGGTTTGAAAACTTGAGCAATGGAGATTAAACCCCAACCAGTTGGAATGAATGCTAACAAGCTTATAAAGAAATCAACAATTTCGAAGGAAGTGAACTGCAACAGTAGAGTGATGACAGCAACCAGAGAGACTATTATTAAAGATTGAATGGCCCGATATTTCAAGTGTTTCTTGGCAGCGTATCTATCTCGAGCATAATCCACAATGACAAATATCAAAATAGCAGCAAAGATGCATATCCAAGAAAGCAGATACACAGCCACACTACGGCTATGACTTGCAATGTTTAGCCGGTACACGATACCATACTGGAAGAAGAAATAGCGGAGATCTAATATGATCTCCAATAATTTTCCCCAAAGTCCAGTTTTCCGAAGATGATCATTTTCTTCATCCCACCATTTCTTCCAAGATTTGTCAGACTCTGCAGGAATAAAACTAGGATACCAAATCCAGTTCATGAAATCATCAGTCATAAACAGTTTTCAACCAATCAAAACCAGATGGATTGAATGCAAATGGAGCCATGATCCATGAGATGACCAAAAACCAGCTTGAGAAGGTCATTGCAATGTAAACGAAAGTATTCTTTGTAATGGCACTATAGGCAGCATACAAGGTCAATATTATCCCTAGTTCTATACCTTTTATGAAATGGCTGCGTGCATAGAGTCTATAATTCTCAGCGAATTTCTTGTGTTCAACAACGAAACCACGTCCTGTAGCTCGATATTTTGCACCTCCATGAAGAATAGTACGCCCATAATAATGGGTCTTAGTTCCCATTGAGAAAGTATAGAACACTGATGCAAGCTGTAACTGTGTTGTCAAGAAATCCAAAATCACGGGCAGAAAATCATGCTCAAGAGAATTTTCTATAATCATTGGCAATGCAGTAAGAAGCCCAAGCTCGATAATGAATTGCTGAATGAGAACAGTCCCAAGAGTTGCATTATTTGAGACAGCATTTCTTCCAATGGAACTCTCAAGGCCACTAAGAGCCAGATAAAGGCGACCCCAGACGAATGCATAGACCGTCAATACGGCCATCATTGTGTTAAAATAGAACCCCACACTTGTGTAAAAGAAAGAGAGCATCCGGAAGAAATCCAACCTATGACCTAGCCTATAAACATCTCTGCTCAAGGTCTGTTCACCATTACCACAAGCCACTTTGGCTTCAAACATCGATATTTGATTCAGGCCAACTTCTCGGCCTTTACCAACTTGTATATATTCATGGTGGGTAACATTGCCACCACGGAGTGTACAATTAAATCCTGCAAATATATCCTCGCTGATATTGATGACCCTTGAAGCCTTACTAATGCCTCCTCGACTTAAAAACCAAAGGCGGTCAAAGACATTAGGATGGCCATAATGCATCCTTATCTTTAAGGGTGCGTTTGGTTCGGGTTTATTCTTGATAACCTTGGTTATCCATCCAAGGTCATCAACAAAAACCTTATTTGGTTTAGGTATTCGATGATTCCCAAGTAATGTTTCATGCCCGACACGTCAACAAAAGGGTCATGCAGCCCGGAATCGGAAAACCTCAGAAAACTAAGGTTTTTTTGATTCCGGGGTTAACGAATTTTTTTTATCAAAAATACCCTTCGATAAGAAAAAACATGAAAAAAAAAGAAAAAATATTAAAAAATGTAAAAAAATAAAAAATTGTTTTAAAAAATTTAAAAATTATTTTTTTTAAATAAATAATTTAAAAAAATAAAAATTTTAAAAAAAAAAAATAAAAATTTAAAAATGTTAAAAAATTTTAAAAATGTTAAAAAATTTAAAAATTTAAAAATTTTTAAAAAAAATTATAAAAATTTTTAAAAAAAATTATAAAAATTTTAAAAAATTTTAAAAATTTAAAAATAAAAATAAAATTAAAAATAAAATAAATTAATTAAAATTAAAATTTAAAAAATGTAAAAAAATAAAAAAATATAAATATAAATAATATAAAAATATAAAAACATTAAAAAATAAAAAAACTCATAAAAAAGTAAAAAAATATACAGGAAAAAAAAAATAAAAAAACATTAAAAAAAAAAAATAATAATAATAATAATAATAATAGTATTATATATAATTGGTTTTGTAACTGAGGGTAATACGGTAAAATATTGAACTAGGGTATTCATTAAAACCTTCAAACAAACAAGTTTTTGTTGCATTACCTAAGTTGAACCAAACAACATTTGGTTATGTTTTATTCCCTATAACCTTGGTTATGTGATTACCAGGTAATCACATAACCAAATTATACATGATGACTTAAACCAAACGCACCCTAAAGAATTTGCCATAACCCTCTGTCCAAGGGTGACAAAACTTGTCTCCTGAGCTGACATGAACCCAGCCAGGGAAGAAACAGAACCCGTAAAAACATGTTCACGGATTCCCAAGATATTTGGTTTTCGAGCACCATAATTGGAGGAGTACTCTTCTAACAGATTGCGCATTTTGAGGGCCTCCTCAAAGTAGTTGTCTTGATTCATGTCGATTGTTTGTATTGCATCACCCCTTGTGAAGATAAGAGCATGGTTCTGGTTCTCTGGCTTGCCTTCTCCAAGTTTTAGAGGTCCAGGCAGCTTGACCCTGTATATCTCCACTTCTTTCTCCAGTTGTTGATCATATTTAACAAGAACAGAAAAATACTCCACTTCGTCCCTGACTGATTTCACTTCATCAACATAAGCAACACGGAGGGCTTCATTGTTCTTCATCAGATATAAAATATCATTAGCACGTGTGTCATTTTTAGCTTTTTGGTTTCCATAAATCTGGCAGGCGACCACATACGTATACTTCATTAGAGCAGTACCATGTTCATGACCTTTAAACAACAAACCGACACTGCTGCTAGCTCTGCTCAGACTTTGGGATGGCGATGACTTACCACCATCCTCCAAGTTATCTAAATCTTCTATTTGCCTCCTCGAGGAAACAACTGAAGGTAGCTCCCTCGATCCTTCCCTTATGTCAATCTCGGAAGCAGAATCAAGAAATGCAAGCATCTTGAGAGCCTTGTAGTAGTACATCATTCCCCGCACAGTCCGTGACAAGGTCTGACCCCTATATGAGGCCCAAAGTCGAAGATCCCTTGATCTTTTACCCCATAACTCCTCCTCATCAGTCATGCCCTCTCTCTTCATGCGTTCCAAGAAGTTTGCCCATTCATCTTCATAAATCTTTTGCAAATAAAATAAGATGGAGATGCCATCCTCATTTTGTACACATCTTTATTTGGCTTGATTAATGTGTTCAGTAGGTCAAGCAATTTGCCATAAAGATTCTGCAGCACACGCATGTTATATTCTACAGTGAATTTCTCCACGCGAATGCTGCTATCAAATCCCTCAAACAATCCAGCAACAATGGAGTGCTCTTCGGTTCCCTCCTTGATGATCTCCAGGAACAAATACTTGATGCTGTCATAAGCCTCAATGACTGCACAACGCCTATATTCATGTTTGCTAATCTTTCTCCAGAGTCTTCTGTCATCAGCCTTCAATTCCTTTGCTTGGCCAAGAGCAAGAAGAAGTTCATTGCCGAGTAATAAGCACGGCCACCTAACCACTCGGATATTCCATGCATATGGAAGCAGCTCAAGAAGCTCCACTTCCCGGTCATTCACAATATCTTCCTCTCTGAATGTGTGAATGATTTCATTCCATATCAATGCAAACCTGCTAGGACCAACTTGATGTGATTCAATCTTGTTGTACGGGCGGCCCAAGCCATACCTCAGCTTCAGCCGGTTCACAGTATCTCTGATTCTATTTTGCAGTGAACCATGCTGCCGGAAAACATGTTCTTCTGGCATCAGATGGAACTGCAAGGCACTAGCAAAGAACTGGAATCTCAGCCTCAATTGTTGCACATCACGAATCTCACCAAGGTGTGAGAACAGGCCTACTAGCGCCCCGGCTATTGAAGAGAAGATTGAGTACCAGATCTGGATGTCCATCAGATAAATAAGAATGACAGGAAGCCACAAAATGAACACACCAACCGTGTTTGAATGGGGGAAGAACTCATGCCACTGGTATTGAACACCTTGAAGATTAAGTATGGTTTTAGTTGGGGAAATCATTGGCTCGATTTGCAATAAGTAGCTGAAGATGAACTTTACAGCAAGGAGTACAGTCCAGAAAAGGGCATACTTGAAGCTGTCCAGCGGACCCTCTCGTAGCCCTCTACCCACAAAGGTGCGACCCTGGAACCACCAGGTGAGAACATAAAAAATCCTCCAATTGGTCTTCTCAAGGAAATTTCGGAGCCAAGGGAGAACGAAGAGAGCGACGGCAAGCAGTTGAGGGAGGATAAACACTGCGGCAGCCACCAATATGTTCGACAGCCGCCGATTCGCTGCAGCCGACCACGTTCTGTCTCGGTTCCTCTGATTCCACATTCGAGAGTACAGGACAGGGAATGCGGCCGTCCATGTCGCAGCAACGAGTATTTTGAGCACCATTCGCACACCGAGCAATCTGGTCTCGCGTGAGACAAGCTTGTACTGGGTGCCAACGTCGAGGAGGGACTGCAGCAAGCGGAGGCCGGCCCAGGTAATGAAGATGGTCAGGACACGGACCTGGTCATCTCGGATTTGGAGGTTCTGCCACGGGTACGTCTTGCTTCCGTGCCAGGCCACAATGATGGCCGCCTGAAGGAAGAGGATGAGCATGACCCAGAGGCGGTCAAAACTGCGGTAGAGGTTCCAGAAAGAGCGCTGTTCAACGAAGCCCGTCTTCCCCACGCGGTTCTTGGTAGGCGAAGTGGCGAAGAAATTCTTAGACCGGTCGAGCGGCCAACGGAGGCTCTCGAAGCAGTGGTTGTTCCAAAAGTACTCGTTGATGTCATCGTAGTTGCGCCAGGCGGAGTGGGGCTCTGTGCCGTTGCGGCTGGCGTCAACCTCGCGCTTGATGGTCTCGTAAATGGGGGTGATGACGCGGGTGAGGAAAGCGTTCTCGCCGGAGACAGCTGGGAGGGCAGGTTGGCCCGTCGCCTCGTCGATGTAGTCCTCGAGGATACGATTGAGTTCCCCGGCCATGTGATGGAAGATATAGGAGAGACATTCGGGAACGAAACGGACGTTGGCAGCCTCGCCCCAGATGAGGAGGTAGAGGGCCGCATAGAGGAGCTCGCGGCGGGGGTCGGAGGCGGCACGGCGGATGTCAATCCAGACGTTGGGCGTGCGGCCAAGGTAGGAGCACCATGCGGTGTAGTTGTGGAGGAGTTTCTTGCGGACGCGGCGGACGACCTTGCCATGGAGGACGTCGATGTCGTCCGGCGGGGGATGGATTCGCATTTGGGCGTTGGCAAGGAGGAGCACGAGGTGCTCCCGCTGGTTGCGGATGTTGTCTCGCTGGAAGCCGAAGAAAGCCCCAAGCCAGTCAAGGAGATCAAGGCCGCCGTGCCAGCGGACGAAGGGCGGCTTCCGGAGCTCCCCGACGGTGCGCAGCGCGGCCATGGCAGCTCGCACCTCCGGGAGCTTGAGCGACGGGTGATCCGCCAGCAAGTTGTGGATGGGGATGACGTTGTAAACCTCCTCCCCATTCCCAGAACCCTCGCCCATCCTACGGGCCGTGCCATAGCCGGCGCCAGGTCCTGTACGGCTTCCCCGCCGGCGGAGGCTCACCTGCATCAGATCTGTGCGCCACTAGGCCGCTGGCGGAGGCTCGTCGATGCGATGAGCAGCAGCCTGTGGGATTCCATAGTTTTTGTAGCCGATCAAACTCATTTTTCGAAGTTGAATTGCCGTAGAAATAGTCAAATCAATTTATGTTTATTTGATCATATAAAATCGATCGCTTCAAGAATCGAACATCCCCTTGCATATGCGCTGATCCAGTTTTATATCAAAGTCGTCTCGTTAACTACTTTGAACTTTCCCTCCTTTCGATTTCCATCACCCGAAGAACGTCTGTGGCCAAGCCCGCGAGCGAGTGAGCGAGGTCAGGACGCGTGACCGGAATCCGCAGTGTGGATCTAGATTTTAAATTAAGGGGTCGGGTTTAGATTTTGAGGGGCCTGGGCCGGGTTGATGTATCCATGTCTTCTCTACGAAGACGTGGACAGCGTGATCAGCAACCGCAGTCCAAACTATTCCTCCAGCCTGGGAGACCGTGGCCCCCAATCCTGTGGTAGATCCGCCCTCATGCTTGCCCTGCTGCTTCGCCTTCCGCGTTCCAGCTGCAGATCAATTATTCAAAAACTAACGAGTCTAAAATCTAAATCGAAGAATAATATATTGACAAGTAGTGTATAAACAAATGTGATATTTCTCTGAATAAAAAAACACAAGTCATTAGATAATTTATGCAACCAAAAAGTGCTTAGAGAGTTAGCCAGCAGATAATAATAATAATTAAAAAAATCCGAAATGAGATTTAAATAGGGGCAATACAAATTGCAGTTATTGACTACAAACATACACGCATGAAATTTGATGTGTGGGCAAAACTTTGCAGCAGCTTCCTCCAACACCCAATCAAGATGTTCCGTATAGGGACTCCTGCAATCAAACACAAGATTCTGAAGGAAATTCACAATGCATGCTTGCATTTAATCGGTGCATGAAGGTGAGATCTAATAATATCATACAGTTACGGGCGTGATTCTCAGAAGTCAAAGGGACGTGACGATTAGAAGTCAAAAAAACATGACAGTCAATAACTAGGGGAAAGAAAGAGTTAGACCGTCTGACGTCATCAGTCACATAATTCCAGATCGGATACAAACAAATTAGGTTTCCAGATCTAAGACATAAGATGTAGCTTGGAGTAATGCTTGACCTGCCCAGACTGGTCAAGTTTCCTCAACCCGGTCCGCATAGCCAGGCCTGGTACTTTCAGTAAGTCAACTCTCGATCGGCCCTTCAGTGAACCAAGAGTGAAAGATGGGATTCTCACCACAGCTTGTCTCCCTCGTCAAGACTTGAGCCAGGTGCTACACCCAAATGGTCATCCCGAGCCGTACGTAGCTAAACCTGGGTGGGACAAAAAGCACTAGGTGACAACAATGTCAGGGAATCTCCTGTCAGGGAATAATTGTCATACATCAAGGAATATTCGGGTGGTCTGCTATCATCTGTGAATGAAACCTTCCTTCAACCAATGAGAAGGCTCCACGTGTCCTCCATCACTCAATAGGCCCTGATACCCAACATTCTCTGACATCGGTTAGCCTCCAGAGGTACGCATTGTCATATAAAAAAAGAGATCCTCTCCCTTAGCTAGGTATGGCCACATTCGTACTTGTCTTCTACAGTTCTTTTTCCTTCATACACTGTTCTTATGGGGGAAATGTACTTGACTTGAGCGTTGGAGGGCTTGCGTCGGAGACTTTTTCCCTGGTTTCTAGTTTCTAACATTTCGGGTGATTGTCTGAGCATGCGCAGAGCCTAAGTACCGCTAGTTTCATCATCGCGGTCCTTCAGTTTCACGTGGAGGGCCATTTTCCTGTGCACATACGCTAGGAGTGTCCAAGTCGTCTCTCCGTCAACACCGATGACATCTCAGTCGGCCTTCATCTAACTTAGATTCCGGACAGGATCAATTTAGCATCGTCTGTGAAAATTTCCTTCACCTATTCTGGAACGTGACGATGGAGGAGACTGAAAGAATCAACATCACTATGACAGCAAAAGAGTACGAACTATTTAAGGAGGCCAAGAGGCGAGCGGCTTCCGAAAAACACATCACTGCTTCACACCCACACAAGATGCCTGCAATTTCCAAGGATCAAACCCGTGTTTCGGACAGGGAGTCTAAAAGAAAACAACCCGAGGATTTTCTTCAAGCCTTCTATCGTGAGCCCTTCCCGGACTATTATTATAAGGGCTCGGACTGTTATAATAAGAAAGAGCAACTGCAAGCCTCCATGGCCGAGAGTTCCTCGCCTAGAGAGTCGAAGAAGGGGAAAGTCATAGTCCTCCGGAAAGAGCCGAAGGAGATGCTCAAAGAGCAGGTGCCCTTTTCTCTAAGGGTACTTGAGGAAAAGCTATCGAAGGGGTACAAGCCCCCAGCTATTGGAGAATATGATGGTAGCAAAGATCCAGAAAATCATCTCCGAAAATTTCAGAACACTGCGTTGCTGCACTAATACAGCGATGTCATCAAGTGCCGAGTGTTCTTAAACACTCTGTCCGACTCGACACAAAAATGGTTCGATGGATTGCCGAATGAGTCCATCAGCTGTTTTCGAAACTCCAAGATCGTTTTTCTTGCGCCATTTCGTCAGTAGCAGGAAATATCAGAAGACAGACCACTGTCTCTTTGTCCTCAAACAAGATTTTGTAGAACCCTTGAGAAGCTATATCAAACGCTTCAACCAGGTAGCTTAGAGCGTCCCATCCGCTACCTTAGAGATCTTGATGAGCGTCTTCTCCCACGGTCTGGTGAAGGGGGAGTTCTTCCAAGCTCTCATCTGTGAGCCAGTAAAGAATTTTGATGACATGCTGAAGAAGGCAGCCAGCTACATCAATGTGGAAGAAGCCCAGGCGGCTCGACGGGAAGAAGACAAGGCGCCTGCTCCTACCACCAAATTGAAGAAAAGGTCATCCTAACCTCTAGCTCGACCCTTTCTCCACTCCAAGGATTCCCGACCAGGATTTCTGCCTGGTCAGGACTCCAGGATGGCGCAACGGGTAGAAACTGTCCAAACCCCAGACCTGGTCAGTGAGGACCCCGCTATTACACTTACCACAGGTCCCACAGTCATTCCACTAGAGATTAAGTCCAGTTCACCCATGACTCTCGGCATGTAGTTGAACTGGGCCTGCCTTCGCCCGATATTGTGCCCAAAATTCAGAGGCTACTGGCCACCCAGCCTACCACCGCAGGTCAGTCAGGTAAATCCTTGTCCGAAAATACAAGTCAGGGAAGCCAGCAGCCAGGCCGAGGCAAGGAGCAAGTGGAATCCCTGAAGGAAGAGAATAGGGTAAATGTTACCATCCTTGAGATCAACATGATCTCTAGAGGATCGTAGGCGGCGGAGAATTGATAGAACCTTTTTGGCTCTATGCCGGAAGTTATAACTGGTAGAGCTCAAGCAAGAGAAGCAACAGGGAGAGCGGGGGATACATGTATAGAGGTCATCGAAGAGTCGCTTGACTGCGATGTGGCCTCTTCTTGAGTTGGACTGATGGAAGGAAGAGCACATAGAGTCCACTAAGAGGATTGAATTGAGGTGGTTTCTTGGACGGGTGTAAACCGAGGCAAGGGCACATTGACGAGGGACACTCGGCCCTCGGGACTTGAGTAGAAGGGACAAGTCGTCGCCTCTTACGTCTCCTCTTTGAAGGGGCCTCAGCTTCATTCGTGGGAGAATCTTCGGATGCTGGAAGAGAATTAGTGAGTAATCCCTCTATTGAGGTGATCACGCTTGATTCGGCCGCTCGACTGCTAAAAGCTTTGATAGAAGGGTCGGTCGACTGTTGGGCCCTTCAGCCAGGAGTGCCTGCTCTTGTCGAATAAGCTCTGCATTATCCAAATTAATGCAAGCGGAAACCAAAGCTTCAAAGATGACATCCACTACATAAAAAAAATACCTTAGTTAGTGATAATAGAATGACTAAGTTGTTAAGGTTTACCAAAGGAATAAGGAAGTTTCGCCCGAACAGGGCTTAATCCAAATAGATATAGCAAACCCTCATTCTCCAGTTTGTGGGCCTTGAGTTGAACGTCACCAAGCTTCTTTGATTAAGAAATAAAGGACGGGTCGAGTTTATGGTTCCCAAGGTTAGGGATGGGGGGAAGGTTGGATCGCCATCCGGTCAACCAAGAAGTGCGCTCAGGCAATTCAACAAAGAAGAAACGAGATCTCCATCCCTTATTTGAAGAGGATAGTTCCTTAAAGAACACTGCCTTCGGGCGAGATTGAAATAAAAATATCCGACTCTAATTTTTGGGGTAAAAAAACAAGTGAAAGTTACAAGGAGTTGGGAAATGTCATATAGGCGAAACAAAATAAACATCCAGCACATAGTGTGGAAGGCATTCAGAGCGAATTGTTGGAGAGAAATGTTAAAGTAGTGGCTTATCTCACATAAGAAGCGGAGGATGGGAAAACACAAACTCACCTGCAGTTAGTCTTTGAAGAAGGTAATGTAACCGGGAAGAGGATGATGGGGATGATCTTGAAGGAAAGGAAGGACGATACGGTAGGTTTTTGGGATTTCACATTGCAGATGGAGTGAGGTTTGATCAGCATTATCAAAGTCCGAACAAGTAAATGTATACCAAGAAGCAAAGAACTCTTGAGCTATGGGAAAAGGCAAGGAATACAAAGAAGAACCAGAAAGAGGACTTATTGATTTAGATTGTGAGAGGAGAAAATCTGTCAAGGAAAATCGTCAGAGAGTTGGTTGAAGAAGACGAAGTGCAAGTGATTTGTTTCTGCACCGTCTAGGGTTTTTAAATATAAGCCACAAGATATGGTTCAACCACAGTCGTTGGATCAAGAGGGCATGTTCTCAAAGGACTGTTGATTTGTAGAGGGAGAAGTGTCATTGGTCTGTACGAAGAGGTGTATGTCAGCGGTCGGTTCAAAGAATATGTTAGTGGGGCACGTGATGTCTACCCATAAATGGGCATTTATGATGGATGTGATAGCAGAATTATTATGCTGAAAAATGTCTTCCCGCATATCAATGGTGCACTACTAGGCATGTTTAACATTGGGAATGCATTTTTCCAAGAAAAATAGTTAAGTGTAGCATTAATGGGCAAGCGGAAGCACGTCCCTTTGATCGAACCAATTAGTCAGGCGATCAGACAAAAATGAGACTTGGGTCCAGTTAATGAGCTACAAGCCTCTTTCGACTAGACTTAAAGGGGAGACTAGTGATACAGGATGTTAAAGGCCGACTCGAGTATGACATGGTTGTTGGAATGTATACTAAAAGCCTAGCTTTTATAAACATTTATTTAGAGATAAAGAATCACAATGGTCAAATACCTACATTTATTTGTTAAGTGTAGTTGTTTAATTAATTTATATTGTAGATAACATGGTGTGTGGTGTCACACACAGAAGATCATGTTATCAGTTCTTTATAAATTATAAACAGTTGCTCACGACTAAGATGGAAAAGAACAAACCATTGGAATAGTCGTAGTGTAATTAGGTATTAGTTTATCTTGACTAATAAATTACACTAGTACACTCTAAGTGTATTGAGTAGGACCATTTTAGGTAAGTTCTTTTTATACTGACTTGATAAAAGATCTAGACCTTAGTTATTATGAAAGTGTGTATTCTTAATCCTAATATAATAACAAACACATATATTTAATATTTATTTCTTTGACTTATCAATGGGTGAGATTTAGCTCGATAAATCAATAAGCTCGATAAGTTGGGAAATGATATTACTTATAGTGTGTATTGTTGTTTATAGAAGGAAACTATGTCATAGTAATTTAGGTTGAGAATGAGCCCAAGAGGAGATCATAAGGATTGTCATGTTAAACCCTGCAGGTGGACTTAGTCCGACATAACGATGATGTTGAGTGGTACTACTCTTGGATTAAGATATTAATTAAGTGAGTTGTCAGTAACTCATTTAATTAGTGGACATTCGACATCTTAAACACAGGAAGACTAACACACTCATAATAAGAAGGAGCCCAAAATGTAATTCGGGATTGGTGCGGTAGTTCAATAATAATTCTTTAGTGGTATGAATAATTATTGATAAAATTAAGTTGTGTGTTCGGGGTGAGCACGGGAAGCTTAATTTCATCGGGAGACCAAAACCAATTCCTTCTCTCGGTCCCTATCGTAACCTCTTGTATATAGAGATTTATACCCACCACATACTCACTTCTTACCCAACCCAAGGGGGTCGGCCAAGCTAGCTTAGAACCCAAGCTAGGGTCAGCCAAGACCCAAGGATAGAGCCAAGATTAGTGGCCGGCCCTAGCTTGGAGTCCAAGCTAGGTGTGGCCAACCACATAGAAAATAAAAAGAATTTTTATTAAATTTATTTCTTATGTGGATATCATGATTTTAAAAGCGAGTTTAAAATTTAAATCTTTCCTTTTATACCTTTCTACAAAAGATTAAGAAAAAATTTGAAATCTTTCCTTATTTGTAGATTGAAAGGTGGATTTTAATTTTAAAAAAACTTTCTTTTTTTAACCATGTTCATGATTTAAAAGAGAGTTTAAAAAATTAAATATTCCCTTTTATAAGTTTCTACAAAAGATTAAGAAAATACTTGATATATTTCCTTATTTGTAGATTGAAAGAAGATTTTAATTTTTAGAGATAACTTTCCTTTTTGGAAATCATCCACATGTTTAAAAGAAAGATTTTAATTTATAAAATTTCCTTTTTACAAACCACCATAAAGGGAAAAATTATTGAAATTTTTTTTTATAAATTTCCGAAAATAAATTAGGAAATTTTAATTCTTATGTTAATTAAAACTCTCCTTGTTTTGGAGTTTATAGTGGCCGGCCATGATATGTGAGAAAAGGAATTTAATTTTAATTAATTAAATTTTCTTTTTCATGACAAAAGAAATAAGGAAGTTTTTATTTAAATTTCCTTATTTGTCAAGACCAAAGATTATAAAAGAAGGGGTAGAGGTGCCTTCATGGCTAACGACTCTATTCTATTTTCCTCCTCTCTTTTCCTCCTTGGTGTGGCCGACCCTAGGGTCTCTTCTCCTTCTCTTCTCTTCCTCCTTTGTGGTCGGCGGCATCAACACAAGAGAAGTCCATGGTGGCCGGTTCTAGCTAGGAGAAGAAGGAGAGAAATGAGACTTTGTTTCTAGCATCCCTTGGAGCTTGGTGGTGGTGGTCGGACCTCTACTTCTCTTGGAGAATTGTGGTGGCCGAATCTTGCTTGGAGAAGAAGGTGACTTAGGTGGATTCTCATCTCGGTAGATCGTTGTCCACACAACGTCCGGGATAAGAAGAGGAATACGATAGAAGATCAAGAGGTTATTTGCTTTCAAAGAAAAGTATAACTAGTAATTGTTTTCCGCATCATACTAGTTTTCTTTGTATAGTTATTTTTGAAAATACCAAATACAAGAGGCATATGATTCTAGAGTTTTCGGATTTATTTCGAATTTGTGTTTCTTTTATTTTATTTTTCGAATTTGTGATTCGATTGTTCTTTTTGGTTAAACCTAGAGTTATATAAGAAAATTAAATATTAGTTTTCCTTAAAAGGCTTTATCTAGGCGGTGGTGGATGTTCCCATACCCAAGAAGGTCATGTGTCTCGCCATGCAGTCCTGGAACCCAATTTTGGAAATTAATATTTAATTGAATTTATAACATAAGTTGATTTGGATCAATAGTGTTAAGTTCCGCTTGCGATTCAAGTCTAAACTATTTAAAACAGATAAGTTAAATTTGGAATTAATAATGTTAAGTTCCGTTTGCAATTCCTAATTTAACTTCTAAAGAACACAATAGGTTGTTTAGGAAAGGTTCGACACTTGTACAAAATTTTTGTATAGTGGAACCGATACGATTTTCCTAGGATCAACCAACAATGGTAATCAAAGTCAAGGTGACGTGGTAGTCAAAGTTAATGGGAGGTAACAGCCAGCGTGTCATTCTCTCCAAGGCTTTGTTATTCGCCCAACGCTAAGGCCTTTATTACGAGGACGGTCGACCTATGAGCTAGTCAGATTTAGGAAACCTAGAGCCTAATTCTTGTATTGAGACATCTATCATATATTCGAGCAGTCGATAGCCGACCAAGTCTAAAAAATATCTAACCTATCATAGATCCAGTCGGTCATAAGTCCGGTCGAAATGAGGGGACCCAACTTCCCACCCAGTACATGTCTTTCAATATTTAGTCGGTCGACCCTAACATCGATAGGCCTTATGGGCTTTCTCACATGTTGTCCTTCCTCATTTAGTCGGTCGATAATGAAGTTGATAGCCGACCAAGTTTAAAAAATATCTAACCTATCATAGATCCAGTCGGTCATAAGTCCGGTCGAAATGAGAGGGCCCAACTTCCCACCCAGTACATGTCTTTCAATATTTAGTCGGTCGACCCTAACTTCGATAGGCCTTATGGGCTTTCTCACATGTTGTCCTTCCTCATTTAGTCGGTCGGTAATGAAGCCGGTCATATTTATACAACTCAGTATGTCTATCGCTTATATATATAGAAAAGCAGTTCTCCTTATAAACTAAACCGGATTTTCAAATCTCAAGTTCTCACTTTAAAGGCAACTCTTCTTTCATATGGACGATCGACTTAAAGTACCGATCGAATGTCTTGGGACTCGGTTCCCCATTTCTCATAGGCAAATATCTCACTATATGGCAAGTCGACTAAATAACCGATTGGATCTAGGGGACTTAACTTGATATTACTTCCAGAATAGATCTCCAGTACCACCCAGTACATAATCGAGCAGCTTAAGGGAAAGACGACTATACAGTCGACCGATTTAAAGATCCGGTCAAGATATACTCAGCAAACAACATGGTCAAAGAATCTCAATAATCTGTCAGAATAATAACCATTTTGTCATAGAATATTCATCTATTGTAATATGAGCATTCACTAGAACCTTCTCCGAAGGTAACTTTACACTTTCCCTCAGCTAATACATTATGGCAGAATATCCTTCAACCGTCTCATTAATAGCCTAAATTACAAAAGAGGTGCACATGTGTAATGGAAGATTCCTCAGATGGTGCTATACGCCTCCCAGACAGTACATATTCCTTTACTCGACAACCTCTAATATCCGACATTATCTGTCACCTCATGATTGCGAAGGTTATGTGAGATTGTATATAAAGGAGTTCTCTTCACTAGCGAGGTACGTGAGGCATTATACTTTGCATAATGCATGCATCTACTGTTTATCTCTCCAATTTTCGCTCAGACATCGTATTGACTTGAGCATCGGAGGGACTTCATCAAGACCCCTTACCTGATTTTTAGACACTAACATTCTGTTTGCTCTCTTGGATGTGTTCAGAGAGGAAGAAGTCCCCTTTTCTCCGATTCAAAATTTTCATATAGTCAACAATCCAACCAACTATCCAGTACATCGTCTCTCGGGTTTTCCAACAGGATCATTATTCAAATGAACTCGACTTCTTTGATCAGTATACAGCATTTGCAAAGCAACCTTGGGAAGCCAAATCTCAGTGACTGTAATGGGTTTGAATCTCAAAGATCCGTGAAGGACTCAAAGTTTGTTGATTTTCAGTCTGTGAAGGGTTTGAATTTGAACCAGTCACTCCTATATGGCATTTAACATGGTTTTCCAGAACAAGAAAATTTAGCCAGGAAGTAAGATGAAGTTTCTGACAGCTTTTTTTGGCTTAAAAAATGGCCATCTTGCAATGGCTATGCTAACAGAAAAGAAAATGACACAAGATCAAATGCGCATTTTAGCGTCGAGTTTCAAGGATTAAAAATCAAGAACCAGGATCATGCAATCAACTATGGAAAAGGAAAATCAATCTGCAATTGCAGGCAAGGTTTAGAAAAAAGAGATTAATCAGAATTGTGAGCTAATACCTGTCATTGAAAATGAATTGGGTGGATCTTCAACGGTAGGAATTCCATCTTCACTTCCTATGGCAGCGGAAGTTGGTAAATCAACTTGCGAAAGTGATCTGGAAGTATTGGCTGATGAACTGGAAGATGATAATATTGACATTGATATCAATCAACCAAATGCTATGGTCGACATGTTAGGAGAGAAGTTATCCTCTCTGGATGTTTGCTTCACATCGGCTGCAGATGCTATTGTTTCAATGTCTATAGAAACAAAAAGTGATTATGCCCACCGGTGCCCTTGATAGTCGTCACTAAGTTATGTGAAGAGAGGTAAATCACGGAATCAGTTTATAACCAACTACCAGATGGCTAAAGGGTATGAGGAGTTTTTTTTCCCAAAGGTATACATCTTCCGGGAATTAACCACTTGACCCACTATAATAAATCTATTACCCTGAACTTCAATGTCCATAGATGCATTTAGGTAGGATCACAAATATTTCCCCCATACGATCTACTTGTGATTCCTTGCATTTGTAGGTAGAGATGGCTACATGTATGCCGGAGGCATTTGAAGCGTCTGGTGAAGGTGATTGGATTTCTTCGATTCAATGACATTGAAGCTCGAACTCAAGGCGCATGAATACCGTTGCAAATCTGTTAAGCAAGAGAAGACAAAGGATGGTGAGAAGCCGATGTGCCCGAAGCTTTCAAGGCCTCCCAGGTCTTGGACTCGGAAGAGAAGACAAAGGAGAGGTTTCAAGAATGATCTCCTTCCAGCACACATCATTGTCGAGGCATGAAGTGACCGAGGATCTCCGGATGCTTGGCGGGATAACAAGCACAGGAAAGTCAAATAGGAACAAAAAAACAAGTCGCGTTGTTTTAAGTTTTTTTTTTTTATTAATTTCTGTCTTTTATACATTTTTAGAATTTTTAAGTACAGTCAGAGTATTTAGAGTATTTTTTTTTATTAATTTCTATCTTTCATATTTTTAAAATTTTTAAGTATTTTTAGGAGATTTTATATGTATTTCTTTTCTTTCCATATTTAGAATTGGAATCTATATAAATGTTCTGTTTAATTGTAAAGAAAGTTTAATAGTCATTTTTGATGTTTGTATGTGAATCAATGAATTCGATTATTATCCACTAAATCAATACTGAGTCATTTTATAATGATAGTTGAGTCAATTTATAAGAGGGTGGGATCCACTTTTGATCAAAGATCAAAATGGAATGTCCTTTAACTTTTGCCAAAAAAAAACATATTGATATGATTCAAGTTGGTTTTGCCTAAAGTACAACCATAATCTCAATAGCAATCGTAAGTAAATTTAGCATATGCAGGTCCATGCAACTAACAGTAATCTCGAAAAAGGAATAAAGGACATTTAAAAGGTGAAATGATGTTTTCTAATCAGATTTGAGGACTAACAGTAAAACCTCTTTTGAAAGGTTTTATGAAATAGTTTGCCTAATGACTTTCTTTCAAAATACAAAAAAAAAAAATGAAAAGAAAAGAGAAAACAAGACATTTCAACTCAGAAGACAACCAGAGTTTGAAAACGAGAGTAACGACCATCTGTACGCAACACAATGACCCAGATGGGCAATTAGCATAAGATCAACCAAATGGAAAAATAGCTATAATGCTATCGTGACAATAATTTTATAGGGAAACTAGTTTTCCTGCCTTGTTGCATTCCGAATGTGTAACTAAGCTTTTGAATACAATAATTCTCGGAGGACTTCCTCTTGAAAGAAATTAGCGATGGTCTGTTGTGGTAGTTTCACTTGGATTCTCCACGTGAAATCCATGTTTCTTGAAAAACTCTCGGAACCCATACACACTAACATCATAATTAAACTGCAATGTAATAAAGTCAAATGATTGGCTCATCTGAGGAGAATTATTCAAATAGCAAGGAAAAGACTAAACCGAGAACCAAGTATTAGTGATTGTGTTCTACAAGATGATGAAATTCTTGAATTTTAGATGTCCAAAATGATTGCTAAAGCAAAGAAAATAAATTGCAATAAAAAAAACCCACGGAGGCAAGGATTAGGAACAACTTACTGGCATGACCTTGACTGCATACTTGGTGACGTTAGGATCTACCACTTTGCCCTGATTAGCTGTCTAGAAGAATTGAAATAAGAAATTAATGAATAAAATAGAAAAAATAGAAACTGCTGTAAGCCACATTGTCACTGCTAGCTAATATCACTCATTATCTTGAATCCTTGATTTGTTATAAAAAAATAAATGTTTGGACTTTCACAGACACTATGAAATACTAATTGCGAAGGAGATACAGAAAGAAAATTACTTGTTCTGGACTATGAAATATCTCAATGAATGGATACTCCTTCTTTTGTCTAGTTAAGCAAAATCCTGGATATTTTGGGCATTCCACCTGTGAAACAAGCATGGTTGAAACAATCATAGATAGAGATTGTCCATATACACTAACAAAATGCTAAGATTCCTGGCTACAAAAATAATTGCGCTAGACAAGAATGATATTGAGCCTACCCGGTTTCAGCCACAACATGAATTTTTTAAAAACTGTATTATAAATTGGAAATTTCAAGAACAGCAGTCAAAACTAACCAACGAGATTACAGAAAATTAAATTTATAGCATAGCTGCAGATCATAACTTGAATTATTCAAAAACTAATGAGTCTAAAATCTAAATTGAAGAACAATATATTGACAAGTAGTGTATACTATAACAAATGTGATATTTCTCTGAATAAAAAAACACAAGCCATTAGATAATTTATGCAACCAAAAAGTGCTTAGAGAGTTAGTCAGCAGATGATGATAATAATAATAATAACAATAATGATGATGATGATAATAATAATAATAATAATAAGATTTAAATAAAGGGCAATAAAAATTGCAGTTATTGACTACAAACATACACGCATGAATTTGATATGTGGGCAAAACTTTGCAGCAGCTTCCTCCAACACCCCATCAAGATGTTCCGTATAGGGACTCCTACAATCAAACACAAGATTCTGAAGTAAATTCACAATGAATGCTTGCATTTAATCCATACATCCAAGTAACTTCACATATGTCTTATTACCACAGATCTAACAAATTGGACATTTTATTAAACACAACATGTACTAAATATGAAGAGGAAAAAATAATCATTCACTGTAACCTTCTCATCCAAAATTACAGTATCAGAAATTGATTGGAAACAAATTATGCATTATATTAGAATATGATAAAAGAATGACTTTGCGCATGCAAATGACATTATTTTGTTTCTTTTATTAGAGTTCCTAAAGAAGCTGTAGGAGAGCTAGTTAGAACCTTATAGTGAAGGCAACTGCCACAGGCCTGCCTTCATGCAAGAGTTGGACAAATTGACGCTCGGAGGTGAAGTGAATAACCCTTGAAGGTCCAAGATCCTTTGGGTATCCAGTGTAGTACCTGAAATTTGAAAACAATATTGTGTAAAATTAGAATCTGAAGATACATGTTATACCAAGGAAATGAAAGCAAAAAGATGATAACCCAAAAAATATACACAAATTTTTACTTTTGCTTTTCACTCTTTAATTCTCCAACCAATTCTAGGAGTAAAATATAGCTAATGTTATATAGATTAGTGGGAAATTGTCAGACAATGAACCAGGTCATAGGTCCCTGAAATAATTGCTTGTGACTTACATATAATAACAAATGAAAGTTATTACACTTTATAATTTACCATTCCAAACCTCAATTCTCCCTAAAAAAACAAAGTACTTGAAGAATATATAACATTATTAATAACTGATAGATTAAAACTGGATCATGATCTAGTGTTTTCTTTTGAGAGACAAAAAATTGCATTTCTATTTTTACTTTTTCTATCAAACCAACTCTATGATAGATTTGGTCAAGATGAAAATTTGCTAACATGCAAAAGAAGATGACGTGTTGCTAACATACAAATCATTGTTAAGGAGGTACAATTTAATGCTGTTGAGGTTAGGCTGTTGCATGAAGTAAGCAAAGGCAATGTAATCAAATAGAGGGTTAAAACACATGAAGAATGGAGCAAGATCAAGATATAGAAAAGAAGAAAGGAAATGATGATGAAGAGGAGAGACAAAAATGTAGTTAAAGTAGTAGAAAAATAGCAAGCCTTTGATGTTGTCGAAGTGATCATCGAAAACTCTAATCTCAGGAAGGAGGTTGCTTTATCACTATATATATATATATATATATATATATATAGAAGTGATCATCGAAAACTCTAATCTCAGGAAGGAGGTTGCTTTATCACTATATATATATATATATATATATATATATCCTATGGACTTACCATCTGGACTTTTGTTTGCGACAGGCATCCGCAGGTTTTTTTTCCTTTTTATTTTTTTTTTTGGCTTGTGGTTAAGCCATTTAGAGTTTTTTCCTTTAGTTTAAGGTTTAGGGATTGGCTTATAGTATTAAGCACAAAAAAATATTTTAGGTATGCAGGGTGTGCGGCATAAGGTATGTAGGGTATCATCCCTCTATATATATAGAACTGCAACTTATTGCCCACTGACTAAATACCCAATGTGAGACTAACCCCATAAGACATTATAAAAAACTGTGATCATTGCCTTTATATAAGTAGTTATCTTCTTGTTGTTATCCTATTATCATGGCAATTGGATCTTACTTAAAACTTCATTACCAGTTCATGAAATTTAAAAAATTCATAATTCATCATGAAGCTGATTAGAAAAATCCCAATTTAGTTCAATTTGAAATTATACAATACTAAACAAAAATCCCGAGCATATATTCAACCAAACTAAAAAATTCCCTTTCAATTTGATATCTGGGATTAAGCCACAAATAACTGGCACTCACTTTTTTTTGTCAACTTCCAAACTCCCAATCTTGATGAAATCAATGATCGAATATAGGACTACATTCTGTATTAATAAACTTCTTGGCCATGCTTACATTACAATTTGAGGTTTTGATGGCAGCTTGGTTTGAAACAACAAACCTAAGTGTCCTATGATTTTAATTCAGTTTCAAATTGCTCTAGATAATAGCTGATTTTTGTGTATAAAAATTCACCACTATGTAAATTCATGTATACTAGGTTCACTTTGAATCAGGTGCACAAGAATACACTACAACCACATAACTTACCTAACTAGCACAAATAAGAGAAAGAAAAAGAAAATATAAGTTGAAACTTGTAAGTACTTGTGTATGCTAATTAGAGTCTTCGGATGAAGTGATGTAGAGGTTATACAAAACTTTAGTCACATTTGCAAAGGTATGACTTCTGTTTATCTTCTGTAACTTAAATGAGAGTATAACAATAAAAGGCATTAATAGAGTACTAAGTAGAAAACAAAATACTTGCTGGAGGAGCGCAGATAGGAAAGCATACGTGCAAGAAACGATTTGTCCACCTCCTCACCCATCTTGTCCTCTCTTCTCCTGCAACCAGAGCAAATCCAACGAAATGTTTACCGATATGAATAAATCAAAGGAGCAGTGCCATTTTCCCCCCTTGATGGTATTAATGGAACCTACGAATCCTCAATCGCAGAGGGGACTCGGTGGATATCCCTCCAGTGCCCGTGTCGACACAAGTTCGATCAGATGAACTCCTCTTCGAGAGCAAAAGAAAGAAATAGACATAGGAGGAAGTTACCTACCTCCTTCTGGGTTTCACAAGCTGCCGACGTTGCACCGGGCGTTCGACGACGCCGCGGGCGTCAAGCGTCGTTGGAGGAGGAAGAAGAGAAAGAAGACTGCGCGTAGGAGATTGGCTGCGAAGTCTGTGAGGAGGCGGCCGGCTCGAGGAAATGGAGGGATCAGGAAGGCTCGCCGGGATGGGAGCAGCTCGCAGGAGCAGAGGCGATTAGGTTTTCTGGGTTTTGTTAATTTTGTATCATCAATATCTAAATAATATTTGATATAATTAAATAAACATCAGGTTGTTGTTTATTAAGGGAAATTATCAGGAGGATCCCTTACTTATCAATAATTTACAAAGATCCCCTAAATTTTAATACACTCCTATGTAAAGATCTCCCCGATTGAACTATATTATCTCCCCTATGACTATTTAAGTAATTTAAAATTTGATTGAAGATCATCTATCTATTACTAAAAAAATTACTTTTGTTTAAGCTCAGAGATGTGATTCTAAGTTTAGAGCTTTAAGCTACTTGTTAATCTCTCGTCTTAGTTAGTTATTGAGAGAACTTATCATTGAAAGATCTCGAGTAAGGATTGTGATGTAAGTTGTGATGGATTAGCTTTCGCTATTATTTTGTTCAGAAATAATATCATAATCACAAACACTTCCATGGTCACACATGTTCCAGTCTTTCTTGAACCGAGCCTTCAGATAGCTGGGTAGGCATCATGCCGCTGCGTCTCTTCAGGATTCAGCTTCTGATACACATACCAAGCTGCCACCACGACGGCCACAAGCAAACAAACCAAGCGCAGTTTCCCTTCGTGTTGGTGCAGGCGAACGTCCATACTGGCATAGCTCTTGAGCTTCGTCTTCTCATCGCTCACAGCCGCACCTTGGGACGGCGCTGGCCTTGAGGCAGCGTCAGCTTCCCTCTGTTTCACGCCGCCCTTCTCCACCTTTTCATCCTTGCCTTCGGCGTCTGCTCGGTGGTGCAGTTTGGGGAGCACGACGGTGAGGAGTCCGTTCTCGAGCTTGCCGTGGACTTGGTCCGCGTTGCAATTCTCCGGCAACTGGAATTCCTTGCGGAAGCGGCTCCATTGGTCCTTGATCAACGGGCGTTCTCCGCTGACGTGTAGCTTCCCATCCCTGACGATGTGAACCCTGAGCTGCTCCTTTTTGAAGCCTGAGAAAACAAACAAACAAACAAACAAATTGTAGCTTAAGACGAACACAAAATCTACTCCTAGACGAGCGTAGTAAACAGGAGATCAGAAATTAGATGCCTGGGAGGTGAACGACGAGCGTATCGGCCACTTCATCTTGAAACCACTCGTGCGAAGGAACAAAGTCCATGTAAGCACGCCCAGTTTCCATGAGAGAGGCTTCTGTTCAGTGAGCTCTCTTGAACGGTGACGGAAAGGGATGATGAGGGAGGAGGAGACGGTAGGAGGCTATTTATATGTGCTCTTTGGAGGCTCGATTACTCCATCCATTTCCATGGCCTCTCAACTTGAATATCACCTCAGGAAAGATAGACATATTCCTTGATTTACTTGGCAATCTTCCATTCCAGTCATGTGCTCTTCTTTTCTTTTTTCAAGTTTGTCAAGTACATATGATTACTTGCAATTGAGGATTGCTAAGTATATATGAAGAATTTTACATATATATTTCTGTAAGTGACAATAAATAAATAAATAAAACTTAATTTTCACGATAATAAAATCTCAGATTTTAGGAGAATCTATTTCAAAGGCTCAAGGGAATGAACAATCTCTAGTTGCACTCTTAATAGAGATTATACAGTTACAAGAGGATCTACAAGAAAGATCAAAGTTTAATTCTGATTCGACCGTGGAGTAGTTGTAAAAATTTGAAAAATTTACATGGAAATATGAACAGGTACTTTCATTTCCACCCATCTTTATGTAAATATATTACTATATCTAGAAAACTAAGATGACCAGGCCATGAGAATGAACTGTATTTTACAAAATTTCAACAAAACAACAGAATCGACACCAAACTATATATGGTTACAGGACTACAATACATCTCAAATTTACTGAATGTAGGGGAGGAAATATTGGTTAATGAGTTCCGTGATTACATACATACAAACAGATCGTATGAGAAGGGGATTCAGCTAAGAAAAAAAATACCTCCCACATTATGCATTACCCCAGAAGTATGAAATGGCACAGATGTATCTCTGCTAAGCAAGCATGAACCTGATGTTAACCTGAAATATAGTTTTCCACATTAAATACTGATGAAATATCATCAAACTATACGATCATGATGCAGATTCGTTGACTTAAAAAAATTATTGTGATGATACTCATTTGTTCGGCATTGAATAAGGAGTCAAAACCATGATGTCATTACACTTACACCACAAATGCATACAAGAACTGAGGTGATCCAAAAGCTAATTACCTTAATTGAAATAGTTAGATGAACGATTTCAGCAGATATAATGAACATATTGCAAAGATACGTGATAATGTTTGGTCAGAGTTAATAGCATATTTTATTAGTTTAGAATGTAAAATTCAAACTAATTAGTTTAGATTAATTTACATATTTTATTAATTAAATTGAATTTAAATTACTTTACTAACGAAATTATATCATAATTTTTTTAAAAAATAATGTAATTGTAAATTGAATTAAATTAAAAGGCAACTAAATCAAAGTTAATTATGAGAAAAGAGAAAAATGAAAATTGCATTCATTAATAATGTCAACTATTTTTGTTTCAAAACAAAATAATTTTTTGTAATTCATAGTATTTGTATTTAATCAAATATACAATCATAGTTATTAGGCTTTATATATATATGCTTTGTTATCTTATTTAATAAATATCATTATTTTCTTTCTATATTTATTAGAATATTTTAGGTCTAATCTGCTGATCATGTTGATACTTAGGTTCTTTTGGATTTCTGATACTGGCACTGTGTCACACCACTTTTCATAGTGAAAGACATTACATTTATCTATTTGTACGGACAGATACATGCAAGATGGGTTCATCCTCAACTTTGTAGAATATGAGTTGCTCATCATTTAGAATGTAAAATTTAGGATAAAAGTTAAAACACCCTAAATGGAACAAAAACTATGGAAAATGATAAAGTGAAAAAACAATTTACAAAATTACATATTTTTTTAATGATAAAGTCAAGCCTAGATCTGAATGCTTAAAGTGTTGTCTATCAAAGTAGGTAAGGAACAATTTAGCAAAATTTTCTCTAATTCTAGGTGAAAATTTTCTTTTTATTGACAAAAATCGAAAGAGCTGCAACAACCTATGGTAACACAAAAAGCCAGCAACCAAAATAGAAAAATACCATGGTTGTAACTCTCTGTAGTTGTGGAAATTGCAATGATTAAAGAGATCAATTCAAAAAATAATTCATCTACTTATGGAAATTTCAAAACTTGAAATCCATTCACCTGACCTTCATAGCTTTTATTAATCAAAATCCATTCTATGTTTCAGATAAATGTATGATGATATCTTTGTTTAAAAAAAGGGGGGAAAAAACTGAATGTGTGTCGTTTACCATACTGGGCATAATAAAGATATATGAAACCCAACGCTTGTACCCTAAAAAAAAAATTAAAATAAAAAAGACACTGTAATGTATATGAAATTACAGTATAAGAGGGTGGGTACAGTATACAAGCAGATGGCCGTAAGATTAAAAAAAACTGTTGAATCTCAGGAACAAATAATCAAAGATGCCCTAAGCTACTAATTCAACAATATGTTGTAAACTAAATTTAATGATTTAACTGAACCTGAGATCAAAATGTAGCAAGACTCAGCAGGCTGACATAAAAATTCTAGCTTTAAGATTCAAGACGCAATCTTAGTGGAAATGTTATTGCAGATGTGAACTAGACAGCAAGTCAAATTTAAACTTGGTTCAAACTTGCAGAAGGATTTTACTTTAGTCTAGGTAAGAAATAGGTAATTTTCAAGTTCATTTATCAAAAAGAAAAAAGAAAAAGGCAGCCTAGTGCACGAAGCTCCCGCTAATACAGGGTCCTAGGGAAGTGTCTATTGTACACTGCCTTACCCTGCTTTGCAAGAGGATATTTCCGAGACTCAAAACTCACCTCTAGGTCATACGGCAGTAACTTTACCATCGCGTCAAGGTTCCCATTCCAAGTTCATTTATCAAAGAAAGTTAAATAACAATAAGTGATCATGTAAACTAGCTAACCATACAAAGATCCAATAGGAAAAATAATGAATTTTGAATAAAATTCCTATCCTTCACTTTTAGGCAAAGAAGAATAAAAGTTGATAAACAGTTCAAATGACATACAGAAAAAGAAGCAAGAGAAAGTACCTCGAATGTCACTAGACTTTTTTCCAATAAGAATTCTTGATATCTGGAGACCTCGACTAAATGCTTCGTTGAAGAGCACTCTTGTCTGCATTTCCTGGGAACCAGGCAACCAGGACAGGAATGCCACGGGAGCCATGACAATTACTCCAAACATGATTTCATAGAACCGAGCCACAGCAACCACAGATTCCCATAGAGCAGTGTCTTGGAGAAATGGTTTGAAAACTTGAGCAATGGAGATTAAACCCCAACCAGTTGGAATGAATGCTAACAAGCTTGTAAAGAAATCAACAATTTCAAAGGAAGTGAACTGCAACAGTAGAACGATGACAGCTACTAGAGAGACTATTACTAAAGATTGAATGGCCCGATATTTCAAGTGTTTCTTGGCAGCATATCTATCTTGAGCATAATCCACGATGACAAAAATCAAAATAGCAGCAACGATGTATATCCAAGAAAGTAGATACACAGCAACACTACGGCTATGACTTGCAATGTTTAGCTGGTACACGATACCATACTGGAAGAAGAAATAGCGGAGATCTAATATGATCTCCAATAATTTTCCCCAAAGTCCTGTTTTCCGAAGATGATCATTTTCTTCATCCCACCATTTCTTCCAAGATTGATCAGACGTTGCAGAAATAAAACTAGGATACCAAATCCAGTTCATGAAATCATCATAGTCATAAACAGTTTTCAACCAATCAAAACCAGATGGATTGAATGCAAATGGAGCCATGATCCATGATATGACCAAAAACCAGCTTGAGATGGTCATTACTATGTAAACAAAAGTATTCTTTGCAGTGGCACTGTAGGCAGCATACAAGGTCAATATTATCCCTAG
This sequence comes from Zingiber officinale, assembly GCF_018446385.1. NCBI lineage: Eukaryota > Viridiplantae > Streptophyta > Magnoliopsida > Zingiberales > Zingiberaceae > Zingiber > Zingiber officinale. Next base: position 12,230,820 of record NC_055988.1, on the reverse strand, counting down.
CTCTATTCCTTTTATGAAATGGCTGCGTGCATAGAGTCTATAATTCTCAGCGAATTTCTTGTGTTCAACAACGAAACCACGTCCCGTAGCTCGATATTTTGCACCTCCATGAAGAATAGTACGCCCATAATAATGGGTCTTAGTTCCCATTGAGAAAGTATAGAACACTGATGCAAGCTGTAATTGCATTGTCAAGAAATCCCAGATCGCAGGTAGAAAACCATGCTCAAGAGAATTTTCTATAATCATTGGCAATGCAGTAAAAAGCCCAAGCTGGATAATGAATTGCTGATTGAGAACAGTCTGAAGAGCTGCATTATTTGTAGAGTCAGCATTGCTTCTGATGGAACTCTCAAGGCCACTAAGAGCCAGATAAAGGCGACCCCAGACGAATGCATAGACCGTCAATACCACCATCATTGTGTTAAAATAGAACCCCACAGTTGTGTAAAAGAAAGAGAGCATCCGGAAGAAATCCAACCTATGACCTAGCCTATAAACATCTCTGCTTAAGGTCTGTTCACCATTACCACTAGCCACTTTGGCTTCAAACATAGATATTTGATTCAGGCCAACATCTCGGCCTTTACCAACTTGTATATATTCATGGTGGGTAACATTGCCACCACGAAGTGTACAATTAAATCCTGCAAATATATCCTCACTGATATTGATGACCCTTGAAGCTTTACTAATGCCTCCTCGACTTAAAAACCAAATGCGGTCAAAGACATCAGGATGGCCATAATGCATCCGTATCTTTAAAGGGTTTGCCAGAACCCTCTGTCCGAGGGTGACAAAACTTGTCTCCTGAGCTGACATGAACCAAGCCAGGGAAGAAACAGAACCTGTAAAAACATGTTCACGGACTCCCAAGATATTTGGTTTTCGAGCACCATAATTGGAGGAGTACTCTTCTAACAGATTGCGCATTTTGAGGGCCTCCTCAAAGTAGTTGTCTTGATTCATGTCGATTGTTTGTATTGCATCACCCCTTGTGAAGATAAGAGCATGATTCTGGTTCTCTGGCTTGCCTTCTCCAAGTTTTAGAGGTCCAGGCAGCTTGACCCTGTATATCTCCACTTCTTTCTCCAGTTGTTGATCATATTTAACAAGAACAGAAAAATACTCCACTTCATCCCTGACTGATTTCACTTCATCAACATAAGCAACACGGAGGGCTTCATTGTTCTTCATCAGATACAAAATATCATTAGCACGTGTGTCATTTTTAGCTTTTTGGTTTCCATAAATCTGGCAGGCGACCACATACGTATACTTCATTAGAGCAGTACCATGTTCATGACCTTTAAACAACAAACCGACACTGCTGCTAGCTCTGCTCAGACTTTGGGATGGCGATGACTTACCACCATCCTCCAAGTTATCTAAATCTTCTATTTGCCTCCTCGAGGAACCAACTGAAGGTAGCTCCCTCGATCCTTCCCTTATGTCAATCTCGGAAGCAGAATCAAGAAATGCAAGCATCTTGAGAGCCTTGTAGTAGTACATCATTCCCCGCACAGTCCGTGACAAGGTCTGACCTCTATATGAGGCCCAAAGTCGAAGATCCCTTGATCTTTTACCCCATAACTCCTCCTCATCAGTCATGCCCTCTCTCTTCATGCGTTCCAAGAAGTTTGCCCATTCATCTTCATAAATCTTTTGCAAATAAAATAAGATGGAGATGCCATCCTCATTTTCTGACTGAAGTTGTTCCTTGCTGTACAGAACTTTTTCATTGTAATATGGAGTCAGCACACTGAATGCCCGCATCTTTTCTACCTGCGGAGCTCTAGGCATGTTCATGAACAATGAGTTGCTGAAGAATGCAATGCGTCTCCTGGCCTCAAGATTTTTTGGAACATTATTCATGGAATCCTTAGAAGTAAGGATTGTTTGGAGTCTCCTTACCTGCCGATAGAAGTTATCATTTTCTGCAGTGGGTATCACAACGGCATTCTCAAAGAGCAACTCAGTTGACCCAGTTGGTGCCAAACCTGATCCTTTAAGGTTCTCTAAGCTCTTCTTGTTCTTGGGGAAATCACGAGTAACTATGTCATACAGCGTCTGCAGTGCATTGACCACTTTGTACACATCTTTATTTGGCCTGATTAATGTGTTCAGTAGGTCAAGCAATTTGCCATAAAGATTCTGCAGCACACGCATGTTATATTCTACAGTGAATTTCTCCACGCGAATGCTGCTATCAAATCCCTCAAACAATCCAGCAACAATGGAGTGTTCTTCGGTTCCCTCCTTGATGATCTCCAGGAACAAATACTTGATGCTGTCATAAGCCTCAATGACTGCACAACGCCTATATTCATGTTTGCTAATCTTTCTCCAGAGTCTTCTGTCATCAGCCTTCAATTCCTTTGCTTGGCCAAGAGCAAGAAGAAGTTCATTGCCGAGTAATAAGCACGGCCACCTAACCACTCGGATATTCCATGCATATGGAAGCAGCTCAAGAAGCTCCACTTCCCGGTCATTCACAATATCTTCCTCTCTGAATGTGTGAATGATTTCATTCCATATCAATGCAAACCTGCTAGGACCAACTTGATGTGATTCAATCTTGTTGTACGGGCGGCCCAAGCCATACCTCAGCTTCAGCCGGTTCACAGTATCTCTGATTCTATTTTGCAGTGAACCATGCTGCCGGAAAACATGTTCTTCTGGCATCAGATGGAACTGCAAGGCACTAGCAAAGAACTGGAATCTCAGCCTCAATTGTTGCACATCACGAATCTCACCAAGGTGTGAGAACAGGCCTACTAGCGCCCCGGCCATTGAAGAAAAGATTGAGTACCAGATCTGGATGTCCATCAGATAAATAAGAACAACAGGAAGCCACAAAATGAACACCCCAAACCTGTTTGTATGGGAGAAGAACTCATGCCACTGGTATTGAACACCTTGAAGATTAAGTATGGCTTTAGTTGGGGAGATCATTGGTCTGATTTGCAAGAAGTAGCTGAAGATGAACTTTACAGAAAGGAGTACAATCCAGAAAAGGGCATACTTGAAGCTGTCCAGCGGGCCCTCTCGTAGCCCCCTACCCACAAAGGTGCGACTCTGGAACCACCAGGTGAGAACATAAAAAATCCTCCAATTGGTCTTCTCAAGGAAATTCCGGAGCCAAGGGATAACGAAGAGCGCAACGGCAAGCAATTCAGGGAGGATGAACACTGCGGCAGCCACCAACATGTTCGTCACCCGTCGATTCGCTGCATCCGACCATGTTCTGTCTCGGTTCCTCTGATTCCACATTAGGGAGTACAGGATCGGGAATGCGACAGTCCACGCCGCAGCAACGAGTATTTTGAGCACCATTCGCACACCGAGCAATCTGGTCTCGCGTGAGACAAGCTTGTACTGGGTGCCAACGTCGAGGAGGGACTGCAGCAAGCGGAGGCCGGCCCAGGTAATGAAGATGGTCAGGACACGGACCTGATCATCTCGGATTTGGAGGTTCTGCCACGGGTACGTCTTGCTTCCGTGCCAGGCCACAATGATGGCCGCCTGAAGGAAGAGGATGAGCATGACCCAGAGGCGGTCAAAACTGCGGTAGAGGTTCCAGAAAGAGCGCTGTTCAACGAAGCCCGTCTTCCCCACGCGGTTCTTGGTAGGCGGAGTGGCGAAGAAATTCTTAGACCGGTCGAGCGGCCAACGGAGGCTCTCGAAGCAGTGGTTGTTCCAAAAGTACTCGTTGATGTCATCATAGTTGCGCCAGGCGGAGTGGGGCTCTGTGCCGTTGCGGCTGGCGTCAACCTCGCGCTTGATGGTCTCGTAAATGGGGGTGATGACGCGGGTGAGGAAAGCGTTCTCGCCGGAGACAGCTGGGAGGGCAGGTTGGCCCGTCGCCTCGTCGATGTAGTCCTCGAGGATGCGGTTGAGCTCCCCGGCCATGTGATGGAAGATATAGGAGAGACACTCGGGAACGAAACGGACGTTGGCAGCCTCGCCCCATATGAGGAGGTAGAGGGCCGCATAGAGGAGCTCGCGGCGGGGGTCGGAGGCGGCGCGGCGGATGTCAATCCAGACGTTCGGCGTGCGGCCAAGGTAGGAGCACCATGCGGTGTAGTTGTGGAGGAGTTTCTTGCGGACGCGGCGGACGACCTTGCCATGGAGGACGTCGATGTCGTCCGGCGGGGGATGGATTCGCATTTGGGCGTTGGCAAGGAGGAGCACGAGGTGCTCCCGCTGGTTGCGGATATTGTCTCGCTGGAAGCCGAAGAAAGCCCCAAGCCAGTCAAGGAGATCAAGGCCGCCGTGCCAGCGGACGAAGGGCGGCTTCCGAAGCTCCCCGACGGTGCGCAGCGCGGCCATGGCAGCTCGCACCTCCGGGAACCGGAGCGACGGGTGATCCGCCAGCAAGTTATGGATGGGGATGACGTTGTAAGCCCCGTCCCCTTCCCCGGACACCTCGCCCATCCCACGGGCCGTGCCATAGTCGTCTCCGACTCCCGTACGGCTTCCCCGCTGGCGGAGGCTCATACCTGCCTCAGATCTGTGCGCCGCAGGGCCGCTCCTCTTCTTCCTGTAGTAAGCCCCCCTCGATGCGATGAGCAGCCTCCTGTGTGATTCGATGTTGAATTACCACAGAAATAGTCAAATCACTGTGCTCATTTTATCAAATAAATCGATTAATCCAAGAATCGAACAGCCCGCCCCTTGCACATGCAATTGATCCAGTTTGGAATCAAAGTCGTCTCCTTAGCTGCTGCTGCTTTGAACTTACCCTCCTTTCAATTTCCATCGCCCGAGGCACGACTCTGTGTGGACCCGCCTTTCCGTGTCGGGCGCTGAAAATACGCAGCGTTGAGCGAGCGACGGAGCGAGGTCCGGACGCGGGACAGGAATCGTACTCGGCCTACTGCTTCGGCTTCCGCGTGCCAGCTGTGGGCTTCCGTCGAGCCTCCGCCAAACTGCCGACGGCGCCGTTTCGTTTTTGAAATGGCGAGCCGGTTGGAGGTCCCGGCTGGGCCGCGTAAGAAGATTGGAGTTGGGTGCGGGAAGGGGCGTCGTGGGCTCGTGGGAGGGACGCTGCGGTGCAATCGCTCTCGAAGGGATTTGTTTTACGTGATGAAGACGGTTAAGGCTGAAGAGTTGCGCAGGCGTGGCTCAACGTTGCCCTGACGAGGCTGCCTGGCAGCGGATGACGCCCGGCGCTGTAAAAAGACATCTTATTTTTTTTCAAAAATCTCATCTAAGTTTTTCATATCAAAAATATCCTTTAATTACTATAATATAAAAAATCAACTTTTATATTAAAAAATTCTTTATAAAATTAATCAAACTTTCTTTAATTTAATTAAAATATATTAAAATAATTAAAATTATTCTTGCGGAGGTAAGCGGACCTCGATGGGCGGAGAGTGAGATCCCTTAACATGATCAACATATGGGACCATGTGATATGATCTAGAATTGGATCAACATAGATTCAGATCCCACGTGGCATGTAAACGATCTTCAATTGGTCAAACCTAAGTGACTTGTCAACCCCCTCAACCATCGATTTCCCAATTTGCCAAGATGACCCGAACTCCTAACTTTCCGACCTTCCGAGGGTTATCAATATAAAAGCATGTGGAGGTTACAATGGTTGTAAAAGGTGTAACCGTTATTTTAATGGTCCTCTGAGTCCGGCCCCATAAATATTTAGAGGGAGTAAATCATGATTAAACTGGGCAGGAGGGATGACTGGGGGTCGAGTGGAATTTAAAACATAGCAAACCGAGATTTTATGCTCGTGTACAACTGGTGACTCTCGACCCCTGAACCTCCATTGCAAGCGTCAAGTACCCTTCCAGCTGATCCAGCCCGTGGGGACATAGATCGTGCAATGGTGCTCCTTGAAAAGGTGTAGGTATCTCTTTTTCTACTCTCCTTAGAGGAGGACTCTCTTGAGGTATCACAATCGTATGATCATCTAATCTCATCTTTACTTTGTTTATTATCATTCTTTCTATTTCGAACTCCATGGTAATTTGGAATACCACGGTTATAGACATCCTTAAAGAGCTCTTTCAATGTCACATTAACACCACGTCAAAAGTAAAAATTTTTATATATCTCTCTACTATAAAAATAATAAAATTCTCTCAACAAATTATTGGTCCCACATTTTTTTCATTATATATATTTCTTATCTCTCCTTCATATTTTACCTTATATATAATTAAATTTTTATAGAATTTAAATCCATAAATTGCTAACACTCGGAATAACATTAATAATTAAAAATATATATATATTACCTGATACGAAGATGGTTTAGTGGCAGAGAAGAAATTAGAAGGGAAAGGCAGGGATATTTAGGTCTTTGCACAAGTTAGGGCTTTAAGAGGAGAAGCACTGTTCATTGGGTGGAGGGGGCCGGTTTGTGCTTTTGGGGCCGCCGCCGGAGGACTTTCTTCCTCCCTTCATGCCCCTTGCTGGCGTTGACGCCGACCGCCGGCCACACCTCTTCCTCGTCTCCATCCCCTCCCTCCGGCGATTAGAGAAGGATTCTACTGCCTCGCTTTGGGTTCCTCTCCTCTCCATCAGCACCACGACGCCAGAAGACCTCCGCTACCATTGTCCCTTGGCTCCATGCCATCGCAACTCAATCGATCAGCATTGCCTACTCCTTCGTCGCCGGCGCGCCGCTCCCTCCTCTGCTTCCCCTCTCTTTCTCTCTGCTTCGGGTTTTTTCCAACGGCATTGTGAGGTCTTTGGCTGGATTCCCTTCTCGGCATCAGTTCATTGCCACTGAGGGAGAAGAGGGAGAGGCCTGCCTTAGCGATCGGAGGTCGCCGATACCCACTGGAAGAAGCGTATGCACGCTGCCGGCGTCGACTACCCCTACGACGTCGACTCCTTCACGCAAGGGCTCTTCTGCTGGTCACCAACACCCCCTTTCTCTCCCGTGTGTGAGTCATCAGCGCCGCGAGCGGTCATGGGCAGATCTCACCGCTGCCTCAGGCCTCTGGGTCGCTGTCGTCGTGCACCCCCTGTGGTGCTTCGCGCTGGCTGCGCTCCCTTCTTTGGTCATCATCTCCAGCAGCCTTAGATGGCTCTACAGTCGACCACAACGGCTTTACAACCGCTGTCTCCACCGTTTTCGGCGCAGATCCGATCCACCGCTGCGTCTCCGACATCCATCTGTTGTGTATTCGGCCATCGAGCCGTTGTGCTTTGTCCTTCGTGTCACCATTGGTCTTGTGAGCTGTTGTTACTAACCGTCCTATGAGCCGTGACTGTGTTGTGTCCCAGCCAGCGCACCGTTGTCATATTTCGGCCTGTGTGTTGATGTCATATATTGGTCGTGTCGTCATTGTATTCTGATTGTGTCACCTTTTGAATCCATGCCGTCTTCGACTCCGTGTCGTCACCTCCGGACCCAGCTCCTCTTCGGTCGGCTCAGATGCATCCACTCTTCCGAGTCACGACGACTCAATCAGTTTTACGACCAACTCATCGACCCATCCGAGGGCGCCCTCGGGGCCAGGGTACGTCACCGTACTCGTTCTCTATTTCATTATTTTACTATTCATTTATTCGGCCGCTTATGTATTCGTGGGACCCGCCTCGAGCAACGGGGTACCAAAGACCAGGGCATCCCGGTCGCTGGCTGCAGGTAGTGTTGACCGGAGGTCCTCTGACGACTTGGTCCACACAGAGGACAGCTCACCATCGGGGTCATGGAGATGCGATCAACATTTCAGACACGTCATTCCGGCTGCCCCGTCTTCTCATATTCCCGACAGGAACATAATTAGCGCCGTCTGTGGGAACGCACTTGATCTAGAACGTGAAGATGGACAACACGCGAAAAATACTGCCATATTCATGACCTTGATGGGTTTCGACGAGTATATCATATTCTTCTCACTCCATGGGTATTCGGGAGTCGAGAAGTTGAGTCAGATCCTCTGCTGATCGGCAGGTCAGTTTTTCTATTATATTCTCTTTTGGTCATAGAATCTATCATAGTTTTCCGAGCAAGGACTCCCGTGTCGATCGACCGGGTTTCTATCATACTAGAGCCGCAGGCTCATTGCCGAAGACTCTCGCGTCGATCGACCGAGATTGTATTTACGAAGACTCCCGAGCTAATCGGCCGGGATTACATTTACGAAGACTCCCGCGCCGGTCGACCGGGATTATATTATATTAGAGCCACAGGATCAATTGTGAAGACTCTCGCGTCGATTGGCCAGGATTATATTATATTAGAGTCACAAGCTCATTGACAAAGACTCCCGTGCCAATCGGTCGGGTGTATATTATCTGAGTCACGAGCTCATTGACGAAGACTCCCGTACCGATCGGCTGGGTGTATATTATCTGAGCTACGAGCTCATTGATGAACACTCCCCGGCCGATCGGTCGGGATTATATTTGCGAAGACTCCCGCGTCGATCGGCCGGGATTATATTATATTAGAACCACAAGCTCAATTGCGAAGACTCTCATGCCAATCGACCGGGATTATATTATATTAGAGTCACAGGCTCATTGACGAAGACTACCGTGCCAATCGGCTGGGTGTATATTATATGAGCCACGAGCTCATTGACGAAGACTCCCGTGCCGATCGATCGAGTGTATATTATCTGAGTTACGAGCTCATTGACGAAGACTCCCGGGCTGATCGGCCGGGTTTATATTATCTGAGCCACGAGCTTATTGACAAAAACTCCCGGGCCGATCGACTGGGTGTATATTTTCTGAGCCACGAGCTCATTGACGAAGACTCCCGTGCTAATCGGTCGGATGTATATTATCTGAGTCACGAGCTCATTGATGAAAACTCCCGTGCCAATCGATCGGGTGTATATTATCTAAGCCACAAGCTCATTGACGAAGACTCCTGTACCAATCGACCGGGTGTATATTATCTAAGCCACGAGCTCATTGATGAAGACTCCCATGTCGATCGGCCGGGTGTATATTATCTGAGGTACGAGCTCATTGACCAAGACTCCCGTGTCGATCGACCGGGTATATATTATCTGAGCTACGATCTCATTGACGAAGACTCCCGTGCCGATCGGCCGGGTGTATATTATCTGAGCTATGAGCTCATTAACGAAGACTCCCGGGCCCATCGGCCGGATGTATATTATCTTAACCATGAGCTCATTGACGAAGACTCTCGTGCCGATCGGCCAGGTGTATATTATCTGAGCCACGAGCTCATTGACAAAGACTCCGGTGCCAATCGGTCGGGTGTATATTGTTGGTGCAGCGAAAGCCGGCAAGAGGGGGGTGAATTACCTGCACAAATTAAAACTACCCTCCTCGGATTTTTCAACTCGAAAGTGCAATAGCAATAATAATAAAATTAAAACAATAAAGCTAGAGACTCGGGAGTTAACCTGGTTACAACCAAGACGGTTGTTAATCCAGGGCGATAAAAAGCGCACAGTAGAAAAATCTCCTTCTCTGAAGGCGGAGAAGTCTTTTACACTCTTACAGCTCAGAACTATTGCTAGGAATTGATTACAGAGTTGATGGAACAGTTGATGTCTAATTCCTAGTTCCAGAGACCTTTATATAGCCTATGGAAATCCTATCTCGGATGTCTAAGGCGCCTCCAATAGGGGTCCAAGGCGCCTCCATTGAGAGAGTGGATAAAACTTTATCCAAACGCTCAACATTCAATTTTGCCAGGTTCGAGGCGCCTTCAACAGGGGTTGAAGGCACCCCTCAAGCTGGAGGCACCTCTAAGCCTGATGGAGGCGCCTCTAAGCTGGCTGGCAGCTTTTCCAACTTGCTTGCTTCTTTGCTTCGTCTTCCGAAGTCTCGTTCTTTTGGGTGATTCCGGCCAACCGAAATAGGGCTCACCCGAACCCAATTTTCGACCTTCTCCTCAAGCAGTCTTCCTCTCGACTTAACATCCCTCGAACGCCGCGCACGTTCTTCTCACCCACCGATGTACTCTTCCGCAGCTCTCTCATCCTTCGGACGCACCGAGCCCGTCGGCTCCCATCCCGTGTCGTCCTTCTCGCTAGCTGCGTCTTCCACTCGACTTCCTGCGCTCCTAAGCTCCTGCACACTCAGACACAGGGGTCAAACACAAAAACAGGACCTAACCAACTTGGTTGATCACATCAAAACACCCGCGGGGTCCAACAATCTCTCCCTTTTTGATGTGCATCAACCCAAGTTTAAGTTAGGGTAAAAAATAGACAAATAGTAATTTTAAAGAGAATTACTAAACTAACATTTTAAGTGTAAATTTGCAATAAGTAAAATTGCAACTAAATAAAAGTTTAAAAGAAAAAAAAAAATTTGAAAAAAAATTATCTCCCCCTAGACTTGTACTAATCTCTCCCCCTTTGATCACAGCAAAAACAGGGTAAGAGTATGATATTTTAAAAATATTTAGCAGATTTTTAAGTTAGAAAATTTTGAGTAAGATGAATTTTTCAAAATTTTCTAAATAGAATGAAATTTTTTCAAAATAATTTCTAAGTCAAAATTAATTTTTAGAATTAAAAAAAAATTCTAAGTAAACTGAACTTTTTGGAATTTTTTAAAAATGTAAAAAAACTTTCAAAGTATTATTTAATTCTAGTTTAATGTTTTTTTCAGAACGTTAATTAAACATTTTATTTCAATATTTTAACTTCCAGGTCGTGGCGAGGCAATAAGCCTTCTTAGTTATTAGAGCAACAACCACTTCCTTAGACAAAGCTTCATAAAGAAATTCTTTATTTAATTTTCTCTCTTGAAAGTCTTAATTAAATAAATTAATTTAGCACAAATTTCGGAACCCAATAGAGGTTCATTCCTACAGGATTATTCAAAAATTTAGGGGGTACATAGTTCTTGGGCATTCTTCTAAATTGACCCTGATGGTTTCTAATGTACCAATTCAATTTTCCATAAATTCTAATTTTTTATCTTGGAAATTTATTTAAACATGCATTATTTTTTTAATTTTTCAACTTCAATTTTTCATTTTCTGATTTTATATTATCGTACATCTCAAGTGGACATGCTTTTGCTAATTTCATTTTCAATTCAGTATTTTCTTTCTCTAATTTAAACAGATCTTTAGAAAGAGATTTGATAAATTTAAACAACTGAGTAGGGGTTAGAGCACGTACCTTACTTACCTGACTTGGTGATGCTCCCCCTTCACTGCAGCTTTCCTCTTCTGATGTTCCTCCCCCTTCATCTATGCTCATTTCTGAGGTTGACTCTTCTTCTAGTTGATGGCTTGCTATTAGCGCTAATCCCGAGAATTCTTCGAGGTCTGACTCGGAGGATGACGAATCTGACCAAGTGGCCTTCAGGTTCTTGTGCTTGGAGGATTCTGGTTTCTTGTACTTTGTCTTTACCTTCTCTTTCTCCTTTTTCTTTAACTTTGGGTAGTCATCCTTGATGTGCCCTTCATCGTTGCAATTATAGCAACGGACTATCCTTGTCTTTTGATGACGTTTACTCGTCTGTGATCTAAATTTGTTAGATTTGAAAAACTTATTAAAACGTCTTACCATTAATGCAGCTTCATTTTCGTCAATCGAGGTTTTGGAGTCAGAACCGTTTGCTCTTGCCTTCAAAGCAATGTTCTTACTTGTCTTTTCTACTCCAATGAGTTCTGCAATTCGAGATTCATGAAGTTCAAAAGTTGAAAATAGATTTTCTAAAGTATTTACCTCGAAGTCCTTAGAGATGTAGTATGCATCTACTAAGGACGTCCATTCTTGAGTTCTCGGGAAGGCGTTGAGCGCGTATCGAATCGAGTCCCGATTTGTTACTTTTTCTTCAAGATTGGTTAGTTGCGTGATCAGCTCTTTGATCCTTGCTTGGAGTTGCGCACCTTCTCGCCTTGGTTCATCCGTAGGTTCATAAGTTGAGTCCGAAGGATGTCGTGCCTCGCTAGCTTTGCTTCTGAGGTACCTTCGTGGAGCTCTAGGAATTTTTCCCAGAGGTCTTTCGCGGAGTCGTAACTTCCGATTCGACTTACCTCTTGTGGTGGCAGCACGCTAAGCAGGTGGAATTCTGTCTTTCCGTTGGCGACAAAATCGGCTTGCTCCTTCTTGCTCCACGTGTTTTCTTCTTTATCTTTTGGAGATGTATAACCATATTTCATAATTAAACAAATGTCAAATTCTGTTTTGAAAAATACCTCCATTCGGCATTTCCACGTTGCGAAGTCTCCGTCGAACTTCAGGGGATGAATATTCGCTCCGGCCATCATCTTGATCGTTGTGCTTCAGTCGGCTATCAGTCCTTCTGAGGCGGTCTGGCTCTGATACTACTTGTTGGTGCAGCGGAGGCCGGCAAGAGGGGGGTGAATTGCCTGTACAAATTAAGACTACCCTCGGATTTTTCAACTTGAAAGTGCAATAGCAATAATAATAAAATTAAAACAATAAAGCTAGAGACTCGGGAGTTAACCTGGTTACAACCAAGAAGGTTGTTAATCCAGGGCGATGAAAAGCACGCAGTAGAAAAATCTCCTTCTCTGAAGGCGGAGAAGTCTTTTACACTCTTACAGCATAGAACTATTGCTAGGAATTGATTACAGAGTTGATGGAACAGTTGATGTCTAATTCCTAATTCCAGAGACCTTTATATAGCCTCTGAAAATTCTATCTCGGATGTTCGAGGCACCTCCAATAGGGGTCCAAGGCGCCTCCATTGAGAGAGTGGATAAAACTTTATCCAAACGCTCAATGTTCAATTCTGCCAGGTCCGAGGTTGAAGGCACCCTCAAGTTGGAGGCGCCTCCAAGCCTGATGGAGGCGCCTCCAAGCTAGCTGGCAGCTTTTCCAGCTTGCTTGCTTCTTTGCTTCGTCTTCTGAAGTCTCGTTCTTTTGGGTGATTCCGGCCAACCGAAATAGGGCTCACCCGAACCCAATTTCCGACCTTCTCCTCGAGCAGTCTTCTTCCTGGCTTAACGTCCCTCGAACGCCGCGCACGTTCTTCTCGCCCACCGGTGTACTCTTCCACAGCTCTCTCGTCCTTCGGACGCACCGAGCCCATCGAATCTCATCCTGTGTCATCCTTCTCGCTAGTTGCGTCTTCCGCTCGATTTCCTACACTCCTAAGCTCCTGCACACTCAGACACAGGGGTCAAACACAAAAGCAGGACCTAACCAACTTGGTTGATCACATCAAAACACCTGTGGGGTCCAACATATATTATCTGAGCCACAAGCTCATTAACGAAGACTCCCGTGCCGATCGACCGGGTGTATATTATTTGAGCTACGAGCTCATTGACGAAGACTCCCGTACCAATCGGTCGGGTGTATATTATCTGAGCTACGAGCTCATTGATGAAGACTCCTATGCCGATCAACCGGGTGTATATTATCTGAGCTATGAGCTCATTGACGAAGACTTCAGGGTTGATCGGTCGAGTGTATATTATCTTAGCCACGAGCTTATTAACGAAAACTCCCATGTCGATCGGCCGGGTGTATATTATCTGAGCTACGAGCTCATTGACGAAGACTCCCGTGTCGATCGACCGGGTGTATATTATCTAAGATACGAGCTCATTGACGAAGACTCTCGTACCGATTGACCAGGTATATATTATCTGAGCCACGAGCTCATTGACGAAGACTCCCATGTCGATCGACTGGGTGTACATTATCTGAGCCACAGGCTCATTGTCGAAGACTCCTATGCCGATCGGCCAGGTTTATATTTTATTAAAGCCATGAGCTCATCGTTGAAGACTCTCGCGCCGATCGACCAGGTTTGAGTTATATTAAAAGACCGTCGAGCGACAACGTTAAACCCCAGAGTCGAGCGGCGACTATAAACCCCTGTGAAGATCGTCAAGCAACGACGTTATACCCAGGTCTCTACCGACGGTCGAGCGGCGACCTTGAACCCGTGTCTTCATCAACCCGCTTATCGGATATCTTATCTCCCCCGTTCAGGGTCGAGTGGTTGTCACTGGTCGCGGACTAGCTTATCGGATATCTTATCTCCCCCGTTCGGGGTCGAGTGGTCGTCACTGGTCGCGAACCGGCTTATTGGATATCTCATCTCCCCCGTTCGAGGTCGAGTGGTCGTCACTAGTCGTGGACCAGCTTATTGGATATCTCATCTCCCCCGTTCGGGGTCGAGTGGTCGTCACTGGTCGTGGACCAACTTATCAGATATCTCATCTCCCTTGTTCGGGGTCGAGTAGTCGTCACTGGTCGCGGAGCAGCTTATCGGATATCTCACTCCCCCGTTCGGGGTCAAGTGGTTGTCACTGGTCGCGGACCAACTTATCGGATATCTTATCTCCCCCATTCGGGATCGAGTGGTCGTCACTAGTCGCGGACCAGCTTATCGAATATCTCATCTCCCCCGTTCGAGGTCGAGCGGTCTTCACTGGTCTAGGACCAGCTTTAGATATTTGATCTCCCTCGTTCGAGGTCGAGTGTCTTCACTGATCTCGGATCAGCTTATCAGAGCATCTATCTCCCCTGTTCGGGGTCGAGCTATCTCCAATAGTCGCGAGCAAGAGTATCTCCACTGGTTTCGGGCCAGAATATCTCATAGGCTCTGCGCCCGCGCGATCCATGACTTCCGTTCCCGTGCGCATGTGATTTTGTATGTTATGCTTCCGCTCCGTTTTCGAGCTCCACTTCCGCCCGGTATTGCTTCATCGCTCGTTTGGTATTCGCCAGGGCGCTCACTTGGCGTTCGCCCGATTACTTGCGTGGCAGCCGCTCGGCGCTATTTTTCGTAGCTCAATCGACACTTTAGTTAGCATTTCACGGTCACCATGTCGACATTTCGAGATCGCCCAACCACATTTTACAGTCATCTGCCCGACATTTTTCGGGGCTCGATCTCCATCCATCTGATAGCCCGGTCGGCATCTTCGCGGTTGCACGCTCGGCATCGTCCGTTCGACGTCTATCCACCCGATCGACATCCTTCCGATCGCCCGATCGACATCTTCACGGTCGCGCTCTCGGCACCGCTCGGTCGATCGGTCTGCTCGGCATCCCATGTGTCGCTCGGTCAACTATCATTTTTCTCGTCGCCTGCTTGACGTTCTACCACTTGCTCGGCATCGGTCCGATTGTCAACCTGGTATTATTTCTTATAGCTCGCTCGACATCGCTACCATCTCTCGCGTGGCGCTCTCTTGATTACACGATTCACATTTTTTCGGTTGCTTGATCGGCATCTTCTCGATCGCGCGCTCGGCTCGATCGCCACTCTTTCTACCTGATCAACATTATCTCCGTTACCTGAACCTCACTATTTCTCGTCGCTCGCTCGATACTACTTGTGTCACTTGCTCGACATCACCACAGCTACTTGTTCGACGTGATAAGACGAGCCCAGTGATCTGATTTCACATTCGGTAGCGATTCTATTTTGGGGCTTGGTCTAGTCAGTCGGAGTTGCGCCTCCTTCAACTAAACTTGAAAGGGAGGCTTGTGATACGGAGATGGTTTAGTGGCAGAGAAGAAATTAGAAGGGAAAGGCAGGGGCATTTAGATCTTTGCACAAGTTAGGGCTTTAAGGGGAGAAGCACTGTTCATTGGGTGGAGGGGGACGGTTCGTGCTTTTGGGGCCACCTCCAGAGGACTTTTTCCTCCCTTCACACCCCTTGCTGGCGCTGACGCCGACCTCCGACAATGCCTCTTCTCCTCTTCCTCATCTCCGTCCCTTCCCTCCGACGATTAGAGAAGGATTCTATTGCCTCGCTTTGGGTTTCTTTCCTCTCCATCAGCGCCACGACTCCAGAAGACCTCCGCTGCGATCATCCCTTGGCTCCACACCATCGCGACTCAACCAATCAGCATCGCCTACTCCTTCGTCACCGGCGAGCTGCTCCCTCCTCTAATTCCCCTCTCTTTCTCTCTGCTTCGGGTTTTTTCCAGCACCGCCGTGAGGTCTTTGGCTGGATTCCCTTCTCGGCATCAATTCATCGTTGTCGAGGGAGAAGAGGGAGAGGCTTGCCTTAGTGATCAGAGGCCGCTGTCACCGTGCAAATCTCACCATCTCACCGCTGTCGAGTGGTCATGAGCAGATCTCACCGCTGCCTCAGGCCTCTGGGCCGCTATCACCGTGCGCCCCCTGTGGTGCTTCGCGCTGGCTGCGCTCCCTTCTTTGGTCGTCGTCTCCAACAGCCTTAGATGGCTCTACAGTCGACCACAATGACTTTACAGTCGCTGTCTCCATCGTTTTCGGTGCAGATCTGATCCACCGTTGCGTCTTCAGCAGCCATCTGTTGTGTATTCGGTCATCGATCCATTGTGCTTTGTCCTTCGTGTCACCATTGCTCTTGTGAGCAGTTGTTACTAACCGGCCTATGAGCCGTGACTGTGTTGTGTTCCGATCGGCGCGCCGTTGTCATATTCCGACCCGCGTGCCAATGTCATATGCTAGTCGTGTCGCTTTTGTATTCCGATTGTGTCACCTTTCGGATCCATGCCGTCTTCGACTCCGTGTCGTCACCTCAGGACCCAGCTCCTCTTCGGTCGGATTAGATGCATCCACTCTTCTAGGTCACGACGACTCGATCAGTTTCACGACCAGCTCATCGACCCATCCGAAGGTGCCCCCTGGGGCCAGGGTACATCACCGTACTCATTCTTTATTTCATTATTTCACTATTCATTTATGGAGCTATGGATCTGCTAGAGGCACCTTCAACAGGAGTTGAAGGCACCTCCGACCTTCAGGCAAAAGGCACCTTTAGTTGGGTTGAAGGCGCCTTCAACCAGCTATGGAAGGCACCTTCCAGCCCATAGAAGGCACCTTCGACCAGGCAGAGTTTATCGTTGGCAGTGGATAAACTTTTATCCACTGCGCCTCGCTGGAGGCACCTTCCAGCTCTGTGGAAGGCGCCTTCCAGCCACGGATAAGATTTTTCAGGGGATATAAAAAAACCCCTGGACCTAGGAAATAAGCAACAACTGTTGTGTTTATTTCCTAGCTACTTTCTGAGCTTCCAACAAGTGTAAGATCCTTCTTCGCCTTCAAAGAAGGAGATCTTTAGTGTGTTTACTTGCCTTGAATTAACAACCTCCCCAGTTGTAATCAACCAGTTCACCTTCCCTCCCTCTGGCCTACATTGTGCCAACAAGTGGTATCAAAGTCAAGTTCGCTTCAGGAGAACTAACCGCCGAACGAAGCATACGAGATGGCCGGATCAAGCATTTACCCACCGAAGTTCGAGGGAGATTTCGCCAACTGGAAGAAGAATATGGAGGTATTTTTCAAAACTAATTTTGATTTGCTTTTAATAGTGAAATTTGGTTTTGCAACACCCGAATGCAAAGAAAAATACCACTGGATCAAAAGGGAGCAAGTCGGTTTCGTGGCAAACGACAAAACAGAGTTATATCTGTTAAGCGTCTTACGACCACAAGAAGTCAAGCGGATCGGGCCTACGAGTCTACAAAAGAGTTCTGGGAGAAATTCCTAGAACTACACGAAAGAACCTCGGAGGCAAAACTCACGAGAAGGGATCTGCTCAGAAACCAGATCAGCAACATCAAACTGGAAGAAGGTGAAACCATTGCACACCTTCACTCAAGCATCAAGGAGCTCATCACTGGACTCACGAATCTCAGAGAAAAGGTAAGTAACTGAGATTCGCTAAGATACGCTCTTAATGTATTCCCTAGAAATACTGAATTGAAATCATTAATAGATGCTTATTATATATCTAAGGATCTAGATTTAACTACTTTAGAAGAATTATTTTCAACTTTTGAAGTCCATGAAACGAGATGTGCAGGTCCGAAGAAGGAGCATAACATTGGCTTAAAGGCAAAGGTGGACGAACAAGATTCAGAATCTTCTCTCGATGATAGTGAAACATGTTGGAATCCCAAGGTTGGTTTTGGTGTGACCAACAAGTTAAGTTAGGTCCTATCTGTTTCTAACCTGATGTCTAAGTGTGTAAGAGCTTAGGAGCACAGGTACTCGAGCGGAAGACGCAGCTAGCGAGAAGGACGACACGCGGTGCGTCCGAGGGACGAGGTGATGCGGAAGAGTACACCGGCGGACGAGAAGGAAGTGTGCGCGGTGGTTCCGAGGTACGAAAGCCGGAGCGGAAGATTGCTCGGGGAGCAAGAGACGCAGCTAGCGCGAAGGTCGGCACGGGGTGCGACCGAGGGACGAAGTCTGCGGATGAGTACGCTGGTGGACGAGAAGGGACACGCGGCAATTCCGAGGGACGAGAAGCCGGAGGGAAGCACGCTCGAGAAGACCGGAAGATGGGTTCGGGTGAGCCCTATTCCGGATGTCAGAGATCACCCAAGCAAGCGGAGCCGGAGCAGAAAGACCCGGACCAGAGGCGAGCTGAACTGGAGAAGAGAGCACGGACCAAAAGTCAACTGGGTTGACTTTTGGCTCCGGGGCGCCCGGAGCTGTCCGGGGCGCCCGGAACTGTCCGGGGCGCCCGGAACTGACTTTTTCACAGGATCGAGCTTTGACTCGATCCAACCGTTGGGGGATAAATTTTATCCCCCCAGGGCGCCCGGAACCCTTCTAGGCTCCCCGACCAAGGCTATAAATATAGTCTTGGTCCAGAAGCTTTTTCAACAATCACGATCATTCTATTTCCAAACACTTGTATGTTTTAGTTGTAGTTAAGCTTCTGTTTTCTGTGCCTAAACGCTGTAAGAGGCTTCTCCGCCTGAAGGAGTTTTTGAGCTTAATCTTCCTTGGATTAACAACCACATCGGTTGTAACTAAGTAAACATCTGGTGCCTCGTCTTTTCTTTTATACTTTTATTTATCTGCTTAATTCATTTTACAAGTGTTAGCTTAATCGTTCGAGGAAGGGTTGTCTGTTTTTAATTGACAGGTTATTTACCAACCCCTCTAGCCGGCCCAACGGTCCTACAAAACAACATTAATGGTACGTAAATTTAAAAAGTTATTTAAAACTAAAAGATGTAATCAAGTGCAAGGTAGGAAAAGAAGGATAAGATGCTACCACTGCAATGAAGAAGGACATGTGAAAGATAACTGCCCTAAATTGAAAGACAACGACAAGAACAAGAAGTCGACCCAAGCGAACAAGACAAGAATATAAAAGCGATGTGGGACGAAACGACGTCCGAATAGGAAATTAAAGTCATCGTCAGACTTGCGCTAGTGGCAAGTCATCAAGAAGGAGACGAAGCAAACTTGTCCAAAATGAGTATCGAAAGCGTCGATGAAGGGGGAGCGACATCGGAAGAAAATAGTACTTTAGGGGGAGCTTTGGATCACGGGATCGACAAGATAAGTCAGGTACGATCTCTTCCTCCTGACAAATTATTTCAATTTATTAAATTATTAATAAAAAATTACTGTAAATTAGAAAAAGAAGTTAAGGAATTAAAATCAAAGCTAGATGAATCTTGTCGATTAGAAGACTTTGATAAAGTTAAAATTGAGAATGAAAAATTACAAAAAGAGATAAAAACTTTGAAAAATCACATATGCTCAAATATTCAACATATTAGAAAATATAGTGGATTGAATTGGTACTGATGCGGATGTCTCATAAGGCGTAAGAGAGATTACAGAGATGGAGGGGGGTATTTTTGTCATTGGGATGGTTAGGGCTTTAAGGGAGAGGAGGACACTGTTGAGAAAGAGGAGGGGGGGGGCTTCGTGTTTTTGCTCCCGCCGCCACCTGATAGAACAAGGGTAGCCGCCTCCGCCAGAGATCGTCGACACACCGGCAGCTCATATCCATCCAGGTCGCTCCTGGCCAGCGCCGTCGCCACCATCATCTTACGCCAGCGCCACTACCTCCTCTTCACGCTGCAGTCATAGTCGTTTCCTCCTTCATCGTCGACGTGCCAAAGCCACCTTCACGAGGATGTCGGCCGTCGCTCCCCTTCTTCTCCTCATGTTGCTGTTGCTATCGGACGAACCTGACACAGCTTCCAGCCCGCAGCCGCCTCACCTCTCTTTGATCCACGACCTTTGTCGGCCTTATAGCGTCACTTCCGCTGCCCTCTTCCTGTTTCCATGATTTGCCTTCTCCGACATCCCTACAGGCGACTCCAGTGTCCCCAGCTACAGCCGACTCCGGCATCCCTACAGTCGACTCCAGCGGCTTTACAACCGCTGTCTGCTGTCTCCACCGCTTTCGGCGTAGATCCGACCACCGCTGTGTGACGACCATTGAGCCGCTAGGTTGCTCTTTTCACACCATTATCATATTATGAGTTACTGATATTATCCGGCCTATGTGCCATGTTCCGCCCTGTGTGCCATGTTCCAGGCTGCATGTCGTGTCCCGGCCTGCAAGCCGCTGTGGTACTCCGGCTTAGGTGTTGTCATCATATTTCGGTCTACATGCCGCCTATTGGATCCATGCTGCATGGGATTCCATGTCGTCGCCCCCAGATCCAGCTCCTCACATGCCTCACAGTCATCTACTCTTCAGAGCCGCGACGACTCGATCAGCACCGCGATCGGCTCACCGATCCATCCAAGGGCATCCCTCGGGGCCAGGGTATGCTACTGTACTCATCCTGTATTTATTTCATTGTTCTACTATTATTCGACTGCTCATATATTCGTGGGACCTACCTCGAGCATCGGGGAACCAGAGACTGGGGCAACCCGGTTGCTAGCTATAGGTAATGTTGACCAGAGGCCCTATGATGACTTCGTCAACACAGAAGACAGCTTACCATTCGAGTCATGGAGATGCGGTCAATATTCTAACCACGTCATTCTGGTAGTTCCATCTTCTCAGATTCCTGACAGGATCAGGTACCTTAAATACCATAAGGGTGTGTTTGGTTCAAGTTATCATGTATAATCTTGGTTATATGATTACCAAGTAATCACATAACCAAGGTTATGGGGAATAAAACATAACCAAATCTTGTTTGGTTCAACCTAGGTAATGCAACAAAAACTTGTTTGTTTGAAGATTTTAATGAATACCCTAATTTAATATTTTACCGTATTACCCTCAGTTACAAAACCAACTATACATATTATTATTATTATTATTTATATTTTTTTACTTTTCTTTTTCCGGTATATTTTTTTAAAATTTTTTTAATGTTTTATATTTTTATATTATTTATATTTTTTATTTTTTATTTTTTTACATTTTTTACATTTTAATTTTTATTTATTTATTTATTTATTTATAATTTTTTTAAAAAAATTTTAATTTTTTATTTTTTAAAATTTTTAATATTTTTATTTTTTTTATATTTTTATATTTTTAAATTTTTTAAATTTTAATTTTTTTAAAAAATTTTAAATTTTTTAAAATTTTTTAAATTTTTTTAAAATTTTAATTTTTTTTTTAAATTTCTAAATTTTTTTTAAATTTTTTTAATTTTTTAAAATTTTTTAAATTTTTAAATTTTTTTAAAAAAAGTTTTAAAATTTTTTATTTTTTTAAATTTTATTTTTTATTTTTTTAAAAAATTTTAATTTGTTAAATTATTTATTTTTTAAAAATTTTAAATTTTAAAATTTTTTAAACATTTTTTTATTTTTTTTACATTTTTTTAATATTTTTTACATTTTTTCTCTTTTTTTCATGTTTTTTCTTATCGGGGGTATTTTTGGTAAAAAAAATCGTTAACCCCGGAATCAAGAAAAACCTTAGTTTTCTGAGGTTTTCCGATTCCGGGCTGTATAACCCTTTTGCTGACGTGTCAGACATGAGACATTACTTTGGAATCATCGAATACCTAAACCAAACAAGGGTTTTGTTGATAACTTTGGATGGATAACCAAGATTATCAAGAATAACCCTGAACCAAACGCACCCTAAGAGTCAAATTAAAAAAATTTCAAAGAAATACGTATCTAAGAGATTCCTAGTTAACTCAGTTGGAAGAAATCTATTTTGGATTTCAAAATCATATCTAGATTAATTACTTTTGACTTAAGGCTTTCAGAGAAAATTAAATATTGTATTTCTTTAAGAGGTTTTGTCTAGAAAGTGATTGTTATTCCAATATCCAAGAAAACCTAGTGTCTCGCCACAACCTGGAAATCAATTATTGAAATAAGTATTTAATTAACTAACTGTTAAGCATTTAGAAGTTATAAAAATACCTTAATTTTCTGTTAAAAATTAAATATATTTTTAATTAATTCTTATCTTTTTAAAATAGTTAGAAATTTTTTTACTGATTTTATTATTTTTACTCTCAAACTTTTAAATGAACCCCATTTTTAATGTTATCAAAAGGGGTAGTAGGGAAAAACAAGTCTAGAGGGTACTTGCAAATTTTTTTTCTTGCAAAAAGATTAAAAAATTTTACTTGGAAAATTTTTTAGTAATTTTTTTTTGAAAATTTTTTCTTGCAAATTCTACTTAGAAAAATTTTCTTAGTTGCAAATTTTTTTTTACTTGTAAAAATTAGAAAGTTTTTTTACCCTAACTTAACTTGGGTTTGATCACATCAAAAAGGGAGAGATTGTTGGTATTCCATGGTAGTTTTGATATGATCAACCAAATCAGGTTATGTCCTGTTAGTGTTTAACCCTTGTGTCTAAGTGTATAGAAGCTTCGGAACATAAGAAGTCGAGTAGAAGATGCAGCTAGCGAGAAAAAGGGCATGGGAAGGGAGCCGACAGACTTGGTGCATCCAAGGGACAACGTGCTGCGGAAGAGTACATCGGTGGACGAAAAGGACGTGCACGATGTTCGAGGGATGAGAAATTGGAGCAGAAACCTGCTCGAGGAGAAGGTCAAAAATTGGGTTCGGGTGAGCCTTATTTCAGTTGGCCGAAATCACTCAAGCAATTGGAGCAGCGGAAGAGCTAAAATGAAGTTGCTGGAGGCACCTTTAACAGGAGTTAAAGGCGCCTTTGCGACCTTCAGGCAGAAGGCACCTTTAGCTGGGTTGAAGGTGCTTTCAACCAGCCATGGAAGGCGCCTTCCAACCCATGGAAGGCGCATTCTGTTGGTGCAATATCTCTTGGGTCAGGTTGACTAGGTTGACTAAGGTTGAGTTGGCTCAAGCTTGAGTCTTGATGTTTGAGTTTCGATGTTTGACAATATATGGATATTGCAGGAGTAATCATCTGATTGGGGAGATTGTTGGACGAATTCCCCTCTCGTCAAGGTTTGACCAGTCTGATGTTAAGAAGAGTCAAGTATGTCAAAGAGTTGACCGGATACTTAACTAAGAAAGTCCTAACTGGAGGTTAGGCAAGGGGAAGTCCTCGTGAGTGAAGCCAGATAGTTGGAAATCCTGGTAAGTGAAGCCAGGTGAAAGACCTAGTGAGTGAAGCTAGACATTAGAAAAATTTTGGTGAGTGAAGCCAAGTGAAAGACCTAGTGAGTAAAGCTAGGCAGGTGAAAGTCCCGGTAAGTGAAGCTGGATAGTGGGAAAATCCTAGTGAGTGAAGCTAGGTGAAAGTCCTGGTGAGTGAAGCCAGGTAGATAGAAAGTCCTGGTGAGTGAAGCCAGGCAGATGAAAAGTCCTAGCGAGTGAAGCTAGGTAAATAGAAAGTCCTGCTGAGTGAAGGCAGACATGTGGAGATCCAGGTGGGTCAAGGTTGACCGGACACCTGCTGTTGGGAAGCCCAAGTAGTTCAAAGGATTGATCGAATACTTGGCACGAGGAAATCTAGATGGGTCAAGGGTAACCGAACATCTGATGGAAGTCCAAGTGGGTTATGGAGGACCGGACACTCAGCACGAGACGGCAAGTCCAAGTGGGTCAAGATTAACCGAACTCTTGGCATGAGGAGAAAAGTCCAAGTGGGTCAAAGGATTGATCAGACACTTGATGAAGAAGTCCCAGCAGGTCAAGGTTGACCGGATGCTAGGCACAAGGAGTTCCAACAGGTCACGGTTGACTGAATGTTGGATTTAGGGACCCTTGAGCTTGAGTTAAGCAAGTCAAGGATGGTCAATCGATCAGCCGATCGATTGGGAGAATGTTGCGATAAACAACAACCTAATCGATTGGTCGATAGATTGGGGGTGTTTATCATGCAAACAGAAGCCTCCCCAATCGATTAGCTGATCAATTGGGCACCGCCAATCAATCAGTAGATCGATTAGACACCACCAATCGATCATCCGATCGATTGAGCACCGCCAATCGATCACCCAATCGATTAGGGGTTAGAAATCATGTGTGAGTGAGAAAGCTGAATCGATCAGCTAATCGATTTAGGCTTTTCTAGCGAAGAGCACATAGGCGCTCCGAATCGATCATCCCATTGATTTAAGCCTCACCAATTGATTGAGATACGACCATTGTGTATGATGCAGGTTTTGTACGGCTGAGATCATTGGGGTCTGACGTGGTAATCAATTGGGAGGAGCCCCAATCGATTGGAAGCCCTAGAAGCACAGATATAAAGGCGACGAAGCGTTTAAACGCCGCAACTCTTCTTCTCAAGCTCACGCGATCTTCTCCGACACTCATCGCCAATTCTTGGAAGCTCTTGGGAACAAGTGTTATTGCACTTCCAAGGTTTAAGAGGCGTTCTTCAACAACAAGCTAAAGCAAGGAGAGGTTTTTCTATTGTATACTTGTATTTCCTTCTTGCATGTGTTGTATCTTATTGTGTGAGACTTATACGAGGTTTCTCTACCTCCGATAGTTACCGAGAAGGAGTATTTTTCATAGTGGAGAGCGTGTCGTGTGTGGATCTTTGGATTAGTCACCTCTTCTTGAGATGGATACCAAGTAAATTCCTTATGTTAGCATTGTGAGAGTTTCTTGAGTGGTTTCCATTGCAACAACATCATCAAAGCAAGCAACTGAAGCGCAAAGAGCTATTCACCTCCTCCCCCCCTCTAGCATCAATCGACCCTAACACCTTCGACCAGCCAGAGTTTGTTGTTGCCAGTGGATAAACTTTTATCCACTGCGCCTCGCAGGAGGCGCCTTCCAGCCATAGATAAGATTTTACATGGGCTATAAAAAGACCTCTAGACCTAGAAAATAGGCAACAACTATTGTATTCATTTCCTAACTACTTTTTGAGCTTCCAATAAGTGTAAGAGGCTTCTCCGCCTTTAAAGAAGGAGATCTTTAGTGCGTTTACTTACCTTGGATTAACAACCTCCCCGGTTGTAACTAACCAGTTCACCTCCCCTCCCTCCGACCTATATTACGCTAGCAATATGACAGTTATTTTCTGACAAGAGGTTATGATTCCCTGATATTGTTGTTGCCTAGTGTTTTCTGTCCTGCCCAGGTTTAGCTATGAACAACTCGAGATGACCGTTCGGGTGTGGCACCTGGTTCGAGTCTTGATGAGGGAAACGAGCTTTTGTGAGAGTCCCACCTTTCACGCTTGGATCACTGAAAGGTCGACCACGAGTTGGCTCCCTGAAGGTACTAGGTCGGGCTATGTGGCTAGGGCTGAGGAAACCAGACCAGTCGGGGCAGGTCAGGCATTACTCCAGGCTACATATTGTGCTTTAGATATGAGATCTTGATTTGTCAGTACCCGACCAGGCATTATGCGGTTGATGACGCTATGTGACCTAACTCTATCTTTCCTCTCATATTTGCTGATTTCCACCTCCCTCTAACTTCTAATTGTCTTTGTCAACCTCGTTCCCTTGATTTTTGACTGTCACGCCCCCTTAACTTCTGACTGTCTGGTCTTATCAGCCCCCCTTTATGCACCGTATCACTGGGGGCACGAAAAGTTCTTAAAGAAAGTAGCCCATTCTAGATAGATTTCATCGGTCAGATAGTATCCTTTTGTATATTGTATATTGTTAACCATAAAATTAACATCGGGTACATTTCCTTGCTAAACGTTGTTGAATAAAGGTGATTCATTAAGCACGTTGATATCATTATGCGACCCTGCAATCCCAAAAAAGGCATGGCATATCCATAAGTCTGTAGATACGATTGCTTCAAGCATAATTGTTGGAACGTCATGATCTACCCGAATAAACTGGCATTCCCAAGCGACGGGACAATTTTTCCATTACCAATGCATACAGTCAAGACTACCCAACATGTTAGGGAAGCCGTGTCTCTGCTCATGCATTTCAAGCAAGTGTTGAATGTCAACAGTATTAGGTCTTCTCAAATATTAAGCCCCGATCACTTCAATTACACATTGACATAAGTTGAATAAGCATTGGATGACAGTTGTTTCAGCAATCCGTAGGTACTCATCATAATGATCAGCAAGGACTCAATATGTCAATTGACGGATAGCTGTCATATATTTCTAAAGTGACAACAAACCTTTTTTTCCTATCACATCGACCTTCCATTAAAAATATTCTGAATGATTTTTCAAGACATCGACTATACGAAGGAATAACCCTCTTTGCATTCGGAATTGATGTCAAAATATATCATCAAGATATATCGGCTCATCAGAGAAATAATCATTAAAAATATTAGCATTTCCAACTTCACGATCCCAATTTAAATATCTTTTCCTCTGTGTTCTTGTAGTATCCAAAAATCCAATGGATAATTAAGAAGGTTCATTCAATTTAATTGAGAAATACTATAAAATATCAATTATATATATATATATATATATATATATATATATATATATATATATATATATATATATATATATATATATATATATATAAAATTCAATTAAAGGAATTCTTTTTAGATGATAAAAATTGAGATGTTCTTTTAAATTAGTTATGTGGCTTTGGAGGATTCCACTAGCCCTAGGAAGCTCCTCCTCCCCATGTCTCTTTCACCGATTCTAGAGCTCCAAGGGAAGACCAAGAAGGGAGAGTTAGTAGCTAAAGATTTAAGGCATGTTCTCTACTTAGGTTATGTTTTTATTAGTTCTATGTCCTTGTGTGGTTTCAAATCCTATAGTTTGTTGTTCTTGATTGTTTTTTGAGTATGATACTCTAGTTAAGTCTTCTTCTTATGCTCCAACAATCTTGGATAGATGTGGAATTTTGGATATTGTAAGTAGTGGTTTTAAAACCCCTCATTTAGCTTATGAACCTTAAGTTGATGTTTCAGATTTTATGTGCACCATCCTCATAGTTGAATCCGTCTTTGTGGCTAATCATCTTAGTTGAAAAATCTATCATTATGAAAGGCATTTATCTTAGTTTATCCACTGGTTTTAGGAGTTAGTTTTAGAGTAGTGGAAATTGAAGAACTTTACATGCCCTAACTATAGTATGAGACTACTAAGTTTTGGATTTCATAAGCAGAAGTTTACATTTTTTTTTTAAGTTTAATCACTATGATGTTGCTCTATAATTGCTTCATGCTCTTCTAGGCGTTCATCCTTAGAAATTTAAGAACTTGGTGTGCTCATTTTATGTTATAGGATTTCAATGTTTAAGATTTTTAAGAGGAGTTTTATTCATTGATTTTAGAGGGTAGTTATCATGATGCTACTCTACCATTGCTCCGTGTTCTTCTCATATCATGCTTTATTTTAGTTCCCAAATTTCATATATATCTAGTGTAGGATCGTAAAGCGCTAGAGGGGGGGTGAATAGTGCTCGTGGCTCGTTTTGAGTAAATATGCAGCGGAAAATAAAGATAAACAACACAAACACCAAGAATTTACTTGGTTCACAGCCTGTGGTGACTCCTACTCCAAGGGCCGCACGTGAGAGTGTTTCGATGGACAACCACTAATTAGTTGGAAAGAGTACAAATACAGTTTTACAAGTAATTTGAAAATTAAAGAATACCGACAACTTTATATAAGAAAATCTTCAGTAGAATCGTCGTCAGAGCTTTCGAGCATCGTAGAAGTGTTTTCTAAGCAACTCGAAGAAGCGAAACTTATGAAGCTCCTGGTCGAAGCCTACTTTTATAAGCTGTTCCGAGCACTTGGAATCCCTCCGGGCACCTGGAACACATGGTTTGGCCAATCGACGCGCGCCACATCAGCTTACAGATAACTTTTGAGTTATGGGCGTCCGGACTGACTCCGAGCGCCTGGACCAACTTTTTCTAGCCCTTTAATTTCTGCAAAATAAAGTTAGTCCAAGCATAAAATAATATATATAATATGAGATTTGACAGCCTCTGACTACCCTATTCTGGCTTTGAGTTTTTTCGAAACCCTAGGTCGAGCCGACGCCTACTGTTCCCTTTTCAAGGAGTGCGTCCTCACCTCCTACTCTCAGGAGAAGTTACCAGTTACCAGACCAGTCCTCCAGACCGACTGGACTTTTGCTTAACGCCCGAGGCTTCTAGTCTTTATGTTGGATGTTCGCTCCACGACTCGTCCAGACTTCCACCCGGTCCGCGACCACCAGGATTTCAACCTAAAGTCCCTGACTCTAGGATTTTGCCCGAAGCGCTCGACCTGACAAGACTTTCCACCTAGGGTTACCTCCCTTTAGGACCTAGAGTTACCACCCCCTAGGGGTTTTCACCTGCCTAACCACAGTTAGGACTTTTCATCACCTAGGGTTACCACCCCCTAGGACCTAAGTCTACCTCCCCCTAGGGTTTTCCATCGGCCTAGAATACACTAGGACTTTTGCCTAAGACAACTTAGGACTTTCCTGCATGATCAATCAATCTTGTTAGATCATAAGATAACTTAACTTTGAACCCTTTGACATAATCAAAACTCAGATTTGATTGTCTGGTGCTTTCCACACCAACAATCTTCCCCTTTTTTTATTATGGCAACCTGGTTCAAAGTTAAGTAAAATATAACAATAATTAAGGAATTTTAGCATGAGCATAAATACAATAATTTGTAAAAAAAAATATTATGCTCCCCCTTTCATAACAATTATGTTTCACTTAACTTTAACCTCTCTCTCCTCCTTTGACATATATCCAAAAGAAAATAAGTAGAGAGAAGGTTGTTTAACATGTAAATATAGTAAAAAAATTTACTCTGTTTAACTTTAAGCTCCCTTTAAAAGTAGCAAAAAGAAACTTAGCTAATTTTTAAGAGTTGAAAATGACTTTGCTTTTGAAAATAATAGGTTTGAAAAACACCTAGCTAAATTAGAAATGCTTTGAAAATACTTAGCTTTTTCAATAAAAACTTAGCTGAACTTAAGCTTTGAAAATAATTGCTTTTGAAAAAAAGTCAGAGAAAAACTTAGCTTTAATAAGATTTTGATAAACATTTAGATTTGAAAAAGATTTTGATAAAACATTTAGCTTAAAAAGAATTCCTTGTAAAAATACTTAGCTAAGAAGATGAACTCTTTTAAAAAAGAAACTTTATCAAATTCTTAGCTTTATCAAAACTTAGTTAAATACTTAGCTTTTAAAAAAAAAATTGATAAAAAGCTTAGTTAGGTATTTAGCTTAAAAAAGATTTTGATAAAGACTTAGTTTCAAAAAATTTGATCAAAACTTAGTTAAATATTTAGCTTTAAAAAGATGTTTATAAAAGCATAGCTAAGTATTTAGCTTGAAAAATACTTATCTTAAAAAAACTTAGTTTGATGAAAACTTAGTTTTTTTTTTTTAAAAAAAAGGTTTTTAGATAAAAAGTATAGTTAAGTACTTTTCCACAATATTAAAAAATTTTCAAAAGTATTTGAACTTGCTTTTTCAAATAAGGTTTACAAAACTTTTTTTTTAAAAAATATTTTAAACTTTTTTTAAAAAAAAAATTAACTTTGAAATTTTGAGAAAGAATACTTAACTCCTTTTTTAAAAAAAAAACTTTAAAATTTTGAAAAACAATGTTTTAAAAAAAACTTAATGTCTTAACATTCCTTTTACTTACCCCCCCCCAAATTAATGTCAAAAAAAAAAATTAAGTTTTAGGGTCCTAGAGTCCAAACATGTAAAATAAACATAAAAGTCATTATTTATTTTCCTGATTTTCCATCTCACCGTTTTTAGGTTATCAAACATGTTCAGCTTATGAGTTTGTGTGATATGGAGTTAAGTTAAGTTGATTTTATCTTTAACTTTGAAAAATATTTATGATATAGAAGTATATTTCAAAAATAATTTAAGTTAAATTTAGATTTTAAAAATACTGACTTTGAAATTTTAAAATATAAGTTTTGAATTTGAAGATTTCAAAATGTTAAAAATAAAAGTATTTTAAATTTGAGTTTCAGAATAATTAAACTTGAATTTAAAAACATATACGTTTTAGTAATTAAATTTTGAACTTTAAAACTTTTTAAACAATATTTAAAAATAATTATGATTAAGATTTTGAAAATTAAATCATTTAAAAATAATTTACTTTGATTAAGGATTTTTGAATTAATTGAAATTAATTATACTTTTAAAATTAATTATGATTTAATTATAATTTAACTATGATTTGAAAATAATTAATATTTTAAAATTAATTATGATTTTAAAATAATTATAATTTAATTATGATTTGAACATAATTAACATTTTAAAATTAATTATGATTTAAAAATAATTAAAATTTAATTATGATTTGAAAATAATTAACATCTTAAAATTAATTATGATTAGAAATTAATTATACTTATGAAATTAATTAAGATTTTGAAATTAATTATGATTTTAAAATTAATTATGATTAATTAGATTTTAAAATTAATTATGATTAATTAGATTTTTAAATTAATTATTAATTAAAATGACATAGTTTAATTTAATTAATTTTTAGTTAACTTAATTGAGTTTACTAATTTAGATTTGGTTAACTGTTTTATATTTTAAACCTAGGTCCATCTCACCCTTTTCCGGATTTTCAATCAGGAAATCTTAATAATTTTATGAAATGGTTAATGTTATTTTCAATTTAGATTACAATTTAAGGATTGATTTACAATTGAGTTAGACTAAGATTTTACAGTGAGTTAATTAAATATTTATTTCAATGAATGACTTCCAAGCTGTGGCGAGGCACTAGGTCTTCTTGGGTATGAGATTATCCACCACTTCTAGATAAAGTCTTTCAAAGAAATTAGATATTTAATTTCCTTTTTAAAACTCTTCGGTCTAACTAGTTAAGTGTGAATCAAGCGTATGTCCTTATCTACCCTAGTCTAAGCATGTATAATGAAAGCAGTAAAGCAAGCATCAAACAAATCTATCTAGCAATAAAAGTGATCTTTCTATTGGCTCCCCCTGGATCATAGTGTCAATTAGGTCTATCAAGGTAGTGGATTTGATCCTTGGGGACCCAATATTGATCAAGTGCAACTTGATTAATCAAGTTTGACTTGGGGACCCATGCTTGGACTAATTTTCTATTTATTATATTTACAAGTGATAAGTAAGATCTGTATTTTTGTTTAGCCTTAAATCTAAGTCCGGATCAGTTGTAAACGGCTCTTTGTTTTTCAAGAATCAGATCAAGATTCTTGGAACCCAAAGTGAACCATTCCAACGTGTCCTTAAGTCCTTTAACTTAAGTTTTCAAATTAAAATTTTCTTCCTCAAGTTGTTGGACTTGGGTTGAACTTCCATTTTGAACTGGCTCAATCAAAGGACTTAGGTTATTCTTCTCCTTAAGGATTGTTACCTCCTTTTGGAGTGACTTGAATCAGAAGTTAGATTTGGCTAACTTACGCATGAGATAGTTAACTAAATTATGCAATTTATCTATTTGAGAAGTTCTTACAGTGGGGTTAGGCCATTTGGAAACAAATATGGATCTGTAGCTTCTCTCAGATTCTATTTTCGACTCATTCTCGGTTTCAGATTCGTCGACTTATTCCCGGGCCATAAGCACGAGGAAGCTCGTCTGTTCAAGCTTTTCGTTAGAGTCTTCTGAAAAAGACTCATCCTATGTCGCCTATAGTGCTTTCTTCTTCCTTTGCTTCTTCGTTTCCTTTTGGTTGGGATAGTTGGCTTTGATGTGTCCCTTTTTGTTGCAATCATAGCAGGTTACTTCGGGCTTCACTTTTGGACTTAATTGCACCGTCTTGGACTGAATCACTTTCTTTATATCTTTCTTGGTGAATCCTTTCTTCTTTTTGTAGAGTTTTCGTACAAGGTTGACGAGTTCGGCTGTAATCTCGTCGTCGTCGTCTTCTAAGTCTGGTTCATCTTCGGACTTGGGTTCAATTCTACATTTTGCTTTTGTTTCCCTCATTCTGCTTGTTCCTGCAATCAACGCAATACTTTTCTCGACCCGAGTAGTATTAGTTTGTTTGTGAAGCTCGAATTCAGAAAATAATTCATCTAATTTTATTAAGGAAAGGTCCTTGGATACTTTGTAAGCATCTACCATGGATTGCCACAAAGTGTTCCTCGAAAATGCATTGAGTGCATACCTGATGACGTCGCGATTCTCTACCTTCTGTCCAATTGCATAAAGGTCGTTCAGAAGGTCCTGAATCCATGCGTGAAGTTGACTTGCCCATTCACCTTCTTGCATTTTTATGTTATATAGTTTATTTAATATTAAGTCACGTTTGCTTACCTTCGAGTCGGAAGTCCCTTCGTGCAGCTTGATTAGCTTTTCCCACAGATATTTAGCACTTGAGAACGGGATGATTCGGTTCATCTCTTCTATTATCAGGCCGCATTGTAGAGTCTGGGTAGCCTTCGCACTAGCCTCGATCCTTTTTCTTGTTAGAGCATCCCATTTGTCACATGGGACGAGGACTCCATCTTCAGTGGGATATGTGAATCCCGTCCGGATGATTATCCACATCTCGACTTGCGTTTTGAGGTGGTATTCCATTCGGCTCTTCCAGTAGCCGAAGTTTTCGCCGGTGAAGAGGGGAGGGTGTGCAGTGTTATATCCCTCTTGGTAGGTCATTAAAGAAATCTAGCACAAAAGAAAATGACAAAACTTGTTCCAAGACTTGGTTTTGGATTAGTAGTGTGGGATAAAGAAAATAGATGAACTCGAGTGGCGTTGCACTAGCTTCAAGGAAAAAGAGTTCTCAATTGCAATAAAACGATCGGAATAAGGCAACTGTACCAATTCCGATTGAATCCGAAAAGGAAAAAATTAATGCCACGACAAAATTGCTTGAATGGTGGTTTCACCGATTCGAAGCGACCCCACTCTGATACCAATTGTAGGATAGTAAAGCGTTAGAGGGGGGTGAATAGTGCTCATGGCTAATTCGTTCATTTTCAGTAAATACACAACGGAAAATAAAGATAAACAACACAAACACCAAAAATTTATTTGGTTCGGAGCCTGTGGCGACTCCTACTCCAAAACTCGCATGTGAGAGTGCTTTTGATTGGCAATCACTAATCAGTACGAAAGAGTGCAAATATAGTTTTATAAATAATTTGAAAATTAAAGAATACCGACAACTTTGTATAAGAAAATCTTCAGTAGAATCGTCGTCGGAGCTTTCGGGCGTCGTAAAAGCATTTTCTGAGTAGCTCGAAGGAGAGAAACTTGTTCGGAATGTTGTTATGAAGCTCCTAGTTGAAACATGCTTTTATAAGCTATTCCGAGCGCCTGGAACCCCTCCGGGAGCTTGGAACACATGGTTCAGCCAATTGACGCGCGCCATATCAGTTTGGAGATAACTTTTGAGTTCCAAGCGCCCGGACCGACTCCGAGCTCTCAGACCAGTTCCGGGTGCCTAGACCAGCTTTTTCCAGCCCCTTATTTTCTGTAAAATAAAGTTAGTCCAGGCATAAAATAATATATATACATATATGAGATTTGACAGTCTCTAACTGTCCAGTTCTGACTTTGAGTTTCGTCGAAACTCTTGGTCGAACCGTCGCCTACTGTTCCCTCTTCGGGGAACACGTCTTCACCTACTCCTCTCAAGAAAAGTTACCTATTACCAGACCGGTCCTCCAGACCGACTAGACTTTTGCTCAACGCCTGAGGCTTCTGGCCTTCATGTTGGATGTCCGCTCCACGACCCGTCCAGACTTCCACCCGGTTCACTACCACTAGGATTTCAACCTAGAGTCTCCGACTCTAGGATTTTGCCCGAAGCGCTCGACCCGCCAAGACTTTCCACCTAGGGTTACCTCCCCCTAGGACCTAGGGTTACCACCCCCTAGGGTTTTTCACCTGCCTAACCGTAGTTAGGACTTTTTATCACCTAGGGTTACCACCCTCTAAGACCTAGGGTTACCACCCCCTAAGACCTAGGGTTACCTTCCCCTAGGATTTTCCACCTGCCTAGAATCCACTAGGACTTTTGCCTAAGACAATTTAGGACTTTCCTACAAGCTCAATTAATCTTGTTAGATCACAAGACAACTTAACTTTGAACCCTTTAACATAATCAAAACTCAGGTTCGATCATCTGGTACTTCCCGCACCAACATCTAGTACCTTAGATAAGTTTCGATGTTGAGTTTCATTGAGTCATGTTTCCACTTGCTTCACATCATGATAGTTTAGTAGGATATATGTATGATATCAATTTGCATGTTTATGTTTAAGTTTATGATTATGCCATGTTTAAGTTGTTATGTATGCTCATGCTATGTTAATGCACAAGACTATGCCTAAGCTTATGATATAAATTTGCAAACTTATGTTTAGGTTTACAATTATCAAGTCTATGCTTAAGTTTATAATATGAATTTGCATGCTTATGTTTAGGTTTACGATTATGCCATGTTTAAGTTGCTATACTATGTTAATGCACAAGTCTATACTTAAGTTTATAGTATAAATATACATGCTTATGTTTAGGTTTACGATTATCAAGTCTATGCTTAAGTTTATGATATAAATTTGCATGCTTATGTTTATGTTTAGGATTACACCATGTTTAAGTTGCTATGCATGCTCATGCTATGTTAATGCACAAGTCTATACTTAAGCTTATGATATAAATTTACATGCTTATGTTTAGATTTATGATTATGCCATGTTTAAGTTGCTATACATAGTCATGGTATGTTGATGCACAAGTATATGCTTAAACTTATGTTATGATTTGGCATGTTTATGTTAAAATTTACGATTATGTCCATGTTTAAGCAGTGATCAAGTTTATGTTAAGTGCATGATTACGCTTATGTCCATGTTTATGTAATTATGTGGTCGAGTGTGACCGGTGTCCTTAGTTCGGGAGCTCACCAAATCTACGTGGTCGAGTGTGACCGATGATCTTAGCCCTGGAGCTCACCAAATCTACATGATCGAGTGTGATCGGTGTCCTTAGTTCAGGAGCTCACCAAATCTACGTGGTTGAGTGTGACCGATGACCTTAGCCCGAGAGCTCACCAAAGATATATGTTCGAGTGTGACCGGTGTCCTTAGTCCGGGAGTTCACCAAATCTACATGATAAAGTGTGACCGGTGTCCTTAACTCGGGAGCTCACCAAATCTACGCGGTCGAGTGTGACCAATGTCCTCAGTCCGGGAGCTCACCTAATCTACGTGGTCAAGTGTGACCGATGTCCTTACCTCGGGACCTCACCAAAACTATATGATTGAGTGTGATCGATGACCATAGCCCGGGAGTTCACCAAACCCTAGGTAGTTGAGTGTAATTGGTGACCTTAGCCCGAGAGCTCACTAACCCTATGTAGTCATGTTTATTTTCATACTTAGCTTAATTACACGACGCTGATACTCATGATTAAATCTATCCTTATGTGTATGTATATGTCATGCAAGTATGTTTATGCACATGCTTAAGTACATGCTCATGATTATGTCTGTTTCATGCTTAGTTTATTTATATGCCCATGTTTATGTTTATACTCATATGCTATGTCAACACCTTTGATTATGCTCACGATATGTTAGTAGGTAAATTCTAAGTTATCTAGCCCGGATATCCCTTAGCACACTAAATCATGGGCGCTAACTATTTGATAACACAGTTTTGAATATGCTAAGTCTCTAGACTCATAGATTACAACCTTTTTCTTTTTCAGGAAATAAAGCGAATGAGGTAGGAGACAATAACTAGTGAGCCAGCTCAGGGCATTGGTGGCACAACCTGAAGACCCTCTTTAGTTTACTTTTCTATATAGTCTAGTAGTTTATTATTTGCAAATAAATTCAAGAACTCATGTTAAAAATTCAGTATTTTATTAATGTTGATGATGTTAGTTTAAGATTATATATATATAAAACTAAGGATGTTTCAGTTATGTCGGAAGAACTTTGAGCTGTTTGAAATATTATTTGTTGTTGCTCGTATATCTAGAGTATTCTTTATTTATCCATATTCTCCACATCTTCCTTCAATTCATTTATTTAGAATTCACAAAGCATAGATCGATTTGGATTTTCAGCTATCAAATCTTCTCAAATATTTTCGTGATTGAAAGAAATAGAGAGTTGAGAAAATGATAAAAAAAAAGAAATATTGAAGTATATTTATAGAAAATTTTTTAAATAAAAAAATTAATTGTTGAATACACATTGTTCAACGATTCAATTTCAATGTTCACTAGACCTTTACTTTTTAAAATTTTTTACTTTTTTTAAGAAAAACTTTTAAAAAAATTTAACGTTCAATTGAAAGTTGAACCTTTACTGTCAACGTATTGTGTGTATTTTTTATAATAAATATTGAAAAAAAAATTAATTAAAAAAATTTATTAATGACGGAGTGGCTCTGCAAATGTGAAGTCGCTCCATCATTTGAGGGACGAACTTGCCTCCCATAGTGGGAGGGAGGTCCGTCCCTCACGCCACGTCACCAATGGGAGATGCTTTTAGATATCAAAGGAATCTCACCCGAATGAAACTCTTTAACACGTGTTATTCTCCACATGAATTACCATGTCACAAGAAAAAAAGGCAAAAAGAAGGCGTCATGTGGCAAAACAGAAGGTGTCATGCGCCCTCATCAACCCATCCCTACACTAATACAGAGAAAGTAAATCACAGGTAGCTGCTAGTTATTAGTGTAAATTATTATAGCAATCACTTATAATTAGACATGGTTATTATACTATTTATAATAACTAGCAGTCGTCATTAGCCCGGGAGCTAACCAAATGTACGTGGTCGAGTGTGATCGGTGTCCTTAGCCCGGGAGCTCACCAAATCTACATTGTCGAGTGTGACCGGTGTCCTTAGCTCGGGAGCTCGCTAAGCCCTATGTAGTTGAGTGTGACCGATAATCTTAGCCCGAGAGCTCACTAACCCTATGTAGTTATGTTTATTTTCATGCTTAGCTTAATTACACACTGATACTCATGTTTAAATTTATCCTTTTGTGTATGTATATACCATGCAAGTATGCTTTTGTCTATGCTTAAGTATATGCTTATGATTATGTCTGTTTCATACTTAGTTCATGTTTATGCTCATATGCTATGTTGATGCCTTTGATCATGCCCACGATATGTCAGTAAGTAAGTTCTAAGTTATCTAGCATGGATATCTCTTAGCACACTAAATCATGGGTGCTAACTATTTCATAACACAGTTTTGAATATGCTAAGTCTCTAGACTCACAGATTATGACCTGTTTCTTTTTCATGAAATGAAGCGAATGAGGGAGGAGGCAATGAGTCAGCTTAGGGCATTGGTGGCACAACCAGAAGACCCTCTTTAGTTTACTTTTCTACATAGTCTAGTAGTTTATTATTTGCAAATAAATTCAGGAACTTATGTTAAAGAATTTAGTATTTTCCTTCATATCGATGGTGTTGGTTTAAGATTATATATATATATAACTATGGATGTTTCAGTTCTGTCAAAGAACTTGAGCTCTTTGAAATACTATTTGTTGTTGCTCATATAGCCAGAGTATTATTTATTCATCTATATCTTTAGTATCTTCCTTCAATTTATTTATTCAGAATTCATGAATGATTTGAATTTTTAGCCATCAAATCTTTTCATATATTTTTGTGGTTAAAAGAAATAGAGAGTTGAGAAAATTATTAAAAAAAAAGAAATATTAAGAGTATATTTATATAAAAATTTTTAAATTAAAAAAATAACCATTGAATAGTATTTATTTGACGGTCTAATTTTAACGTTCACTAATCCTTTGTTGTTCAACGTTCACTAGCCCTTTGCTTTTGAATATTTTAATATTTTTACTTTTTTTAAGAAAAACTTTTAAAAAAAATTAACGTTCAATTGAATGTTGAACCTTTACTATCAACGTATTATGTGTGTATTTTTTTTGTTAATAAATATTGAAAAAAATTAATTAAAAAAATTTATTGATGACGGAGTGACTTCGTAAATGTGAAGCCGCTCCATCATTTGAGGGACGGAACTATCTCCCATAGTAAGAGAGAGGTCCATCCCTTACGCCACGTCACCGATGGAAGATGCTCTTCAACATCGAAGGAATCTCATCGGAATAAAATTCTTTAACACATGTTATTCTCCACATGAATTATCACGTCACAAGAAAAAAAAAACAAAAAGAAGACGTCATGTGGCAAAAAACACCCCTCATCAATTCGTCCCTAGATCAATAGAGAAAAAATAAATCACATGTAGCTATTACTTATTAGTATAAATTATTATAACAATCACTTAGGGGATGTTTGGTTGATGAGTTTAGACATAATTATTATAATATTTATAATAACTAGCAGCCGTTATTAAAGTAATTGTTATAATTATTATACTAGTCATTTTAAATAATTTTTAATATTTTTACGGTCATTTTAATATTTTTTTAAAAAATTTAATCGAAATTAAATAATATTAATCAAATTGATAAAAGAAAATTTGTTTTACGTATAGTATTTATGAATTTAATTAGATGTCTACGGTCTACCGCACTACATCCACCTCTGACAAACAATAAACTCAATCCATTTCGCCCCAAGTGCATCCACCTAAGGCGACTCTAACGAGCTTCAATCAATTCAATATTATAGTGAAAAATAATTACGTTAGCCATCATGGACTATTACTAAATTATAATAAATTATGGGATGAACTTATACTCATTAAATTAATTTTAATTTTTTTAATATAGATATCTAATTTTTCGAACTGACTAATCCTAAAGATGATCAATCTAATTTCATAAAAAATTTTCATCAGTCATCAATATAAATCAAGAAACGCTCTTGAAGACCTATTTTAATAGTCAATATTCTTAGACCCACTTGTCTCTAGAGGAAAAAAATCCCCAGCAATGCGATGCAACTACGACTCGAACTTTAAAGTATAACAATTGCACCATTACTCAGAGTTTCAATCAAATTAATATTGTTGGTACTTGTGACTGCAATAAATAATCCTCCCACTTTAAAGTATAACAATTGCACCATTACTCAGAGTTTCAATCAAATTAATATTGTTGGTACTTGTGACTGCAATAAATAATCCTCCCACTTGATCAACATTCAGTATGATTTACCTCCCTTCGTCTAACTATGGTACTGACGATAAATAGTGCTTGGCGCGAGCATCATCACTGTTTTTACATAGCCATTGCTTGAACTTGCAGATCTGTATGGTCAACTTAGAGAGAGTGGATAGATGTTATAACATGCCAGGACAAATTTATGGGATGATCATAACTGATCACAATCCAAACTTGTTCATAGCCGCCTTCAATGTTTTTCTTCTAGAGTGCATTTGGTGTCTGATGGCATATTTGCCACGGAAGTAAACATCCAAGAGAAAAGAAAGATACTTGCACCCATCGAAGATCAATCATTGTTTACACCATGAGCAATAAAATACACTCCGAAAAAAACCAAAAGATCTATCCGTCCCATGATAGAACTACATACAATGGCAAATCCTTTGTCTCTGCCTGGATGAAAACCTAAGATTAGCCTTATTCGCAAGCAAATTTTGTTCCGAAGCTAGTAAGACAGATAGCGAAGGCTTGGAAGGCTGACAGTGGCTGACGGAAATCCATGGTGAAGGTATCGTCCCCTACCTTCCCAAATTGTAGCAGCACGGTCTCTTGGTCTCCGATCCCAGAAGGCTGGCTAGCATCTTCGGTTGCCGCCAGCTGAAAGTTCTTCACGGAGGCGACTGTGACGCGGCCATGGAAATTCAAGCACCAGCATTGCAGGTGCTCGTGCCACCGAGGAGCTTTGTTCTTGAGAATGGTTGTCCCTGGGTTGTGTGCCTTGGACTTTGGAGAATCTCCCTCCCCTGTTGTGTCCTTTGCCGAAGGACATTGCAAAGTGCAGTGCATCCTCCTAGGCCCTCTTTTCAGAAGGTTAAATTTGTAAGAGACCTGCCCAATAACAAAGTTGCCGGCAGGGACCTGTGGACTGATTTGCTTGCTGGTAAACCGTCTACTTGTTCGGCTACTTGACACCTTTGCACCATTGTAAGGAGGCTGGCTGTCATAGATTTTAAACTTTGTACCCAAAATATTAGACCTGCAAGGAAAATTTGTGTTTGCAGCAAATATTTATCATGTGTGGTCTGCCAGCACATAACTGAGATGGTGAACATGAAACATGTATAATTTCTTCAATCGACCAATATGACCACAGAATATGCAAGGAATACTGGCAATGAGCTAATGTAATACTTCAAGGATCTCCAGATTGTGATCATTTCGCTGCCAAGATGGATGAGCTAATTAATGTATCCTCGCTCCTCACCCAGCACCAAAGAAGCTGGATTCTTCCTGTCCTACCTAAAGTTATTTCTTACTCCAGTCCCAACCTCACAGTCGTACAACCCACGTATTACTCACTGATCTTAATTTACTTTACAAATATTTTCACATTTGTGCCTAAGGCCCCAAGCTTCCTCTTGCTAACACACAAGCTACATGAACTAGAAATCTCTGTTATTACCTGTCCTCGATCAAAAGTGGAGAGAATAACCTAGCCCAATCAATAAGAACATAATGGATACCAAAAAAGCACAAGGACAAACCTAGTTATAACCTTGTAGTAACCAAGTAATTATCCTTCTACAAATCTTTCCCTTTTTAATTGGCTGCATTTTATTAACAACAACTGGAATATGTATATTATGTTAGCCCTAACCATATTGCCCCTTGTACTATAACACCTTATCGTGAATATACAACTCAGAACATTATATATTGGCAGTGTGCTCTAGAGGCGAGACAACTATCTATACTTGTATATAAGAATGAATCATCTTTACCAATGCCAACATTCCTAATCAATAAGATTCTTTTGAATTAAAGTAATACAATCATAAGTAGCCCTGAGTGTAGGCAAAATTGAAAGAAGAAAGGGAACCATTTTAGAAAATGAACTTGCTTTTTGACTATGTAAAGAGACTTTAAAGAATAAAGGAAACAAACCTCAATTTTCCCATGTATGCATTACTTCCTTGAGACAAATCATCAGCATCGAGAGAGATAATATACTCTGTGTGAGCCCCATGCTTAAATTGTCGTGCCGCCAAAAGGAACTTTCCCTTATCTGTAAAAGCTGTAATTTGACATAAATGTTAGTGTATCTTGGAGTAGAGTACTTAACATTTAGTAAATAGGAAATATTCTTCCCCTCACTCATCAAAGCATAATGCAGAAAATTATTATAAAGTTGACATAGTGAATCAATCCTTCTACTAGAAAATCATTCGAGACATGTAGAGAGATAACATCACTAGAAGGCTCCAGCACACGGCACAACTCCCTCTATTGCTTAACCCTATAGTTGTGTAAAATAGTGGACCCAACAACGCAAAACTAGATAATGTTCTTTTAGTTTTTTTATTAAAAAAAATAAAAGAGCGAACTAGAAATTAGGGGTAGGCATTAGCTTCTCCTTGGGTCTGCCAGTGGCTTGAGTTGTTCCGATAATCACGAAATGGGATGGTTTGGTCAAATCATATCTTGAGAGGGTTGTTTCAAAGGATGTAGCTCCCTTAGCACAAACATAATTCTCCCACATGATATTTGATGGTGGTCAAGTTTGAGCAATCCCTTTGCCTAGGAACACTTGCTGCACTGGCATTAGTCATTCAAGATTGAAATCTGGTGACGACTCCCGTGGCGAGAAATCTATCCAATGGGGCATAGTCATTCAAAGTTGATTGCATGCACATCAAATCTATTGTGGCAAAAGGTAATAACCCTCACCCAGGAGCCGACGGTCCCATGTGATCTAGAAGGGAGGTAAATCACAGGACAGTGGCCCTTTACATGGGGTCAGGTGACCCACGATACATTTCACACATGTTGGGAATCGACCTCATGACCTATTGCAGTAACACCACATGCAAGTACCAACTGTGCCATCCTATGACCTATTGCTCATTAAATCTAGATGATTGAAATAGTTGTCTAATCCTATTCGAGACCTCAATCATGTAACAGTTTATGTTGATGTGACGACACTATGACACATCCATCCTCATTTATAGCATCCATTCACATTAATCCTTTATCTCATCTCATATGTGATTGTGTAACCCATGGTTGCTCTTCCTCCGAGATATATATGAACAGTTTGGGAGAGCTCAGATAAGTTATTGCTACTCCACTTACATTGACTTCAATTTGGTTTGCCTTCTTGAGTTACCGAGGCATTAGTGCATGGCTTCTTCGAAACCATATTGGGTGCACTATTTCCCTGTTATAGTTTCAGACTCAAGCATTGTTTTTAAACTTGAATACATATTCAGAGACCCACTAATCCTCAATCTCTCAATAAATGAAAAATTACTTATAAATGCTATTGATGATGTGACAACTAAATGTAAAGCCACATTATTCAAATGCGATGCAAATCATTTCACCTTTTATAAATGTCTCGTACACTAATTACCAAGTATGTGCTTTTGCTACCTCCAGAAACTAGCCAAGATCAAAGATAAACCTACATCTCTGCCCATTATTACTAATCAGGTACCTAATACCTTAGGTAAACACTTACTTTGACAAATCAGTAAGCCTCCAACCAATCCTAAATCTATGTACTTAACAAGGTAACTAGAGTGCTAGCAATTATCAGAACAACCAGACTTTAGTCCAACCCCACAGGAAGTTAATA
Source organism: Zingiber officinale (assembly GCF_018446385.1). Lineage (NCBI taxonomy): Eukaryota > Viridiplantae > Streptophyta > Magnoliopsida > Zingiberales > Zingiberaceae > Zingiber > Zingiber officinale. The sequence continues at coordinate 12,188,149 of NC_055988.1, read as the reverse complement.
GAAAGTTGCAAAGCCTTTGATTCTCAGCCTTTTTGTTTAAATTAAAAAACATTTTTAAGTTCTTAGTCCTACATCCAACACAAGAATGTATTCATGTCCATCATCAAGTCACATCCAATTACAGAATATAGAAAACTGAAATGACTTTTTTTTTCATGCTGCGCTATGTTAAGTATCAACTACTGAAATTATGTGAAAAGGCCCACCAAATGCATTCAAAGTTTGACCTTGACATCTAAAAGAATGCCATCCAGAAGGAGCATAAAACAAAATGACAAAGAGGTAGTTAAAAAGCAGAACTATGCAAATGGATCGAACTAGAAGCTCTACCATTATGTCAATTTTCCCAAAGTGATATAATCTAGAGAAGGAAAAGCTTGATAAGTTTACGGAAACGTCAGCTTACATTCTGTAAGGCCGAGATAGAGACAGTATGTGGAGTTGCTCTTGTTCCTTCTGATCAAGCATTGTACTGGAGAGTCCCTCGGTCCAGGCTAGATTGCACCGCAAATAGATAACGAAACATGATTCAGATTGCAGATCAATACACAAAGAAAACGAATATATATAAGATTGTTTCGAAGTAATTAGAACAAAAATAAAATAAAATCACGAATGAAAAACACCAAATTTCATGAAAACCAGCTCCGTCTCAAATTCCTAAAAGGAACAAAAGAGGAGCAGGCAAAGGAAACTGGAGGAAAGTCATAGAAGAAAACGAAAGGCACCTCTTTGAGCGAAGATGGGAAGGTGATGTCGCCGTTCTCACGCAGCTGACGAACGATACCCCGCGCCGTGTCTCTCCACCTACGACAGACGCCGGCGTAGGCTACGATGTCCTTCCTCTGCGGCCACTGCTCCCCGCCGGCGTCCACCCGCCTCACGATCTCTCCCAGAAGCTCCGGCAGCATCCTTCCCCATCTCCCCTCCTCCTCCTCCGCCTGCCGTTTTCCTCCGCTCTCCTCTCTCTCTACCTCCTCCGGCGACTCAGATCGAGCCGCGGCCCACCGAACCATCTCCCTCTCTCTCTCTCTCCTTCTCTCCCTCTCGAATTGGACGAAGAGGAGACTAAATTAACAGTCGATGCTCGCCATTGATGCGAAGCTCCGGATTGAAGAGCTGGCAACCTCGATAAATAGAAAATTATTTTATTTTATTTTTATTTTATTAGAAACGTTTTCCTTCGGTTCTTCTCTATAGCCAGCTCAACAACAAAAAAATCCCTCTTTTTCTTGAAATTACAAATAATATAAAAATAACAGGGAAAAAATACTAGCAGCTTACGTTTGCGTCTACTTTTTAAAAATATCAAATGACAAGTACATTTTTGTTACTTTTACCGGCGCAACAATATTCACTTTAGCCCATATATTTACCAATTTTGCAGTAATTTGTCAAAAAGTAATTGTGGGTATAATTCAAGAGGGGACTGGCTTTGGGTTGGAATTTTGCTGCGGGCGTTGGGATTTTTCAAATCTATGCGCCTATTATTTCTTTTCTTTTTTGACTAAGGTCTTATTTTATATATTAAGCTTTTTAATCTTTGCTTAAGTTAATATAATAAGATTCGGTCAAGATTTGGTGGGAAAAACTAATAATGCGAATGCTTATTAGACGAGGGTTTTAACCACCCTATCGAATTAGGTTTAGGGTTTCTTAACCTAAAAGTTACTTATAATTATTTCTAGTTTCTCTTTAGATTTCAACTTGAAAAGGATTTAGGTGACCCTTAGGCATAGCACAAATAGTGGACATATAATATCTCTGGTGTAATGATCAGGGGTCGATTTTTAAGAGCTGATAATTTAGAGTTTATCCCACTATACGTATAACGTATGTATACCTACATTTTGTTAAATATGTGAATGGATAAGAGGTGGAAGAAGAGAGAAACTCCATTATGAATGAGACTTTAGTCCCACATTGGGAACTTCAAGGTTTGTTGGTTGATTTACATTGATTCACATGCATTGAGGATGTGAACAAATGCATGTGGAAAGATTCTTTCTCACACGTGGGTGCACAGGGGGTGTAAATTCAGGGTTCAGATTGCATTGAACCATGTTAACTTGTATGCGGGCACGATCTGTGTGCGTCGAATGTCGGACCGGTCGGGACAAAATTCACCCACATAGAACAATCAACATTTTGCCACATAAACTTTTTGTTGTTGTGTAACAGATGCATTAAATTTGAGATTAATGCAACGGTAGACGTTTCACTAAGGCTACGATCACAGGACACAAGCAGCGAAGCAAGCAGAAGCTCTCCACCTCATTCCCCTTCTCTGTCGTGCAATTCCTGCTCGGTAGAGTGCCCATGATAGCGATCGGGTGCCACTCAGTTCGTCGTGCCCACCAGTGCTTGGTGGGACTCACGGTCAAATCGTTATATCTTGGGAAACAGACGACCCGAGTAAGCCTTGAAGCACAACCGGAGGTGGGGGTGAATATGTTTCAAGGAAACTGCAACTCTCGCAGGCCTCGGTCAGCTCGTCTGGTCAATCTCTCTGCCCTCCGCTCGGTCGATCTATGTGCGCCGAATGCCGGATCGGCCGGGACAAAATTCACCCAAGTAGAACAATCAATGTTTTGCCACGTAAATATTTTGCTGTTGTGTAACGGATGCATTAAATTTGAGATTAATGTAACGGTAGATGTTTCACTAAGGCTGCGATCACTGGCAGAGGACACAAGCAGCGAAGCAAGAAGAAGCTCTCCACCTCATTCCCTTCCTCTGTCATGCAACTCCTGCTCAGTAGAGTGTCCGTGATAGCGATCGAGTGTCACTCAGTTCGTCGTGACCACTAGTGCTTGGTGGAACTCACAGTCAAACAGTTGTATCTTGGGAAACAGACGACCCGAGTAAGCCTCGAAGTACAGCCGGAGGTGGGGGTGAATCTGTTTCAAGGAAATTGCGACTCTCGCAGACCTCGGTCAGCTCGTCCGATCAATCTCTTTGCCCTCCACTCGGTCGATCCGCCCTCCGCTCGGCCGATCCACCCTTCGCTTGGCCGATCTACCCTCTGCTTGTCCGACCTGCTCGCTCGGCCGATCCGCCCTCCGCTCAGTCGATCCGCTCTCTGCTCGGCCGATCCGCCCTCTGCTCGACTGATCCACCCTCTACTTGGCTGATCTACCCTCCGCTCGGTCGATCCGCCCTCCTCTTGGTCGATCTGCCCTCTGCTTGGCCGATCTGTCCTCTCGGCCGATCCGCCCTATGCTTGGCCGACCTGCCCTCTTGGTCGATCCACCCGCTCGGTCGCACAGACTAGCGGCTCATCCGATCTTCTTGCTCGGTAATTCTTCGACTCGTAATAGAAACCAGCTCCTACTGGCAGTTTGAGATTATCTGCTCAGGTCATCTCGACTGTAAGTTGAATTTAATTCAGAGCAGTTTAAATTTAACTAATACCTTGCATATCTCCGATAATAGATTGTTTGTCTCCAACACATTTATCTTCCTCCATATCTATAGAGCCGATACTAAGGGTCGTTAAAATAACAGATCTATCTTTTTTTGAAAAAGATTTAGATGATCTTAATTGTACAATTCACATTAGAGCTAAATTTTGATCCTAGCCAACAGAAACAAAGATAATAAAACAAATAGAGATGCACGCGAAGGTTGATTCACTATAGTAATTCAAGATTAGGGGTGCAAATGAATCAAACTGACTTGTGAGCTTTTTGAATTAATTGGAATGATGTTTGATTTCTATTTGAAATTATTAATTTGAATGATGTTTGATTTGTATTTGAAATTATTGAATTCGAGCTGAATTCAAATATGTTCGATAATTTTCCGAGTGAAAATTAAATTTATAATATTTTGTTAGAGTGTTCCCAAGCCACTCGCTAACTTTTGTTTAATTTCATTATATATTTTTTATTTTTAAAATGCAGCATCACTATGGTGTTGATTTGGATAATTAAGTTTCAAATAATTCGAATCGAGTTCGAATTTAACCATTTCGAACTAAAGTTTAATTCTATTTGAATCAAAGTTCAAATAATTTGAATCGAATTTGAACTCAGATTTCATTTCAAATCTAGCTCAAACTAAAATAATTTATATTTTTAACCATTCATATTGAGAAAAGTCAAAGAGTGCATAAATGCTTTCTAAAACTCTCTCTGGATATTAGCTGAGAAAACTTATTGAAGACACTCAGAGAGGAAAAGGAGAAGATGAACCAACTAAACATAGTCAAGATAGCACAATCATGTGTTCCATCATAAAGAACACATAAGAAGTCCAAGTGGGAACCTTTTTCCCCTTAGCATGATTCTGGTGTCAAGCCTACCCCTTAAGAGAAATCGAAATGGACAACTTTACTTTGGGAAGGGAGAAAGTGTGTCCCTCTATGATAAGTAGTTGAAGCAACTTTATTTGAAACTTTTTAGACAAAATTAGAAGCATTAATTCGATAGTATACACCTTAACCTTTATTTTCCAAAGAATCATAATCATACAATCAGCCACACCACTTTGTTAAGGAGTCATCGCGATCTTGCGGTGTTATACAAATCATTCATTCTCCCACAAGCACAACTAAAACACCTTTTGGTCCTTTTCTTTATAGTCATGTTCGTACATTCAATATCGTCAAGAATGCATAAAGAAATGACTAGTCGAGTTCTTAGTTTTAGGTGCAAACTTATTTTGCTTCTACTCTACCGCTAACAATTAAACTTTCAACCTAACTCTCATCTTTTCTTATTATGGCTTTTACAATCAAGTCTTTAGAGAACAAAGTTTACTTTTGATCATGTATATAGGACAAAGTTCGCATCCATGTTATTTGATTGCAAGTATATTTCTAAAAACACCCCATACAACCGACTCTATAGTTATCTATAGAGAAGTAAATCAAAAAATCGAGCAAACCATCACTGTTGGTGCAATTGACTTTTTTTTATCAAAGTTGACCAACCTTGAATTGATTCGTGTTAGAGTTTTGATGTTTAATCAATATGCAGTGCAAGTCCTAATGAAAATAAACAGTAAAAGTCTTAAAGGAACTAGGTAAAGAGAAGTCCTTGTTAGAAATTAGACAATGAAAGTCCTAATAGGGCTAGACAGTGAAAGACCTAGTTGGAAACTAGGCAATGGAAGTCATAACGAGGCTAGGTAGTGAGAGATCTAGTTAAGAACTAAACAATGAAAGTCCTAGTAAAGAACTAAGTAATGGAAGACCTAGCGAGGTTAAATAGTGAAAGACCTAGTTCAGAACTAAGCAGTGAAATTCCTAACTATTGGTGTTTCTATGCGCGTTTAAAAAATTATTTTCATAAAACAAGCAGCAAAAATATAATAATTTCTTAAATTATTACAACACACATGACACACACAATCACAAGGATACACTTACATAGACATAATCATAAAATAAAATTGCATAAAGAAAGTATACCTTTGAGTTTGTAATCGAACGTTAAAGAGAGCATTTAGCTAGCTTACAATGCTAGCCTCTATTAATATCCACGCCAATATACCTTCAAGATGACTTCAAAAAGTCACAAGCTTCGTCTCTAATTCAGTACTAGCCAAAAGCAGGAGACGACATGATCCAAGAGAGGAACCCCGACTCGATTTTGTGTCCAGTAACAAAATTGTTGTCCAGTGGCTAGAAGGTTGATGTCGATGGCTAGGAAGTGTCGATGACAAAATCGATGGAAAGGGGCATTAGTGTCGAAATCGACGCCAAGGGGCATCAACGCTGAAATCAGCAGAATCGGAAAGGGAGAGGAAGAGAAAAAGAAAACCCCTAAAACAATTTTAGGTTAACCTTAATTCCCATCTTTTTTTCTATAAAGAAGTATTTATATACCTTGTCACAATAACTTGGGGAGCAAATTGTAACCCAAGCCCAAATCCAAAACCCTATAAGTCAATCCGATCCACTATCATTAAGTTTGATTCAAAACCAAACCAACTTGATTCAAAATCAAACCACTCTTGGTTCATTATTAAACCAACCAATTTTAGTTCATAACTAAACCAAAAGAGATCCAACCTTGCCTACAAGAGGCATGACCCACCATCGTTTCCATTTCAACAAATATCTTCCATATTTGACCCTTGTCTGGTATTACCTGACTTAATCTCTATTAATTTGAGAATCCTATTCTCAAACTAATCTTACACCTTTCATATATACTCGTAGTGCATGTGATCCAATAGGTTCCTGGTTATGTTAGTCGATAATTAACCATTAATTATAAATCCATCATGATTAAGACCTAGTAGTACATTATGACTCTAATTGACCTAAAAATCATAGTTGATCTCAGAACTAATTATGAACCCTTCAGCAACTATAGTTATCAGTGCGTCTATTCCTTTCACTCATCTTATAACCACTAGGTTCAAAACATGATCTATGTATAGTCCCTACTAGGCTGACTACATCATACCTAGACTTGGTAATAGTTTTTTGTCTCATGGATTCAAATTACTCAAACGCATGTCCAATAAGATCATCCTCTTGACATGTAATGCTTTGACCAAAGACTTACAAGTAATAATCCTAACAAGAGGCCTTAGGGTATATGCCTCCTTTGGTGAATCTTTTGTAGGCTATTTAAATACCTTTGGACATATTGACTTATACTCAGCCATCCTAAATCTACACCTCCTAGGAGATGTCCTATCAAAACATCAAAGTATAAGCCTCCATGACCAAGATGACTTGAATATCTCAAGTCTAAGGAAACTTGCACTCAAACTGCAATGAGTTTTTCATTGACATATAAAAAACTACATGAACTCTCATAGCATGTCACATCTAATGAACTAGTTACCCTTAACCAATATTCATATGTTAACTCTCAACATAGCAATATTTCTAGCCAATGAGGATCGACTGCTTGGATAAACTAAGGAGTATAATATATGATAGTCTTATAGAATTGATGATGTCTAATCTCATCAATTTATCGATTAGAAAATATTTCCATACATACATAATTACACATAAAGAGATACCCACTAATTGTGATCCAATCACATTTCTCTCATGCTATGTATTGTATTATGGATTTCATTAGTTGAGTTTAAGATCAAATTATATATATAGAAAATGTGCATCCAAAGAGCGAATTTATTTATCAAATAAATAATACAACTTCTAAAGTGATTGTCTTAGGATACCTCTCAAATATAACTTACTCTCCTTTGGTCTAATGTCAATCGCCTTGGTATCTAATACCAGAGTACTCGACATGACTCTTAAACCTACTTTATAATAGAGTCTTTGTCAAAGAATCTATTAGGTTCCTTTCAGTGGAAATTTTCTCAATTTGTATTTCTCTTATGCTTATGATCTCTTTGATCAAGTGGTAGTAGCGGAGCACATATTTAGATCATTGATGAGACTTGGGTTCCTTAGCCTGAGCAATGAACTCATTGTTGTTATAGTAAACTGGTATTGCTTCAACAATGCTCGGATGTCAAAACCACACCAAGTTCAATTATAAACTTTTTGATTCAAACTGCTACCTTTGCTACTTCAGAAGCTATAATGTATTATGTCTTAGTGGTAGAATCAACAATAGTTTTCTATTTGGAACTTTTCCAACTAATTATGCATCTATTCAAGGTAAATATATATTCAGACTATGACTTAGAGTCATCCTTATTTGTCTGAAAGTTGGCATCAATATATCCACGTATAACCATATCATCTCCTCCATATACCAAGAACAAATCCTTAATTCTTCTTGAGTACTTAAAAATTGCTTTAACAACCACCTAATGATTCATGTAGGACCGTTAGATTCGATAGAGGGGGGGGGGGGGTGAATATCGATTCGAAAACTTAGAGTATAAACGCAGCGGAAAAGTAAAATAGACACAAATATTTTTTACTTCGTTCGGAGCCTGTGACGACTCCTACTCGAAGGCCCGTGGTCCTTGACCACTTTCGTTGGGCAATCACTAACAAATCGAAATATGATTACAGAATGAATACAGGAAATGCTAGTGAAAATAAAGCAATACCGACAAGGAATTTAAATAAAAACTGAAGGAGCACTTTGTCGGAGCGTTGTTGGCGTCGCACTGAACGTCGAGCAGCAAGACCAGCAGTAGAAGAGTTCTCAGATGAAATTGTTGATGAAGCTCCTGCCTAGGGCTTCTTTTATATGCTGTTCCGGGCGCCTGGATCCCTTCCGGGCGCCTGGAATGCGACGTAGCTGCACAAACCGTGATGCTCCACGTGGCGACGACTCGGCTGGATATAATTTGCCTTCCGGGCGCCCGGACCTCCGGGCGCCCGGACCACCTTGTTCCAGAAATCTCCTTTTTCCTGCAAAACAAAGTTAGTCCGAGGCAATATATATCCTGCAAAACAGATTATTAGCACATTTATAATAGTATGAATTAGCATAAGTTAGTATGACTTAGATTCCGTCTTTCCGAGACCGGAATCTAGTCACGATCTCGACTTAGACATCCGAAATGGATCTAAGCCGGATCGACGCCTAATGTTCCCTTCCCGGGAACGCGTCCTCGCAGTCACTCCCCTCCAGTGACTTACCTCACTTACCTGCCAGACGTCCGGTCAGCCCTTCGACCCGTCTGGACTTCTTGCCAGCTATCCGGTCAGCCCGTCGACCTAACTAGACTTCTCGCTAGCTATCCGGTCAGCCCGTCGACCTAGCTAGACTTCTCGCCAAGCGTCCGGTCAGCCCGTCGACCCGCTTGGACTTCTCGCCAGCTATCCGGTCAGCCCGTCGACCTAGCTGGACTTATCCTGCACACTCGATCAGAGTGTTAGATAACGACGAACCTAACTTAACCTGATTTGTCATTCATCAAAACCTGAGTTAGACCGTTAGTGCTAACCGCACCAACAATCTCCCCCTTTTTGATGGAATGACAACCTGGTTAAGTTTGTGATAAATATATGCAAAAATCAAGCATGATTTTCGAGGTTTTTAAGTTAGTTTTTCAAGTTTGCATTTAGTTGCTCTAACTTAACCACCTAACCCTCCCCCTTTGACATTCATCAAAAAGAACAAGGATACACATAGTGTAGAGTTACTGTAAAACAGCTGATCTTGAAAAATATTTGAGTTTGGTTCAAAAATTCAAGAAAAAATCCAAGTAAAAAAAATTTTTAAATCAGGTTTTTCAACTTTTCAAAACAAAATTTTGGTTTAAGTAACATTTACTTTTACTTTTCACTTTTTCAAAACAAAGCAAAAATTAAGTGAGATTAAATTTTGCTAAAATAAATTTTTAAGGCTAATTTGATAAAAGCTAAATTTGTAAAGTTTAATAGTCAACTTTTTAAATCAGGTTTGAAAATTAGGTGGAATTAATCTTCCAAGTTTTTCAAACACTTAGTTAAGTTTAACTTTTTGTAAACATAAAACATTTTTCAAACACACAAATTTTAGTTAACTCTCCCCCTGAACTTGATACTTAAATTTAACCAGTTGTCTAACCAGTTAGGTACTAACTGACTATCAGAAGATAGTAGCTTTCACTTGGTTAGTCAGATTAAGTTGACTTGACTGATCAACTTAATCTGATTAATATCTGAGTTGTATTTAACGTCCAGACTTATGCTGATGCACTGAAATAAGCATCTTAAGTCCAGACAATTGGCCTATGCATCTCGCCTCTTTCTATGTTTGTCAAACACAAGCAAGGTAAACCTAAGGTGTTGGTGAGATGCTAAAAAACTAGACCTATGGGTACATACTTTCTAAGGATTCAAAACTAGTCTAAGACCAAAACTATTTTTGAAATCTAAAAATGGAAAGTTTTGAAAACAAACAAGTTTAACTTATAATTTGATAAAACCATTTTTGAAAGTATTTTTTGAAAAAAAATAGAACATAATCAATGTAAGTCTGAAATATCACTAGATAGATCCAAAATATTTTACAGGTGGTGTAGCTACAGAAGTGAGTCATAACTAGATCTACTAAAATGATGAAGGGGGTGGTCCAGATCCCAAGGATCGGAGAAGCACCATCAGCTCAGTGTGTCGGGTATCCCCGGCAGCTCGTAACTCGGCAACCTCTTGCCGAATGTCCCGATGAAAATTTGAGTTCTCCTGCTGGAGACTCGCCATAGCTCTCTCTAGTCCGGTCATACGGTCGGCTAGAGTGCGGGGAGCATGCCGTGGTGCTCGAGCTGGGGGCGGTAGTGGAGCCTGTGCAGCTTCCTCTGGAAATAGTGCGAGCATGAACTCATCCACCTGTGCGTCTGGATCGGGCTGGTGCTGTGCCCCCCTCCGCCAAGACATAGTCCCGTCATCCCTATCTATCTGGACACCAGCTAGGGAGAAGTTCCGAGCTGCTATAACATCGAACTCGGTCATATGTGCAATGTATCCTCTAGTGATATCAATGTACAACGAGGACATATAGGCTGTCAAAATGTGACAAAATGGCATGTGGACTCGTCTATCGGTCACGAATCCAGCCGAGTAGATAATGGTGGAGAAGATATGTAGGCTGATATCAATATCTAACCTATGACTCAGGGCATAGAGTAAGAATGAATGGAATGGGCGCATCACAGCGATGTCCCGAGTAGTCAGTGGTAAAATGCAAAGGACTAAAACTCTATAGAGAGCGTAGTCCTGGACCCGAAGCTCTACCGACCTAAACTGTGTCACAGTGGGATCTCGCTCTCCCCCAAAAAAATACGAATAAATCATATCGAGAGTAATATGTGAGTAGGGATCTCCGAATGGTAGATCCCTGGGAGGATAGCACAAAAAGGAACAGGTAGATGGACGCAACTCTAAAAACTCTCGGATAGTCGTAGGGGAAAATGTGATATCAGTGCCCGCTGCCCTAGTGGTATAGGTGAGATCGTCTACTTTCACTAGGTTATTGCAAAATTCGGCACACAGACTTATGTTTATTGGACTGGTACATTCTACAAGGTTCCTTAAGTTATAGTGGTCTATAACCTCTAAAACAGAGGGACATGAAACCAAAAAGAACGACCTATCTATGCAGGTAGTCCTAATGGCCCTATAAATAGTTGACTCAAACTTAATCCTAAGTTCGTCTGTGGGAAACCTAGGGTCTGTACTAGCATTGGAGGGTCCAGCACCAGTATTTGTTCGTTTCCTACTGTATATATATAATAAAATATTCTAAGAAAAAAATGAGAAGACAAATTCTAATAAAATTTTAGAGAGGGGAAGAATTTTTACCGAGGAGCCATCGACAAATATAGATCTGACGACCTCGGTTGAATCGCAACAGCGTCTTCACCGCAAGAAAATTTTGATTTAAAGTACTTTCGCACTGAGGTTCGGAGTGAACCTTGGCAAAAGTGAAAATTGGTGGGGCAAAGGTTGGGGGCGCCTGCTGCCCCTTATTTATAGGGGACTCCGGGCGCCCGGATCCCTTCCGGGCGCCCGGGGTTGATTTAGGGCGGGGCGCCCGGATCCCTTTCCGGGCGCCTGGGTGGGTAATACTTTTTTTTTTTTTTAGTTTAGAATTTTGAAATTAATTTTTTAAGTTTAAAATTAGAATTTTGAAATTAATTTTTTAAGTTTAAAATTAAAATTTTGAAATTAATTTTTAAGTTTAAAATTAATTTTGAAATTAATTTTTAAGTTTAAAATTAAAATTTTAACCTTATTCATCTCACCCGATCTATATTATCAATCAGGGAATCCTATGATTTCGTGAGATGAAATTGGATTTTTAATTATGGAGTTTTGGTTTAACGTGTGTTAGATTCAGATTTAGTTTTGGTTTCCACAAATAGGCATTCTTCGGATAAACTTCTAAGCTTGGTGAGTCACATGGACATCATTAGAAGTAACCAACCTTTCGAGGTTTTCCGAATAGTCCTATCCACGGAACTTAGTACTAAATCTTGGTCTAACTGGTTAGGATTCATTTAAGGGTAGCTTCGGTCAGTTCCACTTGGCCAAATGCACCAGATCGAAGCCATATCTTTCTAGACATGCGATGCCCAAGCTTCCCAAACGTACTATCATCCAAAAATTTCACCAGTACCATGATTCAAGTTAAACTTGGTCTCTTTTTAACTAATCCTAATTACCCTGCCGGGTTGGTAAATTTTGGGGTACCCTGTCGGGTAAGTTAGTTTTGGAGGTGCCAGCTATTCTGGAGCCTCCCCCTGAATTATTGGCCTTTAATAAATTTTGATTTTAGGCTTGTGTCGATTCTTTTTATAGTCATGGTTAATTTGGTGATAATTTTGTTGATTTTTAAACTGTTTAGATTTTGAATTTGATTTAGGTTTGTATTTTGGTTTGATTTATTTGATTTTATATAATGTATTTTTTCTTTAGGTATATAATATTGATTGAGTCCTACTTACGTGGTTAAGCACGCTTTCGGAACCCACGCTTGATTATTTGATTTGTATTGAGTTATTAACGACTTAAAAGTTTTATTTGAGTTTGACTTGTATCCGAGTCCGGTTTTATTATAACATGCTTTTTGATTGTTCAGGATTAAGTCAAGATTTTTTGATCTTGTTGTGAATTTTTCTAACATTCCTTTTAAACTGTTGATCTCATTTTTTAGTGATAAATTCTCCTCCTCAAGTGTTAGATCTTGAGTTGGATTTGAATTTTTGATTTGTTCCTTGAGGTTTTGATTTTCCTCAAGAAGTGATTTGTTTTCATTTTCTATTTTGGTTAATTTACTATTTAAACAGGAAATAATTCTAAAAATTTTTTTGTTTAAATTAAAATATACCTCATTCGGGCCTTCGGAAACGAGTATGGACTCGTGGCTTGTTTCGGGTTCAGACCCGTCTTCATCTTCTGACTCATCTTCTGTTTCGTCTTCGCGGGCCATCAGTGCGAGGTGGCTCTGATGTTTCTGCTCTTCTTCCTCTGATTCGTCCGAGGAGTCATCCCACGTTGCTTTGAGTGCCTTCTTTCTGGTTGGCTTTGGTTTGTTGAACTTCAGTTTTGGGCATTCGTTCTTGTAGTGTCCCTTTTTATTGCAGCCGTAGCAAGTCACGTTCTTTTGTTCTGAAGGAGAACTGATCTTTTGAAGATCCTTTTTGCTGAAGCTCCTCTTTCTCCTAGTGAACATTTTTCTTACCAAGTTCACCAGGTGTTCTTCGGGGTCTTGATCGGAGTCTTCTTCAAATTCAAGCTTGCTTTTCTTTTCTTTGGAGGAACCTGCAAATAAAGCTACACCTTTCTCGGCTCCAGCATTAGTTTGTTCGTGTAATTCTAATTCACAGAAAAGCTCATCTAATTTTAATTTAGAAAGATTCTTAGAAATTTTGTAGGCATCCACTATTGATGCCCACAAACTATTACGTGGAAATGCGTTTAATGCGTACCTTATTAAGTCTCTATTATCCATCTGGTGGCCTATCGCATGAAGCCCGTTGAGGATATCCTTGATCCTCGCGTGGAGCTGATTCGCCGTTTCACCTTCCTGCATTTTTATATTAAAAATTTTATTCAAGAGCAAGTCTCGTTTGGTTACCTTGGCGTCGCTCGTTCCCTCGTGCAGCTCGATCAATTTGTCCCACAGCTCTTTAGCGTTTTTGTGTGGACCGACTCTGTTTAGTTCTTCTCTTGTTAATCCGCACTGTAGAGTGTTGATTGCTTTATTTTCTGTTGATGCTTTCTTCTTCAAATCAGCTGTCCAGTCTTCAGGATCCAGTATAATCCCGGAAGTGTCTGCTGGAATTTTGTAGGGCCTCGTAACGCTCATCCACTGGTCGAAGTCTGTTTTGAGGTAGACCTTCATGCGCTTCTTCCAGTACGGAAAATCGTCCCCGTTGAAAAGTGGAGGTCGTACTGTGCTGAAGCCTTCTTGTTGGGACATCCTGTACACAGATAAATAACCAAAAAAAATCCCAAGACTTGGTCTTGGATTAGTAGTGCGGGACGAGAAAAAAATCTAGATTGGTGTTGCACCAATTTAGCAAAAATAATTATAGAAAATTATAAACCAGTTTGGAGTTTTGAGTGTAAAACTGAAGACCGGAAAAAGAAAGAATTTCACCCCCAGTCTGATTGGTGGTTGCACCAAATCAGAGCGGTACCTGCTCTGATACCACTTGTAGGACTGTTAGATTCGATAGAGGGGGGGGGGGGTGAATATCGATTCGAAAACTTAGAGTATAAATGCAGCGGAAAAGTAAAATAGACACAAATATTTTTTACTTCGTTCGGAGCCTGTGACGACTCCTACTCGAAGGCCCGTGGTCCTTGACCACTTTCGTTGGGCAATCACTAACAAATCGAAATATGATTACAGAATGAATGCAGGAAATGCTAGTGAAAATAAAGCAATACCGACAAGGAATTTAAATAAAAACTGAAGGAGCACTTTGTCGGAGCGTTGTTGGCGTCGCACTGAACGTCGAGCAGCAAGACCAGCAGTAGAAGAGTTCTCAGATGAAATTGTTGATGAAGCTCATGCCTGGGGCTTCTTTTATATGCTGTTCCGGGCGCCTGGATCCCTTCCAGGCACCTGGAATGCGACGTAGCTGCACAAACCGTGATGCTCCACGTGGCGATGACTCGGCTGGATATAATTTGCCTTCCGGGCGCCCGGACCTCCGGGCGCTCGGACCTCCGGGCGCCCGGATCCCATCCGGGCGCCCGGACCACCTTGTTCCAGAAATCTCCTTTTTCCTACAAAACAAAGTTAGTCTGAGGCAATATATATCCTGCAAAACTGATTATTAGCACATTTATAATAGTATGAATTAGCATAAGTTAGTATGACTTAGATTCCGTCTTTCCGAGACCGGAATCTAGTCACGATCTCGACTTAGACATCCGAAATGGATCTAAGCCGGATCGACGCCTAATGTTCCCTTCCCAGGAACGTGTCCTCGCAGTCACTCCCCTCCAGTGACTTACCTCACTTACCTGCCAGACGTCCGGTCAGCCCTTCGACCCGTCTGGACTTCTTGCTAGCTATCCGGTCAGCCCGTCGACCTAGCTGGACTTCTTGCTAACTATCCGGTCAGCCCGTCGACCTAGCTAGACTTCTCGCTAGCTATCCGGTCAGCCCATCGACCTAGCTAGACTTCTCGCCAAGCGTCCGGTCAGCCCGTCGACCCGCTTGGACTTCTCGCCAGCTATCCGGTCAGCCCGTCGACCTAGCTGGACTTATCCTGCACACTCGATCAGAGTGTTAGATAACGACGAACCTAACTTAACCTGATTTGTCATTCATCAAAACTTGAGTTAGACCGTTAGTGCTAACCGCACCAACAATTCATGCCTAGATCCGACTAATATCGGTTCATGAGACTTAGAGTGTACGATACATCAGGCCTAGTACATAACATAGCATATATGATCGATCTTATAACTGATGCATATGAGATCTAACTCATGGGCATCCTCTCGTCTTGTGTACTCGGATACATAGATTTCGAAAGGTGAATCTCATGTTTCATGGGAAGAAAAACTTTCTTGCATTTTTCCATGCTAAACTGTTTTAACACTTTATCTATATATGTAGACTATGAAAGATCAAACAACCTTCTTGATATATCTCTATAGATTTTAATCCCAAGGATATAGGTTGCTTGTCTCATGTCTTTCATGGAGAATATTTTGGATAACTAAAATTTAACTAAGAGCAAACACATCATTTTCTATAAGTAATATGTCATTTATATAACACTAGGAGCACAATCGTACTCTCACTAACCTTCATGTACACACAAGATTCAGTCCCCTCGGATGGGTCTAGTGGCTAGCGCATGAGGTGTTGCCACAATGAGGTCTGGGGTTCGAATATCGACAAAGCCGAGGTAAATACCTCCCTTATATGCTAGTCACTATTCCAAAGGCTAGTAGCCGCCCATGATTTACCTCCTCCGTGTTGACCCTGGGACGGGTTGGCGGGGGCCCTGGGGCGAGCGTATTCGCCTTCTACCACAATGTACACATAAGATTCATCTGAATTTTGTGAGAAAATAAATTCTTTGATTATTTCATCAAAATAGATATTTCAACTCCTAGATGCTTCCTTCAATCTATAAATAGACCATTGAATCTTGCATATTTAATTTTGTCAACCGATGTGAAACTCTCAGGTTGTATCATATACACATCTTTGAATACATTTCCATTAAGAAAAGTTATTTTCACATTCATTTGTCATGTTTTATAATCATAATAAGCTGCTATGGTTAGAGATATCTGAATGGATTTAAGTATAATTACTAGTGAAAAGGTTTTGTCATAGTCAATACCATATTTTTGACGATAATCTTTTGCCACCAATCTTGCTTTGTAAGTAATCAAATTACCATCCATGTTAGTTTTCTTCTTGAAAACTCACTTGCACCCAAATGCCGTTATGCCTTCGGGTGAGTCCACTAAGTTCCAAACTTGATTTTCATACATAGAATTCATTTCCGATTTCATGACTTCTAACCACAAGCTTCTTTCTAAACTATTCAGAACTTCTTGATAACTAGTAGGCTCCTCATATTCAATGACTAACATATCTTTCGATTTTCTTATGAGAAATTCATATTTCTCGGGAATTAGACATGTCCTACTAGATCTACAAAGAGGTGATGTAATAATAGGTTCAGTCATTACCTCATCCTCATGAGTAATCGACTATGATTCTTGATTAGGCATCTCTTCGATGTCTATTAGAGTCTCTTGAACTACCCTAAGTTCAATCTCACTCCCACTATTTTCCTGCAAGAGAAACTCTTTATCTAGGAATACATCATGCCTTAAAACCAACACCTTTTATTCCATAGGATAATAGAATTGGCAACCCCTTATTTCTTTAAGGTAACCAATAAATAGACATTTATTAGACTTAACATCCTGCTTATCTAATACACTCCTCTTCACATAAGCAGGACAACCTCATATGTTTAAATAAGACAGATGAGGTTTCTTATCAGTGTTAGACTTGAAATACATCATATATGAACTAAAGGATGTATTTATAACAGGATTTAGCTTCTATCAATCTCTAAAGCTCAATACAAATTAAAACAATAGCGCATAAATGGCTTACCTAAATCCATCGCAAAGGCTAATGCTTTTTACTTGTCACCGGAGTTCCTGTTATTATGGAAAATTCTTCTACTGGAGTGGGCGGCAGCAATCCTTAGCTTTCTCTTGATGAGGAAGATAAGAGGTTGAAGAGACTCTAGAACCTTGCCCTAATTTATGAGTCTCATCCTTTATATACCAAGCTCATCCTATAGGGACTATCCTCCTTAAAGCCCATCGATCATTAACAGCCCATCAATGTGAATGAACTAGGTTTTGGATCTACACATTGAATCCATATCCATTTAATCCAAATCCTCCTTATATGCAATGAAGCATTAGATCACTTAATCAGGTTTAGTCATTTTAATGGCAATTAGTTGTGTGTGTGTGTTAATCAAGTGTGAGCCCAACCTTATGGAGATTAAGTCCACCCATGTGGACTCAATTGGATCTAATTCACCCATGTGGACTTAATCCTACAATCAGTCTATATCTCATATAGAATAGTAGAGACTATCTTAGTCGAGACTCTATTTAGCAAGTAAACAATTGTCTTGAGTGTGTAAGCCAAAATATATTTGGGAAACTTGCATGATTCATCATCGACCAAATCATGTCCAACAAGATTTAGTTTCACCTCTCAGACACACCATTATGTCAGGGTCGAAAAGTAGCTAGGGGGGTGAATAGCTCGTCGTTCTCGTCGTGCTGTCATCGCTTGTTTCTTGGTGATGATGTGTAGCGGAAAATACAAGAAACAACACTAAAACGCTAACACTAGGGATTTACTTGGTATCCACCTCAAGAAGAGGTGACTAATCCAAGGATCCACACTTACACGCACCCTCCACTATGAAAACGCTCATCTACGGTAACTATCGAAGACGGAAAAGCCTGTACAGGACTCACACACAACAAGAGGAAAGGAAGAAGCAAATACAAGTAAATCTTACAAGATTTTACAGCATAAAACCCTAGCTTTCTTTTCCCTTCCTGTTTGGAACGCCTCTTGACCTTGGAAATGCAAGAACACCTTGCTCCAAGAAGCTTCAAGATCTGGCGGTCAGCTCTGGAAAAATCTCCGTGAAGAGCTGTGTAGAGGAATCGAAGCACTGCCGAAGGAATCGCATGACAACGGCTACAACCTGCGCCCAACGGTCGAATCCCAATCGATTGAATTACTCCCAATCGATTGGGAAAGCTTTAGATTGATCGGTCGATTGATCCAGAGCGCCTATGTGCTCTCTGGAAAGCGCCTGAATCGATTGCCCGATCAATTCAGCCTTTATCGCGTGATTTCCAGCTTCCCAATCGATCAGTTGATCGATTGGAGGTTTTCAATTGATCAACTGATCGATTCAGAAGCTTATTATTTGCTCAAAAACTCTCCCAATCGATTGGGTAAGTTTTGATCGATTACCCAATCGATCCAGACTATTTCTGTATAAAATTACGTCAACCAACCGATTGGATGATCGATTGAACCCCCCCAATCGATTGGCCAATCGATTAGCAAGCATAAAATTATGTAGAGCTTGAAATGAGCTTCATTTCACATCCAAAATCACCTCATTCCGATATCCGAGTCAAAAGTTATAGCCTTCGGAAGTTCACTATGTCCGAACTTCCTAGTTCCATGCCAACTCCCTATTAGACTTACGATCGCTAAGTGTTCGATCAACTTTTGACCCATCTGGACATTTTCTCCTCGCGCCAAGTGTCCGATCAACCTTGACCCACTTGGACTTACCATCTCATGCCAAGTGTCCAGTCCTCCATGACCCACTTGAACTTCCTTCCACCAGATGTCCGGTCATCCTTGACCCATCTGGATTTCCTCTTGCTAAGTATCTGGTCAATGCTTTGACCTACTTGGACTTCCAAACACTAGGTGTCCGGTCAACCTTAACCCGCCTAGATTTCCACATGTCTGGCTTCACTCACCAGGTCTTTCCATCTTCCTAGCTTCACTCACTAGGACTTCCCATCTGCCTGGCTTCACTCACCAGGAATTTCACCTAGCTTCACTCACTAGGATTTTCACCTGGCTTCACTCACCAAGATTTTTCCACTGCTCGACTTCACTCACCGGGACTTTCACCTGCCTGGCTTCACTCACCAGGACTTTCACCTAGCTTCACTCACTAGGATTTCCCTTCTGCCTAACTTCACTCACTAGGTCTCTCACCTGGCTTCACTCACCAGGAATTTCCTTTCTGCCTAGTTTCACTCACTAGAACTTCTCAGTCAAGTATCCGGTTAACCTTGACCTACCTGACTCTTCTTCATACTCAGACTAGTCAAACCCTAATCAGAGGGGAATTGCTCCAGCAATCTCCCCAATCGGATGATTACACCTGCAATCTCCACGTATTGTCTGTATTGTCAAACATCGAAACCCAAATATAAAGACTCAAGCTTGAGACAACTCAAGCTTAGTCAACCATGTCAACCTTGACCTAGGGAATATTGCACCAACAATCTTCCCTTTTTTGATGTTTGACAATACCTTTAAGTTAGGCTAATCTCATAGCCTCAACTTCCTTTCTTGCCAAAGTCTGAATGAGGGTTTCCTTCATTCTCCCCCTTTCCTAGAAGGTAAACTCCCTCTTTAGGTAATGAAGGTCTAACTTAAACCCTACATTCTCTCCCTATTGGCACACATAAAAAAAAAAGAACTCTCCCCCTGAAGAGTTACTCAACGTTGTTCACAACTTCACTCGTTCACAACACGATAATGAAAGTCACATACCTTTCATTTTCCTTAATGCTCATGTTATGTTCAACACGATTCAAATGAAGGTCCCATACCCTTCATTTTCATCGAATGCTCATCCTTAAGCATGAACAAACAAACAATGAAGATATTCACTTCTCATTGTGTTTAAAATGCTCAACCTTGAGCATTTACGCTAACGAAGGCTGACCACCTCCCAAGGTGTATGAAAAATAAATTTTCATGTCCTTAAAGAGTAACTCCCCCTAAAGACATGCACACAACTTCTGTCATTGCACCAACAATGACTTAAAATCTCTAAACATATAGGAAACCCAAAATTAGAAGTTTTGAGGTTCAAAAATTTAAAATTGAAACCAAACCTCAACCTAAACCTCTACTTAGTCTTCCTTAACTAATCCATCCTTGTTTTCATCATGAAAACTCCCCCTAAATTTTTATAAATATATTTCAAGGGGTTAGGAAAGGTTTTATAGACTAAAAATGGTTTAAAATACTGAAAACAAGCTTTTCTAGCCAAAACAGAACTTCAATCGATCAATGGATCGATTGAATCAATGTGAATCGATCGGTTGATCGATCCACTGAGCTTCTGTTTGCGAGAAACCCCTTCTCAATCGATTGCCCGATCGATTGAGGCACTTCAATCGATCGGGTGATCGATTGAATGCCTGAAATTCTGAAATACAATTTCAGTGAATTTCATAAACTCCCCAAAAATTCTATAAAATTCTAAAAATCATGAAAATTCATATAGACATGACTTAGGGTATACACTATCAAGGGAAAATAATTTTCTATAAAAATACTTCCTATTTTCAAAAATTGACACAAACTTGAAAACTTATAAAAACTTTAGTGTTTTCTTTAAGTTTGTGCCTAACTTTTCAATGATAATTACTATCAAAAGATAGTCTTCACTAAGGTTTTCCAAAAGTATTTTAAAATCATTTTTTAAACCAATATCTAACCATATTCTTTGGGTTCAATGCACATGACTTGTACATTAGCTTTCCCAATCATTGAAAAACACATAACTATGTGTTTTGATGAACCTAAAACTCAAAAGAATGCACTAAATCAATATCTTGAGTTTTGTTCATCATCTTAACATCTCACTTGTATATAGTATGCACTAAAATACATACAAGTCACCTTATAAGTTTTTGTGAGATGTAAAGTTTGGTTTTGCCCTAAACTAGGGATTATGCATTTCTATCTAGACATTTTGGGAATTTTGAACATCCACTAAGGATGTTACTGGTTAATAAATGCCATTAGTCATTAATTGCAAGGAATTTAAAGTGATGCATGATGTGTTATGGCATACATCAAAATAGAAAATTTTCAAAAGAAAATTCACTAGAACTACATGATGTATGAATGACATGACATGATATTTTTGTTTGTTTTTCATAATAAGCATGAATGCAAAAATGATGTCATGGCATGTGATGGGCAAACAAAGCATGACAATTTGCATAACTAAAATATACCTAGATTGTATATCTAAGTGTCCTTAAATCCTTAGCTAAACCTAAAAATAATCCTAGATTGCCCATATTCTTTTAAGAAAATGCTCATACCCAACTTGACATTTCTTTTACTCTTAATTTCTTGTGCCAATTAAAATTACATCCAATTTCTCAAATTATGGCACATTTTACTCTTCCAAAGAGTAAATGCATTTTCTATTTCATTTTCAAAGGTTAATAAAAACCTTGAAAATGTTCTTTGAGTGTCAACTTCATCAAGGTTAGATTAACTATCCTTCCAAATTGAGTTGACACTCTCTAACCCTCAGGGTGTAGAGAATATGCTCCGAGGAACCCAAAACCTATTAGTGCTCCTTGGATGTTCTAAGTACTCACTAGGGATAACTTCCCTAGATACCTTCCTAGTGACCTTATTTGGCTTCTTAGAAGCCTTGGTCACATTTTCTAAGTCAACTCTAGGGATAGCTTCCCTTGTGACCTTCTTAGTAACTTTCTTAGACTTCTTAGAAGTCTTAGTCACATTTAATATTGCAAAGATACTCCTAGGGATAACTTCCCTTGTGTCCTTGACTTGACCCTTAGACCTAGAGTTGGTTCCATAGCTATATGGAACCCTATGATAAGAAGGCACATCCTTCTTAGTTTTAGGTTTGTATCCCAAACCCCTATGATCATTGGATGACCCTTGTTGTTTTCCTAGATTTAGTTTATGCTCATTTTGCCCTTTTAGGATATTTTCCATCCTTTTTAGGGTCTTTTCCATTTTATTAAGCCTTAACCTCAAGACTTGATTTTCTTCTCATAAGTCCCTAGATTTTGATTTTTCTTTAAATTCTTGAGCATTTTTATTTCTAGGCTTATAATTAAAATTCTTAGAGTTCTTGCCCAAGTTTTTATCTACCTTCCTAAACCTAGGTGTGGTAGTCTTAGCATGTAGAGCCACATGATTTTCATTAATTTTATCATGCCTCCTATTTTTATGGTAAATAGTATTAAAATGATATAAATTTGAACTAGCATGCTTTTTACCATTAGTCAAAGGAATAGGTTCAATAAACGATACCTTGGGTTTTACCTTGGAAGCTCCCCCTTGACTTGTGCTTCCTCCTTTGACCTTGATCGCTTTCTTCCCCTTAGGACATTGACTTCGGTAATGTTCTTTTTGGTTGCACGAGAAGCACACAATGTGCTCCTTACTCTTCTTTATTGTGGGGATGGTCTCTTTGGACTTCTCCTTGCCCTTAGGTGCCACTTGACCTTTCTTCTTGGCCAATTTAAGACAATTGCTTTTGTAGTGCCCATGTTCCCTACACTCAAAACATATAATATGATTTTTATTTTTAATTGAAATATTTATACCTTCACATGTAGGGATGACACATGATCCTCCATTTGATGTTTCTTGATTTTTGGAGGATGCATCATCTTCTTCTCCACTTGACCCGGATGTAGAAACTTCTCCTTCTTCTTGATCCAGTGTCAAAGAAGGTTGCTCCCCCTCAATCCTAGAGGTGAAGGCTTATTCATCTTCCTCTTGTACATAGAACAAAGAGTATGCTCCCTCTTTGCCCTTTTCATTGTATTCCTTTGAAGATGAAGCTTCTTGGACCTCTTATTCGGAAGTTGAGCATCTCTCAACTTTGGAGTCATCTTCCTCCCGATCTTGATCCAATGAGTCACCCTCTTTGGATTCTTCTTGGTTTGGTATAGTGGAGGGGATTTCATGAACCTTTGCTAATTTGCTCCAAAGCTCCTTGTCATCCATGAATTCTACAACTTGAGCCAAAATATTGCTTGGCAACAAATTGACCAATAGCTTGGTCACTTTGTCATTTGCCTTACTCCTTTGAATTTGCTCTTGACTCCATTTTCTCTTCTTGAGAATTTTACCCTTTGAATTTGTTGGAGCTTCAAAGCCTTCCATTAGAGCAAACCTTTGCTCTATCTCCATCATAAGAAAATTTTTGATCCTTGATCTTCAAAGATCGAAGCTTGTGGATACATATGGTGGAGGCACCCTCGTGTCGAATCTGAATCCATCTCCGAATTCCATTTGAAGTTGAGCTTGATGAAATCTTTGACTTGAAGAATTTTGCTCCTACTTCTTCACCCTCTAGCCTTGTTGCCCCTTCCGACAATGATTCTGGTGAAGAGCGACCTTGCTCTGATACCACTTGTTAGGGTCGAAAAATAGCTACAGGGGGGTGAATAGCTCGTCGTGCTATCGTCGCTTGTTTCTTGGTGATGATGTGCAGCGAAAAATACAAGAAACAACACTACAACATTAACATTAGGGATTTACTTAATATCCACCTCAAGAAGAGGTGACTAATCTAAGGATCCACACACACACCCCCTCTACTATGAAAACACTCCTCTATGGTAACTACCGAAGGCGGAGAAGCCTGTACAAGACTCACACACAACAAGAGGAAAGGAAGAAGCAAATACAAGTAAATCTTACAAGATTTTACAGCATAAAACCCTAGCTTTCTTTTCACTTCTTGTTTGGAACGCCTCTTGACCTTGGAAATGCAAGAACACCTTGCTCCAAGAATCTTCAAGATTTGGCAGTCAGCTCTAGAAAAATCACGTGAAGAGCTGTGTAGAGGAATCGAAGCACTGCCGAAGGAATCGCACGCCAACGGCTAAAACGTGCATCAAACGGTCGAATCCCAATCGATTAGATTGCTCCCAATCGATTGGGGAGGCTTTGGATCAATTGGTCGATCGATCCAGAGTGCCTCTGTGCTCTCTGGAAAGCGCCTGAATCGATTGCCCAATCGATTCAGCCTTTATCGTGTGATTTCCAGCTTCCCAATCGATCAGCTGGTTCATTGAAAGTTTCAATCGATCAACTGATCGATTCAGAAGCTTACTGTTCGCTCAAAAACTCTCTCAATCAATTGACCAATCGATTGGGGAAGTTTTGATCGATTACCCAATCGATCCAAACCATTTCTGCACAAAATCATGTCAACCAATCGATTGGCTGATCGATTGAACCCCCCCCCAATTGATTGGCAAGCAGAAAATTGTGTAGAGCTTGAAATGAGCTTCGTCGTTTCGTATCTGAGAACACCTCATTCCGATATCCGAGTCAAAAGTTATGGCCTTCGGAAGTTCACTACATCCGAACTTCTTAGTTCCATGCCAACTCCCTATTGGACTTACGATCGTTAAGTGTTCAATCAACTTTTGACCCATCTGGACATTTTCTCCTCGCGCTAAGTGTCAGGTCAATCTTGACCCACTTGGACTTACCATCTCATGCTAAGTGTCCGGTCCTCCATGACCCACTTGAACTTCCTTCCACCAGATGTCCGGTCATCCTTGACCCATCTGGATTTCCTCTTGCCAAGTATCCGGTCAATCCTTTGACCTATTTGGACTTCCAAACACTAGGTGTCCAGTCAATCTTGATCTACCTAGATTTCCACATGTCTGGCTTCACTCACCAGGTCTTTCCATCTTCCTAGCTTCACTCACTAGGACTTCCCATCTGCCTGGCTTCACTCACCAGGACTTTCACCTAGCTTCACTCACTAGAATTTTCACCTGGCTTCACTCACCAGGATTTTTCCACTACTCGACTTCACTCACTGGGACTTTCACCTGCCTGGCTTCACTCACCAGTGTTGGGAGATCGGTGGTCGGCTTGAAGGGGGGTTGGATAGCTAGGTCACCCCCAAATTTATTTCTTCTCCACAAGAGGGTTAGTGCACAACGGAATATGCTAAAGCTAAAGCAATGAAAAACAAACAAGAATACAAACGCTAACATGCTCGATGTAACGTGGTTCGGAGATGATGCTCCTACTCCACGACGTGTTCTTGTGGTGGACGAGCCCTTGATCCTTCGGTGGATTAGCCCCCGACAATCTCCGGCTAAAGCTTTGCCTTCTCGGTGGAGCAAACATCTCACAAAATGATCTCTTCCTCTTTACAAGATGGAGTTTAGATTGGGAGGAAGAAAATTGAACTTGGAAGCTTTGGGCACAGAATAGGAGTTAATCTACAAGCATCAGTAACCTCCTTAATGCCCCAAAGCTTCCCTTAAATAAGAGGAGAGAGTTGAACACAAATCAACTCAAACCCCGACACCAGTCGACTGGTCCAAGCACCAGTCGACTGGTGTGCCGTTCGACCCAGCCAACGACTCTCTGCAGAAAGTCAAATTCTGCCAACGGCTATGTACCAGTTGACTGGTCCCAGTACTAGTCGACTGGTCCCTGTAGCCGACGAACACAGAACCATTTTGTGCATTCTGTGAATTTGGATCAGTCGACTGATCCCATGACCAGTCGACTGGTCCCAGTACATTCACTCCTCTCATCCTTTCCAGAGTCGCCTTTGAAGCCCTCTTCCTCGGCCTTCGCCCCTCAGATGCACCCGAGCCCACGGCTCCTCTCCGTGCCATCCTTCACGTTGTCTTGAAGTCCGCTTTCCTCGGCTCCACTCCATTGCTCCTCGTCCGGCGGTCCCTCGGATGTCTTCCACACCATCCTTCACGGACTCAACGATCCGAGCCCTTGGATGAGCTTCCCACACCTGGCCGCACCAAGTCCTGCAAGACTCAAACACATATCAAATACATATGAAAGCCTAACTTAAACTCTTTAACACACACATCAAAACCTTGGTCGATTGCTACAACAATCTCCCCCTTTTTGATGTGTGGCAAGATGTTTAAGTTAGGCATAAAAAAAACAACTTTGAAAATTAGAAGCAAGATGTAAACATGAAGCATAAACCCAAGCTCCCCCTTAACACATGCTCTCAACTTTAATTTTCAAAGATTAACCAAGTAGGTTTCTAACTTAAACCTTCTCTTTTCTCCCCCTTTGACACCATCAAAAATATTGTACCAGACACGTACACATACTATGGTATCAGTCTTAACCAAATGTGGACCAAAAAATTGATTTCAGAACCCCTCAGAGTGCTGAAAGGTTGGTACCAGTCGACTGGTACCTATCACAGTCGACTGGTACATGCTGAACCCAAATTTCAGCCTTCTGAGGCCAACTTCAGAAATGCATAAAAAATTCCAGAAAATTTAAAAAATCATGAAATTTTGACAACATATTTCTTGACATGTTCTTTAATAAGGAAAAAATATGTTTTCATGAAAAGTCAAAGTATTTTTGAAATTTTGACCAAATCTCAAAAATCTCAAAACCATGCAAGTTTGTATCAAGTTAAACCTTAGTTTTGCAATCATATGTTTCAACATAGCTATACCATAGTAAATAAAACATATAATTATTTTCAAAACATTTAAAATATCCAACTATGATCTATGGGCAATATGTCCATTAATTAAACATTTACTTTCCCCATAGTTGGTCTATGATTACTAACCATATGATACAATTCATAACTCATCAAAATGCCATAAGCATAAGTGAATTATTTGTATCATCCTAATATCTCACATGCATGGTTAGAAAATAATGTAAATCATTGTGAGATAAAGGTAACCTCTACTTAGCCCTCTTGATCATGAATCTCTATCAAGGTTAAGTCCTCCCCCTTGGTTCCAAGTCAACCATTTTTCAAAAATTTGAGTTATGATTTCATTGGTTGACTAAACCCAAAATCCTCTAACCCTTGAGGATTGATTTTGGCACCCAATAGAAATTCTTTCTAATTGGGTTAACCAAATATTCCTTGGGGATCCATTTTCTATCTATGGTCTTGGTTTTTGATTGCCCCCTAGCAAGTAAACAATGGTAGGTCTTTTCATTATTTGGTTCATTGTATCCTATCTCATTTTTCTTAAAACTTGCCCTTTGGATCCCAATGATCATATTTAGGATTTTAGAGCCAATTTCAAATTTCCTAAGGGCATTGGTAAGGTATTCTATCTTTTCCCTTAATTCCCTATTTTCTTCTTCTAAACATGATACATTTGAACTTGAAGAAGAAGAAGCATGCATATCATTGTCCTTAGAAGACATGGATTCTAATTTTTCTTCAAGACACATAATATCATGTTTCAAGGATTTATTTCTCCTTTTTGCCTTGAACAAATCATCATCTGTGCTTGAAATAATTTTAATTAAAATATGGGGAGGAAGATTATGTACCTCACTTACAGAGAAGTCCGAATCCGAAGTTTAACCTCCCCCTTCACTTGAGCTCCCTTCTTCGTCTTCACTTGAGCTTCTTCCTTCTTCTTGTTCGGATGAGGTAGAAGCTACATCATCAATTCCCATTAGAGCAAAATTTACTACATGGTGCTTTTCTTCCTCCGATGATGATGATGGATCATCCCATGTCGCCTTTAGATTTTTGACTTTCTTCCCCTTTTCTTTTGTCTTTTTCTTTTCTTCCTTCTTCTTCAATAGGGGGCATTCATCTCTTATGTGTCCCTCTCCTTGGCAATTGTAGCAAATGATCTTCCTTGTCCTACTTTTGCTTCTTGAGCTTTTCCTAGCATGGGATTTGTTAGATGAAAATTTTTTAAAAGCTCTTCTTATTTTTCTTACCATATACGCCTCTTGGTCGCTATCCATTGAGGCGCTTGATTCTTCAGAGTCGGAGGATGGTGGGGATAAAGACTTCTTCTTACCATTTCCCTTGTTTGCCACAAGGGCTAGTCCTCTTGATCTATTTTCTTCTCCTTCTAATCCTTCAACCCTTGTTTCGTGAAGCTCCATTGTTGAGAAGAATTCATCTAGAGAGCTCTTCTCTAGATCCTTTGAAATGTAGAATGAATCTACAATGGAGCTCCATGTCGAGTTTCTTGGGAAAGCATTGACGGCTTTCATTATGATGTCTCGGTTGGAGAGTTTCTCACCTACACTTGTTAGTCCACTTAAAATTTCTTTAATTTTAGCATGAAGTGTAGATACCATATCTCTCTTCTCAAGTTTTACATTGTTGAGTTGAGTTCGGAGAAGATCTCTTCTTGCCAATTTAGCCTCCGATGTGCTTTCATGAAGCTCCACTAGATTTTCCCATAACTCCTTGGCGCTTGAGTAGGTTCCCACCCTTGTTACTTCTTGTTGGGGAAGAACACTTAGTAGATGATGGATGGCTTTCGAATTCGCTAAATGTTCTTCTCTTTGCTTCTTGCTCCACCTTATTTTCTCAAGTATCTTATTGTCTTGATCCCTAGGCACTTCGAAACCATTTTCCATGATTAGCATAATATCAAAATCAGTTTTGAAGAATACCTCCATTCTCTTCTTCCACCAAGAGAAGTCCCCTTCGAATTTGGGTGGATGAATGTTTGAGTCGGCCATTTGATGATGTTGTTCTTCTTGGCGATTAGTCTGTTGAAGAGTGTCCTTGCTTTGATACCAATTGTTGGGAGATCGGTGGCCGGCTTGAAGGTGGGGTTGGATAGCAAGGTCACCCCCAAATCGATTTCTTCTCTACAAGAGGGTTAGTGCACAGCGGAATATGCTAAAGCTAAAGCAATGAAAAACAAACAAGAATGCAAACGCTAACACGCTCGATGTAACGTGGTTCGGAGATGATGCTCCTACTCCACGACGTGTCCTTGTGGTGGACGAGCCCTTGATCCATCGGTGGATCAGTCCCCGGCAATCTTCGGCTAAAGCTTCTCCTTCTTGGTGGAGCAAACCTCTCACAAAATGATCTCTTCCTCTTTACAAGATGGAGTTTAGATTGGGAGGAAGAAAATTGAACTTGGAAGCTTTGGGCACAGAATAGGAGTTAATCTGCAAGCATCAGTAACCTCCTTAATGCCCCAAAGCTCCCCTTAAATAAGAGGAGAGAATTGAACACAAATCAACTCAAACCCCGACACCAGTCGACTGGTCCAAGCACCAGTCGACTGGTGTGTCGTTGGACCTGTTGGAGTGTATACTAAAAACCTAGCTTTTGTATAAACATTTATAAGAATCACATTGATCAAGTGTCTACATTTATATATACCAAATGTAGATGTTCAATTAATTTATATTGTAGATAATATAGTGTGTGGTGTCACACACAGAAGATCGTGTTATCGGTTCTTTATAAATTATAAACAGTAGCTCACGACTAAGATGGAAAGGAACAAACCATTAGAATAGTCGTAGTGTAATTAGGTATTAGTTTATCTTGACTAATAGATTACACTAGTACACTCTAAGTGTATTGAGCAGGATCATTTAAGGTAAGTTCTTTTTATACTGATTTAATAAAAGAACTAGACCTTAGTTATTATGGAAGTGTGTGCTCTTAATCCTAATATAATAACAAGCACATATATTTAATATTTATTTCTTTGACTTATCAAAGGGTGAGATTTAGCTCGATAAATTAAAATGCCCGATAAGTTGGGAAATGATGTTACTTATCGTGTGACTTGTTGATTATAGAAGGAAATTGTGTCCTAGTAATCTAGGTTGATAATGTCCCCAAGAGGAGCTCAAAAAGATTGTCATGTTAAACCCTGCAGGTGGACTTAGTCCGACATGACGATAAGGTTGAGTGGTACTACTCTTGGACTAAGATATTAATTAAATGAGTTGTTAGTAACTCACTTAATTAGTGGGCATTTGACATCTTAAACACAGGGAGACTAACACACTCATAATAAGAAGGAGCCCAAAAATGTAATTTGGGATTGGTGCGGTAGTTCAATAATAATTCTTTAGTGGTATGAATTATTATTGATGAATTTAAGTTGTGTGTTCGAGGCGAACACGGGAAGCTTAATTTCATCGGGAGACCAAAACCAATTCCTCCTCTCGATCCCTATCGTAGCCTCTTGTATATAGAGATTTATACCCACCACATACCCACCTTCTTACCCATCCTAATGGGGCCGGCCAAGCTAGCTTGAAACCCAAGCTTACATGGCCGACCACTAGAAAATTAAAAGGAATTTTTATTAAAATTATTTCTTATGTGGATATCATGGTTTTAAAAGAGAGTTTAAAATTTAAATATTTCCTTTTATAGCTTTCTACAAAAGATTAAGAAAAGATTTGAAATCTTTCCTTATTTATAGATTGAAAGGAGATTTAAATTTTGAGAAAACTTTCCTTTTTAACCATGTTCATGATTTAACAGAAAGTTTAAAAAATTAAATATTCTCTTTTATTAGTTTCTACAAAAGATTAAGAAAAGATTTGATATCTTTCCTTATTTGTAGATTGAAAAGAGATTTTAATTTTTAGAGTTAACTTTCCTTTTTGGAAATTATCCACATGTTTAAAAGAAAGATTTTAATTTATAAAATTTCCTTTTTACTAACTAATCATGAAGGGATTAAAATTATTGGATAAAATTTTATAAATTTCCGGAAACAAATTAGGAAATTTAAATTTTTGTTTTAATTAAAACTCTCCTTGTTTTGGGGAAATAAGTGGTCAGCCATTGATATTAAGAAAAGAAAATTATTTTTAATTAAATAATTTTTTCTTTTTCATGGCAAAGGAATTAAGAAAGTTTTTATTAAAATTTCCTTATTTGCCAAGACCAAGGAATATAAAAGAGGGGGTAGAGGTGTCTTCATGGTGAACAACTCTATTCTTTTCTTCCTCTCTTTTTCTCCTTGGTGTGGTCGGCCCTTAGAGGTTCTCCCTCTCCTCTTCTCTTCTTCTCTAGTGGCCGGTTTTATCCCCTCTTGGAGCTGTTAATGGTGGCCGGTTCAAGATAGGAGAAGAAGGAGAGAAAGGAGGTTTTGTTTCTTGCATCCCTTGGAGCTTGGTGGTGGTGGCCGGACCTCTACTTCTCATGGAGAATTCTTGGTGGCCGAATCTAGCTTGGAGAAGAAGGAGCTTGGTGGTTCTCGTCTCGGAAGATCGTTGCCCACACAACGTCCGAGATAAGAAGAGGAATACGGTAGAAGATCAAGAGGTTATTTTGCTTACAAAGAAAGGTATAACTAGTAATTATTTTTCGCATCATACTAGTTTTCTTTGTATAGTTATTTATGGAAATACCAAACACAAGAGGCATATGATTCTAGAGTTTTCGAAATAGTTTTTTTTTTCTGAGTTTGTGTTTTCTTCTTTTTCAAATTTGTGATTCGATTGTTCTTTTTGGTTAACCTAGAGTTATTTAAGGAAATAAATATTAGCTTTCCTTAAAAGGCTTTGCCTAGGCGGTGGTGGTTGCTCCCATATCCAAGAAGGTCATGTACCTCGCCATGCAGTCCTGGAAGCCAATTTTGGAAATTAATATTTATGGAATTAATAACTTAGGTAGATTTGAATCAATAGTGTTAAGTTTCACTTGCGATTCAAATCTAAACCATTAAGAACAGATAAGTTAAATTTGGAATCAATGATGTTAAGTTCCGTCTGTGATTCCTAATCTAACTTCTAAAGAACACAATAGGTTATTTAAGGAAAGGTTCGACACTTGTACAAAAATTTTTGTACAATGGAACCGGTACGATTTTCTTAGGACTAACCAACAGGACCCAGCCAATGGCTCTCTGTAGAAAGTCAAATTCTGCCAACGGCTATGTACCAGTCGACTGGTCCCAGTACCAGTCGATTGGTCCCCTTAGCCGACGAGCACAAAACCATTCTGTGCATTCTGTGAATTTGGATCAGTCGACTGATCCCATGACCAGTCGACTGGTCCCAGTACATTCACTCCTCTCATCCTTTCCGGAGTCGCCTTTGAAGCCCTCTTCCTCGGCTTTCGTCCCTCAGATGCACCCGAGCCCACGGCTCCTCTTCGTGCCATCCATCACGTTGCCTTGAAGTCCACTTTCCTCGGCTCCACTCCATTGCTCCTCGTCCGGCGGTCCCTCGGATGTCTTCCACACCATCCTTCACCGACTCAACGATTCGAGCCCTTGGATGAGCTTCCCACACCTGGCCGCACCAAGTCCTGCAAGACTCAAACACATATTAAATACATATGAAAGCCCAACTTAAACTCTTTGACACACACATCAAAACCTTGGTCGATTGCTACAACAACCAGGACTTTCACCTAGCTTCACTCACTAGGATTTCCCTTCTGCCTAGCTTCACTCACTAGGTCTTTCACCTGGCTTCACTCACCAGAAATTTCCTTTCTGCCTAGTTTCACTCACTAGAACTTCTCAGTCAAGCATCTGGTTAACCTTGACCTACCTGACTCTTTTTCATACTCAGACTAGTCAAACTCTAACCAGAGGGGAATTGCTCCAGCAATCTCCCCAATCAGATGATTACACCTACAATCTCCACGTATTGTCTGTATTGTCAAACATTGAAACCCAAACATAAAGACTCAAGCTTGAGGCAACTCAAGCTTAGTCAACCAGGTCAACCTTGACCTAGGGAATATTGCACCAACAATAATATATCATTATATTTGAGATAAGTCTTAAACTCTTAGCTTAAGTATTCACCACTTCAATCTGATTGAAGTATTTTAATAAAATTTTCAAGTTGTTTCTCTACTCCATATCTGAATTCTTTGAACTTTCAAAGGCCTCAAACTTATATTTCAATATTTACACATATCCAAATCGTGAGTGATCATCAATTAAGGTAATGAAGTAACTATAACCTCCTCGTGCATGAGTTGACATAGATCCACATACATCGGTATGTATGAGAGCCAATACATCGTTCTTTCATTCACCTTTTTCCTTAAAAGGTAACTTAGTCATCTTGTCTTGTAAGTATAAAAAAAGATGTATCAAATAATTCCAATCCATATGATTCCAAAATTCCACACTTGTGCAATTCAGATATGTGTTTCTTACTTATATGTCCAAGGCGACAATGCCACATATAGAAAGTTAATTGATTATCGCGTTTAGTGCATTTGCTACTTGTTTCTATATTGAATGCATCATTAGATATATCTAATCTATAGATATCATTGTATAATATTCCAGTCCTATAAAAATACCATTCAAATTTATGTAATAATAATTATTACTAAAAGTTAAATAGAAACTCTTTCTATTTAAGCATGAAATAGAAATAATATTCTTTATTAATGAAGGAACATCATAGCAATTATCCAATTCTAAAACTAATCCACTAGGGAGTTTCAACAAATAAGTTCATATGACTATAGCCACAACTTTTGCTCCATTATCAACTCTTAAATTTGGTTTTCTCTTTACTAGTCTTCTACTATTTCTTAGCCCCTGTATGTCATTACATATGTGTAAAGTACATCGGTTATCCAATACCCAAGTATTTGAAGAAATAGTTTGACATTCAATAACAAAGATATCTTCTTGAGATGGGGCATCATATGCCCTCTTTTTATTCATGAACCCAAGATAAATCTTACAGTTTCTTCTCCAATATCTCATGTAGCCACAATAGTGGCATGGGCACTTTGGAGCTAGTTCTTCTTTCTTGGTCTTCTTTTTAACCTTGAGAACAATTCTTAGGTTTCAAAATCAATCCAAGAAGTTTAGCCTGGTCAATTTATTTGTTTCTAAAATTTAGTGCAAATTAATAGAAGACATTCTTATTCTATTAACCTAGAAATACAAAATTGATAATATAAGAGAGATGAATTAATTATGTAATGTGAATCATTCACATACATAATAGGAGATCCCACTTGGTTATCAAATTCAAGAGCTCTTTGAATTCGGGAGATGGTAGGTTGTCTTGAATTCGGGAGATGGTAGGTTGTCTTCAAGTGAGTTGATATCTACTATAGATAAAAATAACCTTGGAGTGAGTCCAACAAGTTATTCTTAGTTCTAATGGTATGTACCAAATATACCAATTACATATCACATATATATAACTATCTCATTATACTATCAATAATTGATATTTGCATAAACATCGGATTGTTAACTCATTAACATATATGCATCATATGCATATCACCCAATTTCACCTCTTTCCACATTAACCTTGGAGTGAGTTCAACAAATTAGTACTTTAAGTTAAAGTCAACCGATTAATCATGAGATCATGTCTGAACATGTCTAATTTTAAATTATGTTTGGAGAGAGTCCAACAATTCAAACATGAAATTATACTCTAGTCCTTACCATATTAACGAAAAATATAAACTTTAAAAATTTAAAAAGAAATTTACTTTTGATTTAAGTCTCATCAATCACATGCAAATAAGGTATACAATAAGTTGTAAACTATCTATATGAAATAATGGTACATAACATGACATAAATCATGGTACATAACATGACATAGTTGTCAAAAATTAATTAGGAAATAAATATGATAAACGAGTTGGTTCCATAAATTATAATCCCTTAATTAGATTATGAAACGATTTCCAAATCTAATTTCATAGTCTATTAGGAAATAATTTCTAAATTAAGAAATTCCTAATAAAATTAGGAAATAAATTTCTTAATTGAAATTTTCCTAACAAATTATAAAATAAGATCTAAGATTGAAATTTACTAATAAATTAAAAAAATAATTTCCAAGTTTAGAAATTCCTAATAAATTAGAAAATAATATCCAAGATTGAAATTCATAAATAAATTAGAAAATAATTTTTAAGATTAAAAGTTTTTAAAAAACTAGGAAATAATATCCAAGATTAAAATTTCCTAAAAAATTAGAGAATAATTTCAAAGAATGAAAATTCCTAATAAATTAAAAAATATATTTTTTCAAAATTGGATTTCCTAATAAATTAGGAAGCAATTTTCAGAATTAGAAATTCCTAACATATTAGGAGATAATTTCTAAAATTGGATTTACTAACTAATTAGAAAGTATATTCCAAAATTAGAAATTTTATATCGGATTAAGAAATAATTTCTATATTCGAAATTTTCTAAATTTTCAAATATAATTTTATGACAACCTACAATATGCTAAATAAATATTTACGATCTATGTGGAAACGCACAATGACTCTGATACCACTGTTGAGTGTTTCTATATGGCTTTAAAAAATTATTTTCATAAAACAAGTAACGAAAGTATAATAATTTCCTAAATTATTACAACATGCATCACACACACAACCATAAGGATACATTTGTGTAGACATAATCATAGAATAAAATTTTATAAAGAAATTATACTTTCGAGTTCGTAATCGAACGTTGAAGATGTAAGTACCCCGTGGTAGTTTTGATGTGATTAATCAAGTCCGAGTTAAATCCTGTTATCTTTTGATGCCTTGTGTTTAAGTGTGCAGGAACTTAGGAGCACAGGAAGTTAAGCGAAAGTCGCAGCTAGCGAGAAGGATGACATGAGAGAGACTCGACAGGCTCGGTATATCTAAGGGACAAGGCGCTGTGAAAGAGTACGCTGGCAGACGAGAAGGAAACGCATGGCGTTTCTGAAGAATGAGAAGATGGAGTGGAAGATTACTCGAGAAGGCTAGAAAATGAGTTCAGGTGAGCCCTATTCTAGATGGCCGAAATTATCCAAGTAAGCGGAGCCGGAGTAGAAGACCCAAATATAATGTCAACTTAGAGTTGACTGGAGTATGAGTGCCCAGAACTCTTTGGTCCAGTTGGGGTGCCTTGACGAGGCGCCCCGGGTCGAAGGCAGTCCAGGCGCCCTGACCTCTTTGGTCTAGCCGGGGCGCCTTGGTGAGACACCCCGGGTTGAAGGCGGTCCAAGCGCCCGGACCTAGTCCAAGCACCCAAACCAGGAAAACCATCTTGGCCAAGCCGTTGCGATGCTGATAAAACTTTATCCACACCCATGCACCAAGACCCCTTCCAGGTGCCCGGACTGTGCCACATTAGAAACGGTCAATTTCGACTAGTGGGCTATAAATAGAGCTTTGATTTCAGTAGTTCAAAACAACACAATCTAAATTCATTCCTGTTTTGAACTTCTGTGCTTAAACTGCTATAAGAGACTTCTCCGCCTTCATAAAAGGAGAACTTTCTATTGGAGCTTTAATTGCCTTGGATTAGCTACCTTCCCAGTTGCAAACCAAGTAAACTCGGAGTCTCCTCTTACTTATCATGTTATTATTCTTTAGTAACTAATGTGTGTTTGTCTTTGCCAAATAGAAAGCAAAAGATAGTGCTAATTTTCTTTGTAGGATAATTCACCTCCTCTTGTCAATCTCCAAGAGACCAAAAATTGATATCAGAGCTAGGACGCTTCAAAAGGACTAATCGCTGACCGAAGCACAAAAATGGTCGGAGCTGGCATCTACCCACCAATATTCAAGGGAGAATTCGCATTTTGGAGACGTCGAATGGAGGTATACTTTAAAACCAATTTCAATATTTTACTAACGATTAAGTACAATTTTGATATGCCTAAAATTGAAGAAAGAAAAGAACTTGAGGAGCAACGATGGACTGAGAAGCAGTGCAATGATTTTATGGCAAATGGTAAGGCTGAGTTGTTGGGACCTTTGTGCCCGCTAGAGGGGGGGTGAATAGTGGTTCATCGCGCGCTTACGTCGTTTGCTTCATCTTGATGGTTTGCAGCGGAATACAACTCGAAGACAAACTATACAATGTTAACAAGTAGGATTTACTTGGTATTCACCTCAAGAAGAGGTGACTAATCCAAGGATCCACACACTGACTCACTCCTCCACTATGAAATACTCCTTCTTGGTCACAGCCGGAGGCGGAGAAGCCTCGTACAAACCCAAACACACAAATACAACTCACACAAGAAGAGAAATACAAAAATACAAGTAAAAACATACTCTTCTTGCTTACTTGCTGTGTGTTGTTGTTGCCTCTTGAATCTTGGAGATGCACTCCAAGAACCCTCAAGAACTAGCAAGAAACTTGGAGGAAATCGCTGGTGAAGATCGTAGAAAACCGCTGGAAGAAATGGCAAAGATCTGCGGAGAAAACGCTCTGCCAAGGTTTTAAACAGTGCTCCCAATCGATCCAATCCATCCCCAATCGATTGCCACGTCAGCACCGCTCCATCGCAGTCGTCCATCACCTACATCCTGCCCAACGGTCGAATCCCAATTGATCGATCGATCGATTGGGAACATCTGAATCGATCGGTGGATCGATTCAAAAGCTTTCTGTGTTCTCACGATCGCGCGAGAACTCCCCTGCCCAATCGATCGGCAGCTCCCAATCGATCGCCTGATCAATTGGGAAGGCCTCTGTGCTCACGAATTATGGTCTCAATCGATTGGGTCATTCCTTCCTTCGCAGCACACTCCAATCGATCCACTGATCGATTCGACCCTGGTTTAATCGATCACCCGATCGATTGACCAGCCTGAACTTGACTCAAACTCAAGTCCAAAATCTCCAACCCAACTCCTGGTCAACCGTGACCTGTTGGGTCTCCATGCCTAGCATTTGGCCACACCCGACCAACCTCGAACTAGCCTTCTAGCCTCCTCCATCAGCCTTACGTCTCTCGGATATCTCCCCATCCTTCATGCCTTGCCTTCAACAGCTTCCTTCGCCCTCATCCTAGTTGTCGAGTTCTCCTTTCCAAGTCACACTAGGACTTACCTTGCCAACACCACATGCTTGGACTTACAACTTTTGCCAAGATCACACTTGGACTTTCCAATTGCCTGGCTCCTCACTAGGACTTTCTCCTTTGCCAAGATCACACTTGGACTTTCCAATTGCCTGGCTCCTCACCAGGACTTTCTCCTTTGCTAAGATCACACTTAGACTTTCCAATTGCTGGCTTCTCACCAGGACTTTCCAATTGCCTGGCTCCTCACCAGGACTTTCTCCTGCCTAGCTCCTCACTAGGACTTTCCCGTTGCCTAGCTCCTCGCCAGGACTTTCCCTTGCCTAGCTCCTCACTAGGACTTTACCACTACCTAACTTCCAATTAGGACTTCTAGACGCCTAACCTCCAGTTAGGACTTATCCAGTCAAGTCTCCTGTCATCCCTGACCTACTTGACTTGTTTTCTTATCAACCTGGTCAACCTTTGACCATCTCCATAACCGGACGATTGCTCCAGCAATTTCCTTATATTGTCAATCTCCTTATATTGTCAAACATCAAAACTCAAATCCCGACTCCAGCTTGACTCAACTCAAGCTTAGTCAAACTGGTCAAACTTTACCAAAGGAAATTACCCCAACAATCTCTCCCTTTTTGATGTTTGACAATAACTTTAAGTTAGGCTAAATCCCATAGCCTTAACCTCTTCTTTATACCAAGGCTAAATCCCATAGCCTTAACTTCTTCTTTATACCAAGGCTAAATCTCATAGTCTTAACATCTTCTTATCACAAGACTAAATCTCATAGCCTTACCTCTTCTTTACACCAAGGCTAAATCCAATAGCCTTAACCTCTTCTTTACACCAAGACTAAATCTCATAGCCTTAACCTCTTCTTTATCACAAGGCTAAATCCCATAGCCTTACCTCTTCTTTACACTAAGGCTAAATCCCATAGCCTTAACCTCTTCTTTTCTCCAAGGCTAAATCCCATAGTCTTACCTCCATGATAAAGCATGAATGAAGGTTTCCTTCATTCTCTCCCTTTCCTAGAAGGCAAACTCCCCCTGCTTAAGATGAAGGCCTAACTTAACCTCCAATTCTCCCCCTTTGTCACACATCAAAAACTGAAAACAAACTCTTCTCCATAAGAGTTAACTCTACGTTGTTTACAACCTCATATATTGTTAACAACCCCACAATGAAGATCTCAGATTCTTCATTGTCGCCAAAGCTCCCCCTTGAACTCTACTTCACTTCGCAATGCTCATCATAGAGTATGCATCAACTTCCCAATGAAACTCCCATTCATTGTATTCAATGCTCCCCCTTGAGTAGTAATCTTCTTCTCAATGCTCATCCAAGAGCATTTTTCACTTTACCAATGAAGGTCTGATCCCCTTCATTAACCCAATGCTCCCCCTTGAGCAGTAATCTACTCCACAATGCTCATCCGAGAGCATTTATCATCCTAGCAATGAAGATAATCAATCTTCCATTGCTCCCCAATACTCGACCCTGAGTATTAATTCATCACGAAGGGTTAACCCCTTCCAAGGTCTTTGAAAAGATTTTTATGTTTTCAAAGAGTAACTCCCCCTAAAAACATGGTCAAACTTCTATTATTGCACCAATAATGACTTGGGGTTCATAAATAATTAGGAAAACTAAAACTCGAAGTTTTG
Source organism: Zingiber officinale (assembly GCF_018446385.1). Taxonomy (NCBI): domain Eukaryota; kingdom Viridiplantae; phylum Streptophyta; class Magnoliopsida; order Zingiberales; family Zingiberaceae; genus Zingiber; species Zingiber officinale. Next base: position 12,148,956 of record NC_055988.1, on the reverse strand, counting down.
AAGTTCAAATTCAATAATGAAACTAAACCTCAACCTAAACTTCACCTAAGTCAACATTAACCAAACCATGCTTGTTTTCATCATGAAAACTCCCCCTAAGTGTATACAAAAATATTCCAAAGGTTAGGAATAGTTAATGACCCTTGAAAACTAAAACTTGAAGTTTTAAGGTTCCAAAATTCAGAATTGAAACTAAACCTTATCCTAAACTTCACTTTGGTTTCTCTTAACCAATCCATACTTGTTTTCATTATGAAAAACTCCCCCTAAATGTATTCCAAGGGGTTTGGAGTGGTTAACGGGACTCGAAGTGACTTGAAATGCTAAAATCAGGCTTTTAAGGCCAAAATCAGACTTCTCAATCGATTGAAGTTGAGACTCAATTGATTGAAATCACTTCAATCGATCCATTAATCGATTCCGCAAGCTACTGCTCGCAGAAATTCCCTCTGAATCGATCGACTGATTGGTCCAGCCTGGGTTAATCGATCGGCTGATCAATTCACTACCTTTCTATTCGCGGGAATTGGCTTCCCAATCGATCGGCTGATCGATTGAACCCAATCCAATCGATCGGCTGATCGATTGAGTTTCTAATTTCTCTGAAATCCAATTTCAGTGAAATTCAGAAACCCCCCCTCCCCCCCCCCCCAAAAAAAAAATTCTATAAAAATCTAAAAATCATGAAAACTCATGTACTCATTATTTAGGATATACTTTATCATGAAAAAATAGTTTTCTATGAAAATACTTCCTATTTTCAAAGATTGACACAACTTTGAAAACCCTTGAAAACTTCAATGTTTTCTCCTAGTTTGTGTCTAACTTTTCAATGATGATTACTATCAAAAGATAGTCTTTACCAAAATTTTCAAAAAGCATTTTAAAATCATTTTCAAAACCAATATTCAACCATGTTCTTTGGGCTCAATGCACATGACTTGTACATTAGCTTTCCACATTATTAGAAATCACATGACTATATGCTTTGATGAACCTAAAACTCAACAAAATGTACTAAATCAACATCTTGAGTTTTGTTCACCATCCTAATATCTCACTTGTATCTAACGTATATTAAAACACATTCAAGTCACCTTATAGTTCTTGTGAGATGTATATTTGGTTTTGCCCTAAACTAAGGGATCATGCATGTCTATCTAGGCATTATAAGATTTATGATCATTCACCTAGAATGTCATTTGGTATAATCCCACTAATTTGGGATATTTACCATTCATGATAAATGCCTTTTGTCCTTAATTACAAGAAAATTGACATAATGTATGATGATCAATGGCATACATCAAAATAAGCAATTTTCAAAAGAAAAAATATGCTATAGCTACATGATGTATGTATGACATGACATGGTATTTTTATATTTTTCATAATAAAATGAATGTAACACATGATGTCATGACATATAATATGCAATCAATCATGGAATTTTAGTATAAATAAAATATACTTAGATAATCTATCTAAGTATCCTTAAACCTTAGCTAAAACCCTAAAATTAAGCCTAGATTGCTTATCTCTTGAAGGAATGTCAAAACCCAACTTGGCATTTCTTTTACTCCTTTTCTATTTGTGCTAATTGAAATTAAGAATTCAATCCACAAAAATTTGTTTGGTACATATTACTCTCTTTAAGGATCAAATATTTAGATTGAGACTTAATTTTACTCTTAATCCCTTAAGAACATACTAATATCTCAACTAGACATTTTTTATCCTTTCTCCAAGTGTGCCAACTTACCTTTGATGTGATTCCTCAAGGTTTGGCACACCTTACTCTTCCAAAGAGTAATTAATTTGATTAAGATTTAAATTTTCCCTTAACCCCTCAATAGAATACCAAATTTCCAACTTGGTATTTCTTTTTGCATTTGTGTCAATTTAAATTTAAGTCCAATTCCTCAAGACTTGGCGCATTTTACTCCTCCAAATAGTAACACGTAGATTTCCCTTAAATCACTAAGAAGATACCAAAATCCCAACTTGGTATTTCTTATAGTTTCCTTAGGTGTACCAATTTTAGATTAATTTCAATTCCTCAAATTTTGGCACGTTTTGCTCTTCTCAAAGAGTAACACTTAATCCTTCTCATTTTCAAAGGTTAGTAAAACCTTGAAAATGCTCTCCAAGTGCCAACTTCATTAAGGTTGGGTTGACTACCCTTCTGATTAGAGTTGACACTCTCTAAACCCATCTAGGGTGTAGAGAATATGCTCCCAGGAACCCAATACTTATTGGTGCTCCTTGGATGCTCTAAGTACTCACTAGGGATAACTTCCCTAGATACCTTCCTAAGGGCCTTTCTTGGCTTCTTAGAAGCCTTGGTCACTTCCACTAGGTCACTTCTAGGGCTAACTTCCCTTATAACCTTCTTTGTGACTTTATTTGGCCTTTTTGGAGCCTTAGTCACCTTTACTAGGTCAACTCTAGGAATGACCTCCCTTGTGACCTTCTTTGTGACTTTGTTAGACTTCTTGGAAGTCTTAGTCACATTGGTCTTGCCAAAAGCACTTTTAGGGATTCCTTCCCTAGTATCTTTGACTTGACCTCTAAACATAGGGTTGGTCCCATAGCTATATGGAACTCTATGAAAGGAAGTCACATCCTTCTTGGCTTTAGGTTTGTATCCCAAACCTCTATAGCCATTGGATGGCTCTTGTCTAGTTCTCCCTAGGTATGCTCATTTTGACCCCTAAGCATATTTTCCATTCTTGCTAGGGTCATTTCTAAATTATTAAGTCTTGATCTCAAGACTTGGTTCTCCGTCATTAAATCCATAGATTTGGATTTTTCTTGACCCCTATAAGCATTTCTATACTTCGGCATATATCTATAATCCTTAGAGTTATTGCCTAAATAGTTATCTACCTTCCTAACCTTAGGTGTGGTAAATCTAGCATGAGGAGGGATATATTTGTCCTTACTTCTATCATTCCTCCTAATCTCATGGCAATTAGCATTTAAATGATGTACCTTATTTCTAACATGCTCTTTACCATTTCTAAAATGAATTACGTCATTAAAGGTTACCTTGGGTTTGCTCTTAAAGGCTCCCCCTAGATTTGTGCTTCCTCCTCTAACTTTGATTGGATTTTTCCCTTTAGGCCATTGACTCCGGTAATGGCCATTTTGATTGCATGAGAAGCACACAATGTGCTCCTTGCTCTTACGTTCCGTGGGACCAATCTCCTTGGGCTTCTCCTTGCCCTTGGGTACTACTTGGCCCTTCTTCTTGGCCAATTTGAGACACTTACTCTTGTAGTGCCCATGCTCCCTACACTCAAAGCAAATGATATGATTTTTATTATTCTCAATTGAAGTTTCTATACCTTTGTTTGTAGGGATGATGCTTGATTCTCCTTTTGATGTAGCTTGAATTGTGGAGGTTGCATCATCTTCTTCTTCTTCTCCTTTTGAGGATGTGGGTGCTTCCACCTCTCAAACCCTTGAGGATGTGGATGCTTCCACCTCTTCCTCTCTTGAAGATGTGGATGATCTCTCCTCATCTTCCTTCTCCTCCTCTTTCTTTTCTTTCTCGAATGTTGCCCTCATGTCAACATCGGATTGGTCCTTTTGAACCCTTCTCCTTAGGCTCATCCACTCCTTGAAATTGAGTGGGGTCTTCATGATAAGCAATAATCTTCTTCTAAAGATCACATGCACTTATGCATTCACCTACACTCACAATGATATTAGAAGGTAATAGATTTAACAAAATTTTTGTTACCTCCTTATCGGCCTCCGCTTGTTCCCGTTGTTCCTCGGTCCAATGTCGAGGTCAGAGGCGCTTACCCTTCTTGTCCGTTGGAGCTTCAAATGAGTCTTCCAAAACAATCCATTGGTTCCAATCCATTTGAAACCATGTCTCCAACCGATTCCTCTATGAACTAAAATCTTCTTTGTCGTACGGAGGTGGAATCTGGATGTCCCATCCGAGTGGTCCTTCCAAATCCATCTTCTTCTTCCTCTAGCTTCTTGCTCTCTTATCGATTAGTGTTGGACCGTTGTGGCCGGCTAGAAGAGGGGGGTTGAATAGCCTAAAAATACAAAAACAAAAACCCTTCTCGAACTCTTAAACTAACACTTGCAAAATAATACAACCAGAAAGTAAATTAGAAAAGTAAAAGGCACACTGGGATTTACTTGGTTACAACCGGGGAGGTTGTTAATCCAAGGAAAGCGTAGCACTAGTATCTCCTTCAGGCGAAGAAGCCTTTTACAATAATGAAGCGCACAACAGAAGCTAAACTACAGAGAAAGCATACAAGTGTTGAAAGAATTGCTTGAGTTCTGATTTGATGAAAAGCTTTTGGACCAAGGCTATATTTATAGCCTTGGTCGGGGCGCCCTAAGTGTTCCGAGCGTCCTGGGGGGATAAATTTTATCCCCCAATGTTCAAATCGAGTCAAAGCTTGATCCTGGGAAAAAGTCAACTTCGGGCGCCCTGGTACGTTTCGGGTGCCCCGGAACGGTCCGGGCGCCCCGGTCAGCTCCAGGCGCCCTCAGGCGAGAAAGTCAAGCCCGTTGACTTTTTTCAGCCCGGGTCTTCTACTCCGGTTCCGTTCGCCTCAGACCGAGTCTTTCGCTCGCTTGGGTGATCTCTGCCATCCGGAATAGGGCTCACTCGAACCCAACTTCCGGTGTTCTCGAGCAGGCTTCCGCACCGGCTTCTCGTCCCTCGGAATCGCTGCGTGGTTCCTTCTCGTCCGCCAGCGTACTCATCTGCAGTCTTCGTCCCTCAGTCGCACTCCGTGCCGACCTTCTCGCTAGCTGCGTCTCTTGCTCCTCGAGCAGTCTTCCACTCCGGCTTCTCGTCCCTCGGAACCACCGCACACTTCCTTCTCGTCCGTCGGTGTACTCTTCCGCAGCGCCTCGTCCCTCGGACGCACCACGTGCCGTCCTTCTTGCTAGCTGTGTCTTTCGTTCGACTACCTGTGCTCCTAAGCTCCCGCACACTTAGACATAAGGTTAGAAAAACACAGGACCTAACTTAACTTGTTGATCACACCAAAACAACCTTGGGGTTCCAACAATCTCCCCATTTTTGATGTGAGCAACCCAAGTTAAGGTAGGGTAAAATAGACATGAAAATAAACTAACTAAATTTTGCAATTAAGTGCAAAAAGATAAAAAAAAAATTAATTTTGTTTACCGCCCCCTAGACTTATACTTTTCTTCTCCCCCTTTGATCACATAAAAAATTGGGGTTCTAAAAAATCTAAGGGTTAAAAAATATCGAAATAAATTCTAAGTTAGAGAATTTGCAAAAAAAAAATTCTAACTTAAATTTTGAATTTTCCAAAAAAAAATTTACGCACAAAATTTTTTTTTTCTAAGTATAAAGATTTTTTTTAAAAAAAATTAAGTAAAAAATTTAAGTACGAAAATTTTCTAAAAGAAATTCTAAGTAAAAAATTTGAAAGAAAAATGTTTAAAAGACTTTTTAAAGCATTATTAAATTTCCACCTTAATGCTTTTATCATAAAGTTAATTAAACATTTTTATTTCAATATTTTAGCTTTCAGGTCGTGGCGAGACACTAGACATTCTTGGTTATTGGAGCAACAACCACTTCCTTAGACAAAGCCTCATAAAGAATTTCAATGTTTAATTTTCTCGCTGAAAGGCTCTAAGTCTAATCAATAGTTTAATTTAAACAGGACTTAGGAACCCAATATAGGTTCCAACCTACTGAATTGATTAAAAATTTCTTAGGGACATATTTTCTAGAGATATTCCTAATTTGTCCCTGGTGATATCTATAATACCAATTCAAATTTTTAAATTTTCTAAAATTAGATGAGCATGCATGGTTTTTTAAATTATCTACTTAAATTTTCATATCTTTATTTTCTGATTTCAATTTCTCATTTTCTAATTTTGATTTGTCTAATTCTTCTAAGGGACGGGACTTAGCTAGAATTACTTTTAAATTTTTATTTTCATTTTCTAATTTGCAGTAATCTTTTGTTAAAAGTTTAATGAACTTAAACATTTTGTAGGGAGGAAGAAATCGTACCTGACTTACCTTGTCGATCTCATTGTCTGATTCTCCCCCTGAACTGCTGCTTTCTTCTGACGTGACTCCCCCTTCATCGATGCTCTCGATGCTCATTTCGAAAGAGCTTGACTCGCAGTCGTCGTCTTGATGACTTGTCGTTAGAGCAAGTCCGAAGAATGCCTCGACTTCCGACTCCGATGACGTATCGTCCCACGTCGCCTTTAGGGCCTTTCGCTTTTGGATAGGTTTCTTACCCTTCTCCTTGTCCTTGTTCTTCAGCTTGTGGCAGTTGTCCTTGACGTGCCCTTCTTCGTCGCAGTGGTAGCAACGGATCGTCCTTTTCTTTTTCCCCTGTGGATGGTTAGTAGATCTAGATTTACAAAGTTTCTTGAATCTTCTTACCATCATTACCATTTCCTCATCGTCGAGAGAAGATTCCGACTCAGGTTTGTCTCTCGAAGCCTTGAGGGCGACATTATTCTTGGGCTCCTTCATTCCTGCACATCTTGACTTATGCACTTCAAATGTTGAAAAGAATTCTTCTAATGAAATTTTTTCTAATTCTTTTGAAATGTAAAAGGCATCTAATAGTGATGCCCATTTTGAATTTCTAGGAAAAGAATTCAGTGCGTACCTGAGCGAATCTCGGTTACTTACCTTTTCTCTGAGATTCGAAAGTCCGGTAATGGTTTCTTTTATTCTCGAGTGCAGATGCACGACTGTCTCGTCTTCCCCAAGTCGCAGGCTGGTGAGCTGATTGCGAAGCAAATGTTGTCTAGCGAGCTTGGCTTCGAAAGTTCCTTCATGTAGCTCGAGGAACTTCTCCCAAAGTTCCTTTGCGGAGTTGTAGTTGCCGATTCGATTGACTTCTTGTGGCGGAAGAACGCTTAACAAATGGTATTATACTTTTGTCGTTCGCCACGTATTTAGCCTACTTTTTTGTCCATTGATATTTTTCCTTACCCTCTGGAGCTACAAAACCAAGTTCCATTGTTAAAATTAATTCAAAATCTGTTGTGAAAAATACCTGCATCAGTTTTTTCCAGATAGCGAAATCCCCTTCGTATTTCGGCGACTGGATGCTTGGTCTGACCATTATCTTTGCTTCGATTGGCGGTTAGTCCTCCAGAAGCGCCTCGGCTCTGATACCACTTGTTGGACCGTTGCGGCCGGCTAGAAGGGGGGTTGAATAGCTTGAAAATACAAAAACAAAAACCCTTCTCGAACTCTTAAACTAACACTTGCAAAATAATATGACCAGAAAGTAAATCAGAAAAGTAAAAGGCACACCGGGATTTACTTAGTTACAGTGTTGAAAGAATTGCTTGAGTTCTTATTTGATGAAAAGCTTCTGGACCACGGCTATATTTATAGCCTTGGTCGGGGTGGCCTGAGAATTCCGGGTGCCCTTGGGGGGGATAAATTTTATCCCCCAACGTTCAGATCGAGTCAAAGCTCGGTCCTGAGAAAAAGTCAATTCCGGGCGCCTCGGTACGTTCCGGGTGCCCTGGTACGTTCTGAGTGCCCCGGTCAGCTCTAAGCGCCCCGGAATGGTCCGGGCGCCTCGATACGCTTCGAGCGCCCTGGGAGGGAAAGTCAACCCCGTTGACTTTTTTCAGCCCGGGTCTTCTGCTCCGGTTCCGTTCACCTCAGACTGATCTTTCACTCGCTTGGGTGATCTCTGCCATCCGGAATAGAGCTCACTCGAACCCAACTTCTGGTCTTCTCTAGCAGGCTTCCGGTCCGACTTCTCGTCCCTCGGAATCACTGCGTGGTTCCTTCTCGTCCGCCAGCGTACTATCCGCAGTCTTCGTCCCTCAGTCGCACTCCATGCCGACCTTCTCGCTAGCTGTGTTTCTTGCTCCTCGAGCAGTCTTCCGTTCCGGCTTCTCATCCCTCGGAACCACCGCTCACTTCCTTCTCGTCCGCCGGTGTACTCTTCCGCAGCGCCTCGTCCCTCGAACGCACCGTGTGGCGTCCTTCTCGCTAGCTGTGTCTTCCGCTCGACTACCTGTGCTCCTAAGCTCCTGCACACTTAGATACAAGGTTAGAAAAACACAGGACCTAACTTAACTTGTTGATCACACCAAAACAACCTTGGGGTTCCAACAATTAGTCCGTAGAAGAGCGGCCTCACTCTGATACCAATTGTTGGTACCTTTGTGCCTGCTAGAGGGAGGGTGAATAGCGGTTCATCGCGCGCTTGAGTCGTTTGCTTCATCTTGATGGTTTACAGCGGAATACAACTCGAAGATAAAATATGCAATGCTAACAAGTAGGATTTACTTGGTATCCACCTCAAGAAGAGGTGACTAATCCAAGAATCCACACACCGACTCACTCCTCCACTATGAAATACTCCTTCTCAGATGCAACCGGAGGCGGAGAAGCCTCGTACAAATCCAAACACACAAATACAACTCACACAAGAAGAGAAATACAAAAATATAAGTGAAAACACACTCTTCTTGCTTACTTGTTGTGTGTTGTTGTTGCCTCTTGAATCTTGGAGATGCACTCCAAGTACCCTCAAGAACTGGCAAGAAACTCGGAGGAAATCGCTGGTGAAGATCGCAGAAAATCGCTGGAAGAAATCGCAAAGATTTGCGGAGAAAATGCTCCGCCGAGGCTTTAAACAGTGCTCCCAATCGATCCAATCCATCCCCAATTGATTGTCACGTCATCACCGCTCCATCACAGCCATCCATCACCTGCATCCTGCCCAATGGTCGAATCCCAATCGATCGACCGATCGATTGGGAACATCTGAATCGATCGGTGGATTAATTCAGAAGCTTTCTGTGTTTTCGCGATCGAGCGAGAACTCCCCTGCCCAATCGATCGACTGATCGATTGACAGCTCCCAATCGATCGACCAATCGATTGGGCCATTCCTTCCTTCGCAGCACACTCCAATCGATCCACTAATCGATTGGACCCTAGTTCAATCGATCGCCCGATCGATTGACCAGCCTGAAGTTGACTCAAACTCAAGTCCAAAATCTCCAACCCAACTCCTGGTCAACCGTGACCTGTTGGGTCTCTATGCATAGCATTTGGCCACACCCGACCAACCTCGAACTAGCCTTCTAGCCTCCTCCATCAACCTTGCGTCCCTCGGATATCTCCCCATCCTTCACGCCTTGCCTTCAAGAGCTTCCTTCGGCCTCATCCTAGTTGTGGAGTTCTCCTTGCCAAGTCACACTAGGACTTACCTTGCCAAGATCACATGCTTGGACTTACAACCTTTGCCAAGATCACACTTGGACTTTCCAATTGCCTGGCTCCTCACCAGGACTTTCTCCTTTGCCAAGATCACACTTGGACTTTCCAACTGCCTAGCTCCTCACCAGGACTTTCTCCTTTGCCAAGATCACACTTGGACTTTCCAATTGCCTGGCTTCTCACCAGGACTTTCCAATTACCTGGCTCCTCACCAGGACTTTCTCCTGCCTAGCTCCTCACTAGGACTTTCCCATTGCATGGCTCCTCACCAGGACTTTCCCTTGCCTAGCTCCTCACTAGGACTTTACCACCACCTAACTTCTAGTTAGGACTTCTAGACGCCTAACCTCCAGTTAGGACTTACCCAGTCAAGTCTCCTGTCATCCCTGACCTACTTGACTTGTCTTCTTATCAACCTGGTCAACCCTTTGACCATCTCCATAACTGGACGATTGCTCCAGCAATCTCCTTATATTGTCAATCTCCTTATATTGTCAAACATCAAAACTCAAATCCCGACTCAAGCTTGACTCAACTCAAGATTAGTCAAACTGGTCAAACTTGACCAAAGGAAATTACCCCAACATGATTTCCACCTTGTGAGTATTCTGCTTGCTCAGGATCTCAATAGAATCGACAACTACAAGAGTGTAAAAGAACTTTGGGAAAAGTTCTTGAAGCTCTATGAAGAACCAAACGAAGCCGAATCCAACTCCTCAATGGACACCGAGTTGTCGTCAAAAGAATCCGAGATCGAGGAAATTACCGGAACAACTCTTATAGATGAATACCTACTTGAAGACAAAGAAAACTCGTTTGAGATGAGCATCGATGAAGGGGGAGAGTCTTTGAAAGAAAGCAATGATTAAGGGGGAGCATCTACCGACGAAAATGATATGGCAAGTCAGGTATGTAAACTTCCTTTAAATCAACTGTCTAAGTGCATTAAAATGATAAGTAGATCTTTGTATAAAACCATATCTAAATATGTAAAATCAAAGAAAGAATATGCATGTCTAAAAGAAGAAATTGAGAAATTAACAAATGAAAATACAAAATTGAAAGATAAAATTGAAATGCTAGAAAAAAATAATTCATGCTCAAATCTTTCATATGCTTCAGAAGGAAATTTCAAATATCATCGAATGCTTAACTGGTATTTTAGTTATCATAAGGATCAAATTACAAAAGTAGAAAGACAATCTATTCCAAGAAAATTTTTAATTAATTCGGTTAGAAGGAACCTATATTGGGTTCCAAAATCATACTTAAATTAAATTTTTATGCATATTATACTTTTAATTGATTTAACTTTTGTTGTTTACTTAGAATTATCTAAATAAATTGTTTCATATAATTTCTGTTGGAAATTAATGTCATCTTTAGTTTTTCTGAGAAAGAGGACTTCATCACTTATCTGTAAGAAAAAATTTTAAATTTTCTGACCGTTAATTTATTTTTATGAATTTTTTAACAAAAACTATATATTTTTAATTTAAAACTAATTCGTCAAGTAGTTTTTACAAACTTAAAGTAGCGACGTTAAAGGTAGCATTTGGATAAATAATTCATATAAGATGCAATAATAGTCAAAAAAAAAAAATTAATAATATTTTTTTGAATAGGGAATATAATAACTTTTCACAAAAAACTACTTGGAAAGTCCTACGAATGACTTGTAACGAGAAGGGCATCAACTGTAGCGACGTTGTCGAACCTAGCCTCTATTCATATTCACGCTGAGCTCCTCAAGACAACTCCTTGAGTACAAGTCTCTCCTTTAAAAGTTATTAGCCACGAGCGAACAAGTGGGATCAAGAGAAAGAGGAAGAGAAACACACAAGGAAGAGATTTCTTCCTTGTGGTGGTCACAGCAACAAGGGGAAAGGCTTCCCCTTGTTGGCAGCGACAAAGAGAGAGGGGAGAGGGAGAGGAGAAGAGAAATTAGGTTAAGGTTTTCCAAAAACCTTACAATCTAATTAATGATCTCATGTGTATAATATTCTCTCAACCATATCAATATATAGCCCTCATTAATGAGTTGGATTAGAAAGCCCAAATCCAACCCATTATCCCTTAACAAAAAATTAGCTGATTAACTCTTTAGTTTGGTTTACAATTAAACCAAGTTGGTTCATGACTAATTCATGATTAAACTAAATATAGTCCAACTCTTTCATAAGAGATGTGGCTCATCCGCGCTTCCATTGTGATAAATATTTTCATATTTGTCTTATGTATGGTCCAACTAAATATTTATCTCTTGATCTAAAAATCCTATTCTTTAACTTGTTTTATGTTTTTTAGAGACTTGTTAGTACGTGTGACCCAATAGGTTCCCGTTTTATCTTGACCGTCCATAATTAACTACTCAATTATAAAACGATCATGAGTGGCACCTAGTAGTACATCATGATCCCTGATTAGCCGAAAAATCATAGTTGATCTTAGAATTAATTCTAAATCCTTCAGCAGCTATAGTGAGTCATGCCTCGTTCCTTTCACTCGTCTTATACTCACTTAGTTTAGAACATGGTCTATGTATCTTATCCCCACTAGGCTGACTACGTCACACCTAGCCCAAGTAATACTTCATCGTTCTACAGATTCAAATTACTCGTACATATGTACAAGAATCTCTCACTCTTAACATGTGATGTTTTAGCCAAAGACTTTGAGTAATAATCCTAACAAATGGGCATAGGGTATATGTCTTCTTGCAAGGAGCGATGAATCCTCTGTGGGCTATCCAAACACCTTTGGGTACTTCAACTTATACCCAATCATCCCGGGTCCACACCTCAATTAGATGTTTGTTTAAGATGTCAATGTATAAGTCTCCATGACCAAGATGACTTATATACCTTAAGTCGAAGGAAACTTACGCTCGTGCTGTAATAAGAACTTCACAGACATAACTATATATATGTAGAGAACCATATGAAGTCTTACAGTGAGTCACTCCAATAAACTAGTTACCATAACCAACATCTATGTTTAACTCTCGACATCCCAATGCCTCCAGCTAGTGAGGAAATAACTGCTTGGCCAAACCAAAGAGTATAACCCGTGTTAGTCTTACAAAATTGATAATGTCTGAATGCATCAATTCTACGACTAGGAAAATTTCAATATATTCATAATTGCACATGTAGAGATAATCACTAGTTGCAATCCAATCATAAATTCTCTCATACTATGAATTATATTATGGATATTCAGTAGATGAGTTTAAGACAATCAAGCATATAATATGCACTCAAATAGTGAATCTATACTTATCAAATAAATAGAAAAAAAATCGTAAGTCGATTGCCTTAGGGCATCCCTAAAATTCTAACACTTTCTATTATAGCTTTAATTGCCTTGGATTAGCAACATTCCCGGTTGCAAACCAAGTAAACTCGGAGTCTTCTCTTACTTATCATGTTATTATTCTTTAGCAACTAATGTATGCTTGTCTTTGTCAAATAGAAAGCAAAAGATAGTGTTAATTTCCTTTGCAAGGCAATTCACCCCCTCTTGCCGGCCTCCAAGGGACCAACAAAAGAGAGCATTTAGCTAGCCTCATAAGGCTAGCCTCTATTAGTATCCACGCCGAGATACCTTCGAGATGACTTTACAAAGTCACAAGCTGTTGGTGCAATCGACCTCCAAGGTTTTAATGTTAGACAAATATGTTTAAGTATGGAGCTTGATCAAGGGAAGTCCTAGTTGTAGGCTAGGTAAGGGGAGAAATCTCGGTAGATCGTGGAAGCCAGGTGGATAGGTCTGGAGGACCTGATCCCTGGGTAGTCGAATACTGAGTCCTAGTTGTAGGCTAAGTAAGGGAAATCTTGGTATATCGTGGAAGCCAGGTGGATAGGCCTGGAGGACTTAATCCTTGGGTAGCCAAATATTGAGTCTTGGTGAGTGAAGCCAAGTGGAAAAAATCCTAGGGGGTGGTAACCTTAGGTTATGGTGAGTGAAGTCAGATGAAGTAAATCGTAGGGGGTGGTAACCTTAGGTAAAGAGAAGTCTGGGAGGAGTAAACTCTAAGCAAGGTTGTTCGGATGGTTTCCGGTCGATCGCGCGCGGTCGATCGGACGATTGACCGGACCAGAAGATCTCAATAAATCTAGGTTTAGGTTTACCATTGTGTTCTGTATTACTATTATTGTTGTTGGCTAATGTAGTATTGCAGGAAAAGTCTTAGTGGATCGAGCAATTAGACACTGAGCTGGCAAAATTCCAAACAGGTCTGGAGGACCAATGTTTGGCAGGTAAGTTGAGGTATGCAACTGGAGGAGCGACAGTGAGGTCGGGTTCATAAAGGGAACAACCTTAGGTGGTTGATCCAACTGAAGAAACCGGGAAGGTTTCCAAGTTGAGATCAAGACAGTTCTACTGTCTATATTACTCATGCATTATATTACTATGCTAACATTTGTTTTGCAGGAATACTATTTAACTCTGTTTTACAGATTCAGCCTGATCGGTCCACCGAACAGGAGGATCGGTCGACCGAACCAGCTTGACTCAGACCAGAGATCAGTTCAAACCAAAGCGAAGCACAGTCTGATCAAAACTTGATCGGTTGACCGAACCAGGGATCGGTCGACCGATCCAATCAGTATTAATGGAGCATTAAATGAAGATCTCAGCAGATTTTGACGAACAGGGAAGGAAGCTGTTCAGTCGACCGAAAAAGAGGTTCGGTCGACCGAACCCTTAATGACCAGTTAATGCAAAAGATCGAGCCAGCGTCAGACTTCAACCAGGAAGGAAGGGAGTGGGTTCGGTCGACCGAACCCAAGGATCGGTCGACCGAACGTTGACGATTCTTATAAAAGTGAAGCTCCAGGTCCATGGCTGGGTAACAAGTTCTGATATCATCTCTGTGAAAAAGTTGTTCGTGCTACTACTCTTCTACACATCCATCAAGCAAGTTGTTGTACCATCCAAGAAGTGTCGATCGAGCTACATCTTCTATCTAAGTAATTGGTATATTTGTTTAACTTGCATTGTACTTAATTCAAGTAAGATAGTAGGCTGTTATTATCTTACTCTACTCATTTGTACGATCTGCTTCTTTCCGAGGATCTCGGAAAGAAGGGTTATAGTGGATTGCCCATCGGTGCGATCAAGGATCGCGGGCCTTCGAGTAGGAGTCGAGCTAGGCTCCGAACGAAGTAAACACTTTTGTCTCTCTCCTTATTTTCCGCTGCTTAATTCTGATTTACGAAGTAAAAAAAAAAGTTTTAAAAGAAGCGATATTCCCCCCCCCCCCCCCCTCTATCACTCGCATCCGATCTATCACAAGTTTCATCTCCAATTCGGTACTAGCCAAATAGAGGAGATGACACAATCCAAGAGAGGAACTCTGACTCGATTTTGTGCCTAGCAGCGAGGGCAACCTAACGACACAAATCGAGAAGGGCAATAACCTTTCGGCTTACTGTCTGGCGTCACCAAAGCTGTTGTCTGGTGGCTAGACAGCGACTAGGAAGTGTCAGCATCAAAATTTGAGAAAAGGGGTGTCGACACCAAAATCGACTGCAAGGGGTATCAGTATCAAAATTGAAGGCAAGGGGTGTCAGTACCGAAATCAGTGGAACCGAAGAGGGAGAGGAGGAGAAAAGAAAAACCCTAAAACAATTTTAGGTTGTCCTTAATCCCCATCTCTTGTTCTATGAAGGGTTATTTATATACTTTTTCATAATGACTTGGAAAGCAAGTCATAACCCAAGCCGAAATCCAAAACCCTATAAGCCAACCTGATCCGCTTTCATTAAGCTTGGTTCAAATTAAACCAATTTGGTCAAAACTAAATCACTCTTGGTTTATTATTAAAGCAAACCAATTTTAGTTTATAATTAAACCAAAAGGGATCCAACCTTGCCTACAAAAGGTGTGACCCACTATCGCTTCTAGTTCAATAAATATCTTTCATATTCGGCTCTTGTTTGGTCTTATCAGACTTAATCTCTCTTAATATGAGAATTCTATTCTCAAACTTGTCTTACCTTTTTCGAATATACTCATAGTGAATGTAGGTCCCAGTTATGTTAGTCATTCATAATTAATCATTAATTATAAATTGATTATAAGTAGCACTTAGTAGTACATCATGACGTCCAATTAACTAAAAATTCACAGTTAATTCCAAAACTAATTCTGAACCCTTCAACGGTTATAGTTATTAGTGTGTTTATTTCTTTCACTCATTTTATACTCATTTGGTTCAAGAGATGGTATATGGTTAGTCCTCACTAGGTTGAGTATGTGTCACACCTAGCCCAAGTAATAGTTTCTTGCCTTGTGGATTCAAATTACTCAAACACATGTCTAAGAAGATAATTCTCTTGACATGTAATACTTTGGCTAAAGACTTACGAGTAATAATCCTGACAAGATGTCTTAGAGTATACATCTCCTTATAAAAGAGGTAGTGAATCATCTGTGGGTTATTCAAACATTTTCGGGTATATTAACTTATATGCAACCATACTAAATCTACAACTCTTAAGAGATGTCCTACCAAGATGTCAAAGTATAAGTCTCTATGACTAAGGTGACTTGAATACCTCAAGTCCAAGGAAATTGCACTCGAGCTACAATAAGATCTTCATTGGCATGTAAAGAACCACATGAAGTCTCATAACATGTCACATCCAATAAACTAGTTATCCTTAACTAGCATCCATATGTTAACTCTCAACATCATGTTTCTAGCCAGTGAGGACCAACCGCTTGAATAAACCAAGGAGTATAACATATGCTAGTCTTACAAAATTGATGATGTCCAATATTATCAATTCATCGATTAGAGAATATTTTCATACGTATATAATTATACATGGAAAGATACTTACAAATTGTGATCCAATCATAATTTCTCTCATGATATACATTATATTGTGGACTTCATTAGTTTAGTTTAAGATCAAATCATATACATAGCGAATGTACACCTAAATAGTAAATTTATTTATCAAATAAATGATATTGTCATGCCCCGGGAGAGTCCCTGCCGGTGAAATTTCAGCAACATCTCTCTTATATGGGTGACAATATAAAACTTGTCTACAAGCCCTCAAGGCCTCTCAATCCTCGGCCAACACAGCCGGAACATATACAATAATTAAATAAACAATCCATGCAGTTTATATAGTACAACCTCCGGCTGACAATCACAACCACGCAGTTCAATAAAAATTTACTCCACTACAACGAGGAAAACACAACCCACAACGTAAAAACTACCACAGCGGAAAACATGGGCATCATACCCGAATCACGATATAAAATCCATGAGTGTAAGACACACACATCACCAGTATGTATATACATAACAAGAAAACAAAGACTGAAAATAGAAAACTATCACAACACGGAGTGGGGACTAGCGACTGGAACCTCCTGACAGCTTCAACATAAAATAGGAAATAAGCAACGGGGTGAGTTCAAGAACTCAGCGGGTATCGAACTGACATGCATAATAAGATATAGCTATCAATAATAATCATGGAGTACAATCTCCTGATCAATAACAGGAAATGCAAAAAACTGAATAAATTAAGAAGTTGTACTCATCAGGATCTCCTATCCAGAGATAAGGATCGTCAGATCAAATACCTCATGTCTGTTGTATGCATGTCAATCATATGCAACCACAAAAATGTAGCATCTAATATGCAACAATCACAAACAATAAATGCAATCCATGCATATGATGCAAATGTCCTGGTCACCCCTGACGTCAGTCAGCTACCTCACACGCGATGGTGAGGTCGAGTGGGTAGAGTTGTGACAATTGTGCACTCTGTCATCACTACTCTTGAGTGACCGAGTGGACAGGATGTTGTCGGAGTACACTTATCCTCCTACCCCAAACATAGTGAGGGAGCCACAACTCTCATCTCCCTGTGTCATAGTCAAGAGAAGGGATCCCTACCCGCTACTACGCTACAGTCACCACTACCCATGAGCAGACCAGCGGAGCCCTGATAAAGCAAACTGCACACACACCTTGCCTGAAATACCACTAACCCATGAGTGGTTGTTGTTGGAATCCCAAGGTTGTTTTGGTGTGATCAACAAGTTAAGTTAGGTCCTGTGTGTTTCTAACCTTGTGTCTAAGTGTGCAGGAGCTTAGGAGCATAGGTAGTCGAGTGGAAGACGCAGTTAGTGAGAAGGACGGCACGAGGTGCGTCCGAGGGATGAGGCGCTGCGGAAGAGTACATCGACGGACGAGAAGGAAGCGTGCGGGGGTTCCAAGGGACGAAAGCCGGAGCGGAAGACTGCTCGAGGAGCAAGAGACGCAGCTAGCGAGAAGGACGACACGCGGTGCGTCCGAGGGACGAAGACTGCGGATGAGTACGTCGGCGGACAAGAAAGAAACACGCGGTGATTCCGAGGGATGAGAAGTCGGAGGGAAGCCCGCTCGAGAAAACCGGAAGCTGGGTTCGGGTGAGCCCCTTTCCGGATGGCAGAGATCACCCAAGCAAGCAGATCCGGAGTAGAAGAACCGGATCGAGGCGGGACTGAACCGGAAAAGAGGTTCCGGACGAAAAAGTCAACTTCTGTTGACTTTGGGCTCCGGGGCGCCCGGAATGATTCCGGGCGCCCGGAGCAGTCTGAGGCGCCCGGAATGCTTCCGGGCGCCCGGAGCAGTCCGGGGCGCCCGGAATGCTTCCGGGCGCTGGGACCTTGAATGTTGATTAGATCAAGATTTATCTCAATCTGAATGTTGGGGGATAAAACTTATCCCCCATAGGGCGCCCGGAACCCTTCCAGGCACCCCGACCAAGGCTATAAATATAGCCTTGGTCCAGAAGCTTTTCAATAAGTTTAGAAATTGTAACAACGCTTGTGCACCTCCACTGTTTAGATTAGCTTCTTTCTTTATGTGCCTACATTGCTGTAAAAGAGGCTTCTCCTCCTGAAGGAGATAGTAGTGCGATCATTTTCCTTAGATTAACAACCTCCCTGGTTGTAACCAAGTAAACATCTGGTGCCTCATTTTTTTCTATTTTGATTTATTGCTTTTCTATTTTAGATGCAAGTGTTAGTTTGAAAAGTCGGGAAGGGTTGTGTTTTATTTTTACAGAGTTATTCAACCCCCCTTCTAGCCGGCCGCAATGGTCCTACAAGTGATATCAGAGCTAAGACGCTTCAGGAGGACTAACCGTCGAACGAAGCAATGAGATGGCCGGACCAAGCATCCACCCGCCAAAATATGAAGGGGACTTTGCCACTTGGAAAAAATTGATGCAGGTATTTTTTACAACAGATTTTGAATTAGTTTTAACAATGGAATCTGGCTTTGTAGCTCCAGAAGGTAAGGAAAAATGTCAATGGACAAAAAAGGAGCAGGCTAAATACATGGCGAACGGCAAAGCATAATACCATCTGCTAAGCATTGTTCCACCTCAAGAAGTCAACAGGATCGGGCACTACGACTCGACAAAGGAACTTTGGGAGAAGTTCCTCAAGCTGCACGAAGGGACGTCCGAAGCCAAGCTCGCTAGAAGAGATCTACTTCGTATTCAGCTCACCAGCCTGCGACTTGGGGAAGACGAGATAGTCGCGCATCTACACCCGAGAATAAAAGAAATTATTACCGGACTTTCGAATCTCAGAGAAAAGGTAAGTAACCGAGATTCGCTCAGGTACACACTGAATTTCTTTCCTAGAAATACCAAATGGGCATCATTAGTAGATACCTTTTACATTTCTAAAGACTTAGAAAAGATTTCATTAGAAGAATTCTTTTCAACATTTGAAGTGCATGAGTCAAGATGTGCAGGAATGAAGGAGCCCAAGAACAACGTCGCCCTCAAACCTTCAAGAGACGAACCAGAGTCGGAATCCTCTCTCGACGACGAGGAAATGGTAATGATGGTAAGAAGATTCAAGAAACTTTGTAAATCCAGATCTACTAACCATCCACAGGGAAAGAAGAAAAAAACGATCCGCTGCTACCACTGCGACGAAGAAGGGCACGTCAAGGACAACTGCCCCAAGCTGAAGAACAAAGACAAGGAGAAGGGTAAGAAGCCTATCCAAAAGCGAAAGGCCCTAAAGGCAACGTGGGATGATACGTCGTCGGAGTCAGAAGTCGAGGCATTCTCCGGACTTGCTCTAATGGCAAGTCATCAAGACGACGACTGCAAGTCAAGCTCTTTCAAAATGAGCATCGAGAGCATCGATGAAGGGGGAACCATGTCGGAAGCAAGCAGCAGTTCAGGGGGAGAAACGGACAACAAGCTCGACAAGGTAAGTCAAGTACGTTCTCTTCCTCCCGACAAACTTTTTAAGTTTGTTAAGTTATTAACTAAAGACTGCTGTAAATTAGAAAAGGAAATCAAAAATTTAAAAATAATTTTAGCTAAATCCTGTCCTTTAGAAGAATTAGATAAATCAAAATCGGAAAATGAAAAATTACAATTAGAAAATCAAATTTTAAAAAATCAAATAGACAACTTGAAAAACTATGCATGCTTATCTAATTTTAGAAAATTTTAAAATTTGAATTAGTATTATAGATATCACCCAGGACAAATTAGGAACATTTCAAGAGAATATGTCCCTAAAAATTTTTAGTTAATCCAGTAGGCCGGAAATTTTATTGGGTTCCTAAAAAATCTTGCTTAGTCTAAATTTTAAAATTAAAATTAGCGCTTTTCAGTGAGAAAATTAAACAATGAATTTCTCTATGAGCCTTTGTCTAAGGAAGTGGTTGTTGCTCCAATAACCAAGAAGGTCTAGTGCCTCGCCACGACCTGGAAGCCAAAATATTGAAATAAATGTTTAATTAACTTTCTGTCAAAGCATTAAAATTAGAATTAATTAATGCTTTCAAAGTTTTTCGAACATTTTTTTTCAAAATATTTTTATACTTAAAAAAATACTTTTACGTGAAATTGACTTAGAAATTTAATTACTTAGAAAAATTTTCAAAGATTTAAGTTAGAATTTTTTTTCAAAATATATATATATATATATATATATATATATATATATATATATATATATATATATATATATATTCTAACTTAGAAAATTGTTTTTTTTTATTTATTTCTTTGCAAAACCGTCTAAGTTAGAATTCTTTCTTTTAATTTCACTTAGAAAATTTTATTACAATTTTACTTAAATTTTTTTCAGAGACTGTTTATGTAAAAATTATTGCATGTTTTTAAGGATCTCAAAATTTTCTAAGTCTTTAATCCTTAGAGTTTTTTTCTTGAAACCCCATTTTTTTGTGATCAAAAGGGGAGAAGGATTAGTATAAGTCTAGAAGGAGGTAGACCAAAATTATTTTATTTTTTTGCACTTAATTGCAAATTTAGTTAAGTTTATTTCATGTCTATTTTTACCCTAGCTTAACTTGGGTTGCTCACACCAAAAAGGGGGAGATTGTTGGAACTCCAAGGTTATTTTGGTGTGATCAACAAGTTAAATTAGGTACTATGTATTTCTAACCTTGTGTCTAAGTGTGCAGGAGCTTAAGAGCACAGATAGTAGGGTGGAAGACGCAACTAGCGAGAAGGATGGCACGAGGTGCGTCTGAGGGACGAGACGCTGCGGAAGAGTACACCGGCGAACGAGAAGGAAGCGTGCGGGGGTTCCGAGGGACGAAAGCCGGAGCGGAAGACTACTCGAGGAGCAAGAGACGCAGCTAGTGAGAAGGACGACACGCGGTGCGTCTGAGGGATGAAGACTGCGGATGAGTACACTGGCGGACGAGAAGGAAACACGCGGCGATTCCGAGGGACGAGAAGCCGGAGGGAAGCCCGCTCGAGAAGACCGGAAGCTGGGTTCGGGTGAGCCCCTTTCCGGATGGCAGAGATCACCCAAGCAAGCGGATCTGAAGTAGAAGAACCGGACCGAGGCGGGACAGAACCGGAGAAGAGGTTCCGGATGAAAAAGTCAACTTATGTTGACTTTGGGCTCCGGGGCGCCCGGAATGCTTCCGGACGCCCAGACCTTGAATGTTGACCAGATCGAGATTTATCTCGATCTGAATGTTGGAGGATAAAACTTATCCCCCCCTGGCGCCCGGAACCCTTCTAGGCGCCCCGACCAAGGCTATAAATATAATCTTGGTCCAGAAGCTTTTCAATAAGTTCAGAAATTGTAACACCGCATGTGTGCCTCCACTGTTTGGATTAGCTTCTTTCTTTCTGTGCCTACATTACTGTAAAAGAGGCTTCTCCGCCTGAAGGAGATAGTAGTGTGATCATTTTCCTTGGATTAACAACCTCCTCGGTTGTAACCAAGTAAACATCTGGTGCCTCATCTTTTTCTGTTTTGATTTATTGCTTTTCTATTTTATATGCAAGTGTTAGTTTGAAAAGTCGGGAAGGGTTGTGTTTTATTTTTACAAGGCTATTCAACCCCCCTTCTAGCCGGCTGCAACGGTCCTATAGTTGTGTGTGTGCAGGTCATGTAACTGGCGATGTGCTCAACAATAATGGAGCCGACAATCACACAGCCTGCAATCATGCAAAATGGTGCATGACACTAAGCATGTAAATCCTGAAAATACCAACCTCCTCATAATGTGTACCAAAAAGGAAACCAAGTCTATAACAATAATCTAGGTACACATGCCAGATGATAAACCTAGGTACACATGCCAAGTAATAAAACTGGGTACACAAGCCAAGTATATCTAGTAGCTAGACATGTATCCGGTAACATATTGTATGTCACTACATAAGTACACATGGTAAGAATCAAAAAGAACATACATAAATGCACAATAGATAACAAAATAGGTATACTACGGGTATCAAGTAGTGACATACCAAGCAGATATCAGCATAACTATTACTACTAGTTATAACTCACTAAGCATATCAGAATGACAATATCAAAAAGATAAGTCAAAGGTACCCGCATCAAAAGAAGATCGTATCCAGAAATCCTACATCGAGACGCCCGTGTCAAATCAAAGTCCTGCGATCACATAATTTATTTATGTAATAACATATATAGCAAACAGCTAAATAAAATCCTTCAAACCTATTTAGGGTAACTCCTAATCGAAGTACGATCATTAATTAACCACCCACTAGAGTTAGACTAGTTTAACCCTATTATCACAACAACCACTTGGATCAATCATTCCAAATTTTTTCCTATCTTCAATTCTAGGTATAAGCTATAGTAAGAATCGATTTCTCTACACTTTACCTCAACATAAAGCCACTTCTGTTGATCCATAGCCAGGTAGCACAGTTGTCAAAATTTGTTAACTGAAGGTGCCTGTTGTTGGAGATCAGTGGCCTGAGATACTACGAGGCTACTACCAGGAACAATCATTCCTAGTTAGCACAACTGAAATCAAAACCCAATCTCTACAAGCCTAACCCAGAACCGAAAATCCTTACCCAAATCAGATCTATAACTTCTCCTCTGATGATTTCTGAAAGTTTCTGTGGTGGAGAACCAGGGCAGCGGGGCGGTGATCAGCCGATGCTGGGTGGTACCAAGCGATTGAGCGTCGACGATATTGGGCGATCAAGCACCTGAGATGCTGGCGGTCGTGATCGGGCAACAAGACAATGACATCTGGAAAACTAGGGCTCGGGCGAAGAGGAACCCGATTGGTGTTGCAAGATGCGTGAAATCGACGGATTGGAGAAGAAGACGATCGTTCGGCCAATGGTGGTGAATCGGAAGAGAAGAAAGCGGCGTTGGCTGAGATACATAAGGGAGATAGGCTCGGGCTTCCTCGGCCTATGCGTTTTGTACGCATGGGAGAAGAGGAAGCGACGTCATCGAGTTGGGGAAGGCAAAGGGATCGGGGAAAAGGAAGGGGTCGGCGATGAGATGAAGAGAAGGAGATGGGGCGGTGAGGGTTTAGGGCACGGGTATAAAGAGAAGGGAAACTTTTATAACTTAGGTTCTTTAATTAAACCCTAGGTTAGTTTCTCAATCAACTCTCAATTTTGAGTATTTCCAAACAGGCTTTTCCCAAGCCTATAAATTTATCTCCTTAAACTCGTCAAACGAGCTCCGAAAAATTCTCTAAAATTCCTAAAAAATCCTGAAAATTTTCCTCATGGTTATTCGTCCTTTTTCGATATTTTACAGATACAACTTCAAAGGCGATTGTCTTAGGATATCTCTCAAATATAATACTAATGAGGCTAGGTAGTGGAAGACCTAGTTGGGAACTAGGCAAACCTTATTAGGAATTAGGTTAAATTCAAAGTGGGTAAGCTAAGAGTTGAACACTTGGCACGAGACAGAAAGTCCAAGTGGGTCACGATTTACTGGACACTTGGCAGTCGGAAGTCTAACATGAAGTTAACATGAGACGAGAAAGTCCTAATAAAATAAACTTCTGAATGTCATAATTTTTTACTCAGATATAAGAACGAAGTAATTTTCATCATGAAACGAAACCCGTTCAAAGATCTATGTTTGCCAAACTCAAGTATCAGTCAACTGATGGGTTTATCAATCAAATGATGGCTTTAGAAAACAAATAAATGCAAGCTGATTTGGTTGTTAGACTCAACTGATAGAACTTGTCGATTGATAAATTGCATCAATCGATTGATGACAATTATAAATGAACGGAAGCAAATCGATTTGATTGTTAGAGTCGACTGATGAATTTCATCAATCGACTGATAATATTTAAACAGACCGAGAAAGTGTCATCCTATAAATTTCAATGGTAAGATTCAACATATCAATCGATTGATGGGTAAGGTTAGTCGATTGATAGGTGCAACAGTCCTGACTTGAAGGCTATAAAAGAAGGTTCTTGAGGAGATTTTAAGAGTCAGTTCTTGAGGGTTTGGAGAGAAAGTGCGGCTACATTTTCTACCACCATGAGATAATCTCAAGTTAGAAAAGAGCCAACAAAACAAGGTTCTTCATTATAAAATCACTTTCGATTTTATTTATGTCTGTATTCTTATTTTCTTATTGTATTATTATGCTCAAATTTGTAAGAAAATTTTCTGTCTTTAGAAGGTTTCCAAGAAAAAAAAATTCTTAGTAGAAGTTGTGAGACAAGAGTTCACCCCCTCCCCCCTCCTGCTTGCTCACATGGATCCTAACAACCACATGGGAGGGGTTGCAAGGATATTAAATAATAAGTTGTTAGTAATAAAAAAATTAATATAGGGTTAGTTTAGGTAGATTCAATTAACTCGTATCAAGTCAACCATCCATCATCTTGACCTAGTTGTGAATTTTATCCAATTGAGTGAATATTCAAGATAACCTAAAAAAATGTTGACGAAAATATTTGCGGCGAGCATGGATCGAACACGCGACCTTCAGATCTTCAGTCTGACGCTCTCCCAACTGAGCTATCCCCGCTTTATATAAATTTAATAAGCTATATAATTATTCAATTTTATCCAATTGAGTGAATATTCAAGATAACCTAAAAAATGCCGACGAAAATATTTGCGGTGAGCGTGGATCGAACACGCGACCTTCAGATCTTCAGTCTGACACTCTCCCAACTGAGCTATCCCCGCTTTATATAAATCTAATAAGCTATATAATTATTCTATAAAGAGAATTTAAATTCGTGTTAGTCCAACTACTCTAATTTTTTAGTTTAATTGGATTTAAATGCATTGATTATAAAATAAATACAAATTAATCAAAATAAATGATTTTTTTATTCGAATCAATTTGGTGGTCATAGATGCTCACCCTTTAGTTAGTCAATTGGTTGAATCAGTCGTACAGTCAAGTCGAGTTGATTGGTCAATTCGAGAGAGCTAGATAATTTAGTTATTAACTCAAGACCTTACATAGTTCAAATAGATTAAGTGGATCAAACCAATCAAACGAGCCAAGTATGTTAAATAATTTGCACGAGACAAACAAAGTAATTGAGTTGATCCGATTTATGGAAACATGTATTCAGCTTTTACTAATTCTACCAATCCATCCCAATCGAAGTTATCCATTGACTATTAAAGTAAATCTAAAAGTATAAATCTAAAAGTATAAGTATTTTATCGTCCAACCGTCAACGTTCTAGATTTGTATCTCACGGGAAGAAATCACCCCTCAAATCGAAAGGTCCAAAGAGGTTGAATGGTGTAGGATGTTCTTCCAAACTACTTGAACAATTCAAACTACATTAACCATATCTAGTGGATCAGATGTATTAAATACATTATTGAGTAAGTATCATTATTAAAACATACATTATTAAAGATAAAATAATATGAAAAATATCTCTCTTTTTTTTAAAAAAAAATAACTTGTTATTTTTAATTTTTATAAATAATAAAGTTAAAAATCAACATGCTCCCCATTATTTTCCATAAATCTTGCAGCAATTCTAATAAAATAATATTGTATTGCTCAGTATTGATTATTTTTAATCCATGTATACACGCGGTCTTCTGATTAGGACTATAAACAAGTCGAGTCGAGCTGAGCTTTAAGGTGTTCAAATTTATTTGATAAGGTAGTCGAGCCGAGCCGAGCCGAGTCGAGCTGAGCTTAAAATGAACCGAGCTTTTGAAATGAGTATTCAAACTTGATTTGATTTATTTTTTATAAGGTTGAGCTTGTTTGAAGCTTGACCTAAGCTTGGTTTGTTTAAATGTTATCAAGCTCTCAATTAAAGCTTGGTTCAAGGTTGGTTTATTTAGATGTTATCAAGCTCTCAATTCAAGTTTATTTGATTGTTTGAAACTTTTAGTTGTTTGATTGGTTATTGAACTTGATAATTTAAATTTATTTATTTTATTTTATTTTATTGTTTATTTAGCATATTGAAAAGAGTTTTATTAATGAATATGATTCATGAACTTGTTCATGAATGTTGTTCATAAACATTATTCACGAACGTTAACGAGCTGAACACATATGTGTTCAAACTTGTTTGTTTAGCTTAATGAGCTGTTCAAAATTGTTTGTTTAATTAATCTTATGTATATTGAATGAACATAAAGAAGTTCTTACCAAGCCGAATATCAATCTTGTTCACAAACGCTTTGTTCATTTACAACCCTACTTCTGATCCCCTGATTTGTTGGGTAAATCTGGAAACGCGAGGAGCCCGATGGCCTAGAGGTCCAGTTATCTCAATAGTTCAAACTCGGTTGACACATTCCTAGTTAACCTTGAGATTCAAACTCTCGATATACGAGGAATTCATTAGGTGCCTTGGCGTGGCTTTTGAACTATAGAATCATAACTTTTCATGAATTTTTTTCCTTCAAAGTTTTTGATCTTATGATCTATATATCTTATTCTAATCGTTGACTCTAATACAATTTTCTCTTTGGTAGCAAAATATGATTACACTCATCCCAGACGTTCTTTACAATTCGTCTCTAGATTATATGAAAGAGGTAAATTACGGGATCAACTTATATCATACTGTCAAGTGACTAGAGGATAAAATGATGAACCAGATAACACTAAACTTGAGACAACCAATCCGATCCTATAAAAATTTTCCAGCCGCTGCTAAGATAAATATACAATTTTCTCTTAGGGGGTGTTTGGTTTGATGGAATGGGAGTGGGAAATGAGAAAAGATTAAAAATTGGTGTTTGGTTTGGGGGATTGATGGTGAGTTCCACGGATTCAATCCCCTAAATATGGAAATGGGTCATTACTAAGTAAAATTAGGGAAATGGGAAAAAATACTGTTCAGAGTGAAACCCCTCTATTCTTATTCTCCACCTCTATCAATCTCATTCTCATTTCTATTCTCTTATGCGAATCAAGCGCCCCCTTATTGACTATGAAAGTTGTCATAATCCATGTTTGCATATTTTCCTAGGGGTGTAAATGAGTCAAGCCGCTCGTGAGCTATTCGAAGCTCGATTCGATAAAAGTTCGTTTGAACTTATTTAATTAGGCTCGTTAAGATAAACAAACCAAGCTCAAGCTTCATCATATTCGGCTCATTAGCTCGTGAACATATTCGTTAAGCTCATGAATCAATTTTTAAATAAAAATAATAATAGTTTTGATATTGAATTTATAGATTTTACACTCTACTTATGAAAAACATAGATAAATATATTAAATTTATTTATTAGAATAAATTTATAAATTTTAACAAGAATATTATATATTTTTTAAATATATAATTTAGTTTTTAATGAATATTTAAATTTATAATTTATATTTATTAAACTCGTTTAGGTTCGATAAAAACTCGAATAAGCTCGCGAGCCATGAATATATTCATTAAATAAAGCTTGAGCTCGACTCGATTATAAATGAGTCAAACTCAAACATGCAAGAATTCAGCTCGGGTCAGCTCGATTACATCCTATTTTTTCCCAAGTGGTTGAAATCGACGTGAAAATATCTTAAAACTTATGGATGTTTGAATTCTTTACTAATATATAATTAAAAGAACAAATTGGTCCAAATTGCTTTAACCAAACCATGGGATACAATTTTCAAGTTCTTTTTAAAAAAATATATATATCTAGATATTTTTTTAATCTTTTAATTCAATTAATTGTGCCGAAAAGCATTTCTTAACTAGTGCAATCAACTTGTCATTTTGGAAAAAAAACAAAAAAAAAAGTGGGAACTAGTGCCATTAAAGTAGTCATCTCCATACTAACTAGTCAAACTCTAATTCAACTCACAATAACTTGACCTAATTAGGATTGACTCAATTAACTAAAAAAGTCAATATATAAATTATATGATTTTTACCTAATTAATGAATATTTTAGATCAACTTGAAAAATATTATTAAGATGAAACTATTGATTTTTTTTTAAATTTTGATTTAACTTACTCATTTATCTTATCAAATAATTTTAAAAAATAAAATACAAATTCGTTCTTATATAAAATAAATAAATAAAATGCAGTGAATGTAAATCGAACATGTGACTTTCAGTCTACCGTTCTCCCAACTGAGTTATCCCTGCTTCATATAAATTTAGTAAGATAATTTATTATTCAAAATAGATAAACAATATCCAGTGGATTAGACTTATTAAATAGATTATTATCCAAAACATGCTAAGTAGGGTCTATTAAGTTCTTTATTAAAACATACATTATTAAAGATAAATAATATGGAAAATATTTATTTATTAAATTTTTAACTTGTTATTTTATTTTTATAAACAATAAACTAAAAAATCAGGAACTCAACCATTCAGCATGCTCCACGTGTCACGTCTGACGTCGTCCCCATAATTGCATCTATTCCTTCTGTTATAAACCTTTTATATCTATGATATATAAATATAATGATGATGGCATCCAATGCCCACCGTACGTATAAAGGAACCGCATAATCCACGCCAAGTAACGAACCGCACCGATGCGCCAGTGCGACTCCATTACAATCGGGCCACGTGTGCTTTCCTAACCGCAATAACGTTACTCTTGTTATCGAAGTGCCCAATCGTCGAATTCCGGCTCGGACCACTCCTGTCTTATTTGGCCTTAATGACTATATTGCCATTACCTCATTTACATTATTACTCGCCGAACCGCCGCTAAGAGCCTCGAAATTAATAGATTCGTAAAATGTTTGGGAAGGGTAAAAGTGTAAAGTGAGAGAACCCGTCCCAAATAACCCTAGCCTTTAAAAAGGGAGGAAACTCGCAACGAGTAAACCGACGAGAGCCACTCGAAGCAGCGACGCCATCTCTTCTCTCCGTGGTCTCGATGAACTCTCAGATCCTCCGATCTGTCTCGAGGGCGGCGAGGAGTCTCCTTTCGTCCTCTCGGACCTCTTCTTCTCCCGGCCGTGAGTTCTCTAGTTTTTTTTTTCCTGCCTTTTCTGTTGAGGTTTCAGAGTAGCCTTTCTCTTGGACTTTGACTCTTTGAGATCGTGTTTTGTTATCTATTCGTATGAACAGGCGTGGAGCTTAATTGATTGTTTTTAGATCGTGTTTTCTGTAAAAATTTATTTCTACTACAAAAGATAAGTGCACTTTGTTATCTTTCGGAGTGTAGAATGCGACTCTTAATTATCTGGATCTCAAATCTCGCGTTTGGGTTGCGTCTGTTTGGAAAAATGTGAATTTTGTTGAATTGTTATGACCATACGTGCTTAAAATATTATGTTTTTTTTAAAAAAAAAAAAATGTTTCAAAACGAATTGGAAAAATGTAAACCTACAGAAACTGATTGGACGAATGCTTTTGTTCTGTTGGTCTGTTTCTTCATCATTAGTTAGAGATATTTCGTGAATAGTATCTTATTTCTCTGTTCCATTACGGACTCATTTATATTTCCAATCGAATTGGAAAAGGCTAGTTAATAGAAATTGATTGGACATATGCTTTTGGAACTTTGATTTGCTTTCTTCAAAAAAATAAACAGGCGTAGAGGATTTTTAATTTTTTTTATTTTTTGAATTGGAGAAGTACACAAATATGATCTAGATATGGAGCAATTAGATTCACTGGGCATACACTTGATGACAATGGCACAAGTACAACCTCAAATCACCTTGCACTTGCTCATACTACCGGGGTGATAAGTGGACCATCATGGTAGGATAACTGAGACAAGGGACTTGGCCATCCTGGCTTCTGAAATAAATAGAATGGGGAACACAATTATTGGTGTCTTACTTTTAAAAACTTCAATACCTTTATCTTGTTCCTCTTTCTGTGATCCCTCTAGAATTGGAGTTCACTTAAGTTTTATTAAAGTATACTACTCGCTTATTATGATATACTGTACAGAAAATTATTGGGCATAATCAACCTAGTAGCTTCCACTAATCACAGATTTATTAAATGCTCCATGTAGTTTGTTTGTACTTCATAGCTCTTCACTTTTGTTATAATATTTCTACAAAAAAGAAGTGTCTAGGTATTTTTGCCTTCATTCATTTGGAGGTGGCAGGTTCGGTCCTACAGGAGTTTTCCACCTGCCAGATAAATCTGGAAAGCACAAGTGGATCACCGGGGACGACCTAACACCACTAGTGATTCAAGTGCCGTAGATGTTTATTTGCATGAAAATTGAACTCTCGTTGCTTAAGAAACTCGTCTGCCTGTTTACCATCGCACCAAGCTCCTAAGCAACCATTTATTAACAGGGTGCAAAGCAAGGGAGCGTATGCCATAGTAAGCATGGAATTTAATCATTTATTTCGTACAACTAAACAGTAAAGGATAACAAAAATCTGGATCACTCATCTTAGCGCCATTCTTAGGTCTATTTTATTTATTTCATTCCTTTAAACTTCTCTATGGCTCGTCATCCCTCCTTGTTTTGGTGATCTCATGTCTGCCTTTGGATATGGTGGAGCTTGTTAAATATTTTTGATCAATAACAGTGCTGCCAAAAATAATTGTGTATGCAAGAGATTGCACTATACTAGTCCAGTTTCACTAGCCATTTGTGTATTGATTACAATTCATAGTCTGCAACATTTTGAGGAACAAGCATGATGAGAGTGATGTCAGTGTTTTTTGTTTGACTGCGAATTGCTCACATACCATACTCTAACTTTCAACTGACAAATTGATATATTCTCCAGAGTGGCGTGCAGTAGCTGCAGCAACCACAACCGTTGTCAGAGGATCAGCATGCTCTCTTTCTTATAAGGCTGGTGCCGGAAGCACATCAATAGGATGGTTATATGGTGCCCTGGCTGTTCCTGCTGGAGGTGAATATCCTATATTTGTGTTTTTATTACTTTATACATTAGATTTTTTGTGTAAAAGTCCATTTTTACATTCCTTGCATGTTGCTAAGTGCTAATGATCGTTCAATTGGAGGTGAAAACATTATAGGTTTTCCTTGTGTACTGCTTTTAGTTGGTGGCATGCTTATTTATTCTTTCTTTTTTCGTTTGGCTGGCAGTGTACATGCTTCAAGACCAACAGCTACATGCAGCAGAGGTAAATGTGCAGAAGATGGATTTATTGAGCTATGTATCTATGTTGTAATATTAATTTTTTTTTTTTCTAACAATGGTCTATATTTACTTAAGCTGGAGAGAACATTCATTGCAATCAAGCCTGACGGAGTGCAAAGAGGGCTGGTATGTTTTCATTTTAGATATTTCATATATAAGCAGAAGATAAACATTGACTGAGACCCTGGGCCAATGTTTCACTTATTTGAATATTGCTGTTATTTTTTACTATTGACATTTTTCGTTTCTACTTTTGTCTGCCTATCACCCTACTTTTGTATTTATATAACAAAAATGAAAATCCAAGATTTACTAGCATATAGAATTTCCTTAGAGGGCTGATTGCATAGTCAAACATGATTTTTTTTTTTTATTTTAACAAATATGCTGCAGACTTTTTTTAAAAAAAATAATTAAAAATGTTCATTTAATTTTCTTGTTAGATTTATTACACAATTGATAATATGTGATAATTGTTAAAACTTCAAAATTTATGATAAATTTAGTAACTAAAATCTCTAACTTCTAGGCTAACTTATTAACATGTTTCCACAAATGCTGAGACTATGTATAAAGAAAATAATAATTACAGATTGTAGTTGAGATATGAGATCAAGGCAACATGTTTACAACATCCATCAGTTATGATAACTATATGCTAGGTTAATTATCATAACTCCCTAATTATGTGATTTTTGATAATTTTAATTATCAATTTTATGATTTTATTTATAATCATAGATGAATTTAGCAATTTTACAAAAAAAATTTAATGTCTGTCCTACATAATTTCAGATCACATGTCTATCCTACATGCTAGTAAAATTATGTTTTTCAAATTTTTTATGGTTTGAAATCTTTTAGATGGTTAACAAACTATGTGAAGTCTAACAAATAATTAACCTTAGGATTGAGTTGTTATACATGCATAAAGATAGTATTCTTCCACTGAATATTCATGATAATTTTGAGCTACACATTGGCAATGCAACTTTGATTTCTCTTAACACCATGGCATGTGCTAGATTCCAAGATAGGCACTGATAGCCAAATTTTGCTTATATGGTTGAAGAAATTGTTTTCCGAACTTTGTTTTATTTCTCTCTTGAACAATATTTTTTCTTCACTTCTACTACACCTGATCATTCTTTATTCTTCAGATTGCAGAGATTATATCTCGTTTTGAACGAAAAGGGTTTAAGCTTGTGGCAATAAAGGTCGTGATTCCTACCAAAGATTTTGCCCAGAAACACTACCACGATCTTAAAGAAAGGCCTTTCTTTAATGGCCTTTGTGACTTTCTTAGCTCAGGCCCTGTGGTTGCAATGGTAAGATAACAGTTTTGTTACCTTCCATCAAAGATTATTGTGATATTGAAGTTAGATCTCATTTCCAACCCAATTCAATTCACAATTTGCTGTGTTTCCATTTATTGAAATTGATTCCATCAACAATTTAAATTGTAGGTTTGGGAAGGGGATCACAATTTACTGTTTTTCCATTTATTGACATTGATTCCATCAACAATTTAAATTGTAGGTTTGGGAAGGGGAAGGGGTCATAAAATATGGTCGAAAGTTAATTGGTGCTACTGATCCTCAAAAATCAGAACCTGGCACAATCAGAGGTGATCTTGCTGTTGTTGTTGGAAGGTATGCGCTGAGAAGTTTTTATTTTATCTTCTTCATCCAAGAGATCTCAAAAATATGGTTTTACACGGAAATATGAAAAATATATATATTGGAAAAGCAGGTAAATAGTACACTTCATTCCAGATATCCTATTTGGTTAGGTTATTTTTATCTTCCTCTTTAGGATATTATTTTGCATAAAGAATTTTAGTAGGTTTAGGTGATTTTTGCCACATAGACTCTGATCAACCAAAAGCTGTTCTGGATCAAACAAAAAACACTCAACTCGAGGAAGTTGATAAAAGGAAAATAAAGAACTCAACTCGAGGAAGTTTTATCAATTTTTTGAAGCCTTTTTCTTGAAATATACTACCATAATTGTTCCAAGACATTTCCATGTATATTTAAATGAGAAAGATACATGTATTTTTTGTTACTCCTTGAGGCTTATGAATATCGT
Source organism: Zingiber officinale (assembly GCF_018446385.1). Lineage (NCBI taxonomy): Eukaryota > Viridiplantae > Streptophyta > Magnoliopsida > Zingiberales > Zingiberaceae > Zingiber > Zingiber officinale. Next base: position 12,115,762 of record NC_055988.1, on the reverse strand, counting down.
GTGACTAATTGAAAATATTTAGTAATGCATATGCGCTCGTAGTGTGAAACTGAACTCCATTTACCTGTGGCTTATAAGCATGGATATTTTTTACCATTACGTTGTTTCTTGTTGTTCTATAGTGTTTTCCTTCTCATTGGAAAAAATAAATTAAATTAGATTTCATTGCAGAAATATCATCCATGGGAGCGATGGTCCTGAAACAGCCAAGGATGAAATTGAGCTGTGGTTCACTCCAAGCGAATTAGTTTCCTACACCAGCAATGCTGAGAAGTGGATCTACGGGGACAATTGATGAGATTCGTCTCTCTGGTTCTTCACATTCTTATAAAGTTTTCAGTCTATAGAGCAGGCCGTGTGCGGCGCAGCACGAAGAAATAATTAATGTTATTAATAAGTAACTCTATCCTGTGACAATTTCTAAAACCCACTGGAAAATAAAGGTGAAGCTTCACTTCCTTCTCCATTCTAATTGTTGCTTTAGACAATTAGCTGCGTTTGATTGGAACTTATCTTTTATAACTTTTGTCTATTTAATTTAATTAATCGATGATTTTCAAGTAATATTTCACGTCTAATACGTCAGCAAAAGGGATCTACGAATTTTTTTATCAAAAATATCTTCCGATAAAAGAAAAACATTAAAAAAAATTTTAAAAAATGTTAAAAAATAATAATAAAAAATAAAAAAAAACATTAAAAAATAAAAAAATTGTAAAAAAATAAAAAAACATAAAAAATAGGAAAAAAGGTTAAAAAATTGTAAAAAAAATATAAAACACGTTAAAAAATTTTTAAAAAAACATAAAAAATGTAATAAAAAAAAACTTTAAAACTAAAAAACGTAAAAATAAAAAAAAACATAAAAATAATAAAAAATAAAAAAATAAAAAATAGAAAAAACATTAAAAAATTAAAATATATAAAAAAATTTTAAAAAATAAAAATGTAAAAAATAATTAAAAAATGTAAAAAAAAAATGTAAACAATACATATAAAAATAAAGAAAAACGTGAAAAAAAAAAGGTAAAAAAACGTAGAGTTTAATAATACTAATAATATATATAATTGATTTTGTAACTAAGGGTAATACAGTAAAATATTAAAATAGGTTATTCATTAAAATCTTCAAAAAAATAAGTTTTTGTTGCATTATCTAAGTTGAACCAAACAACATTTGGTTATATTTTATTCTCCATAAACTTGATTATGTGATTACCTGATAATCATATAAGGTTATGCATGATAACATGGAGAGCAGATCTCCTGATCCATTTTTTTGTGGATCAGAGGATGAACTACTCATAATTGCGGTCGGATCGTGGTTGTGATCCGGTCGTAATTAGTTGCGATTCCTTCCTGGATTCACCGTCCCTTCCAGGTTATAGTTTAGTTTGGAGAGGGCGGCCAGAAACCACTCCTACTCGACATCCAGTAACCTGGCCACTTGTCCACCACCAGTGGCCTCCGAGCGGCTCCGGCCGCCCTCTCTGAACCAAACTATAATCTAGAGGGGGCGGTGAATCCAAAAAGGGATCGCAATCAATTGTGGACAGATCGTGGTCACAATCCGGCCACAATTATAAGTGATCCATCTCCTGATCTAAAAAAAAATGACTAGGAGATCTACTTTCGATAACTTGAACCAAACGCACTCTTAACTAGTTACGGTGTCAGCAAATGAGATAGTATTTATCTATGTCAGTCCCTTGGGACGAATAGTCTTGTTAGGCAATTGATTGTTCTTGATTTTCTTGGCAAATTTTCTCCATGCAACTTAGATGGATATAAGACTATTCAATTGATGGGTATGTTACAGAAATAATAGGAAAACCTTAGGTTCAACTTGCTATTTATATTATGAGGAATAATTTCTCTTATCATTTATGATTAGATCTAATCCTGAAAATAGATGATCTTTAACTTTAGTTTATCTATCAAGTAAATTCAGAATACAAATTATACATATCCCATTTGAGATTCCTCTACTGTTCCTCTTAATACTCAACCCTAAACTCTAAAATATTAAGAGATCTTCTAATATGTCAGAATGTCGAAATAGATTGAATCACCAAGTTAATTTCATGTCAATTTCTCGATCAATTCTCACACTTGCCATATAGGTTTCAAGTCAAAATGCTGCTCTCTAACTATCCTCTACCAAGAACTACAATTATCAAAGTGTATGATCATCAAGAAGCTTGACAACGTAAAAACGTCTCAAGATTATTTTTTTCTGAAACAAGCTTTACCATAATGCCAACAAAAATTGACCATTTGGTGTGTTTTACCGACCTAAATGGGAAGAACGTAACCGTGGCAACTAAGGTACCTAATACATCCCCAGCAAAGACTTTGGATGGGGTTTGTTCTAGAGCTCCTTGAGCTTTCTTTTGCTGATTGGATGTGCATCAAACAAGTCCTCAATGATCTTATTAAGTACCTGGACGACAAAAGGTCGAAACCTGTCAGAAACTAAAAGGTTGTTATCATGCAGAAAACAAGACTCTTGTCTCGGTGAAGCCTCAGCAATTCTAAATTATACCTTTGGAAAACAGTTGAAAAGCAAATTATTAGTATCTTACACAGTTAGATCTAAATATTGGTTACTGGGTGATGAAAAAGGGCTCCACTAAAGATAGTTAAAAGTAAGAAAGTGCGACTGATGTAGAGGTCAAAATTAAAATAGTCATCAAGTGAAGTTGGCCAAACGAGCCTCCAATGCTGGTCGGATATGATCGTCCGAGCGATCATCCTCTGAAAACTTACAACTAGGATTAAGAGACAAGTAAATCTCCCGGCTCACTATCCCTGCCGATCGGATGGCATGTCCGGTCAAATAAAAGGTAGTCTTCCGATAACAGGAAATTTGAATGAAGGACATACCGATAGCTCTGTTTACTACGATCGAATTGGGACGTCCCTGCCGAGTGGCCTCCGGTTGGCCTATAGTAGGACATATCTACATATCTTATCGTACTTTTTTGGAAGTTTTGCCACCGACAACAGAGCATGTCTAGAATACAAATCGTACTTTAGAAGCTTCTAGCCCGTCACATTAGAGATTTGTGTCAAAGGCGAAACTAGGATATTGGTTGAGTGTAGGCAATAATATAATATATTTAATAAAGTAAAACAAAATTAAAATTTTATAATTGTAAAATTATGAATGGAAAAATTCCAAGAAACACGTTTAAGATGTTACAGACATGTACTAAGACGATCAATAAATGCTCCAGTTAAATGATGTGAAACTATGATAAACATGCATATCAAACGAGAAAGAGGAAGACCAAAAAAGACTTGGCTAACAACAATAAAAAAATAATTTAAATATAGATAATGATATAGTAGGAGATAGAGTTCAATGGTATAAAAGGATCATGCAGCCGACCCCACCTAGTGGGAAAAGGCTTAGTTGTTGTTGTTGCTGTTGTTGTATAAAATCAAAGATCAACAAAGACTAACTAATATATATATTGAGTGTACCTCATTGGAAAAAGTCAGAGAAATGAATAGATAATCATGTTTCAATATATAATAGAACAGAATATGATGCATAGAAGTTGACATAATAATTAAACCCCCAATGGCAAAATGAAAGCTAACCCGAAGAGCTTGTCCAAACGGATTGCCTCCCTAATATCACAAAAACTATCTATTTCATCATCTTCTTCAAAAAGATTCTTGGCTAGGAGATACACTCAAAAGTTCTTCATAATTTTCAAACATCAAGCCAACATCATCCACATTGAAATCTGCATAGAAATAGACGCAAATGAATTAGACAAATTGGCACTTGCTATCAAAATTCAAAATGTGAAGCTAAAACTTATGCTTATGAGTGATAACATGACATATTCAGCATTAGCAGAACTGCATAATTTTTTAAAGAATAAATTAATTTCAAAGGAGAGTTGTAAAGATTTTAAGTAAGCTAATTCTTTTATTAACAAAGCATACAACATGAAATCAAACACCACAACATAATTATCTTACAATTATTCTTTTCGAGTCTTCATATTTTGAAACTTTTGTATAATTGCTTCGTATCAACTGTTAGAAATATATCTTTCTCTATATAGACAATAAAATTATCATTCATCCAATTATCACTCATTTGATTATGCAATCTGTCTTTTATAATTCTCATGGAAAAAAACACTATCGCTACCGTCGCACTCACAACTGGTAAAATTAATGCCAATGTTAAAAGCTTAAAAAACAATGGATAGACCATACTTTTCTTTGACATAACTAACTTCTCTGAAAGATCACCGAGGCCTTTCAATCCTTGAAATACTTTGTTAGAACACATATCACATATAAGTTTCAAGTTGATCATCAAGTACGAGAAGATCAAATCTTGAGGAATCTTATGGATAAAACTCACCCAGTTGCAACAATTTTTTCTTGTCAAAAGTCAAAAAAGAGTTTTGTGGACACAAACAAGTTGCACAAAAAAGTAACTATGTACTTGCCTCTGAGAAACGATCATTTAATTCTTGAAGTTGCATATCAATAACACCATAGAATAAATCAAGTCGATAGTGATGTAAATTTGTCACGTTTGGTGGATTACAATGGGGATGACCACGTGGTGTCTAACGTGTGAACATATCATCCATTTTGAGACAATCAATGTAATGTTGTTGACAAAAATAATGAACCTTTTCTAAAAATGAATCCCAACCATCTTCTCTCATATTTTGGAGTCAGTGTTTGCATACTTGTCCCAAATTCATTGCATTTACAATATCCTGATCTTTCTTTTGTAATGCCAACGACAATTCATTCGAAATTCCCAAGACATGTTTCATCAAATGTAGATTGAATGCAAATCAAATGAAAGTATTACTCCAATAAATTAAATGCTTCAGTTTTTTTTCAGGAAAACTAGAATCATCTTCTGAAATCATTTTAAGCACTGTTGGTTGCTACTCGGAAAACCTAATGGTTCCACTGTACAAAAATTTTGTACGTGATCTGAACCTTTCCTAGCTACCATGTGTTCTTTTAAGTTAAATTTGTATCTCCTGCGGAACTTAACATGTTTGATTCCAAGTTTAACTTATATGTTCTTTTAGGTTTAGATTTGGATCTCCTGCGAAACTTAACACGTTTGATCCAAATCACCTAGGTTATAAATTCAATTAAATATTAGTTTCCAAAATTGGTTTCCAGTGCTACATGGCGAGGCACTTGACCTTCTTGGATATAGGAGCAACCACCACCGACTAGACAAAGCCTTTTAAGGAAAGATAATATTTAATTTTCTTATATAACTCTAGGTTAACCAAAAGGAACAATCAAATCACAAGGAAAAAAGAAAAAGAACACAACATCGAAATTAAATTCGAAAAACAAGAATCAAATGTCTCTTGTATTTGGTATTTATACAAAGAAAAATTAACTAGTATGATGCGGAAATTAAATACTAGTTATACCTCTTCCTTGTATACTAAAAACCTCGAGATCTTCTGCCGTATCCCTCGCCTCCTCTTAGACGTCGTGTGGGCGACGATCCTCCAAGACGAACACCACCCAGAAAGCTTCTCCTCCTTCTCTAGAATTCGGCAACCACCACCACAAAGGAGCAAAAGAGAGCAAAGGGAAGAGAGGGAGAGAGGTCGGCCACTTGATGATCTCCAACAACACAATATCAATTGTTATATTTTTCAAGGCCTCTCCTTCCCGCCTTTTTATATTAATTTCCCAACGGAAAATTATGGAAAAAGTTTTATAAATTAGACTCATTCCTATTTCCTTTTAATTTTTTCTTTTTCTTTCCTTTTAATTAATCAATCCTAGATTGATTTATTAATTAAACAACTATTTGTTGATGTTTAATTATTTGACCGGCCCCTTACTTGGGCACCAAGCAAGGTGGCCGACCACTTATTAAAAGGGAAAGAAAGAAAATTTTTTTATAAAATTTAAAAGAAGAAAACTTCTAATAAAATTTTACAAACTCTCTTTTTTTTCTAATGTGGATATTAAAAGGAAAGTTTTAAAATTTAAAACCAAGTTTTAAAATTTAAAACATCTCTAATAATATTTCTTTTTAAAAGAAAGTTTTATAAATTTTACAACTCTCTTTTAAAACCTTGTGGCCTAATTTAAATTAGGAAAATTTTATAAATTTTTAAAATCTCTCTTTTTACAAATTGTAAATATATGAGGAAATTTAAAAATTCAAAAACAACCTTCCTAATTTAAATATTGCGGCCGGCCCCCTTGCCCAAGGCAAGGGCCGGCCACTTCTAGAGAATATGTGGCTGGCCATTGCTTGGTCACCAAGCAATGAACCGGCCCCTTCTTGGACACCAAGATAGACTTTTCTTTGGATGGACTTGAGGCTTTATTGATGCTACAACAGGGACCTAGAGGAGAAATTGGTTTTGGCCTTCCGATGAGCTTGAGTATCCCGTGCTCGCCCCGAACACACAACTCAAGTTCATCGATAATAACTCATTCCACTAGAGAGTTATTACCGCACTACCGCACCAATCCCAAATTACATTATGGGCTCCTTCTTATCATGAGTGTGTTAGTCTCCCTGTGTTTAAGATTACGAATGTCCACTAATTAAGTGAGTTACTGACAACTCATTTAATTAATATCTAGCTCCAAGAGTAGTATCACTCAACTTTATTGTCATGTTGGACTAGGTTCACCTGCAGGATTTAACATGGCAATCCTTATGAGCTCCTCTTGGGGACATTCTCAATCTAGATAACTAGGACACAGATTCCTTCTATAATCAACAACACATACTATAAGTAATATCATTTCCCAACTTATCAGGCATATTGATTTATCGAGCTAAACCTCACCCTTTGATAAGTCAAAGAAATAAATATTAAATATACATGCTTATTATTATATTAGGATTAAGAGCACACACTTCCATAATAACTAAGGTCTAGTTCTTTTACTAAGTCAGTACAAAAAGAACTTACCTAAATGATCCTACTCAATACACTTAAAGTGTATCAGTGTAATTTATTAGTCAAGATAAACTAATACTTAATTACACTATGTCTATTCTGATGGTTTCTTCCTTTCCATCTTAGTCGTGAGCAACTGTTTATAATTTATAGAGAACCGACAACATGATCTTCTAAGTGTGACTCCACACTCCATGCTATCTACTATATAAATTAATTGAACAATTACATTTAACAAATAAATGTAAACATTTGACCAATGTGATTCTTTATTTCAAAATAAATGTGTACAAAAGCTAAACTTTTAAGTATACTCTCCCTCACGGGAGTCCCCTCAGTCATGGTGGTTGTCATCAGTTTTCTCATTGCCTCTTGCCTAGCAGCCCGATTCTGATGTCCGAAGAGTTCCTTGAGATTGTTCATTATATCATAGGCTGTTGGTAAGTCCTGATGCTAATGTTGCAATACATTTGACATTGAAGCCAAGATGTAACACCGCGCCATCTCATCAGCTTTTACCCATTTACTATGATGTTGAATCTCCTCTGGGGTAGAATCATTGCTAGGTGTTTCTGGGCATTCCTCTGACAGTACAAACTTATAGCCCTCAGCAGTTAAAACAATGTCCAGGTTTCTTTTCCAATCTATATAGTTGGGACCAGTAAGTCTGTTTTCTTTTAGAATAATGGCAGTGGGTTGAAAGTCATCCTAAGAATTACAAAATAAATTTTGGTCAGAACTCTAAATTTAGAATAATATTGATTCCTCAAATAATATTATTTTAAATTAACCAACACCTTAAAACACCGTGAATTTTGTATGCCACGATAGTGTGGACGTATACAAATTCAACATTTGTAAAAGGAGGATATATCTCATTAATTTTATTATCTTGTCAACCTAACTTTTTGACAAATAAATTAATAGTTGGTTTCCTTCGGTCACACAAATAATAGCAGTGACTCCGATGGGGAGGATACTATTAGACGTGCCTAAGTGTACACCATTACTTGACACTAAGTCCATTAATAAGATTGTGCCCCTTCCGATGGGGAAGATCACACGCTCTTAATTAATTTCCTATAGTCATCCGAAATGGAAGTTTGATCTAGTGATCTGCAAACAAACTCATCCGATATGGAGGAAGGCACTCAGAGCCAACGCGCAAGTTTGTTTGCATCACTTACAAACCAGTAATGGAGACCGTGGAATTCACTAAAATAAATTCCTCTCCCACTTAGTTATTTAAAGTGAGGAATTTTGATGATGCTAGTCTACTAAACATGTACACTAACATTCACACACAACACAATACAAAAGCAATAAATAGAAAAACTAATTTTCAACTATTATGGATTTTATCTATTGTTGTCCTCCGTGTGTCGTCATCCCTAGCTGCTGCCATCTTTGGCCACCACCACCGGGTCTAGTTGTCGCATCCATCTTGCTCCTTGTTCCGCTGCGCCACTCTGATCCTCAAAAGGTTCCACGCCTTGCAAGATTTGATTCGCGACATAAATATAGTTTTATATTTTTCGATCCTATATTCCTCGAATGAATGTACATGTAAACTAGATCGAACATAAAATAAAATTTACATCCATCGATCCTATATTCCATAAAAGGAATGTACATGTATCTAGATCAAAAAATAAAATCCTAATGAAACTAAATACAGCTCCTGCTGTATTTTATAATACAATCATGCACACATAATAAATGCCCTTGACATGTCCAAGCAAGGGGTCGGTCAAATAATTAAACATCAACAAATAGTTGTTTAATTAATAAATCAATCTAGGATTGATTAATTAAAAGGAAAGAAAAAGAAAAAATTAAAAGGAAATAGGAATGAGTCTAATTTTTTATAAAACTCTTTCCATAATTTTCCGTTGGGAAACTAATATAAAAAAGGGGGAAGGAGAGGCCTTGAAAAAACATAACAATTGATATTGTGTTGTTGGAGATCATCAAGTGGCCGGCCCCTCTCCCTCTCTTCCCTTTGCTCTCTTTTGCTCCTTTGTGGTGGTGGTGGCCGAATTCTAGAGAAGGAGGAGAAGCTTTCCGGGTGGTGTTCGTCTTGGAGGATCGTCGCCCACACGACGTCTAAGAGGAGGTGAGGGATACGGCAGAAGATCTCGAGGTTTTTAGCATACAAGAAAGAGGTATAACTAGTATTTAATTTCCGCATCATACTAGTTAATTTTTCTTTGTATAAATACCAAATACAAGAGGCATTCAATTCTTGTTTTTCGAATTTAATTTCGATGTTGTGTTCTTTTTCTTTTTCCTTGTGATTTGATTGTTTCTTTTGGTTAACCTAGAGTTATATAAGGAAACTAAATATTAACTTTCCTTAAAAGGCTTTGTCTAGTCGGTGGTAGTTGCTCCTATATCCAAGAAGGTTAAGTGCCTCACCATGCAGCACTGGAAGACAATAGAGAACATAAGAATCAAACTGATCAAAAAATTGTAATGTGACCCCCAATGTATATTCGCAGCACGTTGAAGGGTAGTTTCTTGATTATGTCCTCGACCACTTGAAATTTCACCCCTCTCTAGTGTCTCAACAATAAAATCTGAATGTTTCTCCTTAAGAAGATCAGAACATTTGCAGGATGATCCAACAACATTTACCACATCACCAATAATACAAAAGAAATTAGAAATTAGAAGATTTTTCTTGGCCACAATTATAAGAGCTAGTTGAAGCTGATGGGCAAAACAATGTATGTAAAATGTGTAAGGGGATCGGTGGCCAGCTTGAAGGGGGGTTGGATAGATGGCGCCCCCAAATCGTTCGCTTCCTATGTTGTTAGCTTGCGCAGCGGAATAATACAAAAATAAACAAGCTAAACAAAATACAAGACAAGAAATGCAAACCAATCTACACGATCATTTAACGTGGTTCGGAGATTGCTTGCTCCTACTCCACGGCGTGGCCTTTAGGTGGGCGATCCCTATCCGTCGGTGGATTAGCCCCCGGCAAACTCCAGCTATCTCAAGTCGCTCCTTGTGGGTAGAGAAACCTCACCACAACACCAACCAAGACTCTTGAGACTAGTAGACTACTAATAGAGATTAACCACCTCTATTTCGTCAGGGATAACCAAGCTTCTAAGCCTTGGTTATATAGGCCGCGGGTTGAAAACCCCGCCTACCAGTCGACTGCCAAAACATGCAGTCGACTGCCCTCTGTGGAAATTTGACCGTTACATCCCAACGGCTCGATATCAGTCGATTGCTAAAACTAGCAGTCAACTGCTCCACACTGACCGAGCGAATAGAAGCATTCTGTTCGCTGCCAGTCGACTGAACCAGTCGACTACTAAAACATGCAGTCGACTGCTACAGTAACGCTACAGTAAAACCCTAAAACTAAGATTTTACTCCGAGTACAATCTCTCGTGCACTCGTACCCTCACCCTTATGACTCACTTGATGCTTCTTTGCAGCCTTGACCTCTTACTTTCAAGCTTACTTTCTTTGGCTCTCGTTCCTCGGATGTATACAAGCCCGCGGCTCGTTCCCAATGTCATTCTTCGCATATGCCTCGAAGTCGCTTCCCTCGGCCCTTGTCCTCGCTGCCTTGTCCACGGTCCCTCGGATGTTCCATCCTTCACCGGACCCGAAGCCATCAACCTGAGTCACATGTGTATCCTGCATACCTTCACACTCACATTCACATATCAAATAACAAGGGTGAACCTAACTTAAACCCTTTGTCCAAACACCAAAACACATAGTCCCACGGATCATTGGGATTGCTCCAACAATTTTCCCCTTTTTGATGTTTGACAATACGTTTAAGTTAAGGAAAACATAATAGCAAATAAACATGCTAAAGCCAATGGACTTACGATGCTAAGGCTACACACTTAGAGTTACACCGCCGAATGGACTTACGATGCCAAGGCTACACACTTGGACTTACAACGCCGAATTAAAAACAATGCAACATGCATTTGAACTTATCCCAAGGCTCCCCTTACACCTATGTTCCCCAATGAGCTAGGAATTTCTAACAGGGATATTTAAGAACCTATCACATGGCTCCCCTTACGCAAAGACACTAAGGTTTTCCCAACTAAACCTTACTTCTCCCCCTTTGCCTAACATCCAAAAAGCTTTTGAACAATATCCCAATTTTTGAAAACTTATCATCCAATTGACCCTAAACTCGTGTATTTATCCCCCATGGATCTCATACATCTATACGAGCTGACCCGGTCAAAATCTAGTGTTGAAAACACTTTCAGACTGGTATCAGTCAACTGCCCTTATCGAAATGAGCTTACAGAGACATTCTGTGCTCAAAAATACTGTTACCACTCGACTACTAACGGTAGCAGTCGACTGTTACACTATTTTTGAAAAAATCAACATTTTCTGACCAACTTCAGAAATGCACCAGAAATTCCACATATCTCCAAAAATCATCAAATTTTGTGGAGAGGTCTATTATATCAATGTCTACTTGGGAAAAATATATATAAAAATATATCTATCACCAATACTAATATTGGCACAAAATCCAAAACTAGCTAAATGGTTCAATTGAACCTTGACCTAAAGTCCTAGTTTTGGCTTCCTCTTGATATATTTGCCCATACTAACCCACAATGCATCAATAGCATTGGTTTATATGGCATCTATGCATTCAAAACTAATTATCATGCTATATGACCCCAATGTCATATGTCTAACTATGAAACACAAACCAATTGTGTCAAATCCCTATGTTTGAGACTCAAGTCCGTCTCCAAACCACTTGGCACATTCCATGGCTCGTCTAGACTCCCAAGTAAAGCCCACCTAAGATCCATTGGCAATGGGTCCCAACTTGACTCTTTGAGCTCTCCCTAGAGCTCTTAACCTTAGCCACCTCCCTAGGTGACTCATCCACAATTGATAGGCCACATCGGTGCACCTCCGGTGACACTTGGCCTACAAACCTAACCTTCTTAACCTTAGACACCTTGTCCTTGGTTAATTTCTCCTTACCTTTAAATGACTTTCTCTTGTCATTTATTGGCTTCTCCTTGCTATAGTCATATGCAACCCAAGCATACGACTTTCCCTAAGCCTTGGAGACATTAGATCGGTATCCCAAACCCGATCTATCATTGTTGGATTTTTCGCTACCCAACACCATACCTAAACCCTTAGATCCAACATTAAATCTTTCTAGGGTTTTCTCCAACTTATCAGGCTTTGTCTTCAAAGCTTGATTTTCCCTTTCTAGGTTCCTAAACCTAGAATCAACATGTCCACCATGGACATTCCTAGACCTACCCATTTTTCTAGGCATATATCTCCCCTTCTTGGGATTAATGCCTTGGGTCTCCTTAGGTCTACCATTACTAATTTTTATCATGAGTAGGTTTCCTAAGGTTATGATCCACATTTACCCTACTTCTATCATGATATCTAAATTCGAAATTTTTCATTGCTACATAATGATAATCATTATTTTTCCTAGCATGCATGGGAGTATAAGAATTTGAATTACGATTCAAGTTAGGGTATACCTCCCTTACCCTTGAATCTCCCCCTTGATTTGAGCTTCATTTCTTCTTCTCCCATTTCTTCAAATGCGCTAGCTTCTTGATTTCCCTTTTCTTGGGGCATTTGGTGTGGTAGTGTCACGCCCCAAGAAAGTCACTGTCTAAAGAAATTTCGGCAGCACCTCCTCTGTACGGGTGACAATCTGAAGCATTTCTACAGGCATAATATACATCAGCCACAGGCGGCTGGAATATACACACAACAACGCAGTTATATATATATATCATCAGCCCACACGGCTGGAACAAAACCAACACAACGGAAATACATAAAAACAAGCTCATACAAAACAAAACAACACACTGCTAGCCGGCTAGGCTTACACCACACAACGACACAATACTCTGAAAACAAAATCGGCACACACCAAGCCAAAAACACACATATCACATACCAAGATAAAATAAACAAGAAGGCGGAGACATGTCTTCTGATGTGACGTGGGGACCAGCAGGCAGGATACTCCAAGCGACTCCATAAATAATCTGGTACCTGAAAAATATAGAGTCCACGGGGGTGAGTTCAACAACTCAGCGAATACCTAGTTGACATGTATAGTAAACTATAACAATTAATAATAACTATGGAGTACAGTCTCCTGAACAAAAGAAGGTAATGCATAATAGAAAAGGTTGAAGAGTACTGTACTCACCAGGGCCACCTATCCGAATAATCAAGTCGTCAGACCGGAAGTGTCATAAATCCTGTATGCATGTCAAACATATGCATCCATCCAAATGCAGCATATAAGTGCAGCAAAAACAAGCAGTAAATGCATAAATGCGTATGATGCCAATGATGCGTCCTGGTCACCCCTGACGCCAGTCAGTCATCTCACACACAATGATGAGATCGATTGGGTAGGGCTGTGACAACCGTGCACTCTGACATCACTGCTCCTGATGAGTGACCGAGTTGACGGGATGCTGTCGGAGTACTCCTGTCCTCTGACCCCAAATCATAAATGGGGGAGCTCAATGCTCTCATCTCCCGGTACACGATGACAGAGAGGTATCTCTGCCGGCTACCACGTTGAGTCACCTGACCAACGGAGTCAAACAGAGTCCACCGTCTGCCGGCTACCACGCTGCTACACTAAATGCCAGCGGAGCCAAACAGAGCAGAACTGTCTGCCGGCTACCACGCTAAGTCCTCAGACCAACGGAGCCAAACAGCAGAACCGCCACACACCTGCCTGATATACCACTAATCCATGAGTGGTGGTGTGTGCAGTACATGTAACTGGCGATGTGCTCAACCATAGTGGAGCTGACAATCACGCAGCATGCAATCATGATGTATGACACTAAGCATAGCAGTAAACTGATCAGCATAACCATATCCATATATATATAAAATGAGTACCGTAATATCAATGGTCACATACCAAGATCTAAAGTACACAGGTCAAATAGGATATCAAAAACCTAGGTTCTGAACATAACAAGCATGGTATGTCACTACCTCACTGAGCATATATATAATCATATGGGTACTAGCATAAAATGCATAACAGGTGAGCAAACAAGCATGTAACGAGTATCCGGTAGTGACGTACCGAAACAAGGACGAACATAATTATTACTAAAGGTTATAATCTACTAGACATATCAACAAGACATATCAAAAAGATAAGTCAAGGTACCCGCCTCCAATCGATAAGGTCCAATCCGATCCAAATCCGACGTCGAGATGCTCGTCTCGTGTCAAAGTCCTGTGATCACATAATATATTTAGCTAATTATATAGATAACAAATAGCCAGATAAACTCCCCAATTTAATTAGGGAAAACTCTAATCGATCCATCATTAATTAGGATTAATTAATGAATTAACTTATATTAATCCCCTTAATCAATTATCCAATCATATCTAACATTATTCAATAACCCCAATAATCCTTAATCTACACAATCATTCCCTTTCGTTGATCAACTTACGATTAGCAATATGATCATCTCTAATAATCCAAGGATTAAATCTAATCCAACATGAATCAACTGTAGTTAATTCATCTCAATAAAAATTTTCTAAGCTTAATCCATAAACCATCACAACTACAATAGATTAAGCATTCCATAATCACATTAGGTTAGGTTAAACATGAATCCATCATAACTCACCCAAATCTCATATGCTCTCATGTTGATTCACCACTGAAAAATATGTTCGCTGCCAAGGATTGTGGTCGGAACAAGATAGAGTTGTTTATTTCTAATTCAAATGCCCTATACAACAATCATCATAACCACATCCAAGCATTAAACCCAATTCAGCACCCTAATATAGGATCAAGCTTAAACTGAACTATAACAGGTATACCTCATCAACCGCAACTGATTCGTGGAGCCAAAGCTCGACCTGGTTGCGATGGCTAGACACAAGAGGAAGCTGCAACAAAGTGTCAGAGGAGAATCAACAATTAGGGCTTGGTGGTGACTGTTGGCGTCGGGAGGGGGTGTCGGCTGAGGCTAGGGCAGAGGGAGACAGCGGTGGTGGCGTCGGCTAGGGCAAAGTGGCGGCAGTCGACGCTAGGGCAGAGATGTCGTGGACCAAATCCAGGGCAAAACTGAAGAGATAGTGGCCGACACTGCTCCGATAGACCTCAGATGGTGATGACGCCTGGTGCGGCTCGGGAAGGAGGAGGAGAGGTCGGCGCTAGGGCTGATGCCGGCAGATCAGGGGTTGGGGTCGGCATCGCATCGACCAGATGAGAGGAATCGGCTCTCGTCGCTGGCAGCAGAGGGTGCGGGCGTGCGCACGAGGGAGAAGAGAAGAGGATCGGGGCTTGTACTCGGGGATGAGGAGGGACCTTGGCGGCGGCGGCGGTTTGGGGAAGAGCAGTTAGGGCATGGCGTCGGGGGAACTCGAGAGAGAAGAAAGCGCGGGGAGGAAGAAACCGAGAAAAGAGAAATAAGAATAAAAGAAAAAAAGAAAATAAAAAGGAAAAGAAAAAAAATAACTTTTCCTCACTTAAATGGGTAGCCTAAGCAGGCTTTCCCTGACCTCGTTTTTTATCCCCGTAAACTTGTCCATACGGTCTTTGAAAAATTCCGGAAAAATTTCTAAAAATTTCGGAAAATTCCCTTATCATTATTTGCCATTTTTTCGGTATTTTACAGGTAGTGACCCTTCTTTTCACACGTGAAGCATAGGATGCGCAACCTTTTTCCTTGGGTTTCTTCATTCCTACAACCCTTGTTAGATTCTAAAGAAACTGAATTGAGATTAGGAGATACCTCTTTCTTACTCGATGGACATCTACTCTTGTAGTGTCCCTTTTCATTGCACCCAAAGCATACAATGTGGTCCTTTGACTTTGCTTCGGTAGAGGTCCTTGCTAGGTTGACCACTTCCAAGACCTCTTCTTCATCCTCTTCACTTGTCTTGGATTCTTCAACCATTGAGGATGTAGATGCTACATCATCTTCCTTTTCCTCCTCTGATGTTGAGCGTGACTCAACTTCCGTTTGCTCCTCCTCAACTTGAGCAATTAAACCCATCTCCTTGGGTTCTTCTTCTTCTTGTGTAGGTTTAGATTCTTCCCCTAGAACCATCTTCACTTTGCTCCACAAATTGTGGACATTCTCGTATTTACCTACATGGCTCATCACGTCATTAGGCAAAATATCAATTAACGTAGGTATTACCTCATCATTCGTCTTTGATCGTGAGGTTTGCTCCTCTGTCCAATGACGTGGTCGGAGTCTCTTCCCTTTCTTGTCTCTTGGGACTTCGAACGGGTCCTTGATCACCATCATGGTATCCCAATCCGTGTCGAAGAAAACTTCCATCTTCATCATCCAAAATGTGATGTCCCCAAGGCTTCCTCCTTAAAACTTTGGAGGTTCAATCAAGCCGGTCATCTTCTTGTAGTTGCTCTTCTCAGCGGTTAATCCAGTGAAGTGCGAACCTCACTCTGATACCACTTGTAAGGGGATCGGTGGTCGGCTTGAAGGGAGGTTGGATAGACGGCGCCCCCAAATCAAACATCACAACATAATTATCTTACAATTATTCTTTTCGAGTCTTCATATTTTGAAACTTTTGTATAATTGCTTCATATCAACTGTTAGAAATATATCTTTCTCTACATAGACAATAAAATTATCATTCAGCCAATTATCACTCATTCGATTATGCAATCTGTCTTTTATAATTCTCATGGCAAAAAAACACTATCGCTACCGTCACACTCGCAACTGGTAAAATTAATGCCAATGTTAAAAGCCTAAAAACCAATTGATAGATCATACTTTTCTTTGACATAACTAACTTCTCTGAAAGACCACCGAGGCCTTTCAATCCTTGAAATGTTTTGTTAGAACACATATCACATATATAAGTTTCAAGTTGATCATCAAGTACGAGAAGATCAAATCTTGAGGAATCTTATGGATAAAACTTACCCAGTTGCAACAATTTTTCCTTCTCAAAAGCCAAAAAAGAGTTTTGTGGACACAAACAAGCTGCACAAAAAAGTAACTATGTACTTGCCTCTGAGAAACGATCATTTAATTCTTGAAGTTGCATATCAATAACACCATTGAATAAATCAAGTCGATAGTGATGTAAATTTGTCACGTTTGGTGGATTACAATGGGGATGACCATGTGGTGTCTAACGTGTGAACATATCATCCATTTTGAGGCAATCAATGTAATGTTGTTGACAAAAATAATGAACCTTTCTAAAAATGAATCCCAACCATCTTCTATGATATTTTGGAGTCAGTGGTTGCATACTTGTACCAAATTTATTGCATTTACAATATCTTGATCTTTCTTTTGTAATGCCATCGACAATTCATTCGAAATTCCCAAGACATGTTTCATCAAATGTAGATTGAATGCAAATCAAATGAAAGTATTACTCCAATAAATTAAATGCTTCAATTTTTTTTTCAGGAGAACTGGAATCATCTTCTGAAATCATTTCAAGCACATCACTGACAACAGAGAACATAAGAATCAAACTGATCAAAAAATTATAATGTGACCCCCAATATATATTCGCAGCACGTTGAAGGGTAGTTTCTTGATTATGTCCTCGACCACTTGAAATTTCACCCTTCTCCAGTGTCTCAACAATAAAATCTGAACGTTTCTCCTTAAGAAGATCAGAACATTTGCAGGATGATCCAATAACATTTACCACATCACCAATAATATGAAAGAAATTAGAAATCAAAAGATTTTTCTTGCCCACAGTTATAAGAGCTAGTTGAAGCTGATGGGCAAAACAATGTATGTAAAATGTGTAAGGGGATCGGTGGTCGGCTTAAAGGGGGGTTGGATAGACGGCGCCCTCAAATCGTTCGCTTCCTACGTTGTTAGCTTACGCGGTGGAATAATACAAAAATAAACAAGCTAAACAAAATACAAGACAAGAAATGTAAACCAATCTACACAATCATTTAACGTGGTTCGGAGATTGTTTGCTTCTACTCCACGGCGTAGCCTTTAGGTGGGCGATCCCTATCCGTCGGTGGATTAGCCCCCGGCAAACTCCGGCTATCTCAAGTCGCTCCTTGTGAGTGGAGAAACCTCACCACAACACTAACCAAGACTCTTGAGACTAGTAAACTACTAATAGAGATTAACTACCTCTATTTCGTCAGGGATAACCAAGCTTCTAAGCCTTGGTTATATAGGTCGCGGGTTGAAAACCCCGCCTACCAGTCGACTGCCAAAACATGCAGTCGACTGCCCTCTGTGGAAATTCGACTGTTACATCCCAACGACTCGATATCAGTCGACTGCTAAAACTAGCAGTCGACTGCTCCACACTGACCGAGCGAACAAAAACATTCTGTTCACTGTCAGTCGACTGAACCAGTCAACTGCACCAGTCGACTGCTGAAACATACAGTCGACTGCTACAATAACACTACAGTACTATTACAGTAACGCTGCAGTAAAATCCTAAAACTAGGATTTTACTCCGAGTACAATCTCTCGTGCACTCGTACCCTCATCCTTATGTCTCACTTGACGCTTCTTTATAGCTTTGACCTCTTGCTTTCAAGCCTACTTCCTTTGGCTCTCATTCCTCGGATGCATACAAGCCCGCGGCTCGTCCCCAATGTCATCCTTCGTGTATGCCTCGAAGTCGCTTCCCTCGGCCCTTGTCCTCGCTGCCTTGTCCACGGTCCCTCGGATGTTCCATCCTTCACCGGACCCAAAGCCATCAACCTGAGTCACATGTGTATCCTACATACCTGCACACTCACATACACATATCAAATAACAAGGGTGAACCTAACTTAAACTCTTTGCCCAAACACTAAAACACATGGTCCCACGGACCATTGGAATTGCTCCAACAAAATGCATATGAATTCTCCTTTAAAATGAGTGATTTTAGATCATTAACTTTACCTTGCATATTATTTGCTCTATCAAAGCCTTGTCCTCTCATATCAGATATGCTCAAATTATATTTAGAGAATATCTTATCAATAGCAACTTTAAGTGAGAGTACTATAATACTAGTAGCATGTTCAATTCCAATAAAACGCTCATTTACATGCCCACTACTATTCATATAGCGCAAAACAATTGACATTTGCTCCTTCGTTGACACGTCATGAGATTCATCAACTAAAATAGAGAATAATGAATTACTAATATCTTTGATAAAAGCATTAATTGTTTTAGTTGCACAAACCCTTATTATATCCTTCTAAATATTTGATGATGTTAACTTGCAATTTTTAGGAGCATTTTGCAATATCATATCATTAATCTCTTTATTATGAGCACCTAAAAACTCCAGTTAAATAAGAAAGTTACCCGGATTAAGAAAACCTTTGGTCTCATCATGACCTCGAAATGAATTCCCTTGTCTCAATAAAACTCTGATACAATCAATCGAAGTATTGAAATGGATACGATAATCATTTCACATTTCCTTTAACTGTTTGTGCAAAATTGATTGAATGTGCTCATCTTGATTCATCAAAACTTCACGATTCATTCGAGCTTTATGATATTCACTATCAGGTTGGCCAACATGAATATGTAATCTATCTTTTACCCTTCCAATTTATGAATCCTTCGCTAACAAAAGTCTCTCCTCTTACTTGTGTTTCCCTTAGTTATCTTAAAGAGATAATAATACAAACAATATGTTGCATCTTTTTCTATACTATATTCCAATTAATCACCAAATTCCTTAAACCAAGAAGGATTAAATAGTCTAAATTAGCTTACTCCAAATTTTTGTTTTGGGAATTCATAACATCAAGGTTGACATGGGTCTTTTTGCAAATATATCCTTCAAACTTGATCTCTAATGTTAGCATTATAAGACCAAATTGGAATTCTTAGTCCAGGATCTGTTGATAATTGTGAAAAATCAAATTCTCCAACTGTAACATCTCCAATATTTTGTTCTTCTGGTTCTGAAGCTTTTCTTTTAAAAAATCTATGCATTGCAGACATAGTAATTTCCTAATATAAATAAATAAAAAATGAATTAACAATCCAAACTTAAACAAAATCCTAAAACCACCTAATATCAAAGATAAGACTCATGCTTATTGCTTAATTGTATAATAGAAGTGTAAGTAACTAAGCAAACAAAATTAAGTAAACATCAATGTATAAAAATGAATTTAAAATGGATTAATTAAGTAAACATCAATATATAAAAATGAATAAAAAAATTGATTTATGCCGAGCAGTGACGCAGTCAAACCAAGACAACGATGGTCGTTGAGTGCATGACCGAATTGGTTGCACTCATACCCTACCACACGCAAGCATTGCAATCTTTGAACTATTTTATTCTACCCTTTGTTCTCGATCATTTAATGACTAATGAGGATGCCATTGATTCAAAGTAAGGATGCAGTACTTGACTTCTTCAGCATATCATATATTCATATTTTTTTTACCCGTGTATTGTATATGAATAATTATTGCAAAAAAAAAATAATTTTCTCTCACAGTTAACTATCACATTAGTAGTTCTTAATTTTGTAAGCATATGGTAGAAAACAAAATAATATACATATAACTTTTTGTTGAAAATTGTTTAATATTAGCTGTGGAAACAAAACTTAGAATTTAGAAGTGTCTCGCCGACTTTTTTTTCGGAACAGAAAAAAACATTTAGGGTTAATGGTTACCTTGAGCTTCCTAGCTTGCTATAGAGTGCAGTGGTAGGGGAGGAAGATGAAGTCGAAGAGGAGGCGGCGAGGGAGGACTGACTACTGAGGATGGGTATTTCGGTCGTTCAACATGAGCTACGAGCCTACAACGACTTGCGCCGGAGGCGTTTGTGAGGTTGTTGTAGGTGTGTAGCCGATGACGTGGTCGCACACGATGCTTTTCTCCCAACCCGTATTCCTCTGGCTCTGGCCTCTGTAGGTTTGGCGTGGATGCGTGGTCGTTCGTCGCGAGGTTATTGCAGAGAGGGGAAGAGAGTGATTAGTTTAGTTAGGGTTGACTTAGGGCAAAAAAAAATGTTAATAATAACTTTTTGGGGTTCGAGCCCAATGTGTGCCCACACTAGGACTGTGTAAGGTACTCCCCTGATTTACGTGTCCACTTAAGAAAAGATGTTATAAACACTTTTTGACTTGTCTTTTTCTTGACGCTTTAGAAAACGTGTATACGCTTTGAAATGTGTGCACAGACATTACAGTGACACTATAAAAGGAGGTTTCCATCCACAGATAGAGGTATGTTATACTTTGTTATCTACATGCTCTTAATTACTGTTGACTTCTACTATTCTCCACTGAGTCGAGGACTGACTTGAGCGTCGAAGGACTAATGCCGGGAACCCCTTCTCGGTCTGGTATTAACGCTTTTGGTTTTATAAGACAGCAAGGAGTATTCATCCAGTCAACTACAGAGCTGCATTCTCAGCTTATCATTTTCTCAACTTTCAGGCAGGATCGGTTATCATGCACATCACTGATCTTGCACATCATATCTTCTATGTGTGCATCTCAGATACTAGGAACCTCTCATTTCCCCTTTCCCTCGTAACATTCCGCCCAAGTAAACTATCTTTGTTCATAATTTATTGAGTAATTAAGCAGAATCGCGAGACTTAAAAAATCTGTAAACCAGCTCCCTTGCTTGAGTACTGAGATAGCTCGTACAAAGTTACAAATTACCAAACTGGTAGGGCGTTTAGGATTTTGTTTGCCAAGTCTAGACGCCACATTTGACTGGAATTAACGAAATGTTAATAAAAGTAAAGCTGGTTACAAATTCATTTTGGTGGTAAACATCCACTTTGATCCACTAACACTTGGTCTAAAGATTCATTCCTATAATATAATCCCACTTGGAAGCACTAACATCAGACTAAGTTTAAATAAAATCAACAATCAAACTTAACTACATCTACACTGCCTAAGGAAAATATAATATGGCACCTTATAATGGATCAAAATGCCACATTGGTTCAACGATCAACATCTTTCAATTACTTAAAACCTCAAAATTCTGCATTAGGTTCATCCAAACTCTCCCTAGAAAAAAATGCCATTATGACAAGCATCATGTTGCCGCTAAATATATAGCAGATTTTAGGTCACATTCTTGTTATATCCCTACACCCTATATAATTCACCTCTCATTCACTTATCTCTTTAGTTATCATGATTTATCTCTTTTATGTTAGTCCGGGGATAAATTGATAGGAATGCTAGGATGAGAATTTCACCTTTTACCACCTGAATAGCCGCGACCAAAACATGTTCACAAACCAATCACTGCAAGTCCATTCCTCACTGCAATGTTATAACTGCCATTAGAAATATATTAATCATGAATATAATATATAATGGTAGTTAATTATGAAATTTTAACTATAAAGTTTTAATGAAAATAAACGTTATATGTTTTTTTTATATTTTTTTTAAAAATATAAAATTAGATCATACCTTTATTTTTTGTACTTGCAGAATTATAAACTAAAAAAAATTAAGACAGTTTAACAGATTAGCAATAATCCAATAACTAATTTGCATTCGCTAAAGAATAAATTGATAAAAAAATTAGAATTCTCCATTAAAGTAGTAAAGGAGTAAAAGATAGGGTTAGTTCGCTACGGTGTATCGAATCTTAAATTCATATATTGTAAAATTTTGATATAAAAAAATTTACAACAACCTATCGAAATTTTAATGTATTTAATTTTTAATATGATATAAATTTTATATTATTTATATTAAAATTTTTATATCTATATGATATATGTAGTATAATTATACTAAATTTCATAATACCCATATTAAAAACTTTGGTACGGTATATAATAACGTATTAAAATTTTTGGTATAGTGATTAACTGATATAATATATCCAATTTCTGGTATTTTCTCTCACCTAGTGAAAGATAATTAAAAAATATAATATGTTAAAGAGAAAACTTGTACATGTTATAATTTTTGAAAAATATCAAATAAAAAATAACTTGATATAGAAGTCGTATATTCATAATTATATACACACATGTATGTGATTTGGCAATCTAATCTTTATTGACGATGAACTCCTTGCTTTGGAGTGTTAAACTTGTTTAATTAGCTGACTAGATCTTGTGTCATAAAAATATTAAATAATGTAATGAAACTAGACGCAAATACGTCTACATTCATCCAAAAGAGAACAATATTCTCCCGGTTTCACATATTATAGCTCTAATATAGACGCTAAGTTATTTATCAAATATGTGCCAGCAAAATGTCTGTGAAAATTAAAATTATATTAACTCTCGAATTATTTATTCTATTGTAAAAAAATTCTATCTTTTCTAAACATTAATTAATAACACAATTTATTATTCCAACCAAATTTTATTAATAAAACTAAATACATGTATCTAAAAAATTAAACTGAAATTTTAAAGAATAATAAAAGATTGTATTTTTTTTATCTATTTTAAAATATAATAAAATTATTAAATATTTTAGTGGGTTTTTAGTTTATACGTTCGGATTTGGATTTTTAACAAATACATCAAAGTTTTTTACTTAAAAGAATGTTTCTTTATTTACATAAAAGAGCACATTAATTTTCAAATGATAAAAAAATATTAAAATTAGTATTATTCTTTTTCTATCCCTTCTGTCAATTTCTTCACCCTTTTCCAATTTATTCTTTCTCTGCAGGATTAAAAAAAAACATGATATATTCCTATATCAATTTCATCATGGCTTAATATGATCCCATATCAGATTCATCATGAATTTGATATTTTTTCATATCAAGTCTACTCTGGACTAGACCTAGCCCAAATATCAAATTTATACTAAGCCTAATATTTTTTTTATATTATACATGTGGGATTTGATATGGAAAATAACATATCCAAATTTGATTGGATCATATCAAACCCAGCATAGATGATATTTTTTAATATCAAGTTTATATATTGAAAATAACATGAGATTTAGTCATTTAGGAGGTTAACGAAAGGATAGAAAGAAAATAATATTATTTTTAATATGTTTGTTTTTGGTAGTTTCAAAATTAAGGTGTTTTTTTAGTAAATAAGGAAATTGGGTAAAAACCCGAATACACAACCGCTTAACAAAATACACAACAACCTCCACCTCTTTCTTTATGAGCCAACAACAGTTGAGCGAGCGATCGATGGCGGCGGCGAGTCAGGAGATCGCTGATCCAACGACGGAAGCTACGGAAGACGCTTATGCGAACGCATCGATGCAGACGTTCCTACCGCCGGAGTCGGAGTCGGAGTCGGAGGCGGAGGACGGTTGGGTCTGGTTGCAGATAAAGGCGGAAACGCGGCGAGTGGCGGAAGAGGAGCCGGCGCTGGCAAGCTTCCTCTATGCCACCGTCCTCTCGCATTCCTCCCTCGTTCGTTGCCTCTCCTTCCACCTCGCCAACCTCCTTGGCTCCCCGACCCTCCTCTCCGCGCTTCTCTACGACCTCTTCGTCTGGGCCTTCTCCTCCGCGCCGCCGCTTCTCTCTGCCGTCGTCGACGACCTCCTCGCCGCCCGACGCCGAGACCCCGCCTGCCGCTCCTTCTCCCACTGCCTCCTCTACTACAAGGGATTCCTCGCCCTGCAGGCCCACCGCGCCGCCCACCTCCTCTGGGCCGTCGGCCGCCGCCCGCTCGCGCTCGTCCTCCAGTCCCGCGTCGCCGACGTCTTCGGCGTCGACATCCACCCCGCGGCCCGCGTCGGCCGCGGCGTCCTGCTCGACCACGCCACCGGGATCGTCGTCTCCGAGACGGCCGTCATCGGGAACCACGCGTCGATACTCCACCACGTGACCCTCGGCGGCACCGGGAAGGCGGCCTGCGACCGGTGCCCTAAGGTCGGCGACGGCGTGCTCATCGGCGCTGGGGCGACCGTACTGGGGAACGTGACGGTCGGGGAGGGGGCCAAGGTCGGGGCCAGCGCGGTGGTGCTCATGGACGTGCCTGCGAGGGCCACCGCGGTAGGGAACCCGGCGAGGCTGATCAACGGCGATGACAGTCCGCCGGCGCACGAAGGTCACCAGATGCTGGACTATGACCACAATATATGGTCAGACTACGTCATCTAATCCACCTCTAAATCTAATTGCATGCTTAATCACATCATTTGAATCTTAATTAAATGTATCTTCAAACAATTTGTGTGATTCAATTTGGTTCTTAAACTCTTCCAAATAAGTTCATTCAAGCGAATATGTATTTGTTTAGGTTTCTTGTTCATTAATTAGTTTATCATATTTAGAAATAATAAAATAATTTGATGAAAAGATAAGTTCAATTATGATACATGTACTAGGATTGAACTCTGGGTGAAGTTGAGATTAATCGGATTGTAAGATCTAGATACCTGATATATAAAAAATAAAGTTGTTTCTTTCATTAAGTGTGCAACCTAGAAAAAAGGCCGATGCATTGCTACAAAGCTTTAAGCTTATTATGGCAAAGTGAATTGTGTTGAGCTTAATTTACCCCAAGTGCTAATGGTTCAATTGAATACAAGGTGAGCTATGGAGCTTGTGCATGACCAATTGGTAGGTCTAGGGTTGGCGGGTGTTTGCGGGGTTGGTGAGCTAAGGAGAAAGAGAGGTCTCTAGTGCCTCAATGGTTAACGACTCGAGTCCTCAAGAACGCCTTGTCTTGCATCGGACAATCTCTAAAGAGTCGAGTTGGTCCCTACTTCTACTCTTTTGTTTGGACTTATGCAAACTTCCAATTGGTCTAGCCATTTTAGTACTAGATCATTTGCTATCGTTGTTTGAGCTTTTGTAAGTAAGTTCAAGCCACCATCTATAGAGCTACTTTAGGTCTTGCCTTATGTAAGTTAGTTGGATGTGTATTCGATGTTAGTGCATGAATCCGTAAACAAATTGTTTGAGATTGAGGCAATGTTACAAATATGTAGATTTGAGATTAAGCGCAGAGGATGAGGACCAAAGGCATCTTAAGCTATACGATAGGAACGACATTTTTGAACAATGTTAAATTAGATTTTTACAAGGTCGGAGCACCTAAACTCCTCTTCTTTTATTCAAATTATAATTGAATGGAATCGTAAAGCTACAAGTCGATTGTTTAGGGATGGATTTCTACTTCCACATTGTTTCAATTAAAGGTTACAACAAACAATCTTTATTTCACCTTAAAATATTAATTTACTCTTCTCTTACGTGTCTGATGCTGTGGTGTAGTGGTTATCACGTTAGTCTTACACACTAAAGGTCCCCAGTTCGATCCTGGGCAGCATCATTTTTTAACAGCGTTAAAATAGTATTATTCTTTCATGATAATATTTTTTAAAAGTTCCAGGGGGCATTTTGCATTTTTCCTCCTAAAGAGGATCACTAATTCACTCTCCTACTGTGTGTCTGATGCTGTGGTGTAGTGGTTATCACGTTAGTCTTACACACTAAAGGTCCCCAGTTCGATCCTGGGCAGCATCATTTTTCAACGTAACACTTTTTGAAAGTTCCAGGGGGCATTTTGCATTTTTTTCCTCCTACAAAGTAAAATGATGTCGCCGGATCAAACCGCTCCGCTCGATGTGATTTCTCCATCGTCTCGCCGCCCTCGCAGTCGGATCTTCGGATGGTACGTTCCCTTCCTCCATCTGATCGCTTGTCTTTCATTCTCGTCGATTCCGGCATTGTTCTTTCACCTATTAAGGTTTGTATATGCGTTCCGACGATGACCTAGTTCTCATGTCTCTTCAGTATTAATGCGGTTGATCGTCTTGTGTGGAGTAGAACTCGATGAGCCTTCTTCCTTGAGGAGCCAGGAAGAGGCTAAAAGATCTGGAGATTGCATATCTTTAAATGATATAACTTTTTTTTTTTAATTAAACGAGGGGGAAATTTAGGTGGTGATTTACTGTGGATTATGGAATTTATGGGTTTAGGGAAACTAGATTTTGGAACTGCTTCCGGTTGGGAGTTTATGGCGATGCTTGTTTAATCATTCCATGAGGCTGCTGTCTCATGTCTTCTTCTTCCTCTTCGTCTAACAATTTAGACTGCTAAATTTTATTCACCAGGAGCATGCTGATAGTTAGTAACCGGGATGCACTTCTAGAAGAAGTTATGAAAATTATGCCTAATATTCTTTAAATATAATTTGATTATTCTCTAGTATGAAAATAGATGAGCTCATTCTTCTTACTCTGTTGTTGTTTAAAGCGATAATGGTTCCTTGCAGTTTACTTGGATTCAGAATGAAATAGATTAGGCTGTTGATTTATTTGTCAAGTAGTTATTTCATGCTTGAATCCTTTACTACAGTTAGTATGAGAAATGATGACTCTGTGCTAATGCCCTGTAGTAGGCAAAGTGGTGAGTCCTTAGTTTTGTAGTAACAACTATTCTTAACTATCTAATTGTCTATGAAGTTGCATTTGCTTTCATTCTTCAAATTTGACTGAACAGTTGCTTTCCTTGTAAAAGACGTATTAGTGTACTTTTTGTTGTATATATTTTTCTAGTCAAAGAAAAGAGGACTTTCTTTGGAGGAGAAGCGTGAGCAGATTCTCCAAATCTTTTATGAGTCCCAAGACTTCTTCCTTGTAAGCTTTCTAGTTCATAAGTCAAAATTAATCCTAGATCTCAATCATTGTTTTGTTTGATGCATTACTTTTTGGTACAGTATTGATAAATTTGGTCCATGGTGGAAGCTCATGTACTAAATGAATATTTATCTACTAGTTTTTAAGCAAACAATCAGTTCTACTTTTCATTCAGATAGTGTTATTTCTATTATTTGAGTAGTTACACCAGTTATTACGTTGTTTTTACTAATAGTGTTGTTAGAGGTAGCATTGATGCACTAAAACTTATGGATATTAAATATTCTGTTAAATGTCATTTGTAAATCTATGCAATCCTTCTTACAAGTTACAACTAATATGAATAATAATGATACACTCACGAGTGAAATATGAAAGAAATCAGATTATCAAATAAACAACAGGTAATGAAATTAATACTGAGAGAGAGTCAAAGGCTCTAAAGAAAGATCTTCATTGAGGCCAATAGTGATTATCTTGAAACTCAAATTCCATTTAAGAATTTTTCTCGAGTAATGGATGAGGACAAGACAATCAACTAGTTGGTATGATTTTAGTGTTGAAGTCATTGATTGTGTAGAGGAGGCAGGATATACTGTGTGTAAGAAATAAGTACAAGATGACTGATACATAGGGAGGGCAAGAATAAAGGCTCATACCATTGGTGATCCATGAATTCACTTGTGCAGCTTTCATATCTCATGAGATAATATCCAAAGGTATCCCAAATTGCTAACTGGAACAATGACCAGTGACCTTATTTGGTTGAAAAAGGTGTTCTACAGTAGAGAACTATTAGTGGAAGAATTTTCTTATGGATAGTCCTTATGGGACCATTTTAGGCTAATATTCCAGAAGTACCATCCAATAATTTATCCTATCTTATCCAAAATCGCTGTTACATCATTTAAAGTTCTGCACCAATTAGCTACTGTTGTTAGTCTTTGTTGTTTATATGCTCCTGTTTAAACACTATCGCAGAATTACTTATTTCAATGATCATTAGAAACAATTATTAGTGACCATACTATCTTATGTTTTAATTTTTTTAGCTTAAAGAGCTTGAGAAGTTGGGCCCAAAGAAAGGTGTCATAAGTCAGTCAGTGAAGGATGTTTTGCAAAGCTTAGTGGATGATGATCTGGTTATGAAGGACAAAATAGGCACTTCCGTGAGTTCATTTCCCATAATTTAATGAAAATTAGTTTTATTTTTTGTTTATGCATGTATTATAGTAGACCCCACCTAGTGAGATAAGGTTTGGTTGTTGGTTGTTGTTTATGCATGTATTATATGAAACAAATGCATATTGCACTCAATAAGTAGCCAACTATTTGAATCAATGATTTCCTGATAATTAAAATTCAAATACATGATTGACTTTGTACAAGTTATTACAGGTGAATTACCTTTCTTGAGCTATAGGGACTGTCTTTCTCCTAGGAGAGGCTCAGATGTGATTAGTAGCTATTTATGCTTCAAAATAGCCTAGCCAAAGTTCCTCACATTCTTATCCTGGTTGATATCTAGGTGAGAGCTAATTCTAAAAAAAACTTGAGTGGGGGAGACTTTACCCATTTATTCTTGCAAGATAAATTGTACATGAAGATGCTGAGTAATATAATTTTCTAACATGTGCTTGGAAGGTATAAGTTTCAACATGAGCCCCTCGATATTATCCTCGTTTTTTTATTGTCTAAGAGTACTAAGTATTAACACAGATGTTATGGTGGCAAACAGACTCCAATCATCAAGTGTTTTGCATATTTTCTCCCCATGTCATTGGCACTAAACTAAAGACTACACTGAAGTGTGTGATGCATGTATCCTTTCACACTAGGTGGCCCAATGTAAGTAGCTGGAATTTTAAAGGATGTCAGCATGAGCAATCTTGGGATCCACTCTCACAATTCATTGCTAACTAATCACATGGTGCCTATCAAGTCGGGGTTGGAGGAAAGTTGTGGCCTCTAATACAAAACCTCGAACATTTTTGATGACTGCCTCCATTAAGGAGGTTTTACTTCGACCAACTACTCATTGTGAGCCGGCTGTCCCAAAAAGGATCTGCTAGTACACAAGCATATTTGCCTGATAGACTGCCATGATATGATGCTGGAAGAAAGTTCCTGAAAATGCAACATATGTTTTGAGGAAGATCATTGGCAAAATGCCTACCACATAGGGTGGGCCATTGATGATGTAGGAGTAGGAGACTTCACGACTTGGTCTTTTCAATGCCCTAAGTATCAAAAGAAACTAGTGCATGGAGAATATGAAAGGTCTTTATGAAGTGAGCATAGTTCCTTGACCGAAGAGATAAATGGTCCACACAAACTTCGTGGCTCCTTTCTTGTAGGAAAACTCCTTAGCAGATCTCAAGCTCACGAATGCAAATTTTTCAGAAAGAGATAAATGGTGGGGGTGATTGGGTGTAAGCACAACTGTAGGATTTTGCAGTGTTAGTCCTTGACTAATCTTGAATGTCTTTCCAAAGTCATTTAAATATGAGCCTTCTGTTTTTTTTGTGCTTCAGTTCAGGGACAGACCCTTTCTCACTTCACACTTCTATACACATCTTCTTACCTCACCATGTAACTATTATTGTTTTGCTATAATTTTATTAATACATATGGGCAAGCCTTTCTTTGGCAAAAAAAGAAAATTGATATTACAGTGTTCACCTAAAATGGTCATGTTTATTTGTTTTAATGCAATTAAATAACAAATAGTTGGTTTTAAGAAACAGAAACATGCTAGACAATCATTGTAAAATTAGATTTCTGGGTAAACATGGAAGGAATCCTTCCCTCGAAAAGAGCTTGCAACACAAAAGAAGTTGATCATCGACATCTGTTGTCGCTTGTTGCTTCTTTTAAGCTTTTCTTCTTGAATAGTAATGGTTATGATTTTCTTATGGTCTTTCCAGGTATACTTTTGGAGTCTGCCTAGTTGTGCTGGTAATCAGGTATCAACTGCTGGCCTTTAGAAATGTTACCGACCAATGATACTGATTATCCAAACACTTATCCACTAAGGAGATTTGAAACAGTTGATAAACACACGAACCAAACTAGAATCTGAGCTTGGAAACTGTAGAAAGCGCTTGTCTGAAGTTACTGGACAGAGGGACAACTTAAAAAAAGGCAGGGAGGAGTCTGTGAGTTGATTACAGGGTTCTGATCTTCTGTTATCCTGTTATATCCATAAATAGCTTTGACAGAACTTGTTCATTTTTCATTTGGCATCACTCATATGTAGGATGAGAGAGAGGCAGCATTAGAAGAGCTCAAGGCTGTTGAGTTACAGCATAAGAAGCTAAAGGTAACTACCATAGTTTTTACTGCGTTTTGATGACCATTTTCCTTGGCTCTTGAGTTGGTATTTTCATCGCAGGAAGAATTAGCCTGCTATGCAGATAATGATCCAGCTGCGTTGCAAAAAATGAGTAAGAATTTTTGTCTTGCTTTGTATTAAAAAGTCCTTTCTTCTTCTTTGCAGCCTTTCTTTATGCATATAGTTCGACAACAAAACTTTATCATCAGTTTTCCTATGTTTTTTTTGGTGACATAACAGAAGATGCAACTGAGGTTGCACATGCAGCAGCTAATAGATGGACAGGTATGCCCCTAGCCATCAAATTTCTGTTCAGAAGAGCACGAATTCTTTATGAAACTGATAATTTTTGTCTCATACTTAATCAGACAACATATTTACCTTACAACAATGGTGTTCAACCAACTTCCCACAAGCAAAAGAACAGCTTGAACACATGTACAAGGAGGTATATTATAAGAATTCTTTCATGAAGTAACACGGGCTATTGGTCATTGCTAAATATCATGCACATTTTTGTCAATTGCATTCACTGTCTTGTTGGTGAAAGATCTCTGTTGTCTAGTCACGCTCACATTGCATTCAATTTGAGACCTTTAAGCAAGTTCTCCTTGTCATCTTGATTCTCTCAACCACCAGGCCGAAAGTGTGCCCAAGAGTGTGGTCCTAAATCATGACTCCTCTTCATATAAGGTATGTGCAAGTCCGAAGAGGTCTACTTGATGACTTAGACATCAATCATTTTACGCTGTAGAATAACAATTTTTGTAGTGGGATAGAAAACCCTCCTCTACTTTATAGTGCATTTGACTTAACATGATAAAAATTAACACAAGACTTATTCACAAACAAGCCAATATCTGTTTTCATTTAACATGCTTTCTAAAGGTGTCATCTTTTCCGACATTGATATGTAACATTATCCTCTGCAATGTTTGCTTCTAGGGACGACTTATTTTGGATTCTGAGTGTTTGGCTCAAAATTGCAGGTTGGGATAACTGATGACTTTGAATACCTACAGTGATTTTCTGAGACCCTCCTTGCTCTATACTTCAAGAGCCAATACCTTCTATAGCGAGGTTACTTGACATGGTTAAATTTTGAAACAATGGCACTACTAGTGTCCCTTTCCCTTCCAAAAGATCAAACTTGGTGAACATTTACTTCTATTTTGGATGCCAGTTGTCATCGTACTCATGTCTGCTGTGCTGTGCAGTTTTACGTTTTTTGTTAGAATCATTATTAGCCTCCAATACTTCGTCAAGAGACTCATGTTGGTCATGTTTTGTATCACATTTCGGTCAATGCAGGTAGTTTTACAACTTGATTTTGTTGGGTCAGCCATTGACTCAAATGGTGAGGATGAGAATAAACGATTGATGGTGAGATACGGAGGACAGGATTGAATTAATTCACTATAAGAGATAATGGGGTAAATTTTCACCGAGCAATGATATGTTCAAGAAAAAAAATTTAAGAAAAAATTCAAAGATAGACACATAAATTTATGATCCACTATTTTATTTTTTGTGGATCCCATCATTTTATATGTTTATCTTTGAATTTTTTTTCTTGAACATATCATTTTTCATTTTCACCTCTTGATCAAAGGAATTTTACTCAAAACAACCCTTTCTTTCTAAGAACGTAAAAGAAAGCTTACAGCATCTCCAATGTAGCTTTTTTAACAAGTTTGTAAAGTTGAAAAAGTTCAACAAAAAAGCTTTAATGAGTGGAGACATAAGTTTTGAGGTTTTTATTTTAAGAGCAGGTTTGATATTTCAAACCTGTTTTTCTCTTGAAGATGGAGCCATTAATCATTGAAAAATTAATATTACATGTTTGATTTTTTTAAAATCATTAAATATTTTATTTAATAGTTAAATTATACACTTTTCTTTTGAAAATAAATATATTTGGTAAGTTAAAAAAAAATACAAATGACTATAATTAAATTAAAATTCATAAGTTAATTAAATATTAAATAAAAATTACAAATTAAATTAAAAATCATAAGTTTATTAATTTATTAATTAAAAATTACAAATAAATTAATTTAAAGATGAGAATTAAATAAAATATTAAGTAAAAATTATATAGAGATATTAAATGAAAAAATAAAAATAAAGATGTATGATTTGTAATGTAGGACCCACAAATTAAGTAACTTACGCTGATGACGAGAATCTCCGATGTAAATTTTGTGAAAGATTTGTAAAATTGAAAAATCTAATTAAAAAGAGATTTTATGATTGTGTAAGTGAAGTTTGGGATTTTTAATTTAAAAATATATTTGAGTTTTTAAATCTATTTTTTTCACTTGAAAGTGATTATATCTAAATAATTAAAAATAAATGATTTGGTGTAATATTTAATTATAATATTTTATTTCATAAATAGTTAATAATAATTAAATAATTTTTTTCTTTTAAAAATAACTATATTTGAGATAAGTTAAAAATATAGAAATGATTATAATTAAACTAAAATCATAAATTTATTAATGATAAATTATAAATAAATAAAATTAAAATCATAAATTAATTAAAATATTAAATGAAAAATATATAGATATATTAAATAAAAAATTAATAAATAACAATATATGATTTATAATATAGGACACAAAAAATATTGTATGAAAGTTTTTCATTGTGGAGATATAATAGATATTTATATTTGTGATGTGACATATTAAAAATTATAAAAAACTCATTGAAATATTTAACCATTGGAAATATTTTAAAAGATTTTTATACTTGTGATGTGACATTGATATGAAATATTGAAAACTACAAAAAAAAAAAAAAAAAAAACTTATTGAAAGGTTTAACCATTGAAAATGCTCTTATAGAAGTTACCCTTTTTGAATTAAAACCTTCAACCCTTATCCAAATTTTTACTCTTTTGAAGCATATAAAAAAAAATTAGAAATATTACTGGCAACGCATTAAATTTAACCAACCAAAAAACACTCACCGAATACGTTCGCCAACAAACTGTATAAGTTATTACGATAGTGATCATTCAAAATGCAGTGTAGCTACCAGATTATCCTTGTCCCTTGGTTAAATAATTTGGTCCGGTTACTTGTCCCATATCATATTTGATTTATTAGGGAAGAAAGATGATGCTGCCTCATCCTCCACATTATATCGCATTTTCAATAGGAGAACCATTTCCCAAGCTTTTTGTCTCGTCCACTGTCAGTTTCTGTAAGTCGTCGGCCGAATCTGCTTCCTCGACGTCTTTTGAACTCAGAAAACTTGGTTGATTGGTTGAAGAAAGCAGCCTTGCCCACATTCTGTCAGTAATGATCACCTTATTTCCTTGTTCTGTCACCCTCTGCGTTAAACAAAGATTTGTACATCAGCTAGTAAATAGTAGCATCTCAGATATCAGTATAAGATGTTTAAACAATTAAACCACCCTGATTCAATCATGTATTAGGGGTATTCATATCATAATGTAATTTGATAATTGAAGTAAACGTTCATAAAGGTTCCGGTGAATTCTAGCTTGTTAAGACAACTAGAGTTGACCATCGTGTCAAATGATAATATAACTAACCTTATAATTTTGTCAACACAATAAAGGAAAATGTCTGTGAGAACTGATATATAATGAAACTTCAACTACACAATCGAGTCAATAGGAAATTTAATCAAAGACAGTTCCAGCTAATAAGTTGTTTTCATGTTATTGTATGTTGGCTCAATGTTTAGCACTGTTCGCTTAAAAAAACATATAAAGAACTTACCTCAAATGGTATGTAAGTGTGCCTGCCATTGACTAGCCCAACAGTGAAACCTGTGTACCCAGCCATTGCCCCATGTACTGCACTTTGTGCTAGAAGTGTGCAGTAAACATTGTCAGAAGCATTGCTTGGAATTGCCCGAATCATGTATGTTGGATCTGCATCCCCAAAGGAAATCTTTTACACCTCCAGTTAACAAAATTAGATGCATGATTGAATGAAATTTGGTCAAATACCTATATATTTAAGATTTATCACCATCCTTTGTCTTCTCGCAAAGTAATCCTGCATCATGCAGCAGCAAAATGTGAACAATTGCTTTAAGCCCAGTGGATATTTTGATCTTCATCAAGATTGATTAGAAGTTTATCAGTAGCACATACGAAGATACGAGTACATCATGGACAATTCGAAACCTACTAAGACATTTTTAAAATGTTGATAGATATGCATATCAAGCACATGATGAACATAGAAAGGGCATGCCTCCAGACAGAACATACAGGTAGATAGGAAGTGTTCGTGATTTGAATTTGTAACGCACCTTTATCCTCTGAGATAACCATAGACCAACATCGAGAAGCAGTTTGTTCCCAGAGGCATCTTCATGCTCCATTGACTTCATGCTTTCAGCAATAAGATCTTGTCCAGCTCCCTCGGCAACAACTATGACCATATGTCCATTTTCTTTAAGGGTCTTCTCTATATATTCAAAAAGACCACCTTTTCCTTCCAGATAAAAGGGGGATTCCGGGATCAAGCAACAATCCTAAGTGGGAGGAGAAAAAGAACAAAACAACAATATTGATCCACAGAGAAGAATACCATTTTTCAGTCATTCATTTGGTAAATTACTAAACCAAATGTCTCAGCCAGTTGGTACAAGGATCTATTTATTACATGCAAATCAAGGAATAACAATATCACTAACCACATCTCGGCTTGCAAGTGTCGCATACATAGCTATGAACCCTGCACCATTAGAGGTTCTTAGCTTAGAAGGTCGAAATTACATAATCTTACTCCAAAATTGCTCTGCATATCTATATCTTAAGAACTTCAAATGCATAATATTGAATTAGATCAAGTATTTATTTTTCATACCCGAAAAAATTTGCTAGCATCGAGACAGTGAAAAATCATATCCCATCTGACTTTACATGATTTATTATAATTCATACAGTTTGTGGACATGCAATGATGTTGGTCAGATATCAAAACACTAATAAACGTCCAAGTATATTATTAAATACTTAAAACAAAAATATCCACAATGTTTATTTTTTGGTTAGTCGCCTGATTTTGGAGTACACAGTTTGAGAAAGAGATATCACTGATCACCATGAGACAGTATTTATGGAGATGATGGAGTTTTACCACTATAACGACCCATTAGTTTCACAACTCCGATGCCATTCTCACCACTCTCAGCCTCTACATGTGCAGCATTAATCGCACGCTGGGCCTCTTCGACGGCAGTATCAAAACCAAAGGACTTGTCAATAATCTGAATCAAAGTTACAACACAACATGTAATGATGAACTGGATAATAGTTTTTAGGCATAGTAAAATATCAAAGAATAGGTGGAAAGAAAGAGAAAACGAGAAAAACTGATACCGCTATGTCATTATCTATTGTCTTGGGGATTCCAACAACAGAAACTTTGAGACATCGTCTCCGAATTTCCTGCAATTAATAATCATTGAGAAATTTATCGATCAGTTCATCCTATTCTAATATTATAAAACTAGAAACTACAATCCCCTAATACATAATTGAGAGAGAAAAAAAAATAATATTGGAAGTCAAATGTATTAGTTGTCACTCACCTAAAGAAGATTACAAAGGGAAAATAAAGTTCATCATCAAAATGATGTCAACAACAACACAAACACATAAAATAAATTCTTCATGATATGATAAATGGAAAATTTTCTATGGCAGATGTTTTTTAAGAAAAATATTGACATTGTAAAATTGGAATTATGGCATATCTACACATGAATTTAAGATAGAACAATCTATATATAACAGTTTGATTACTTGATTACCTCAAAAATAGCAGCTGCTCCTTTCTGAGTTCCATCTCCTCCTATGATATAGACCTGAATAATGAATATTTGTTAGTGAATCAATCTCAATATCTATCATGTTATAACCCAGCATCAAATAAACAAAAACCAAATGAAGAGTTTAAATTCTACTTGATTTATTCCACGATCTTGAATGTTATCAACTATCTTTGAGGTATCATGACCTCCTCGTGATGTACCTAGGATTGTACCACCACGTTTATGGATATCATTCACACTCTTTGGTGACAATTGTATGGTATTACGAGCATAGAATCCTCTGTATCCACCCTGTAATGTCAATAAAATTTAACACAAAAAGTTACAAATACTCTAGAAACTAAATCCTCGAGAGAAAATATTATATGGATCCATGCCACTCAATTATTAACATTTCGAACTCCATGCTAATTTGGAACTAGATATTGTAGTACTGCCTAGTTAACTTTATCCATGGATTCTTGACTAAACCAAAGCAACATCTAATAAATCAACACAACTACCTAGAATTAGATATGTGATCTTACACTATTTGAACACACACTTACATAAGCCTCTTTAGAATTAAGTATATCAGCCTACACTGAACAGAAATCAAGTGTGCGAAGTTACAGCTAACTTATTACTTTTCTAACAATGTCTAGTTAAAAGGTTCATATCCCAAAACATACATTTTTTTAACACATGATAATTCATATTTATACACTGAACATAACATGTGCATTAGAACACCCATACAGATACCCTGATTTGTGAGGCTCAGAAATTTTGTCCCATGACATTAAGGGTAAAAATTGTAGGTAAAACAGTATACTATAATGTAGATTGGACATAAATCTCCCACTGCAGAAACAATATTTTAGACTACATCTAAAGGTTGTCTGAGTAATTTATTAAGTTCCATAATAGACCAAGGGAACCAGCTCAAGTAGATAAGGGTATGACAGGCATAGTGGATGAGGAATAGGAAAAAACAAAGTTCTAGGCAAGAAACAAAAGTAGGTTGATTTTGAGGCTTAAAGTTTAAGGTTTACAATGGATAAATACTATGTTAGCAAAACACCAGAATGATCAAACAATTATAGATCCAGCTCTCTTGGACCTAGATCTACAATCTGTCGCATCTGCAGATTTTTTTTTTTTTTTAACAAAGCATCCTACAACTCAATGAATCAAACTAATGTGGGTAAGTACATCATAATTATGAAATAAATAGAGAATTATGCAAATACCCAAGGAAGAAAGCACTTTGTAATACAACAATTAGTCCTGACCTCAATACCAAGAATATGGTTAACGCCATACATATAGGACAATCCACACACTATTTCCCGAATCACTGTGTTAAGTCCTGGGCAGAGACCACCACATGTTACAATGCATGCAAGCACATCATCCGACTCAAAGTAAACCTGAATAAATCTCGAAGATTACATATAAGTTAGAATGATCATATAAATATGATTAATGTATTCAGCAACATGTACTGCACAACATACCCTTTGACGTGGCCCAGCACGTCGAAAGTGGATTCCCCTTGGGCTCTCTTTTTGAACAACAACCTACAGGCTCAAATTTTAATTTATCATATCCCATATAAACAATCAAAGACATATGAGACAACAAAGACATCTTTGCGGCTAAAAATTTAAAACAGACTCCAAAGTATGTCATAACAATAAACTTCTTACCTTCTTGGGAACAGTATCATCATGATCAACAAAGTACTGCCTGTGAAGGAAATATTTAGAATTAATGTATAGAGTAGTAGTATGCTATAAATGAAAAATCATTGTTTGCCAATAACACATCAAATGTATTCCGAGATTGGGTGTAAGAACATACTTGACAACTGAGTAAGCTGGGTTGTCTTGGAGTGGATTAGAGTATGTCTGCATCAGAAGAGTGATCACAGCACTTCAAATTTATTTCAAAGACGCACAGTGCACAAGCAGTGATTATCTAAGTTGTCTTTGAAAAGTCAAATACAAGTGTTCGTAGATCCAGAGGACTAAAAATGGAATAATACTACTAGTAACATAAACCCAAAAGGAGTACAAGTGTTCAAAACAAAGTGCTCTGAATGCTTCTGAAAAACAAAATAAATGAAACATTTAACTGTGTCACATCAATTAAAATAACACATGAATTAGTTTCAGTGGACGAAGTTGGGCTACAACTCCACTAGTGACGAATCAGTCATGGCCAATCCCAAGCCAGGATAAAGGGGAGGGTTGCATTAGGTTGTCGGCCAGTGCTAAAACTATGTCAAATATTCAATGAATAGATCCATTAAACTATTGTGCTAATACTAGGTTGTTTCTCGGAAGGAACGCGTTGCAGGGTTTGACTGTAACGTCTTAGCAAGGACCGCTACATCTCTAGAACTTGGGTGTAGTGCTAAATATGCAAAGTTCACATTGCGGGATCTGACTGTAATGTATCGGCAATGACCGCTACATTTCCATGAGAACTTGGGTGTAGTGTTAAATAGACAAGAATTTTCACACCATAAATTGGATAAAAATAAATATATAGGAAAACTAATAATTTAAGATTTAGAACATAGAACATATAAATCCTCACTGTAAATCAATAGAGGTAGTGGATATGATGATTAGGAGAACAAATTAGTATTTTATGTGTACAAGAGATAAAATAGATAAGCGAGAAGGCAAAACTGATAAAGAACTCGAGTTTTAGTTATGGCACACGGGAAAGAGTAAAGTAAAAAATGGAGTGAGTATTATTGTAGATAGTTCGTTAAAAAGTAGTTAGAAAAGGAGATAGAATTATAGTCCTTAAGATAATAGTGGCAAAAGAAACTATGAACATAATTAGCGTATATACACTGCAAGTAGGATTAGATGAAGCTACCAAATCAAAATTTTGGGACGACTTAGATGAAATATTACAAAGCATTCTGTCAAATGAAATGATTTTAATATGAGGTGATATAAATGAGCATGTCAGAGTGAAAAATGAGAAATATAAGAGGATACATGAAGGTTATGAGTTTGGAACAAGAAATGAGGAAGGGAAAACTATATTAGATTTTGCGATAGCATATAATCTTATATTAGCTAATACGTTTTTTAAGAAAAGCAAAGAACAATTAGTCACATTTAAAAGTGAAAATAATAAATTGCAAATTGACTTTCTTATGGTTAGAAAAAAAGATAGAAAAATTTGTAAAGATTGCAAGGTCATCGCGGGATAAAACTTAATTATCCAACATAGGTTAGTACTGTTGGATATACACCTAAAATATAGTATCAATAGAAAGAAAATATATACGACTCCTAGAATTAAGTAGTAGAAGTTAAAGGATGGAAAACAAAATATATTTTTGAAGAAGGTAGAAGTACAAGGATTAGATGAAAGACTCTAATACAACATGAGATAAGATAATATCAAAGTTGAAAATAATAACTAAGAGTGTACTCGGTGAGTCAAATTGATATGCACCACTAGCTATTTTTGAAGAAGGTAGAAGTACAAGTATTAGATGAAAGACTCTAATACAACATGAGATAAGATGGTATCAAAATTAAAAATAGTAGCTAAGAGTGTACTCGGTGAGTCAAAGAGATATACATCACTAAGTAAGGAATCTTGATGGTGGAATGAGAAAATACAAGAGCAAGTGAAGGAAAAACAAATAGCTTATAAGGAATTATATATTTGTAAGAACGAGGAAAACTTTAAAAAATATACAATAGCTAAGAAAGAAGCTAAGAGAGTAGTGAATGAACCAAAGAATAAAATTTTTGAATGATTATATAAAAAATTGGATACAAAAGAAGGGGAAAGAGATATTTATAGAATAGCTAAAGTGAGAGAAAAG
Source organism: Zingiber officinale (assembly GCF_018446385.1). Classification (NCBI taxonomy): domain Eukaryota; kingdom Viridiplantae; phylum Streptophyta; class Magnoliopsida; order Zingiberales; family Zingiberaceae; genus Zingiber; species Zingiber officinale. The sequence continues at coordinate 12,075,203 of NC_055988.1, read as the reverse complement.
AAGACAAGAGATTTTATCTAAATAAAATGTATTAAAAATGAATGTAATAAGGTACTAACGATGGAGAAATAAAAGAGCGGTGGAAGATGTATTTTCAACAACTTTTTAATAAAGGTTTTGATAATCAATTTAACTTAGGTAATTTAAGTAGGTCAAATGAGTATAGAAATTTAAATTTTTATTGTAGAATTCAAACTTTAGAAGTAGAAAAGCTGTAAATGGGATGCATAATGAAAAAATCGTTGGACCAAATGATATTTCAATAAAGGTATGAAAGTGTCTAGGGAAATAAGGTATTGAATGACTTATAAAATTATTTAACATGATATTAAAAACGGAAAAAAATGTTTGATCAATGAAAGATAAGTATTCTAGTTCCCTTATATAAGAACAAGGCAGACGTACAAAATTATATAAACTATAGGGATATTAAACTAATGAGTCATACTATGAAACTTTTGGAAAAAGTAATAGAAAAAAATTAAGGAGACCACAGTGATCAAAACTCAATTTGGATCATGCCTGGAAGGTCGATAATAGAAGTTATATATCTTCTTAAACAATTAATTGAAAACAAGATCTACACATGGTATTCATTGACTTAGAAAAAATTTATGATAAAATCCTAAGAAAAATTATATGGAGAATTTTAGAAAAGAGAGGTATTAGCGTAATAGATTGAACCAATTAATGATATGCATGAAAATATAACGACTAGAGTAAAGACAGAGTAACTGAAATATTTCCAATAAATATAAGGTTACATCAAGGATCAGCTCTAAGTTCCTATTTTTTTACACTAATTATGGATGAACTCACTACACACATTCAAGACACAATACTATGGTGTATAGATGATATTGTTTTGGTAAATGAAACACGTGAATGAGTAAATGTTAAACTAGAATCTTAATAGGAAAAACTAGAAGAAAAAAGTTTTAGACTTAGTATAATAAAGGCAGAATATATAAGATTTAAATTTAGCAATATTAGACATAATTAAACGATTGTTAAGATAGAATATGACAAGTTACCCGGAACCGAGAGTTTTAGATATTTAGAATTATTTTTGTAAAATGATGGAGGGATTGAGAGATGTCTTACATAAAATACAAGTAGAATGGTTGAAATGGAGGAGAGCGTCGGGTATTTTATGTGACCGTAAAATACCTCTAAAACTTAAAGAAAAATTCTACAAAACTGCAGTTAGATCTGCTATGTTATATAGAGCTGAATGTTGGGGTATGACTCGAGCATATAAGTAGAATATGAGAGTTGCAGAGATGAAGATGTTAAGGTGGATGTGTGAACATACGAGAATGAACAGAATAAAAAATGAGAATATTAGAGAGAAAGTTAAAGTTACATCTATCGAGGAAAAACTTTGAGAGATATGTTTAAGATGATACGAGCATGTACTTAGATGACTAATAAATGCTTCAGTTAGACGATGTCAAACTATGACAAACACATATATCAAATGAGTTAAAGGAAGACCAAAAAAGAATTGGTTAGCAATAATAAAACAAGATCAAATTTATTTAAGTATAGATGATAATATAGTAGAAGATAGAGCTCAATTACGTAAAAGGAGTCATATAGCGGACCCCCCACCTAGTGTAATAAGCTTATTGTTGTTGTTGGACGAAGTTGGGCACAAGTGAGTATCAAGATTTTTTCTTGCATACATAAACATTCAAAACTGCGATGTTGCTATGATCCCAAAACATTTTCTTCTTCTTCCCTTCCACACGATTTGTCCAGTATTAAAAATGATGAGCCAAGTTAATTCAAGCAAAAACTCTCATTTAGAGCATCCACATTAGCTTCCCTATCTAAAATGCATAATTTAGGATAAAAACATTACTTTATTAAATTTGGATATCCACTTTTCCCTAAATTTGGAGAAGTACTATTCATAATGCAAAGATTTTTTTAGTTACCCTATCCAAGATTTAAGGTAAAATCTTTCTTAGTATACTACCCTGTCTCAATAGATCTTCATGCACGAATCTGGAACTAAGATCTCAGACAGATCAAGCTATAACACGCTTAACTTGTAACGATCCCGGACTCCTATTTGTTCTCTCATCACATTCAGTTTCCTCATGCAATCCGACAAAAGCTAGCATCGACAAATCCGCTAGGTTAAAAAATAAAAAATAAAAAAGTTGACTCACAGGGAGATCGGGGAGGTAATCGGTGAGGTGCGGCACGTCCTCGAGGACGTACCCGAACTCTCCTTTCACGATCTTGAGCGTGCACTCAGGTTTGATCCCCGCCATCGTGGGGCGACGCAGCGGCAGTTAACGAGGGCAAGGAGGAGCGAACGCGAGGGAGGAAGTTACGAACCTCCAAGCCGAGGATCTGGCTGCCGGTGGACGAATGGGGCTTAGAATCACAGCGATCGGGCTTCATCGCGGCACCTGCAGGAAGGAACGTCGGCGGAGCGAGCAAGATCGAAGAAAATGGAGGAAGCCATCGTCGATCGGGAGGTCGCCTGATGCAATGAATCGCCGGCTCGTACCAGATTCTTCTCGACGGCGACCTGCGATGCTTTATCCGGGAGGCGGTCACGGAGCGCAACGAGTTCCGAAAAGGACAGTGAGCGAAGTCGGTTGCAGGTTAAAGATCCGGCGGAGTTGGCTCGAAGTTAGCCCCTGAAAGTTGCATTAAATATCCGATCTGCCACTCCGCGTCCAGCGAGACTTCTCGCGCAAGCTGATTTCTCAATGCGTCCGGGGACACACAGAGGGCCCCACGGCTGATGTAAGGCACCTGTGTGGCCCACTGTAAACCCAGTTCGTGCTCTGCCTTCACCACTATGCGATAGCTTTGCCGATTCAATGATTGTCTCGATTGTAAAAAACAAACGGGAAAAAAAAAAGGCAAACATGTTTTTCATCGACAAAAGAACCAACTGTCCACGCAAATTTTTAAATTTGCATATTTAACTTTCGTAATATCAAAATCAATCATCGCATTCCTATTATACCCCTCTTTCTTTTCAGCATTAAATTTTTTTCTACTCATTCAAAAATTAATTATTTTTCATGTACATTTGTTGAATTTAGATTTGAATACATAATACATTTAAAGAATTTGACAAGTATATTGATTTTAAAAAGTTTTGATTTAAAGTGATTTGAATAGACTTAGATAAATATAAATTATTTTAAATCAAAATCAATGTATTTTTATAAGTTTATTTATGTATTTATGCTCTTAAATTTGAATTCAACAACGTTGATACGATGATTAAAATAGATCCTCCTAAAGCGGGTCAAAGTTCAGGAGTCGATTGACATGGCGCGCAGAGTTAAAGGGTGGTCAACATTTAGAGCCCAAGTTTATCATTATCTGGACCAAGAAGCTCGCCTGATCGGAGCTTCTAGCTAGTCGAGCCTTAAGAGCCAACCCACTTTGTGTATGGACAAAGCTTGAAGCTATAACTTCGTCAGACTGGATTCTCGGGCCGATCGGGTCTCAAATCTCGATCTCCTAATAATGATGAAGCGTAGGGCCAAGTATCAATTAGCCCGATCGAGTATTCTAGTCGAGCAGATGCATGGTCCAATCAGATATAGTGGATGCTTGGTTGTTCTCTGTTCAAGTAAAAAGGTCGAGTGAGGGCCGAGTCGCTAACTACATTCATAAAAATCAATCGAGTGCCTCTTGTGAGTAATGGTTGGTCAGACTATATCAATGACTCGTTCGGTTGGTCAAAGTAATCTATTATGGACCCTATAATAACGGAGGATAGAAAATATTCTGCATACAAACTATACTTTCGTCCAGCCTATCAAATCACAAAGATTATTGATCTTGTCCGAAAGTCAAAGAGACAGAAAGCTGAGGATGCGACGCTCACGCTGACATCCTGTGGACTCCGTGTGGACTTGCAACACAGACTACGTCAGTGCCGAGCCAGGGAAGGGGTCCCCGGCGTTGGCCCTTCGACGCTCAAGTCAGTCACCGACGATGAGTGGAAAGCGAAGCAACATGAAGACTACTATAGCATAAGTGTATTGCGTACCTCCGCCGATGCTTGGACCCCTCTTTATATAGAGCTCCGGTAGTGCACGTGCATGCTTCCCAAGGTAAGCACACTTCTCAAAGCTTTCTCTGAAAAGACTTATCAGTAAAGTGTCACTGACACAGTACCTTAACGGGCCAAGCATATCTTTGAAGTAACAATAGAAGCTTCCGCACGTACGATCTTCTAGCAGCCCATGCCCGGTGTTGGCGACACCAACTCCCAAAAGGATGTTGAGGGATATCAACGTACTGTACCACTAGGCCGAGCGGGTTGGTCGCTCGGTCGTCTATCCGTCGCTCTGGTGCCCTGTCCGGTCGGCCGAATCTCGATACCCCTTGTATGCTTGAACAAAGCTCCACTCTGCCACTGTCGAGTCTACTGTCAAGTCAAGCGGGGTAGCTGCTCGACCGAAGTTGAACTCCATCGATGTCAGGCCTCGCTGTCTGGCTGAGCGAGGTAACCGCTCGGCTCAGCTTATGCTCGTCGTTATCCTTTGAGCGTTGATTGTTTGAATACTCCCCGTGTTAAAGTCGACGATGGGTCTGAGCCCTCTCCCCGGTCGGGGCATGTTTTGCCCGACCGGTCGAGGCCTTCTACGTGTTGACCGTCTTGACTTTGACCTTCTTTGACATCCACCGTGGCAACGGGGTGGGGCCTTTCATTATCACCGCATCACAAGTCTCCCCCTCAAGTTTAGTCGAAGGAGGCTGTAGTCCGACTGATTGGACAATTGTCCAAGTAGGTTTCCTCCCAATCGGCCTTCGACATTATGTGGTTTTCGATCAGGATAAGACTGATCCTCATCGATCGACCTATTGAAGCTTGTCATTCGGGCATAGGTATGTTCCCTCGATCCGATCGGCATGACGAAGGTTTGCACTTGTGAAATCTTTCCTTGGGCTATCTTGGACGAGCGCGAGCCATGCTAACGTCACCCAGATTTCTGGGAAATCCTGCAAATCTCTGTGCATTAAGGTTGAGCGTGCTTCCATGCCGTCCTTAAATGTCGACCTATGGCAAGGCGCCACGTGTCACGTCCGATGCCGTCGCACGCCTGACGTGATAGGCGTGATGTGACGTTTGGCCGTTCAAATTCGACGGTAAGATCTTGGCCTGGGTTTCCGCGACCTAGATTGGACGGTTCCGGTCGGCCAACCCCAAGGCTTATAAGCTTGCAGTTCGCCTTCCTCCTGTACACTTTATCTTCGAGCATTTCTGTCGATGTTCTCCTTTGCTCCATGCGATCCATATTCTCCAGCGATCCTATGTGCTTCTCTCCAGTGACCTCTTTACAGTAAGCTTTCTTCCAATCGTACTCGTCTTGAAGCTTTTCGGCCTTTCTTCTTGTATTCCGATGATACTCCAGTAGCTTTTCCCCTCTTCGATCACATTTCTTCCCCTCAACCTCCTTTTCGTTTTTGTTTTTGCGATGGCAAGTTCCTTGCAGCCGTCTGCTTCCGTCCCTGGGCTCTGGTACACATCCATGGAGTCTAGGTTTGATGGAGGTGACACTGAGATCTTGAGAGATGCTTTCGAGATTCCTCCTGATCATCAAATTGTTCTTCCCTCTCCTTTCGATCGGTCAAATTCTCCACTGACCGACTGTATCTATTTCTTTAAGGATCAGTTTACCGCCGGTTTGCAATTTCAGATCCACCCCTTCATTCCAACTGTTTGTAAGTATTTTCGTATTTTTCTTCCTCAACAAGTGTCGAACTCTTTTCGGTTGTTGTGCGGAGTCATTGTCCTATTTTGTCTGCACGACCTTCCTCTTACCTCCCGGATCTTTCATTATTTTTATTACCCTAAATTGTCCAATCCAGGGACTTTCCTCTTCCGGTCTTGAGATGATTTAGTTTTCTTTGACAAGATGTCGACCTTCAACAAGCACTGGAAAGAATATTTTTTCTTCATGCGCCTTCCTGAGCGGCCAGACTTTCCGACCAGCTGGCAGCTCGAAGTGGCACCTCAGCCTCCTCTGAAACGATACAAGAGCCGATCGGACTACCTGAACGCTGCCTCGATGTTGGCCAGTCAGAAGTATGACATCCACAAGTTGCTGCTTGAGGGTGTTCTATACATCTTCGGCTTAAGTCTGATCTGCACCCGACTACCGACCAGCCTAGGTATGAAGTTTCTTCACTTCTTCCTTTGCTGCCAACTGATTTCTCTTCCTCTTTTGCAACCAAAGTCATGTTGCGCGCGCGTTTGTCCGACAAGGCAAAGCTCAAGGATGTTGCGATCAATGCGACTACTGTTGAAGAACTGGTGAGCCGCGGACTGCAGCCAGTCGGCTCACACGAAGAGCCTCAGGATGAGAGCGATGCAACACCCATCTTGGGGAGCGGAGGTGAGGCCAGCCATGCGCCGAGCGGAGGAGCGGCCGCGGGATCACAGAATACATCCAAGCAGCGTCCGATCATCCCGGTTGAGGAGCAATCGGGCTTAGCCTCCTCTGATGTACCACTGAACAGGCGCAAGAGGCGTCGAGCAGAGCCTTCATTGCTCTTTACTACTTTGGGTGCGTGGTCTGTCGAGCGGGTTGAAACTTCGACCCCGACTCCACTTTAAACAGTGGCCTTTGTGTCGTCTGATCGGACACCCTCCTTGGCTGATTTGTCGTAGGAGACTTTTGTCGTGCCGCCAGTGGCCTTCATGCCACCCTTCAAAGCCCTCGAAGGTAAAAAAGTCAGGCATCCGTCTGACATCCTCCTTCCGACCATCTGGCCGAGCAATCTTGGCTCAATTGGCCTCGAGCAGCCAACACCACATAACGATGATCCTACATCGGTCCATCGAAGACTACAGTGAGCCGAGCACCGGGTCTCGAGCCCCCGAGCACCAGATCATCATCCAAGGGCAGCTCGCTGACGCACGAGCTTGTGTAGCGATGATGCCTTCGAGTGCGCTCGTGAACAGCACACCCAGATGTCTACTGGGGTAAGCGTTCCCTTTATTGTACTTTCTTACATTACCTCCGATCGGCGCTGACCTTTTCTTGCTTGCCCGCAGTACTAGGTGGAGAGTCTGACCATATGCCACAGGCTTGCATTTTTGGAGGAGAAAGTAAAGCAACTGAAGGCGTCGAGTGGCCAATCCTCCGCCGCTCAAGAAAAAACAGACGCTGAGGTGGCCAAGCTACGGGCCGCTCTGGAGAAGAGCGATAAATTGCTTAAGGCCGAATGGGGTAAGAGCGCCAAGCAGGCCACGATGCTGGAGCGGCTCAATAAACAGGTCGCCACTTTTGATAATAAAATCGAGTCGGCCAACGCGCGGAAGAACCGGGCCATCACCAACCTCGATGAAAAGAATAAAGAGGCTCGGGCCCTCGCCCAAAAGCTCAAGGAAGCCGAGGACTTCCTGATCGCCGAGTGGAACAGTCGCTCGGTCGAAAAAATGGCCCTTCACGGCTAACTTGTCTCTAAGGATGCTGCGCTGGCCGCCACCAAGGATGAGCTGGAGGCCTCCCAAGCGGCCCTGCAGACCTATCAAGAAGTCGAGTCTAGCCGTTTTGAGGCTAGGAAGAAGAGTTATCTTAGCTCGAATGCTTTCAATGATAAGGTCGCCGATCAGGCTCTGCGCCTCTTCGATCTAGCCATCATGGGATGATCGATCAACTCCGGGAGGGAGGCCATCTACTGGCAGCTCTGACAAGAAACATCTCTAGCCAGGATAAGCTCACTGTCGCTCTGCCTGATGATGTCCTAGACTATATTGAGTGAGGTCAAACGTTCCTGTAAGATGTAAAATTTTTGAAGTTTAAATGCATGCTCATTCGTTCAGACGAGCTTTACCTCCTTGTATATTTTTTAACTCCTTTCGATTATTTGCAAGAGTTCGTGGCCTCGTTCATAATTATTCTATCAGCCGACTGACCCCTTTGGTATTCATAGTCTATGATTCCGTGATCTCTTGCTCGACCCTGGGAGTATTTTAAAGAATAGCACTGAACGGTCGCTATATTATGAAGACTTCGAGCTTTTGAGTAGCTTGGGTTCATGGTCGGCTATTCATCGACGCATGCCCGCTCACCGAGCTTTCGAAGACTACTCGACCCTGAACAGGGGAGACAAGGAATCTCGTATGCTGGTCCGAGACCAGGGAAGACCACTCGAATTATAGAGCTCGTGGCTCCAATATAACCCAAAACCCGGCTGATCGTCTTGGGAGTCTCTGACTCAAGAGTTTATAGTCGCCGCTCAACTGTTGTTGAAGAATATGCGAAGACTCCAGTTTAAGGTCATTGCTCGACTGCTGATGGAGACACGCGTTTAAGGTCGCCGCTCGACCGTTGATGGAGGCACGCGTTTAAGGTCGTCGCTCGACCGTTGACATGATCTTGGGTTTAAGGTCGCCGCTCGACTGTTGATAATAACTCGCGTTTAAGGTCGTCGCTCAACCATTGAGAAAGATATACTTCAAGAGGCCTTTGCTTTTTTATTCAAATTTTTCCCTGCGCTTCAGAGATATACAAGAAATACAGTACATAGTATTCACTCGCGCACCTCTTATTCAGCCCTGTAGGGTTGAAGATGGTTCGCGCTCCATGGCCTCTCGAGCTGCCTTCCCTCTTTGTCCTCCAGATAGTAGGCGCTCGAATGGAGCTTCTGCACGACCTTGAACGGTTCTGCCCATGGGGCCTCGAGCTTGGCGATGTTGTCGACCGACTTCACTTTCTTCTAGACGAGATCGCCGATCTGGAAGTGTTGGATCCTCGAGGTTGTTTTTGGTGTGATCAACTAAGTTAGGTTTGATCCTATTTTAATTTAATCCCTGTATCTAAGTATGCGGGAACTTAGGAGCATAGGAAATCGAGCAGAAGACACGGCTAGCGAGAAGGATGACACAGGAGAGAGCCAACGAGCTTGGTGCGTCTAAGGGACGAGGTGCTGCGGAAGAGTACACCGGTGGATGAGAAGAACGTATGCGGCGTTCGAGGGACGAGAAGCCGGAGTGGAAGCCTGCTCGAGGAGAAAGCTGGAAATTGGGTTCGGGTGAGCTCTATTTCGGTTGACCGTAATCATCCAAGTGAACGGAGCAGCGGAAGATCCAAAGGAAAGCTGGAGCTATTTGTACGCTGCAAATAGAGGGTGCCCTCTACATCATGAGGGTGCCCTCTATGGAGGGCGCCCTCTATAGAGGGCACCCTCCATAGCATTGAGGGCGCCCTCGACCTGGCCAAAGTGGTCGTTCATAGCGGATAAAGTTTTATTTGTACCACCTCGCTGGAGGCACCCTCCATACCCTTGGGAGGCGCCCTTAAGGTATAGATAGAATTTTCAAGAGCTATAAAAAGGCTCCTGGAGCTAGGAAATAATCAATCAACTCTTGTATCAACTTCCTAGCAATAGTCTGAGTGTTCAAAAATTGTAAGAGGCTTCTCCACCTACACGAAGGAATTTTTTTAGTGTTGTCATTGTCTTGGATTAACAACCATCCTGGTTGTAACTAAGTAAAATTCTGAGTCTCTTCTTTCAGTTCTTTTATTGTTTATTTTTATTATACTATTGCTGCTAAACCGAGTCCAAAGTTCGAGAAAGGTCTTGAGTTATTTTTTAGGCTATTCAACCCCCCTTCTAGCCGGCTTACCCGGACCTTCAATTGGTATCAGAGCTAAGTTCGCTTTAGGAGGACTAACCATCAAACGAAGCACATGAGATGGTCGGATCAAGCATTCACCCACCAAAGTTTGAAGGGGACTTCGCCAACTGGAAAAAGAAGATGGAGGTATTTTTTCAAGACTAATTTTGATTTATTTTTTATAATGGAAGTTGGTTTTTCAGCACCTGAAGGTAAAGATAAATTCCATTGGACAAAGAAGGAACAAGCCGATTTCATGGCAAATGGCAAAGCAGAATTTCATCTGCTGAGCATCCTACCACCACAAGAAGTCAACCGGATCGGATCTTACAAGTCCGCCAAGGAGCTCTGGGAAAAATTCATGAAACTTCACGAAGAAACCTCGGAGGTAAAACTTGCGAAACGAGACTTACTTCGCAACCAGATCAACAACCTCCAATTAGAAGAAGACGAGACTGTAGCACATCTTGACTCAAGGATCAAGGAACTAATCACCGATCTTTAGAATCTCGGAGAAAAGGTAAGTAACCAAGATTCGTTAAGGTACGCACTTAATACTTTCCCTAGAAATAAAGCATGGGCATCATTAGTGGATGCCTATTATATCTCTAAGGACCTTGAATCTGTTACTTTAGATGAATTATTCTCTACTTTTGAAGTTCATGAAACAAAATGTGCAGATTCAAAAAGGAGCCAAAACATAATATTACTCTTAAAGCAAAAATGGACGAACAAGAGTCAGAATCCTCCTTCGATGATGATGAAACAGTGCTGATGGTAAGTAAATTTAAAAAATTATTTAAATCTAAACAATTTAACCAAGTGCAGGGTAGAAGAAGGAAAATAAAATACTACCACTGCGATGAAAAAGGGCATGTAAAAGATAGCTGCCCTAAATTGAAGAAGAAGGACAAAGGCAAAGAGAAGAAGCTCATCCAAACAAACAAACACAAGACCCCTAAAGGCGACGTGAGATGAAACATCGTCCGAATCAAAGGTCGAAGCTTTCTCCGGACTTGCGTTGATGGCAAGTTACCAAGAAGACGAACACGAAGCAAGCTCGTCCGAAATGAGCATCGAAAGAATCGATGAAGGGGGAGCACCAACAGAAGAAATCAACAGTTCAGGGGGAGCTACGAACAATGAGATTGATAAGGTAAGTAAGTTACGATCTCTCCCACCCGGTAAATTGTTTAAATTTGTGAAGTTATTAACTAAAGAATGTTGCAAGTTAGAAAAAGAAAACATAAATATGAAAATACAATTGTCCAAAGCATGTCCACTAGATTTATATGATAATCTGCAATAGAAAATGATAAATTAAAAATAGAGATAGAAAATCTGAAAAATCATGCATGTTCATACACTGAAAATATTAGAAAATATAGAAATCTGAACTGGTAGCTTAGATTTCATAAAAGTCAAATTAGGAAAATTTTGAAAAGTTATGTTCCTCGTAAATTTCTAATTAACTCAGTAGGAAGGAACCTATATATATTGGTTTCCTAAAGAATTTTTGAATTAAAATTTTCGTTAGGCTTTCAGATAGTAGATTAAATGTTTAAATTTATTAAGCGACTTTGTCTAGAAGTGGTTGATGATCCAATAACCAAGGAGACTTAGTGTCTCACCACAACTTGGAAGCCAATTTTTGAATTGAATATTTAATTGACAAACTGATAAGCATAAAATTATTAATTAAATACTTTAAATTATTGTCAATGGTTTAACATTTAAAATATTTTTTACTTAACTTGCAAACTTCACTTAGAAATTTTTTCAAATTTTCACTTAGATTTTTTTTATTGTAATTTTTTTTCTGTTAAAACTTGTTTACCCTTAGATTTTTATTGAGTACTCCAATTTTTTGCGTGATCAAAGGGGGAGAAGGGAAGATTAAGTCTAGGGGGAGGTAGTTCAAAATTTAAATTTTGATAAATTTTAAAAATCTTTATCTTTGCACCTTATTGCATAATTGCAACTTTATTTATTTTTGCAATTTTATCTTTACCTTATGATTGTTTTACTCTAACTTAACTTGAGTTGCTCACATTAAAAAAAGGGGGGATTGTTGGATCCCTGAGGTTGTTTTTGGTGTGATCAACTAAGTTAGCTTAGGTGTTGTTTTGGTTTAATCCCTATGTTTAAGTGTGCAGGAACTTAGGAGCACAAGAAGTCGAGCAGAATACGCGGCTAGCGAGAAGGACGACACGGGAGAGAGCCAACGGGCTCGGTGCGTCTGAGGGACGAGGTGTCGTGGAAGAGTACACCGATGGACGAGAAGAACGTATGCGACGTTCGAGGGACGAGAAACAGGAGCGGAAGCCTGCTCTAGAAGAAAGTCAGAAATTGGGTTCGAGTGAGCCCTATTTCGGTTACCTGCAATCACCCAAGTGAACGGAGCAGCGGAAGATCCAAAGGAAAGCTAGAGCTATTTATACTCTGCAAGTAGAGGGCACCCTCTATGATTGAGGGCGTCCTCCATAGAGGGCACCCTCCATGATGTAGAGGGCGCCCTATGATATAGAGGGCGTCCTCGACTTGGCCAAAGTGGTTGTTCGTAGCGGATAAAATTTTATCCGTACTGCCTCGTTGGAGGCGCCCTCCATACCCTTGAGATGCACCCTCAAGCTATAGATAGAATTTTCAGGAGCTATAAAAAGGCCCATGGAGCTAGGAAATAATCGATCAACTCTTGTATCAACTTCCTAGCAATAGTCTGAGCGTTCAAAGATTGTAAGAGGCTTCTCCACCTACACGAAGGAGTTTTTCTAGTGCTGTCATTGTCTTGGATTAATAATCATTCCGGTTGTAATTAAGTAAAATTCTGAGTCTCTTCTTTCAGTTTTTTTATTGTTTATTTTTATTATACTATTGCTGCTAAACTGAGTCCAAAGTTTGAGAAAGGTCTTGATTTATTTTTCAGGCTATTCAACCCTTCTTCTAGCCGGCCTACCCGGATCTTCAGGAAGGACCTCGGGATCACTCGCTGGTTGTAGTTCTGTTTCATTTATTGTCGGTACGCCATTAGCCGAACTGCTGCTTTTGCCCGCGTTTCGTCCACCAAGTCGAGCTCCGTAAGCCTCCGTTTTGCGTTTCCTTCGTCGTAGTGTTGCACCCTATCGGATTCTACTCCGACCTCCACGGGGACAACTACTTCGCCGCCGTACACCAGATGGAAGGGGGTTACGTCGGTCGCCTCCTTTGGGGTCGTGCAGAGAGCCCACAGCATACTAGAGATCTCGTCGACCCAGCTACCCCTAACGTGGTCAAGCCGAGCGCATAAGACCCTAAGGATCTCTCGATTGGCGACCTCAGCTTGCCCGTTGCCCTAAGAGTAGGCCACTGAGATGAAGGCTTGTTGGATGACATAGCCTTCACACCATTCTCGGAGTCTCTGAACGACAAACTGTCTTCCATTGTCAGATACGAGTCAGTGTGGGATGCCAAACCATCAAATGATGTTCTACCAAACAAATTTGACAACCATCTGCTCAATGATCCTTGCAAGCGGTTCGGCTTCCATCCACTTTGAGAAGTAGTCTACCGCAACGAGTAAAAATTTTCGCTGCCCGGTCGCCATGGGGAAAGGCCCAATGATATCCATGACACATTGGTCGAACGAGCATGATACCGTGGACACTTTCATTTCCTCGGTCGGTCGGTGCGACATGTTGTGATACTTCTGGCAAGACAAGTAGGTGTCCACTGTTCGAACGACATCCTCTTGGAGGGTCAGCCAAAAATATCCAGTCAGGAGTATCTTTTGGGCTAATGCAAAACCGCCCGGATGACCTCCACAAGAGCCCTGGTGCACCTCCTTCAAGATGTACTTGATGTCTTCTGATCCGACGAACTTGAGGAGGGGTCTGAAGAAGACTCTCTTGTAAAGCTAGTCCCCGATCAAGGTGAACCGCCCGACCCTCTTCTTTAATAAATGGGCTTCTTCCGGATCATAAGGTGTAGCTCCCGAATGTAGAAACTCCGTCAGAGTTGTCCTCCAGTCGTTCGGGAAAGTTATTCCTTCCATTCGGTTGATATGCGCCACAAGCGAGAATTGTTCGATCGACTGACCTATGACGATCGACGTCAAAGAACTGGCTGTTGGTGCGGGTAGCACTAACGGTCTAACTCAGGTTTTGATGAATGACAAATCAGGTTAAGTTAGTTTGTTGTTGTCTAACACTTTGATCGAGTGTGCAGGAGAAGTCTAGACAGGTCGACGGGCTGACCAGATGTTTGGCACGAAGCCCAGCTAGGTCGACGGGCTGACCGGATAACTGGCACGAAGTCCAAGCGGGTCGACGGGCTGACCGGACGCTTAGGCACGAAGTCCAGCTAGGTCGACGGACTGACCGGATAGCTGGCACGAAGTCCAGACGGGTCGACGGACTGACCGGACGTCTGGCAAGTAAGTGAGGTAAGTCACTGGAGGAGAGTGACTGCGAGGACGCGTTCCCAGGAAGGGAACATTAGGCGTCGATCCAGCTTAGATCCATTTCGGATATCTAAGTCGAGATCGTGACTAGATTCTGGTCTCGGAAAGATGGAATCTAAGTCATACTCTTTTCTATTAAATCATATTACTTTGTTGAACTTTAATTGTGCTAATAATCTGTTTTACAGGATATATATATTTGCCTCGGACTAACTTTTTTTGCAGGAGAAGGAGTTTCTGGAAATAGGAGGTCCGGGCGCTCGGAAGGGATCCGGGCACCCGGAGGTCCAGGCGCCCGGAAGCAAATATTATCCATGCCGAGTCGTCACCACGTGGAGTTCACTGATTAGACTTGCCACGTCGCACCAGGGCGCCCGGAAGGGATCCAGGTGCCTGGAGCAGCATATAAAAGAAGCCCCAGGGGTGGAGCTTCTATATCAATTCAGAACTCTTAGATTGCTTGCTCTGCGCTCCAACGAAGCTCTGACAACGCGCTCTTGTCCTTGTAGTTTTCCTTCTGTCGATATAGCTTTGTTTTACTTTTTATTAACATCTCTTGTACTGTCTTTGTAATTATTATTTCGAATTGCTAGTAAATTGCCCAACGAAAGTACTCACGGAGTACGGGCCTTTGAGTAGGAGTCGTCACAGGCTCCGAACGAAGTAAAAACACCGTGTTCATTTGTCTATTATTTTTAATTCCGCCGCGCTTACACTCGTTATTTTTCGAATCAATATTCACCCCCCTCTATCGAATTCTCACGATCCAACAAGTAGTATCAGAGCAGGTACCGCTCTGATTTGGTGCAACCACCAATCAGACAGGTGGTGAAATATTAACTTTTATTTTTCGATTTTCAGTTTTACGCTTAATTCCAATCTGGTATTATTACCTGTTTTGGAAATTTTTTTCATTGCAATTAAATCTAAATTGGTGCAACACCAATTTAGATATTTCTATTATTTTTTTCCCGCACTGCTAATCCAAGACCAAGTCTTGGGATATTTTTTTGTCGTTGTTTACTTGTGTGCAGGATGTCTCAACTAGAAGGCTTCAGCACAGTACATCCTCCCCTATTCAACGGGGATGACTTCTCGTACTGGAAGAAAAGAATGGAGGTGTACCTAAAGACGGACTACGATCAATGGTTCAGCATCATAAAGGCCTACCGAGCTCCAGTCGACAACTCTGGAAATCCACTAGACCCGAAACAGTGGACTCCGGACATGAGGAAAAAGGCGTCGACGAAAAACAAAGCAATCAACATGCTACACTGCGGTCTAACATGAGAAGAGCTGAACCGGGTCGGACCGCATCAGAACGCTAAAGAATTATAGGACAAACTGATCGAGCTGCACGAAGGAACGAGCGACGCAAAGGTAACAAAAAGAGACTTACTTTTAAATAAAATATTTAATATAAAAATGCAGAAAAGTCAACTGCACGCGAGGATCAAGGACATCCTCAACGGACTCCACGCGATAGGCCACCAGATGGAAAACAGAGACTTAATAAGGTACGCACTAAATGCTTTTCCACGTAATAGTTTGTGGGCATCGATCGTAGATGCCTACAAAATTTCCAAAAATTTATCTAAATTAAAGTTAGACGAGCTTTTTTGTGAGTTAGAACTGCATGAACAAACTAATGCTAGAGCCGAAAAAGGTGTTGCTTTATTTGTAGGCTCCTCCAAAGAAAAGAAGAGCAAGTCTGAATCTGAAGAAGATTCCGATCAAGATTCCGAAGACGAAGAATACCTGGTGAACTTGGTAAGAAAAATGTTCACCAGGAGAAAAAGGAGCTTCAGCAAGAAAGACCTTCAAAAGATCAGTTCTCCCGCGGAACAAAAGAACGTGACTTGCTTCGGATGCAACAAAAAGGGGCACTACAAGAACGAATGCCCAAGACTGAAGCTCGACAAACCGAAGCCGACCAAAAAGAAGGCCCTCAAAGCAACGTGGGACTCCTCCTCCTTGGACAAATCGGAGGTAGAAGAGCAGATGTGAGATCTCGAAAAATTTAATTAATAGGGTTATTTGGGAAATAGCCTTATAAAATTTTTTCGGAATTTTTAGAAATTTTCTGGGAATTTTTCCGAACTCGTACGGAGGGTTTTGAGTGGATCGGTCGGCGGGTTCGGATAAAGCTTGTTTGGGATACCTGTTTAAGTGAGGAAATGTTTATTATATAAATTCCTTTTCTTTTAATTCTTTTTCCCAAATAAGAAACGCCGATCCCCCTGCGATTTCCCGATCTCTTCTCCCCTTCTTCTATTCTCTCTTGCGGACGAAGCAAAGCCGACGGTTCCGGCGACTGTCGACCTCCACGGAGACCAGTGGAATCACCGGAGCTTGCTGGAGCACGACAGGACTGGTGGAGTACAGATCTTCTTCGGTCGAGGGGTTGCGGTCCGGTGGATTCAACGACCGATCGTCGGCGATACGGCAGCTAGGGCACGGCGGGGGGCTTGATTCATGTCGTCTCCTAGCCAATCGACCTTCCCTTTCCTCTCCTCACGTTGCTCACAGTGCGATCCACCCCTTCATTGGCCGAATTTGGATCGAGAGACGCCACCGAGGAGTGATCTTAGAGGTAAGGCATCGCCGGATCTATGTGATTAGTTAGATTAGGGTTCTTCCTTGTCTGACCCTCTCTCTCTCTCTCTCTCTGATCTGTGCTCTAGAACCATCGTCGGAGAGGGATCTTGGCTGCCGGCTACAGACTCTTTGCCGAGATCACCAAGAGCTCACTGGGAGCAAAGCCGAGCATCTAGTTCCAATTCTATGGTGTTGAATTCTTGATCCGAATTGTAGAGTGGATCCAACAAGGTGCTGTTCTGTGGAATGTCTGGCTCCAGCAACAGCTACCCTTCCTGGCAGCGCCACTTCTTTGTGTGGATCAACAGATCAGAGCTAGGAATTTAGGTAAGATGAGTAGATTGTTTTCTTGAATTAGGTTGTTGCTGGGAAACTTGGTTGAAGCTGTGATCTCCTTTTTCTTGATTCAAACAGTGGAGTGCATCAGTGAGGATATGTTTTGTGAAGGTGATTTTGGTTCTGGCAGCACTCCTTCCAGTAGCTGAGATTAAGGTAAGGAACAGGGAATTGATTACATGAGCATGTTGTGGATGAATTATACTAGTTGTTGTTTGTGTGTAGTTTTGAATTAGAATTATGTGTAGGTTGGAACATGTTATAGATCATGTTTCGAATTTGAATATTAGTTTGATGATCTTGTTCTAGATGGATTAGGTTAAGTGTGATTGATTAGTTATTTATGTGTAGGTTTGATTGGAGGTTATAATTGGTTAGTTGATTGTGATTAGATATAATTGTTTGAATTAATCTAATGGGGTAATTAGGGTTAGGGTAATTAACCCTAATTAACTGTTAGATTTAAATTGGGAAGGTTGAGATGATATTGATTAGGGTTTTGCCCTAATTTGTTATTAGGGATTTTATTTAGCTATTCTTTTGGATTTAGCTAAATAAAATATATATATTGTTTGACACAGGACTCTGATTCGAGACAGGCGTCTCGACGTTGGATTTGGCGTGATACTACCTGCTATTTGAGGCGGGTACCCTTTGACTTATCTTTTGATACTATCTTATGATATGTGCACTTTATATATAATTACTAGTGATTGGTAGATTTATCACTTCCTTGGTTATAGTTTATTCGATACCTGTAGGCGGGTACCCTTTGACTTATCTTTTGATACTGTCTTATGATATGTGCACTTTATATATAATTACTAGTGATTGGTAGATTTATCACTTCCTTGGTTATAGTTTATTCGATACCTGTATGCGGGTACCCTTTGACTTATCTTTTTGATAATGTCTTGTGATATGTATAGTTTATATATAATTACTAGTGGTAGATGGTAGATTTATCTCTTCCCTAGTCGTAGCTTAGTTGATACCTATCACATGCTTCTTCTGTTAGTTGCTTTACTTTAGAACTGGATGCTTTTATCTTTTGCCATGTGTATATATGTTCATAGAGATGGATATTTATGATGCTTATCTACACTTGATTAGTTGCTGGAGATACTTGTTATATGTTGTTGGATTTGCATTGCTTATATCATTGTTATACATATGCGTTTGTTTTATTGGCACCTACGCATATGGAGGAGGATATGTTCAGGTATGACATACTGTAGCCGCACGCACCATATCGCATGATTGCATGCTGGGTGATTGACGACTCCATTGTTGTTGAGCTCGTCGGCTGGCTACATGGACCTCTACACACGTGACCACTGCATGGGTAGTGGCACAACACTTAGGGTGTGTATGGTAGGTTGCTCGGTGGTGCACCGCCGGGGTGCTCATGGGTAGCACGATACAGCGGGGTTGCAGCCGAGGTCTCTCCCCGTCATTGTGTACCGGGAGATGAGAGCATTGCGCTCCCTCACTATGTCTGAGGTAGGAGGATAGGTGTACTCCGACAGCATCCCGTCCACTCGGTAACTCATCAGGGGTAGTGACGGCAGAGTGCACGGTATCATAGCCCTACCCACTCGGTCTCACCATTGTGTGTGAGATGGCTGACTGGCTGACAGGGGTGACCATGTCATATTGCATCATATGCACATATTGCATTTATTGTGATTGTTGCATATTGGATGATGCACTTGGGTGACTGCATATGATTGACATGCATACAGGATACATGCTTATTTGCTCTGACTATCTTTGTCTGCGTATGTCCACAGTCATTTGCCCAAGCCTCGCAGGTGAGTACAGTTTATTTCAGTTATGCATTTTCTTATTATTCCTGCTATAGACTGTACTTTATGCCTCTTGCTGGTTATTACAGTTTATTTCAGCTATGCATATCTGTTATACTGTTAGGAGATTGTACCGTAGATTGTACTGTTAGGAAACTGTACTATAGATCCTATGGTTTAGGAGACTGTACCTTAGGATATTGTTAGTAGTTATATGTTGCTGTACATATCTATTGGATTACCTGCTGAGTTCTTTGAACTCACCCCATTATTACTATTTTTCAGGTTGAGGCCGTCAGGAGAGATTCCAGTCACTAGTCCCTTTATCGCGAGGCTTTCCTGTTGTCGGGATCTGTTTTGCTTTTGCATCTTATATACTTGTGATGTGGGTTTTGTATTGTGGACTTTATATCGAACACTTGGGTTTACTACTTTTGGTTTTCCGCTGCGGATATATTTTCATTACTTCGTGGATTTTGTCTTTCTTCGTTGTAGTGGAGTAGGATGTTTACATATATCTTCGAGGATTCTATATCGTTCTTTCTTTATATCACTGCGTGAATTGTTCATATTATATCTGTGTGGAAATGTTGAATATAACTGCGTGGATTGTTTACTATTTGTGTGTATTGTTCCGGCCGTGTGTGGCCGAGGTATAGATATATGTATTCTGGATTCATATTGTCACCCGTACAGGAGAGATGCTATCGAAATTTCTTCTGGTAGGGACTACCTGGGGCGTGACAATTTATTTGGTATCAGAGCATGGGTTACGCGGCTCTGTATTTTCTTTTTATCTGATACCAATTTATTTGGTATCAGAGCAAGTTACAATACTTGCTAGGTATTCTGGATTTTAGGGATTTTATCTGATACCAATTTATTTGGTATCAGAGCGGATTTCTGATACTTGTTTCTTGTGTTCTGGAGTTTACGAGTTTATCTGGGTATTTTCGGATTGTACGGATTTCCGTCGATTTTATCGTTTCAGAATTTTCGAGGTATTTTGACGAGGTTTTATTGGTTCTATTTGGGGCTAAGCAGCGACAGGACATCTCCAGACGGCAAATAGGTAAATGAGGTAATTTTATAGTTTTTATTCCTGTAGTGATATCTGGGTAACATTTTGTTACAGATATGGTACATACACGTGTTCCGATACTGAGACGTGGTCATCCACGTAAGAGGCCGATAGATTCTCTGGAGATAGAGTCTCCAGAGAGATCTGCTGGGTCGAGCTTGTCCGTCAGGGACAGACTCGTCAGGATATTATAGGCACG
Source organism: Zingiber officinale (assembly GCF_018446385.1). Taxonomy (NCBI): domain Eukaryota; kingdom Viridiplantae; phylum Streptophyta; class Magnoliopsida; order Zingiberales; family Zingiberaceae; genus Zingiber; species Zingiber officinale. Next base: position 12,055,124 of record NC_055988.1, on the reverse strand, counting down.
TCGGATTATAAGACCCCGACGGTTTAGACATCAGAGGTACATACCTCGATTGTACCACTAGTTGTTTCACCTTCAGTATACCCGACACCCCCTCCAGTCGTGCCTACTACTGCGTACTTGAGGTACGAGATGAGGCAGAGATCTGGTGGGACACGCAGCGCTCGATTATAGGCGAGCATCATATTACCTGGACTAGATTTAGGGAGGCATTCGAGAGTCAGTATTTTCCCCGGGCGTATTAGATGACACATCGGCAGGATTTTCTGAGTCTTCGGCAGAATAACCACTCAGTGATGGAGTATAATGCTGAATTTAAATCGGGTTGCCAAATTCTGTCCTAAGTTAGTGGCCGAGGACAGATCTCATATGCTCCAGTTTGTCCAGGGACTAGACGGGCATCTTCAGGTGAAGATTGTCGGTTTTGGTCATTCATCATACACAGAGGCACTGGGTAGAGCTCTTATGATTGAGTCTGCTCAGTAGAGAGTGAAAGTAGACAAGAAGAGGGAGCCGACTGATCGGACTTCCGGACAGATCCAGCAGCCACAGACTACTGGACAACAGCAGAGCAATCACACTCACCCGCTTTCAACGGTAGAAGGATGACAGCATTTCGCACCAGATACGGACATTATGCGTTTTTGGTAATGCCATTTGGCTTACCAATGCTCCAGCAGTATTTATGGATTTGATGAACCGTATCTATCTGGAGTATCTAGATCAGTTTGTTATTGTGTTTATCGATGACATATTGATCTATTCGCGTTCCGAGGAGGAACATGCACAGAGTCTTCGCATAGTCTTGGAGACTCTTCGACGACATCATCTGTATGCGAAGTTCAGCAAGTGTGCATGTTGGCTATCCTCAGTTGGTTTTCTAGGACACGTGGTGTCAAGCCGAGGTATTTTAGTAGATCCTCAGAAGATCGAGGCTATCACTAGTTGGGAGCAGCCGAAGTCAGTTCAGGAGATCCGAAGTTTCTTAGGACTAGCTGGATATTACAGACGATTCGTTGAGGGTTTCTCCAGTATTGCGATGCCGTTGACACGTCTGACTAGGAAAGGTGTGAAGTTCACGTGGTTAGAGGCTTATGAGACCAGCTTCCAGGAGCTGAAGCGGAGATTAGTATCAGCACCAGTTTTGGTTTTACCTTCTGGTGATGACGGATTCGTACTTTATACAGATGCATCTCTTCAGGGCTTGGGCGTTGTTTTGATGCAGCATGGTAGGGTAGTCTCCTATGCTTCTCGTCAGTTGAAAGAGCATGAGAAGAACTACCTAGTACATGATTTAGAGCTAGCTGCCATTATCTTTGCTTTGAAGATTTGGCGACATCATCTTTATGGTATTACTTTTGAGATTCTTACTGATCATAAGAGTCTCAAATATATTTTCACACAGAAGGAACTCAATCTCCGACAGAGGAGATGGATGGAGTTCCTGAATGATTATGATTGTACTATTAGCTACCATCCGGGTAAAGCTAATGTGGTTGTGGATGCACTTAGCAGGAAGTCCAGAGGGACTTTAGCTTGTCACAGAGTTTTAGTCACGGACTTGATTCAGGGATTCTCCGAGTTGGGCCTTGAGGAGCAGGGACGGACAGAGCAGGGTATTCTTATTACCATGGTTGCTCAGTCGTCGATCAGGATGAGGATTCGAGAGGCCCAGGCCAGAGATCAGCATTTACAGTTCATTATGACGGATAGCTTCGGACGTGACCGAGTTTACGAGATGAGGGGATTGTTTATTTCCGAGGCAGATTATGTGTACCTCAGTCTCACCCGGTCATGGAGGAGTTACTTTTGGAGGCTCATCGTTCTAGATTTGTTATCCACCCAGGTGGAACCTGTATGTATCGTGATTTGAGGCGTTCCTATTGGTGGAACGGTATGAAGAAAGACATTGCAGATTTTGTAGCTAGATGTCTCGTCTGTCAGCAGGTGAAGGTTGTAGCTAGATGTCTTGTCTGTCAGCAGGTGAAGGCTGAGCACCAGAGACCTGCTGGTTTACTTCAGAGGATCCCTATCCCAGAGTGGAAGTGGGAGCATATTACTATGGATTTTGTGGTAGGATTGCCTAGGACTCGACGAGGCCATGATGCGATTTGGGTAATCGTTGATCGATTAACCAAATCCGCACACTTTTTAGCGATCCGGAAGACTGATTCTCTGGATCGACTAGCAGAGTTATACTGTCGAGAGATTATCAGGTTGCATGGTGTTCCTTTGAGTATTATATCAGATAGAGACACACGATTCACGTCCTAGTTCTGGCAGAGTCTACAGCAGGACTTGGGCACACAGCTCCGTTTCAGTACGACATTCCATCCGCAGATAGATGGACAGTCAGAGCGGACCATTCAGACTTTGGAGGACTTGCCGAGGTCTTGTGTTATGAATTTCGGAGGCAGTTGGGAGGACCACCTGCCCTTGGTGAAGTTCGCCTACAACAACAGCTATCATTCGGCTATCCAAATGACACCATTTGAGGCGTTGTATGGTAGACCGTGTCGGACACCCATCCTCTGGGAGGAGGTTGGGGAGGCCCAGCTGTTAGGACCTCAGAGAGCTCAGCAGGAGGTAGAGTTGGTTCGTAATATTAGGTGGAGGATGTCTGAGGCTCAGGACCGTTAGAAGAGTTATGCTGATCAGAGACGGAGACCCCTGGAGTTCTCCATTGGTGATCATGTATTTCTTAGAGTTTCACCCACGAAAGGGGTGAAGAGATTTGGCCTCCGAGGTAAGCTAGCTCCCCGATATATTGGGCTATTCCAGATCTTGGAGAGGATTGGAGCAGTAGCTTACCGTCTGGCGCTACCACCATCTCTAGCTGGCATTCACGATGTATTCCACGTATCTATGCTGAGGAGATACGTATCCGATCCGGCACATGTTCTGTCAAATATATCTGTTCCTATTCAGCCTGATGTTACTTACGAGGAGGTTCCGGTACGGATTCTGGATCATAGGGAGCGTCAGCTGCGGAACAAGACTGTTCGACTGGTCAAAGTTGGATGGCAGTATCATTTTGACGAGGAGGCTACTTGGGAGCTGGAGGATACGATTCGAGCTCAATACCCTCATCTTTTTACTTGAGGTATGTGGGTTAGAGTTTCTTCAGCATTTATACTGTTTGGTTATATTCTAGTGTTTGCTGTTGGTTATAGCGAAATTTGGGGACCAAATTTTTATTAGTAGGGGAGGATGTGAGATCTCGAAAAATTTAATTAATAGGGTTATTTGGGAAATAGCCTTATAAAATTTTTTCGAAATTTTTAGAAATTTTCTAGGAATTTTTCCGAACTCGTACGGAGGGTTTTGAGGGGATCGATCGGCGGGTTCGGATAAAGCTTGTTTGGGATACCTGTTTAAGTGAGGAAATGTTTATTATATAAATTCCTTTTCTTTTAATTCTTTTCCCAAATAAGAAACATCGATCCCTTTTGAATCCTGAACCTGAACCTCTTCCCTGCGATTTCCCGATCTCTTCTCCCCTTCTTCTATTCTCTCTTGCGGACGAAGCAAAGCCGACGGTTCTGGCGGCTGTCGACCTCGACGGAGACCAGTGGAATCACCGGAGCTTGCTGGAGCACGACAAGACTGGTGGAGTACAGATCTTCTTCGGTCGAGGGGTTGCGGTCCGGTGGATTCAGCGACCAATCGTCGGCGATACGGCAGCTAGGGCACGGCGGGGGGCTTGATTCGTGTCGTCTCCTAGCCAATCAACCTTCCCTTTCCTCTCCTCACGTTGCTCACAGTGCGATCCACCCCTTCATTGGCCGAATTTGGATCGAGAGACGCCACCGAGGAGTGATCTTGGCGGTAAGGCATCGCCGGATCTATGTGATTAGTTAGATTAGGGTTCTTCCTTGTCTGACCCTCTCTCTCTCTCTCTCTCTGATCTGTGCTCTAGAACCATCGTCAGAGAGGGATCTTGGCTGCCGGCTACAGACTCTTTGCCGAGATCACCAAGTGCTCACTGGGAGCAAAGCCAAGCATCTAGTTCCAATTCTATGGTGTTGAATTGTAAGATATCGCAAAATTAAATAATAAATGTTATTGGACGAAAAATCTTATTGGATTTTTCTAGAATTTTTAGAAATTTTTCGGGAATTAAACGGGGTCCGTATGACTCATTTTGAGGGGATAAATCGTGGGGCTTGTGGAGACCTATTTGGGATACCCAAAATAAGTGGGAGTTGATCGAGGAATTAACTTAGTACTTAATTAAACTAACCTAAGTTTTATTAATCTAGGTTTATAATCCTTCTCCTTTAAACCCGATGCATCTCTCCCGACCCCCTCCCCTCGGTTCCCATCGCGCGATCTCCGGCGATTAGGCGTCGACGCCGACGGCCATCTCCTCGCGCTACCGCCTCCTCTCCACTCTCCCTCCTTAGGCGTGGGATCTTCCTTCCTCTCCTTCCCCGATTCCCTCTGCCCGAAACCCCTCCCTCTCCGACGATTTCTTCCCAGTGACGCCGAGCACGCCACCGTCCGCCGGTGTAACCTCGGCCGAACCTCCCTCTTTCCTCTCCCTCTCAAGGTGTGGAGCCTCTTCCCTCTTACTCCGACTCCTTCCCCCTCTTTCGGCCGATCGAAGCCAACCATCCTCAGATCCTCGGCGTGGACGGCTTGAGCTCCGATCCGATTGTCGCCTTTCTAACCCTAGTCGCGGACATCAGGGACTCGTCGGAAACCGAGCACATGAGCCGGTGATAGTAGGTTTCTTGAGCCTTTTGCCCTTTCTTGCGATTTCGCTGATTCTCGATTTTTGATTTTTGATTGGTCGCCATTTCCTCCGATCGATCGAGGTTGAAGCAGCATGGCCTCGTCGTCGCCTCTTTCTCGATCACCCCTTCTCATCACCGAATCTTGGATCATGGAGATTCATTACCCTAACTCCCGATTATGCTGCTTCTTCGATCAGTTACTACCAGCATCCAAACACACCTGATCTGGGCATTCAAGCACTGTTAGCCGAAGACCCACAGCTCCGGTCATACTCTTCTAACAGTGGATTACTCTGGTTGTGATTTACTAGTGATCACCTTGAGCTCGGGTAAGTCTTGGAGTGGATTCATTATGGTTATTGGGTGCTTGATTGATGTAGTGGTTGCATGATCTTGTAGTGGCTACGCTTGGTTTCAGCAGCAAGTTCTCCGACTAAATTGACGACGAAGTCTTTGGATTCGGGTAAGTTTGGATAATGGTTTATGCTTGATGTAATGCTACTTGTTTGTATTTGATTGGGAGGTTAATTTAAGTTTATTATGATTGATAATAGAATGGATTGATTCATGGGTGTAGGGTTTTGTGCTTCCTTAGATTTATGAGTGATGTGATGTAGATTGGAGGAATTATTGTGGTTAGATTAATCGAGGTGGACGAACTATGTAGATTTCATTCCTGAGGTTAGTAGATGATACATAGATTAAATCATGGGATGTTGGAGTTTGTGATTTAATTGATGGTTGTGGATTATGTTTGGTTTAGAAGGAGTTGGATTAAGGATGGATTTAATATCGTATTGGATTTGGATCACTAGGTGGAGTTAAACATGATCATTATTGGTATGTGTTGGATTGATTGAGGATTGTTTGGAGGATTAATCAGAGATCAGATTTGATTGGAGTGATCCTATTGGGTTAGAGATTTTATTTAGCTATTTAATTCATATGAATTTAGCTAAATAAAATATAAATATATTGATTTCTGCAGGACTTGGATTCGGGACGAGCGTCTCGACGCGGGATTACTTGGCACGATCTATATTTAAGGCGGGTATTTCTTCCTTGGCCTCTATGTAGATTTTCTTGTACTTAGTGCATGGTGTTTATTGGATGAATTAAGTTGCTTTATCTTATATCATGATCGATTGCTGTGTTTCCTGCATGATACTTATGCTTGACCCTTGTGATGATCTATTTAATTTTGATACAGTCTCCACTCTTGATATCTACTCTGTGGTGATTACACGTGTAGAGTGTGTCTTGTAGGGATTGTCGGGTTGTTGGTATTACCATGCTGATTGGGTATATGATGTTGACTGCACATAGGTGGGGATGTGTTATAGGAGTCATTTTGTTGACCGTGCATTTGCATGTTGTATGTACACACGTATTTATCATGTACCTTTGGAGGAGTTGTGTTGATTGTATATTTGGAGCATATACACATATCCGTTGTGTTTTTTGGAGGATATATGTTGATTGTACTTATATATTTGTGTACATGTGTCTGGTAGGATTATTGGAGATTTTTGGTTGATTATACATGTGTAGTAGGTACACATGTTTGGTGGGATACGTGGAGGTATCATGACTATTATACTCTTGTTGGAGGTATTTATGAGGTTTGGGGTTATTGCATGGATGATGATTATATATATATATATATATATATATATATATATATATATATATATATATATATCATGTTCATCATTCATTGCATCTGATGACCATTAGCTCTCTTGTGGTTGAGAGAGTCATCAGTTGGTTTGGGAATAGCACCGCACACTCGGCCACTCATGGGTAGTGGTAGCTGGAGCAGTTGCTGCTAGTCCTGTCGTGCCACCCGGTCATGAGGTTTTTGTGAGATCCGGCGTTGTGAGCAGTCAGGGACCCTGATGCTATGTAGCTAGATAGCTATTAGCGGACTACCCGCCTCGACCACTATATTGTGGGCTGGAGGGTAGTACAGTTGTCACGGACCCAAGCCTCTCGGCCATACTGGGGTCGTGGTGTCTGGAGAGGTGTCGGGGGTGACCATGGAGCATGCATACGCAGTTATTATTCCTGCATTTGATGCACGGTGCATCTGCATTTGTATACATGCCTAGTAGATACTAGTTGCATGTGATTGTCGTTGTTGCACTTGATTGAGATATGATTGTTGCATTTGGTTGCCATGCTGCATACATGTCATTTATTTTACATGTATATGCAGTCGTATTTATATTGCACAGGTGTCACGGGTATATCTGTTGCAGATCCGGTGAGTTTACTGATCATTGTACCATGTGTCGATTCCAGATTGGATATGTATATGTCATTATGTTAGTTGTGGTTTGTACAATTTATATGTCAGGTTATTATGTCAGATATGTTAGGTGCATTGATTATGATAGTATGATCATGTTTCTTTATTCCCTACTGAGACTGTATACTTGTGATCTCCATGTTTATTTATAGGCCATGCACTATTCTGTCTATTACCCGCTGAGTTACCTATACTCACCACCGCATGTATACATTTATGTTTTCAGGTAGCTTGTAGATGGTTTGTGTCGCTCGGAGTATCCTGCCTGCCGGGTCCTATGTCACATCCGAAGATCGCGTTTGTTTTCTTTTGTATATTCTTTTCTTATTTTTGGCATTGTATTTGTGTATAGCCATGTGGCTATCTTATGGTTTTGGTGTTGTATTTGTATTCAAGCCGTGCCGGCATTCATTGTATCTATGTCTTGTGTGGGCTTTCCGTTTTCGTTTTTCCGTTGTGTGGGTTTTTGGTACAGCCGTGTGAGCTGTTTTATATATAACTGCGTGGTTGTGATTGTTTCATTCCAGCCGTGTGGGATGTTATTATAACTGCGTGGTTGTGTATATAAATATTCCAGCCGCATGTGGCTGATGTATATTTTGTTTGTAGTGATGCTTCATATTATCACCGGTACAGGGGAGATGTTGTCGGATTTTTGTCTGGCATGGACTCCTTTGGGGGCGTGAGACGCCTTTGGGGGCATGACATGAATTCTTGATCTGAATTGTGGAGTGGATCCAGCAAGGTGCTGTTCTGTGGAATGTCTGGCTCCAGCAACAGCTACCCTTCCTGGCAGCACCACTTCTTTGTGTGGATCAACAGATCAGAGCTAGGAATTTAGGTAAGATGAGTAGATTGTTTTCTTGAATTAGGTTGTTGCTGGGAAACTTGGTTGACTCTGTGATCTCCTTTTTCTTGATTCAAACAGTGGAGTGCATCAGTGAGGATATGTTTTGTGAAGGTGATTTTGGTTCTGGCAGCACTCCTTCCAGTAGCTGAGATTAAGGTAAGGAACAGGGAATTGATTACATGAGCATGTTGTGGATGAAATATACTAGTTGTTGATTGTGTGTAGTTTTGAATTAGAATTATGTGTAGGTTGAAACATGTTATAGATCATGTTTCGAATTTGAATATTAGTTTGATGATCTTGTTCTAGATGGATTAGGTTAAGTGTGATTGATTAGTTATTTATGTGTAGGTTTGATTGGAGGTTGTAATTGGTTAGTTGATTGTGATTAGATATAATTGTTTGAATTAATCTAATGGGGTAATTAGGGTTAGGGTAATTAACCCTAATTAACTGTTAGATTTAAATTGGGAAGGTTGAGATGATATTGATTAGGGTTTTGCCCTAATTTGTTATTAGGGATTTTATTTAGCTATTCTTTTGGATTTAGCTAAATAAAACATATATATTGTTTGACACAGGACTCTGATTCGAGACAGGCGTCTCGACGTTGGATTTGGCGTGATACTACCTGCTATTTGAGGCGGGTACCCTTTGACTTATCTTTTGATACTATCTTATGATATGTGCACTTTATATATAATTACTAGTGATTGGTAGATTTATCACTTCCTTGGTTATAGTTTATTCGATACCTGTAGGCGGGTACCCTTTGACTTATCTTTTGATACTGTCTTATGATATGTGCACTTTATATATAATTACTAGTGATTGGTAGATTTATCACTTCCTTGGTTATAGTTTATTCGATACCTGTATGCGGGTACCCTTTGACTTATCTTTTTGATAATGTCTTGTGATATGTATAGTTTATATATAATTACTAGTGGTAGATGGTAGATTTATCTCTTCCCTAGTCGTAGCTTAGTTGATACCTATCACATGCTTCTTCTGTTAGTTGCTTTACTTTAGAACTGGATGCTTTTATCTTTTGCCATGTGTATATATGTTCATAGAGATGGATATTTATGATGCTTATCTACACTTGATTAGTTGCTGGAGATACTTGTTATATGTTGTTGGATTTGCATTGCTTATATCATTGTTATACATATGCGTTTGTTTTATTGGCACCTATGCATATGGAGGAGGATATGTTCAGGTATGACATACTGTAGCCGCACACACCATATCGCATGATTGCATGCTCGGCGATTGACGACTCCATTGTTGTTGAGCTCGTTGGCCGGCTACATGGACCTCTACACACGTGACCACTGCATGGGTAGTGGCACAACACTTAGGGTGTGTATGGTAGGTTGCTCGGTGGTGCACCGCCGGGGTGCTCATGGGTAGCACGATACAGCGGGGTTGCAGCCGGGGTCCCTCCCCGTCATTGTGTACCGGGAGATGAGAGCATTGCGCTCCCTCACTATGTCTGAGGTAGGAGGATAGGTGTACTCCGACAGCATCCCGTCCACTCGGTCACTCATCAGGGGTAGTGACGGCAGAGTGCACGGTGTCACAGCCCTACCCACTCGGTCTCACCATTGTGTGTGAGATGGCTGACTGGCTGACAGGGGTGACCATTTCATATTGCATCATATGCACATATTGCATTTATTGTGATTGTTGCATATTGGATGATGCACTTGGGTGACTGCATATGATTGACATGCATACAGGATACATGCTTATTTGCTCTGACTATCTTTGTCTGTGTATGTCCACAGTCATTTGCCCAAGCCTCGCAGGTGAGTACAGTTTATTTCAGTTATGCATTTTCTTATTATTCCTGCTATAAACTGTACTTTATGCCTCTTGCTGGTTATTACAGTTTATTTCAGCTATGCATATCTGTTATACTGTTAGGAGATTGTACCGTAGATTGTACTGTTAGGAAACTGTACTATAGATCCTATGGTTTAGGAGACTGTACCTTAGGATATTGTTAGTAGTTATATGTTGCTGTACATATCTATTGGATTACCTGCTGAGTTCTTTGAACTCACCCCGTTATTACTATTTTTCAGGTTGAGGCCGTCAGGAGAGATTCCAGTCGCTAGTCCCTTTATCGCGAGGCTTTCCTGTTGTCGGGATCTATTTTGCTTTTGTTTCTTATATACTTGTGATGTGGGTTTTGTATTGTGGACTTTATATCGAACCCTTGGGTTTACTACTTTTGGTTTTCCTCTGCGGATATATTTTCATTACTTCGTGGATTTTGTCTTTCTTCATTGTAGTGGAGTAGGATGTTTACATATATCTTCGAGGATTCTATATCGTTCTTTCTTTATATCACTGCGTGGATTGTTCATATTATATCTGTGTGGAAATGTTGAATATAACTGCGTTGATTGTTTACTATTTGTGTGTATTGTTCCGGCCGTGTGTGGCCGAGGTATAGATATATGTATTCTGGATTCATATTGTCACCCATACAGGGGAGATGCTGTCGAAATTTCTTCTGGCAGGAACTACCTGGGGCGTGACAGCAGAAGCACCAGAGCCACCTCGCGCTGATGGCCCGCGAAGCTGAAACGGAAGACAAATCGGGAGATGAATCAGAAGACGGGTCCGAACCCAAATCGAGCCACGAGTCCGTACTCGTTTCTGAAGGCCCAGATGAGGTATATTTTAATTTAAATATTTTTTTTAAAATTATTTCCTGCTTAAATAGTAAATTGGTTAAAATAGAAAATGAAAACAAATCACTCATTGAGGAAAATCAAGACCTCAAGGAACAAATCAAAAATTCAAATCCAACTCAAGATCTAACACTTGAGGAGAATTCATCATTAAAATCAGACATTAATAAGTTAAAAGAAATGCTAGGAAAATTCACTACAAGATCAAAAAAATCTAGACTTAATCCTGAATAATCAAAAGACGTGTTATAATAAAACCGGACTCGGATACAAGTCGAACTCAAATAAAGCTTTTAAATCATTAATAACTCAATATAAATAAACTAATCAAGCTTGGGTTCCGAAAGCGTGTTTGGCCACGCATGTAGGATTTAATCAATATTATATACCTAAAAAAAAATATATTATATAAACTCGAATAAACCAAATCAAAAACCAAAATACAAACCTAAATAAAAAAATTCAAAATTTAAACATTTTGAAAACTCAACAAAATATAAATTATCACCAAGTTAATTATAACTATAAAAGAAATAGACACAAACCTAAAACGAAAATTTAAATTAAAGGCCAATAATTCAGGGGGAGACTCCAGAATAGATGACACCTCCAAAACTAACTTACCCGACAGGGTAACCCAAATAAACTAACCTGGCAGGGTAATTAGGATTAGTTTAAAAGGGACCCAGTTTAACTTGAATTATGGTACTGGTGAAGTTTTTTGATGATAGTACATTGGGGATGCTTGGACATCGCATGTCTAGAAAGATATAGCTTCAATCTGGTGCATTTGGCCAAGTGGAACCGACCCAAGCTACCTTTAAATGGATCCTAACTAGTTAGACCAAGGTTTAGTACTAAGCTCCGTGGATAGGACTATTCGGAAAACCTCGAAAGGTTGGTTACTTCTAATGACGTCCAAGTGACTCACCAAGCTTAGAAGTTTATCCGAAGAATGCCTATTTGTTGAGACCAAAGCTAAACCTGAATCTAACACAAGTTAAATCAAACTCTATAATTAAATCTAATTCATCTCACAAAATTATAGGATTCCCTGATTGAAAACTTAGATCGGGTGAGATGACTAAGGATAAAAATTAAATTTCTAATTAAATTAATAAAATTAAATTTTGAATTAAGTTAATTAAATTAAATTTCGAATTAAATTAGTTAAGTTAAATTTTGAATTAATCAACTAAAATGAATTAGGATTAATTTATTTTTAACTTTAAAAATAAAATTAACTTTAAAAAAAATTATTTTAAAATTTATTAAATTAACTTAAAAAAAATATTTTAAAAATTAAATTAACTTTAAAAATTTATTTTAAAAATTAAATTAACTTTAAAAAATTATTTTAAAAATTAAATTAACTATAAAAAAATATTTTAAAAATTAAATTAACTTTAAAAAATTATTTTAAAAATTAAATTAACTTTAAAAAATTATTTTAAAAATTAAATTAACTTTAAAAATTATTTTAAAAATAATTAAATTAACTAAAAAAAATATTTTAAAAATTAAACTAACTTTAAAAAATTATTTTAAAAATTATTATTTTAAAAATTAAATTAACTTTAAAAAATTATTTTAAAAATTAAAGTAATTTAAAAAAAAATATTTTAAAAATTAAATTAACTTTAAAAAATTATTTTAAAAATTAAATTAATTATTTTAAAAATTAAATTACCTTTAAAAATTAACTTTAAAAATTATTTTAAATTTTAACTTAAAAAATTATTTTAAAATTTAACTTTAAAAGTTTATTTTAAAATTAAAATTTTAAAAATTTAACTTTAAAAATTATTTTAAAAATTTAACTTTAAAAATTTATTTTAAAAAATTTAACTTCAAAAATTTTAACTTTAACAATTATTTTAAAATGTAACTTTAAAAATTTATTTATTTTAACTTTAAAAATTATTTTAAAATTTAACTTTAAAAATTATTTTTTTAATATATATATATATATATAAAATAAAAAAAAATCTTAAAAGACTAACCTTAATTCCTACTCATTGTAGGAAACCAAGTGGATTTTGGACAGTGGTTGCTCCAAACACATGACTGGAGATCACACCAAGTTCACTCAACTCACTTACAAAAGCTTAGGAACAGTTGCCTTTGGAAACAACGGCAAACTCAAGGTAATTGGTATAGGTAATATTGAATTAAAAATAGATTTCATAATTACAAATGTTCTACTTGTCGAGAATTTTAAATACAATCTCCTGAGTATAAGTCAATTGTGTGATACTAGGTATAAGGTTAAATTTCTATCCACAGAGTGTTTAATCAAACATCTAGATAATCCTACTATAAGCCTAAAAGGTTTTAGAAAAGACAACATCTATGCTATCAACTTAACCACTTCTTCAATTAAGTGTTATTTAACACAAAAAGAAGAAACTTGGTTATGGCATAGGAGAATGTCTCACACCAACTTTAGAAATATAAGCAAATTAAATGGACTAGTGAGAGGCTTACTAAAATTACCTAACCTAGATTCAACCATATGTAATGCTTGTCAACAAGGTAAACAAACAAAATCCACTCACAAACCAACCAATCAGCCACAAACCAACTCAATATTAGAACTTCTACATTTAGACCTTTTTAACTCCCATGGAGTCAAATCCATAAATGGAAACTTATATTGTTTAGTAATAATAGATGATTATTCTAGGTTTACTTGGGTAAAATTCTTAAAACATAAAGACGAAACTTTTGAAATCTTTACAAACTTTTGCAAACAAATTGAAAACGAAAAAAAATCTTAAAATTAAAAGAATTAGGAGTGACAACGGGGGAGAATTTAAAAATCACAATTTTAACAAATTCTGTCTTGAAAATTTTCGTGTCATAAAACCCCCCAACAAAATGGAATTGTAGAAAGAAAAAATAGAACCTTACTGGAAGCCTCTAGAACTATGTTAAATGAATATAACTTACCTAAATATTTTTGGGCAGAAGCTGTTAGTACAGCCTGCTATGTGCAAAATAGAACAACATTAAATAAAAGACATAATAAAACCTTCTTTGAAATATTTTATAACAAACAACCCAACATAAAATATTTTAAAGTATCTGGGTGTCCAGCCTTCATCTTAAATACTAGAGAACACTTAGGAAAATTTACCTCTAAAGTAGAAAATGGAATTTTTGTAGGATATTCTCTAAACAGTAGGGGTTACATAATATATAATAAAATTACATTAAAAATCGAGGAAACCACAAATGTAAAATTTGAAGAAACCCAAGGACAAACTCAACTTCAACCTATTGAAAATAATAATTCTGAAGAAACCAATCAATCCCTAGACTATGAAGAAGATGAACACACTCAAGAAAATCAACCCCCTAGAACTATAAGAGTCAACCCTAACCATCCAACTGATCAAATAATTGGTGACCCAAACCTAAGGGTTCAGACCAGATCATCCTTTAGGAACCTAAGTCAAATTTCCCTGATTTCAAAAATTGAACCCAAAACTGTAGCTGAATCCCTACTTGATCTAGATTGGATCATCGCTATGCAAGAAGAACTAGCTCAATTTGAGCGTAATGAAGTTTGGGATCTAGTACCACCACCTAAAGATAAGAAACTAATAGAAACAAAATGGGTATTTAGAAACAAATTAAGTGAAACTGGGGAAATTACTAGGAATAAGGCTAGGCTAGTTGCCAAAGGGTTCAGTCAAGTTGAAGGACTTGACTATGATGAGACCTATGCCCCAGTAGCCAGATTAGAATCCATTAGAATGTTACTAAGTTATGCAGCCCATAAAGGATTCAAACTATATCAAATGGATGTTAAGTCAGCTTTTCTCAATGGACTAATAAAAGAAAAAGTTTATGTAGGTCAGCCTCCTGGGTTTGAAAATCTAGAACACCCTGATTATGTCTTTAAGTTAAAGAAAGCATTATATGGACTTAAACAAGCACCTAGGGCATGGTATGAAAGGCTAACATCTTACTTAACATCCAAAGGATTCAACCAAGGTCAAATTGACCCAACCTTGTTTGTTAAATTACTAAATAACGACATATTTATAGCACAAATATATGTAGATGATATAATATTTGGTTCAACTAACTCAGACTTTTTAGAAGAATTTATTAACCTAATGGAACAAGAATTTGAAATAAGCTTAGTAGGAAAATTGACCTATTTCCTAGGATTACAAATCAAACAAAAAAAATGAAGGAAATTACATTTATCAACACAAATACACTAAAGAATTACTTAAAAAATTCGGAATGGAAAATACAAAAGAAATTAAAACACCCATGGCAGTAAACACAATCTTAGACAATGACCCAAATGGAAAACCAGTTGATCTAAAGTATTATAGGAGTGCAATAGGTAGTCTACTTTACTTAACTGCAAGCCGACCTGATATTTTATTTGCAGTTAGTATGTGTGCTAGATACCAAACCTGTGCTAAAGAATCCCATTTGACTCAAGTCAAAAGAATTTTTAGATATCTTAAGGGAACAACAAATGTAGGAATTTGGTATCCTAGGACCAATAACTTTGAATTAATAGGGTATTCTGACTCAGATTATGCTGGGTGCAAATTAGACCGCAAAAGCACAAGTGGTGGATGCCAACTACTAGGCCCATCACTTGTTAGCTGGTTTAGTAGAAAACAACACTGTGTTGTACTATCTACAACTGAGTTAGAATACATAGCCATAGGAGAATGTGTAGCCCAATTATTATGGATGATGCACACCTTAAAAGATTTCAACTTAAAAATCACAAATGTAAAAATTTTAATTGACAATATTAGCTCAATCAATTTAACAAAAAATCCAGTGCATCATTCAAGAACCAAACACATTGAAATCAGACACCACTTTATCAGGGATCATGTTACTAAGGGTGACATTGAGCTCAAATACATTGAGTCCAAGTCAAACTTAGTTGACATATTCACCAAACCACTCCCTGAAAGTGAATTTAGCAATTTGCGTAGAAAACTAGGAATGCGCCTAATAGACTAGGATTTTCAAAATTTCAAAAATATTTTCAAAAATTATTGTTCTCAAATTATAGGTTAAACATGTTTCATTTTCAAAACTTTCCTATTTTTAGATTTTTAAAAATACTTTTAGCCTTAGACTAGTTCAAAATCCTTAGAAAGCATGTACCCATAGGACTAGTTTTTGAGCATCTCACCAAAACCCTAGGCTTACCTTGCTTGTGTTTGACGAACATAGGAAGGGGTGAGATGCATAGGCCACTTGCCTAAGACTTAAGATGCTTATTTCAGTGCATCGATATAAGTCTGAGCGTTAAATACAAAATATACATTAATCAAGTTAAGTTTGAACTTAACTTGACTAACCAAGTGAAAGCTGCTATCTTTTGATAGTCAGTCAGTAACTAACTGGTTAGACATTTGATTTAATGTCAGGTTCAGGGGGAGAAATAAAACTAATTCAGTTTTTCAAATTGAATTTTAACCTTAATTTTGAAAATCAAAGTTTAAAAATCAATCTTTAAAATCAACTTGTTTAAAATTGTGAAAATTATTTTTAAAATCAACTCAAAATTGTTTGTTTTAAATCACAAAGTTTTTATCCTTTTTACTTAGTCTTTGAAAACTGAACTTTTCAAGTATTTTAAACCATGGTTTTGAAACTAATACTTTTGAACTTTGAAATTTTGATTTTGGAAAAAAAATTTTACAAAATTATTTTGAAAACTCCTTCATTTTAAAAATTATTTTAAAAATGTGATCTTACTTTACCAAAATCAGTTTTACCAAACTCCTTTGAAAACTAAAAGTAAAGTTCAAAATCATTTTTCTTAATGTTTAACTTCACTTTGAAAATTATCCTGAATCTAGTTCTGAAAAATTATGTTTAACTTAATTTTGATAATTTTATTTGCAAAAACTTAGTGTTGAATTTTTTTTTTTAAAGTGATGTTTGCAAACTTAAAAATTTTTCAAAGTTACTATTTTTCAAGACTTAGTTTTTTTTTTTCAAGGATTTAAGAAATAAAGGTAAAACTATCTTTTAATTCTGAACTCCCCTAGGTTAACTTGACATTATTTTCTACTTTGCCTGAAGTCTGTATTTATGCTTACTTGACATTAGTTCTTTTATTGAATGACAAAGGGGGAGGGTTAGGTGGTTAAGTTACCTAAGTTAGCTAAACCAATTTGAAAACACAAAACTTAACTTAAAAACCATTTACTCGTTTTTACTTGTTTTTTTCTTGCATCTGTTTCACTAACTTAACCAGGTTGTCATTCCATCAAAAAGGGGGAGATTGTTGGTGCGGGTAGCACTAACGGTCTAACTCAGGTTTTGATGAATGACAAATCAGGTTAAGTTAGTTTGTTGTTGTCTAAAACTTTGATCGAGTGTGCAGGAGAAGTCCAGACAGGTCGACGGGTTGACCGGATGTCTGGCACGAAGCCCAGCTAGGTCGACGGGCTGACCGGATAGCTGGCACGAAGTCCAAGCGGGTCGACGGGCTGACCGGAAGCTTAGGCACGAAGTACAGCTAGGTCGACGGACTGACCGGACATCTGGCAGGTAAGTGAGGTAAGTCACTGGAGGGGAGTGACTGCGAGGACGCGTTCCCGGGAAGGGAACATTAGGCGTCGATCCAGCTTAGATCCATTTCGGATATCTAAGTCGAGATCGTGACTAGATTCCGGTCTCGGAAAGACGAAATCTAAGTCATACTCTTTTCTATTAAATCATATTACTTTGTTGAACTTTAATTATGCTAACAATCTATTTTACAGGATATATATATTTGCCTCGGACTAACTCTATTTTGCAGGAGGAGTTTCTAGAAATAGGAGGTTCGGGCACCCGGAAGCAAATATTATCCATGCCGAGTCGTCGCCACGTGGAGTTCGCTGATTAGACTTGCCACGTCGCACCAGGGCGCCCGGAAGGGATGCAGGCGCCCGGAGCAGCATATAAAAGAAGCCCCAGGGGTGGAGCTTCTATATCAATTCAGAACTCTTAGATTGCTTGCTCTGCTGTTCTGCGCTCCAACGACGCTAATGAAGCTCCGACAACGCGCTCTTGTCCTTGTAGTTTTCCTTCTGTCGGTATAGCTTTGTTTTACTTTTTATTAGCATCTCTTGTACTGTCTTTGTAATTATTATTTCGAATTGCTAGTAAATTGCCCAACGAAAGTACTCACGGAGTACGGGCCTTTGAGTAGGAGTCGTCATAGGCTCCGAACGAAGTAAAAACACCGTGTTCATTTGTCTATTGTTTTTAATTCTGCCGTGCTTACACTCGTTATTTTTCGAATCTATATTCACCCCCCCCTCTATCGAATTCTCACGATCCAACACTGGCTAGTTTCGCTAACTCATCCGCTGCCTAATTCTCTGATCGGGGGATCTTCTATATAATGACCTTTTGGAAGTTGACCTTTAGTTTCTTGAAAGCCTCTGCATAGAACCTTAGCCGAGCGTTGCTTGTCTCGAATGTCCCAGATAGCTGTTGGGCGGCGAGGTGGGAGTCCGAGTGGATGAGGGCTTTAACTGCTCCCACGTGCCAAGCTGCTTGTAGGTTGGCTATCAGCGCCTCACACTTTGTTTCGTTATTAGTGGCTCGGTAGTCCAGGCGAACGGACAGCTGCATCCGATCCTCCCGCGGTGAGATAAGCAATATGTCGATTTCGCTGCTTTGCCGAGTGGACGAGCCATCCACATATATCTTCTATGTTGCTGTCGGCTCATCACTTTGGACTTCTATGATGAAATCTGTCAAGGCTTGAGCCTTGATCTCCGCTCGGGGTTGATACTGAATGTCGAACTCGCTCAGCTCGATCGTCCATTTGATTAGCCTTCTTGATGCTTCTGGGTTGAAAAGGACTCGTTCGAGGGCACTGTTAGTTAGCACGATGATCGTGTGCAGTAAGAAGTACGGACGAAGCCTCCGAGTGGCTAGAATCAAAGTGTACACTAGTTTTTTGAGATCAGTGTAGCAAGATTCAACATTCTTCAATATATGACTCAAAAAATATATAGACTGCTGCTCCTGGTCGTTCTGTCGAACCAGAGCTGATCCAACGATATGTTCGTTGGATGACAGATAAATCCGCAGTGACTCACCCATAATCGGCTTGGCTAATACAGGCAAGAAGTTCAGATATTGCTTCAGTTCTTCCAAGACCCGATCGAACTCGGTGTCCCATTAGAATTTCATGGCTCGGCGAAACACCTTGAAGAATGGCAGGCTCCGGTCGGACGATTTGGATATGAATCTGGATAGCGTCGTGATCCAACCAGTCAACCGTTAAGCTTCCTTCAAGTTCTGAGGTAGTGACATATCTTGCAAAGCTTTGACCTTGCTCAGGTTGGCTTTAATGCCCCGCTCGTGATGATGTAGCCTAGGAAGTGGCCACTCTTCACGCCGAACAGACACTTGCTCGGGTTCAGCTTTATTCCATATGTCCTTAGTGTCCAATAAGTCTCGTTGATATCTGCACATAGGTCAACAGCTCGGAGGGATTTAATCAGTATGTCATCGACGTATACCTCCATATTACGACTGATCTACCATCGGAACACCTTGTTCATCAGCCTCTGGTAGGTGGCTCCGGCATTCTTGAGTTTGAATAACATGACGTTGTAGCAGTATGTTCCGTCAGTTGTAATGAACCTGACCTTCTCCTGGTCCTCGCGGGCGAGCGACACTTGGTGGTACCCTTGATATGCGTCAAACATGCAGATCAACTCGCAGCCCACCGTCGAGTCCATCATTTGGTCTATCCTGGGCAGTGGATAGAAGTCCTTCAGACACATCTTGTTTAAATCATGGAAGTCGATGCAGACCCGTCATTTGTTGCCCGGCTTGGAAAGTAGCACAACATTGGCTAGCCAACTCGGGAATTGGACTTCCCTGATATGGCCGACCTCCAGTAGCTTCTCTATCTCTGCCCAGATGATCACATTCTGCTTTGCGCTGAAATCCCTTTTTCTTTGCTTCATCGGCCGAGCGTCCGGTCGGACATGAAGCTCGTGCCGAGCCACGCTCGGGGAGATGCCGGGAAGCTCATGGGTTGACTATACAAATACGTCGTGATTTTATTTAAGGTAGGTGACTAGCTCTGCCTTCTTCTCCTCCTCCAGGTCGGCGGCGATGAAGGTTGTTGCCTCCGCTCGGTTGGGGTGGATATGGACCTCCTCCTCTTTTTTTGTATACCAAGGTGGGGTGATTGTATTTACCTCCAGTCATGGAGTCTTCCGAGCACTCCTAGCCTCGGACTTGACCATCTTGACGTAGGATCGCCGAGCGGCCAGTTGATTGCCCTTGACTTCGCTCACTCGGTCGTCCACCGGGAACTTGATTTTCTGGCAGTAAGTTGATACTACCGCCCGAAACTCGTTGAGAGCCGATCGACTCAGGATAACGTTGTAGGGCGACGACACGTCCATCACAATGAAGTTAGTGGACTTGGTTCTCCTTAGTGGCTCTTCTCCAAGCGAGATGGCCAGGCGGGCTTGTCCGAGCGACAGTACTTTGTTCCCCATGAAGCCGTACAACGGGGTCGTCATGGGCAGCAGCTCACTTCGATCAATTTGCAACTGATCGAACACCTTTTTGAAGATAATGTTCACTGAACTCCCTGTATCCACAAAAATACGGTGAATAGTGTAATTGGCGATCACCGCTCGGATAATTAACGTATCATCATGGGGGATCTCCACCCCCTCCAGGTCACTAGGGCCGAAGCTGATCTGGGGGCCTTCGACCTTCTCCTTGCTACATCCCACGGCTTGGATCTCTAACCACCGAGTGTATGACTTCCTGTCTCGGTTGGAATCGTCGTCGGTCGACCCTCCAACGATCATGCCTATCTCTTCTCGGGAAGCGTTGTTCTTGTTTTCTTCTTCTCGAGCGGATGGCTTATTTCGCTCGGCTAGGACTCGGGAGGGATCAGTGCCATCCCTCCGCTGGTGTTGGAGGTGGCGTTCGAGCGCCCTTCTGTCGTCCTCCCGTCGCTCAGCGGATCTGTGTCTCTGTTGTTGATCGGAGAAGGTGATCGACGGCGGTATCCTCTCGTGGTCAGTCGACTGATGATTGATGTCAGTCCGTGGCAATCTCGCGTGTTGTGAGTCACCGACTAGTGGAACGAATAAAGCATTGGCGTCCATACCTTGCCCTTTGACGCCTTCAATTGACCGGAAGCCACATGTTGTACGACATGCATCTTGATCTCCTGGTGCGGCCTTGCTCCTTCAATCCTCGACCCCTTGGGTGGCTGATGGCTGCTTGACGGTCGGCGCTCGGTCGACGCCGAATGTTCGGTCGGCGCCTCCTTTTTTCTAGCCACTTGGGCTTCTTCCACATTAATGTATTCGTTGGCCTTCTTGAGCATGTGGTCAAAGTCCCTGGTTGGCTTCCTGATGAGCGACTGGAAAAAATCTCCCTCGGCGAGCCCCTAGGTGAAGACATTCATCATTGTCTCGGACAAGACCAAGGGGATATCCATGGTGACTTGGTTGAAGCGATAGATGTACGATCGGAGCGCTTCCTTGGGCCCTTGCTTTACGGCAAAGAGGCTGACACTCATCTTCTGGTAGCGTCGGTTGTTGGCGAAATGATGCTGGAATGTGGTTCGGAAATCCTTGAAGCTTCGTATCGAGACGTCCGACAGTCTTTTGAACCAGCGTTGCGCCGATCCGGAGAGAATCGTGAGGAAGACTCGGCACTTCACTCCGTTTGCATATTGGTGCAGCATGACTTTGTTATAGAACCGATCCAGATGATCATCTGGGTCGGTTGACCCGTTGTACGTCCCGATCGTCAGTGGGGTGTAATGTCGAGGTAGAGGGTCTTGTAAGATCTCCTCTAAGAAATGTCGATTGATCCATTCGGGAGATGTGTTGCTCCGGGGCGCTTTGCCTTTCCGTGCATCTCGAATGGGCGCATCGTTTGAAGATGATCCCCGCTCTTGATGCGCTTGGGCTATCTCTGAGGGGGTTTGGAACAAGGCTCAATGAAAGGGGATCGGCGTACGAGGCGCTTCCCCCTGTGTGCCAGTTGACCTTCGGTTCTGTCCCCACACGGAGATTTGCTCCTCTCGGGCTTCCGTCCCCGCTCGTCTACCAGCTGTCGATGTTGCAGGCTGTGGCGCTTGTCGATCGGCTAGGGCATGTTGTTGTTTTTGCTTGATCATTTTTGCTGCTTGGGCTTGAACGAGCATCTCAAGCTCCTCTTGAGTGAGTGTCACGGTGGTGAGTTGTCTAGTGTCCTCCATCTTCTTGGCTCGGATGCAGGTGATGTTCTCACAGACGGCGCCAATTATGATCATGTCCGAAAGTCGAAGAGACGAAACACTGGGGATGTGGTGCTCACGCTGACCTCCTGTGGACTCCGCGCGGACCTACAACACAGACTACGTCAGTGCCGAGAAAGGGAAGGGGGTCCGGCGTTGGCCCTCCGACGCTCAAGTCAGTCATCGACGATGAAGTGGAAAGCGGAGCAACAAGAAGACTACTGTAGCGTAAACAGTGAATATCGCGTGTATTGCGTACCTTCGCTGATGCTTGGACCCCTCTTTATATAGAGCTCCGGTAGCGCGCGTGCATGCTTCCCAAGGTGAGCACGCTTCCCAAAGGTGAGTACGCTTCTCAAAGTTTTCCCTGAAAAGACTTGTCAGTAAAGTGTCATTGACATAATACCTTAATGGACCGAGCATATCTCTAAAGTGACAGTGGAAGCTTCCGTCGTACATGTTGGTGCGATTAGCACTAACGGTCTAACTCAAGTTTTGATGAATGACAAAATAGGTTAAGTTAGTTTCATCGTTATCTAACACTCTGATCGAGTGTGCAGGAGAAGCCCAGACAGGTCGACGGGCTGACTTGATGTCTGGAACGAAGCCCAGCTAGGTCGACGGGCCGACCGGATAGCTGGCACGAAGTCCAAACGGATCGACGGGCTGACCGGACGTTTGGCACGAAGTCCAGCTAGGTCGACAGGCTGACTGGATAGCTGGCACGAAGCCCAGATGGGTCGAAGGGCTGACCGGACGTCTAACAGGTAAGTCGCTGGAGGGGAATGACTGTGAGGATGCGTTCCCGGGAAGGGAACTTAGGCGCCGATCCAACTTAGAACCATTTCGGAACTCTAAGTTGAGATCTTGACTAGATTCCGGTCTTAGAGAGACAGAATCTAATTAATATTCTGTTTAATTTTAAACTGTGCTAATATTCTGTGTTGCAGGATATATATCTTATATTTGCCTCCGGACTAATGTTTTCTTACAGGAAGGGATCTGCTGGAAAATGAGGGTCCGAGCGCCCGGGATGGTTCCGGGCGCCCGTAGTCAAATTTTATCCGCAACATCATTTCGACACGTGGAGCGCCCTGGTTGGCTCGGCTACGTCATACTCAAGGTGCCCTAAAGGTTCCAGGCACCCCGAACCTCCTATATAAGGAGGGTAAAGGCTGAAGCTCCAACAACAACTCACGATTCGCTCTTTTTGTGCTCCTGCGACGCTGCAAAGATATTCTGACAAAGCGTTGTTCTTTAATTCTTCTCTTTTGTCAGTATTGTTTTTTCATTAGCTTTCTTGTACTTTAAGTTGTAAACAATTATTTCGAATTGCTAGTAAATTGCCCATAGAAAGCACCCTTACGTGCGGGCCTTGGAGTAGGAGTCGACACAGACTCCGAACCAAGTAAAACTACTTGTGTCATTCTTTTCGCATTTCTTATTCCGCTGCTTACTCGAGATTTTTTTAATCGATATTCAACCCCCTCTATTGAATTTACGATCCAACAAATGGTATCAGAGTAGGTATCGCTCTGATTTAGTGCAACCACCAATCAGACAGGGGGTGAAACCAATTTCTTTTCTTTTTTCTTCGGTTTTCAGATTTTCATAATTTTTCAAACTGGTATTATTACCTTTTTGGAAACTTTTCTTTCATCGCAATCAATCTGAATTGTTGCAACACTAATTCAGTTATTAAATTATTTCTATCTGATCCCGCACTACTAATCCAAGACCTAGTCTTGGAATTTTTTTTTGTGTATTTCTTTATTTGTGTGCAGAATGTCTCAAATTGAAGGCTTTAGCACAGTACGTCCTCCCCTGTTCAATGGGGATGACTTTCCGTACTAGAAGAATGTAACGCCCGAAAATTCTCAAAACTATTTTAGAATTATTCTATGATTTTTCTAGAATTTTTAGATATTTTTCCGGAATTTTTCGAGTATCGGAAGTAGCAAAAATAATTAGAACCGCAAAATAGCTTAGGCGGGAATCGAACCCGAGACCTATGGTATACGGGATAATGTTAGTAACCGGTGAACCCAGCAGGGCCGTGCTGAAAGAAAGAGGAACCAATTATATTTATATTGGAGTTGGGTTCAATAATCCAACTAATATAAATTAAGAACTTAAGTTGGGTTTGGTTTATTTTAGATTTTGGTTCGGCAACATCCCTCTCCACCGAAACCCTCACGCCACCCTTCTCCTCTTCCTCCTTCTCTCGGCGCCACACCAAGCCAACACTAGGGTTCCATCCCTAGGGTCAAGGGAACATCTTCCGGCGACGACTCCAACACGAAAGAGGTTCTTCTCCGCGAGAGGAACGCGAAGACGTGAGCGGATCGTCGAGAAGGTCATCTACACCGGAATTCTAGCGAATAGAATCGTAAGAAATTACGAACAGGAGGTAAGAAACCCCTCACCTGCAGTATAATAGCTTTCGATTGAGTTTTTATGCTTTAGTTTGGATGTATGCAGATTTTTTTTTTTATCGATATCTAGGGTGTATTTAACTCTCTTCGCAGATTAGGGATTTAGTTGAGCACCTCTAGATGGGCCAGACATGTCTTTCCTCTTCAGATAGGAGGTTGATGTTGTCGGGTGCCTAGAGGCGGTCTCCCTAATAGAGAGGAGAGTTAGGGCACACTAAGTGTTCGATAAAATAGCTAGTTTAGTAAAAATGCACCATATGCATCTTTAACAGCTCAGTTAGATACATTAGAAGTATCTATTCAGTATTCTCAGTTTATTACAGCTTATATGGATCAGATATCCAATGGGTGGGCTCCCACAGTCGCCTCTAGGTTTAGATAACCTGGCTCTAGGTTCAGATAACCTAGAAACAATAGAATAAGCAAGTATTAGCTATTTCAGTATTTTATTTTCAGTGGCATTGTACTGGATCAGATATCCATTGGATTGGACTCCCACAGTCGTCCTTAGGTTTAGATAACCTAGTTAACCCTACTAAATTCGGGACTTGCAAACCCGGGTCTAGTTAGGGATGCGCGCATAGCAAGTACAGCTGCCGGGCCCAAACAGCATGATTATGTATTTTCACTTATTATGAATTAGTTTTCAAAACTCAAAATTAGTTATGTTAGTTGAGTTTGAATTCAGTATCAGTTAGTTTCAGCTTAGCTCATTATTTGTTCAGCCCAGTTTTTCTATGATTTGGGTATGATAGCTCTATGTTCAGTTCATGTTCACATGCTTTAGTTGATAGTACACCATGGCTAGTTTTGATTGCTATGTATTGTATGATATATGCCATGTTTTGGTTCAATCAGTACATATTTCAAACGGCATGTTTTAAAAGCATATTGCATCGAATGCATGTTTTTGTGAGGTAGATGGTTTCTTACTAAGCTTTAAGCTTACAGATTCTACTTTTCCTTATACTGCAGATAAAGGTAAAGGAAAGATGGACTAGCAGTGGAGGCTGGAGGACAATGCAAAGGATAGTGTGTGTGGCAGGAACTGGAATAAAAGATCCTTAGGGAGTTTAGCAGATTAAGAACTTAGTTTTTGTTTTAAGATACTTTTATGCAGTTTTAGTGGTTTTAAATGCTATGAATTAATAAGCTTTGCACTATATCATGTTAGAATGCTAGTTAATAGATATTAGAACGTTTTACATGCATTCTATAACTGTTGTGTGATGTTTTAGCACGAACAAGTGCTGAAATCAGAGTTCCAGGAGCGAAATCAGAACTCTGATCGGTCTACAGACCGATCAGAGTCTGGGCTGTGCCACTGGATCGGTCAGCCGACCGATCCAGATGCAAACAGAAAGTTGGGATCTGCCATTGGATCGGTCAACCGACCGATCCAGTCGCGAACAGAAAGTTGGCTTTCGCGAACAGAAAGTTGGCTTTCGCGAACAGAGGGTACCAAAGCTTGCTGATCGGTCTGCCGACCGATCAGTGGGCCACTGGATCGGTCAGCCGACCGATCAGTGTACTCCTAGATCGGTCGGTAGACCGATCCAGCTGCATACAACGGCAACAGCTTATGGATCGGTCAGCCGACCGACCCAAAGTCAGGTTTCGTACCAGTAACAAGCTAGATCGATCACAGGATCGATCCAACAGCCCAATCGATCCATGGATCGATTGGAATGCTTGTTTACAGCTAGCAAGTCATCCGGGAGGCATAGATTGTCTTCCCTAGCATGTGTACAATTATTAGGTACATGTATAACACTCAGTTTCAGCGTTCCCAGCAATTAGATTAGAAAAAAATTCAAATTAGATCAGTTTTCTGCACAGTCAGTACAGTACAACTGTAGCGATTCGCCTTACAGCCTAGTAGTTAGAAGGCGGGTCGTTACAGAGTGGTATCCGAGCAGTGTTTCATACTTCCTACACACACATCAGCATTGTACCTGCAGCTTCTAAGTAAGGATACCTCTACACTCTTTACTGTTTCTTGCTTTCTAGTTACAGTTCATGTTTATATGCCTACTGCTTGTTAGTATGTGATAGTCTTAAACATGATATCAGTAGTTATATAACTGTGATTACATTAGTTATGTTATGTTCTCTACGTCTTTAGAAATGGCACGAGGACGCCCAGCTAGAATGGCACTAGCTACTGAGCCCCAGCAAGAGGCAGGCAGTTCAGTGCCTCCTCCAGATCTTACAGCATTAGTGGCTCAGTTATAGCAGCAGCTAGCTGAACAGCAACAGGAAATAGCCACCTTAAAGGCTAATCAGCAGAGTACCCCCACAGTCACCCCGGAACCGAATTTGACGACTCCAGTAGTCTTGGAGGTTCCACCACCCTCTGACAGACTAGCACGGCCAAGACCCGGTGAGCCAAGAAAGAAACCTATCGATCCGGTGGCGTGGGTCAAGCCGAGAACTTCTCGGGCACTAGTGAACCATGGGATGCACAAGCTGGTTCAAAACACTGGAGAACACGATGGAGCTTAGGTTGGCGAACACGAGAAGGTGAAGTGTGCCTCCTTTTGCTGACAGGAGACGCGCGCATGTGGTGGGAAAGAATCGAGCAAGCGCCCGTGAACCGGATGTCATGGGCTGACTTTGAGAAGAGTTCTTTCACATACGGGTTACAAACCGCCACTCGACGAGTTCACGGAGTTTCGTCAGAGCAACCTTTCGGTTGAGGAAGCCGTGAAGAAATTCAACAGTTTGGCTCGTCTATGCCCGAGCTAGTCGGCACAGAGAAGGAGCGAATCCGGTTGATGCTCAAGATCACGAGGCCGAGATAGCGGTGAGCGTGGTGGTGGCATACATAGGCCACAAACCACGGAGGAGCTAGTGAGCGGTGCCTTGACCACGGAGCATTACGAGAACGGCATAAAGCGGCAAAAGCAAGTCTCCTCGAGTCCAAAGGCCAAGGAAACTCTCACGCTCAAAACAGCAAGGCCACGGCTCTAGCTGGAAAGGAAACTCCAACAGCAAGCGAGGGAGTGACCCAAAAGGAGGACCATCTAGCAAGCGACCCAGTTATCCAAAGTGTGCTACTTGTGGGAAATTCCACCCAGGGGTTTGTCGCAAGGGCACACGAGGATGCTTCGAATGTGGACAAGAAGGGCACATGGCCAAGCAGTGCCCGAACAAGACCGGTCTTCCTCGGCCACAGCAGATTCAGTATGCAGGCTCAGTTATATCAGATGCAGGCCGCTCTAGAAGGTCCACTTATCAGCCAGGGCAGATTAGAAGCCCCTCCAGCTATGGCGAATGCGAGGATCTACTCACTCACCAGAGAGGACGTAGCCAATGCCTCGACAGTTGTTACAGGTCAGCTTAGCATTTTTCAGCAAGTAGCAACTGTATTATTTGATACTGGGGCAACCCATTCCTATATAGCTAGGGTGTTCGCCGTAAAGTCAGCAATAGCTCCAGAGGTACTCAGTGGTCAGTTTCTGACGACACTACCTTCGGGAGAAGTTATGGCGTCCACGCACTGGCTCAGGGCAGTGCCAGTCATTATAGCAGACAGGGAGCTCTTTTGTGATCTGATCCTGCTAGAAATGACTGACTACGACGTCATTCTTGGAATGGATTTTCTGATCAGATACGGTGCTTCCATAGAGTGCCGTAAACAGAAAGTCGTGTTCCAACCCGAAGCAGAAGCACAGTTCGAGTACATCGGAGAACCAAAGAGAAAGGCCAAGAAGTTTCTCTCAGCTATGAAAGCACATAAGCTACTGGATTCAGGGTGTACAGGATTCCTAGCACATGTAGTCAATACCAGCCAGGACAGGAACCAACAGCTAGCAGAGGTCCGAGTTGTATGTGACTACCCAGCAGTCTTCCTTGAAGAGTTACCAGGCTTAGCACCAGACAGGGGGATCGACTTTGAGATAGAACTCATTCCCGGTACAAATCCTATCTCCAAAGCGCCATATCGCATGGCTCCAGCAGAACTGAAGGAACTTCAGGAGCAACTACAGGAGCTGCTTGACAAGGGTTTCATACGCCCGAGTCACTCACCATGGGGAGCGCCTGTATTGTTCGTGAAGAAGAAGGATGGAAGCATGCGACTGTGCATAGACTACAGATCACTAAACCAGGTCACAATCAAGAACAGGTATCCCCTTCCCCGAATCGATGACATGTTCGACCAGCTGAAGGGAGCAGCAGTGTTCTCTAAGATTGACCTCAGATTAGGATATCACCAAGTCAGAGTCAAGGAGGGTGATATACCGAAGACAGCATTCAGGACCAGATACGGGCATTACGAGTTCGTAGTCATGCCTTTTGGTGTGACAAATGCTCCAGCTACATTCATGGATCTCATGAACAGAGTATTCAGAGAGTACTTAGATAAGTTTGTTATCGTGTTCATCGATGACATCCTTATCTACTCAGGAACTCAGGAAAAACATTCAGAGCACCTGAAACTAGTATTGCAGACCCTTCAGCAGAACCAGCTTTACGCCAAGTTCACGAAATGTGAATTTTGGCTAGATCAGGTGTCCTTCCTGGGTCACATCATCTCAAAGGATGGTATTATGGTAGATCCCAGCAAGATAGAAGCAGTAAGTAACTGGAAGAGACCTAGGAACGCCAGCGAAATCAGGAGCTTTCTGGGATTAGCAGGTTATTACAGAAAGTTTGTAGAGGACTTCTCCAGGATAGCCTCCCCACTGACAGCTCTCACCAGAAAGAACAGAAAATTTCAGTGGACAGAGGACTGTGAGAACAGCTTCAGCGAGCTCAAAAGGAGATTGACCAGTGCTCCTATTTTGGCTCTACCAGACAACACCAGCAGCTTTGACATCTATAGTGATGCCTCTAAGTTGGGACTAGGAGCAGTGCTGATGCAAAACGGCAAGGTGATCGCCTATGCCTCCAGACAACTCAAGGATTATGAGAAGAATTACCCTACTCATGACCTTGAGCTTGCAGCAGTAGTGTTCGCTCTCAAAATTTGGAGACATTACTTATATGGAGCTCAGTGCAGAGTATATACAGGCCATCAGAGTCTGAAGTACTTCTTCACTCAGAAGGATCTGAATATGCGACAGCGCAGATGGCTAGAACTGGTCAAAGACTATGATATTGATATCCTCTACCATCCCGGAAAAGCCAATAAGGTAGCAGACGCACTCAGCAGAAAGTCCAGTGCTACCTTATTATCTCTTACAGCCATGTCACCACCCCTACAGAAGGAGATCATAGATTTCGGTCTCGAACTCATCGTTGGACAGCTCTCTACTATGACCTTAGAGTGTACCTTGCTTGGTGATATTCAGTCAGCTCAGGATCAGGACCCTGAAATTCAGAAAATCAAGCAAGGACTAACAGAATCAGAAAGTAGAGAATTCAGAGTGTCCGATAGCGGGGTGTTGTATTTTGGTGATGGACTACGTGTTCCAGATCGAGGAGCTACGAGACAGTTTTAGATGAGGCTCACAGGACTCCCTAAGCATCCGAGTTCCACCAAAATGTATCAAGACACGAAAACGCTTTTGGTGGCCCGGGATGAAGCGAGACATCGCCAAATATGTTAGCATCTGCCTCACCTGTCAGAGGGTCAAGGCAGAACATCAGCGACCAGGAGGAGTTCTGCAGCCTATACAGATTCCAGAATGGAAGTGGGAGGATATCTCTATGGACTTCATAGTGGGACTACCCAGAACCACGAATGGTTTTGATGCCATCTGGGTAATAGTCGACAGGTTGACTAAATCAGCCCACTTTTTAGCTATCAAGATATCCTACTCCATGGAGAAGCTAGCTCAGTTGTATCTCCAGGAGATCGTCAGACTTTATGGAGTCCCACGTACCATTATTTCAGACAGAGATAGCAGGTTTACATCACACTTCTGGGAGTGTGTACAGTCAGCATTGGGCACGAAGTTAAAGTTCAGCACAGCATTCCATCCGCAGACAGATGGTCAGACAGAGCGAGTAAATCAGGTACTCGAAGATATGCTCCGAGCGTGTGCCCTAGACTTCAAGGGAAGTTGGTGCAAATATCTGAGCTTAGCAGAATTTGCATACAACAACAACTATCAGGCCACTATCGGCATGGCACCTTATGAGTCTCTCTATGGGCGGAGGTGTAGATCTCCAATTTGCTGGTATGAGAGTGGTGAACTAGAGCTTCAGACAGATCTAGTAGCAGATACCACAGCAGCTATACAGCAGATCCGCCAGAGGATGAGTCGCCAGAAAAGCTATGCTGATACACGGCGCAGACCCTTAGAGTTTTCAGTTGGGGATTCAGTGTTCCTCAGAGTAGCTCCCATGAAGGGAGTAATGCGTTTTGGGAAGAAGGGCAAACTTAGTCCCAGATATGTGGGACCATACCTTATCAGCAGAAGAGTGGGCAAGGTAGCATATGAGCTAGAGCTACCCCAGGAAATGTCAGCTGTCCACAACGTATTTCATGTCTCCATGCTGAAGAAGCATACCCCAGATGCCACCCAGGTGATTGAGCCCTAGTCGGTACAGATCCGCGAAGACCTCAGCTATGATAGTCGGCCTATTCAGATAATAGACCGAGCAGTTAAGAAATTGTGGAACAAGGAAGTACCATTAGTCAAAGTTATTTGGCACAGTCACACAGCAGAAGAGGCAACTTGGGAGACAGAAGCCAGCATGAGACAGAAGTACCCAGAATTGTTCTAAGTTTGAGGATGAACTTTTTATAAGGTATGGGGGATTGTAACACCCGAAAATTCTCAAAACTATTTTAGAATTATTCTATGATTTTTCTAGAATTTTTAGATATTTTTCCGGAATTTTCCGAGTATCGGAAGTAGCAAAAATAATTAGAACCGCAAAATAGCTTAGGCGGGAATCGAACCCGAGACCTATGGTATACGGGATAATGTTAGTAACCGGTGAACCCAGCAGGGCCGTGCTGAAAGAAAGAGGAATCAATTATATTTATATTGGAGTTGGGTTCAATAATCCAACTAATATAAATTAAGAACTTAAGTTGGGTTTGGTTTATTTTAGATTTTGGTTCGGCAACATCCCTCTCCACCGAAACCCTCACGCCACCCTTCTCCTCTTCCTCCTTCTCTCGGCGCCACACCAAGCCAACACTAGGGTTCCATCCCTAGGGTCAAGGGAACATCTTCCGGTGACGACTCCAACACGAAAGAGGTTCTTCTCCGCGAGAGGAACGCGAAGACGTGAGCGAATCGTTGAGAAGGTCATCTACACCGGAATTCTAGCGAATAGAATCGTAAGAAATTACGAACAGGAGGTAAGAAACCCCTCACCTGCAGTATAATAGCTTTCGATTGAGTTTTTATGCTTTAGTTTGGATGTATGCAGATTTTTTTTTTTTTATCGATATCTAGGGTGTATTTAACTCTCTTCGCAGATTAGGGATTTAGTTGAGCACCTCTAGATGGGCCGAGCATGTATTTCCTCTTCAGATAGGAGGTTGATGTTGTCGGGTGCCTAGAGGCGGTCTCCCTAATAGAGAGGAGAGTTAGGGCACACTAAGTGTTCGATAAAATAGCTAGTTTAGTAAAAATGCACCATATGCATCTTTAACAGCTCAGTTAGATACATTAGAAGTATCTATTCAGTATTCTCAGTTTATTACAGCTTATATGGATTAGATATCCAATGGGTGGGCTCCCACAGTCGTCTCTAGGTTTAGATAACCTAGCTCTAGGTTCAGATAACCTAGAAACAATAGAATAAGCAAGTATTAGCTATTTCAGTATTTTATTTTCAGTGGCACTGTACTGGATCAGATATCCATTGGGTTGGACTCCCACAGTCGTCCCTAGGTTTATATAACCTAGTTAACCCTACTAAATTCGGGACTTGCAAACCCGGGTCTAGTTAGGGATGCTTGCCGGGCCCAAACAGCATGATTATGTATTTTCACTTATTATGAATTAGTTTTCAAAACTCAAAATTAGTTATGTTAGTTGAGTTTGAATTCAGTATCAATTAGTTTCAGCTTAGCTCATTATTTGTTCAGCCCAGTTTTTCTATGATTTGGGTATGATAGCTCTATGTTCAGTTCATGTTCACATGCTTTAGTTGATAGTACGCCATGGCTAGTTTTGATTGCTATGTATTGTATGATATATGCCATGTTTTGGTTCAATCAGTACATATTTCAAACGGCATGTTTTAAAAGCATATTGCATCGAATGCATGTTTTTGTGAGGTAGATGGTTTCTTACTAAGCCTTAAGCTTACAGATTCTACTTTTCCTTATACTGCAGATAAAGGTAAAGGAAAGATGGACTAGCAGTGGAGGTTGGATGACAATGCAAAGGATAGTGTGTGTGGCAGGAACTGGAATAAAAGATCCTTAGGGAGTTTAGCAGATTAAGAACTTAGTTTTTGTTTTAAGATACTTTTATGCAGTTCTAGTGGTTTTAAATGCTATGAATTAATAAGCTTTGCACTATATCATGTTAGAATGCTAGTTAATATATATTAGAACGTTTTACATGCATTCTATAACTGTTGTGTGATGTTTTAGCACGAACAAGTGCTGAAATCAGAGTTCCAGGAGCGAAATCAGAACTCTGATCGGTCTACAGACCGATCAGAGTCTAGGCTGTGCCACTGGATCGGTCAGCCGACCAATCCAGATGTAAACAGAAAGTTGGGATCTGCCACTGGATCGGTCAACCGACCGATCCAGTCGCGAACAGAAAGTTGGCCTTCGCGAACAGAGGGTACCAAAGCTTGCTGATCGGTCTGCCGACCGATCAGTGGGCCACTGGATCGGTCAGCCGACCGATCAGTGCACTCCTGGATCGGTCGGTAGACCGATCCAGCTGCATACAACGGCAACAGCTTATGGATCGGTCAGCCGACCGATCCAAAGTCAAGTTTCGTACCAGTAACAAGCTAGATCGATCACAGGATCGATCCAACAGCCCAATCGATCCATGGATCGATTGGAATGCTTGTTTACAGCTAGCAAGTCATCCGGGAGGCATAGATTGTCTTCCCTAGCATGTGTACAATTATTAGGTACATGTATAACACTCAGTTTCAGCGTTCCCAGCAATTAGATTAGAAAAAAATTCAAATTAGATCAGTTTTCCGCACAGTCAGTACAGTACAACTGTAGCGATTCGCCTTACAGCCTAGTAGTTAGAAGGCGGGTCGTTACAAAGAAGTGGATAGAGGTCTATCTAAAGATAGATTTTGACCAATGGTTCAGCGTCACCAGAGGCTACAAGGCGCCGATTGACAACTCCGGAATCCCACTGGAACTAGAACAGTGGACTCCGAACATGAAGAAGAAACGGATTTCAAAGCACTCAACATGCTTCAATGCAGACTGACGAAAGAAGAACTGAACCGGGTAGGACCACATCAAAATGCTAAGGAGTTATCGGACAAGCTAATCGAACTACACGAAGGAACAACCGATGCCAAGGTAACGAAACGCGACCTGCTTTTAAATAGATTATTTAACATTAAAATACAAGAAGGAGAGACGGTGAGTCAGCTTCACACGAGGATCAAGGACATCCTTAACGGACTCCACACAATAGGACATCAAATGAAGAACCGAGATTTAATAAGGTATCCCTTAAACGCTTTTTCGCGCAATAATTTGTGGGCATCTATCGTGGATGCCTACAAAATCTCTAAAAATTTATCAAAATTAAAATTAGACGAGCTATTTTGTGAATTAGAATTGCACGAGCAAACTAACGTCGGGACCGAGAAAGGTGTA
Organism: Zingiber officinale; assembly: GCF_018446385.1. Classification (NCBI taxonomy): domain Eukaryota; kingdom Viridiplantae; phylum Streptophyta; class Magnoliopsida; order Zingiberales; family Zingiberaceae; genus Zingiber; species Zingiber officinale. The sequence goes on along the minus strand of NC_055988.1, from coordinate 12,021,085 downwards.
GCTTTGTTTGCAGGTTCATCCAAGGAAAGGACGAAGAACAAGCCTGAGGTTGAGGATGAGTCTGACCAGGACTCTGAAGACGAAGAATACCTGGTGAACCTGGTAAGGAAAATGTTCACCAGGAGAAAGAAAAGCTTCAGCAAGAAGGACCTGTAAAAGATCAACTCTCCAAACGAATCGAAGAACGTGACTTGCTTCGGATGCAACAAGAAGGGCCACTATAAGAACGAGTGCCCGAAATTGAAGAGTGACAAGACAAAAACATTCAAGAAGAAGACTCTCAAAGCGACTTGGGATGACTCTTCCTCGGATGAATCGGAGGTCGAAGATCAGAAGCACCAGAGCCACCTCGCGCTGATGGCCCTCGAAGAAGAATCGGACGAAGAATCGGAAGACGGGTCCAAACCCGAATCGAGCCACGAGTCCGTACTCATTTCTGAAAGTCCCGACGAGGTAAATTTTAATTTAAATAGAAAATTCTTTAAAATTATTGCATGTATAAATAGTAAATTAATTACATTAGAAAAAAGAAAATAAATTGCTCCTTGAGGAAAATCAAAACCTCAAGGAACAAATCAAAAATTCAAATCCAACTCAAGACCAACACTTGAGGAGGAAAATTTAAAAATAGAAGTTGATAAATTAAAAGATCACTTAGACAAATTTACAACAACATCTAATAATTTAGATCTAATTTTAAATAATCAAAAAACAATCTATAACAAAATCGGACTTGGCTACAAGTCAAGTTCGAATAAAATATTTAAATCATTAATAACCCAATACAAACAATCAAGTAAAGCTTGGGTTCTGAAAGCGTGCTTAACCACGCAAGTAGGACTTAAGCAATACTACATACCCAAAGAAAAAAAATATGTTATATAAAATCAAATAAATCAAATCAAAAAAACAAAATACAAACCTAGACCAACAAATTCAAAATCTAAATATTCTAAACCCCACCAAAACTTAGAATATCATCAAGTCAATTATAACTACAAAAAGAATAAACATAAACCAAGAACCAAATAAATAATGGCCAATAATTCAGAGGGAGGCTCCAGAATAGCTAGCACCTCCGAAACTAACTTACCCGAGCCCGGCAGGGTAATTAGGACTAATTAGAAAATGACCAAGTTTAACTTGACCTATGGTACTGGTGAAATTTTGGATGATAGTACGTTAGGGAAGCTTAGTCTATGCATGTCTAGGAAGATATGGCTTCGACCTGGTGCATTTGGCTAAGTGGAACAAACCGAAGCTACCCTTTATGGATCCTAACCAGTTAGACCAAGATTTTGCATTAAGTTCAGTGGATATGACTATTTGGAAAACCTCGAAGGCATGGTTACTTTAATGATATCCAAGTGACTCACCATAGCCCAAAAGTTTATCCAAAGAATGCTTATTTGTTGAGCCCAAAACTAAACCTGAATCTAACACAAAGTTAAACTAAACCCTAAAACTGAACCAAATTCATCTAACAAAATTATCGGATTCCCTGACTGAAAACGTAGATCGGGTGAGATGACTAAGGACTTAATTAAATTAAATTAAAAAAAATTATTTTAAAAATTCTTTCAAAACTTTAAAAAAAAATATTTTAAAAATTCTTCTAAAAACTTTAAAAAAATTCTTTTAAAAGCTTTTAAAAATTCTTTAAAAACTTTTTAAAAAATTATTTTAAAAATTCTTTCAAAACTTAAAAAAATTATTTTAAAAACTTTTAAAAATTCTTTTAAAAACTTTAAAAATTCTTTTAAAAACTTTAAAAAATTATTTTAAAAGCTTTTAAAAAATTCTTTCAAAACTTTAAAAATTCTTTTAAAAACTTTAAAAAATTATTTTAAAATTTTTTTAAAATTCTTTTAAAAGTTTTTAAAAATTCTTTCAAAACTTTAAAAAAAATTATTTTAAAAATTCTTTCAAAACTTAAAAAAATTATTTTAAAAACTTTAAAAATTTAAAAAACTCTTTTAAAAACTTTAAAAATTATTTTAAAAATTTAGAAACTCTTTTAAAAACTTTAAAAAATATTTTAAAAACTCTTTTAAAAACTTTAAAAATTATTTTAAAAAACTCTTTTAAAAACTTTAAAAAATTATTAAAATAAATTATTTTAAAAACTTTTAAAAATTATTTTAAAAACTCTTTTAAAAACTTTAAAAATTATTATTTGAATAATCACATATTATAATAATAATAATAATAATAATAATAATAATAATAATAATAATAATAATGAATATTTTACTATTATTCTTACCTAAACAAAATCAGACTAACCCTCAATTCCTATCTATTATAGGAAACCAAGTGAATCTTGGACAGTGGTTACTCCAAAATATGACTGGAGATCACACCAAATTCACTTAACTTACCTTTAAAAGTTTAGGAACAGTTGCCTTTGGAAACGATGGCAAACTCAAGGTAATTAATATAAGTAATATTGAGCTTAAAATTGACTTTATTATTATAAATGTCTTATTGAAAATTTCAAGTATAATCTTTTGAGTATCAGTCAATTGTGTGACACTAGGTATAAGATTAGGTTCCTATCTTCAGAATGTTTAATCAAACACCTAGATAATCCTACGATAAGTCTAAAAGGATTTAGAAAAGATAACATCTATGCTATTAATTTAACCACATCTTCAATTAAGTGTTATTTAACACAAAAAGAAAAAACTTGGTTATGACATAGAAGAATGTCACACACTAATTTCAGAAATATAAGTAAATTAAATGGATTAGTTAGAGGTTTACCAAAATTACCAAACTTAGACTCAACAATATGTAATGCTTGTAAACAAGGTAAACAAATAAAATTTACTCACAAACCAACTAATCAAACTCAAACCAATTTAATTCTAGAACTTCTACACCTAGACTTATTTGACTCTCATGGAGTCAAATCAATAAATGACAGTCTATATTACCTAGTAATAATAGATGACTATTCTAGGTTCACTTGGGTAAAATTCTTAAAAAATAAGGATGAAACTTTTGAAATCTTTATAAACTTTTGCAAACAAGTTGAAAATGAAAAAGATCTCAAAATTAAAAGAATTAGGAGTGACAATGGGGGAGAATTTAAAAATCATAACTTTAATAAATTTTGTCTTAAAAACGGATATCATCACGAATTCTCATGTCCTAAAACTCCCCAACAAAATGAAATAGTAGAAAGAAAAAATAGAATCTTACTTGAAGATTCTAGAACTATGTTAAATGAATATAATTTACCCAAGTACTTTTGGGCAGAAGCTGTCAGTACAGCCTGCTATGTGCAAAATAGAACAACGATAAATAAAACACATAATAAAACATTTTTCAAAATTTATTATAATAAACAACCAAATATAAAATATTTTAAAATATTTGGGTACCCAGCCTTTATATTAAACACAAAAGAACACTTAGGAAAATTCACCTCTAAAGTGGAAGATGGAATCTTTGTAGGATACTCCCTAAACAGTAGGGGATACAGAATATATAATAAGGTTACATTAAGAATTGAAGAAACTACTAATGCAAAATTTAAGGAATCCAAACAAAACTTAGAACAAACTCAACCTCAACCAATTGAATTTATTCAAGAAATTAATAATCACGAAGAGGAAGAAGAGCCTTTAGAAAATCAACTGCCTAGAACTATAAGAGTAAACCCAAATCATCCAATTAATCAAATAATTGGTGATCTAGACTTAAGGGTTCAGACTAGGTCATCTTTTAGAAACCTAAGTCAAATCTCTCTGATTTCAAAAATTGAACCCAAAATCGTAGCTGAATCATTACTTGACCCAAACTGGGTCATAGCTATGCAAGAAGTACTAGCTCAATTTGAACGTAATGAAGTGTGGGACTTAGTACCACCACCCAAAAATAAGAAACAAAATGGGTGTTTAGAAATAAACTAAGCGAAACTGGGGAAATTACCAGGAATAAGGCTAGGCTAGTCGCTAAGGGGTTTAGTCAAGTTGAAGGACTTGACTATGATGAAACTTATGCTTCAGTAGCTAGACTAGAGTTCATTAGAATGCTACTCAGTTATCCAGCCCATAAAGGGTTCAGACTGTATCAAATGGACGTTAAATCTGTTGGGACCGATATGCTCGCTAGAGGGGGGGTGGGGTGAATAGCATCTCGTTGAGCGCTTGTGCTTGCTTCGTCTTGATATGCAGCGGAAAATACAATACAAACACAAACACTGCTAACTCTAGGGATTTACTTGGTATCCACCTCAAAAAGAGATGACTAGTCCAAGGATCCACATACTCAAGCACCCTCCACTATGAAATCACTCCTTTACGGTAACTACCGAAGGCAGAGAAGCCTTACAAGCTCACAATACAACACAAATACAAAGAGAAGCAGATACAAGGGAAATTTTACAAGATTTGTACACCAAACCCTAACCCTAGCTTCTTCTTCTTGTTGTAACTCGCCTCTTCACTTGGATGTGCCTCCAAGAACCTTCAAGAACTAGCGTTGCAAGCTTAGAGAAGATCGCTGTGAATGTCGCAGAAGACTCGCAGGAAAGAACGCAAAGTTCTAGCAAAGAAACGCTCCGTCCAGGGTTTATACAATGCTCCCAATCGATCCAAATTAGTCCCAATCGATTGTCATGTCACATCTGCACAATCCCAGCCGTCCATTGCTCGTTTCTTGCTCAACAGTTACTTCCCAATCGATCGACCAATCAATTGGGACCATCTGAATCGATCGACCGATCGATTCAAATCCATTCTGTGCTCTCACGTCCGCGCGAGAGCTTCTCCTCCCTAATCGATCGACCGATCGATTGGTAGATCCCAATCGATCGCCCGATTGATTGGGAAAGCTTCTGTGCTTGCGAGTAATGCTCTCAATCGATCGGCTGATCAATTGGAGTCATTCCACACTCGCAGCACACTCCAATCGATCGACCGATCGATTGGACACTGGTTCAATTGATCGACCGATCAATTGAACACCCTGAACTTGCCTCAAACTCAAGTTCAAGGTCCCAAACCCAACTCCCGGTCAACCATGATCTGTTGGGTATTCATGCCTAGCATTTGGCCAACACCCGACCGACCTCGAACTAGCCTTCTAGCCTCCTCCATCAGCCTTACGTCCCTCGGATATCGCCTATCCTTCACGCCTTGCCTTCAGGAGCTTCCTTTGGCCTCATCCTAGTTGTCGGATTATACACCACACTCGATCAACCTCGAACTAGCCTTCTAGCCTCCTCCATCAGCCTTGCGTCCCTTGAATATCTCCCATCCTTCACGTCTTGCCTTCAGGAGCTTTCTTCGGCCTCATCCTAGTTATCGAGTTCTCATTGCCAAGTCACACTAGGACTTACCTTGCCAAGACCACATGCTTGGACTTTCAACCTTTGCCAAGATCACACTTGGACTTTCCCAATTGCCTAGCTCCTCACCAGGACTTTCTCCCTTTGCCAAGATCACACTTGGACTTGTCAATTGCTTGATCTCACTTATCAGGACTTTCACCACCAAGTCTAGTCAACACTGAGCTACTTGGATTTTCACTCTTGCCAACCTTCCTGTTGGACTTACATTTGCCTAATCTCCAATTAGGACTTTCCGAGTCAATTCTCCTGTCAACCTTGACCTACTTGACTTCTCTCTTGCCTACCCTCCAGTTAGGACTTTCCCAGATGCCTAAACTCCAATTAGGACTTTCCCATTGCCTAAACTCCAGTTAGGACTTCTCCACTGCCTAACCTCCAGTTAGGACTTCACCACTGCCTAACCTCCAGTTAGGACTTCTCCACTGCCTAACCTCCAGTTAGGACTTCCAGACACCTAACCTCCAGTTAGGACTTACCCAGTCAAGTCTCCTGTCATCCCTGACCTACTTGACTTGTCTTCTTCTCACCTGGTCAACCCTTTGACTATCTCCACAATCGGACGATTGCCCTAGCAATCTCCATATATTATCAAACATTAAAACTCAAATCTCGACTCAAGCTTAGTCAAACTGGTCAAACTTGACCTAGGAAAATTACCCCAACAATCTTTCCCTTTTTGATGTTTGACAATCCTTCTTAGTTAATACCTCTAAGTTAGGCTAAATCCCATAGCCTTAACTTTTTCTTTATCACAAGGCTAAATCTCATAGCCTTAACCTTTCCATGACAAAGTATGAATGAAGGCCTAACTTAACCTTCAATTCTCTCCCTTTGTCACACATTAAAAATAGAAAACAACTCTTCAGTCTTCCCCATAAGAGTTAACCTCACAATGAAGATCGCATACCCTTCATTGTCTCCAAAGCTCCCCCTTGAGCCCTACTTCACTCCACAATGCAAAACCAAGAGCATTCACCATTTGACCAATGAAAATCTCATTCATTGTATCCAAGGCTCCCCCTTGAGCAGTAATCTTCTTCTCAATGCTCATCCAAGAACATTTTCCACTTTACCAATGAAGGTCTGATCCCCCTCATTGAACCCAATGCTCCTCCTTGAGCAAACATCTACTCCAAAATGCTCATCCAAGAACATTTAACATCCTAGCAATGAAGATAACCAACCTTCCATTACTCTCCAATACTCGACCCTGAGTATTAATTCATCACGAAGGTTTAACCCACCTTCCAAGGTCTTTGAAAATATTTTTATGTTTTCAAAGAGTAACTCCCCCTAAAAACATGGTCAAACTTCTATCATTGCACCAACATGACTTGGGATTCCTAAATAATTAGGAAAACCAAAACTCGAAGTTTTGAGGTTCAAAATTCAATAATGAAACTAACCTCAACCTAAACTTCACCTAAGTCGACATTAACCAAATCATGCTTGTTTTCATCATGAAAACTCCCCCTAAGTATATACTAATGTATTCCAAAGGGTTAGGAATGGTTAATGACCCTTGAAAACCAAAACTTAAAGTTTTAAGGTTCCAAAATTCAGAATTGAAACTAAACCTTATCCTAAACTTCACTTTGGTATTTCTTAACCAATCCATACTTGTTTTCACATGAAAACTCCCCCTAAATATATACAAATGTATTCCAAGGGATTTGAAATGGTTAAAGGGACTCGAAGTGACTTGAAGTGCTGAAATCAGGCTTTTCCAGCCAAAATCAGACTTCCCAATCGATTGAAGTTGAGACTCAATCGATTGAAATCACTTCAATCGATCCATTGATCGATTTCGCAAGCTACTGCTTGCAGAAATTCCCTTTGAATCGATCAACTGATCGATCCAGACTGGGTTAATCGATCGGCTGATCGATTCACTACCCTTCTGTTCGCAGGAATTGACTTCCCAATCGATCAGCTGATCGATTGAACCCAATCCAATCGATCGGCTGCTCAATTGGGTTTTTGATTTCCTGAAATTTAATTTCAGCGAACTTCAGAAACTCCCCAAAAATTCTACAAAAATCTAAAAATCATGAAAATTCATGTAGACATTATTTAGGGTATATATTATCAAGGAAAAATAGTTTTCTATGAAATAATTTCTATTTTCAAAGATTGACACAAACTTTGAAACTTATAAAAACTCTAGTGTTTTCTTTCAAGTTTGTGCTCAACTATTCAATGATGATTACTATCAAAAGATAGTTTTCACCAAGGTTTTCCAAAAGTATTTTAAAAGATTTTCAAAACCAATATCCAACCATGTTCTTTGGGCTCAATGTACATGACTTGTACATTAGCTTTCCCAATGATTGGAAGACACATAACTATGTGTTTTGATGAACCTAAAACTTAACAAGATGCACTAAATCAACATCTTGAGTTTTGTTCACCATCCTAACATCTCACTTGTATCTAATGTGTACTAAAACACATACAAGTCACCTTATGATTCTTTGTGAGATGTATATTGGTTTTGCCTTAAACTAAGGGATCATGCATATCTATCTAGGCATTAAGAGACTTATGATCATCCACCTAGGATGTCATTTGGTATAATCCCACCTGTTGGGATATTTACCATTCTTAATAAATGCCTTTTGTCTTTAATTACAAGGAAATTAACATAATGCATGATGATCAATGACATACATCAAAATAAGCAATTTTTAAAAGAAAAGCATGCTATAGCTACATGATGTATGTATGACATGACATGATATTTTTATATTTTTCATAATTATGAATACAAAAATAAATATGATGTCATGAAATATGATGGGCAAATAATCATGGTATTTTAGCATAGACAAAATATACCTGGATGATCTATCTAAGTATCCTTAATTCTTAGCTAAATCTTAAAATTAAATCCTTGATTACCCAATTTCATCAAGAGTGTGCCAAACCCAATTTTGACATTTCTTTTTCCCTTTCTAAATTTGTTTCATTTTAAATTAAACAAATTCCTCAAAGTATGACACATTTTACTCTTTCAAAGAGTAAATGAAATCAAATTAAGGCTTAGATTCGCCTTTAGCCTTCTAAGAAAATGCCAAAACCCCAACTTGACATTTCTTATCCTTTTCTAAATGTGTCAATTTAAATTAGATTTAACTCCTCAATTTTGACACATTTTTGCTCTTCAAGGCTTTAATCACATTTGATTAAAGCATGAGTTTTCTCTTAATTCCTTAAGAAAGTATCAAAATTCTAACTTGATTTTTCTTATACTTTTCTTAAGTGTACCAAGTTAGATTAAGTTCAACTCTTCAAATTTTGGCACATATATTACTCTTTTAAAGAGTAACCTTACAATCTTTTTCATTTTCAAAGGTTAACAATAACCTTGAAAATGCTCTCAAGTGTCAACTTTAACAAGGTTGGGTTAACTACCTCTCCTATTGGAGTTGACACTCTCTAAACCCATCTAGGGTGTAGAGAATATGCTTCTAGGAACCTAAAACCTATTGGTGCTCCTTGGATGCTCTAGGTACTCACTAGGGATAACTTCCCTAGATACCTTCCTAAGGACCTTTCTAGGCTTCTTAGAAGCCTTGGTCACTTCTACTAGGTCACTCCTAGGGCTAACCTCCCTTGTAACCTTATTTGTGACTTTGTTTGGCCTTTTTGGAGCCTTAATCACCTTTACTAGATTAACTTTAGGGATGACCTCCCTTGTGACCTTCTTTGTGATTTTGTTAGACTTCTTAGAAGTCTTGGTCACATTGGTCTTGTCAAAAGAACCTTTAGGGCTTCCTTCCCAAGTATCTTTGACTTGACCTCTAAACCTAGGGTTGGTCCCATAGCTATATGGAACTCTATGAAAGGAAGTCACATCCTTCTTGACTTTAGGTTTGTATCCCAAACCTCTATAGCCATTGGATGGCTCTTGCCTAGTTCTCCCTAGAATTTGCTCATTTTGACCCTTAAGAATATTTTCCATTCTTGCTAGGGTCCTTTCTAAGTTATCAAGTCTTGACCTCAAGACTTGGTTCTCCGTCATTAAATCCATAGATTTGGATCTTTCTTGACCCCTATGAGCATTTCTATTTTTAGGCATATATCTAAAGTCCTTAGAGTTATTGCCTAAGTTACTATCTATCTTCCTAAACTTAGGTGTGGTAGTTCTAGCATGAGGAGGAATGTATTTTCCCTTAAAGCTATCATGCTTTCTATTTTCATGATAATTTGCATTAAAATGATGAGTGTTATTTCTAACATGCATTTCATCATGACTAAAAGGAGTTGCACTATTAAAGGTTACCTTGGGTTTGCTTTTAGAAGCTCCCCCTTGATTTGTACTTCATCCTTTAACTTTGATTGGCTTCTTCCCTTTAGTGCATTGACTCCGGTAATGCCTATTTTGATTGCATGAGAATCATACAATATGCTCCTTGCTCTTGCGTTTCATGGGACCAATCTCCTTGGGCTTCCCCTTGCCCTTGGGTACTACTTGACCCTTCTTCTTGGCTAATTTGGGGCACTTACTCTTGTAGTGTCCATGCTCCCTACACTCAAAGCAAATGATATGATTTTTATCTTTAATAATCGAAATCTTTATACCTTTACTTGTAGGGTTGATGCTTGATCCTCCATTTGATTTTTCTTGTAATGTAGAGATGGCATCATCTTCTATTTCTTCCTCTTCCCTTGAGGATGTGGACTCTTCCACTTCTTCATCTCTTGAGGATGTGGAAGATCTCTCCTCTTCCACCTCTTCCTTCTCTTTCTCTTCCTCCTCTTCCTTTCTTCCTTGAATGTTGACTTCTTGTCAACATCTGATTGCATCTTTTCTTCCTCCTCTTCTTCGGATGTTGACCTCATGTCAACATCAGATTGGTCCTTCTCTTCTTGGACCAATGAACCCTTCTCCTTGGGCTCTTCCACTCCTTGGACTTGTGCATGTTGGTGCGGGTAGCACTAACGGTCTAACCCAGGTTTTGATGAATGACAAATAGGTTAAGTTAGTTATGTTGTTGTCTGACACTTTGATCAAGTGTGCAGGAAAAGTCCAGACAGGTCGACGGGCTGACCGGATGTCTGGCACGAAGTCCAGCTAGGTCGACGGGCTGACCGGATAGCTGGCGAGAAGTCCAAGCGGGTCGATGGCCTGACCGGACGCTTGGCGAGAAGTCCAGCTAGGTCGACGGGCTGACCGGATAGCTGGCAAGAAGTCCAAGCGGGTCGACGGGCTGACCGGACGCTTGGCGAGAAGTCCAGCTAGGTCGACGGGCTGACCGGATAGCTGGCGAGAAGTCCAAGCGGGTCGATGGGCTGACCGGACGCTTGGTGAGAAGTCCAGACGGGTCGACGGGCTGACCGGACGTCTGGCAGGTAAGTGAGGTAAGTCACTGGAGGGGAGTGACTGCGAGGACGCGTTCCCGGGAAGGGAACATTAGGCGTCGATCCGGCTTAGATCCATTTCGGATGTCTAAGTCGAGATCGTGACTAGATTCCGGTCTCGGAAAGACGGAATCTAAGTCATACTCTCTTTATCTATCTGTTGAACTTTAACTGTGCTAACCATTTGTTTTACAGGATATATATTTTCCTCGGACTAACCTTGTTTTGCAGGAAAAAGGAGTCTTTCTGGAACAAGGTGGTCCGGGCGCCCGGAGGGGATCCGGGCGCCCGGAGGTCCGAGCGCCCGGAAGGGATCCGGGCGCCCGGAAGGCGAATTTTATCCAGACACCTCGTCGCTACGTGGAGCATCTTGATTTGAGCAGTCACGTCACACTCCAGGCGCCCGGAAGGGATCCAGGCGCCCGGAACAGCATATAAAAGAAGCCCCAGATAGGAGCTTCAGAATAAACTTTGACTGAGAACTCTTCTGCTGATCTTGCTGCTCGACGTTGAAGTGCGACATCAACGACGCTCCGACAAAAGTGCTCTTCCGGTTTTTGTTTAATTTTTTCTTTGTCGGTATTGCTTTACTATTACTAGCATCTCCTGTACTTTTTCTGTAATCATATTTCGATCTGCTAGTGATTTCCCAACGAAAGTGGTCAAGGACCACGGGCCTTCGAGTAGGAGTCGTCACAGGCTCCGAACGAAGTAAAAATATTTGTGTCTACTTTATCTTTTTCCTCTGCGCTTAAACTCTTGTTTTTTCGAATCGATATTCACCCCCCCCCCCTCTATCGAATCTAACGGTCCTACAAGTGGTATCAGAGCAGGTACCGCTCTGATTTGGTGCAACCACCAATCAGACAGGGGTGAATTTTTTTTAATTAATTTTAAAACTGGTGTTTCGATAACTTAATATTTAACTAATCAATTTAAATTAGTGCAACACGAATCTAGTTTTTTTTATCTTTTTCTTCCCGCACTACTAATCCAAGACCAAGTCTTGGGATATTTTTTTGGTTATTTATCTGTGCACAGAATGTCCCAACAAGAAGGATTCAGCACAGTGCGACCTCCACTCTTCAACGGGGACGACTTCCCTTACTGGAAGAAGCGCATGGAGGTCTACCTCAAGACAGACTTCGACCAGTGGATGAGCATTACGAAACCTTACAAAATTCCAGTGGACAACGCCGGGAATCTAGTGGATCCTGAAGAGTGGACAGCAGATCTCAAGAAAAAAGCATCAACAGAAAATAAAGCGATCAACACTCTACAGTGCGGATTGACAAGAGAAGAACTGAACCGAGTCGGTCCACACAAAAACGCTAAAGAACTATGGGACAAGCTGATCGAACTGCACGAGGGAACAAGCGACGCTAAGGTAACAAAACGAGACCTGCTTCTAAATAAAATTTTTAATATAAAAATGCAGGAAGGAGAAACAGCGAATCAACTACACGCGAGGATCAAGGACATCCTCAACGGGCTTCATGCAATAGGCCATCAAATGGAGAACAGAGACTTAATAAGGTACGCTCTAAACGCTTTTCCACGTAATAGTTTGTGGGCATCAATAGTGGATGCCTACAAAATTTCTAAGAATCTTTCTAAATTAAAATTGGATGAGCTTTTCTGTGAATTAGAATTGCACGAACAAACTAATGCTGGAGCCGAGAAAGGTATAGCACTATTTGCAGGTTCCTCCAAAGAAAAGAAAGGCAAGCCTGAACTTGAAGAAGACTCCGACCAAGACTCCGAAAACGAAGAACATCTGGTGAACTTGGTAAGAAAAATGTTCACCAGGAAAAAGAGGAGCTTCAGCAAAATGGATCTTCAAAAGATCAGCTCTCCTTCAGAACAAAAGAACGTGACTTGCTACGGTTGCAACAAAAAGGGACATTACAAGAACGAATGTCTAAAACTAAAGTTCGACAAACCAAAGCCAACCAAAAAGAAGGCACTCAAAGCAACGTGGGACGACTCCTCGGATGAATCGGAGGAAGAAGAGCAGAAACATTAAAGCCACCTCGCACTGATGGCCCGCGAAGCCGAAACAGATAACGAGTCGGAAGATGACGACGGGTCTGAACCCGAAACAAGCCACGAGTCCGTACTCGTTTCCGAAGGCTCGAATGAGGTATACTTAAATTTAAACAAAAATTTTTTTAGAATTATTTCCTGTCTAAATAGTAAATTAACTAAATTAGAAAATGAAAACAAATCACTTCTTGAGGAAAATCAAAACCTCAAGGAACAATTGAAGAATTCAAATCCAACTCAAAATCTAACACTTGAGGAGGAGAATTTATCATTAAAAAATAAAATAAACAACTTAAAAGAGATGTTAGAAAAATTTACAACAAGATCAAAAAATTTAGATTTAATCCTAAATAATCAAAAAGCATGTTATAATAAAACCGGACTAAGATATAAGTCGAATTCAAATAAAACCTTCAAATCATTAATAACCCAATACAAGTCAACCAATCTAGCTTGGGTCCCGAAAGCGTGTCTGACCACGCAAGTAGGACTTAATCAATATTATATACCTAAAGAAAAAATACATTATATAAAATTAAATAAACCAAACCAAAATCCAAAATACAAACCTAAATCAAATTCAAAATCTAAACAGAATTATCACCAAGTTAACTATAACTATAAAAAGAATCGACACAAGCCTAAAATCAAAACTTAAATTAATGGCCAATAATTCAGGGGGAGGCTCCAGAATAGCTGGCACCTCCAAAACTAACTTACCCGATAGGGTAACCCAAAATTTACCAACCCGGCAGGGTAATTAGGATTAGTTAAAAAGAGACCAAGTTTAACTTGAAACATGGTACTGGTGAAATTTTTGGATGATAGTACGTTAGGGAAACTTGGGCATCGCATGTCTAGAAAGATATGGTTTCGATCTGGTGCATTTGGCCAAGTGGAACTGACCGAAGCTACCCTTAAACGAATCCTAACCAGTTAGACCAAGATGTAGTACTAAGTTCCGTGGATAGGACTATTCGGAAAACCTCGAAAGGTTGGTTACTTCTAATGATGTCCTTGTGACTCACCAAGCTTAGAAGTTTATTCGAAGAATGCCTATTTGTGGAAACCAAAGCTAAGTCTGAATCTAACACCAGTTAAACCAAAACTCTGTAATCAAACCAATTTCATCTCACAAAATCATAGGATTCCTTGATTGATAATATAGATCGAGTGAGATGAATAAGGCTTAAAAATTAATTTCAAAATTTTAATTTTAATACTTAAATTAATTTCAAAATTTTAATTTTAAAACTTAAAAATTAATTTCAAAATTTCAATTTTAAAACTTAAATTAATTTCAAAATTTTAATTTTAAAACTTAAAAATTAATTTCAAAATTTCAATTTTAAAACTTAAATTAATTTCAAAATTTTAATTTTAAAACTTAAAAATTAATTTCAAAATTTCAATTTTAAAACTTAAATTAATTTCAAAATTTTAATTTTAAAAATTAATTTCAAATTTTCAATTTTAAAACTTAAATTAATTTCAAAATTTTAATTTTAAAACTTAAAAATTAATTTCAAAATTTCAATTTTAAAACTAAAATTAATTTCAAAATTTTAATTTTAACTTAAAAATTAATTTCAAATCTTTAATTTTAACTTAAAAATTAATTTCAAAATTTTAATTTTAACTTAAAAAAAAATTTTCAAAATTTTAATTATAACTTAAAAATTAATTTCAAATCTTTAATTTTAACTTAAAAAAATTAATTTCAAAATTTTAATTTTAACTTAAAAATTAATTTCAACTTAAAAATTAATTTCAATTTTAACTTAAAAAAAAAAATTTCAAAATTTTAATTTTAACTTAATTAACTTAAAAATTAATTTCAAAATTTTAATTTTAACTTTAAAAAAAAAAATTCAAAATTTTAATTTTAACTTAAAAAATTAATTTCAAAATTTTAATTTTAACTTAAAAAAAAAAATTTCAAAATTTTAATTTTAACTTAAAAAATTAATTTCAAAATTTTAATTTTAACTTAAAAATTAATTTCAAAATTTTTAATTTTAACTTAAAAAAAAAATAATTAATTTCAAATTTTTAATTTTAACTTAAAAATTAATTTCAAGATTTTAATTTTAAAAATTATTTTCACAATTTTAATTCTAAAACTAAATTTTAATTTCGAAATTTTATTTTTAAACTTAATTTCAAGCTTTAAACTTAACTTCAAACATAATTTCAGAAAAAAAAAAATAAAAAAAAATAGTAATAATAAATTATCTCTATAGACTATTTTCACTTTAAAAATTATTATTTTGACCTTAAACTTATTTTTAATCTTAAACATCATTTTAACCTTAAAACATTTTTTTTAACTTACTGAAAACTAGATCTTAAATTAGAACTCATTAAAACTTAATTTAAACATTACTTTTCAACTTAATTTAACCTAACTGAAAATTAAAACTTAAATTAAAACTTAAAAATTTAACTTAAACTTAAAACTTAAACCTAAATTAATCACTGATATTAATTTTAATCTAAAATCAAAACTGAATTGAACGTATATTAATTGTCATTATAAAAATCATTTTAAAATCCTGTTAAAAATCCCTTAAAAATAATAATAATTATAATTCTTTTAAATTCATTTAAAACTTAGACACCTAACTTAAAAAAAACTTAAATTCCGTTAACTTTAACTTTATACTTAATTATGTAATTAATAAGTAGAACTTAACTATTTAAGTTTAACTTTATTTGAGAACTAAGCTTGATTTGATTAGAACCTAGGTTTAACCTTAGTAAAAATATTAAAATTACTCTAAGTCATTTTTCTTAATCAACCTTTAAAATATGAATTATTTTTATTAAAGTTTGACTTAAATTGAACCTTACTTAACCTTGTTTAATAACGAGTTTAACTTCAAATTACCACCAACTTTAAACTAAGTCAATCCAACTTAAAAGGAAGTAAATGAAAAGTTAAATTATAACTAACACCTTCATCAATTAATACAAAATTTAGATTATAGCAAAATTTAATCAATTATTAATATTGATCAATTATTGAATTAATAACGACTTAATCTAACATTAATTACGGTTAGTCAAATTTAAATGAACAATTTTATAAGGATAATTATACAATCGTCTAAAACACTTAGGTACGAAAATATGTTATGGTTGTAAAATTTTATAGGGGAAGTAATAAAGGTGGATTAATAAATTAAAGTAGTATCAAATTAAGGGGGAGGTTTATTTTTTTTAATTATCTCCTTAAGTGTTATTTTTTAATCTTCTCTTTAAAATCTCTCTAGAAAATTCTACCTCAATTTAAAATATATATATATATATATTTACTTTGAATATTTTTAGCAAATATTTTCAAATTTTATATCAGGTTCAGGGGGAGGAATTAATTAAAAATTTCCCTTTATATAAAATATTTTAAATTTTGTTTGAAAAATGTTTTCTTAAAAATTTCTTAAACTTATTTTTGAAAACTCAACTTTTCAAGTATTGTAAACCATGGTTTTGACACTAGTACTTTTGAACTTTAAAATTTTGATTTTTTGAAAATTAGATTTAATTATTTTACTTTATCGAAATTAGTTCTACCAAACTCCTTTGAAAACTAAAAGTAAAGTTCAAAATCAATATTTGCAAACTGAAATTTGATTTGCAAAAACTCAGTGTTGAAAATTATGAAAGTTAGAATTTTCAAACTTAAATCATTGTCAAAACTTAAGTTTTTAATCGTTTACAAACTTAGTGTTGAAAAATAAATAAGTTTTTGGAAAAATAAATTTTTCAAACTTAGTTTTGGAATTTTGGTTTTTGAAAACTTATGTTTGAAAATGAAACTATCTAAACTTAGCTAGCTTTCTAAAAGCTAAAAACTAATGCTTTAAACAAATTTTCAAAAGCTTAAACTCCCACAAGTCAACTTGACTATTTTTTGACTTGGTGTTAAACATTGCACTTTTATCTTTCAAATTTTGAACCAAACCTAGATATCTTTCAAAATTTGATTACCTGTCACAGTAACACTTCACTATGATTGTTTACCTTTGTTCATTTTTTGATGAATGCCAAAGGGGGAGGAGGGTTAGGTGGTTAAGTTAGCTAAACCAATTTGAAAACACAAACTGACTCTAAAACCACACAAATGCATGTTGTTTCGTACATATGCTTTCACTAACTTAATCAGGTTGTCATTCCATCAAAAAGGGGGAGATTGTTGGTGCGGGTAGCACTAACGGTCTAACCCAGGTTTTGATGAATGACAAATAGGTTAAGTTAGTTATGTTGTTGTCTGACACTTTGATCAAGTGTGCAGGAAAAGTCCAGACAAGTCGACGGGCTGACCGGATGTCTGGCACGAAGTCCAGCTAGGTCGACGGACTGACCGGATAGCTGGCGAGAAGTCCAAGCGGGTCGACGGGCTGACCGGACGCTTGGCGAGAAGTCCAGCTAGGTCGACGGGCTGACCGGATAGCTGGCAAGAAGTCCAAGCGGGTCGACGGGCTGACCGGACGCTTGGCGAGAAGTCCAGCTAGGTCGACGGGCTGACCGGATAGCTGGCGAGAAGTCCAAGCGGGTCGACGGGCTGACCGGACGCTTGGCGAGAAGTCCAGACGGGTCGACGGGCTGACCGGACGTCTGGCAGGTAAGTGAGGTAAGTCACTGGAGGGGAGTGACTGCGAGGACGCGTTCCCGGGAAGGGAACATTAGGCGTCGATCCGGCTTAGATCCATTTCGGATGTCTAAGTCGAGATCGTGACTAGATTCCGATCTCGGAAAGACGGAATCTAAGTCATACTCTCTTTATCTATCTGTTGAACTTTAACTGTGCTAACCATTTGTTTTACAGGATATATATTTGCCTCGGACTAACCTTGTTTTGCAGGAAAAAGGAGTCTTTCTGGAACAAGGTGGTCCGGGCGCCCAGAGGGGATCCGGGCGCCCAGAGGTCCGGGCGCCCGGAAGGCGAATTTTATCCAGACACCTCGTCGCTACGTGGAGCATCTTGATTTGAGCAGTCACGTCACACTCCAGGCCCCCGGAAGGGATCCAGGCGCCCGGAACAGCATATAAAAGAAGCCCCAGACAGGAGCTTCAGAATAAACTTTGACTGAGAACTCTTCTGCTGATCTTGCTGCTCGACGTTCAAGTGCGACGTCAACGACGCTCTGACAAAAGTGCTCTTCCGGTTTTTGTTTAATTTTTTCTTTGTCGGTATTGCTTTACTATTACTAGCATCTCCTATACTTTTTCTGTAATAATATTTCGATCTGCTAGTGATTGCCCAACGAAAGTGGTCAAGGACCACGGGCCTTCGAGTAGGAGTCGTCACAGGCTCCGAACGAAGTAAAAATATTTGTGTCTACTTTATCTTTTTCCGCTGCGCTTAAACTCTTATTTTTTCGAATCGATATTCACCCCCCCCTCTATCGAATCTAACGGTCCTACAGTGCAGGGTCTTTATGATAGGCAATGATCTTTTTCCAAAGATCATTTGCATTTGTGGTTTCACCTACACTCAACAAAATATTAGAAGGTAGTAAATTATGCAAAATTCTCGTTACCTCCTTGTCCGCCTCTGATTGCTCTCATTGCTCTTCGGTCCAATGCTAAGGTCGGAGGCGTTTACCCTTCTTGTCCGTAGGAGCTTCAAATGGGTCACTCAAAACAACCCATTGGTTCCAATCCATTTGGAACCATGCCTCCAGCCGATTCCTCCAAAAGGCGAAGTCTTCCTTGTCGTATGGAGGAGGAATCCGGATGTCCCATCCAAGTGGACCTCCCAAGTCCATCTTCTTCCTCTAGCTTCTTGCTCTCTTGGCAGTTAGTCCGTAGAAGAGTGACCTCGCTCTGATACCAATTGTTGGGATTGATATGCCCGCTAGAGGGGGGGTGAATAGCGTCTCGTCTCGCGCTTGTGCTTGCTTCATCTTGATATGCAGCGAAAAATACAATACAAACACAAACACCGCTAACTCTAGGGATTTACTTGGTATCCACCTCAAAATGAGGTGACTAGTCCAAGGATCCATACACTCACGCACCCTCCACTATGAAATCACTACTTTACGGTAACTACCGAAGGTGGAGAAGCCTTACAAGCTCACAATACAACACAAATACAAAGAGAAGCATATACAAGGGAAATTTTACAAGATTTGTACATCAAACCCTAACCCTAGCTTCTTCTTCTTGTTGTAACTCGCCTCTTGACTTGGACGTACCTCCAAGAACCATCAAGAACTGGCGTTGCAACAGAAGAGTAGTAGGAAAGAACGTAAAGTTCTAGCGAAGAAAATGCTCCGCCCAGGCTTTATACAGTGCTCCCAATCAATCCAAATTAGTCCCAATCGATTGACCGATTGATTGGGATCATCTGAATCTATCGGTCGATCGATTCAAATCTATTCTGTGCTCTCGCGTCCGTGCGAGAGCTTCTCCTCCCTAATCGATCAACCGATCAATTGGTAGATCCCAATCGATCGCCCGATCGATTGGGAAGACTTCTGTGCTTATGAGTAATGCTCCCAATCGATTGGTCGATCAATTGGATTCATCCCACACTCACAGCACACTCCAATCGATCGACCGATCGATTGGACACTGGTTCAATCGATCGACCGATCGATTGGACACTAGTTCAATTGATCGACCGATCAATTGAACACCCTGAACTTGCCTCAAACTCAAGTTCAAGGTCCCAAACCCAACTCCCGGTCAACCATGACCTGTTGGGTATCCATGCCTAGCATTTGGCCAACACCCGACCGACCTTGAACTAGCTTTTTAGCCTCCTCCATCAGCCTTACGTCCCTCGGATATCTCCCATCCTTGACAATGGATGAAGTCCTGGAGGCGCGACCTCTTGGTAAAGGAAGACCCGACAACAATGACAAGGCGGATGGAAGCTCCAGAAGGCAAGACGTGAAGGATGGGGATGTAGGACCGTGATCGTTCGATAGAGGGGGGGTGAATATCGATTCGAAAAGTTGAGTTAAAATACGCAGCGGAAAAGTAAATGAACACAGTTGTTTTTACTTCGTTCGGAGCATGTGACGACTCCTACTCGAAGGCCCGTGGTCCTTGACCACTTTCGTTGGGCAATCACTATCAATTCAAATATAGTTACAAAATAAGTACAGGAAATGCTAGTGAAAAAATACCGACAAGGAAATTAACTAAAACCCGAAGGAGCACTTTGTCGGAGCTTGTTGGCGTCGCAAGAACGTAGAGCAGCAGGACCAGCAGTAGAGGAGTTCTCAGATATGTTGATTCTGAAGCTCCTGCCTGGGGCTTCTTTTATATGTTGCTCCGGGCGCCTGGATTCCTTCCGAGCGCCTGGAATGTGACGTAGTTGCTCAAACCGAGATGCTCCACGTGGTGACGACTTGACTGGATATAATTTGCCTTCCGAGCGCCCGGATCCCTTCCGGGCGCTCGGACCTCCGGGCGCTCGGACCACCTTGTTCCAGAAAACTCCCTTTTCCTGCAAAACAAAGTTAGTCCGAGGCAATATATATCCTGCAAAATAGATTGTTAGCACATTTTATAATAGTATGAATTAGCACAAATAGTATGACTTATATTCCGTCTTTCCGAGACCGGAATCTAGTCACGATCTCGACTTAGATATCCGAAATGGATCTAAGCCGGATCGACGCCTAATGTTCCCTTCCCGGGAACGCGTCCTCGCAGTCTGTAACGCCCGAAAATTCTCAAATTATTTTTAGAAATATTCTATGATTTTTTTAAAATTTTTAGATATTTTTCCGGAATTTTCCGACTAGCGGAAGCAGCAAAAATAATTAGAACCGCAAAGTAGCTTAGGCGGGAATCGAACCCGAGACCTATGGCTTAGGGATAATGTTGGGAACCAGTTGAACCCAGCAGGGCCGTGCTGAAAGGAAAGGGAACCAATTATAATTATAATTGGGTTGGCCAAATTAGTTACTTAGTATAAATAGGAAGGTTAAGTTGGGGGTTGGTTTATTTTGAGAACTTGGTTCGGCAATATCAAATTTCACCGTGACCTATCCCTCTCCCAAAAACCTTCACCGCCGCCCACTCCTCTTCCTCCTCCTCTCTCGGCGCCCAAGCCCCAAGGGCTCTCGGATCACCTTCCGGCAACGACTCCAACACGAAAGAGGTTCTTCTCCGCGAGAGGAACGCAAAGACGTGAGCGGATCGTCGAGAAGGTCATCTCCACCGGAATTCTAGCGAATAGAATCGTAAGAAATTACGAACAAGATGTAAGAAACGCCTCACATGCAGTATAATAGCTTCCGTTTGAGTTTTTATGCTTTAGTTAGGATGTATGCAGATTTTTTATCGATATCTAGGGTGTTTTTAACTCTCTTCGCAGATTAGGGATTTAGTTGAGCACCTCTAGATGGGCCGGACACGTTTTCCCTCTTCAGATAGGAGGTTAGACGTTGTCAGGTACCTAGAGGTGGTCTCCCTAATAGGAGAAGAGTTAGAGCATCCTAGGTGCTCGATTAAAGGTCTAACTCAGTAATAGATAGTTTAATTAACTGATTAAATGCACTAGAAGCATTTAAAACAGCAAATTAGTTTTATTTCAGCTTATGTAGGACTACAGTCCCATGGGTGGGCTCCCACAGTAGCCTCTAGGTTCAGACAACCTAGTTCTAGGTTCAGATAACCTAGATTCAGCAAAATAAGTATATAGCATTCAGTATTTTACTTTCAGCAGTGGCACTGTACCGGATTAGATATCCACTGGGCTGGACTCCCATAGTCGTCCCTAGGTTTAGCTAATCTAGTAAACCCTACTAGATTCGGAACTTGCAATCCCGGGTTTAGATCGGGATGCGCGCACAGCAAGTACAGTTGTCGGGCCCCTCAGCAGCATGTTTAGTATTTTCACTTATTATATGTATAGCTTTTTAAATTCACAATCAGTTATGTGAGTTCAGCTTGGTTTCAGTACCAGCTCAGTTAGTTTAGTACAGATCATGATCAGCTTAGTTCAGCTTCATGGTTCAGTTTAGCTTTTCATGCTCGATACATTATGATAACTTATGTTCGATTCTTGATTGCTATGCTTGTATGATCACATGCCATGCCATGTTTAGCCTAGTCAGTATATTTCAAATAGCATGCTTTGAAAATCATATCTGCATCGTATGCATGTTTTTGTGAGGTAGATGGTTTCTTACTAAGCTTTTTAGCTTACAGATGCTACTTTTCTTATACTGCAGATACAGGTAAAAGAAAAGTGGACTAGTGGTGGCTGGAGGGCAATGCAGACCAAGATGTGTGTGGGAGGAACCTGGAATAAAGATCTGAGGGATCTAGTTTTATTTTACTACGCATTAGAACTTGAAACAAGTCTAGTTATTAAAGGCTTGTTCTCTTTTCCCTTATGCTTCGCATTCTAGTATGGTTAATGGTATGAACTAGTGAACATGCATTATATTATGTCTTGAATGTTGCCCAATGCATGATAGAATAGTTATTAGCATTTGTAGAGCTGTTTCACTGATTTTGGCACGAAATCTGCTGAAATCAGAGTTTCAGCTCGAAATCAGAAACCCCTGATCGGTCAGCAGACCGATCAAGGATCTGGTTTCTGCGAACAGAACTTTCTGTTCGTTCCCTGATCGATCCGTGGATCGATCAGGAGCTGGATCGCGGCTCACTGATCGGTCAGCAGACCGATCAGTAAGCCACTGATCGGTCTCACTGACCGATCAGGGACCAGCTGGATCGGTCGGCAGACCGATCCAGCAGCGTACAGAATTGCAGCCTAGTTATGGATCAGTCGGTTGAACGATCCGGAGGTTCCTACCGTACCAGTATCAGTAGATCGGTCTGTGGATCGATCCGAAGTTTATTATCAGTTGTAAACACCTCCCCTAGCATGTGTACAACTCCTAGGTACACCTAGAATACTAAGATCAGATTTTAAAGATAATAGTTTAGCAAAATTTTAATTAGCCCAGCTTTCCGCACAGTATAGTTTAGCATAATTGTAGCGACCGGCCTTACAGCCAGTACCCAGAAGGTGGGTCGTTACACAGTCACTCCCCTCCAGTGACTTACCTCACTTACCTGCCAGACGTCCGGTCAGCCCGTCGACCCGTCTGGACTTCTCGCCAAGCGTCCGGTCAGCCCGTCGACTCGCTTGGACTTCTCGCTAAGCGTCCGGTCAGCCCGTCGACCCGCTTGGACTTCTCGCCAGCTATCCGATCAGCCTGTCGACCTAGCTGGACTTCGTGCCAGACATCCGGTCAGCCCGTCGACCTGTCTGGACTTCTCTTGCACACTCGATCAAAGTGTCAGACAACAACAAAACTAACTTAACCTATTTGTCATTCATCAAAACCTAGGTTAGACTGTTAGTGCTACCCGCACCAATAATCTCTCACTTTTTGATGGAATGACAACCTGGTTAAGTTAGTGAAAGAACGCAAACAAACAGGTACATCGGTTTTAAAGTTAGTTTTAGTGTTTTCAAGTTGGTTTACCTAACTTAACCACCTAACCCTCCCCCTTTGGCATTCATCAAAAAAAATAAGCAAGGGTAAACAATCATAGTGTAGAGTTACTTTAAAAAAATAATCACAGTTAATCTTGAAAAAAATATCTGAGTTTGGTTCAAAATTCAAAGATAAAAGTACAATTTTTAAATCCAAGGAAAAAAAATCAAGTTGACTTGGGAGAGACAAGTTGAATTTTGAAAAGTATAAAATTAAAGTTAATCAAGTTTAACTTTTTAAGCGTGTAAAAATTTTTAAATCAGGATTTTCAAATTTTCTTTTCAAGTTTAAGTAACATTTATTTTTCAAAAAAGGTAAATTTTTTAACTTCAATTTTTCAAAACAAAGTAAAAATTAAACAAGTAAGATTAAATTTGCCAAAATAAATTTTTAAGGCTAATTTGATAAAAGCTAAATTTGGAAAGTTAAATTTTCAAGCATATGTTAAAAAACTGAATAAGTTTAAATTTGCAATAGTCAACTTTTTAAGTCAGGTTTAAAAATTAGGTGGGATTAAACTTCCAATTTTGCAAACACTCAGATAATTTTTTTTTTTTTGAAAAATAGTGTTCAAAGAATAAATTAGTTTTAAAATAGATTTAACAAAAATTTTTAATTAATTTCTCCCCCTGAACTTGACACTTAAAATTAAACAGCTGTCTAACCAATTAGGTACTAACTAACTATCAGAAGATAGTAGCTTTCACTTGGTTAGTCAGATTAAGTTGACTATAAGCAGTCAGTGTTTGACTTGACTGATGAACTTAATCTGATTAATATCTGAGTTGTATTTAACGTCCAGACTTATGCTGATGCACTGAAATAAGCATCTTAAGTCCAGACAGTTGGCCTATGCATCTCACCCCTTTCTATGTTTTTCAAACACAAGCAAGGTAAACCTAAGGTGTTGGTGAGATGCTCAAAAACTAGTCCTATGGGTACATGCTTTCTAAGGATTCAAAACTAGTCTAAGGCCAAAACTGTTTTTGAAAATCTAAAAATGGAAAGTTTTGAAAACACGCAATTTTAACTTATAATTTGAAAGAATTATTTTTTAAAACAATTTTGAAATTTAAAATTCCTAGTCTATTAAGCACATCTCTAATTTTCGACGTAAGTTGCTAAACTCACTTTCAGGGAGTGGTTTTGTGAAAATGTCAGCTAAATTTGATTTGGACTCAATGCATTTGAGTTCAATATCACCTTTAGTAACATGATCCCTGATAAAGTGGTGCCTAATTTCAATATGTTTGGTTCTTGAATGATGCACAGGGTTCTTGGTTAAGTTAATTGAACTTATATTGTCAATTAATACTTTTACATTTGTGATATTTAAGTTGAAATCTTTTAGAGTATGCATCATCCATAATAATTGTGCAACGCATTCGCCTATAGCTATGTATTCTGACTCAGTTGTAGATAGAGCAACACAATGTTGCTTTCTACTAAACCAGCTGTCAAGTGATGAACCTAATAATTGGCATCCACCACTTGTACTTTTGCGGTCTAATTTACATCCAGCATAATCTGAGTCAGAATACCCTATTAGTTCAAAATTATTTGTCCTAAGATACCAAATTCCTACATTTGTTGTTCCCTTAAGGTATCTAAAAATTCTTTTGACTTGTGTTAGATGGGATTCCTTAGCACAAGTTTGGTATCTAGCACACATACTAACTGCAAATAAAATATCAGGTCGGCTTGCAGTTAAGTATAGTAGGCTACCTATTGCACTCCTATAATATTTTAAATCAACTGGTTTTCCATTTGGGTCATTATCTAAGATTGTGTTTACTGCCATAGGTGTTTTTATTTCTTTTGTATTTTCCATTCCGAATTTTTTAAGTAATTCTTTAGTGTATTTGTGTTGATAAATATAATTTCTTTCATTTGTTTGTTTGATTTGTAATCCTAAGAAATAAGTTAATTTTCCTACTAAGCTCATTTCAAATTCTTTTTGCATTAAATTAATAAATTCTTCTAAAAAATCTGAATTTGTTGAGTCAAATATTATATCATCTACATATATTTGTGCAATAAATATGTCTGCATTTAATGATTTAACAAACAAGGTTGGGTCAATTTGACCTTGGTTGAATCCTTTAGATATTAAGTAGGATGTTAGCCTTTCATACCATGCCCTGGGTGCCTGTTTAAGTCCATATAATGCTTTCTTTAACTTAAAAACATAATCAGGGTGTTCTAGACTTTCAAACCCAGGAGGTTGACCTACATACACTTCTTCTTTAATTAGTCCATTAAGAAAGGCAGACTTAACATCCATTTGGTATAGTTTGAATCCCTTATGGGCTGCATAACTTAGTAACATTCTAATGGATTCTAGTCTGGCTACTGGGGCATAGGTCTCATCATAGTCAAGTCCTTCAACCTGACTAAACCCTTTGGCAACTAGCCTAGCCTTATTTCTAGTAATTTCCCCAGTTTCACTTAATTTGTTTCTGAATACCCATTTTGTTTCTATTATTTTCTTATTCTTAGGTGGTGGTACTAGGTCCCAAACTTCATTACGCTCAAATTGGGCTAGTTCTTCTTGCATAGCTATAATCCAGTCTGGGTCTAGTAGGGATTCATCCACAGTTTTGGGTTCAATTTTTGAAATTAAAGAAATTTGACTTAGGTTTCTAAAGGATGATCTGGTTTGAACTCTCAAGTCTGGGTCACCAATTATTTGATCAGTTGGGTGATTTGGGTTAACCCTTATTGTTCTAGGGGGTTGACTCTCTTGATGTTGTTCCTCTTCTTCATGACTTAGAGTTTGGTTGGTTTCTGGAACAAATTCAGGTGGTTGTGTAAGTTCTAAGTCTTGTTTAGTTTCTTCAAATTTTACATTAGTAGTTTCTTCAATTTTTAAGATAACCTTATTGTAAATTCTATAGCCTCTACTATTTAGGGAATATCCTACAAAAATTCCATTTTCAATTTTAGAGGAGAATTTTCCTAAGTGTTCTCTTGTATTTAAGATAAAAACTGGGCACCCAAATACTTTAAAATATTTTATATTTGGTTGTTTATTATAAAACATTTCGAAGAATGTTTTGTTATGGGTTTTATTTATTATTGTTCTGTTCTGTACATAGCAGGCTGTACTAACAGCTTCTGCCCAAAAGTATTTAGGTAGGTTATACTCATTTAACATTGTTCTAGAAGCTTCAAGTAAGGTTCTATTTTTTCTTTCTACAATCCCATTTTGTTGGGGGATTTTAGGGCATGAGAACTCATGATGGTAACCGTTTTCAAGAAAAAAAATGTTAAAGTTGTGATTTTTAAATTCTCCCCCGTTGTCACTTCTAATTCTTTTAATTTTAATATCTTTTTCGTTTTCAATTTGTTTGCAAAAATTTATAAAAATTTCAAAAGTTTCATCTTTATGTTTTAAGAATTTTACCCAAGTAAACCTAGAATAATCATCTATAATTACTAAACAATATACGTTTCCATTTATAGATTTGACTCCATGGGAGTCAAAAAGGTCTAAATGTAGAAGTTCTAATATTGAGTTAGTTTGTGGCTGATTTGTTTGTTTGTGAGTGGATTTAGTTTGTTTGCCTTGTTGACAAGCATTACATATGGTTGAATCTAAGTTAGGTAATTTTGGTAAGCCTCTCACAAGTCCATTTAGTTTACTTATATTTCTGAAGTTGGTGTGAGACATCCGCCTATGCCATAACCAAGTTTCTTCTTGTTGTGTTAAATAACACTCAATGGAAGAAATGGTTAAGTTGATGGCATAGATGTTGTCTTTTCTAAAACCTTTTAGGCTTATGGTAGGATTATCTAGATGTTTGATTAAACACTCTGTGGATAAAAATTTAACCTTATATCTAGTATCACACAATTGACTTATACTCAGAAGATTATATTTAAAATTTTCAACAAGTAATTATAAAGTCTAATTTTAATTCAATATTACCTATACCAATTACCTTGAGTTTGCCGTTGTTTCCAAAGGCAACTGTTCCTAAGCTTTTGTAAGTGAGTTGAGTGAACTTGGTGTGATCTCCAGTCATATGTTTGGAGCAACCACTGTCCAAAATCCACTTGGTTTCCTCATTCGGGCCTTCGGAAACGAGTACGGACTCGTGGCTTGTTTCGGGTTCAGACCCGTCTTCATCTTCCGACTCGTCTTCTGTTTCAGCTTCGTGGGCCATCAGTGCGAGGTGGCTCTGATGTTTCTGTTCTTCTTCCTCCGATTCGTCCGAGGAGTCGTCCCACGTTGCTTTGAGTGCCTTCTTTTTGGTTGGCTTCGGTTTGTCGAACTTCAGTTTTGGGCATTCGTTCTTGTAGTGTCCCTTTTTATTACAGCCGAAGCAAGTAACGTTCCTTTGTTCTGTGGGAGAGCTGATCTTTTGAAGGTCCTTTTTACTGAAGCTCCTCTTTCTCCTGGTGAACATTTTTCTTACCAAGTTCACCAGGTGTTCTTCGTCTTCGGAGTCTTGGTCGGAATCTTCTTCAAATTCAGGCTTGCTTTTCTTTTCTTTGGTGGAACCTGCAAATAAAGCTATACCTTTCTCGGCTCCAGCATTAGTTTGCTCATGTAATTCTAATTCACAGAAAAGCTCATCTAATTTTAACTTAGAAAGATTTTTTGAAATTTTGTAGGCATCCACTATTGATGCCCACAAACTATTACGTGGAAAGGCGTTTAATGCGTACCTTATTAAGTCTCTATTTTCCATCTGGTGGCCTATCGCATGAAGCCCGTTGAGGATGTCCTTGATCCTCGCGTGGAGCTGATTCGCCGTTTCTCCTTCCTGCATTTTTATATTAAAGATTTTATTTAAAAGCAGGTCTCGTTTTGTTACCTTGGCGTCGCTCGTTCCCTCGTGCAGCTCGATCAATTTGTCCCACAGTTCTTTAGCGTTTTTGTGTGGACCGACTCTGTTTAGTTCTTCTCTTGTTAATCCGCACTGTAGAGTGTTGATCGCTTTATTTTCTGTTGATGCCTTTTTCTTTAAGTCTGCTGTCCAGTCTTCAGGATCCAGTAAATTCCCGGAGTTGTCTACTGGAATTTTGTAGGGTCTCGTAATGCTCATCCACTAGTCGAAGTCTGTCTTGAGGTAAACCTCCATCCGCTTTTTCCAGTACGGAAAATCGTCCCCGTTGAAGAGTGGAGGGCGTACTGTGCTGAATCCTTCTGTCTGAAACATTTTAGTCCTGCTCACAGACGAAAGAAAAGAGACAAAAAAAATCCCAAGACTTGGTCTTGGATTAGTAGTGCGAGACGAAAAAAATAGTAGACAAATCTAGATTGGTGTTGCACCAATTTAGATTTAATTGCAAAAAAAATGATATACCAGTTTAGAATTAGAAAAAAAAAATTTAAGAGGAATAATAATAAAAAAAATAAAGGAAAGGTTTCACCCCCAGTCTGATTGGTGGTTGCACCAAATCAGAGCGGTACCTGCTCTAATACCATTTGTAGGACCGTGATCGTTCGATAGAGGGGGGGTGAATATCGATTCAAAAAGTTGAGTTAAAATACGCAGCGGAAAAGTAAATGAACACAGTTGTTTTTACTTCGTTCGGAGCCTGTGACGACTCCTACTCGAAGGCCCGTGGTCCTTGACCACTTTCGTTGGGCAATCACTATCAATTCGAATATAGTTTAGCAAAATTTTAATTAGCCCAGCTTTCCGCACAGTATAGTTTAGCATAATTGTAGCGACCGGCCTTACAGCCAGTACCCAGAAGGTGGGTCGTTACACAGTCACTCCCCTCCAGTGACTTACCTCACTTACCTGCCAGACGTCCGGTCAGCCCGTCGACCCGTCTGGACTTCTCGCCAAGCGTCCGGTCAGCCCGTCGACTCGCTTGGACTTCTCGCCAAGCGTCCGGTCAGCCCGTCGACCCGCTTGGACTTCTCGCCAGCTATCCGATCAGCCTGTCGACCTAGCTGGACTTCGTGCCAGACATCCGATCAGCCCGTCGACCTGTCTGGACTTCTCCTGCACACTCTATCAAAGTGTCAGACAACAACAAAACTAACTTAACCTATTTGTCATTCATCAAAACCTAGGTTAGACCGTTAGTGCTACCCGCACCAACAGGGGACACATCCGAGGGACGCAAGGTTGATGGAGGAGGCTAGAAGGCTAGGTCTAGGTTGGTTGGGCAAGGATGAGTGCTGAGTGAATGTACTTGGGGGTTAAATCCTAGGATTAGGGTTTACTGTAGCAGTAATGTAGCGTTACTATAGCAATACTGTAGCAGTCGACTGGTGGTTTCATCAGTCGACTGGTGTAGTCGACTGGTGTAGTTGACTAGGAGTGAACAGAGAGCTGGTATCGAGCCATTGGACTGTAACGGTCGAATTTCCACATAGGGCAGTCGACTGATGGTTTTGGCAATCGACTGGTAGGCGGGATTTTCCAACCGTGGCCTATATAACCAAGACTTGGGAGCTTGGTTAAGGTTGACGAAATAAAGGTGGTTAACCCCTATTAGTAGTCTACCTGTGCCCTAGCAACTCAAGTGTTTTTGTGAGAGTTGTGGTTAGAGCTGTCAGATGGGCCAACCCGTGGTGGGGCGGGTCGGTCCGTGGCGGGCCAACCATTTGGCGGGGCGGGGCGAGCCAACCCGCCAACTTGGCGGGTTGGGAAATTTCCAACCCAACCCATTCTAAGGCGGGTTGCGGGTTTGGCGGGCCAACCCGCGGGCCCATCAAAAATTTTTAAAAAAATTAAAAAATATTTCATATCTTCAACATTTTACTTCGAAAAAGTTTTCTACAATTAAATGTATACATAAACATGTATTTTAAATATAAATGAACACAAACGAGTACTTATGTTGGATGAAAAGTACTATTTTTATTTCAAAATTATAACAAGAAAGATAATAAATTGACTTAAAACTTAGCTTACATATGTTTTTCAACCCGCGGGCCAGCCCAAGCCCGAGCGGGTCGACCCGCGCGGGTCACGGGCCTAGGCGGGTCGACCCACGGCGGACTTGGGTTGATAAAATTCTAACCCAACCCGCTTAAATTATTTGGCGGGACGGGCCAACCCGACGGGCCCAACCCAAATTGACGGCTCTAGTTGTGGTGAGGTTTCTCCACCCACAAGGAGCTACTCGAGCTAGCCGGAGGTTTTCCGGGGAGTCATCCACCGACGGATCAGGATCGTACACCTTACGGACAACCGTGGAGTAGGACTTTCTATTTATTAGATTTGTTTTGTATTTCTGCTGTGCACTAGCAAGCGTAGGAAGCGACGATTTGGGTGAGACGCTATTCACCCCCCCCCTCTCTAGCGGACGTCAAGGTCCTAACAAATTAGACCGCAAGAGCACAAGTGGTGGATGCCAACTACTAAGTCCATCACTTGTCAGTTGATTTAGTAGAAAGCAACACTATGTTGCTCTGTCTACAACTGAGTATAATACATAGTCATAGGTGAATGCGTTGCCCAACTACTATAGATGATGCACACTTTAAAAGACTTTAACTTAAACATTACAAATGTAAAAGTATTAATTGATAATATTAGCTCAATTAATTTAACAAAAAATCCTGTGCATCATTCCAGAACCAAACACATTGAAATTAGGCATCACTTTATCAGGGATCATGTCACTAAAGGAGACATTGAACTCAAGTACATTAAGTCCAAATCTAACTTAGCTGACATATTTACCAAACCCCTCCCTGAAAGTGAGTTTAGTATTCTACGCAGAAAACTAGGAATGTGCTTAATAGATTAGGATGCTAAAATTGCAAAAACTGTTTTCAAAAATAGTATTTTCAAATTCTAGGATAAAACCTTTATTTCTTTTAAAATCTTCCGTTTCTAGAGTTTTAAATCTGTTTTAGCCTTAGACTAGAACAATGCCCTAGAAAGCATGTTCCCCTATGGCTAGTACTTGAGTATCTCACCAACACCCTAGGATTCCCTTGTTTGTCATTGTCAAACATATAAAGGGGTGAGATGTATAGATAAATTACCTTGACTTAATATGCTTATTTTAGTGTATCGATATAAGTCTGGGCGTTAAATACCAAACAGATATTAATCAAGTTAAGTCATTCAGTTTAGTTAAACACTACCTGATGCTTAGACTTAACTTGACTAACCAAGTGAAAGCTGTTATCCTCTAATAGTCAGTGAGTAACTAACTAGTTAGACAGATTTTATAATGTCAGGTTCAGGGGGAGGTTAATTATTTTTATACTTATTTTAAAATTAATTTTTGAAAAATACCTCTTTTTAAATCAAGTCAAAACTAAGTGTTTTAAAAATTTATTTGGATTTTTCAAAATTAGTTTTGAAAGTTAAAATCATTTTTGAAAATTAGCTTTATCTTCAAATTTTAAACTTTTCAAATTTAATTTTGAAAATGACAAATTCTAAACTTAGTTTTTGATTTAAACCCTCCAAACTTAGGTAAAAAGTTGGTTTTGAAAATTGGATTCTTCATTTTGAAAATTATGGTATTTTTGGAATTTGGATTCTACTTGGGTTTCAAAACGTATTTTTGGAAATTTATTTAAAAGGATACAAAGTCATATTTAAAAATAAGTTTTACTTCATTATATTTCCAAATTGCAAAACTTTTTTCGAAAGATTAAGCTAAAATTACAATTATCTTTCTAAAGTTAAACGTAGCTACTTTTTGAAAAAGATAAAAGTTAAAAGCTTAAGTTATTTTTCTATGTTATACTCCCCTAAGATAATCTGACTTACATTTCTAGATTATTTTTACTTTGCATTTTTCAATTACAAGTTGTTCTATGTTAATCTTTTGATGAATGCCAAAGGGGGAGGGTTAGGTGGTTAAGTTAGTTAAACAAACATAACAAAATTTAAAATGCTAACTTAACAATCTTATGCTTGTTTTTACTTGCATATTTTTCACTAACTTAACCAGGTTGTCATTGCATCAAAAAGGAGGAGATTGTTGGTATGATTAGCACAAACGGTCTAACTCAAGTTTTGATGAATGACAAAATAGATTAAGTTAGTTTCATCGTTATCTAACACTCTGATTGAGTGTGTAGGAGAAGCCCAGACAGGTTGACGGGTTGACTTGATGTCTGACACGAAACCCAGCTAGGTCGACGTGCCGACCGGATAACTGGCATGAAGTCCAAACGGGTCGACGGGCTGACTGGACGTTTGACACGAAATCCAGCTAGGTCGACGGGCTGACCGGATAGCTGGCACGAAGCCCAGACAGGTTAAAGGCCTGACCGGACGTTTGACAGGTAAGTCACTAGAGGGGAGTGACTGTGAGGACGCGTTCCCAGGAAGGGAACTTAGACGCCGATCCAACTTAGAACCATTTCGGAACTCTAAGTCAAGATCTTGACTAGATTCCGGTCTTGGAGAGACATAATCTAATTAATATTCTATTT
Source organism: Zingiber officinale (assembly GCF_018446385.1). Classification (NCBI taxonomy): domain Eukaryota; kingdom Viridiplantae; phylum Streptophyta; class Magnoliopsida; order Zingiberales; family Zingiberaceae; genus Zingiber; species Zingiber officinale. Next base: position 11,988,453 of record NC_055988.1, on the reverse strand, counting down.
GATTTTAAACTGTGCTAATACTCTGTGTTGCAGGATATATATCTTATATTTGCCTCCGGACTAACGTTTTTTTACAGGAAGGAATCTGCTAGAAAATGAGGGTCCGAGCGCCCGGGAGGGTTCCGGTCGCCCGGAGTTAAATTTTATCCACAACGTCATTTCGTCACATGGAGCGCCCTGGTTGGCTCAGCTACGTCATACTCAAGGCGCCTTGGAGGTTCCAAGCGCCCCAAACCTCCTATATAAGGAGGGTAAAGGTTGAAGCTCTAACAATAACTCACGATTCACTCTTTTGTGCTCCTACGACGTTGCGAAGATATTTTGACAAAGCGCTGTTCTTTAATTCTTCTCTTTTGTCAGTATTATTTTTTCATTAGCTTTCTTGTACTTTAAGTTGTAAACAATTATTTCAAATTGCTAGTGAATTACCCATCGAAAGCACCCTTGCGTGCGGGCCTTGGAGTAGGAGTCGACACAGGCTCCGAACTAAGTAAAACTACTTGTGTCATTCTTTTCGCATTTCTTATTCCGCTGCTTACTCGAGATTTTTTTAAATCAATATTCACCACCCCTCCTCTATCGAATTTACAATCCAACAGTACGATCTTCTGGTAGCCCATGCCCGGTGTCGGCGACACTAACTCCCAAAAGGATGTTGAGAGATATCAACGTACTGTACCACCAGGCCGAGCAAGTTGGCCGCTCGGCCGTCTATCTGCTGCTCTGGTGCCCCGCCCGGTCGGCCGAATCTCGATACTCTTTGTATGCTCAAACGAAGTTCCACTCTGCCACTATTGAGTCTGTTGTGAGGCAGAGCGGAGTAGCCGTTCGACCGAAGTTGAACTTTGTTGATGTCAGGCCTCCCTGTCTGGCCAAGCGGGATAGCGGCTTAGCTCGGCTTTTGCGCGTTGTTCTCCTTTGAGTGCCGGTTGTTTGAATGCTTCTCGTGTCGAAGTCGACGATGGGTCGAAGCCCTCTCCCAGGCCGGGGCATGTTTTGCTCGACCGACTGATGTCTTCTACGCGTGATCGCCTTGATTTTGACCTCCATCGTGGCAACGGGATGAGGCTCTTCATCATCATCGCATCAATTGCGATCTCATTTTAGGAAAGATGTCAAAGCCTCTTTATGATATGTCCTTTTTTAGAAACACTTTAAGATGCGTGTATAAACAGTGACATTATCAAAGGGGTCTCCATCTACAGGCGAAGGTACGCGATGCTACATAATTTACACGCTCATTCACTATTGTTCATGATTCACCACCTTTGAATTAATCATTAACTTGAGCGTCGGAGGATTAACATCGAAAACTCCTTCCCTGACCCAGTCACTAATGCTCTTTCTGACACCCAAGATAGCGAGGAGTTTTCATTCGGTCAACATTAGAGTCACATTCTTAGCCAACAACGTTTATCACTTTTGGATAGGATTAAGCGTAAATTGAGAGTGGTGAATTTTTAAACCGGTAAAGAAGTGATAAAATTTATTACAAACTCTTTATAAATCAACAATGATATTGGCTAAACAACAATACCAATAAATTATAGGACTCATCTGATTCAAAAAATAAAATAAAATAAAATTTTTAATTTTTGAATGTATTTATGTCTTCAATATAGCTTAAATTGAGAGAAAGAAATTTTTAAATGGATAAAATAAAAAAGAGAAATTTTTTAGAACGGTTAAAAGGAGAAGAGGTATATTGGTGATGTGCTGTATGATATTAGTATTACGAGAGTTAGACGATAAGCGTAAATTTTGATATCTACATGCGCGATTTAATAAAATGCCTAGGAAGAAAATGCTCTACGAGAGAGAAGATATAGGTATTCTCCTCTAAAAATACGTATACATAAGTAGGGAAGCTCCCACTATGTATTTATTATCTTTCCGTGGAGGAAGCCAGTCCATCAGTTTCCTCCATGGAAGTCTCGAGCAACGTGACGCCGTCCACCTTCTCCTCCCCTCGCGCCTCTTAAACACGCCTAATTATATGCACGCATTGATCCGTTAATCGCCATCGATCGACTCGATCCTCAAGATGTCTCTCCCGCTGAAGTACGTCCTCCTCCTCCTTCTCTTGGCCCCCACTGTCCTCCTCGCCGCCGAGTCAGAGGCCGCGCTTGATGCTGCTGCAAGAACCTGCTCCGGCGGGGAGTGCGCCGGCGGCGGCGAGGAGGAGGAGGCGGCGATGCCGACGGAGTCGAGCAGGCGAGCGCTGGCGGCCACTAGGTACGTGAGCTACGACGCGCTGAAGAAGGACAGAGTGCCGTGCAACCAGCGAGGGCAGTCGTACTACAACTGCCAGCAGCACGGGAAGGCCAACCCTTACCGGCGCGGCTGCACCATCATCACCAGATGCGCCAGGATGCTCAATTGATTCAACACGACACACTCTCTAAATATATATTAAAAAAATGGTAATTCAAAGCGCAAAGAAGAAACTAACAGTCTTCTTTGATAATATATATAATAGAGGTTCTTCATGCAACATATAGAGGTATTTGTGTATGTACATTGATAAGAAGTCAATGTGATTCTCAACAATGAATGAAGTTTTGGTTGAGAACTATAAAACTACTTTTTTATAATAGAGTTTGTACATGATGAATTTGCACTATCTAAGAGTTCAATATAATTATAATTGCCACTAAGTAAACTCAAATTCAAACTGTGTATATAGTTAATTCTTATCTGAAATGTGTTAGATTTGAAAATACTGGATTTCCAATAAAGTTTCAATATAATAAAGCAATATCTAAACACTGAAATTAAATAAATGCTTTAATATGCAAAAAAGAACTGCATGTGCATTTTGTTATGAATACAAGAACATTAAAAATACATTAAAAAAACCAATAATACAATGTCTCAAACTAGTAGTAATTATTCATGTTAAAGCTAAGTTAACATAAATAATTTAGCATTGATAAACTGTCGACTGATCTAAATTTAAAATCAAATCAACATCAGAGATACACGTTTATGAGACATGATGATTGTACTAAAAGTGACTTTGACAAAATTTTCTCCATTTGCAATTTCACAAACTAGAGCTAGCAATATTTCTTAGGAATCTTATATGGTAATAACAAATACAACATCCAACGCAGAATAGAACTAAAACACACACACACACTAGAAGAACCAAACATATAAACAGAAATGCAAATGATTTAAGCTACTTTTTAATATTTACAGCCATGTTTTCAACCTATTATAGTTCATGAGCACGAGAGTGGCACAGGAGAAAGAAATATCAGAACATGTTTACCCGGAAAAACCATGGAAGTATGAATGCAATCACCAAGCAAGCCATCACGAAATTACAGAAAGGTTGCTGCCTCCAGCAACTACACCTTTCGGAGGGGTCTCGGTTGCTCGATTCTCCCCTCTCGTACCACTCATCCATGAATTTGCTATCGTTCTCGCCGGTGATGTTTTTTGCGTTTGCACCACAAATTTCACAGAATCTGCACCGCAGAGGAAATCACTGTCTAGTTGCCCTATTGTAGCATTTAAGAACTTAAGATAGACAAGAGAGAAAAAGGTTGGTTGAGTTTTTTGTGGCAAAGATATCATAGCAAGATCATGTTCGATATCAAATTCATGAGTGTAGTTGCAAATTTGCTTAGTACGGGGACAGTAACAATCTATGCATGAATATAGTCTAGTGATTGTGATATAATAAACTGTAATAGTATACTTAACTAATGCCATCATTAAGCATGTACATAAGTTAGAAGTTTGACCTAACATCAAAGAATTAAAAGCAGACTATGCATCTTTATAACTAGTGGTTATAGAAATGACAAGAATGAAAAATAGAACTAAATTGCTTAGGGAAAAAAAAGAAGAGTGCTGATTGATGATGAGGCAAAAGGAAAATCAAGCACAAAAATGATAATGAAGCATCAAACAAATAACATGCCTAGTGACTAAGGCCAATCCAAACTTTGGCCAGTTGTTTTCATATAGTAAATTGGATTTATTTTTATGAATGCCTTGAAACAAACTTTAGCCACAGAGTGTAAAAGTAGCAGTAATAGGTACCCAAGACGATTGAGGGGTAGAGATGGGTATGAGTATTGAGTTTCTTAATGAGTATAGATATAGGTTGATGCTCTCGAACATGGATTTAAATATCGTCCAGTTCTGATCATCACAGGTGAAACATCTTGTTTCGTCCATTAATTGGCATGTGGAACCTTTCTGCGATGAAACCGCAATAAGAAACCTCATCTCATAGTTGGTTGTCCGTGGCCATTGCAACATCTCAAACTCTTCAAAACGCACTGATGAAGTGTTCAACTACGATGATGAAGTCATATATTGACTAATGCATAATATGCATCCTTGTATTTTTTAACATTTTTGGTAATTATATGAATTTTATTATTATTATTATTATTATCATTATTATTATTATTATTCTACACATCCAAATTCATTGATCCAACCAATCTAATACAAAATGATACTTAGATTTTCTAACCGTTAGATGTTGAGACCACTAACACCAATTTGACAACCATGATTCTCAGTGATCAACTACGAAACCTATTTTTGATTCATTCTAATAAAAAGTCTGAAACAAAAACATGCTTAAGCAACATAAACTTGTAACTAAAAAATGTCCTTATAGGCATATAATATAGCTATCGATAGCCATTTTACTAGTGTAGTTTATTAGTTTCAAAATTGCCAGATTTATTTTCTCTTATCATGTGAAAGTTTTGGCAGTAAAATCCCAGTTGCATATTCTTCTTGTTTATCTTATGTAAAACTTGGAGACCATTTTGCATATAGTTTTCGGATGGGAAGGTTGTAGAAAGTTAGAAAAACATTTATTTGATTATCAAATATAGGAATCAACTTGATATGATGACTATGGACAAAAAAATTTCTGGTTCCAGCGCTACAATATTGAGAAATAAAACAACTGCAAAAACCTTGAAATTACACAAATTATGTGAATTTCAACTTTTAATGTGCTCTCTCCAAATAAAAAAGTGTGTACTCCTCTAATGTATTGACCATTTTTCCTAATCAGCATATATAGCAATGCTTATAAATGGTAGATGAGATCATAATCATAGTTATACACATTGTATCAATATATAAACACGATGATTATTTTGTATGTGGTCACAAAACCAAACCTTTAGCATCCTATAGAGCAAGCACATCATGAACTTGGAATTCCCTAATTATGTAGATATTCTCCGGATAACTTATTTTTCTCTTGTGATTCAAAATCTAATCCGTCAGCTGTCGGAATAAAGTAAAGCCACAAGTTCAACAAGGACACCTCATACTTTTTTGGTAAGCTTGATATTATTTTCTTAGACACTGACTTTGTTTTTCACTTGCTTCTCTACTTGGTTCATGATCTAACAATGATCTAACTAAACCATCAGGTGTTAGGCCAGGATCAAAGCAATAACTTCAACAAAGGGGATAAATGGTGTTTCAATCAGAAACTTGATAATAACAATTGATGGATTTATTTCTATTCTTTAGATGATTGGATTGAAATTTTTAATTCCAAAAATTCATAAATCAAAACATATAATCTTAGTCGCAAACATAATAGATGAACATTGACTAGTATCACATCAATACCTAAGAAATCTTGGAAAAAACTGTTTCACCACTCTGATTATTCTCAAAAGCACGTTCAGCATATTAAATAACTGCCAATTGATGAGGCAACGAGCAACCAGAGGAGACAAGTTTTTATAGCTTAAATAAGAAACTCCGACAAAGAAATAGGCTAAAGGACTCAGCAAAGATGACAGGACAGTAAAATGAATTCTGACCCTTCCATGTTTAACCCTTCGACACTGCAATAGGAATGAAATCAACAAGAAGCCAAGTTTTGAGAAGAGATACTCCAAACGGCTCGCTACTAGCTAAAATCAACACTTATCGTGAGCTCAATATTCCCAATCCCTCCCATAGCAATCAGAAAGAACAAGCATTTAATGGTAGACTGAGCATCAAAAGTACTAAAATCCTTCTTTTCCACACAGCGAGAAACGTAATCCGACAAACCAACATCTTTAGGGGAGAAATCAAACAAGACAAAAAAGGAAGGGAAAACAAAATCAGGTCTGGAAGAAGAAAAAACCTGTTGCCCTTGACCATGAACCAGGTCTCAGCGCAGTGCCGATGCGCGATCCCGAGATCGCCCTTGCACCCGCACCCCAGCTCGAAGAGTTCGGAGCCTTCCTTGCTCAAATGGCAGATCCGGCAGGTCGTCTCCGACTCCGGATCCTTCCCGCTGTCCTTCTCGGCCCGGCCACCAGGCCCGGTCGCCACGTTGACAGCCACGGAGGCGGCCTCCAGCCCCTTCTCGGCCCCCTTCGCCTCTGATCCCACCGCCGAAGGCGCCATGTCCTCCGCAACGACGACGATCACGACGGCGGCGTCCCCTCCGGCGCTCTGCTGGTCGTCCGCCATCGAGCCTCAATGTCGCATCACCTAACGCGGTTTGGGCGTGGACTGGATCGGGAACAGTCGGACTAGGCAGGGGGCAGTCGGGCATCCGCCAAGTGTAAAAGGAAAACAAAATAAAGAAACTTGCGTGCGCCGTCTTATTGTGCAAGTATTAATAGTAGAGGGAAACTATGGAGCAAGATGCTCTGGTAAAAATAAAAAATAAAAAAAAGGATGATCTATAATGTAATCCATTATAATGGTGATTAGATTATGATCATAATTTAATAGTAATTAATTGTATTTTTTTTTAATCCATCTTCCCATTCAGATTACAATTCAGATCGGGATGGACAGCTGAAGGTTGATCGAAGGCTCCTCGGAAGCTATCGACAGTGGGTGGGTGCTCGAACTGTCAGTCGTTGAGCGAGGGGCTCTGAGCTACCTTCGTCCGTCCATCCCGATCCAAACTATAACCTAGATGGAAAGGTGAACCTAGAGAAGGATCATAATTAATTATAGCTTAATCGCAACCAAGCCCGAACCTATAGTGTAACCAGGGGCGAATCGGGAGGGGGGGTGCGTGGGGGGCATCGGCGGTCGTCCCTCCTTGCCGATGGTGAAACCCCTAGTATTATGGGGTTCCATCGATAGAGATAGAGGATACCGTCTTTTGTTCATCATGATCACCTCTTCATACTTGAATTCCTGGATCCGACGCTAAGTGTAACAAGTGAGGCAAGTGTCTCGAGCCCAAAAATATTTAGGGCACTATTTTTTTTAAAAAAAATATTATTAGTTTGATAGGTTCATAAGCCCATTTTTAAGAAGCCAGCCAATAAGTAATAGTTGATGATCCTGTCCGAACCAGGATCAATGGACGCTGGGGATGTGGCGCTCCTTGCTGTATCCTCGAGTGCTCCGGCGAACCTGCAACAAAACCGAGCCGGGGGGGTGTCCCGGCGACGGCCCTCCGACGCTCAAGTTAGGCGAAGGAATAAGAAAGTGGCTTAGAAAATGTAGACTTGTGTGTCTCCGGTTGAAGAAATGGAGGCTTTATATAGACCTCTCGAAGGAGCCTGGGCACACCAATCGAAGCGATCACCTGCTTTCGACCATGCCTAGGTGTGGGCCTGTCAGAAGGGCATCCATAAGACCATACTGCTACTGTATCAACCTGTCCGTGACGTGATGGTGGGGCCTTTAATAGTGTCATCTTGCGTACAGTCTAATCATCATGCCTTTGCTGACATATCATATCCCGAGCCGATCGAATAGGCCGCTCGGCTAACCACTGTTCCCTCGCCACGATTCCGGCCGAGCGGACACCTCCGCTCGGCCATTCGGCTCCGGTTCTTCTGCTTTGGCGTCGGAAACCCAAACCTTTGGCTGGGTAATCTCTGGTTCCGCTCGGACGGGACCCCATCTGTGGGTCCCCCATTCTTACCGCCGGATCACTTGCCTCCCCTTCAAGTCTAGTCGAAGGAGGCAGTGAGTCTGACTGACTGGACTGTGTGTCCGAGCGGGCAGTCGTCGCCTTATCGCTGCTGCTGATATCCCTTGAGCCGTTCGGCCCTCATGCCAAATTTATTCGCTCGGCTCTTCGCTTTGTATGCCTTGGCGCCCAACGTGGATGTTTGCTTGTCTAAATCCTCTTGAAAATCGCGCAAGTCTTTTTCATTAAGCCGAAGCATGCGCGGTATGGGCGCATTAATTGCGCTTGGTGACAGAGCGCCACGTGGCTTGTCTCTAGTGGCGGTGACGCTCCGTACGATGGGACGCCCTTTGTTTTGAAATGAACGGCTAGATGATGACCTCGTCTCTTGTGCCCTTCATCCGACGGACGAGGCTGAGCGGTCTCGTTTGTATAAAGCCCTCGTTTTGGCCTTCACGCCGCATTCTATGTTTCATCGCACGTCCTCTGTCGAAGCTGCCTGGTGCTAGCTTACTCCGGTGACTCCCAGTGCTTGCTTTCCGGTGGTTTTCGAGTTCCTGGGCTTCTTTCCTTTGATCTTCCCTCAGTAAGCTTCCTCTCTTCTCTCGTCCCCTTGTTTCCGAGTATTGCTAGGCTTCCTTCCCTTCTTTAGTCATGGCGAGCACTTCTACACCCGCTACCGAGGTTCACGGTCCGTGGTATATGAGTATGGAGAGTAGGTTAGATGAGGAGCGCGCCCGGCGCGTTGTTAGGACCTACGGGATCCCGCACGACCATGAAATAGTTGTAGCCGGCCCGACCGACCGGCCCCATAACCCGCCGATCGGTACCATTTGTTTTTTTCTGGACCAATTCCAGGGCGGCCTTAGATTTCCTACCCATCCATTTATTTTGGAAGTTTGTAATTATTTCCGCATCCCACTCGGTCAACTTGTGCCGAATTCCTTTAGGCTACTGAGCGGGGTGGTCGTCCTCTTTAGGCTGCACAGTATCCCACTTGACCCCAAAATATTCCACTACTTCTTCTACCCCAAACAATCCGAGTTGGGTACTTTTATTTTCCAAAGTAGAATATGCTTCAAATATTTTGAGAACATGCCGACCTCCAACAAGCATTGAGGGAGTTCTTCTTCTATATACGACTTCCCGAGCGCCAAAGATTCAACCAAATGGCAGATCACTGCCGACTCACTGAGCTCGGAAATTCGTATAATCCGCCTACCTTCATGCGGCAAATTGCTTGTCCGGCCAACAAAATCGGCCATTGCTTCTCAAGGGGTGTTGTACATTTTGGATTATCTCCGTTCGGGCCAATCTCCCCACCGCATGGGTAAGGACTCTTTACTCCCTTGACCTTTTTGTCTAATCGATTTTAATTTCTTCCACAAGTCGAAGTCATGTGGCGCCCAAGGCTACCGATCATCCGAGATCAAGGTTGTGGAAATCGAGGCTACCAAAAAAGAACTTGCCGAGCGGGTCTTATCCCAGCCGCCCGACAGATGCAGGAGAGGGGGGGACGCAGAAACAGAAGTTACCCAACCCGCTTCAACGGAGGTTGAGGCGGATCCGCTTTCCTCTGCCCCCGCGGGAGTCCCCAGGCCGGGATTCACCACGGGAAGTTCGATGAAACGTCAAGAGAGTCCAACTTCACGACCCCTGAGGGCGAACCGCAGAGCCGATCGAGATCGCTTCCAGATCGCACGCCGCAGATCAAGACCCCGTGGCCTCGCCCACCGCACAACCCTCCGCCTCCTCCACGGACTCGTCGTCGCCACGACGGTTGGGCGAAACTTCAACCATAGGGCGCCCCGCCAGCGATCGGTCGAGGAAGTGCTTACCACCCGACCATCAAGACTACCCTTCGATTCCCGTCGGAGGAATATTTATTGTCTGCCGATCGGCCATCAAGCCCCGTTCATGAAATAACCTTGACGGGTCCGCTCGCCAAAATTTTCGAGGACGCCCAGATTCGGGTGGCCCTCATGACGCCCAAGCAGCTCGGCGATAACCACATGCAGCAGGCCACTCAAGTAGGTTCATTTTTCTTCCTGTGCCACGCTACTGTTCGGTTCCTGATTTTATTATTTCCCTTACAGCATTGGGCTAAGCAAATCGCCACTAGCCATCGGCTAGCCGAGCTAGAGGATCTTATAGAAAAGCTCCAAGTCTCGGGTGTTAGGACCAAAAGTAGCTAGAGGGGGGGGGGGGGTGAATAGCTCGTCGCGTTCGCTCGTTGCTCGGCGTTGCTTGTTCCTTCAAAGATGTGCAGCGGAAAATACAAAAACAAACACACAACGCTAACACGGTTGGTTTTACTTGGTATCCACCTCACAAGAGGTGACTAATCCAAGGATCCACACCAACACACACACCCTTCACTAAATAAAACTCTCCTTTATGGTAACTACCAAGGGCGGAGAAGCCCTACAAGACTCAATACAAGAAGAGAGGGAAAGGATACAAGAAATACAAGCTTACAAGCTTACAATGAGTATAAACTCTAACCCTAGCTTCTCTTCTTGGCTTTGATCCGCCTCTTGACTTGGAAAACTTCCAAGATCCTTCAAGAACTGGCGATCTGAGCTTTGTGAGTGCTGTGGAGGAGCTGGCGAGAAATCTGGAGTGAATCGGAGAAGAAGATGCCGAAGGAATCGTGCGCCTGCGGCCTTTATCGATGCCAACGGTCGGATCCCGATCGATTCGAATGTTCCCAATCGATCGGGGAGGCTTTGGATCGATCCACGGATCGATCCAGAGTGCCTCTGTGCTCTGGAAACGCGCCTGGATCGATCCACGGATCGATCCAGCGCTTATCGCGCGAAGCAGCCGCGTCCCAATCGATCCACTGATCGATTGGGACCTCTGGATCGATCCACGGATCGATCCAGAGGCTCTCTGTTCGCTGGGACAGGTCTGGATCGATCCACTGATCGATCCAGAGCCTGGATCGATCCACTGATCGATCCAGCACTTGATTTTTGTCCAAAACCAAGTCCCAAACCTCCCAAACCAACATCCGGTCAACCTTGACCTGTTGGTATGTCATGCCTAGCATCTAGTCACTCCCTTGACCTGCTAGGACTCCCTTACCAAGTGTCCCACAATCCCTTTGACCCACTTGGACTTTTCTCTGTGCCAAGTATCCGGTCAATCCCTTTGACCTACTTGGACTTTTCTTTCATGCCAAGTATCCAGTCAATCCTTTGACCTACTTGGACTTCCCAGCACCAGATGTCCGATCATCCTTGATCCATCTGGATTTTCCCTTGCCTGGCTTCACTCACCAGGACTTTCACCTAGCTTCACTCACTAGGGTTTTCCATCTGCCTAGCTTCACTCACTAGGACTTTCACCTGGCTTTACTCACCAGGATTTCCATCTGCCTAGCTTCACTCACTAGGACTTTCACCTAGCTTCACTCACTAGGGTTTTCCATCTGCCTAGCTTCACTCACTAGGACTTCCTTCTGCCTGGCTTCACTCACCAGGACTTTCCATTTGCCTAGCTTCACTCACTAGGACTTCCTTCTGCTTGGCTTCACTCACCAGGACTTTTCTTCTGCCTAGCTTCACTCACTAGGACTTTTCTTCTGCCTAGCTTCACTCACTAGGACTTCCTTCTGTCTGGCTTCACTCACCAGGACTTTCCATTTGCCTAGCTTCACTCACTAGGACTTCCTTCTGCCTGGCTTCACTCACCAGGACTTTTCTTCTGCCTAGCTTCACTCACTAGGACTTCCTTCTACCTGGCTTCACTCACCAGGACTTTTCTTACTGCCTAGCTTCACTCACTAGGTCTTTCATTTTGCCTAACATCCCAGTTAGGACTTCCCAGTCAAGTATCCGGTCAACCTTGACCTACTTGACTCTTCTTCAATCAATATCTTATTGTCAAACATCTAAACCCAAACCAAGACTCAGCTTGGTTACCCAGGTCAACCTTGACCTGAGGGATATTGCACCAACAATCTCCCCCTTTTTGATGTTTGACAATACCACAATAACACTTACAATCCCATATGTAAGTTAGGCTAATCCCATAGCCTCCTTCTTCATGCCACTAGGTAATGAAAGCATAAATTAAGCTCTTCATTCTCCCCCTAAGAGGGCAAACTCCCTCTAGGTAATGAAAGCCTAACTTACTCCCTTTCATGAGTCCTTTCATTCTCCCCCTATGACCTTCCCATAGGTAATGAAGGCCTAAGCTTAACCATACATTCTCCCCCTATTGGCACACATCAACCCATCGTTGGACACACATCAACCTATGCTCCAATTCTGGGCACACTTCAACAAATCCATTTGTTGAAGACTCTCCCCCTGAAGAGTTGCTCATCGTTGTTCACAACATCACTCGTTGTGATCAACACGATAATGAAGGTCTCATACCCTTCATTTATCCTTAACTTCTCCCTCAATGTAGACAACTACCCAACCTTGAGCATTATCTACTACTTGAGTGTCCACTTGAAATAATGAGGATATCCACTCCCCATTTCTCCCCATTTCAAGTTTAAATGCTCAACCTTGAGCAAGTTCACAACAGAAGGTTAACCACCTTCCAAGGTTCATGAAAAGTAATTTTCATGTCTTTAAAGAGTCCCTCCCCCTAAAGACATGGTGGTAACTTCTGTCATTGCACCAACAATGACTTGGAATCCCTAAAATATTAGGAAACCCAAATTTAGAAGTTTTGAGGTTCAAACATTCAAAATTTGAAACAACCTCAACCTAAACTTCTACTTAGTCTTCGTTAACCAATCCATCCTTGTTTTCAACATGAAAATACCCTTTGTATGTATACAAATGTATTTAAGGGGTTTGGAATGGTTACCTAGACTAAAATAGGTTCAAAGATGCTGAAATCAGGCCTTCCCAGCCAAAACCAGCAACTTGGATCGATTGAAGTTGGGTTCCAATCGATTGAACCTTTCTGAATCGATCCACTGATCGATTCAGACTCCCTGGATCGATCGGCTGATCGATCCAGTGAGCTTCTGCTCGCGGGAATTGCCGTTTGAATCGATCCATGGATCGATTCAGGAACTCCAATCGATCCATGGATCGATCGAAGCTCTGATAGTTGCTGAAATTCCATTTCAGTCAACTTCAGAAACCCCTAGAAAATTCTACAAAAATCCAAAAATTATGAAATTTCGTGTAGACATTATTTAGGGCGTTTACTATCACGGAAAAATAGTTTTCTATGAAAATACTTCATATTTTCAAAGATTGACACAAACTTGAAAACTTGCAAAAACTTTAGTGTTTCTCTTCAAGTTTGTGTCTAACTATTCAATGGTGATTACTATCAAAAGATAGCCTTCACCAAGGTTTTCCAAAAACATTTTAAAAACATTTTCAAAACCAATATCCCATCACATTCCTTGGGATTAATGCACATGACTTGTACATTAGCTTTCCCAATGATGGGAAAACACATAACTATGTGTTTTGATGAACCTAAAACTCAAAGGAATGCACTAAATCAACATCTTGAGTTTTGTTCATCTTCCTAACATCTCACTTGTATCTATTGTGGACAAAACACATACAAGTCATCTTAGAGGTCTTTGTGAGATGTAAAATTTGGTTTTACCCTATTCTAGGGATCATGCATATCTATCTAGGCATTTTAGAGATATTAGACATCCACCCAGGATGTCACTTGTCAATAAGTGTCGTTAAATGTCATTCGTCCTTAATTACAAGGAATTAAACTTAATGCATGATTATGTTATGGCATACATCAAAAGAAAATAATTTTCAAAAGAAAATATCCTATTGCTACATGATGTATGAATGTCATGACATGATATTTTTGGATTTTTCATAATAAAACATGAATGCAAAAATAGACATGATGTCATGGCATATGATGGGCAAACAATCATGGCAAGATTTAGCATAAATAAAATATACCTAGATTAACTATCTAAGTATCCTTAAAATCTTAGCTAAACTTACAACTTAAACCTAAATTGCCCTAAGGTGCTACAAGAGAATGCCAAAGCCTAAATTTGGCATTTCTAATTTCCTTGATTTAATGTATGCCAATTGAAAATAAACATGTCCTCAAATGTTGGCATATTCCATTTTTCCTTAAGAGTAGCACTTTTAAATTTAAGGCCCGGATTGCCTTAAATTGCCTAAGAACATACCAAAATCCCAACTTGATAGTTCTTATGAATTTCCCAATATGTGCCATTTAAGATTAAAATCAATTCTTCCACCATTAGGCACATTTTACTCTTTCAAGGAGTAATCAATAGGTCCATTTCATTTTCAAAGGTTAACTAAAACCTTGAAAATGCTCCTTGAGTGTCAATTTCCTCAAAGTTGGGTTAACTACCCTTCTAATCGGAGTTGACACTCTCTAACCCATCTATGGGGTAGAGAAGATGCTCCTAGGAACCCAACACCTATTGGTGCTCCTTGGATGCTCTAGGTACTCACTAGGGATAACTTCCTAGATACCTTCCTAGTGACCTTGTTGGGCTTCTTAGAAGCCTTGGTCACATTTTCTAGGTCAACTCTAGGGATAACCTCCCTTGTGACCTTGTTTGTGACTTTCTTAGACTTCTTAGAAGTCTTAGTCACATTTATTGCAAAAATACTCTTAGGGATGACTTCCCTAGTATTTTTGGCTTGACCACTAGACCTAGGGTTTGTTCCATAACTATATGGAACTCTATGGTAAGATGGCACATCCTTCTTAGCCTTTGGTTTGTATCCCAAACCTCTATGGCCATTGGATGGCTTTTGTACCCCTAAACCTAGGTTATGCTCATTTTGCCCTAATAGGATATTTTCCATCCTTTTTAGGGTCTTTTCCATTTTATCAAGTCTTGACCTCAAGACTTGATTTTCTATCACTAAGTCCTTAGTATTTGACCCATGAGCATTTTTGTTTCTAGGCTTGTATCTAAAATCCTTAGAGTTTTCGCCTAGATTTTTACCTACAATCCTAGCCTTAGGTATAGTAGTTTTAGCATGAAGAGCTATATGTTTTTCTTTAACGCTATCATGCTTTCTATTTTCATGGTAAATAGCATTAAAATGATATAAATTTGAACTATCATGCTTTTTACCATAATGTAAAGGAGTAGGCTCAATAAATGTTACCTTTTTCTTTACCTTAGAGGCTCCCCCTTGACTAGAGCTTCCTCCATGAGCCTTGACCACCTTCTTCCTCTTAGGGCATTGACTTCGGTAATGCCCCTTTTGATTGCAAGAGAAGCACACGATGTGCTCCTTGCTCTTCTTTGTTCCGGGGATGGTCTCCTTGGGCTTCTCCTTGCCCTTTTGTGCCACTTGGCCCTTCTTCTTGGCCAATTTAGGGCATTTGCTCTTGTAGTGCCCACTTTCCCTACACTCAAAACATATTATATGATTTTTATTTTTAATTGAAACATTTATACCTTCTTGTATAGGGATGACACTTGCTCCTCCATTTGATATTTCTTGAATTTCGGAGGTGGCACCATCTTCTTCTTCTTCACTTGACCCGGATGTAGAAGCTTCTCCTTCTTCTTGATCCGGCGTCACCAAGAATTGCTCCCCCTCAATCCTAGAGGTGGAGGCTTCATCATCTTGAACATGAAACAAGGAGTATGCTCCCTCCTTGTTCCCTTCGGTGCATTCCCTTGAGGATGAAGCTTCTTGGATTTCCTCTTCTTCGGAGGTTGAGCATCTCTCAACCTCGGAGTCCTCCTCTTGGTCTTGCTCCAAAGAGTCACCCTCTCTGGATTCTTCATGATCTTGTACAGTGGAGGGGATCTCTTCATGAAGCTTAGCCAATTTGCTCCAAAGTTCCTTTGCATCTTCAAATTCTCCAATTTTGCAAAGAATGGTGCTTGGCAATAAATTGACCAAAAGCTTTGTCACTTTGTCATTTGCTTCGCACCTTTGGACTTGCTCCGGGCTCCATTTGCTTTTCTTTAGAACTTTGCCCTTTGAATTTCTTGGAGCCTTGAAGCCTTCCATTAGAGCAAACCATTGCTCTATCTCCATCATAAGAAAATTTTCGATTCTTGATTTCCAAGAATCGAAACTCGTAGAAGTGTATGGTGGAGCCACCCTTGTGTCAAATCCAAGCCCATCTTGGAATTGCATCTTGAAGTTGAGCTTGATAAAGTCTTGAACTTGAAGAAATTGCTCCAACTTCTTCACCCTCTAGCTTTTCTTGATATAATTGCCCCTTCCGGCGGTGATTCCGGTGAAGAGCAACCTCGCTCTGATACCACTTGTTAGGACCAAAAGTAGCTAGAGGGGGGGGATGAATAGCTCGTCGCGTTCGCTCGTTGCTCGGCGTTGCTTGTTCCTTCAAAGATGTGCAGCGGAAAATACAGAAACAAACACACAACGCTAACACGGTTGATTTTACTTGGTATCCACCTCACAAGAGGTGACTAATCCAAGGATCCACACCAACACACACACCCTCCACTAAATAAAACTCTCCTTTATGGTAACTACCAAGGGCGAAGAAGCCCTACAAGACTCAATACAAGAAGAGAGGGAAAGGATACAAGAAATACAAGCTTACAAGCTTACAATGAGTATAAACCCTAACCCTAGCTTCTCTTCTTGGCTTTGATCCGCCTCTTGACTTGGAAAACTTCCAAGATCCTTCAAGAACTAGCGATCTGAGCTTTGTGAGTGCTGTGGAGGAGCTGGCGAGAAATCTGGAGTGAATCGGAGAAGAAGATGCCGAAGGAATCGTGCGCCTGCGGCCTTTATCGATGCCAACGGTCGGATCCCGATCGATTCGAATGTTCCCAATCGATCGGGGAGGCTTTGGATCGATCCACGGATCGATCCAGAGCGCCTCTGTGCTCTGGGAAAACGCCTGGATCGATCCAGCGCTTATCGCGCGAAGCAGCCGCGTCCCAATCGATCCACTGATCGATTGGGACCTCTGGATCGATCCACGGATCGATCCAGAGGCTCTCTGTTCGCTGGGACAGGTCTGGATCGATCCACTGATCGATCCAGCACTTGATTTTTGTCCAAAACCAAGTCCCAAACCTCCCAAACCAACATCCGGTCAACCTTGACCTGTTGGTATGTCATGCCTAGCATCTAGTCACTCCCTTGACCTGCTAGGACTCCCTTACCAAGTGTCCGGTCAATCCCTTTGACCCACTTGGACTTTTCTCTGTGCCAAGTATCCGGTCAATCCCTTTGACCTACTTGGACTTTTCTTTCATGCCAAGTATCCAGTCAATCCTTTGACCTACTTGGACTTCCCAGCACCAGATGTCCGATCATCCTTGATCCATCTGGATTTTCCCTTGCCTGGCTTCACTCACCAGGACTTTCACCTAGCTTCACTCACTAGGGTTTTCCATCTGCCTAGCTTCACTCACTAGGACTTTACCTGGCTTCACTCACCAGGATTTCCATCTGCCTAGCTTCACTCACTAGGACTTTCACCTAGCTGCACTCACTAGGGTTTTCCATCTGCCTAGCTTCACTCACTAGGACTTCCTTCTGCCTGGCTTCACTCACCAGGACTTTCCATTTGCCTAGCTTCACTCACTAGGACTTCCTTCTGCCTGGCTTCACTCACCAGGACTTTTCTTCTGCCTAGCTTCACTCACTAGGACTTTTCTTCTGCCTAGCTTCACTCACTAGGACTTCCTTCTGCCTGGCTTCACTCACCAGGACTTTCCATTTGCCTAGCTTCACTCACTAGGACTTCCTTCTGCCTGGCTTCACTCACCAGGACTTTTCTTCTGCCTAGCTTCACTCACTAGGACTTCCTTCTACCTGGCTTCACTCACCAGGACTTTTCTTACTGCCTAGCTTCACTCACTAGGTCTTTCATTTTGCCTAACATCCCAGTTAGGACTTCCCAGTCAAGTATCCGATCAACCTTGACCTACTTGACTCTTCTTCAATCAATATCTTATTGTCAAACATCTAAACCCAAACCAAGACTCAGCTTGGTTACCCAGGTCAACCTTGACCTGAGGGATATTGCACCAACATCGGGGGGTCCATCGGCCGAGCGGGAGAAACAAGCCCGCGAGGTCGAACAGAAGAAGGTCGCCGACCTGGCTACAGAGGTGGCTCGACTTGAAGGCTTGGTGAAGAAACGCGACGAAGTCGTGAAGCGCGCCAGTAGCTGGAAGAAGCGGGCGATCACTGATCTGGACAAGATGAAAGTTGAAGTCCGAGCCCTAGATCAGCGATCTAAAGAGCTGGAAGCCCAACTAACTACCGAACGGGATGGGCGCTCAGCTGAACGCACTAAAGTGGAGGTGGACCAGAAAGTTCTTCAAGATTCACTAATTGCCTCCCGGGCGGCGCTCAGAAAGTACAAGGAAGGGGAGCCGAGTCGTCTGGCTGCCGCACGTCAAGATTACCTCCGCTCGGAGAGGTTCGACACGAAATTTGGCGGCAGCGTCTCTTCAACCTTTGCCGAGGCCGTTAAGGTCACTGTGGCCTACTTGAAGAAGGGTGGCCACCTTCCTGCGGGAATGCACATTCCCGCCTCCGATCTGGTGGCCATGACAGACGACATTCCGAACGGTTTCTTCAACTTCGAAGACCCCGAGTGAAGAGTGTTCCTCGTCTCTATCTTGTTTTTGCGTTTCTTACGCCCAGCACAACTTTTTGTACTTGCCGTCCGACATGCTTTCCCTTTAATGCAATTATGTCTTTGCTTGCGTCTTCCTGATCATTATCCATAATATTCTTCTGTTTGCTTAACGTTTATGCTTAGAGTCAGTCATGCTCTAAGTGTTCCCCGTCACGCAGCCGATCGGCTTAACCCATTAAACAAAGTCCGAGCGGGAGGGCCTACTCGCTCTGCACGTATCTAGCTTGTGTGAAGTCAACAAACGCCAAGTATCGAAGGACCAACGCCCGAGCGGGCCTAAATGTTTTAATACTTGTGGTTTCCGCGGTTCCTTATTCTCTGATATTCGTTCGTCCGCCCGGGGTATTTATAGTCGCCGGACCTACTCTAGATTTTAACGATGGTGCTCGCTGGTTTTCCGCTCGGTTTTCATAGACGCAGGCGCGGCTCTCGATCTTTAACGACGAAGCTCGTCGGCGCGGATATTTATAGCCGGTCGGCGCGGCTCTCGATCTTTAACGGCGGAGCTCGTCGGCGCGGCTCCCGATCTTTAACGACGGAGCTCGTCGGCGCGGATATTTATAGCCGGTCGGCGCGGCTCTCGATCTTTAATGACGGAGCTCGTCGGCGCGGATATTTATAGCCGGTCGGCGCGGCTCTCGATCTTTAACGACGGAGCTCGTCGGCGCGGATATTTATAGCCGGTCGGCGCGGCTCTCGATCTTTAACGACGGAGCTCGTCGGCGCGGATATTTATAGCCGGTCGCGGCTCTCGATCTTTAACGACGGAGCTCGTTGGCCTTTAAAGCCGGTCGTGGCGGCTCTCGATCTTTAACGAAGGAGCTCGTCGCGGATATTTATAGCGGTCGGCGGCTCTCGATCTTTAACGACGGAGCTCGTCGGCGCGGATATTTATAGCCGGTCGGCGCGGCTCTCGATCTTTAACGACGGAGCTCGTTGGCGCGAATATTTATAGCCGGTCGGCGCGGCTCCCGATCTTTAACGACGGAGCTCGTCGGCGCGGATATTTATAGCCGGTCGGCGCGACTCTCGATCTTTAACGACGGAGCTCGTCGGCGCGGATATTTATAGCCGGTCGGCGTGGCTCCCGATCTTTAATGACGGAGCTCGTCGGGCTTTTAAGCCTAATTTGGACAACGTTTACCTGGCCGAACGGCACAAGGTCTTCGGAATTGAGCCTTTGGCTCGTACAATATACCTCCGGCTGAGCAGCTCGGGGCCTTCGTCGTCGAGCGCTTGGCTCCGATAATTTACCTTCGGCCGAGCGGCACGGGGCCTTCGGATAACCAACCGTTCGGCTATGAACACAGAATGCCTTGAGAATAATTTGTTTCCTGCGATAAAAAGGAGTACAGCTATTTTGAATTTACACAAAATAGAGCAAAAGCGCACCTCTCACCCAGCTCTATATGGCTGAAGGTGATTTGCACTCCATGGCCGATCCAGCATCCGACCTGCCGCATCCTTGAGGTAATAAGCGCCCGAACGGAGCTTCTCGACCACTTCAAAGGGTCCTGCCCAGGGAGCTTCCAACTTGCCGACATCTCCGACCGGCTTGACTTTCTTCCAAACTAGGTCGCCTACTTGAAAGGCTCTGGGGATCACGCGCCGGTTGTAGTTCTGTTTCATACGTTGCCGGTACGCCATCAGCCGGACGGACGCTTTAGCTCTTTCCTCTTCGACCAAGTCTAGCTCCATGCTCCTCCGTTCGGCGTTATCTTCATTATAATTTTGTACCCGAACGGACTCCACCCCAACTTCAATCGGGATGACTGCTTTGCCTCCATATACCAAGTGAAATGGAGTGACGCCCGTTCCCTCCTTTGGTGTCGTGCGGAGAGCCCATAGGACGCCCGGCAGCTCGTCTACCCAGCTGCCTCCTTCATGGTCGAGCCGAGCCCTTAAAATTCTGAGAATCTCTCGGTTGGTTACCTCGGCTTGACCGTTACTCTGGGGGTATGCCACCGATGTGAAGTGCTGCTCGATGCCATAACTTCGCACCACTTCCCGAGCAGCTTCCCAGTGAATTGACGTCCGTTGTCGGAGATGAGTCGTCTTGGGATGCCAAAGCGGCAGATGATATTTTGTCATATGAACTTTTTAACCATCTGCTCGGATATTTTTGCAAGTGGCTCAGCTTCTACCCATTTTGAGAAGTAGTCGACCGCCACCAATAAGAACTTCCGCTGCCCGGTAGCCATGGGGAAGGGTCCCACGATGTCCATCCCCCATTGGTCGAACGGGTAGGCCACAGTTGATGCTTTCATCTCATCTGCCGGTCGGTGGGACATGCTGTGATACTTCTGACAGGATAGACAATTTGCAACGGTCCGGGCAGCATCCTTTTGAAGTGTTGGCCAAAAATACCCGGCTAGCAAAATCTTCCTGGTTAACGACCGTCCGCCTGGATGTCCACCGCACGAACCTTGGTGCACTTCTCGAAGGATGTACTCGGCATCTTCCCAGCTGACGCATTTTAGGAGCGGACGGGAGAAGGCCTTCTTGTAGAGTTGATCTCCTACGAGGGTGAAACGACTAGCCCTTCTCTTCAGTAAATGAGCTCCTTCCCGGTCGGAGGGGGTAGCTCCCGAGCGCAAAAACTCCACAATAGTTGTCCTCCAGTCGCTCGGGTATGTGATGCCCTCCATCCGATCGACATGTGCTACTAAAGATACTTGCTCGATCGGCTTCTGAGAGCCGACCGGGTATAACGCGCTTGCCAGCTTAGCCAATTCATCCGCCACTTGATTCTCCGCTCGGGGGATCTTCTGAATAATCACCTCCCTAAAGTTGAGCTTAAGTTTTTCAATAGCCTCCACGTAGAGCTTGAGCCTTGTACTATTTATCTCGAAAATCCCCGAGATTTGCTGAGCAGCCAGCTGGGAATCTGAATAGAGGATGACCCGGACGGCTCCAACGTGCCGAGTGGCCTGCAATCCAGCAATAAGGGCTTCATATTCTGCTTCGTTGTTGGTCGCTCGGTAATCTAGCCGGACGGAGAGCTGCATCCGCTCTCCTTGTGGGGACAGCAAAACTATGCCAATTCCGCTCCCGTGTCTAGTGGACGATCCATCCACGAACACTTTCCACACAGCTTCGGGTTCCGGGTCCTGCACCTCCGTCACAAAATCGGCTAAGGCTTGTGCCTTGATAGCCGAGCGGGGTTGATATTGGATATCAAATTCGCTTAACTCGATTGTCCTTTTGATGAGCCGTTCGGAAGCTTCTGGATTTAAAAGCACTTGTCCCAACGGGCTATTGGTCTTGACGATAATCGTGTGCGCCAAGAAATAAGGACGAAGTCTCCGAGCGGCCAGGATCAGAGCAAAGGCCAACTTCTCGAGTCCGGTGTAGCGGGTTTCAACATCTTTCAAGATATGACTAAGGAAATATACAGGTTGCTCCTCACCTCCCGACCGGACTAACGCTAATCCCACTGCCTGCTCGGTTGAGGATAAATAAATGTGCAACGGTTCGCCGACAACTGGCTTGGCCAGCACAGGTAGGGAGTTTAAGTACGTCTTCAGTTCTTCAAAGGCCCGCTCGCAGTCTTCATTCCATTGGAACTTTGTAGCTTTGCGGAGGACTTTGAAGAACGGAAGGCTCCGGTCGGCAGTCTTGGAGATGAAGCGTGATACCGGTCAGCCTCTGTACTTCCCTCATGTTTCTGGGCGGTGGCATGTCCTGAAGAGCCTTCACCTTGCTAGGATTAGCTTCAATACCCCGTTCGGTCACAATATAGCCCAAGAAACGTCCTCCTTTGGCGCCGAACAAACACTTATGAGGATTTAGCTTGACCCCATATTTTCTGAGTGTACGGATGGTTTCTTCCATATCTTTGCATAAAGTTGCCGCTCGGAAGGATTTGATGAGGATGTCATCTACATAGACCTCCAGGTTGTGTCCGATTTGCTTGCGGAAGACCCTATTCATCAATCTTTGATATGTTGCTCCGGTATTCTTCAGTCCGAACGACATCACCGTATTACAATACGTCCCGTCCGGTGTAACGAAGCTAACTTTTTCCTGATCCTCCGGGGCGAGCGGCACTTGATGATAGCCTTGGTAGGCGTCCAACATACATATAAGCTCTCATCCGACTGTAGAATCTACGAGCTGGTCGATTCGGGGCAGAGGGTAGAAATCCTTCGGGCAAGCTTTGTTCAGATCTCTGAAGTCGATGCACACCCTCCATTTGTTGCCCGGCTTGGAGACGAGCACCACATTTGCTAACCAGCTTGGGAATTGAACCTCCCGTATGTGGCCGGCCTCTAAGAGCCTTTCTACCTCCGCTCGAATGATAATATTCTGCTCGGCGCTGAAATCTCTTCTCCTTTGTTTTACTGGCCGAGCATCCGGCCGGACGTGAAGCTTATGTTGGGCTATGCTAGGGGAGACCCCGGACAGCTCATGCGTCGACCAAGCGAAGACGTCACGATTCATCTGGAGGCATTTGACCACTTCTTCTTTCTGTTCATCCTCCAGGTCGGCGGCAATAAAGGTTGTAGCCTCCGATCGGCTCGGATGGATCTGAACCTCCTCCTTTTCATCATAAATTAAAGCAGGAGGTTTCTTGGTTATGGCGTGTACCTCGATCCGTGGAGCCTTTCGCGCGGCGCTGGATTCGGCTCGGACCATTTCCACATAGCATTTCCGAGCGGCTAACTGATCTCCTCGTACTTCACCGATTTTGTCCTCGACCGGGAATTTGATCTTATGATAGAACGTCGACACAGCAGCTCGGAATTCTCTTAACGCCGGTCGCCCCAGTATCACATTGTAGGATGAAGGGGAGTCGACCACCACAAAGTTTGTTGTCCTCGTTCTCCGGAGCGGTTCTTCCCCTAAGGAGATAGCCAGTCTTACCTGTCCGACCGGAAGAACCTCATGGGCAGCAGCTCGGCTTGATCGATTTGTAGTTGATCAAAGGCCTTTCTGAAGATGATGCTGACCGAGCTGCCAGTGTCAATGAAGATACGGTGGATGGTGTAGTTGGCTATCACCGCTTTGATGATAAGGGCATCCTCATGCGGCACTTCAACTCCCTCAAGATCCTTGGGCCCGAAACTGATCTCGGGTCCGCTCGCCTTTTCTTGGCTGCAACCCACCTCATGGATTCTGAGCTGCCGGGCGCTTGCCTTTCTCGCCCTGTGTGAATCTCCTCCGGTCGGCCCACCCGCAATAATATTGATTTCTCCCCGGGAGGTGTTGTTTCTGTTCTCCTCTTCCCGAGCGGACTGCCTAGGTCGCTCATTGGACCTTCGAGAGCGATCTTCATGCCTTGGAGGGAAACGCTGTTCGGGAGATCTTCTATATGTTCGCCGACCGGACTCTTGATGCCGCTGCCGGCGGCCGGGTGAAGGCGATCGACGAGGGCCACCCCGTCGTACGGGATGGGTGATTGAAGGCAGGCCCCGACAGTCGCGGGTGTTGTGGGAGTCAGTATTATGGAAAGAGCAAAACATTGGGGTCCATACCCTCTTTTTCTTCATCTTTGACCGCTCGGCCGCTACCTCTTGGACCACCGGGGACTTCGCATGATGTGCCCGGGATGCCTCAACTCTTGGTCCTCTTGGTGGCTGATGGGCAGCGGGCTGCTTTCGTTCGACTTGGGCCGGACGTTCGGCATGAGTTCCCTTCCGTCGGGCAACCTCCGCCTCTTCCACATTTATATACTCATTCGCCCGGTGTAGCATGTGGTCGTAGTCTCTGGGCGGTTTGCGAATGAGCGCGCGGAAGAAGTCCCCTTCCGCGAGGCCTTGCGTGAAGGCGTTTACCATTGTCTCCGAGGTGGCTGTGGGGATGTTCATTGCTACCTGATTAAATCGCTGTATATACGCCCGGAGAGATTCTCTTGGTTCTTGTTTGATGGTGAACAGGCTGACGCTTGTCCTTTGATAACGTCGGCTGCTCGCAAAGTGATGAAGAAATGCCTTTCGGAACTCCTGGAAACTAGTGATAGAGCCGTCCGGCAGCCTCTGAAACCACCTATGTGCAGATTCCGATAGAGTGGTGAGAAATACCCGGCACTTTATGCCATCGGAGTACTGATGCAAGGTGGCGATGCTGTCGAACTTCCCCAAGTGGTCGTCGGGGTCGGTCGTCCCATTGTAAGCTCCGATCGGCGGTGGTGTATAGTATTTTGGTAACGGATCCCGATGTATGGTTTCAGAGAACTGTCGGTGAACCTGCTCGGGTGGTGCGTTCGCTCGGGGAGCTTTGCCCTTCCTATGATCCCGAACGGGAGGCTCATCGGATGAGGATCCTTGTTCCTCGTGAGCGGGCGCGATTTCTGGGGGAGTATGGAAGAGTGCCTGAGGGAACCCTCCTGTTGAAACATATTCCGGGCGGTCTGCTTGCGCCGCTCGGCCTGCTGAAGCTGAGGTTGTTTGCTATTGCGCTCGCTCAGCCTGTGTTTTCTCCTTTTGCTGCGCCACTATCTTGGCTGCCCTCGCCTCGACTATAGCGTCAAACTCTTCTTGTGAGAGTGCCACGGTATGTAGTCTTCCAGCCTCGTCCATTGCCTTTGCTCGGATGCAGGTGCGTTCCCACAGACAGCGTCAAATTGATCCTGTCCGAACCAGGATCCTCGAGTGCTCCGGCGAACCTGCAACAAAACCGAGCCGAGGGGGGGGGTGTCCCGGCGACAGCCCTCCGACGCTCAAGTTAGGCGAAGGAATAAGAAAGTGGCTTAGAAAATGTAGACTTGTGTGTCTCCGGTTGAAGAAATGGAGGCCTTATATAGACCTCTCGAAGGAGCCTGGGCACACCAATCGAAGCGATCACCTGCTTTCGACCATGCCTAGGTGTGGGCCTGTCAGAAGGGCATCCATAAGACCATACTGCTACTGTATCAACCTGTCCGTGACGTGATGGTGGGGCCTTTAATAGTGCCATCTTGCGTACAGTCTAATCATCATGCCTTTGCTGACATATCATATCCCGAGCCGATCGAATAGGCCGCTCGGCTAACCACTGTTCCCTCGCCACGATTCCGGCCGAGCGGACACCTCCGCTCGGCCATTCGACTTCGGTTCTTCTGCTTTGGCGTCGGAAACCCAAACCTTTGGCTGGGTAATCTCTGGTTCCGCTCGGACGGGACCCCATCTGTGGGTCCCCCATTCTTACCGCCGGATCAGTTGATAACATAAGTCATATCTTAATTTGTATCTCAAAAAATATTCTATCTTAATTTTAAACATGATTATGTAGAAAAGAAATTGACAGATTCAAAAAAATACTGAATAAGAGAGAAGAAATCAACAGATTCATCAAACATTCACATGCTGAAGAGAGGGAGGAGCTTATTTCTTTTCCCCAAGAGTTTAGAAAATCTAGATTTGATCAAACATTGGTTGAAGTCGAACATATTACAAGTGAAATGGGAATCGAATCTATTTTTCGAGAAAAGCGCATTATTCAAAGAAAAAGACAATTTGATGAGATCAACCATGAAAAGGTAATTCAATCTCTTAAAGAATATTTTCGAGTTAATCACTTTCATTTTATAATTGATCAAGCTTTTTCTTCACTTCAAATTCGGTTCGAGTAATTTCAAAAGTACGAAAAAATCTTTGGATTGTTATTTAGTTTGGAAAAGTTGTAGTATATTGATGCTGATGGTCTCTTGAGCTCATGTGTCAATCTTCAAAATCCATTAACAAATGATGAGTGTTTCAATGTTGATGAATCAGATTGATTTCTAGAACTAAATGTGTTAAGATACTCATTACCTAGAGAAACAAAAAGAGCGATTGATGCGTTGAATTATTTGAAAATAATGGATGGTTGTTATCCAAATGACTATATCGCATAGCGAGTTTTGCTGACTATACTAGTTACAGTTGCATCTGCCGAAAGGAGTTTTTCCAAATTGAAATTGATTAAAACTTATCTTTGATCAACTACATCTCAAGAAAGACTAAATGAGTTAGTTATGTTATCTATCGAGAAAAAGTTGTTGAGAAAGTTAATTATACAAACTTTATCAATACTTTTTATTCAAAAAATGGAAGACAAATAATATTCAAGTGACTATGTATTGGTTCGGAACATGAATTTTATATTTTGTTTGGATTTTTTTTTATAACATTTGCTTACAACATTATTTTTGATTATATATTTTGTCTATATTTTATTTCTAGATTTCATGTTTCAAATATTATTATATTTATATTGATAAAAAATATATGAATATTAATCTTTGACAGTATATGTTTTGTGCTCACCTCAGGTCTCAAAATCTCAGGTCCAGCACTGATCGTGATCACGATCTAGCTGCAATTATATTATAGATCATTCCTTGGTCAATAAAAATGGACCAGAGGATCCGGTCTCGAAACTATGAGGTTAGCAATTGTTTTATCTGTTTACTTGGAAGAGGTAAGTAAACATATGAATTTTTTTTTCTTAAAACAGGGTTCTAAAAATGGGCCAAAATCACAACGTTAGTAGGGGGGTGTAAACGAATTGAATTGAACCGAATATGAAAAAAAATAAATCTAAGGCTCTAATTCGGCTTAAATTGGTTATATTAGAGTTCGAGATCGATTCGAAACTCGAAAAATTAGGGGTGTAAACGAATTGAATTGAACCGAATATGAAAAAAAAAATATAAGGCTCTAATTCGGCTTAAATTGGTTATATTAGAGTTCGAGCTCGATTCGAACTCCAAAAATTTAAAATTTTTTGCTCGGATTCGACTCGAATCAGAGTTCGAGTTTGAGTTCGGATTGAAAGATTTGAACATATTCATGAGCTATTTGAACTATTGCTCATAACTAAGTACTCAAAATGTTTGAAATTTATTTACTTAATATATAATTATATTATATTAATAAAATATTAAGTCTCGCGAGGGACTCACGAACTATCAAACTAAATAATTTGGACTCGAGTTCGGCTAAAAAAAAATTCGAACATGTTAGAGTTTGACTCGAATTCGATAAGTTCGAATACGAATCAAATATTTATCGAGCCGACTCAAAAAGCTTACAAACTAGTTCGATTCATTTATACCTCTAGTTAGTAGGTCGATAATTAGATAAAACAATGAATCCAAGAACACCCGATCTAGGGCGATGAGCTGGTTTCATAGAAATTTTCTATCGATTGTCAGGATAAATTGGGAAATATTGACGGCAGGTGATCCAGAAGCTGAGCATCTCATGATTGTATGCTTAATTTTTTTAAAAAAATCTTATAAATACATCGTAACTGGGATATGATAATTTAACCTATTTTCTACTGCACCGTAGCCCGAGCAGATTGACAATTAGATAGATGGAATAGTCAATCGACCGTTTTTATGTATATTAGAATTTCTTATATAAAAAACAAAGAATGCAATATTTCATCCTAAAAGTATCCTTATTTTGATGTTGTTATATACAATTTAACCTTTTTTTTATCAACTTAATTAAAATTACTTATTTATCAATATCGTTTTAAAAGTTAATATCTTTATAAACTTATTATAGCAATCATTTAGTAGCATTACAATCATTAAATGGTTGTTATTATGCTGTACCACTAATTACTACTACAGTAATTAATGATGCTTTTAATATTGTTAAATTGATTTTGATCCATCAAAATCATTCCTCTTGTTTGTTTTGGAAAGGGAAGTGATAGGAGAAAAAAAATATGAATATAGACCGTTGCACTATTTAAATTCGTTTTTATGTAATAAATGGTAACTTTCAAATTTAGAGAAATCTTGGAATTTAAAATGAGTAATTCGGAGTCAAATCCTTAGTTTGATAAACCATTAAGATCGTAAATTTGCATCCTTGTACACCTACACATGAAAAAAAAACCTCCCTATATATTTATTCACATTATTGATGTATGAAAATCAATATAAACTAACCAATATGTCTTAAAATTCTCAATGTGAGACTAAAATCCCATTTACAATGAAATTTCTTTCCTCTTCCACATCTTCTTCATTCACATATATACAACATACATAACTTGGGGGAATGTGAGGGATCTTGAATCATCTTTTACTATAATATAATAACTAAATAAAAATAGGAGCAAACAATTTGCCCAAGCTAGCTTACTATTTGATGCAATATCAATCTGACCATAACAGATTTAGCGTTGTCTATGCCAAATATTGCTGGGCATAGGTGAAAGAAAAGAAAAGAAGGCCCTAGAGACGAGCAAGAATCGAATGCCCGAGATGAAAGATGATAGCGTCGTTGTGCTTAGATGACTCGATCGAAATGGGCTATAATAGGGAACTTATATTCAAGGGAAAATCGACACTACTACTGTTCTACAGTTAGCACAACAAAACTGCAACTTGATTAGGATGAGAAAAGGAAACACTTATGGAAATAAACAGTTTTAGATTACAAATTAAAATGTCCAATTATACATAGATTTTGTCTAACAAAAAACTGTAAGAGAGTTACTAAATCCAATTTTCACCTAATTTTCTTTGCAGATTCAGGCAATGATCTCTAGGTTTTTTGCTTGAATTATGAAAGGAGCTTTAGAAATCATACCGTAATGAATAATAAACTCTGCAACAAAAAAATCACTCGTCTCATTTGTTCACGTATGGTACAACTCAACATTAAATACGAAACATTTATAAGATTAAACATCAAGATTGCCTGAGTCGATATCAGAAGATGTCGTTTTTTTTTGGTTGCACAAATAGTCTAAGTCTCTCCATCTCACCAATGACAGTAAATCATCCTGTAAGAACATCCATTGTCACATAGTCTGGTTTGCATCCCTGCAAACTCATCTTGTCCATAAGCTCGAAGGCTTTATCAGACATGTTATGGTTCTTAAGACCCTTGAAAATAGGTCTATCGCAGAATCAACTTTTTGATTCTTACAACAAGAATCAATGAGGATGGTATAAATAATAGTGTTGGGCGGCACCATTGACACATCCATGCTCTTGAAGATCTTCATGGCCTGCTCAAGATCACCAGCTTTGCAGTAACCATTGATCAGAGCTCCATAAGTCACAACGTTAGGTTTGCATCCATTGTCGACCATTTCGTTGAGGAATTTATCAACCTTTGAAAAATCACCAGCCTTGCAGAAAGCATCAATCAGAGAAGTGTATGTGAAGACATCAGGCCTAAGCCCTGCCTTGTACATTTCGTCATGTATCTCGAATGCCTTATCCGACCTCTTCTTCTTGGAAAACCCATTGATCAAAGTGTTATAGCTCTTGATGTCTACTCGAAAATCATTCTGTCTCATCAATGACAAGTTCGAATAAGCATCATCAAGTTTACCAACTTGAGTCAACCCACAGATGAGAGTGGAGCATGTCCCAGAATCAGGGGAAACCCCTTCCTTGATCATCTCATCAAACAATGCGGTTGCCCATCCTACATTGTCAGAATGAAGAAAAGCACCAATCAGGAAGTTATAGGTGATAGCATTGCCTTTAACTTCCGGCCACTCGATCTTTTTCTTTCGAAAAAATCAAGGGCACTTCCGATCATCCCAAGCCTGCACATTCCATTTACAAAGGTATTCAGAGTAACCACATCGATGGCCACCCTTTCCTTCTCCATCCTGGTAAGCAATTCATGAGCCATGTCCAACTCTACAGCCTTGCAGAAGGCATCGATCAAGGTGTTGTAAGTCACACTGTCAAGATCACAAGCATGACTAGATTTCATCCTATCAAGCAAGGAGAGACCATCCTGAAGCCTTCCAGCCTTGCAGAGGCCGTAGATGAGAGTGTTAAAAATGATTGTGTCAAGGGACACTCCTGAATCTGGGCTTGACATTGCGTCGAGCACGTTCAGTGCATGGTCGAGGCGACGGGATTTGCAGAGGTGATTGATGAATATACCTAAGGTCACACTGTCAGGATCACAAGCATGGCTAGATTTCATCCTATCAAGCAAGGAGAGACCATCCTGAAGCCTTCCTGCGTTGCAGAGCCCATCTATGAGAGTGTTAAAAATGATTGTGTCAGGGGATACTCCTGAATCTGGGCTTGACATTGCGTCGAGCACGTTCAGAGCATCGTTGAGGCGACGGGATTTGCAGAGGTGATTGATGAGTATACCAAAGGTGACTACGTTGGGCCGCACGCCAAAGCCTTTCATCTCCGAAAACAGAAGATTCATCCTTGCGAAGTCTTGAATTGCGGCGAGGTCAGTCAAGAGGGCGTTGCACACAGGGGCCTCGATGGAGCCGCCAGCATCCTTTACCTCATGGAAGAAATCCCAAGCCCTGGAGGTGGCGCCGCGGCGGCACAGCTTGTTGATGAGCTCAGTGAACAGGACGACGTTGGGCGGGAAATTTTCCATCATGGCGATCTTGACGAGGAGGGCGAGGGACCCCTCGTTATGGGGATGGCTTCGCTTGGCCAGGCCGGAGAAAACGATCGACCGAGTGGCGGCGTCAGGCAGGGTAGTAGAGTCAGGGCAAATCATGCCGCCGAGGATCGACAAGGCGGCGGAGAGGCGACCGGGAGAGGCGGAGTCGAGCAGGGAGTGGTAGTTAAGATGGCCAATCGAGGCATTGTGGGAGTTTCTCAGTTAAGAGGTGCTTCACGTCGCTCCGGGTGCCTACGCCACAATCGCAATTGACGTCGGTGATAGCGGTGGTGGTGGAGGAGGAGGAAGCGTGGCGGCGGAGGCAGAGAGGCATCAAACGCAAACACGGATTTTTCACCAGCTTCATCTACCGTTTGGCCACTCGACTGGAGATCAACACGGAGATACGGTGACTGAGAAGACAGTAGAAACGGCAATTTAACAAAGGAAGCACGTGAAAATCTGAAATTACCTTTTATATTATTTTTGTATTAACTAAAAAGTGCACTTTTTTTTTAAGTATTTCCTATTTTATCCTCATGATAATTTAACTTTTTCAATTATTTTTCTTTTCTTCATTATATTTCTCTCACTTCTCTCTTTTCTCTGTCGGCAAAATATAAGAATAATATTAGTCAATTTTTAATCACATTTTAATACATTTAAAGAAACCAAAATAAATAATGGACACCATATTTGGACTCCTTGCAATTTTAGAAATCCACAGGAACTGAAATGGGTGCAATCAGAGCTTTCTAGGTCGATTAGTGCGTTTCGGTCAAAACCCACTGATGGACCTAGAGAGCTCCGATTGCACTCATTTCAGTTTCTATAGATTTCTAAAATTAATTATTTATTTTGGCTTTTTATAGATGTTAACAAGTAAAATCAAAGAATCGGCATAAAAGTCCACGTTAGGCCTGATATGGAATCATATCAGGCCCAACGTGGACCTGATATCATTCCATATCAGGCTCACGTTGGGCCTGATTTGAGTCCATATCAGGCCCAATGTGGATTTTTTGTCGATTCTTTGATTTTACTTGTTAACATCT
This sequence comes from Zingiber officinale, assembly GCF_018446385.1. Lineage (NCBI taxonomy): Eukaryota > Viridiplantae > Streptophyta > Magnoliopsida > Zingiberales > Zingiberaceae > Zingiber > Zingiber officinale. The sequence continues at coordinate 11,956,600 of NC_055988.1, read as the reverse complement.
ACAAAAAGCCAAAATATATAATGGACACCATATTTGAACTCCTTACAATTTTAGAAATCCATAGAAACTGAAATAAGTGCAATCGGAGCTCTCTAGGTCCATAAGTAGATTTTGACCGAAACCCACTGATCGATCTAGAAAGCTCCGATTGCACCCATTTCAGTTTCTATGAATTTCTAAAATTACAAGGAGTTCAAATATGGTGTCCATTATTATTTTTGACACTCCTAGTGGTAGACCAGAGGTTTTGAAAAACCCTAAATCTTTCTTTCTTTTTTTTTCATTTTTTTTTGTTTAGGCCTGATATGAAAAGATATCATGCCCACGTTGGGCCCGATATCTCCCCATATCAGGCCCACATGCCTAATGTGGGCCTGATATGAGAGAGATCAGGCCTAGTAACAATAAAAAATAAAAAAATAAAAAATAAAAAAAAAATAAAGAGAGATTTAGGATTTTCAAAACCTCTGGTCCATCACTAGGAGTGCCAAAAATAATAATGGACACCATATTTTAACTCCTTGTAATTATAGAAATTCATAGAAACTGAAATGGGTGCAATCGGAGCTTTCTAGGTCGATCAGTGGGTTTTGGTCAAAACTCACTGATGGACCTAGAAAGCTCCGATTGCACCCATTTCAGTTTCTATGGATTTCTAAAATTGCAAGGAGTTCAAATATGATGTCCATTATTTATTTTGGCTTTTTATAGATGTTAACAAGCAAAATCAAAGAATCGGCAAAAAAGCCCACATTCGCTCGATATGACTCAAATCGTGCCCAACGTGGGCCCGATATGAATGATAGTTTGACGTTGGGCGATATGATTCCATATCGTGCCCAACGGGCTTTTGCCGATTCTTGATTTTGCTTGTTAACATCTATAAAACAAAATAAATAATGGACACTATATTTGAACTCCTTCAATTTTAGAATTATTATTGTTTTAGGTCCATCAGTGAGTTTTGACCGAAACCCACTGATCGACCTAAAAAGCTCCGATTGCACCCATTTCAGTTTCTATGAATTTCTAAAATTACAAGGAGTTAAAATATAGTGTCCATTATTATTTTTGGCACTCCTAGTGGTGGACCAGAGGTTTTGAAAACCCTAAATCTCTCTTTATTCTTTATTTATTTTTTTTTTGTTGTTGTTACTAGGCTTGATATCTCCCATATCAGGCCCACATTGGGCCTGATATGGGGAGATATCAGGCCCACATTGGGCCTGATATGAAGAGATATCAGGCCCAACATGGGCATGATATCTCTTAATATCAGGCCTAAACAAAAAAAAAAGGAAAAAAAAAAAGAAAGAGAGATTTAGGGTTTTTCAAAACCTCTAGTCGACCACTAGGAGTGTCAAAAATAATAATGGATATCATATTTTCACTCCTTGTAATTTTAGAAATTCATAGAAACTGAAATGGGTGCAATCGGAGCTTTCTAGATCGATCAGTGGATTTCGGTCAAAACCCACTGATGGACCTAGAGAGCTCCGATTGCACCCATTTCAGTTTCTATGGATTTCTAAAATTGCATGGAGTTCAAATATAATGTCCATTATTTATTTTGACTTTTTATAGATGTTAACAAGCAAAATCAAAGAATCGGCAAAAAAGCCCACGTTGGGCCTGATATGGACTCAAATCAGCCCAACGTGGGCCTGATATGGAATGATATCAGGCCCACGTTGGGCCTGATATGATTCCATATCAGGCCCAACGTGGGCTTTTTTGCTGATTCTTTGATTTTTGCTTGTTAACATATATAAAAAGCCAAAATAAATAATGGACACCATATTTGAACTCCTTGCAATTTCAAGGTCCATCAGTGGGTTTTGATCGAAACCCACCAATCGACCCAAAAAGCTCCGATTGTACCCATTTCAGTTTCTATGAATTTCTAAAATTACAAGGAGTTAAAATATAGTGTCCATTATTATTTTTGGCACTCCTAATGGTAGACCAGAGGTTTTGAAAACCATAAATCTCTCTTTATTTTTTTTATTTTTTGTTGTTACTAGGCCTGATATCTCTCATATCAGGCCCACATTGGGCCTGATATGGGGAGATATCAGGCCCAACGTGGTCATGATATCTCTTCATATCATGCCGAAATAAAAAAAAAAGGAAAAAAAAAAGAGAGATTTAGGGTTTTTCAAAACATCTGGTCCACCACTAGGAGTGCCAAAATAATAATGGACATCATATTTGGACTCCTTGCAATTTTAGAAATCCACAGGAACTGAAATTGGTGCAATCGGAGCTTTCTAGGTCGATTAGTGGGTTTCGGCCCGATCGCACCCATTTCAGCTTTCTATGGATTTCAAAATTACAAGGAGTTCAAATATGATGTCCATTATTTATTTTGGTTTTAGATGTTAAAAGTATAATGAAGAATGAAAAACCCACATTGGGCCTGATATGGACTCAAATCAGGTCCAACGTGGGCCTGATATGGAATGATATCAGACCCACGTTGGGCCTGTTATGATTCCATATCAGGCTCAATGTGGGCTTTTTATGCCGATTCATTGATTTTGCTTGTTAACATGTATAAAAAACCAAAATAAATAATGTACACCATATTTGAACTCCTTGTAATTTTAGAAATCCATAGAAACTGAAATGAGTGCAATCGGAGCTCTCTAGATCCATTAGTGGGTTTTGACCGAAACCCACTAATCGACCTAGAAAGTTCCGATTGCACCCATTTCAGTTCCTGTAGATTTCTAAAATTGCAAGGAGTTTAAATATGGTGTCCATTATTTATTTTGGCTTCTTCAAATGTATTAAAATGTGATTAAAAATTGACTAATGTTATTCCTATATTCTACCGACAGAGGAGAGAGAGAAGTGAGAGAAATATAATGAAGAAAAGAAAAATAGTAGAAAAAGTCAAATTATCATGAGGGTAAAATAGGAAATACTTTTAAAAAAGTGCGCTCTTTGGTAAATACCAAAGTAGTGTACGCCTTTTGGTAAATTCAGATTTTCAAGTGCGCCCTTTGGTAAATTGCCGCAGTAGAAAGAATGAATTATACAGGGTATAGGAATTTATGTCCCGTGTTCGATCTCTCAACCTGGACCTTGTATTTGGAGGACCGGATCCTCTCGTCCCTTTGTCTTGGTCTGTTCCTAGATCGAAATAAGGGGATTGGTGGGAGATAATGACCCCTACCTATTATAGATGGGGGTCATTACCCTCACTAATACAAAGGCTGGATCATGAATTGATCAAACCTTTGCGGACCAGAGGATCCGCCCTCGTATTTGGATCGGATGACAAAAGATGGGGAAAGAGGATAAGGAATGGGAGTAAAGTATCCTAAATTTATTTTAGAATAAATTAAATTAATAATAATAAATATATTTTAAAAAAATTCTATAATTTTAAAATAAATTTATATATCTCATTTAAATTAGAAATTAATTGAAATAATTTAATTAATGTTTTAATTAAAAACATAACATTGTCATGCGCTCCTCTCTCCTCGCGCCTACGCGACCCACTCGTTGCCTACTCCCCTCTTCCCCATCAAGAAGAGAATAGCCATCGGCGTCGCCTCCTAGAGCACGCTCGCATCGCCATACATCTACTCCATTGTTGCTCAAGTAGTCGGAGAACAGTAGGCGGCGACGTCTCCTCATCACCGACGACTCCTCGAGCATGTTCTCGCCATCATGCATCACCTCCATAGTTGCTATCCGTCAAGAGAGCATCGAACATCTCCTCCTCCTCAAGCTTTGACAGAGGATTCTATTGGAGGAAATTTTATTTGAGTTCTTCTTCCCCTTCCTTACACTCCGATTTGGGGTGTAAGAAATTAAATCTCTTTTCCCCCCTCACAAGGTTAAGGTTTACCCTTCCTTCCCCTTCATCTTTGTAAATCACTTCTTCCCAAACGAGGTTAAAAGTTCTCCCTCCCCTTCCTTCACCTTCTCCCAAATAGAGGATAAGTGGCAAACCTCCAATCATTTACCACTTTAGCTATGTCATGGCCTCTTATACTGCCATTAGATTCATGCAATGAACGTGATTAACCCACTTGTGTAGGGGAATCAGATTTACTACATGAATCTGCCCAAAGATGTCTTATTTATTGATCCACATATTACAAACTCCAATTCATCACAAATCATTGATGGGAATGATATATGCTCACCTCCTGACTCTTGTGCCTGACTGAGAGGGTCAACCCACATGGGATGCTTGGAAGTGCTGAGAGTCACGCGTGAATCGAGCACGGGGAGATGAAGACCATATATATGCTACTTTTTTAAAAATAGCTTAAATATTATAACTCAAACCTTAAACTTTAAACTCTAAATCCTAAATTCTAAACCCTTAACTCTAAAAAAAAAATATACTCAATACTCATAAGGTGAGTACCATAAGATAAGTAGGGTAATATTCTTGTGTGTGTGTCCCTAAGGACCTTACACCGCATATCCCGTGTACACTTAAATTTTTTTTTTCAATTTAATTTTTTTTGGGCTTAGTACTAGAACCCAACCTCTAAACCCTAAAGACAATTCCCTAAATGACATACTCGTAAGCCAAAAAAAAAAATCTGCTATAGCAAGACATGGATGAAATCCATCGCATAAAATTGTACCTTCAGTTTATGCCACTATTTAGGTATTCTACCATATGCTTTTATCAAAATTGTTATACAAGCTCTGGTTAGTACTCAGTTTGATGACCAGAAACTCACTTGCACTAAGTTCGTCACAAATATCCACCTATGGTTTTTAAATAATTGTGATACATTTGGAACTCCCTTATTCCTTGCCAAGTTATGGATTAAGCCTTTACTCCACCCAAATATCTATTTAATTTTAAGCCTAAACTTTCTCATTGCTCTTGATCGAACCCTTCTTACCAAAGATTATGCTATATTCCTTTCCACTCATGTTATTTCATTTATTGTGTTTGACTACCTTCCACCATGTATAAGAGTGTTGATACCCCTTTAGCCCCTATTTACAACACTCTCAAAGATTCCCTTTACCTCAGTTGAACCAACAACCCAAATTAATAAAGATTGCACATGTCTAAATAACTCATGTAAAGGACCCTGTTTGCTAAATGTCTAGGAAAACTAGAAATACTTGTTCTTTAGAAATAGATACAAAAAATCTTGAAGACTTTAGATCTTCCTACATATTTACTCTCTCCAACATATTTACTTCACTTATTAAACACTCAACCCAGACTCCCTAATTTTTTGATTGGAGAAAACAAAGATTATTGAAGAAAGTCCTACTAAATACTGTGAAAGAGATAAAGTCTATTGCAAACTTTTCATAATAAATCTAGATCTAACAATTAAAGCATAAGATTTAAGATATACAAATTGGGAAGCAAAAGAATGCACCATGCATATTAAACAATCAATAAATATAAGAGCAATCTAGTGATCCACGCCCAGACATAGAAGCTTGGCCTTTATAGTAAAAAAAGGATCTGAGTAAAAATGCAGACAATCAAGAATGATCTTTAATTACAAATGGCTAAATGATAACTATCAAAAGGAAGGTTTAATTGTCAAAAGGAAGGATACAAAATTCCATATAAAGACAAACTTCTTAACAAAATATTGACATAAAGTTAGGATTCTAGCAGGTAAACATGCATCCTTAGTCAGTTGAATGGACAACCTTCTCATAACCATAAGGATATTTTGAATGGTTAGTTATGTCATTCTGAGTTAAAGTAGCATTACAAATCTTTCAAAGAAAAATGGATGACATTTTTAGAAATTTTTTTACGTTTACATGTGTCTATATCGATGATGTTCTCGCCTTCTTAAAAACAAAGGAGAAGCATTTTGCTCATCTACATACTATTTTCAACCTTTTTGAGAAACATGAACTCATTATCTCTAAAAAAAAAAAGATGAAGCTCGCTACAAAACATATAGACTTTCTAAGAGCTGAAATAGGACAGGGAAAAATTATCCTCTAGCCACATACTATAAGAAAATTACTAGTATTTCTAGATAAAATGGAAGATACAAATACTTTACGATCTATTCTTGGACTACTTAACTATGTCAGGCATTACTTATATAACATTGGTAAAATTAATGGACCTCTATACAATAAAACTTTCATTGCTGGGAAAAGATATTTTAATTAACAAGATATTGATCTAGTAAAATAAATCAAAAAAATGATAAAAATCATTCCAGTTTTAACTAGGATGGAGAGGAGGCTTATTCATAAAAGTTTTCAAATATGACCCTACAACATCTGAAGCCCTATGTCGCTATGCTTTAGTAAAATACAAGAAAAAAGGACATTTGACTTCCCTCGATTATGAAATTCTAGCAGTCATTTATTATCTTGATGCATTCATGTTGTTTATCTATAACAAATAAGAAATTACTATCAGAACTGACTGCAAAGCTATAGTTAAATATAGTCAACAAACACAAGGTTTAAGAAAGAACTTAGGCACCAAGTGATGGCTTAAATTCATAGACACAATTATAAACAAAAGATTAAAAATTAATTGGGAACATATTAAGGGAATAAATAATTTCCTAGCAGATACTTTATCTAGTCTGTTACATTACACTTTACTAAATATTTCAGGATTATGGATAGACGAAACAAGGTATGTACTTTTGCCATGAAAATCATACAATTTGGTAATCAAGAGTTACAACAATTTACAAGACATGAGGAACAATTTCATTTTTCGTCTAAAGACAAACTTGACTATATACAGAAATACCTACTTGATAATATTTGGAATATTCCAACAATACCAGGAAGATCCAATTACAAGATTGCTATCATCAATGCTTTGCCCAACTATTTCTTAATGACAGTACAAAAATTGGAAGGCAAAAAATTCTCTTGTTAAATAGTCTTTTCTGAAACACAATTAGGAGTCTATTATGACCAGGAGGAAGTCAAAATAGCAATACAAAGTTGTAAAAAACCTTCTTACAAAGGCTTTCACTCTTTAGATGAAGCCTTTACTTCTACTAGAGCAGCAATAGATCCTAACTTCTTTATAAACACATTACTTAAGGCAGGGGGAAACATTCAGGTAGAAAAAACTTATACTCAAGCAACTATTAATGAGCTTGAACAAAAACCTTCTGGTCCTCCTCATTGACCTAACTACTTAACTCTGGCCCAACTTAAAGTCAAGGTTGTTGACATAGCAGAACAAAGAGCTTCAGAAGCAACACTCTTGGGACTTCACACAACTATTCCAAAAGACATCTCCACATATGTTCGTAGCATGACATAAAGATCCACCTTTCAAAATTTCTTAGACTTATATGAGATACTTAAAATTTTTCATACAAGCCCTTCTACATGCATGACAATTGTCTATGAGGCAGAATTCAGCTATAAAATAAAATGCCAAAATGCCTATATAGATTCAGTAAAATATGGTTGACAATGTTAACTAATCTACTCCTTTAGAAAAGCCAACATTGACTATGAAAAATATGTCCTAAGAAACTTCAAAGGAAGATTTATCACTTCATTTACTTTAATGGATTATGGACTTCTACATAAGTTTTGGTTATATGACTTAGACTCAGTCAAAGATTTTCCAAATAAATTAGGCAGTGTGATAACTCATGCTCTTGAAGAAAAAGAAACCTTTATGATCTACACTTTTGACAGCACTCCGCCAGAATAAATTGATCTCAAGATAAAACCAGTCTGACATCTAATCAAGATAAACATCCATGAGGTAAATGACCTTCAATTAGAACTTGAGGACTAACCCTCAGATCCGAGATAGAATGGGCATCATTAGCAGTACCAACAAACCAGCTAAAAAATTGGTGTGCTTCTATTCAAGGAAGCAATTGGTTGTGGGATCAACATGAGGACTCAGAATATTACATGTTAGTCAGAGAAACATACACTAAAAAAATATATTGGCCAAAAGATATAGGTGCTCAATCACTTTTGTTTAATTTTTCTACTCAGCATACAACCCTCTTCCAACATTATCAAAAGAAAGCTGAAAAGTAGGCAGCCAAGAAAATGACTAGCTTAGCAAGATCAACAATGGCCTATAGATGTGCTCTAAACAAAACTAACACCCCAACTCAAGGCACTAGCTCCAAAGCGCCATCCTTAGACTCAGTAGGTGAACACAATCTCAAAAATATGATGGAGCCCTAACCAGACATAAGCCATGATGTCAGCCTCTAGCAATGTAAGCCATGATGTCGGTCTCTAGCAAAATCATTAGCCATGACAAATTACTCCACTACCACCTCCACTATCTTTTGTCCCTTAATTTATTCCCTTGTTTTATCCTCCACTCTACTTTGAGCCCTTTTTCTCTCCATTGCTCTGTGTCCCCTCTCCACTCTCATGACAAATTAGCTCCTCTCTTCCTTCTCTTCAAAGTAATCTCTTAGCTAATGCCCTATAAAACCAACTCTCTTCTCCTCCAGGCATCCAAGAAGCATGTGTGCTAGCGATTGAGTGTGTAAGTGTAATTCAGTTTCTATAAGTTTTTAAGTCTTTCCTTTTGTAATACCCATGTACATTTCTATGTCTTTCCTCTTGCAAGATATATCCTATATTTTTGCTTTCAACTCCTCTATAAGAATGCATTATATTTCTAATAATTTTCCCTCATGGCCTTTATGATGAACTAAACCTCCACTAGGTCAAAGAAAGGCTCTACCTTGTTCTACTAGAATTACTTAATCTCATAAAATTTCCTCAGTCCTTCTCCAAGTAACCTAGAGGTAAACGGTAATTATAAAGGAATAGTAGAAACATTGGCTAGATAAATCCTGTGTGGGCTATAGAAAGGACGGTCTTATGTCAAGGTCTTAAAAATAGTTGGGACACTAGTTCAACTGCGATGTCCTTGACAGGTGAGGCTTACTGGAAGTAAATAGATTAAGTACTAAAGGTAGAACAAAGTATCCTAGCTCTTGACCTAGATTCATCCAAAACCCAACTTCGCTATTTATTAACAATTTCTATTCACACTTATTGTTCACACTTACTATTTACACTTACCGTTTACAAACCCTAAAATTTCTAAAAAAACATAACTTTGATATGAAACACTTACAACTACTTTTACTTTTTATTGTTCAAAATTACTATTCACTATTTGCTATTTCACTATTCAAAATTATGGTTTACTTTATACTATTTATAATTACTATTCACAAACCCTAAAATGTTTGAAAAATATAACTTTGATACAAAGTACTAAACATTTGGTATCAGAGCCCTAAGTTCTTTGGACCACCATGCATGACTTCTAATTCTAAAGACTTTTTGGACTTTCAAAAATTAGATTTTTTAGATCCAGTCCTCCAAGTCTCAACTCAAAAATTGTCACTCTAGATCAACATAAACATAGTTGATGTTTTAGATCTAGAACACATAATCACTATCTTCATGTTGATAGTGCACACTTAAATACAATCACATACCTACTACTCAGTATAGGAACCAACTTAGAGTTTCAATAAAGCCAAACTAAAATCCTATCAGAAAAAACAACTATCACTCTAAATCAACAAACACAAATACTAAGTGATTTAAAAACAAATATTGATTTCTTAAAAGATGTTCAAGACTCCTTGAATAAACGATTTAGCCAACTCAATATACTTAGTATTCCTACAAAGAAAGAAATCTTAAACCTTTCAAAATTGATTGTAGAAAATGAACCTAAAAATTAGGAACTTCAATCCAAACATTTTGAGCTCTAGTGTAAAATGGTTTTACTTTAAATTAAAGAATTAATTGAAATACATAAAACTCAATTAGCAGACGAATTGAAGAATCTACGTACTACACTTGAAGATATTAAATATAAATGAACAAATTGAACTTTGAAATATATATTACGAAGAAGCCTTGAAATTTTCTAAACACTTTTAAAAAATCTAAGAGAACGACTATTGTAAGATTGAGGTTTTGGACACGAAGACCAAGTGTTAATCCAACAAAATAATACTATACTAACCCTTCTAGCATCATTACACTGTCGACTCACTTTACTAGAAAATAAACTACTTCAAGTTGAAACACAAATTCAGAAAATCACTAAAGCCACCGAGTGGAGAGAAAGCATAGATAACCTGATTAGAGACTTAAGTAAATTATCTGCAGGAAACATAATTCCTAGAAAACAACCTAAAACTTATTCTTTCTTAACCTATTAGCACAATGAATCTAACACAAACATGGACTGGACCATTCACAGGACCCTCACAGATAGTAAGAGGACAAACAAAGTCAAATACGACTTCCTGGTTAGATAATATCATAACCAAACGACGTAGTATTTCTACTTATCTACTAGAAGATCTGATAGATATAGAAAGAAACTTAAGAACTTTCTCAAATGAATAACTTAATTCCCTAAATCCTAGGAGATTAAATAATCAAGGAATATTATCCTTTACTACATCACTCTATTATCATCATAGAATCCAACCACATCATCTTTCAGATGGAGGAGAAGAAAGGCTGAATCTTATTGCTGAAGAATTAGTAAGAGCACTTCTACAACGAAGGCATAATTATATATATCTAGGATTAATAGTATTTGGCCTTAGAGGCTTAACAAGAAAGAGAATAAGAGCTAAAGTCTTCCCAGTACTATACAACACTAGATTTTCATATGATGAAAAAGTAAAATCTTAGTTCAAGCCAAAGGCTATGAAAACTTCCAAAGACATTGTAACGACCCGCCTTCTGGGTACTAAGCTGTAAGGCGAATCGCTACAATACTGCTAAGCTATACTGCGCGGAAAGCTGGCTAATTAAAATTTTTGCTAACTAATTGATTCTTATAAACTAATCGCCTTACAGACCGATCTACTGATACTGGTACGGTCACAAGACCCTGGATCGGTCTGCTGTCCGATCCTGAAGCTTCATTGCTTCATCTGGCCGGATCGGTCACGCATCGATCCAGAGTGCCGACGGCCGGTGGGACCGATCGGTGGCTTCTGCTCGTTGACCGATCGGCCTACCGACCGATCCTTAAACCCGCAGTAACTGGTTCGCTCTTGTCGTCGGATCGGTCGGCGAGCATCGATCCAGAGGGTCGATCGGCCGGCGGACCGATCCAGATCGGATCGGTCGACCGATCCAGTATAACTGGATCGGTCGACCGATCCGTACTGAAAAATCTCTTCGAGGCTATCGTCTGGATCGGTCGGTGGCCGATCGATCCAGAGGATACAAGATGTTATCAGATTCACCGATCGGCCTACCGATCGATCCAGAGCATCGTTCAACCGATCTGGACCGATCAGTGTCTGATTCCGGCCGGGAACTCTGATTTCAGGACTCCGGTGTGCCAAAATACAATCTAACAACTACCTACTGCATAATAAACTATTCTAATAACAGGTAGTGGCAATTCTAAACTGGTTCATGGCATTTCACTCACTAAAACACATTTTAACAACTTAACGTGCATGAAAACGACAGTATCAAACTAATAAACTGAAAGTGCTGAAAGTAAATGCTAAAGAGTTCTAATGTATAAATGAAGCTCGTTAGATCCCTAAGATCTTTCATTCCAGTTCCTGCCACACACACCATCTTCGCATTGCCCTCCAGCTTCCTCTGCTAGTCCATCTTTCCTTTACCCTTATCTGCAGTATAATGGAAAAATAGAATCTGTAAGCTTAAAGCTTAGTAAGAAACCATCTACCTCACAAAAACTTGCAACGATGCAATCATGGATTTAAATCATGCTATTTGAAAACATGCACTGAAAAGCTAAACCATGGCATACTGAAATCTAATGGCATAACATATAAGCATGGCATATACACTGGAATCATGGCATAGCAAGTAATAACACTAAGCTAATCATAAGTTAAGCTAACTGGAACTAAAGCTGTAACTGAAAACAAACTCCACTAGCATATCTGATTTTGAGTTTGAAACTAATACATAATAAGTGAAAATAATAAACATGCTGTTGGGCCCGGCAACTGTACTTGCTGTGCGCGCATCCCTACTAGACCCGGGGTTGCAAGTCCCGAATTTAGCAGGGTTTACTAGGTTGTCTGAACCTAGGGACGACTGTGGGAGTCCAACCCAATGGATATCTAATCCAGTACAGTGCCACTGAAAATAAAATACTAATATCTTTAGCTAACTGATATAACATGCTGATTCTAGGTTATCTGAACCTAGAGCTAGGTTATCTGAACCTAGAGGCGACTGTGGGAGCCTACCCATTGGACCATAGTCCCATATAAGTTGTAGTGAGCAAAGTTACTAATTTAAATGCTACTAATGCATTTAACTGGGCTAATAAACATAACTGAAGGGTAATTAGCTAAACTAACCCCTTTTTCGAACACTTGGTGTGCTTCAACCCCTCTCTGCATTAGGAAAGACACCTCTAGGCACCCAACCGCGTCTATGATCTCCAACTGAAGGAGAATAAACGTGTCCGGCCCATCTAAAGGTGCTAACTAAATTCCTAATCTTCGAGAAGGGTTAAAACACATCCTAGGTGCCGGAAACTACACATATAGCTAATAACTAATGCATATAAACGAACGGAGCTATTATACCGCAGGTGAGCCTCTTGATCTTAATTTCTTACGATTCTATTCGCTAGAGTTCCGGTGGAGATGATCCTCTCGATGATCCGATCACGTCTTCGCGTTCTCTCGCGGAGAAGAACCTCTTCGTGTTGGAGTCGTCGCACGAAAGTGAACCTATGGACCCTGCCTTGGTGTGCCGTATGCGTGAGGAAGAGGAAGAGGAAGAGGAGTGGGCGGCGGTGAGGGTTTGAGAGGATCGGCGTGAGTTAGGGTGAGGAGAAAGTTGCCGAACCAAAACTAAAATAAACCAAACCCCACTTAAACCTCTATTTATATTAAGTGGGTAACCAACCAACTCTAATATAAATTTAATTGTCTCCTTTCCTTTCAATACGGCCCTTGGTTCAACTGGTTACTAACATTATCCTCTACACGATAGGTCTGGGTTCGATTCCCGCTAGACCGTTTCGCTTATATTTATTTTGCTACTTCGCTACTCGAAAATTCCGGAAAATATCTAAAATTCCAGAAAAATCATACTATATTTCTAAAACAGTTTGAGAATTTTCGGGCATTATCCCCATACCTTATAAAAGTTCGCCTCGAACTTAGAACAATTGTGTATGCCCTCTGCCTCCCAAGTCGCCTCTGCTGCTGTGTGATTTTGCCAATGACTTTAACTAATGGTACTTCCTTGTTCCATAATTTCTTCTGCTCGGTCTATTATCCGAATAGGCCGATTGTCATAGCTGAGATCATCACGGACTGTACCAACCGGGGCTCAATCACCGGTGGCGTCTGGAATATGCTTCTTCAACATGGAGACGTGAAATACGTGGACAGTGACATCTCCCGAGGTAGCTCTAGCTCATATGCTACCTTGCCCACTCTCCTCGTGATAAGGTATGGTCCCACATATCCGGGGACTCAGCTTGCCTTTCTTCCAAAACCGCATGACTCCTTTCATGGGAGCTATTTTGAGGAATACTGATTCCCCAACCTCAAATTCTAGCGATCTATAACGCACATCGGCATAGCTCTTCTGCCGTCTTTAAGCAATCTCTATCCTCTGGCGGATGTTCTGAATAGCTTTGGTGGTGTCTTCAATGAGGTCTGTCTAGAGTCCCATTTCTTTCTTTTCACTACCTTCATACCAATAGATAGGAGATTTACATCTCCTCCCGTATAGAGCCTCATAGGATGGCATTCCAATAGTAGCTCGATAGCTGTTGTTGTATGCAAATTCTGCTTAGCCTAGGTATCGATACCAACTTCCTTGAAAATCTAGGGCACAAGCTCGGAGCATATCTTCCAGTACTTGATTTACTCGCTCTGTTCGACCATCAGTCTGAGGATGGAAAGCTGTGCTGAATTTTAACCGTGCCCAATCTTGATGTACACACTCCCGTAAGTGTGATGTGAATCTGCTGTCTCTGTCTGAAATGATGGTTCGTGGGACTCCATGTAGTCTGACGATCTCCTGGAGATATAACTGAGCTAGCTTCTCCATGGAATAGGATACCTTGATAGCTAAGAAGTGGGCTGATTTAGTCAACCTGTCGACTATTACCCAGATGGCGTCAAAACCATTCGTGGTTCTGGGTAGTCCCACTATGAAATCCATGGAGATATCCTCCCACTTCCATTCTGGAATCTGTATAGGCTGCAGAACTCCTCCTGGTCGCTGATGTTCTGCCTTGACCCTCTGACAGGTGAGGCAGATGCTAACATATCTGGCGATGTCTCGCTTCATCCCGGGCCACCAAAAACGCTTCTTCAGGTCTTGATACATTTTGGTGGAGCCTGGATGCATCGCGTAGGGAGTCCTGTGAGCCTCATCTAAAATCTGTCTCCGTAGCTCCTCCTGATCTGGAACACAGAGTCTGTCGCCAAAATACAACACCCCGCTATCGGACACTCTGAATTCTCTACTTTCTGATTCTGCTAGCCCTTGCTTGATTTTCTGAGCTGACTGAATATCACCAAGCAAGGTAGACTCTAAGGTCATAGTAGAGAGCTGTCCCACGATGAGCTCGAGACCGAAATCCACGATCTCCTCGTAGGGGCGGCGACATGGTCAGAAGAGACAATAAGGTAGCACCGATTTCGCTAAGTGCATCCGCTACCTTATTGGCTTTCCTCGATGGTAGAGGATGTCTATATCGTAGTCCTTGACCAGCTCTGCACTGCCGCATATTCAGATCCTTCCGAGTGAAGAAGTACTTCAGACTGTGTATACACTCTGCACCGAGCTCCATATAAGTAATGTCTCCAAATTTTGAGAGAAGACGACTACTGCAAGCTCAAGGTCATGAGTAGGGTAATTCTTCTCACAATCCTTGAGTTGTCTGAGGCATAGGCGATCACCTTGCCGCTTTGCATCAGATCGCTCCTAGTCCCAACTTAGAGGCATCACTATAGATGTCAAAGCTGGTGTCACCGCGAGCCAAAATAGAGCACCGTCAATCTCCTTTTAGCTCAAGTCACGTCCTCCGTCCACCGGAATTTCTGTTCTTTCCGGTAAGAGCCGCTGGGAGGCTACCGAGAAATCCTCTACAAACTTCCGTAATATCCTCGCTAATCCCGTAAAGCTCCCGATTTCCTGGCGTTCTTTGGTCGCTTCCATTTATCGCTTCTATCTTGGGATCCACCATAACACCATCCTTTGAGATGATGTGACCCGGAAAGGACACTGATCTAGCCAAAATTCACATTTCGTGAACTTGGCGTAAAGTCGGTCTGAAGTGTCTGCAATACTAGTTTCAGTGCTCGCATGTTCTTCCCGAGTTCTAGTAGATAAGAATGTCATCGATAAACACAATAACAAACTTATCTAAATACTCCTGGATACTGCTCATGAGATCCATGAATGTACTGGAGCATTGGTCACGCCAAAGTGTCAAGTCGATTTTCGGGCGAATCGACTCGATCGGTCTCCGATCGAGCTCGATCATGCATCGATCGCCGACCGATCCAGAGATCGATGCTATCAGATCTCCGGATCGGTCACCGACCGATCCAATCTGATAACCAGGAGAATTCCGGGTTCGGATCGGCTCGCCGACCGATCAGATACCGGATCGGTCACCGACCGATCCAGAATATGAGCTTCCGGAGAATTCCCGGTTCGGATCGGTCCGACCGATCAGAATCGATCGCCGACCGATCCACCGGGGAGATCAGAGTCCGATCGATCCGTGGATCGATCGGCAGCTGGGAAGTAAATTATGAGTCCCTAGCTAAGTTGGGATGTTTAGTTTCCCCTCTTTAGCACATGTACACCAGCAAAGGAGGTCTTTAGACCTTTCTTATCAGCTGTCTTAGTTATAGTAGAGTAAAATTTTAATTAGCCCAGCTTTCCGCACAGTATAGTTTAGCACAGTACAACTGTAGCGATTCGCCTTACAGCCTAGTAGTAGAAGGTGGGTCGTTACAGAGTGGTATCAGAGCAGTGTTCCATACTTCCTACACACACATCAGCATTGTACCTGCAGCTTCCAAGTAAGAATACCTCTACTCTCTTAATTGTTCTTGTTTATAGTTACAGTTCATGTTATATGCTTATTGCCGGTTAGTACATGATAGTTTAAACAGGATGTCAGAAATTATATAACTGTGATAGTATTAGTTATACATATGTTCTCTATGTCATTAGAAATGGCACGAGGACGCCCAGCAAAAAGGGCACTAGCCACCGCTCCTCCAGACCTTACAGATTAGTGGCTCAATTATAGCAGCAACTAGTGAACAGCAACATGAGATAGCCACCTTAAAGGCTAATCGAAAGTACCCCCACACCCCGAACCGAATTTGACAACTCCGTAGTCTTAGAGGTTCCACTCGACCACAAAGACAAGACAAAGCCCAAGAATGAGCCAAGGAAGGAAGCCTATCTAATCCAGTGGCAGTGAGTCAAGCCGAGAACTTCTCGTGCACTAGTGAACCATGGGATGCTCAAGCTCGGTTCAAAACACTGGAGAGCACGATGGAGCTTCGGGACGCCGTAACACGAGAAGGTGAAGTGTGCCTCCTACTGCTGAAGAGATGCACGCATGTGGTGGGAAAGGATCAGAACGAAGCGCCCCGTGAATCAGATGTCATGGGGGGACTTCGAGAGGGAATTCTTCGAGGAGTTCTTTCACATGCGGGTTACAAACCGCCACTACGACGAGTTCACGGAGTTTCGTCAGGGCAACCTTTCAGTGGAGGAAGCCGTGAAGAAATTCAACAGGTTGGCTCGTCTATGTCCAGAGTTAGTCAGCACCGAGAAGGAACGAGTCCGGTTGATGCTCAAGATGCTGAGGCCCGAGATCGCAGTGAACGTGGCAGGTGGCATTCATAGGCCACAGACCACGGAGGAGCTAGTGAGCAGTGCCTTGACCACAGAGCATTACCAGAACAGCATGAAGCAACAGAAGCAAGTCTCCTCAGAGTCCAAAGGCCAAGGAAGCTCTCACACTCAGAAACAGCAGGGCCACAGCTCCAACTGGAAAGGGAACTCCAACAGCAAGCGCAAATCAGGGAGTGACCCAAGAGGAGGGCCATCTAGCAAGCGACCCAGTTATCCAAAGTGTGCTACTTGTGGGAAATTCCACCCAGGGGTTTGTCGCAAGGGCGCACGAGGATGCTTTGAATGTGGACAAGAAGGGCACATGGCCAAGCAGTGCCCGAACAAGGCCGGTCTTCCTCAGCCACAGCAGATTCAGTATGCAGGCCAGCCAGCTCAGTTATATCAGATGCAGGCCGCTCTAGAAGGCCCACATATCAGCCAGGGCAGATTAGAAGCCCCCCCAGCTATGGCGAATGCGAGGATCTACTCACTCACCAGAGAGGACGTAGCAAATGCCTCGACAGTCGTCACAGGTCAGATTAGCATTTTTCAGTATAGTGCTACTGTTCTATTTGATACTGGGGCAACCCATTCATATATAGCCAGGATGTTCTCCGAAAAATTAGAGGTACCCCCAGAGATACTCAGCGGTCAGTTTTTGACGGCGCTACCTTCAGGAGAGATCATGGCGTCCACGCACTGGCTCAGAGCAGTGCCGGTCATTATAGCAGACAGGGAGCTCTTTTGCGATCTGATAGTGCTAGAAATGACCGACTATGACGTTATCTTCGGGATTTTCTGGTCAAATACGGTGCCTCTATCGAGTGCCGTAAACAGAAAGTCACGTTCCAACCTGAAGCGGAAGCACAGTTCGAATTCGTCGGGGAACCAAGGAGAAAGGCCAAGAGGTTTCTCTCAGCTATGAAGGCACAGAAGTTACTGGATTCAGGATGCACGGGATTCTTAGCACACGTAGTCAGCACCAGTCAGGACAGGGACCAACAGCTAGCAGAGGTTCGAGTCGTTTGCGACTACCCAGCAGTCTTCCCTGAGGAGCTACCAGGCTTAGCACCAGACAGGGAGATTGAATTTGAGATAGAGCTCATCCCCGGCACAAATCCAATTTCCAAGGCACCGTACCGCATGGCTCCAGCAGAACTGAAGGAACTTCAGGAGCAACTACAGGAGCTTCTTGACAAAGGTTTCATACGCCCGAGTCACTCACCATGGGGAGCGCCTGTGTTGTTCGTGAAGAAGAAGGATGGAAGCATGCGACTGTGCATAGACTACAGATCCGAAAATTCTCAAAACTGTTTTAGAAATATAGTATGATTTTTCTGGAATTTTTAGATATTTTTCCGGAATTTTCCGAGTAGCGGAAGTAGCAAAAATAAATATAAACGAAAACGGTCTAAGCGGGAATCGAACCCGAGACCTATCGTGTAGAGGATAATGTTAGTAACCAGTTGAACCCAGCAGGGCCGTGCTGAAAGGAAAGGGAGACAATTAAATTTATATTAGAGTTGGTTCGGGTTACCCACTTAATATAAATAGAGGGTTTAAGTGGGGTTTGGTTTATTTTAGTTTTGGTTCGGCAACTTCCTTCTCCTCACCCTAACTCACGCCGATCCTCTCCAAACCCTCACCGCCGCCCACTCCTCTTCCTCTTCCTCTTCCTCACGCACGGCACACCAAGGCAAGGGTCCATAGGTTCACTTTCCGGCGACGACTCCAACACGAAAGAGGTTCTTCTCCGCGAGAGGAACGCGAAGACGTGATCGGATCATCGAGAGGATCATCTCCACCGGAACTCTAGCGAATAGAATCGTAAGAAATTAAGATCAGGAGGTAAGAAACCCCTCACCTGCGGTATAATAGCTCCGTTCGTTTATATGCATTAGTTATTAGCTATATGTGTAGTTTCCGGCACCTAGGATGTGTTTTAACCCTTCTCGAAGATTAGGAATTTAGTTAGCACCTTTAGATGGGCCGGACACGTTTATTCTCCTTCAGTTGGAGATCATAGACACGGTTGGGTGCCTAGAGGTGTCTTTCCTAATGCAGAGAGGGGTTGAAGCACACCAAGTGTTCGAAAAAGGGGTTAGTTTAGCTAATTACCCTTCAGTTATGTTTATTAGCCCAGTTAAATGCATTAGTAGCATTTAAATTAGTAACTTTGCTCACTACAGCTTATATGGGACTATGGTCCAATGGGTAGGCTCCCACAGTCGCCTCTAGGTTCAGATAACCTAGCTCTAGGTTCAGATAACCTAGAATCAGCATGTTATATCGGTTAGCTAAAGATATTAGTATTTTATTTTCAGTGGCACTGCACTGGATTAGATATCCATTGGGTTGGACTCCCACAGTCGTCCCTAGGTTCAGTAAACCCTGCTAAATTCGGGACTTGCAACCCCGGGTCTAGTAGGGATGCGCGCACAGCAAGTACAGTTGCCGGGCCCAACAGCATGTTTATTATTTTCACTTATTATGTATTAGTTTCAAACTCAAAATCAGATATGCTAGTGGAGTTTGTTTTCAGTTACAGCTTTAGTTCCAGTTAGCTTAACTTATGATTAGCTTAGTGTTATTACTTGCTATGCCATGATTCCAGTGTATATGCCATGCTTATATGTTATGCCATTAGATTTCAGTATGCCATGGTTTAGCTTTTCAGTGCATGTTTTCAAATAGCATGATTTAAATCCATGATTGCATCGTTGCATGTTTTTGTGAGGTAGATGGTTTCTTACTAAGCTTTAAGCTTACAGATTCTATTTTTCCTTATACTGCAGATAAGGGTAAAGGAAAGATGGACTAGCAGAGGAAGCTGGAGGGCAATGCGAAGATGGTGTGTGTGGCAGGAACTGGAATGAAAGATCTTAGGGATCTAACGAGCTTCATTTATACATTAGAACTCTTTAGCATTTACTTTCAGCACTTTCAGTTTATTAGTTTGATACTGTCGTTTTCATGCACGTTAAGTTGTTAAAATGTGTTTTAGTGAGTGAAATGCCATGAACCAGTTTAGAATTGCCACTACCTGTTATTAGAATAGTTTATTATGCAGTAGGTAGTTGTTGGATTGTATTTTGGCACACCGGAGTCCTGAAATCAGAGTTCCCGGCCGAAATCAGACACTGATCGGTCTCCAGACCGATCAGTGCCTGAGCAGTGCCACTGGATCGGTCAGCCGACCGATCCAGTGAGATACAGTAGCATACTGTATCCTCCTGGATCGGTCAGCCGACCGATCCAGCTATACCTGGATCGGTCTGCCGACCGATCCAGCCTCGCCTGGATCGGTCTGCCGACCGATCCAGCACGGGACAGTAGCGAACCCAGATTCTGCAGGTTTAAGGATCGGTCAGCCGACCGATCCAGGTGCGAACAGTAGCACCGAAAGCCACTGATCGGTCTACCGACCGATCAGGGCACTCCTGGATCGGTCTGTAGACCGATCCAGCCAGGAACAGAAGTAATGAAGCTTCAGGATCGGACAGCAGACCGATCCAGGGTCTTGTGACCGTACCAGTATCAGTAGATCGGTCTGTAAGGCGATTAGTTTATAAGAATCAATTAGTTAGCAAAAATTTTAATTAGCCAGCTTTCCGCGCAGTATAGCTTAGCAGTATTGTAGCGATTCGCCTTACAGCTTAGTACCCAGAAGGCGGGTCGTTACAGACATAATGTCCAGATTGACATTATTTTTTTTAGGAAAAACCATAACTCAAATAAATAATAATTTTAAGGTACAAATTAATATCATTGAAGCCCTTACAACAGAATGAATTTATTTTCTAAAACCAATAGGACTAGATTGGAATATCAGTCTTATAAATCAAGCACAAACTCTTCAAACTATAGATTCAATTATGTGTAAAGACCGGCATGATACCCTGACTATTAGGTTTAATGACTAAAATCCCTCAACTTCACAAAATGATGAAAATAAAACTTTGAACTTAATGTGTATAGAAGAAATAGAGGATGAAACCTTCCTAGAAATCAAACACTTACAATTAATTAACCAACTCTTATATTCAAACAATGAAATAAATCATATGTTTTAGCAAGAATCACAACAAGGATTCTTTGATTACCTAGATGGTTATGTATATATACTTGCTGAACTAACTACATGTATAACTCTAGAAGAATTGACATAACTTGAAACCTTTGACAAATAATAACCAAAATTTGACCAAAATTGGGAATTATATGTTGGATCGAGAAGCGCTAGAGGGGGGGGGGGGGTGAATAGCGCTCGTGGCTATTTCATTTCGGAATCGTAAAACTCGAGTAATAAACGCAGCATAAATTAAAAGAGCAATCACACACAAAGACATGAGGAGTTAATTGGTTCGGAGTCTGTGACGACTCCTACTCCAAGACCCGCGATCGTTGATCATTTTCGGTGGGCAACAACTATAAGGTCGAAAATTTATTACAAACTAATTACAATTTGAACTATAAAGAAAAAGTAGTACTGACAACAAGAATATCAAATCTGAAGCTCGGGGTTGTCGGGATGATGTTGCAGCACTTCGGGATCATCTCGTTAGCAGCTTATAGCGTAAGGATTGCTCGGAAGTTGATGTCTTGAGCTGTTGGTCGAGACTCCCTTATAAAGGGTGTTCAAGGCGCCTCCATCAAGCTCCAAGGCGCCTTAGACCCTAAGTTTTATCCCGCTTCGATCGCTGTCGATCAGGCTTTGACCGCTACTCATTATCCACTTGAAGGTGCCTTCAATGCCGCTCTAAGGCACCTTCGAGCAGTGATCCAAGGTGCCTTCGTCCCCATGAAGGCACCTCCAGCTCCTCTGCACAACTGGCTTCGGCTTGCACCCGAGGCGCCTCCAAGCTCCACTAAGGCGCCTCAGACACTGTTCATCCGAGGTGAAAGTTGCTCCTTTGTTCCTGAAAAATGTGTTAGTACCAAACACATACCCTGCAAAACAAAGTTAGCACACAATAGACACAGTAAATATAAAATATTGATAGTCTTCGGACTATTCTGGGTCTGACTTCGGATTTTCAACCGGAAATCCTAGGTCAACTTGACGCCTACTGTTCCATCTGCAGGGAATGCGTCCTCACCTACTCCTCTCAGGAGAGTTACCTGTTGCCAGTGCAATCCTCCAGATCGACTGGACTTTTGCTCGGCGCTCGATGCTTCCGGACTTTCTGCTGGACGCCCACTCCCCGACCTGTCCAGTCTTCCACCTGGTTCGCAACACCAGGACTTTTCACCTAGGGTTACCACCCCCTAGGACTTTTTGCATGAAGCTCTCGACCCATCAAGACTTTCCACATAGAGTTACCACCCCCTATGACCTAGGGTTACCACTCCTAGGGTTTTTCACTTGCCTAACCGCAGCTAGGGATTTTACCTAAGTACACTTAGGACTTTCCTGCAAGCTCATTCAAACTTGTTAGATCACAACGTAACCTTAACTTTGAATCCTTTGCCATTATCAAAACACTGGTTCGATCGTCGGATGCTTCTCGCACCAACAATCTCCCCCTTTTTGATTATGATAACTTAAACTCAAAGTTAAATAAAACAAGCATAAGTAAACGAATGTATCAATAAACATAAGCAAGCTTTTTAAGTACAAAGTTCAAGTAAGAACGTAAGCAAGCTAAATGTATAAGGCTATAAGGCTCCCCCTTAATAAGAGCTAAGAACGTAAGCAAACTAAATGTATAAGGCTATAAGGCTCCCCCTTAATAAGAGCTCTCTTTCTCTTATCCTTAATTTGAATTTTGAATAATTTGAATTTATCTTACTCTCCTCCTTTGCCATATATCAAAGACTTTTGTATGGAGAAACAATAGTAAAAAGACAACATGAAAAGGACTAAGTTTTTTTTTTAACAACTTACATTTTCAGCTTTAAAAAGTTATATTTTAAAACACTGTAAAGCAATATTTCTTGTAAGTAAAATTTGCTAAGGCAAAACTTGTCTTTGAAATTAAAGCTGAAGAAAGTTGGTTTTAAAAAAACTGAGTTTAGTAACTAATTTGCTAAAAAGATTTTTCTTTGAACCGAAACATAGCTAAATTAAGATTACTGTTTTGAACAACTCCTTTAACTTAGCCAAATTTTGTGCAAATTTAGGAAAAAAAAATTAAAACAAATGATTTTTGAAAGGCAAGTTTTGAGAAATAGTAAGCTTAAGTTTTGCAATAAAAATGACTTAGCTAGTTTCGTAAGGCTTTGTTGAAAAATATTCCGTTAAAAAATTTTTAAAGCTGTTTTTTTAAAAAACATTACTTTCGCAAAGCTTTTTAGAATAATTTTTAAAAGTTTTAAAAAAGTAAACTGAGACTTTTTGTAAAATGCTTGAACAAAACATTTTTTAAAATTGTTAGTTAAGTTGGAGGAAAAAAATCTTTTAATTTGACTTAGTTAAAAGATGATTATGGAAGTCGTAATAAAGAATTTTAAATTAACGACCAAGGAGGAGCAATTAATTAAGAACCTAATGTCCAAGCATGAGTCAAGTTAAATGGATTTCAAATTAACCAATTTCCTTTAGTGAGGTATTAGAGCCCTAAAGTGCAAGTATGAGTCAACTTGAAATTTTAATATCTTTAACCAACTGTCTAACCTTTAGTTATTGGCTGAATACTTAGAGAGAAATAATTTTCACTTGGTTAGTCAAGTTAAGTTAGTAATCCAGTTAGATTTGACTATGGTTGGATCATTTAACTTGATTAATGTAAAGTTAGTTTTAACGCCCAGACTCACTATGATGCACAAAAATAAGCATTCTGGAGTCCAGGCTATACCCTATGCATCTCACGTCATTCTAAGTTTCTTTCAAAACACAAGCAAGTTATGCCTAGTGTGTTTGTGAGATGCTCTGGCTGAAACTAGGGGAACATGATTTCTAGGGGGAAGATCCTAGGCTAAGTCCAAATTTTGAAAAACTAATAAAATTGGGATTTTGAAAACATTATTTTTCCTAGAATTTTAAAAGATAATTTTAAGGTTAAGCTATTTTGAAGATAAAAAAAATTTTAAAATTAGATGTAGGAAATTTGTTTGAAAATCAAGATCTATTCTACCCAACACATTCCTATTTGTCTTCTAAGTGTACTGAACTCGAGTTCAGGTAAGGTTTTTGTGAAAATGTCAGCTAGGTTTGATTTGGACTCAACATGGTTGAGTACAATTTCACCTCTAGCTGCATGATCCCTTACAAAATGGTGTTTTACCTCTATGTGTTTAGTCCTAGCGTGGTGAATTGGATTTTTGGTCAGATTAATTAAACTTATATTATCAATTAAAATTTTTATATTTTTATATTCTAGTTGATAGTCTTTTAGTGTGCGCATCATCCACAAAAGTTGAGAAGTACATTCTCCTAGGGCTATGTATTCAGCTTCAGTACTGGATAAAGGCAACGCAGTGTTGCTTTCTGCTTGACCAACTTACTAGGCACTGACCTAGAATTTGATAGCTTCCACTTGTGCTTTTTCTATCTAGTTTGCACCCGGCATAGTCTGAATCAGAATAGCCAAAAAGGTCAAAGGTACAAGTTTTAGGGTACCAGAGTCCTGCATTTAGGGTGTCCTTAATGTACCTAAGTATTCTTTTAGCATATGTTAGATGTGACTCTTTTACACAGGATTGGTATCTTGCGCACATACCTACTGCAAATAGTATATCGAGTCGACTTGCAGTTAGGTAGCGTAAGCTACTTATAACACTTCTATAGTGTTTTGGATCTACTGGTTTTCCTTCAGGGTCGGAATCAATGTTGATATTAGTTGTCATTGGTGTATTTATAATTTTTGAATTTTTCATACCAAATTTTTAATTAGTTCCTTAGCATATTTAGTTTGATAAATATAGATTTCATCTTTGATTTGTTTAATTTATAGGCCTAAGAAAAAATTGAGTTCCCCTACTAAACTCATTTCAAATTCATTTTCCATTAATTTAACAAATTCTTTTAAGAGTTTAGTGTTGGTTGAACCAAAAATTATATCATCAACATAGATTTGGGCTATAAAGATGTCTTTCTCTAAGGTTTTGACAAATAAGGTCTAATCTATTTGACCTTGGTTAAAGCCCTTGAATATTAGGTAATTGGATAACCATTCATACCATGCCCTAGGTGCTTATTTGGATAACCTTCAGTTTGAATACGTGGTTTGGTTTGTCTACGTCCTCAAATCCGAGGGGTTGTCTTACATAGACCTCTTCCTTAATAAACTCATTTAAGAAGGCTGACTTGACATCCATTTGGTATAACCTAAATCCTTTATGTGCTGCATATGCCAACAATATCCTAATGGATTCAAGTCTACACTACAACAAAAACCTTCATAGACATCGATTTTCCACCGGTGTCTATTTCATTTTCGACCGATGTCTATGAAGCCGATGTTAAAAGTCTGTCATTTTAGACATCGGGTTAAAACCGATGTAGTATCACTTAACCACACCGGTCTTCGAATCGGTTATTAACCGGTGTAGTATCACTTAATGACACCGCTTCATCAACGGTGTAAAACCGATGTAATAGTGTATGTTAATAACACCAGTTTTGGCAGCGATAAATGACCGATGTAATATTAGTTAATAACACCGATTTTGCAGCGGTGGAAAACCGATGTAATATGTATATTTTTTAACAGCACAAATTTGATTTCCGAAACAATGAAAAACCGACAATAACAAAAAAAAATACACAAATATTCACATATACAAATATTCTTCATTCAATAATATCCATAAAATACATAAATATTCACAAATTATATAAATAATCTTCTTACAACAATATCCATAAAATACCCAAACATTCTTTTTACATCAAAAGCTAGCTAATAGATATCAAAATCAAGGTAGAACATTCTTTTAACACATCAAGGTACAACTGTCTCAAATGTAATCTAGCATGCATTCAGCCCACTCGAACCGCACTTCATCAATTTCAACTCTGGAGTACTTGAGATTTGTAAACTGTAAAAACACATAAAGCCACCATATGTCAAATAACTAAAACAAATGTGTACACGTATCAAATAAAATAGAATACTGAGTTTTTAAAGGCTGCTGTGGAAGATAACGAATATAACATAGAATCTAAAACTTTCATATATGACACTTAGTATATGCTGCTTAGAATATAACATAGATAATTTGCTCCTTCTAATTCAAGTGTACAGATTGATAAGAACTGACAGCATCATACAACAAATTACTAGGCATGATAATGGTTGAACAAAGAAATATGACTACACAACAAATCCAGTGAAGGAAGCATAGAAGAACAAAGAAAATGTTCATAGTTAACAAGCAAATGAAGAGATATACTATTTATTGTACTACCTCTGATGTCATCTTCCAATTCTCATAAGCAAGAATGCAACTGTGCCCTTTGTATACACATGGCTAATAGACATAATACAATAAGGAGCAAAAGCTATAAAATTCACCATCACCACGCAATCAATGAAGCAGGCAAACACAAGGTGGGTTGATATGCAGTAAAAGTGTTAATTAAGTGGAACTGCAGCAAATTACATGTTTCTATGTTGCATCATCAGTACAGTTAGCCATGTGCATGAAGATGGGGGTCTAAATCTATGTACAGGAGATTTGGATGGTTAAGTAGTTTCTATTACTGGCTTTTACTGTAACAGATCAACTGAAAAATGTATATCTGATTAATTTACAAGTAATGAAGTATTCACAATCAGGAAACTATTTAATGATCTTCTTTCTTATCAAGAGCAGGGAATTTTCTTGATGCAAACTAGCCAATTAGTGTAATCATAAGGTACTAGGTCACAAAACTCAGAAACATCTATTATGATAGGACACTGACTTTACATTCTTAAGTAACAGTGACTTCCAGTTGATCAATTAGTTGACACTAGTCACCTGATGACTGTTGCTTTAATTTCTCCCACTCTACATATAGTTGAGACGCAGCAATACAAGAGGCCAATTACGACGTCTCCTGCAAGTTAATTAATATATTTCGACTGCATTAATTGCTTGACCCTGCTAGACGACGACTAATAAAGACAAACTAACAAACACGCCTTAATTAGCTGTATAATCTGGACACCGTAGCAAAGATGTATTATATATTTGCTTTCGTCAGTTGTATATAGCAAAGGGAGCTCTAATGTCTATAGCATTGCAGCTGCTTCCAAATTTATTCATCTTTGCCGGCCCATATGCTAAGCATAATGGGTCAAAAAAAATTATAAGTGAAACTGGAAAATTAAACTAAGTGCATGGACGATCGATAAAAAAATGGATTTTTTTTTTAAAGTTTTCCATGGCAAAATCTATCCTTAATTGGAATATTGAACTTGTCCTGATCAAGTCCTATTATCAAACTGTGCCAGTAAAACTGGATGATCAATCCGGGCTGACCAAGTGAGTGGGTCAATCAAGACATGCGTGAGTCAATTTGAACAGGATATCAAGCCGTCTGGCAAATAACACTACAAGAAAAACAACTATTAGCTACCAAAATTTGGTTGCTAAATTTACTATATATATAATCAGGCTAGGTGGTCGAGTCTAGCCAATTGAGTAGATCTAAATCGTTTAGTCAGGTTAGACTAAATGACCAAGCTAAGCAATTCAATCAGACCAGACAATCTTTGTGGCCTATAACATTTATAATTCAAAAACACTAAACCTATGTCTATAGTTTCATTGAACTTGTTATAAAAATTATCTCAATTCCGATCCGATACAAATGTATGCTGATCTATATCTCCATTGAGATTTATGCAAGACTATATCACTACTAATATCCATATTTTCAAGTTTTATCAACCTATACTGATCAAGTTTTATCAACCTATACTAATCTAAATATCGATTTCCATCACAAAATTGCCTTGTGACAAATTCAAAAGCATTGACTTTTGAAGTAAAATTGAATCCAGACTATCTGTTACAGCTTTTATCATGTTGCCTAGCCTACTCTTAAACAAAATTTGGTTATTAGAAGAGAAGAAATCATTCACCGACCTAAAAGAAGCTCTTGATCTCTGCTTGCGCAAGACTTCAGTGTCATAGCAATCCACAACATCCTCGAGATCGTAGACCAAGTACCTGAGCTTCCTTGACAAGATCTTCACATCATAAGTGAATGGGCGGGACTCGACTTGGATCACCATGTTAACAATCAGCAACAACTCCTTGAGCTTCTCCATCTTCTCTTCAATATCAGTTATTTCCTTGACGTTCTTGTTGCGTCGGATGAGAATTGCCACCTTCTCGCCCATGATGCGAGCCAGAGCAGTTACCAAAGCTGATTCCATAGCTGTCTGAACCTGGAAGAAACAAAGATTCAGAAGCTCTTCTTCTTCCTTGTGCCTGAAAGAGTCTTTTTGAGAATGTAAAAGAGGCACTAATTTGAACAAAGACTGTAACGTTTATAATATGCATTTTCATATACATTAAAGAAAGTCTCTTATACATATGATCATAGAGTATATATATATTTTGGTCAACTTCTTCTATGACCACAGTTCTTCTTCCATGTGGTGGATATCTACAAGTCGAGAAGAATGAATAACGCACGCCATGTTATATGAAGCCAGTGTGATAACTTTGACAGACACAACTTAACTTTTCATCAAAAGGAGAACATATTTTGAATTCAAATGAGAGCAATTGCCCGCATACCTTGCCAGAAAAGTGTCAGTGCGGCCATCGTAGCTAACTTCAGCATCATAACATGAGAGCATAAATCCTAAATGCCCATGCTGCAAAACAACATTACGAGCCTTAGAAATCCAATGAGGCAAAAAGGGGAAGAATCCATCGACTAAATGAACAATCCATCCGATTTAACTGAAGAGCAAATCAAAGTTACCGACGAGTGTGGAATTTTGACAAACACAACATGTGCAGAACATATGATAATGATGATGCACACCAGGCAGAGTAACAATCTTGAAGATATGTGCAGAACTCGAGTCATATCAAGATCAAAACAAACGAATATATACAAAACAAACTTACAAATGATTGTCGTCAGGATCCCGATATATGGCGGCGCATTCCTCATTACAATGTGTGCACCAACCCATTGCTTGTTTCTATAATAAAATAAACAAGATCTCTGAATCCATTATTTTACAAATAACAAAAGGTGCACGAACAGAGAAATAGCAGATGATGCAGAGAAATGGCAGATCAACACAATGAAATCATGAAGAGATTAGGGTTCTTACCATAGAATCACAGATCGCGCAGAGAAATCGCAGACCAACCACGAATAGATTAGGGTTCTTACCAGAGAAATCGCATATCACAGAGAGAAATCGTAGATCAAAAGCAGATAAACCACGAACAGATTAGGGTTCTTACCAGAGAAATCGAAGATCACGCAGAGAAATCGCAGATCAAACATAGATCAACACGATGAAACCACGAACAGATTAGGGTTATTACCAAAGCAATCACAGATCAAATGCAGATCAACCACAAACATATTAGGGTTCTTACCAGAGAAATCGCAGATCACGCAGAGAAATCACACACAATGAAACCTGAACAGATTAGGGATCTTACCAGAGAAATCACAGATCGTGCAGATAAATTGAAGATCACACAGAGAAATTGAAGATCAACCACGAACAGATTAGATTCTTATAGAGAAATCGCAAATCACACAGAGAAAACGCAGATCTTACCAGAGAAGTCGCAGATCACGAAGAGAAATAGCAGATCAACCACGAACAGATGAGGATTCTTACCAGAGAAATCACAGAAATCACAAATCAAACACAGATTAACACGATGAAACCACGAAAAGATTAGGGTTCTTACCTAAAAAATCGCTGAGAAATCGCAGATCAACCACGGTGAGCTCACGAATCGCAGATCAAGCGGAGAAATAACAGATCAACACAATGTAGATCAACCACTAACAAATTATAGGCTTCTTACCAGAGAAATCGCAGATCAACCACTAACAGATTATAAGATTCTTACTAGAGAAATCACAGATCAAACAAACCACGAGCAGATTAGGGTTCTTACCAGAAAAATCGCAGAGAAATCGAAGATCAAACGCAGATCAACACGATGAAACCGAGTGAGTGAAAGGCAGATCAAAACGATAACGGGGCGATTTGTAAGTTTGTTTCTTCTCGTTATATCAAGGAAGTCGATAATGGAAGGAAAACAAAACGACAATTTTCACACCATGGAACTCGAATCAAACCGAGTGAGAGGCGAAAACAAGATCAGAAATAAACCTTAACAAGAAAATAAGAAGAAGAAAGAACAGACGTCGCCTGGAACGCGGAGGTTTAGGTTTAGGGTGAGAGAAGGGGCGCGATATTGGTTTAGGTTTGGAGGGAACTTTGTAAAATGTTGTAAATTTTGGCTTGTGGGGAAATTAAAATATTTTATTTTGGTTCATTAACATCGGATTTTAAAAACCGATGTTAAAATCGATGTCTATTAACGAAAAAAAGGGTGCTCATAGATATCGCCTAAAAAACCGATGTCTATGAGCTAAAATCTGCGCTCATAGACACCGGTTTTTAGAAAAACCGGTGTAAAATACTCAAAGACATCGGTTTTAGCCTAAAACCGTTGTTGTTCCACTGATGTCTATGAGGGATTTGTTGTAGTGCTGGCTACTGGTGTATAGGTTTTGTCATAGTCTAAATCTTCAACCTGACTAAACCCTTTGGCTACTAGTCTGGCCTTATTTCTTACTATATTACCCTGATCATTCAATTTGTTCCTAAATACCCATTTGGTGTCAATTATGGACTTATCTAAGGGTTTAGGTACAAGTTCCCAGACTTGGTTCCTATCAAATTGGGCTAACTCTTCCTGCATAGCAATGATCCAGTCTAGGTCAGGTATGGCTTCTTCTATAGTCTTAGGCTCAATTTTAGAGATCAGTGCAATCTGGCTCAGGTTTCTATAGGAAGCTCTAGTTCTAACTCCTAGGTTTGGGTCACCTAAAATTTGGTCAGGTGGGTGAGAGGTACTTATTCTGGTTGGTCTTATACTTGAGTCAATAGTTGGTTCTTCTGGTCTAGTGTTAGGTTGAATTTCTTCATCTTCTATAATTCTTGGGATAATGTCAACATTTTCATTTATATTAGGTAGGTTATTTTCTTCATCAAAGATTACATTAGTTGTTTCTTCAACTTTTAGGGTATTTTGGTTATAGACTCTATAAGCCCTACTGATTGTGGAGTACCCTAAGAATATTCCTTGGATTGATTTGGGTGTGAATTTTCCTAAATAATCTTTAGTGTTTAAAATGTGAACTTTACATCCAAACACTTTTAAATAGTTCAAGTTGGGAATTTTATTACAATATATTTCGTAGAGGATTTTATTGTGTAATTTGTTAATTAGAATTCTATTTTGAATGTAGTTTGCTGTATTTATTGCTTCAGCCCAGAATTGATGATTTAAGTCATATTCGTTTAACATGATTCTAGCTGCCTCTTGTATGGTTCTATTTTTTCGTTCCACTAGACCGTTCTGTTGGGGGGGGGGGGTCTAGGACATGAAAACTCATGTTTGTATCCATTAATTTTACAAAATTGGGTAAACCTATGATTTTCAAATTCACCCCCATGATCACTTCTTATTCTTTTAATTTTGGTATCTTTTTCATTTTCTATTAGCATGCAAAAATTATTAAAAACTTCAAAGGTTTCATATTTTGTTTTTAGAAATTTTATCCAAGTGTATCTAGAGTAATCATCAATTATTACTAAGCAGTACTGATTCTTGCTTAGTGACTTGGCTCCATGTGAGTCAAATAGGTCTAAATGTAGGAGCTCAAGTAAGAAGTCAGTTCTATCTAGGTTGGTTGACTTGTGAGTTGATTTGGTTTGCTTACCTTGTTGGCAAGCCTCGCAAATTGTATTATCTAGGTTTTTTAATCTGGGTAACCCTCTAACTAAGTCATTTTGACTCATTTTTTAAATGAGTTTGACATGGGTGTGACCCAGTCTTCTGTGCCACAGGTTGGTTTCCTCTTGTTGTGTCAAAAGATACTTTATTGAGGATAGGTCAATTGTGTAGATGTTATTTTTCCTAAGTCCTTTAAGTATGATTTCAGGGTTATCAATATTTTTAACTAAACACCTAGAATTATTAAAAATAACTAAGTAGCCACTATCACACAAATGACTTATACTCAGTAAATTAAAGTTAAAATTTTCAACTAATAAAATATTTCGAATAATGAAATTGGAATTAAGTTCGATATTACCTTTTCTGATTACCTTAAGTTTACCGTTGTTGCCGAATGCAATTGATCCTAGGTTCTTGTATTTGAGCTTTGTGAATTTCAACCTATCTCCAGTCATATATCTGGAGTATCACTATCCAACATCCATTGATCCAATTCCTACACAGAAGGTATTTGAATCTTTTTAATGGATCAAAAGATAGTTTGATTGAAATAAGCTTCTTAATTTTCCATCTCACCCAATCTAGGTTTTGGCGATCAATTATTCCTATGGGTGATTGTGAGATGGTTGAATAATTAAAATATTAGGTTAATTAATTTTGAAAAATGTTAAGTTAATTAAATTTGAAAAATATTAAGTTAATTAAATTTGAAAAATATTAAGTTAATTAATTTTTTTTAAAAATATTAAGTTAATTAAATTTGAAAAAATATTAGGTTAATTAAAATTTAAAAAATATTAAGTTAATTAATTAAATTTTGAAAATATTTAAGTTAATTAAATTTGAAAAATATTAAATTTTAAAAAATATTAAGTTAATTAGATTTTTAAGAAAAATATTTAGTTAATTAATTTTGAAAAATATTAATTTAATTCAAAAAATATTAAGTTAATTAAATTTTGAAAAATATTAAGTTAATTAAATTTGAAAAATATTAGGTTAATTAAATTTTTAAAAAATATTAAGTTAATTAAATTTTTAAAAAATATTAAGTTAATTAAATTTAAAAAATATTAAGTTAATTAGATTTTAAAAAATATAAAGTTAATTAAATTTTAAATATTAAGTTAATTAAATTTGAAAAATATTAAGTTAATTAAAATTTTAAAAAATATTAAGTTAATTAAAATTTAAAAAATATTAAGTTAATTAGATTTTGAAAAATATTAAGTTAATTAATTAAAATTTGAAAAATATTTAAGTTAATTAAATTTGAAAAATATTTAATTAATTTTATTTTTATTTTAATTTTAATTTTAATTTTAATTTTAATTTAATTTTGATTTAATTTAATTTAATTTTGATTTAATTTAATTTAAGTAAATTTTAATTTAATTTAATTTAATTTAATTTAATTTTAATTTTAATTTAATTTTAATTTAATTTAAATTTAATTTTAATTTTAATTTAATTTAATTTTGACTAATTTAATTTAATTTTGATTTAATTAATTAAATTTTGATTTAATTAATTAAATTTTGATTTAATTTAATTTAATTTTATCTTAATTTTATTTAATTTTAAATTAAAATTTATCCTTAGTCATCTCACCCGATCTAGATTTTTCAATCAGGAGATCCTATAATTTTGTGAAATGAATTAGATTCAATTATAGAGTTTTGGTTTAACTTTATGTTAGATTCAGGTTTAACTTTGGGCTTAACAAATAGACATTCTTTGGATAAACTTCTGGGATATGATGAGTCACTTGGTCATCATTAAAGTAACCATGCCTTCGAGGTTTTCCAAATAGTCTTATCCACTGAACTTAGTAAAAAAATCTTGGTCTAACTAGTTAGGATCCATAAAGGGTAGCTTCGGTCAGTTCCACTTAGCCAAATGCACCAGGTCGAAGTCATATCTTTCTAGACATGCATAGATTAAGCTTCCCTAACGTACTATCATCCAATACTTCACCAGTACCGTGGGTCAAGTTAAACTTAGCCCTTTTATTCTAGCCCTAATTACCCTGCCGGGTATGTTGCGTTTGGTTACCCAGTTGGGTAGATTCCTTTTGGAGGTGCCAGCTATTCTGGAGCCTCTATTATTGATTTTCCTTTTAACTTGTTTGTTAAGATAATTTTTAGTTATTTATTTGTTAAGATGAATTTAATTAATTATTTATTTGTTAAGATAAAATTTATTTATTTATTTATTAATTAAAATAATTTTTGTTTTTGCTCCCCCTAGATCATAGCCTCGATAAGATTTATCGAGGTAATGTACTTGATCTTTGGGGACCCAATATTGTCCAAGTCCAACTTGATTGACCAAGTTGGACTTGGGTATCCATGCTTGGCATAGTTTACTATTTGGTTTGTTGACTAAGGATAGATAAGACCGATATTTCTTCTTGGTTTTGAAACCTAGTCCAGTTCTATTGTAAACAGCTCTTTGTGTCCCAAGAATTAGGTCAAGATTCTTGGACAAAAAAAAAACTGTTCTAGGGTCTTCTCCAAATCCTTGACCTGAGTTTTCATACTAGAATTTTCTTCTTCAAGCTTTTAGACTTGAGTTGAATTTCCAGTCTAAACTGGGTCAGGCAAGGTTTTAGAGTTAGTCACTTTTTTAAGGACTGCTACTTCCTTTATAAGTGACTTGACCCGAATGTTTGATTTTGCTAATTTGTGTAATAAGTAATTCACTAAATTATTTAATCGAGGAATACTTATAGAGGGATCGGGCCCTTCGAAAACGGATACAAATCCGTGGCTTCTTTCCGAGTCTGCTTCCGATTCGCTCTCGCTCTCAGACATGTTGATTTGGTCCCGGGCCATTAGTGCTAGGAGGCTCGTTTGTTCAAGCTCGTCGTCGGTATCTTCTTTTGAGGATTCTTCAAAGGTCGCTTTCAGCACCTTCTTCTTCCTCTGCTTCTTTGCATCCTTATGATTTGGGCAGTTGGCCTTGATGTGCCCTTTCTGGTTGCACCCGTAGCAGATCACCACGAACTTGACTTTTGAACTAGGTTGAACCTCCTTGGATTGTACTGCCTTCTTTAAGTCTCTCTTATTGAAGCCCTTCTTTTTCTTGTAGAGCTTCTTCACAAGGTTCACAAGTTCAGTTGTCAGTTCATCGTCTTCTTCATCTGAGTCGGGTTCTTTCGGCTCTGGTTCGGTTCTTCGTCGTGTTCTTGGTTCACGTGTTCTACTTGTACCTGCAATCAAAGCAATGTCTTTCTCGGTTGGTTGTGCATTAGTCTGCTCATGTAGTTCGAATTTAGAAAATAATTCATCTAGTCTAATCGAAGATAAGTCATTGGAGACTTTGTAAGCATCTACCATTGATGCCCACAATGTACTCCTCGGAAATGCGTTGAGAGCGTACCTTATGATGTCTTTGTTCTCTACCTTTTTCCCGATCGCATGGAGGGAGTTGAGAATGTGTAACAACTCAATTTTTCCTATTTCAAGTTCTAAATGTCCTTAAAAATATTTGGAAATGCTTTTAAAATATTCTAGAGATTTTTAAAAAATTTTAGAGTATTTTTATGTAATTTTTGGAGGTCGTTTGGTATTTTTACTAAACGAAAGAAGTTTTGACAAAAATTGTCCAAGCAACCAACGACCTTTGACTCGGTCAAAACCCAAATATATTTAAGCAGTAGTTAAGAAATCGGAAATAAATTGGAATAAGAAGGGTTGCAGCCGAGATTCGAACCCGCGATCCGTGCTTTAAGCAGAACGTAGCCAACCAACTGTGCCAGCGGGCTTTGTTAATTAAGGAAAGAGTGAATAATATTTAAGGTATAGTAATTAATAAAAATCTTAGTTATAAGAAAAGGTTTAAGTTTTTTTTTCCCCGAAACCTAAATTTTTCCTCACCTTTCTCTCCTGACGGCGCTATTCTCCTTCTCGGGCGGAATCGTGGCAGCGAGTGATCACGTCTCCAGCGGCCGGCGAGGTTGTTCTCCGAGGGGTTTTCTTCACTTCTCGTTAAGGAGAAGCTTTGAGCACGAAGAAGAGCTGAGACTTGAAGCTTTACCCGAACCCTAGATCTCTCCCTCTTCGGTTGTAAGTCCTAAAAGCAAGTGTAAGTCGCTTACTCACCTGCGGTAAGGGTGGTTTCGGATTTCCGATTGATGTTTCCTTGTATCTTTGATTTTTTGAAGCATGTTGTGAACTTGCTGCCATGTTGTTGTCGTGAGCTTCATTAGGGTTATAAGAGAGGAATTTGTTTAGGTTTTGATTTTGAGTTGTTTTACAATTAGGGTTAAGCTGCCCTTATGTTGCTTGACAAAATGTTTTCTTTGAATGCTACCATAGGCAGGGGACGATTTGTTTGCTGTGAAGGGAATTGAATGGTTTTAGATCTATTCTGGTTTAAAGCGTGCAGTGTAACTTTAGATACTTGCTATTTAGATTTCCTTTGTTTTGGAACTTGCCGTACAGAAAGAATTGAGGATTGATAGAGCTTTAGTTCCTATCATGATTTAGGACCATGCAGAATTTAGGCTTGGGTTCCTCTGTTGCTGTGATATTGAACCTAAATTTCCTTCGTAAGATTCGGATTAGAGTTTCTTTTGTTTGTAGTGGTCCTTTTAGCAAGTGCTTAGATCTGTTGTCATTTCCTTTTGGTTAACACGTAGCTTTAGATCACCTTACCATGTGGTTTGAGTATTTTAGTTTCGGATTTGCAGTAGACAATTTTGTAGCAGAGTAGATTTATCCATTAAGATAAACATGTATATGCACATGCTAGTTCCGTTCCTTAAAGTTACCAGACTCGAACAGTATTATATTGAGCATTTCGGTTTTCCATTTGCTAATAATTAAGCATGATCAGTTTTCCATTTTGTTAATAGAGCATGAGCAGATTTCTAGTTCCTTATGTTATTAGATGTGCATGAGTAGCCTTCCTTTTAAAACAATCAGTTTCTAGTTTCTTTAGAGTTTATAGTGCAGAATTGTGTAGCTTAATATGCAGAATTGTGTTAGCTTAATATGTAGCATTTTAAGTGCAGATTTTTACAAGTAATGTACACAGATTTTTGATAAGTATAACATTGCAGATTTTGCTTAAGGAATTTTATAGTTTTATGAAACACGAATAGTCCTATTGTCTAATGGTGGCTGCAGCATGCTTACTTTAGATAGCTTCCTATTGTAGATGGAATTGTTTTTACATTCATAGCATGCTTACGTAGTGATAATGGTCTTCTTGTACAGCATGTTTAAAAAGACTGTATTTCCTCTTTACTTTCACCGCAAGTATTAATAATTGTGTTTATTCTATGAAACTCTAGAATTTTCATGCATATAGTGTTCTATTAAACTCTTTTAGGGGTTATGCGTGATTATAAGTAAGAAAAGACCAAGGTCTTAAATTGATCCTAAATTCTAGAAGTTTAGGATTAAAAGCACACTAAGTGTTTGAATAAATGTCAAGGCATTTTGTTATAAGAGAATTAAAGAATAACAGGTATAAGGAAGTTATAGTTAAAAAAGAAAATAAGTATTTTACTTTTAATGGCATGTACCGGACACAAGGTCCATTGGGTGGGCTCCTAGATCGCCCCTAGGCACAAGATCGCCTAGAAGTACCTTAGTAGTTTCGGGATTAGCTACCTCGACTCATATTAAGGATGCGCGCAAATTGATACAATGCCGGACCCAAGAGAAGTTGATTATTATTTTAAAGTAATAAAGTATAAGTTTTGAAACAAATGAAACAAGCTCCTTTTATGCTTAGAGTCAGAAAGTTTAGCTTCTTTTAATTCGAAGCATGCAGTAGTAGTTTTGTTTGTTTCCTGATTAGTTATTTAGCATGATTAGCTTTATCTTCCAGCATGCAGTTTTATCCTTATATAACATGATTCCTTGTATAGCATGATTCCTTGTATAGCATGATTAGCTATTAGAATTACATGAGTAGATTCCTTAGCTTTTCTTTGCTATTAGTTTGACATGAGCAGCTGTGTTTATGCTTTATTTTCTTTTAGAGCATATAGTTTCTAGTTCTTTCTGTATACATGCATATCCGTGTTTAGCGCTTACTAAGTAAATTTTGCTTATAGATTGCACTTCCTCTTACTGTAGATAAAGGAAAGGAAAAGATTTTGCAAGGAAGGCGACAAGGTGGTGCGGAAGGTGTGTGATGCCAGGACTGTAGGAGAGATCAGGGGAATTGAGTCGTACTTTATGCTTATTGTCAACTGAGATTGTTAAAGAGTTATTTCTTATTATTCCGCAATGTTAGTTTGGTTGTTTCCACTGTTGGAGCTTTATTCATGTACTATTGCTAGAATAGTTTGTTTTTTGTTGTTGTGTCTTATTACTGCGTGGTTGTGAAGTATATATACCAGCCGCATGTGGCTGATGGTTTATTATTTGCATGTATTGATGAATTTGGTCACCGGTACAGGGGAGACTCTGCCGAAATTTTTCGGTAAGGACTCCTCGTGGTTTCGATCATACCGGTTAAGTAGAGTTAGTAGTTAAGTAACGGTCATCCTTAGAGAGTAGTAGTGGTAGCAAGAAGGGTGGTCGTTACAGTTGGTATCAGTGCAGTTCCCATTCTCCAGCATCACACATCAGCACCAGCTTTGTCGTCTTCAAGTAAGAAAGTATTTAAGTTTTCCTTTTATGCTTATCACACATCAGCACCAGCTTTGTCGTCTTCAAGTAAGAAAGTATTTAAGTTTTCCTTTTATGCTTTCTTTATTATTTGCAGTATAGAGTATTTGCTTATATGCGCTTTAGTAAGATAGAAGTTTTGTTTCCCTTTTATCTATATACATATGTATGTTTAGAAAGGATAGAGAAGATATCAAGTCTTTGTCTCTGCATAACTAGATGTCAAGAAGAGGACATCCCTGTACCGTTCGTACTGAGAGCCAAGATCAGGAGAACGAAGAGCTTAGATCAACTGAGCCCAATCTCTCTGAAGTTATTGCCCAACTCCAGAGACAAGTAGTAGAGCAGCAACAAGTGATTGCCAACTTGATGACCAATCAACAACCAATTCCTCCCACTCCCCCAACCATCAAGGTGGAGATCCCAGTGGTGACTGAAGTCTCATCAGCTGCCCTGGAAGTCGCCATAGCACCTAGAAGACAAGAAGCATACCTGATACAGTGGCTGAAGCTGAAGCCAGAAAGTTTATCAGACACGACTAACCCTTGGATGCCCAGGCTTGGTTCAAGACACTGGAGAGCACAACGGAGCTTCTTGACTGGCCAGAAGTCGAGAAGGTTAAGTGTGCCTCTTTCTGCCTATCTGGAGATGCTCGTATGTGGTGGGAGAGAGTTAAAAGCAAGTGAGCAGTCAATCAGATGAGCTGGGCTGACTTTGAAGCAAAGTTTTATGAAGAATTCTTCCACCAGCGGATCACCAATAAACATTATGAGGAGTTTATAGAATTTAGACCAGGTGACCTATCAGTAGAAGAAGCAGTCAAAAGATTCAACATGCTAGCTCATCTTTGCCTAGAGTTAGTAAGTACAGAGAAAGAAAAAGTCAGACTGATGCTCTGAAGGCTGAGACTAGAAATAGCACTTAATGTGAGTAATGAAACTCACCGACCACAGATTGGTGAAGAGCTGGTCAGCAGGGTATTAGTGAGCACTATCTGAACAGCATCAAGGTACAACAAACACAACACAAGTCAGTCAAGATAGAGGACAAGACAGTGGGGAGTCAGAAACCCCAGTTAAGTAATTAGAACTAGGAGGACAATGATAACAAGAAAGACCCAAGCAGGAAGACGTTCGGGTAGTCTGTGAATATCCAGAGGTATTTCTAGAAGAGCTACCTGGACTATCTCCCAACAGAGAAGTAGAGTTTGAAATTGAATTGGTTCCTAACACCAGCCCAATTTCAAAAGCTCCGTACCGAATTTCTCTAGCAGAGCTAAAAGAGTTACAAGAACAATTTCAGGAGCTACTTGACAAGGGTTTCATCCACCCTAGTCATTCACCCCGGGGAGCTCCAAAGTTGTTCATTAAGGAGAAAGACAGATCTATGCGGATGTGCATAGATTTTAGAGCGCTGAGCAAAGTAACAGTTAAGGACAAGTACCCTCTTCCCGGAATAGATGATCTATTTGATCAGCTAAAGAGGACAATAGTGTTCTCTAAAATAGACCTGCGTTCTAGGAACCATCAGTTGAAAGTGAAAGGAAGTGGTGCGTCCAGAACAGCTTTCAGGACTAGATACGGACACTATGAGTTCGTAGTCATGCCTTTTGGTGTGACTAATGCACCAGCGGTCTTCATGGACTTAATGAATAGAGTGTTCAGAGAATACCTTGACAAATTTGTCATCGTATTTATCGACGACATTCTAGTCTATTCAAGGACCCCCGAGGAGCATGACACACACTTGAGAATAGTATTACAGACCCTTCAGCAAAGGCAGCTGTATGCTAAATTCTCAAAGTGTGAATTCTGGTTAAATCAGGTGGCGTTTCTAGGCTACATAATTTCTAAAGAAGGTATTCAAGTAGATCCAGCCAAAAATAGAAGCGGTCAACAACTGGAGTAGACCCAAGAATGCCAGGGAGATCAGAAGCTTCCTTGTTTTAGCCGGATACTACAGAAAATTTGTGGAGGAATTTTCCATGATAGCCTCTCCACTGACAGCCCTCACTAGGAAGAACAAGAAGTTTGAATGGTCAGACAAATATGAGCAGAGTTTCAAAGAGCTCAAGAAGAGACTGACCAGTGCTTTTATCCTGACAGTTCCAGAAACTGACAAGAGTTTTGATATCTACAGTGATGCTTCCAAGATGGGCCTAGGAGCTGTACTCATGCAAGAAGGAAAAGTTATAGCTTATGCTTCCAGGCAACTCAAGGATTATGAGCAGAACTACCCCACTCATGATCTTGAGCTGGCAGCTAAGGTCTTTGCACTGAAACTCTGGCGACATTACTTGTATGGAGTCCAGTGAAGAATCTTCACAGACCATCAGAGTCTTAAGTACTTCTTCACCCAGAAGGACTTAAACATGAGACAGCGCAGGTGGCTAGAGTTGGTCAAAGACTATGACTATGAAATCCTCTACCACCCAGGCAAAGATAATAAAGTGGCAGATGTATTAAGCAGAAAATCCAGTGCATCCCTGATGTCTTTGTCATCATTAGCCCTACCATTGCAGAAGGAGTTGTCAAACTTTGGTATGAAAATTATTTATGGGCAACTCTCTGCATTGACCTTAGAGTCAACCCTACTGGAGGATATACAAAGAAAGCAAAGTGAAGATCTAGATATCCAGAAAATCAAGCAAGGGATACAAGAAGAAGACAATTCGGAGTTTCGAGTATCAGACAGTGGAGTTTTATCAGGGGAACCGCCTTTGTGTCCCCAATGATGAGGAATTAAGAAGGAAGATTTTAGAGGAAGCTCATAGTACACCATACTCCATGCATCCTGGTTCTATCAAGATGTACCAAGATGTGAAACAAAGGTTCTGGTGGTCTAGACTCAAAAGAGATGTTGCTAAATATGTCAGTACCTGCCTGACATGCCAGAGGGTCAAAGCAGAACACCAGAGACCAGGAGGAGTTCTACAGCCTCTTCCAATACCAGAGTGGAAGTGGGAAGACATATCCATGGACTTCATAACAGGTCTTCCAAGAACTACAAATGGATATGACGCAATATGGGTAGTAGTAGACAGATTGACTAAGTCTACCCATTTTCTAGCCATCAAGGTGTCCCACTCCATAGAGTAGTTGGCACGGTTGTATGTTAAGGAGGTGATCAGACTTCACGGAGTTCCTAAATCTATTGTCTCTGATAGAGATAGACACTTCACCTCATACTTTTGGGAGTGTGTTCAGAATGCACTAGGCACCAAACTCAAGTTCAGCACAGCCTTCCATCCTCAGACTGATAGATAGACAGAGCGAGTAAATCAGATTCTAGAAGATATGCTCAGAGCTTGTGCACTAGATTTCAAGGGAAGTTGGTGCAAGTATCTATGCTTAGCTGAGTTTGCCTACAACAATAGCTATCAGGCCACCATCAAGATGGCACCATATGAGGCATTGTATGGCAGGAAGTACAGATCACCCATTTGCTGGCAAGAAGCAGGTGAAAGAAAAGAAATGGAAGTGGAACTGGGCATTCAGACAGAGCTGATAGATGAGACTACTCAGGCTATTCAGAAGATCAGACAGAGGACTGAGACTGCCCAGAGTAGATAGAAGAGTTATGCTAACACACGCCGTAGGCCACTTGAATTCCAAGTAGGGGATTCAGTCTTTCTCAAGGTTGCTCCTATGAAGGGAGTGATGAGATTTGGCAAGAAGGGCAAATTAAGTCCTCGCTATGTAGGACCCTACTTGATCACAGAAAGGATTGGGAAAGTAGCTTACAAGCTGGATTTATCACAAGACATGTCAGCAATACATAATGTATTACATGTCTCTATGCTAAAGAGGTGTATTCACGACCCTAGATAGGTGATTCAGCCTCAGTCAGTGCAGATCCAAGAGGATCTTAGCTACGAGAGCAGGCCTACACAGATAGTGGACAGAGCAGTCAAGAGACTAAGAAACAAAGAAGTGCCACTAGTAAAGGTCATCTGGCTAAACCAGAAGCACGAGGAAGTCACTTGGGAGCGTGAGGATAGTATGAGACAGAAGTATCCAGAATTGTTCTAAGTTCGAGGACGAACTTTTTATAAGGTATGGGGAATTGTAACAACTCAATTTTCCCTATTTCGAGTTCTAAATGTCCTTAAAAATATTTGGAAATGCTTTTAAAATATTTTAGAGATTTTAAGAAATTTTTAGAGTATTTTTATGTAATTTTTGGAGGTCGTTTGGTATTTTTACTAAACAAAAGAAGTTTTGACAAAAAATATCCAAGCCGAGGTTTGAACCAGCGACCTTTGACTCGGTCAAAACCCGGCCGACCAAGTGTGCTTGCGGTCGTTGCTGGTAAATTAGGAAGTGAAATATATTTAAGCAGTAGTTAAGAAATTGGAAATAAATTGGAATAAGAAGGGTTGCAGCCGAGATTCGAACCCGTGAGCCGCGCTTTAAGCAGAACATAGCCAACCAACTATGCCAGCGGGCTTTGTTAATTAAGGAAAGAGTGAATAATATTTAAGGTATAGTAATTAATAAAAATCTTAGTTATAAGAAAAGGTTTAAGTTTTTTTTTCCCCGAACCCTAAATTTTTCCTCACCTTTCTCTCCCGACGGCGTTGTTCTCCTTCTCGGGCGGAATCGTGGCAGCGAGTGATCACGTCTCCGGTGGCCGGCGAGGTTGTTCTCCGAGGGGTTTTCTTCACTTCTCGTCAAGGAGAAGCTTTGAGCACGAAGAAGAGCCGAGATTTGAAGCTTTACCCGAACCCTAGATCTCTCCCTCTTCGGTTGTAAGTCCTAAAAGCAAGTATAAGTCGCTTACTCACCTGCGATAAGGGTGGTTTCGGATTTCCGATTGATGTTTCCTTGTATCTTTGATTTTTTGAAGCATGTTGTGAACTTGCTGCCATGTTGCTGCCGTGAGCTTCATTAGGGTTATAAGAGAGGAATTTGTTTAGGTTTTGATTTTGGGTTGTTTTATAATTAGGGTTAAGCTGCCCTTATGTTGCCCAACAGAGAAGTGGCAGATGCACTAAGCAGAAAATCCAGTGCATCCCTAATGTCTTTGTCATCATTAGCCCTACCACTGCAGAAGGAGTTGTCAGACTTTGGGATGGAAATTATTTATGGGCAACTCTCTGCATTGACCTTAGAGTCAACCCTGCTTGAGGATATACAGAGAAAGCAAAGTGAAGGTCCATACATCCAGAAGATCAAGCAGGGGATACAAGAAGAAGATACAGAGTTTCGAGTATCAGACAGTGGAGTTCTTTATCAGGGGAACTGCCTCTGTGTCCCCAATGATGAGGAATTAAGGAGGAAGATTTTAGAGGAAGCTCATAGTACACCCTACTCCATGCATCCTGGTTCCACCAAGATGTACCA
This sequence comes from Zingiber officinale, assembly GCF_018446385.1. Classification (NCBI taxonomy): domain Eukaryota; kingdom Viridiplantae; phylum Streptophyta; class Magnoliopsida; order Zingiberales; family Zingiberaceae; genus Zingiber; species Zingiber officinale. The sequence goes on along the minus strand of NC_055988.1, from coordinate 11,912,853 downwards.
AGACGTAAAACAGAGGGTCTGGTGGTCTGGACTCAAAAGAGATGTAGCTAAATATGTCAGTACCTGCCTGACCTATCAGAGGGTCAAAGCAGAACACCAGAGACCAGGAGGAGTTTTACAACCTCTTCCAATACCAGAGTGGAAGTGGGAAGACATATCCATGGATTTTATAACAAGTCTTCCAAGAACCACGAATGGATATGATGTGATATGGGTAATAGTGGACTGATTGACTAAGTCTGCTCATTTTCTAGCCATCAAGATGTCTCACTCCATAGAGCAGTTGGCACAGCTATATGTTAAGGAGGTGATCAGACTTCACGGAGTTCCTAAATCTATTATTTCTGATAGAGATGGGAGCTTCACCTCTCACTTTTGGGAGTATGTTCAGACTGCACTAGGCATCAAACTCAAGTTCAGCACAACCTTCCATCCTCAGACTGATGGACAGATAGAGCGAGTGAATCAGATCTTAGAAGATATGCTCAGGGCTTGTGCACTGGATTTCAAGGGAAGTTGGTGCAAGTATCTGTGCTTAGCTGAATTTGCCTACAACAACAGCTATCAGGCCACCATCAAGATGGCACCATACGAGGCATTGTATGGCAGGAAGTGCAGATCACCTATTTGCTGGCAAGAAGCAGGTGAGAGAAAAGAAATGGAAGTAGAGCTGGACATCCAGACAGAGATGATAGATGAGACCACTCAGGCTATCCAGAAAATCAGACAGAGAATTGAGACTGCCCAGAGTAGACAGAAGAGTTATGCTGACACATGCCGTAGGCCACTGGAATTCCAAGTAGGAGATCCAGTCTTTCTCAAGGTCGCTCCTATGAAGGGAGTGATGAGATTTGGCAAGAAGGGCAAATTAAGTCCTCGCTACATAGGACCTTACCTGATCATAGAGAGGATTGGGAAAGTAGCTTACAAGCTGGACTTACCACAAGATATGTCAGCAATACATAATATATTTCATGTCTCCATGCTAAAGAAGTGTCTCCATGACCCTAGCCAAGTGATTGAGCCTCAATCAGTGCAAATTCAGGTGGATCTTAGCTATGAGAGCAGACCTACATAGATAGTGGACAGAGAAGTTAAGAGACTAAGGAATAAAGAAGTACCACTAGTGATGGTCATTTGGTAGAATCAGAAGCACAAGGAAGTCACTTGGGAATGTGAGGACAATATGAGATAGAAATATCCAGAACTATTCTAAGTTCAAGGACGAACTTTTTATAAGGTATGAGGGATTGTAACGACCCAATTTTCCCTATTTCAAGTTCTAAAAGCCCTTATTAATACTTAGAAATGCTATAGAAATATTCTAGATATTTTTAGAAATTTTTATAGTATTTTTACGCAATATTTGGAAGTCGTTTGATATTTTTACAAAATGAGAGAAGTTTGGACAAAAATAATGTCCAAGCCGAGATTCGAACCGTGGACCTCGGACCGGAACCGAGCCTTAACCGAATGTAGCCAACCAAGTGTTCCACGGGAGTTTTGTTAATCAAGTAGGGAACAAAATATATATAAGCTATAGTTGGAACCGAAAATAACCCTAAGTATAAAGATTTAATTTCTTTTCCCGAACTCGAAAACCTTTCTCCCCTTCTCCCTCGCGACGGCGGACTCCTCTCTCGGGCGAAAAGGGGCGACAGCACTAGGGCTTCACTTCGACGGACGGCGAGAGACTCTTTCCGACGGGCTTCCACAAATTCGCGACCACCTCATCAAGGGGAACACGCGGATAGGAAGGGATCGCCGAGATCTTCAACTCATCCGAACCCTAGATCTCTCTCTCAGTTGTAAGTCCAAGCAAACCGCTGTAAGTACTACTCACCTGTGGTAGGAGTTGCTCTGAACTTAGGGTTTTCATTTCCTTGCTTTCGTATTTTGCTGTGCCGAGTAGAATTATATGCTAGAGCTTTTCCTTCCTTGCTCTGTTTGTCAAGCCGAACAGCCATACGTATTGGCATGAGAATTTTGAGTTTTGTTATTGACATGCTTCAATTGTGATAATCCGAACAACCCTCTAATTCTAGCACGTAGTTATGTTTTAAGCATGCCTTTAGCACTTCAGTGTTGTATTCTTGTATATCTACCTACTGCCCATAAATTCCAGCAGGTTGGTCTTTCTTTTGGGCCATGCAGATGGGCATAAACAACCCTTGATCTTTAGCATTTCAATTTTATGTAATCCTAGTTAATTAGTAGGCATGATTAGCAGGTTATCTAAGTGGCAATATTAGTTTTTGGTGCTATTCTTGAATACGAACAACCCTATTTCTTTCCAGCATTACCATTCTGAATTCTTCACTTATTTTGGTTAGCATGAACAGCCATATTACAAGGATTCGGGATCTGTTTGTCTTGCTACCTTATCTAGCATCCCAATATTTAGTTCCTTGCAGTTTTGTAATCTTCCTGTACTACCATAAGCACGAATAACATTTTCCTTGCTACTCAAAGAGCAGGAACAACCCTTTATTTAGTTAGAATGAGTTTAGCATTTTCCTTGCTACTCAAAAAGGCAAGAACATCCTTAACTTAAAGTATGTAGTGTTAGTTTCTTGCTTTCTTGAACATGAACAGCTATTAAGCTTATCTTGTAGTTGATTGGCTTTGCTTTATTTTTATAGCATGCTCAGTTAGTTGCAATTATCTACTTGTTAGATATACTTACAGTGTTCTAGTAAGCTCTATTAGGGGATTATGAGAAGTTATGAGTAGAGAAAAGACCAAGGTCTAGTTAGAAAAGATAACAAGAAATTTAAAGTAAGAGGCTAGTACCCGACTTCCAAGGTTATCGTTAAATAAATCCAGGTGACCAATTCCAAGGTCTTGGCACTGGTAAGACCAATGTCTTTACCCTCATAGGACTGGAGGCTCGCTACCTCAGTCTCTATTAGAGAGCACGCATTTGGTACTAAGCCTGGGCCCAAGAAAGAGAAGAAGAAAGTTAAATATTAATTTCCAGTATAAGGCTATAAGTAAATGAGACAAGTATCACCTATGTTTAGAACTAGCAAAGTTTAGCTCTTATAATTCTAAGCATACAGTATTGGTTTTCATTTGCTTTCCTTATGAGTTTATTGAGCATGATTAGCTTTATTTCCAGCATGCAGATTTATTCTTGTGTATCATGAGTATGCAGATTATTTTAGTGCTTTGCTATTAGATGAGCATGTGTAGCTTTTCTTTTTAGCATTTCAGTTTTAGCATCCTTTGTATCTTATGCACTTTCGAGTTTTTGTGAGATAGTTTATTACTTACTAAGCATTTCGCTTATAGATTTATTTTCCTCCTACTACAGATAAAGGAAAAGCTAAAGTATAAAGAGGAAGGCGACAAGGAGGATGCGTGATGGATGTGTGTGATGTTGAACTATGGAAGCCTCGGGACTTGGCTAAGAAGTTGTTTAGAGTCCTTCTTTAATGTTATTAGAGAAGTTGAGATTGTTAAAGAGTTGTTTCCTTTTTCTTATGTTGCTAATTAAGTCTATTCCGCATTGTTAGTTTGGTTGTTTCCCACTGTTGGAGTTTTATTCATTTGCTATTGCTAGAATAGTTTTTTTTAAGTTGTTGTGTCTTATTACTGCGTGGTTGTGAAGTATATATGTACCATCCGCATGTGGCTGATGGTTTATTTTGCATGTATTGATGAATATTGTCACGGGTACAGGGGAGACTCTGCCGAAATTTTTTCGGTAGGAACTTCTCTGGGGCCGTGATAAATTTAAGTGTTGCTAATAATAGCATAAGTAACACTAGTAAGTAGAGTAATAGATAAGTAACGACCACCCATAGAGAGTAGCAAGGAAGGTGGGTCGTTACACGATACATTTAATACAGAGTTGTTTGCTATTTTGCAACTTCTTTCTTGAATTAAAATGTAAGTGCTCGATGACTGGAAACCATGTCTGGATTTTAACACTACAAAATTGATGCAGTTGTTCCTTCATGAATCAAGCTGTAGAAGGTCCAAGCTATATGATTCATGTGAGTAAAAGATTAAAAGAGCAATCCTTCTTTTCTAACATTCTCAGTAACAAAAAATTTAGAAACTAGAACTCAATTATGAGTTAATTAAATTTCATGCCAAATATAGAATGGATGACAAGTTATGACATGCCAAACCTAAAATGGAAGGTTGCTTTGTAGCACGATGAAGTTAAGATGGTAACAAGTTTATTTTAACATCCATTAAATACTGGATCTTTAAAAGGATTGAACTAATTACTAAAATCAAATTACACTTTAAACATACACAACACACAGCTGGATGTGTATATTGTTTCCATTTCATTATAAAGTACAATAAACCACCTTCTGTTAATATCATTAGATACATAATTGAGAAATTACAAACCAGCCCTGAACTTCATATTTGTATCATTCGCTGACTACAACACATGGATAAAAATTCTAACCATCCATCTGCAATAGGTTAGTTGGGTCCAAAAACATATAAAATTTAAACCAGTATTTGGCATGAAAACACAATTCTTTGATTACAATGTAAATAAAAAAAGTTTTTAATAACTAATTATCGTTGAATGAAAGCTTCTCTAACACTAGAGCAAAGGGAATACACCAAATCAAAACCAAAGTCAAGGCAAATCTTCTCTAACACTGGATTCACTGAAAGAAAACACACATCAAGTTAAATACAAACAACAAGAATATAAATGTTTAACCTTAAAATGTAGGAAAAGCATACCTTAGAAGGAGGGAGGTCCTTTCCATTTCCATAAATAAAAACTTGTGTTTCTCTAAACACTATTGATACACACAGGAAATGCACTAAACCAAATAGCAAACACTTCAATACAAGAAATGCACTAAACCAATCAAACATACAAACAAAGGAAATAGACATACCAACCATAGATAATTACAACATCCTAGTGCATGTTATTAGAACCTGTAACAATAAAGATAATTTATAAATTTTATTTTCTCAATAAACAATAAACCACTATAATTTAATAAATTAAAACTTTGATAGTACCAGCTATAGATCCCAAATCCAGTTCATACGTGTCGTCAAGACTAATATGATTATTATCTTCAATTGATCTGAAGATTGAAATATTGTCATATACAAAAGATAATAAAATAAATTTGTTTGCAAGAAAAAATATAATAAAAATGAAAATTGAATCGACACATACCCTTGTTGCAAATTGGGACAGTTACGCTTGTCATGTGACACTCCTCGATGTCCGCATCCACGACAAAGCTTAGAATTTGATGTTGATTTCTTATTTGATGATTTTAATCTCTTCCCACATCCCTTAATTCTTACAACAGAAGGATCAATAATACTAATGCTTTCATTAATGTAATTTTTTCTTTGACTTCTATCACTGCATGTTGTACTAATGGACATCTCTTTCATTTTATTGTAGATATAATCGAATTGTTCATCCAAGAAGGTTGTCCTCTCATTACTCATAGATGCATCATCAACTAATACTGAAGCTTTATAGGACAACCTCGAGTGCCTCAACATCAAATACCTTTCTGAATCTAGATCATCAATGACATTTTGCTCCCCTAAAGCATATATTGCTCCAACTTTTGCATCTCGTGCCCATCGTTTGAGTATATACGTATCAGGTAAAAGAAACACTTGGTTGATATGAAAAAAGATAATATATGTCTGCATGGAATGCCCTCAAACTCAAATTTCGTGCAACTACATGATATGTAGTCCCTTTGTTTAAGCACTCTTGATTTTGAGGAAGAAGAACTTTGAAATTTCATCACATGGTAAATCACTAAGGCAATTCCTGTAAATATCTGTTGCACATAATAACTATGACTCTCGGTCATTTCACTTTGAAACTCTAACCATTTCTTTTTTGTGTATAGCTTAACCATTTGAGTTTCCATTGGTCAGGTTGTCTTAATCTTGGGATGCTCATTCATATCAATATGGTCCACAACTAACTTATTGTGTCTTTAGTGTCTCAATGCTCTATTAAAATAGGTGATAAAATCCATTAATGAGTTCTTCTTTGAGACATATTTATTGAAAAATCTATGTGAGCCTTCAGATCTTTGACTACTTGACATTCCTACAGAAAATACATGACTAAAATATGTTGGTACCCATCTGTGTCGTAATTCATACATCAAGGACAACCAATCATTTTTTTCTAAGTTAGCATACTTAATAGTCTCTTCCCATGACTTCTCAATATCATCAGGTGTTGTAGAATTTGCAATGAGATTCTTTATGTTATGACAGTGATTTTGAAAAGTCAAATGGTCTAATTTATCTGAGAATTTATTCAATATGTGCCACAAACAATATCGATACACTGTTTGAGAGAAAACTTATGCAATAGCTCTTGTCATAGCAGGATCCTAGTCAGTAATGATAATGTTTGGTGCACCTTTAGGCATGACTTCTAAAAACTTTGTAAGCAACCAAATAAAAGACTCAATTCTCTCATCACTAAGAAACCCGCAACCAAAAAAATTATCTGATGATGATGATTAACTCCTACGAATGGTGTCAAAATCAAGCTATATCTGTTGGTGTTATATGTCGTATCAAATACAACTACATCACCAAATACACTGTATGCCCTTCTTGATAATGATCAGCCCAAAAGGACCTACTAAATCTATTATCTGAATCAGTCTCATAATCAAAGAAAAAAGCTGAATTATTCTCTTGCTCAGATATAAAAAACTCGATCAGTGTTTCAACATCAATACTCGTTTGCTCATCCCTTAGATTTCTCTCAAAGTTTCTAATATCTTTTTCTGTGGAACCTACCCACTCAGGGTCTCCATACTCTATCTCCAATAAATGTATTTGTTGACAAGTTGGTACATTGGTCTCTAAAAACTGTTTTGTCAATGCTTTCTTGGCTACTGAAATATTACGATGTGAGCGTAGCAAATACACATTTGATAGAGTCGAGAGCGGATGATTATGGGTTCTTATGAAGTTATAAACTGTTGGAACCAAAATGTAGCTAGAGGGGGGGGTGAATAGCTCGGTGCGATCTTCGTGCTTGACGTTGCTTGTTTCTTCAAAGATGTGCAGCAGAAATACAAAGAAACAAAATACAACAACGCTAACAAATGGATTTTACTTGGTATCCACCTCACAAGAGGTGACTAATCCAAGGATCCACACACTCACGCACCCTCCACTATGAATAACACTCCGTTATGGTAACTACCAAAGGCGGAGAAGCCCTACAATCTCTCGATACAAGAAGAAAGCAAAGGGAAAAACAAATACAAGAAATCTTACAGGTTTTACAACCGAAAACCCTAACCCTAACTTCTCCTTCTTGTTGTGTTCTCGCCTCTTGACTTGGATGTCTCTCCAAGATCCCTCAAGAACTGGCGATCTGAACCTCAAGAGATGCTGTGGAGTCGCTGGTGAAGATTGGAGATGAATCGGTGAAGTTCTGCTGAAGTGCTCGAACACCTACAACTATAAACGACGCCAACGGTCGAATCCCGATTGATTGGATTGCTCCCAATCGATCGGAGAGGCTTTGGATCGATCGATTGATCGATCCAGAGTGCCTCTGTGCTCTAGAAAAATGCCTGGATCGATCGGCTGATCGATCCAGGGCTTATCGCGCGAAGTCGCACCTCCCAATCGATCCACTGATCGATTGGGAGCTCTGGATTGATGGGCTGATCGATCCAGAGGTGTTCTGTTCACGCGATGCTTCTCTCCAATCGATCCACTGATTGATTGGGAGGAGCTTTGTCGCGGGGACTCACCCAATCGATCGGTCGATCGATTGGGCATGATCCAATCGATCGACCGATCGATTGTGCATGATCCAATCGATCGACTGATCGATCCAGATCTTGGTTTTTGCCCAAACCAAATCCAAAGCCCCCTAAACCAATATCCAGTCAACCATGACTTGTTGGTACATAAAACCTAGCATCTGGTCACCCTTGACCAGCTAGGATTCTCTCACCAAGTGTCTGGTCAATCCCTTTGACCCACTTGGACTTTTCTCCTCTTGCCAAGTGTCCGGTCAATCTCTTTGACCTACTTGGACTTTCACCAGATGTCTTGTCAACCTTGACCCATCTGGATTTCCCTTGCCTGGCTTCACTCACCAGGACTTTTACCTAGCTTCACTCACTAGGACTTTCCAACTGCCTGACTTCACTCATCAGGACATTCCAACTGCCTGGCTTCACTCACCAGGACTTTCACCTAGCTTCACTCACTAGGACTTTCCAATTGCCTGGCTTCACTCACCATGACTTTCCACCTGCCTGGCTTCACTCACCAGGACTTTCACCTAGCTTCACTCACTAGGACTTTCCAACTGCCTGGCTTCACTCACCAGGACTTTCCAATTGTCTGGCTTCACTCACCAGGGCTTTCACCTAGCTTCACTCACTAGGATTTTCACCTGGCTTCACTCACCAAGATTTCCTTCTACCTGGCTTCACTCACCAGGACTTTCCAACTGCCTGGCTTCACTCACCAGGACTTTCCTCTGCCTAGCTTCACTCACTAAGACTTTCTTCTGCCTGGTTTCACTCACCAGGACTTTCCAGTCAGGTATCCGGTCAACCTTGACCTACTTGACTTTCCTTCACATCTTAACTGGTCAACCTCGACCAAGCGGGAATTGTATCAACAATCTCCCCAAATGAACAACTGCACCTGCATTGTCCATATCATCTAAACTCAATATATTGTCAAACATCGAAACTCAAACTAAGACTCAAGCTTGGTCAACCAGGTCAATCTTGACCTAAAGGATATTGCACCAACAATCTCCCCCTTTTTGATGTTTGACAATACCACATGTTAAGTTAGGAAATTAGGCTAATCACATAGCCTCAACTCCCTTCATGCCAATATCTGAATGATGGTTCCCTTCATTCTTCTCCTTTTCTAGAGTGCAAACTCCCCCTTTAGGTACTGAAGGTCTAACTTAACCATGCATTCTCCCCCTATTGGCACATATCATAAACATGCCCCCATCTTTGGGCAAACATCAACCACAACCACGATAATGAAGATCTCATACCCTTCATTATCATCAATGCTCACCCTTGAGCATTAACCACTTGAATAACCCAAATGAAGGTCTCATACCCTTCATTTTTATCAAATGCTCATCCATTAGCAAACTCCACTTAACCAATGAGGATATCCACTCCCCATTAATTTCAATGTCTAACCTTGAGCATTTTCTCTAAAAGAAGGTTAACCACCTTCCAAGGTGTATGAAAAATAAATTTTCATGTCCTTAAAGAGTAACTCCCCCTAAAGACATGGTCGTACCTTCTGTCATTGCACCAACAATGACTTGGAATCCCTAAACCTTTAGGAAACCCAAATTTAGAAGTTTTGAGGTTCAAAGATCCAATATTGAAACCAAACCTCAACCTAAACTTCAATTTAGTCTTCCTCAACCAATCCATCCTTGTTTTCAACATAAAAACACCCTTTTTATGTATACAAATGTATTTTGATGGGTTTGGAATGGTTACCTAGACTAAACCTGGTTTGGAATGCTGAAATCAGGCTTTCCCAGCCAAAATCAGCTTCCTCAATCGATTAGAGTTGAGTCCCAATCGATTGAACTGCCTTGAATCGATCCACTGATCGATTCAGACAGTCTGGATCGATCGACTGATCGATCCAACGAGCTTCTGCTCGCGAGAATGGCCTTCTCAATCGATCGGCTGATTGATTGAGGCACTCCAATTGATCGGGTGGAGTTTTGATAGTTGCTGAAATTCTATTTCAGTCAACTTCAGAAACCCCTAGAAAAATCTACAAAAATTCAAAAATTGTGAAAATTTGTGTAGACATTATTTAGGGCATATATTATCATGGAAAAATAATTTTATAATAAAATACTTCATATTTTTCAAGATTGACACAAACTAGAGAACTTGCAAAAACTTTAGTGTTTTCTTCTAGTTTGTGCTCAACTATTCAATGATGATCACTATCAAAAGATAGTCTTCATCAAGGTTTTCCAAAAGCATTTTAAAATGATTTTCAAAACCAATATCCCACCATGTTCCTTGGGCTTAATGCACATGACTTGTACATTAGCTTTCCCAATGATGGGAAAACACATACCTATGTGTTTTGATGAACTTAAAACTCAAAAGAATGCACTAAATCAACATCTTGAGTTTTGTTCATCATCCTAACATCTCACTTGTATCTAATGTGCACTAAAACACATACAAGTCACCTTATGGGTCTTTATGAGATGTAAACTTTGGTTTTGCCCTAATCTAGGGATCATGCATATCTATCTAGGCATTTTTGAATACTAAACATCCATCAAGGATGTTACTTGTTAATTAATGCCATTAGTCCTTAATAAATAAGGAATTAAAATGATGCATGATGATGTTATGACATACATCGAAAAGAAATAATTTTCAAAAAAAAAAATCCTATAACTATATGATGTATAGATGACATGACATGATATTTTTATGTTTTTCATAATAAGGCATGAGTGCAAACACAAATAAATAAATATGATGTCATGGCATTTGATGGGCAAACAAAGCATGGCAAGTTAGCATAGATAAAATACCTAGATTACCTACCTAAGTATTCTTAACCCTTAGCTAACTTAAAAATTTAAAGCCTAGATTGCCCAATTTTCCCAAGAAAATGTCAAAAATCAAATTTGACATTTCTTTTGCTTTTCCTAATTTGTGCTAATTTAAATTAAGCATATTCCTCAAATTTTGGCACAATTTACTCTTTCAAAGAGTAATCAATTTTGAGTTAAACCTTAAATTTGCCTTTAACTTCTTAAGAATATACCAAAATCCCAACTTGGTAGTTCTTATGATTTTCTCAAATTGTGTCATTTAAGCTTTTATTCAATTTTTCAAAATATGACACATTTTACTCTTTCCAAGAGTAAATCCTTTATCCTCTTCATTTTCAAAGGTTAATAATAACCTTGAAAATGCTCCTTGAGTGTCAACTTCATCATGATTGAGTTAACTACCCTTCCACTTAGAGTTGACACTCTCTAACCCATCTATGGGGTAGAGAAGATGCTCCTAGGAACCCAAAATCTATTGGTGCTCCTTGGATGCTCTAGGTACTCACTAGGGATAAGTTCCCTAAATACCTTCCTAGTGACCTTGTTTGGCTTCTTAGAAGCCTTGGTCACATTTTCTAGGTCAACCCTAGGGATTGCTTCCCTTGTGACCTTCTTAGTGACTTTCTTAGACTTCTTAGAAGTCTTAGTCACATTTGTTGCAAAAATACTCTTAGGAATAACCTTCATAGTATTCTTGACTTGATCACTAGACCTAGGGTTGGTTCCATAACTACATGGAACCCTATGGTAAGAAATTACATCCTTCTTGGTTTTAGGTTTGTATCCCAAACCCTTATGACCATTAGATGACTTTGATACTTCTAGACTTAGGTTTTGACTCTTAGACCCTTGTGTCATATTTGTGACTTTTCTAAGAGTCCTCTCTAATTTGTCAAGTCTTGACCTCAAGATTTGATTTTCCTTCCATAATTCTTCAACCTTAGGTTTTTCACTAAAACATTGATTTTTATTCTTCTTAGGCAAATACCTAGAATCCTTAGGGTTCTTGCCTAAATTCTTATCTACCTTTCTAAACCTAGGTTGAGAAGTTTTAGCATGATAAGGTACATGATTTTCCTTAACTTTATCATGCCTCCTATTTTCATGGTAAATAGCATTAAAATGATATAAACTTGAACTAGCATGTTTTTTACCACAATTTAAAGGGGTAGACTCAATAAAAGTTACCTTTCTTTTTACCTTGGAGGCTCCCCCTTGAGTTGAGCTTCCTCCTTGAGCCTTGACCGCCTTCTTCTCTTTGGGGCATTGACTCCGATAATGCCCATTTTGATTGCAAGAGAAGCACACAATGTGCTCCTTGCTCTTCTTGGTTCTGGGAGTGGTCTCCTTGGCCTTCTCCTTGCCCTTTTGTGCCACTTGGCCCTTCTTCTTTACCAATTTAGGGCATTTACTTTTGTAATGCCCTTTTTCCCTACACTCAAAGCAAATGATATGATTTTTTTTATTTTTTATTGAAATTATTATACCTTTGTTTGTAGGGATGACATTTTCTCCTTTTGATCCGGAGGTAGATGCTTCCTCTTGATCCGAACTTGATACTCCTCCAAATAGATTTGTCTTGACTTGTGGAGGTGGAAGCTTCTTCATCTTCTTCTTCTCTTGACCCGGATGTGGAGATTTCCCCTTCTTCTTGATCTGGTGTCATTGAACATTGCTCCCCCTCAATCCTAGAGGTGGAGGCTTCATCATCTTGTACATGGAACAAGGAGTATGCTCCCTCCTTGCCTTCTTCATTGCATTCCTTTAAAGATGAGGCTTCTTGGACTTCTTCTTCGGAAGTTGAGCATCTCTCAACTTCGGAGTCCTCCTCTTGGTCTTGCTCCAATGAGTCGCCCTCTTTGGATTCCTCTTGATTCGGTGCAGTGGAGGGTTCTTCATGAAGCTTAGCCAACTTGCTCTAAAGTTCTTTGACATCTTCATATTGTCCAATTTTGCATAGAATTGTGCTAGGCAATAAATTAACCAATAGTTTGGTTACCTTGTCATTTGCTTCGCACCTTTGGACTTGCTTCGGGCTCCATTTGCTCCTCTTGAGCACGTTGCCCTTTGAATTTGTTGGAGCTTCGAAGCCTTCCATAAGAGCAAACCATTGCTCTATCTCCACCATCAAGAAATTCTCGATCCTTGATTTCCAAAGATCGAAGCTTGTAGATGTGTACGGTGGAGCCACCCTTGTGTCAAATCCAAGTCCATCTTGGAATTGCATCTTGAAGTTGAACTTCTTGAATTCTTTGACTTTGATAATTTTGCTCCAACTTCTTCACCCTCTAGCTCTTCTTGTTATGTTTGCCCCTTCCGGCGATGATTCCGGTGAAGAGCGACCTCGCTCTGATACCACTTGTTGGGATCAAAATGTAGCTAGAGGGGGGTGAATAGCTCGGTGCGATCTTCGTGCTTGACGTTGCTTGTTTCTTCAAAGATGTGCATCGGAAATACAAAGAAACAAAATACAACAACGCTAACAAATGGATTTTACTTGGTATCCACCTCACAAGATGTGACTAATCCAAGAATCCACACACTCACGCACCCTCCACTATGAATAACACTCCTTTATGGTAACTACCAAAGGCGGAGAAGCCCTACAATCTCTCGATACAAGAAGAAAGCAAAGGGAAAAACAAATACAAGAAATCTTACAGGTTTTACAACTGAAAACCCTAACCCTAGCTTCTCCTTCTTGTTGTGTTCTCGCCTCTTGACTTGGATGTCTCTCCAAAATCCCTCAAGAACTGGCGATCTGAACCTCAAGAGATGTTGTGGAGTCGCTGGTGACGATCGAAGATGAATCGGTGAAGTTCTGCCGAAGTGCTCAAACGCCTGCAGCTATAAACGACGCCAACGGTCGAATCTCAATTTATTGGATTGTTCCCAATCGATTGGATTGTTCCCAATCGATCGGGGAGGCTTTGGATCGATCAGTTGATCGATCCAGAGCGCCTCTGTACTCTGGAAAAATGCCTGGATCGATTTGCTGATCGATCCAGGGCTTATCGCTCGAAGTCGCGCCTCCCAATCGATCCACTGATCGATTGGGAGCTCTGGATCGATCGGCTGATCGATCCAGAGGTGTTCTGTTCGTGTGATGCTTCTCTCCAATCGATTCACTAATTGATTGGGAGGAGCTTTGTCGTGGGGACTCACCCGATCGATCGGCCGATCGATTGGGCATGATCCAATCGATCGGCTGATCGATCCAGATCTTGGTTTTCGCCAAAACCAAATCAAAAGCCCCCTAAACCAACATCCAGTCAACCATTGTCACGCCCCCAGGTAGTCCCTGTCCGAAGAAATTTCGGCAGCATCTCCCCTGTACGGCGGACAATATGAAGCTCAGTATACATATATCTCCATACCTCGGCCACACGCGGCCGGAATAATACAATACAAAAGAACAAGCCACGCAGTTTATATCAACATTCCACATAATTCAACATATAATCAATCACGCAGTTTAATAAGGAAAGACGATATAAAATCTCGAAAATATATGTACACATCCTACTCCACTACATCGAAGAAAACCAAATCCACGAAGTAATGAAAATATCTGCAGCGGAAAACAATAGTAGTAAACCCGAATGTTCAATGTCCACAATACAACCCACAATACAAGTATTTAAGATGCAAAAGCAGAACAAATCCGACAAAGAAAATCCTCGCGACAAAGGGGCTAGCGACTGGAATCTCTCCTGACGGCCTCAACCTGAAAAAATAGTAACAACGGGGTGAGTTCAAAGAACTCAGCTGGTAAACCAATAGACATGTACATCAATATATATCCACCAGTAAAAACCTAAGGTACAGTCTCCTAAATCATAGGATCAGTAGTACAGTTCTCTAACCATACAATCTATATAGTCCAGTCTCCTAAGTATAACAGGTATGCAAGACTAAATAAACTGCAGTAACCAACAATAAGCAGGCAATACAATCTACTGCAAGAATATAAGAAGTGCATAACTGAAATAAACTGTACTCACCTGCGAGGCTTGTGCAACTGACCGTGAACATACACAGATAAAAATAGTCGAGCAAAAGCATATAACCTGTATGCATGTCAATCATATGCAATCACCAAAATGCATCAATCATAAATAATGCAATCTGTGCATATGATGCAAATGACATGGTCACCCCTACTGCCATGCTCAGCCGTCTCACACGCAATGGTGAGACCGAGTGGGTAGGGCTGTGACAACCGTGCACTCTGCCTACCCCCGATGAGTGACCGAGTGGACGGGATGCTGTCGGAGTACACCTATCCTCCCGCCTCAAACATAGTGAGGGAGCGTAACGCCTCATCTCCCGGTACGCAATGACGGGGAGGGACCCGGTGTGCTACCACGCTCCTGTCACGCTACCCATGAGCGCCCTAGCGGAGCACTACCGGGCAATCTACCCTACACACCCGAGTGCTGTGCCACTACCCATGCAGTGAACACGTTGTGCGGGTCCATGTAGCCGGCCGACGAGCTCAACAATAATGGAGTCGTCAATCGCCCAGCATGCAATCATGCAATATGATGCATGCGGCTACAGTATGTCATACCTGAACATAGCCTCCTCCGTATATGTGTGTGCCCAAAAGGTAAACGCATATATATAACCATGATATAAAACAGCATAAATCCAAAGACCTCACATATAACAAGGATATAAGTATCATGAATCCAAGAGCATGTATCACACATGTACAGCAACTAATCAGTAGAGTAGAGCACTATAGATATACATCTCTATGAACATATACACATGGCAAGCGGTAACAGTATCCAATCCTAAAGTAAAGCAACTAGCAGATGAAGCATGTGATAGGTATCAACTAGCTAAGACCAAGGGAAGAAAATAATCTACTATCTGCCACTAGTAAATATATATAAGCTACACATATCATAAGACATTATCAAAAGATAAGTCAGAGGGTACCCGCCTCAAATAGAAGGTACAATCACGCCAAAGCCAACGTCGAGACGCCTGTCTCGAATCAGAGTCCTGTGTCAAACAATATATATATATTTTATTTAGCTAAATCCAAATGAAATAGCTAAATAAAATTCCCAAAACTAAATTAGGGCAAAACCCTAATCACCACAATCACAACTTACCAATTTAAATCTAATGGTCGATTAGGGTTAGTTACCAAATCCCTAATCACCAATTACATTATAAATCCAACGGTTGACTAGGGTTAATTACCCTAACCCTAACCATTCCATTAGATTTATTCTACACAATTAAATCTACACAATTTAACAACTAATTACAACATGTATCAACTAATGATATACTAACATATCATCTCCAATTTATTCCTACACATAAATGGCTAATCAATCACACTTAACCTAATCCATCTAGAACAAGATCATTCTACAAATATCCAAATTCGAAACATGATCTACAACATGTTCCAACCAAAATTCAATACATAGAGAACAACTCTTATACACCTTACCTCACTTCAGCCGCTGTTGATGCTGAAACAAAGAAATCTGCTAGATGAGGCTACTGCTGAAACTAAGAAGCCACAGAACCCATTTCCAGATCCACAAGACACTCAACCTCACTAGAACCAATCCTCTGTTCGGATCAAGAAAGATCAAGAGATCACAGATCAAATAGAAGATCAATAATGGAAATCAAAGATCACACACCATGATCTATACTAAGATCAATTATCCTATTCCTTACCTCAAATCCAAGGTGATCACCAATAGATCTCAATCAAAGGTGTTGCTGCCGGTTAGGGAAGCTGCTGGATACACCTCAAAGATCACAACTCCAGCATCACAGCAACCGAACCTCACTGATCCCCAATGTCTCCAAATCCGTAACCTAATCCAGTCGCGAAGAACATGAGACTCAAGAACAGAGAAGGATCGGCATCAAAGGGAAAGAAAGAAATGGGCGACTGTGCTAGGGCACGAGTTGGAGGAATAGAAGAAGAAGGTTCGGTTACTTACCACCGAAGCCCTAACTGCCTCCTCCACACCGGCGATCGAGTGGATCGGGCTCGATTCAATAGCGTCGGCTCATCTCCGTGAGAGAACCAGTGGCGAGGAGAAGAGATCAGAGCTAGAAGGAGAAGAGCCTCGGCTGGATCTGGGCTTTCTAGGCATCGATGCCGGCGGAGGAAGATCGCCGGAGGTCGAAGCTCCGTTCCTATCGGCGCCGATTCGTCCGCGAGCGAGAGGCAGCGTGAGCAGAGGGGATCGGGGAAGGAGAGGAAGAAGTTGGGATCGGCGATAGGTTTAGGGAAAGAATAAGAAAAAGAAAAGTATTTATATTTAAAACTTTTCCTCACTTAAACGGGTATTCCAACTAGGCTTTATCTGTACCCGGAATTAATCTCCTCAAAACTCGTCGTACGAGCTCCGATAAATTCCCAGAAAATTTCTAAAAATTTCGGAAAATATTATAAGGCTATTTCTGAAATAACCCTATTTATTTAAATTTTCCGAGATCTCACAACCATGACTTGTTGGTACATAAAACCTAGCATTTGGTCACCCTTGACTAGCTAGGATTCTCTCACCAAGTGTCTGGTCAATCACTTTGACCCACTTGAACTTTTCTCCTCTTGCCAAGTGTCCGGTCAATCTCTTTGACCTACTTGGACTTTCACCAGATGTCTGGTCAACCTTAACCCATCTGGATTTCCCTTGCCTGGCTTCACTCACCAGGACTTTCACTTATCTTCACTCACTAGGACTTTCCAACTGTCTGGCTTCACTCACCAGGACTTTCCAACTGCCTGGCTTCACTCACCAGGACTTTCACCTAGCTTCACTCACTAGGACTTTCCAACTGCCTGGCTTCACTCACCAAGACTTTCCACCTGCCTGGCTTCACTCACCAGGACTTTCACCTAGCTTCACTCACTAGGACTTTCCAACTGCCTGGCTTCACTCACCAGAACTTTCCAACTGCCTAGCTTCACTCACCAGGACTTTCACCTAGCTTCACTCACTAGGATTTTCACCTGACTTCACTCACCAGGATTTCCTTCTGCCTGGCTTCACTCACCAGGACTTTCCAACTGCCTGGCTTCACTCACCAGGACTTTCCTCTGCCTAGCTTCACTTACTAGGACTTTCTTCTGCCTGACTTCACTCACTAGGACTTTCCAGTCAGGTATCCGGTCAACCTTGACCTACTTAACTTTCCTTCACATCTCAACTGGTCAACTTCGACCAAGCTAGAATTGTATCAACAATCTCCCCAAATGAACAACTACACCTGCATTGTCCATATCATCTAAACTCAATGTATTGTCAAACATCGAAACTCAAACCAAGACTCAAGCTTGGTCAACCAGGTCAACCTTGACCTAAAGGATATTGCACCAACAATAAACAACTCAATTAGGTCCTGTCTGTTTCTTGACAAATGTAATATTTAACTTACAACCCGTTCTAACTGCGTCACGTGCTCTTTCCCTTGTTAGTTTATTAGGTCCTTCTTTAAAGCATACAATTTGTTTCCATGTCACTTCATTTGTCATCTTGTTTTTCCTACTTGTGTTATTCCTTGAACTAAATCCGGCTTCTTGTGCATATTGATTATAGAACCCATATGCATCCTCTAGTGATAGGAATTCCATTCTAATTTTTGGCTTTCGATCATCTATACCTTGGGGAATGAATTCTTGATCATCAACTCTTTTTTCTTCCATTTCTGGACGTCCTAACATTATATTTGATAATAGATAAATAGATAAATAAACAATAACTATTCTAATTAACTTGACAGAGACATTAAACTTTAACATTTTTATAAGCAGAATAACAAAATAAAATCTACAAAAACTAAATAGTTCAATCAAGATTTTCTAATTAGAAAGGCTTAGTTATATCATTGTTGTTGTTAATTCAATATCGATTAGAAACAAAAACCCCTTGTGAATACGAAACCCAAAGAGGGCTTGATACGAAACTCATTGCGAATATCGTTAAGTTTCATTGATGAGCGCAAAATCATGTCATTGTGAATACAAATATGAAAAAGGGCATGATATCTTGTGATATCAAGCCCTCAATAGGCCTGATATCTTGTGATATTAGGCCCTAAGTGCTTACAAATTGAGTTTTTTTTGTGGATGCATCTTCTTCGATGGAGCCTGAAGCGCTTATGACTTGCAAATCTAGTTTGTGAGAAGTCTGTCATCGTAATTACAAGTTTGATGAATGACTTTCCACGTTGGCTGAGATAAGAAATTGGGAGGAGAAGGAATGGACTGAGGAGATCATTGTTCATAAGCTTATGGAGATTGAACCCTACTCTTCTATGGATTCTAAGCATGTAGCCAACATTAAATCTGGAAACAATTCTAAGATGGTGAGATATTCTATTTTATAAAAATGATAAATCTTATAACATATTTCTCCTTTTGTATAGTAATGTAATCGAGAAGCAATCCTAAATATTTGCTCAATATACTTAAGGTAGACAATCTTAAGATCATAAGATATCAGGTCCACACGAAGTAAAAAATAACAAGGAACACTTCAGTAAGATATCAGGCCCACATGAAGTAAAAAATAACAAGTTAAGGAAAACTTCAGCAAAATTAGTGAGTAATGAATTTTGAAAAATTAATTATAATAGTCTTGCAAAGATCTTGATTAAAGATTGGAAGAAGCTAGTCATGCAAAGATCCAGATTGCAAAGTACCTCGTTTCCACCGGCAATCGATCGACGAGGAACCCAAGCATGGGGAGAGAGAAACTAGGGCACTCGTCGGTTGAGAGGTAGGAGACGGCAAGGGAGGGAGACACGACGCAGCGTTCGCAGGTGAGAGAGGGAGTTGCTGTAGGCTGAGAAAGCTCGAGGTGATAGAGATCTCTCGCGGTGAAGCCGTTCGTGGGCTATAGAGGGAGGTGTGGCGGTGAAAAGATGTTGTTTGCAGCTAAGGCTTTTTGAGAGAGGTAGGAGCCACGTCGTTTTTGAATTTTGACGCGTCAAAAGTTTTCAGCGTGTCAAAAAACTTCTCACCGAAGCGGATGATGACGTGGCAAGTTCCGCATGATCAAATCGCACGAAACCGTAGAAAAACACAACAGGGAAGCACTTCTGTGTGTCTATATATACACACACACAATTTGTTTATGTAAGTGCAACCGTATGAATGAACTGACAATTCATCTCACTGAGTAAATCACAAGAAAAAAAATTAAAAAAAACTCCAGAAATTATCGGCTATAAGAAATATTACTATACAGATTTCACAATCATCTGCTTTGATAAAACATTCGAAAAGTGCTAGAATCTAGAAACGGAGATTATTAATATATCCGAAATTAATAATTTTGCACGTGTCAATAATGTGTTGTTATGAGTTTAACAGTTGTTTTATCTGTTACCGTCAAAGAACAGGGAAGGCAGTAAATACTTCCTTAAAACATGGTTTTAAAAATTGGTCATTTAACATATAGTATATTTTTCATATTAAAAATATCCCTATTTTGACTTTGTTATCACAATTAGGCGTAACTATCACAACATATTAAGATATACTAGTTCAATTGGTCAAAAATATTATACACATAATACTTTTATTTTAAAATTATTTATCAACTTAATTTAAAATTTTAAACTTATGAATATCACTTTAAAAAAATTAAAATCATTATAAATTTATTGTAGCAATCATTTAGTAATTATTAGAATATTATTACAAGCATTAAATGAAAGCATACATCTATTGGCTACTATGCGTAATTTTTATGATGCTTTAAATATCGTTGAAGTGATTTTAATCAACGACCACAAAAATTTTGATTTAAAAATATTTTATGTATATTTTAACACATTGTAGTCATTGCAACAATACTGAGATAAAAATATTGTAGTAGCTACTTTATAATTATTATAATAATACTGAAATAAAGATATTTTTATATGAAAAAAATATGATTGAATATTTTTTTGACTATTTTTTATTTACAAAAGAATGCCCTTTAAACTATTAAAATAATCAAAGTTGTCATTTTAATATTCAGCCAAAAAATATAAAAATGAGGGTCTAACCTCATTCACCTTAAGTAATTAATATACAATTGATAGTCACCTAATCAAGATGAGACCTCCCTGTTGACTCCTTCACTAATGGACCTCCATCTTAGGAGACGTGGCTAATGTTTCAGTTAGATACTTCATCAAGGGGAGTCTACATTCATGTTGACTTAGGTTTTTTCTATCTTTTTGTTGTGGGTTAAGTTAGATACTTCATTATACCTATGCTTCATGGATATTGCCATATTACTATGCTTTATGGTTGTTGCATATTTAAAGACCTAACTTAAACAATTTATCAAACATCAAAAACGGAGAGATTGTTGGAACAATCTTGCTCTAGACACTCATTGTTGATATTTGGTTAAATAAGTTTAAGTTAGACATTATTTATGATCTAACAAAAATGTTGAGCAAGCAGTTACGAGGAAAAGACCAAGTATGAAGACTTGGCAAGGAAAGTCCAAGAAGTTAGCCTTGGCGGATGAAGTCCCGGAGGTGCGGCCTCCTGGCATAAGGAGACTTAGCACGACAAAGCCGAAGGTAGCACTTAAAAGCAAGCGCAAGAATGAGAAGTCGTGGAAACGGAAGCATCCTAAGGGCGCAAGGCTTATGGAAGATGCTTGGAGGCATAAAGTCTAAGCTAAGGGAACGGTTTAAGTAAAATATATATATATATATATATATGCAAAGTGTTGTAAATCTTAGATTGCAAAAAATTGTAAAACTCAAGCTATAAGGTAACAGTTGACTGGTATCTATATTAGTCGATTGGTACCAGATAACAAAACGAACAAAAAGCAACAAGACGGATTGCAACCCGGTACCAGTCGACTGGTAAGTGGTCGTTATGGGATGACGACAGAAAATCTCTTCAAATCTTAAGCACCGTTGAAGCCCATCAGTCGACTAATGTCGAGAAAAACTATAAAACCAATTCTTGGAGCTTGGAGAAAACTCTCACTTACTGTTCTAATCGAAAGTGATCTCCAAGTGAATCCTAAGCTGATAGAATCTCAGTCTCCTCCTCCTAAGCTTAGCTCTCATCTTGTAAGAGGAAGAGATAATCGTGTAAAGATTTCTTCACCTTCGTTCTTGGTTCGAAAAGGAGAAAGTCTTAGTGAAGCTTGATTGTGTGGGTGTGTGCCTTGGATTAGTCACCTCAAGGAGGTGAAAACCAAGTAAATCGAGAGGAGGTGAAGACCAAGTAAATCGAGGAGTTAACATTGTTTTCTTAGTATTTCACTATTTGTATTCTATTCTATTTGTTTTTGCTAACAAGTTGTAGGTGAAAACCAAAGAAAAGCTATTCACCCCCTCTAGCCGGACGTAAAGGTCTTATCAATTGGTATCAGAGCTCAGACTGCCAGAAGGTTTAACTGCCGACTGTGCATAAAAGTTATGGTCTGATTGTGCCATATGGGTACAATATTGAATTCGAACAAAGAAAGTAGGGGCTCCTATGTTCGGATCAAGAGCACCAGATACCAGGCAGGAAGTCCTAGTTGCGACTAGGCAAGGAAGTCCTAGTAGGTCGGGTGGACCGAGGGCCAGGAAAACCTGATGGGTCGAGGATCGGACATGGGAAGTTTGTGTTTCTTTGTTTGAGAGGGAGATTGTTGGGATTGTAAGGTTGTAAACATATTTCCACATTGAAAATACATAGGAAAGATCATCAATTTATAAGAGAAAATATATCTTCATTGGCATGAGACCTTTTAAGTAGAGTCCAAGAATAAAATCATGAGGACTTAGGTCCAAAGTGTTGGAACCCCAAGGTTGTTTTGGTGTGATCAACAAGTTAAGTTAGGTCCTGCATTGTTTCTAACCTTGTGTCTAAGTGTGCAGGAGCTTAGGAGCACAGGTACTCGAGCGGAAGACGCAGCTAGCGAGAAGGACGGCACGCGGTGCGTCCGAGGGACGAGGTGCTGCGGAAGAGTACACCGGCGGACGAGAAGGAAGTCCGCGCGATGGTTCCGAGGTACGAAAGCCGGAGCGGAAGATTGCTCGGGGAGCAAGAGACGCAGCTAGCGCGAAGGTCGGCACGGGGTGCGACCGAGGGATGAAGTCTGCGGATGAGTACGCTGGTGGACGAGAAGGGACACGCGGCAATTCTGAGGGACGAGAAGCCGGAGGGAAGCACGCTCGAGAAGACCGGAAGATGGGTTCGGGTGAGCCCTATTCCGGATGTCAAAGATCACCCAAGCAAGCGGAGCCGGAGCAGAAAGACCCGGACCAGAGGCGAGCTGAACCGGAGAAGAGAGCACGGACCAAAAGTCAACTAGGTTGACTTTTGGCTCCGGGGCGCCCGGAAGTGACTTTTTCACAGGATCGAGCTTTGACTCGATCCAACCGTTGGGGGATAAATTTTATCCCCCCAGGGCGCTTGGAACCCTTCCAGGCGCCCCGACCAAGGCTATAAATATAGCCTTGGTCCAGAAGCTTTCAAAAACAATCACGATCATTCTATTTCCAAACACTTGTGTGCTTTAGTTGTAGTTAAGCTTCTATTTTCTGTGCCTAAACGCTGTAAGAGGCTTCTCCGCCTGAAGGAGTTTTTGAGCTTAATCTTCCTTGGATTAACAACCACATCGGTTGTAACCAAGTAAACATCTAGTGCCTCGTCTTTTCTTTTATGCTTTTATTTATCTGCTTAATTCATTTTACAAGTGTTAGCTTAATCGTTCGAGGAAGGGTTGTCTGTTTTTAATTGACAGGTTATTTACCAACCCTTCTAGCCGGCCCCACGGTCCTACAAGTGGTATCAGAGCCGAGCCGTCTGAAGCAACAAAACGATGGCCGGAGCTAGCGAATATCCACCAGCATTCAAGGGGGAGTTTTCTTCATGGAAGAAACAAATGGAGGTATATCTTAATTCTGATGTTGGTATTTCTTTCATATTAAAATCTGGCTATGAAGCACCAAAGACAACGAATGGAGAAGAACTCGATCTACGCCTCTGGAACAAGAAGCAATGTGACGAGTTTGTGGCAAACGGGCGAGCTGAATTCCATCTTCTAATCGTAATATGAAAAGAAGATCTCGACAGAGTCGGGGAGTACAAAAATGCAAAAGAACTTTGGGAAAAGTTCTTGAAGATCTATGAAGAACCAGCCAAAGTTGAGGATGACTCCAACACCGATCCGCCATCTGAAGAGTCCGAAATCGAGGTAAGTGCCGCAACAGCCACAGCAGCCGAGGTCCATCCCGAGGATAAAGAAAACCCTTCTTCAATGAGCACTGATGAAGAGAGAGAGTTGTCAGAAGAAAGCAACTCGACAGGGGGAGAATCAACGGCCAAAAAGGTAAGTCAGGTATGGTCTCCATCTTCTAATCAATTGGTTAAACCAGTCGAAAAGCTGCCTAAAGATTTTTTCGAATTAGAAATTGATTCATCAAAAGAGATTTTCGGTTCAGAAAAACTTTTGTATAACAAATCTTGCAAACTAGATTCTTGCGAATTAAGTACTTTATCAAAAGAATTATTTCCAAATATGTTATCGAAAGAATTTTTCGGATTAAGAGATCGACTATTAAAAGATTTTTGCAAGTTAGAATTTTTGTCGTCAAATTCTTGCAAATCACAAAATAGTCTTTCGAACGAATTTTGCACCTTTCCGAAAGAACTTCTTATATTGTCAAAAAAATTTATCAAGTTAAAATTTATGCCATTCAAATATTTTTGTGAAGTAAAAATTCAAAAAATAGAAATTAACATGATACAAATTTTTACATGTTTAATACTTGCAGTTTTAAATCTGAAAAAGATTGATTTAAGAAATTATGATAAATTAAAATGGAAATTTAAAACTTTCTGATAAATAGAATTAAGAACTAAATAAATAAATAAATGCATATAAATTTTTTTAAATGTTTAAATTTTCTTGCATAAAAGTCTTTTTGGGCTTAGAAATTTTTTTTTAACTTAGAAATTTTTCAAAATTTTCTAAGTCTTTAAACCCTTAGAATTTTTAACCCCATTTTATTGTGATCAAAGGGGGAGAAGGAAAGTATAAGTGTAGGGGGAGGTACAAAATTAAAAATTAAAAATTTTCAAAATTTAATTTTTTTCTATCTTGTTGCACATTATTGCAATAAATTGTTTAATTTCATATCTATTTTTGACCCTAGCTTAACTTGGGTTGATCACACAAAAAAGGAGGAGATTGTTGGAACCCCAAGGTTGTTTTGATGTGATCAACAAGTTAAGTTAGGTCCTGCATTGTTTCTAACCTTGTGTCTAAGTGTGCAGGAGCTTAGGAGCATAGGTACTCGAGCGGAAGACGCAGCTAGCGAGAAGGACGGCACGCGGTGCGTCCGAGGGACGAGGTGCTGCGGAAGAGTACACCGGCGGACGAGAAGGAAGTGCGCGCGATGGTTCCGAGGTACGAAAGCCGGAGCGGAAGATTGCTCAGGGAGCAAGAGACGCAGCTAGCGCGAAGGTCGGCACGGGGTGCGACCGAGGGACGAAGTCTACGGATGAGTACGCTGGTGGGAAGCACGAGGCGATACCGAGGGACGAGAAGCCGGAGGGAAGCACGCTCGAGAAGACCGGAAGATGAGTTCGGGTGAGCCCTATTCCGGATGTCAGAGATCACCCAAGCAAGCGGAGCCGGAGCAAAAAGACCCGGACTAGAGGCGAGCTGAACCGGAGAAGAGTGCACGGACCAAAAGTCAACTGGGTTGACTTTTGGCTCCAGGGCGCCCGGAACTGTCCGAGGCGCCCGGAAGTGACTTTTTCACAGGATCAAGCTTTGACTCGATCCAACCGTTGGGGGATAAATTTTATCCCCCCAGGGCGCCCGGAACCCTTCCAGGTGCCCCGACCAAGGCTATAAATATAGCCTTGGTCCAGAAGCTTTCAAAAACAATCACGATCATTCTATTTCCAAACACTTGTGTGCTTTAGTTGTAGTTAAGCTTCTATTTTCTGTGCCTAAACGCTGTAAGAGGCTTCTCCGCCTGAAGGAGTTTTTGAGCTTAATCTTCCTTGGATTAACAACCACATCGGTTGTAACCAAGTAAACATCTGGTGTCTCGTCTTTTCTTTTATGCTTTTATTTATCTGCTTAATTCATTTTACAAGTGTT